>NC_071292.1:43463907-44812657 GCF_943737925.1 Anopheles nili
ACTGAAAAAATGAAACGATTTTTTTCCTCATCAAGGAGTAAGCATAAAGCTGAATGAAATGCACTGACCACTTGCTTGCTTACATTGGCTCAAGAGAAAAAAATCGAGTACACCAGCAGAAAGAAGATCTTCCGTCGAATCCACGTTGCGATGTTCGAGTTCTGTTTTCCACACAAGCACTGAAGTGACGAACAGAATGTCAGAAAGGGCCCAAAAGCGAACCGTTTCGTGACGCCAAACCAAACAAATAAACACACTTAGGAGAGCCATTAAATCGATACATCAGCAACGGGAGCTTGCGTGAGGCCCGGGTCTGGAATCGGGAACCATTTCCGTGGTTGTGTCATTTCCTCTGGCATATAAATCCATTCAATATCCCGCGAGCTCTTTCACAAAGTCCCTTCAAGCGAACGCCGTAATGAAGCGAATGTAGTGAGGATTCGAAGATGAAATGAGAATAAAAGTAATCCGGTGGAAATCATCACACGTTGCGGAGCACCCGGACAGTCGGTCTCTGTAACTGTGCCTGTCACTGTGCCAGCAGAAATGCACCCCGTCCGATGGCGCTGCAGTTTTAAGAAGCAGAAAGCCGAAAAATAAACCTACCAAGAACCCACTTTTACCGGCAGGCGAGATGGGCTGGCTATGCGACGAGCGACGGCGAGCTTTTCGGTGGTTTGGCTCGTAAGTTTGGGGTGTCCTTTTTACGGACACACAAAAAAAATAAAGACACACACACAAAATGCAAACCTTCGCCAGACGATCGCACAAACAAAGGGTGATTAAGCAGGTTTCACAAGCGCACGACGCTGGATGCTGCAGCGTTGCTGTCCATTTTCGTTGTTTTAGAATTTATGTATACTGATTTTTGCTCGACTGCTTAAGCATTCTTCTGTCGTTTGGCTGGCGAAATGATGATCCATCCACGGTTGCCCATTAATTAGAGAGACCCCTCACTCGTCGATTGTTTTTTTTTGTTCGGTTTTCGGATGCAAACAACGCCAACCCGGTGCCGAAGGACCAACCGACGCACAAACGGATCCATTCACACATTTTTTCGCCAGCGAAGGATCGACGTTTGGCACCGGAAGGCACGAAGGGACACGCTTTTGGGGCGTTGCTTCCTGAAAGGACCGTTGAAGGGAAGCGTGTTCCGATCGGGCGACATTGTTTTAACGGTGGTTTAGGTTCTTTGCTTACCGCCGCCGACGAAACGAACACGAGAGCGAATAAATTAAGCGACCACGATGGATTCGAGGAATAGCAAATGGATGATTAATTACGGGGAACCGTTAGCTCTGCAGGATGTTTGGAGGAGCTGTTTTTTTGTGTGTGTCCTGTTGTCCGAGGATTCTGCGTATAATTAAAAGCTATTTTGTGGGGAGATTTATTTACTTGTTCTCGCTTTTTTGTTTGTAGTTCTTTAATTAATTTAATGCAGCTTGCAGACTATTCAGGCATTACAATAGCTCGGTTAGTTTTAATGAAGAGCTTTTCTTCTTCACAGCTCAGCCCAATTCGAGTGCTTAAATACGCGATCGTCATCCTACATGACATCTTTTGTTTCACTTCTGCCCAAACCGTTGACGAAATTGCTCATCAGTTCGCTTCATGCACTCCGCCCTTATTTGGTGTGGCTTAATATTATGCCATTATTCGCCATTTTGATGCCGTGAATAATGTGCGGAGTGAATTGTAAACCATTCGCGATTCCATTCATCGATTCGTTGACATCCTTTTCTTCGGCGCTTAATAATACAGCCGGCCCCAAAGGAGTCCGAGGATCCTCGACCGCTCGTTTTTTTTCTCTTCCACTACAACAATACGCAATCGCTCAACCCGGGCCTCCCCAACTCTTCCGATGACACGGTGACTTTTCCTGATGTCCCGCAAGATTTGGATCCGTATTTTATTTATTGATAATTGATGGCTGGCTGCCAAAAATCAAAGCCCGGCAGGCCCGGCTATGCGCCGAGACTAACGGGGTTCGGAAGGAGCCTTTTTTTTCGTTGTTGTTGCTTCGCGTTGCTTTAATCATTCCAGAGCAGCGTCCCGCGATCGGTCCCCTGTTCGAAGGAGGGAGGTCCGATTAGGGACCGGGGCCTGGAAAAGCTTCAAGATCAAGCAGCGAGGAAAACGAAACGAAGTCCAGCGAGTATCGCCAACGCGATGGAAGGTGTGGAATGACATTAAAGATGGGAGACCTTCGACGATCGAGCGACCCGGTGAGGGGTTTTGCGATTCGTGCAACGATCCCGACCGGTGGACAAGGACAATTCCCTCCCGGTTCGTTTATCGCGAGCTCGCTGCTGCTTATTTGCGCTGCTTCGCTTTTGGGCCTGACTCCGACCGTGGGCCGGGTGTTGCGGGGGAAAAAGAAAATGAACGAAATTATAATTGGATTTCTTTTGTTGAGCGCTGCTTCTTCGTCCAACAGTCGTCGCCGGTTGCGCCGTTCCGTGGCAGGGATTTGTGTTTTGTCATTTGGGTACGGGAATTTATTAATCTCCTGCACACGGCGAACCTTTCGGGGATGGGGGATGAAAATGTATTTCGTGAAGGAACGGCATAAATTCCTTTTCAAATTGGATCATGCGAGAGAGTGTGTCGGGGGTTTATACCGAGCTTATGTCGTCATTCGCGTGAATGAGTAATGCAAAGGTTAAAATGCGTTGGGTGTCACTTAACGCACGCGTTCCGTGCGTTAATTGTACGCAAAAAGGCTCCACGGACGCTGGCTAAGGATGTGTTATTTCGATTGACAATTGTCAAAAAACAAAAAACTCACAGCATCGACCTCCATCATGTCACTTTCTGACAGCGACATCCGGGCGCTGTTGTTTCTCACCACGAGTCAAGTTTCATCTTGAGGACGAAGATAAGAAAAAAAAGTGCCTTCTCCTCGTCGTCACCAGAAACGACCAGAACGATCAGCCGTCGTCTTCGTCGTCATCGCAAAGACGTCAATTGTTGACCGCAAACTGCAATTAACATAAATCCTAATGCACCGTTCGACCGGGGAGAACAAACCAGCCCCGGTGCCGTTCGCTCGGAAGCTTATCGGATCGGAAACGGAACGCACAAAAATACGCCTTATCCAAGACCACCGGATCCGTCCCCGGGTGCCGTAAAAATCCGTCTGCTCCTGTTTGTTTTTTTTTTCGGTTGAAGGTACCATTGTTCGAACGAGAGCAGGTCTCGTCACTCGCCCGGGGTCTCGTATTTACAATGTACAATTATCATACGGGACAGTCTGCCTTTTTATTGCGCCATTCCGTACCGGGCGCCTCTGCCACCTCGTATCACGTGGTTCATCAGTGGAGACGAAAATATCCGCATATCAATTAGTGTAGATAATCTGTAATGTAAATGAGCGCACTCTGGCATCGGGGCATCAGATGCGGGCCCCGATTAGCTGTCCCACCTAGACCGGATGCTAAATGCTGATTCCCGCCTCCCGAGCGATGGTGTCCTTATTTTCGGTGGCGTCTCCTTATTTTCGGCGGTTTGTGTCAAATTAATAAGTTAAATCTTAGCTCGCTGATGACCGCGTGGCGTGCTTTCGGCTGTTTGCGGATGAAATTAGCGGGCCAGGCGCACTACGTCGATCGTGGTACTTGCTCTCATTTCAGGTGTCTTTTGCGGCTTTTAGTTTAGCTCATCGCAGCACGATGGTAATTGAACGGTCGTGTCCGTACGCTGCTGCGTTTACCGTGTTTACCGAATGGAGGGAAAAAAGAAACATACCGAGAGGTCTTACTTCCTTACAAAGTGTCGGTTTCGATGTGGCTTTTCAATTAGCTCATTCGTCACATGATGCGCGTAACCATCTGCGGGTTACACAGATCGGGTTTGCGATCGAAATTTTGGCTCGAAAAGCTTGGGGCCTTTCTGCTGCTAACATGCTGACCAATTATTGCATTTTCCAAACACCTCTCGCGGCCACCTCTGGTGGCGTTTTATCCTTCCGTTTTATCCACAATTAAGCAGGCACGTTAATTGTTTAATCTGCTCGCCTTGGGTTGATCGTAACTTTTCCGCGGTGTAAATCAGTGATCGTACAAATTTGTGACGTGCCGCTGCCAATGCGAGGTGTGCAAATGCATCCCTTGTCGTGCATTCGGTGCATCGCAAACATATCTTTTCATCTTGATTGTCCCTTTTCGTCTGCTCGACGGCTTTCAACCCACAAATGCACGGCGCCCAGTACCGAGCGAGGGTTGTTGCAAAATGAGATCGCAAATAAACGCAATTCATTGACGAGTGAGGGGCATTATCACTTTAATGAAATATAAAACAACCATTGAATTGGAATTTTGCCACTTATGAGCGGACCATTTCAGAGCGTGTTTGTGTCATAAATTGCACATGTGTTTTGTTGCATCT
The DNA here is from genome assembly GCF_943737925.1 of Anopheles nili. Lineage (NCBI taxonomy): Eukaryota > Metazoa > Arthropoda > Insecta > Diptera > Culicidae > Anopheles > Anopheles nili. The sequence goes on from NC_071292.1 coordinate 43,468,294, forward strand.
CTACACATGTTTTTGGTCACGCTTTCCACTTGTCGTAACCAATGTGCTCCGAGAGAGAAAAAAAGGACATTAAAGGGGGTGACGTAGTGGATTGGGGAGAGAGGGCGAAAATAAAATAAAAAGAACCCCTATCGAATCTTCGTACATGGTGCTCTTGTCCGCCGGTGTTGGGCGATCATGGTGGCTTCGGCTTAATCCACCGGATCGATTCGCCATAATGCGACCCTGTAGGTGTAATTTATTATTCAATAATTATCGAAATAAGTTTACCACGGCGGCCGCGTGTGTGCGGATCGGTGTTTTGCGTTGATTTTCTTCTCGCCTCTTCCAAGCCTCGAGGGCGATCGTGGACTGGCCGTTATGTTGTTGTTACTCCTCCGTCGACGTTGCCAGACGAGCAGGCGTTATGGTGAAGGTTTCTTACACCCACAGAGTGTGGAAGCATGTTGATTCGTGTTTTACTTGACGTTGTTTTTTTTTTCTCTCTTTATTCGTTTGGTGCGAAATGAGCAGATGCTTGCAGCTGCAACGAGCCAATTGTTCTGCCGTACAGGATTAAAATAATTGAACTGAGATCGATACTTTTTGTAACGCAAAAGTTTTGTAAAGGTAACATAAACTTCTATAATACTTATCCTTTGCCCAAGACATGAAAATATTATCTTACTTTTCTTTTGAATCTCATTATGTAGAGATAAACAAATTTCAACAATTGTTTCAACAATATCTTTCAACAGTAAAGAAAAGAGTTGAAACATTTCAATCATTACTTTGAACTACCTACACGAAATATTTTATCCGATATTTTTTGGGGTTTTGTTTTATTCCCATTGAGGTTTAATCACATTTGTTTTCTAAAATATTGACTGTACATTTTCTTGCATAAATTATTTAAACGCAGCATCATTACTCCCGCAGTAAATGTGAGGCCAGCAGCTGAAGGAAAATTAGAACATACATATTCATTCCACATTCTCAAAATGTATGCTAATTTGTCCTCCGAACGTTCAATTTGAAGATCTCGCGGCATTCGAACTGCTGGGAAAACATTTGCGTTCCCTGGAGTTGGCCCACCGATTTTCGGGGGTTTGAGAAAAACCAACCGACCTTTGGGGAAATACCGCCATGTGGTAGCGGAAATGAAGCGCAGATAATGAAAGAAGGACAGGGAGAAGAAGAAGATGACGAAAAAAAACTGTCATGCGGGTGAGGCTTAAGGAACAGCCGACGGAGACGCAGCTTCGAATACAATGGGAATAAAATAATTCAATAAAGCATATAGAAAAGTAATACGAGAAAAATATAAATAATCAAACCCAACGTCGAAGGGAAAGGCTGGCGGTCTGTGCCAGCGTGAGTGGAGACGATGAAGAACTATTTTACATATTGCAATGGAGACCAGCGGCCAACCAACCATCCAACCAGTGGTCAGAGCACGTTGCAATTCCCGGCGATGAATTGTCAGAACCAGGATCGATCGAGCTCGAATCTGAGCCTGGAGCCTTGAAGCACTGCACTGTCGATCGATAGGAGCATGCATCGAGGCAAACGGATGGAGGATGTTGGCGAACGGACTGAAGCTTCCTCAAGAGACGCGTCCATTATTATGCCCTTATGGTTCGATTCGGTCAGTTCTTGCGCTTGATTTGCGTCGTTTTGTGCGCCGTTCGGATGAGAAGGTACAACACAAAAAAAAATAAAATCGCGTATATACCTCGCGAACGGCTTATTACTCGATCGGCAAACGCATAAATGCACAGACCGATGGGAAGATATGCGGCGAAGATTTATGCTGCTTAACGCAACGCAACGCGACCGTGAGCTGGAGCGCTGGAGCTGTGAATTGTGGCGGACGAGCCTGTAAATCTACTTAACCTATCGAACGACGATGTTTAGCTGCATTCGATTGTCTAGCCATTTTGTTTGTCGTCGTCGGTTTTTTTTTGTTTTGCTGCAAAACTTCCCGCCATGTGGTTGATGGTTTGATAATGAAAGGGCGGCTGGAGAGGAAAATAATGGTCGTTGAATTCGTTTATCTAGAAAGGTTCTAGGCTTAGTGAGTTATAACATATCTAACCGAAATTGAAACAGCTCAACTTTTTAATTGTAATGGTACACGATATCGTTTGATATAAAAGAAGGTTTTTAATTTGTTGTAATTTTTAATTTCATCTAGTAATGTTTTACAAACCTTACCGTGAACTTCTAATATATTTTAAATCGGGTTAACTGTTAACTTCTAATATATTTTAAATTGTATAATAAAACAGTTTAATATAATAAATTTTGTTGGTGACATTTTCAAAGCAGTTAAGGCAATTGTTAGAAACAGTATATTGCTGCTGCAGAATATTCTTCGTAAGGATAAATTTATAACTGTTTTTGTCACGTCCGCTCTCTGTATTGTGCTTATCTTTCGTTGAGTGTTCTACCGTTTTACTGCCAATTGTTGTCATTTAGATTTACCATGGCCAAACACTCATTCGATAGCCTCTCGATCAAGTATTTTTTGCTTTATCCAACCGATCGTGCAGGGATGACTAACTCGATCGATCCAACCCACTGCTTCAGCTGACGAGTACTTTAACTCTGCAAGTAACGTAACACGTAGGAGCGCAAAAACACAAGACGGGAAAATCTAAAGCACACAATAATAATGATAGGTAGCACGATCAAGTGCTGGGATCAGCCACGATCATAACCCTTGAATGTGTTGCGTTATTTCCTCATAGAATTTGTAAAATATTACACATATTTCCCTTTGTCATTCGTGTTGTATGTCGTTTACTTATACGCTATCTCCGTTCAAACATGTTGAGTTTAGTATCAGAAAAACCAACAAAACATTAAGGGTTAAACATGAAGCGAGAACGTCACTCCTGAAGCAGTGTCACCACGGTTACTCCACGGCGAATAATGCTTAATGCACGGTCCGATCGACGCGACAGGGATGAAGCGAAACGGTGGTCATTTGTAAGCATGAGCTGAGCCCTTTTTCCACAGCCTCCTAAGACAACGCGAAGTTAAACAGTAGCGCAGGAATGGGAATCGAATGCGCCGCCTGCTGCTGCAATGGAAAAGCAATGCTCCATGGCAACAAGGAAGTGGAGGGGGGGGGGGGGGTGGTCTCAAGGCAGGAAAATCAGGAATCAAACAGGGACGATGAGTGGCAGCGGTTTACAATAATTTTGAAATAAGTAAGAAGTTGATGGATTCCGCCCGGATCCCGGTTGTGGCCAGGGTGGGCTGAGGAGGAGGGAGAAAAGGGGGTGGACAGTCCGTTCGCGAGCCCAGTGCCTGCACGCCACGTAAAACCAGATTTATCCACCACGGCAAAATAAGGAAATGCCCGATAATAAAGGTTTCTTATGGCAGCTGAACCAAATACGTTTATGGTTTCGGAATAATTTATTCCCGAGCGGGTGGTTCGTGGCGGGTGTGAGAGGGTGGGGAGAGAGGCGTGCCAAGGCTGCGGTCAGCTCCGGGGACAGTATCGAATGCAGCTTGCAGTGCACCCTGCAATGCCCGGTGCTGCATTTTACCCGTTCGCTGGTGGGAAGATTAATGCAAAATTAAAGGATTAACTTTGCGACGTTGGCTGCGGGCGTAAGGGTGGCTGGCTGGAAATGAACCGCTATGCTTGTGACAATGATACGAAGGTGCGGAATTGTTAAGGGTGGCAAGGGAATGGGATAAAGAAGAAGGAGGCCGGACATTCGTCTCGACGCGCACACCCTTCCTTGGCGTTATCCTTGCTGGTGGCTTCCAGCGCTTGTAACGAAGTGGTTTCGGGACAAGGCGGTTGGAAGAAAATTCTCAATTTGGATGCCGGTAAAAATCAGCGCCAACTTATTTCGCCCCGTTTCTTTGTTTGGTAATCAAGTTGGCAGTGCTGATTCTTTTTCGTTTTTTATTCTTTTTTTTTACTCGCTTCCTGTTGCTTTGCGAAGTGCGTTGAGGTTGGGTTTTGGTCGTTGTTTTGGTTATGTTTTTTCGCACAATTTATATTAACGAGACTTTTAGTGGCTATTCCTAACATGCGGAAGAAGCAATAGTGGGGATGTTTGAAAAAAGAAACACGATTACAAATATGCTTTATATTTATTTTGTAAGGAGCACTAAAACTGCTGCTTTATATGTAAAGTCGATGATGAATAAATGGTTTAATATGGTGTTAAATGCTTTTTTTGATAAAAAATCGTATTGAAGAGTTGCTCACATACATTTATCACATGCTTTAGTGTACTGATCGATCAGTTCTCGTCCCTATTTCTCGTTTTTTCGTCTCCTTTTGTTTAAGTTGCGTTTGCTAAATGGTTGATCCTCAAAAGCACAAAGCTCAGCAGAAAAATTGTGCTGTTAATCACGTCCACAACCGTGGCACAGCTCGCTTGCACCAGACCCAACTCGCCAAAGTCCACCTTCTCGCTGATGCTGCCCGAAATAATTGTCCTTCCGGGATAATTACATTTATTTTCACCGCAAAAACCCAATCATCCTCGCGCTCGTTCCGCACATTTCCTTCCTTTGGGTGTTGTTAATGGCGGAACGGATCGCGCAGGAGGCGCATTTATATTTCGTGAATTACCCCAGCCCGGCAAAACCAGGCTCCAGGCTTAAGCCTCATTTTATCTCTCTCTCTCTCTCTCGCTTTTTTAAAAGTTTTATTTCATTTTGTTCATTTGCTTGTCTCGCGCAAACTCGCTCGCTTGGGTCGCCTCCGCCCGTCATCGTAACTCGTTCGCAGTGGTGCGATTTTAATCCGCATCGTTGACGTGACCTTTGGCGGGACGGCAGACGAGAAAGAGATCGCGGGTGAAAGAACTCTCCCCCACCCCCAACGCCCCTCGAGATCCGTGCATTTTCTTCGTCGTCCGGGCCGGCCGGTTTTTCCCCTGTGGCTTTTCCAGTCGCCGGGCCGAGGCGCGGGTTTGGTGTAAGCGCTTTGACTTTGATTTTTGCTTATTATTATTTATGCCTCATTTTGCTCGCCCCTCGCGCCGCCCGTGCTGCATATTATTATAAGGGGTGAATTATGCACTTTTGTAGCCTGCAGCCCTTTGCAAACTCATCCCGGACCGTTCAGTGTCCTGGGCGGGGGTTGTGTGGCTGACCGAGTGGCATTAAACGTCGGCTCGTAATTTCTTCCCGCATCCTATTACTATCGTGTGCACCCATTTGGAGCACCAACTGGTTGGAAACGATAATTTATGTCGATCGAAAGGGACGCCCTAGACCAAACCGCTCGCTAGATAAGGCGGAGGGGGGCGCGATTATTTTAGGCTTAATTTTGCACGACGGCCATGGCAGATCCCCGTGCGGGAAAAGCACACACACACACACCCTGTGCTGGTGGAATTATCAACGCCCAACGGCGAATTTTTCCAGCGGCCCGTTTTCATTTGCACGGCATAAAACGAACTCAACGCTTGCTGGGAACGTGGGCAATGAAAATTGGAAACAGCTTTTACGGTGTTGTGGGTGGTGGGGTGGGGGGGGGGGGAGGGAATTTGATCGATGCCTCTCTGCAATCCGTCCGTCCGTCCGTCCGTTGTTCCGTGGTTCGCGGTTGGTACTGTTGGAAAAGGCCGCACAATAATGATCTGCCTGCTGATGCTGTTGCCAGCTGATATGCAGAGCTCGATCGCGCGCCCGTGACGTGCAAGTATCGGTATGCGATCCCACCACGATCCCTACCGATGGCGGTAGTGGTGTTGGTGATGATGATGCGCTGCCCTTAAGCATAAATTAACGAAGAATGTTTACCACGGCCACGGTAACGGAAAGAGCGCACTGTGGGAGCGAGAGGCACGCACCGAAAGGGACACCCATTAATAAAGGCACCCGCACCTTGGATAAGGAGGGCCAAACGAAGGGGGGGCTACACCGCAACAATCGGGCTCCGGTTAAGATCGAAGAAAGGGGGGGAAAACTCATTAATTTTCTGGACTGTGGAGCAAAATTATTTTTCAATTTAAACACTCGTGCGTGAATTTTTGTAGATTCCCCTTTCGGATTCTTTTGCTTTTTTTTTGCTGTGGCCCAAAGCACCCTTCCACCGGTGGGCCCGAGGCCCTTATCGTTTGCATTTGTTTTGCGCTAAAACCTGCGCTCGCACCCACAATCCGATCCGCGGGATCCGTTACGTACGTACATTTCCCTTTCGCTGTGTGCGAACGGATCGAACCGAAACCGCAAATGTGCGGTGATCGAACGGGATCGAAGTACAAATTGCATTAAAGTTTGTGCGAAAATTATTCAAATCTTCCCCCCACAAGCGTAAGTCTTGATTTGATTTATCGCACCATCTTTACCAGTTCATCTTTACCACCACGCACCAGTTTTGTGAGTTTTTGTTACATATTTATTGTTTTTGTAATAAATCGTTAAAAGAGGGGTTTCCCTTCATGTGATCGATTTCATGAAGTTTCTTGCCGTTAGCTTTTGCCTACCATTTATTGAAGACAATCATTCGAGCCAATTGTGCTGAAAATTAAACCCAATTGCCGTTTGTAGGTCCACGGTTAGGAGCCACCCTTGGGTCTAATTTGGAAAGTCCCGATCATCGAACGCTTTCCTCGCGGAAAGGTAACCGCTTCCCATGGGTAAGTTGGAGTAACAATAATTACTCACGATCATAACATTCGGTATCATTGAGCCTCAACCGTGCGCTCGCCTTTGGCTCGAATGAAATGCGTTACTAATTTTGCTCTGCTCTGCCGTGGCAAAAGTTGTTCGTGGGGCTGTGCGAGTCTGGGGGGATTTTTTTGTTGTTATTTTCACTGTATTTTCGCCCTTGTGCCCGTCGTTCTCGTTTAGTTAATGAATAGCGTTGCACGAGGGGGGCTAAAGGAGAGGATCGATCAAACGTGCACACGGTATGTTTGGGAGAGTGTAAGGAATTTTAACTAATTTAAGTCTCTTTTTTTTCTCCCCTTATTTACTTCCATGTGCGCCTTTCGCTCCGATCACCCTGGCTGCTATCTTCGGGGATATCTTTGTGTAGCTGGCTGCGGACTGTAATCGATTATTTGCAGTGCTACGGAGATGTGGATCACCCACCGATCAGCCTCGGCAACCGCCGAGATGGTCAGTAAGAATCGCCCGCAAACGGACCCAAACCGGAGCCCCAACACAGCAAAAATAGGGAACTGTACATCCGGAGTGGGACTGCTTGCGGACGGATCGGACTGGCTCGGTTGAGGACATCCTAAGGCCAGCTGCCAGCAAGCAAGGGCAGCATCCTGAGAACGAACATCGCCAATAAATGGACCATTTTATCGACCGTGTTGTGACACTCTCCATCCCATTTCACGCCAAGGCTCATTAAGTTGAAGTTTTGGCGGAGGATCGAACTTTCCGTTTAATTTTCCCTGTTAAACTATACACTATCTGTTTTGCTCCATTGCGACTTTTTTTCCCGATTTATCCTCAATTACACACTCCTTAATCGTCATTACGCGTGGGAAAACACAAAATGCGAGGAATGTTTGTACTGCGCTAAAGCGAACAAGGAACACTGTAAGCGAGGGGCCTAAAACAATTGCGAAAGAAAAACAAAACTTCACGTAGCTTTACGGGACCTGTCCCCGAGGTTTTGCTGCTCGATAAGGATTGGATCGATAAGGAATTAGCATGCATGCTTGGTGGTTCCATTTTCACGAGAAACGAAACCTCAGACACCGTATCCATTGCCAATATCGTTACATCAACAACACCCGATGGAAAAGGGCACTTCTAAGCATGCAACTGCTCATTTCGGTTCGTTGCATTCCTTAGCGATCACCATTCGGCGGGTCAGCGGGAAATCGTTTGCCTAACGAACTCCTACAAAAATAAGCACATTTCTATTGTCGTTGAAGTTTGATGATATGTTGTATAGCGTGTAGGAATCCTTTTTTTATTATGCGTAGACACAGTTAGCACTGCACGGTACACAAAGAAGAGGAACATGCTTTCTTCAGCTGTATTTTTTCCATGTTTTCAAGCAATTTTGTGGATTTGAATGAAAATATAAAGGGAACAAACACACTACATTTGATGCGAGGAAATAAATTATATTAACATATGTATGTTTTAGCTATATGCAGTTCTTTTTTTTTAAGCTGGAAAAATATATTATGCTTGTTTAATGATTTATTGAGAAAAGAGAGAGAGCGCTCTAACGGATGTTATTACACCAAATGGTGACTAAACAAACGTTTTCATGTTTGCTAGTAGCAACAACAAATTAGTTGATAGGGATTGTTGTAGAGCATGGGACCGATGTTGATCAACGTCAAGAAGGCACGCGACAAGTAGTAGAAAGCCATGTTCTGTGGTCGATGGATGAAACAAGAACAAGATGGATGAGTAAAGAATTTCATACCCCGCATTTAGATCGTAAGTGTACAACAAAATAGACCACGATGTGAAGTATACACAACGGCAAATAAAGCTATATTGTATACACAAAACAATAAACGTGTTCAATTTGTTTGATGTAGCGTTTACGGAATAATGTTGTAACATATCGAAATAATGAAGAAAAAACGCATGAAATTATTATAAGAATATTTGCTCGATTTATATCCAGTCAACTTCTACAGAAATGAAGAAGTTTATTTTACCAATCTGAACGAAGCGGCCGATCCTCCTTAAATTCGATATTTGGTGTGAATTAATCTTTCAAATTCATAGTTATTTCATGGGACTCCAAACGATTACATGTTATGGGTTCTATTGCAACTAAGAAAGGCGAAAGATTTATTCGACAACTGAAGAGAGGTCAGAGTATTGCAACTAAGAAGGTGCTCGTTGAATGGTTAGTTAAAGCCCTTCAAGACTTATTTCGCTCTTAAAGCGATATTGTTAATATTTTATGGAACAGAATTCCAAACCATAATTTCACAGCGGGAGAGAAAGCAGCTAATTTCTTTCACTACATATAACAAGATATAAAAATCACATATCTTAGAATATCACAAGATTCCAATATTTAACTCATCCTTTTCTACAGCGAAAATGAATGTCTGAATGAAAAGAAATAGTTATCGTAACGTATTATGCTATATTTCGCATGACTTCTGTGTTTGAAAACTTAAATACACATTTCTAGGATAATCATCATACTAAACAATCTAAACTTATTTTGAGTAATATAACAAACCACTCAGTTATGTTTATAATGCTGCTCTTTTGCACAACTTTAATTACTAGTTTCAAAATTCATGCCCAGCTCTTTCATTCTGTGCTCAATATCAAGCGTTGGTAATCCATTTTCCTTGTTATAATGGTAGCTTAGGATCAGCTGTTTTTCCTCCAACCCAGGAACATGCTCGAATAGCGATCGTCCCAAGCCTTCGTCAATATCGTTTTCCTCTCGAAGGATGCAGAAATACACTAGAAATATAGCCACACTGAAGTTCACGACGTACGGTTGAAACCAAGGAGTATTTTGTGCTTTGGGCCCGCTGCGACTTCGTTCGGCCGTCCATCGAGATGCAGGGCTTCCAAAGTATTTGATAGGTTTATTATTGACCTCTTCGGTCGGCGCTTCTTGTTTTTGATTTCCAGCCGTATGTGAGAATTGTGCTGATGATCGTAGCGCTCTGCTCAGATGTGTGCTGTAAGGGGGCGAAATAAGTGATTAATGACGGATAAAAATCTTTCAAATCAAAAAATCATACACACTTCATCAAGATTGTTTTCCATCTATTGAAGGCTGCAATTTGTGCCATGGTTATACTTAATTACAGTGCAGTTTACAGACACACAGTTTTCGATGAGATCCGGCAAAATTACACAATGTTATTGTTAAGTATTGTTATGACATTTCTGAGGAGTTTCAAAAACCGTAGCACACGAACGTATGCCATTGCTTATGAATATTGAGTGAATAAATATACCGCACGAAGAATCTCTGTAAGAAATGGTTGTTGAAGGTATAAACGACAGTACAAAAGAGAGTTCACGATGAAAACAAAGGTTTGTTTAGCTCGATATGTCAGTTTCGATTTGGCGCCGAAATCAAACAGCATTCAGGAAAAATATACACTGCAATGGAGCAAGAACAACATTCTGAAGATATGTTCGGCACACAGGACGATGCCGCGCTCCAGGAAGCGGTATCCGTTGCGGAAAATACTCCAATAATCCCAACCGAGAGCATCACATTTCCAGTACCATTAGATAAAAATGGTAACAGTGTCGAAGAAAAACAACTTGACCCACAAGATATGGACACGCCGGATCTATTCTTCTCAGAAGATATGAATGATAAACAAAGTGAAGAAGAAAATATTCCAGAAGAATCAAATGCTGCTGATGATAATGTGGATTCAGTAGAGGCACCTAAGAGCAACGATGAATTATCGGCAGAAGTGATCGAATCTAGCGTTCCCCAAGAAGCTGGTGCCCCAGCACCTGTTGTTAAAAGTAAAGTCAAATCAAACCGTCAATGGGGTGTTATTATACAGTTACCTTTTCTTATTTTTAAGGTTCTCCTGAGGAACGGCTGGCTCAGTTTCCGTTCGCGCGCATTAAACAAATAATGAAACTCGACCCTGATGTCGGAATTCTATCTGCGGAAGCAATATTCTTAGTTACGAGAGCTTCGGAGTTGTTTCTTCAAACGCTAGCAAAGGATGCTAGTTCTCAAACTTTAATGTCGAAAAAGAAAACGATGAGTAAAAGGGATGTTGAGGCAACAATAGATAACGTTGACTCATTGATATTCCTGGAAGGGATGATGAATGTTTAACAACTATCAACCGCTTATTACATTATAGATTATATGTTAATTTAGTGTATTACAATATAATATCATACCATCTATCGTGTATTGCATAATTTAGCCTTTACGCATGCTATGAACATCACCAAATTGGTCAGTATTGTAGATTAAACCCATGTGTATCTTTTTGATATTTGATGTGTTTTTCGAAGTCATTCGTCCTTTGCGTAAGTTTTATCTCAAACTCTATTCATAGCAGAATTTGGCGAAAGTAGTGTATATAAATAGCAAATTTGTATAATTTGAATTCTTAGTTTGATGTTTTTTTCATTGCTGTCCCGTGCTGCTGAAATTCAAATCACATTTATATCTTGCATGATAAGTTCATGCTAAATGAACTCCATCTCACCTCGTGAACCATACCACATAAACAATTCTATGGTGGAATTCATGATCAGTTTTGCGACTTGGGACGTAACCGGCTTTTCTATATATTTTGGTATTCGAAATTCGTGATTTGTATGCATTAGGCTGAAATAAAAGTAACATTTTTATATAAATCTTTAAGATACCGTAATTTTTCACCATTCCTCTGCATAAAATGCTCATCATTTGTTTCTGTATCCGTGTAATAGCAAAAGTTTATTTCAAATCGATGAAATTCAACTGTACCATAATGCTGTTGGGAAACCAAATTTTTTTCATTTTTTAATGTAAAAATAGGTTGGATGAGAGTACTTTTCATGCGAGTATAATTGCATATGTTTATTTTTCAATAAGCAGTCTGAAATATTAAGTTCCAATACAATTTCAACTGGCTGTAGTCACCTTGGGTCAAACCAGATTGCTTGGCTCTATGTATCTTGATTTTGCATCATTTTAGAAAATGGCGGCGTTTGCGTGACTGTGTACGGTTGGTGATGCGTGCGATAGAAATGTTTTGAACTGATGTGTCGTGCAAGGTAAGTGCCGTGTTGCCGTACGTGCGTTAGAATTACTTCGTTAAAGACGTTAAACAATGATTCTGTGTTGTATAAAATATTATCACCGCGAAAGTTGTCTAATAAAAAAGACCGCGGCGTTCTTCGGTTTGTGATCGGGAAAGCGTCAGGTGAACTATGGCATGCCCGTAGTGCGCCCCGCAGAATACGATAGGCCACGATAGTGTTGTTGGTTCGGGATCGATTTTACATTTTCATCAACCGCGAATATTCCCTTGTGATATCACAAGCGTTGAAAAAATGGTTCCGTGGTTGGAATTGCCGTTGGGGCGTTCGGTGAAATCGTACGATAAATGCACTAAGCGTCGTCCCAGGTAGAGCGAGGGAGAAGACCAGCAGTACATTTGTTTATAATCAAATGTCTGTTTATTGTGAAGTAGAGCTGCACAAGTGCGTTGATGATGCGAAAGCATAACGTGGTGTTAAACCAAGCGCACGAGTAAGTCGCGTGTGAGAACATAAACCTCAATTAGCACGAAAATCTGGTGTGCAAGCAAGTCAGTATTCGACAAATTTCAAAGAATAACTTGACAAATGCGGACAGCGAGCATTATTGTGGGCTACCTGCGACAAAGCTATTTTGTTGTTTTGCTGTATCTCTACCGCCCAGGGGAAAGTGGTGAAAAGAATGGGCAACGTGAGAGAAAAATATCGCGCTACTCGGCTGCGAAAATGAAAATAAAAACAGAAGTCAGCGCGTTTTGTTTGTGGCCGCCCGTCTCGCTACTTCCTCGACAGCATCCGCGCAGTGTAGCGAGAGAAGCTTATCGGATGTTCTGTGTGTGTGGGTTTCGCTCTTTTAGTTTCTCCTATTCAACGCATATGCTACTCCCAAGCACGGAGGGCGCGCATTTCATCTGTTGCCGCGAACATTCGTCGGTAGATTCAATCGTGCGATAGTGTGTGTGCGCGTTTTTCACCTGATTCTTCTTTCGCTGCACACTTTCGCCTGTAATCAGTGCACGCCACGGAAAGCGAGTGAGTGCATGTTCACGCTCACGTAGCTAGAGGCGTTTCGCTACATTTCACTGGAATGATTTTTAATATTTTTTATTTTTTTATTCTACCTGTACTCCCTTTGTTCATCTGTTCTCCTTCCTTCGTCAGAATAGCAACCATTGGAATGGTAGCTCGCCTGCCGGGTAGAAAAATCAAATAGCAGTAGCAGTTTGGTGTCATAAGAAACGATCATTTTCTGATCTTCTCTTTTATTCTGTTCTGTGCTGCTCTTTTATCGAGTAAACAGCCCGGCTTCAAAGAGTATTCGCAGAAAGTTATTGAATAGTTGGAGCGCAAAACACCCTTTTGAATAAAGAGAAACGATTTAAAAAATAACTCATGCAGGTGCGAGCGGGAGAGCACGAAACTGTTGATGAAATCTCTGCAATAAGAGCGTTAAATGTAGGATAAAAAGAGAGAGAGAGAGTGGGAGCACGCGAGAGAGAGAGAGTACGTATTGTATTGCTCGGATTACTCACGCTAATAAGTCTAATAATAGATTTTCTCGTCTCGCAACTAGAAGATACATGCTGGTTTGTTGTAAAATAATGTGGTCTTCTGTGGATAAAGCGTCCAAGAATCTTCACGTGCTGGATGCGAAGATGGCATAGAGATAGATAAATATGTTCTTTTAGGAGCACGCGCAGATTGAACGCCTAACCGACGATCCACGTTGCTGTTATCTGCAAACCATGCGCTTATATGAGAGATTTCCCATTAGCCCTTTTAAATTGACCGTTGGTTGCTACGGTTTGAATGCATTTATCCTAAGGACACAAATGACATTTGGTGTGATGTAATATAGTTGAATATTGCGCGCAAATAATTTCTTGTACCTTATGTTAGTATCGTTCAATCAAGTAAATTTTTATGTTTCTATTTTGTTTCAGTCAAAATGTGGCTGCGAAGCGAAACTAGAGATCGACGATTGCGTTCCAGCAGCGCTCGAAGCGCGGTTAAGTTCAAATCCTCACTCAAAGTGGCTAACCAGAAGACAAAGAAAACTTCTTTAGTGGAACCCGTAGTATCCTCGTCCCGCCGTTCGCCGGGGAACAGCCCATCGTCGGTTGCTAAATGCCGGTCGGATGTATCGACTACGACAGCCGAGAGTTCCATCGTGGTGCGCTGTGTTACCACGTCTAGCGTTGCACCAAAGTCGATCGTATCTCGTCGAGCGCACAATAAAGGAACCCGCAATCATCGGACAGCAACAGGCGGTGGTGGAGATGGCGACAAATCCAGCAGCCGAGAGAGCGTTCCGATCCTCGAAGATTGCAAGGAAAATTGTTGGCAGGATAACAATGATCTCACGCTGTTCGATGGCACTACTGTTATCGGTCAAAAGCACTTTGAAGAATTACCCACGCACTCTAGCTGCCTCCCTGCGCAGCACTTACCTGGTGGAGTAGTTCCACCTAGCAACGGTCTGGCGAATGTCGTCGATCCTGCGGGTGTAAATTATTCCGTCGAAACCGCTGAGCATGGTTTGTTCTCGAAAAAAGTTACCGACGATCTAGGATCTGCCGAAGACGAGTTGAACCAGTTTGGTATAATATCGTACGATTCCAACAAGAACACGCTGCTTGGTCACCCGATCGTGTTGCCACCGATGAATTCCTCACTGGTGAGCAATGTGATGGCGCTGCCTTCGTCCCAGGAAGTAGTGGAACCGTTAAACTCAAAATGCATCACAGAGTGCGACAGCACAACGGCGGATCTCGGTAGCGATATTGCCGCTGAGGACATTAGTAGTTTGCGGGTGGCATCGAGTGCCATCCGAAGCGTGGAAGAGGATACAATCCTTCCTTCCACCTCGAGCGAGGGAGACTGCTCCAAGTCAAGTGCAATCATATCTTCACAGTCGCTGGAAATCGTCGTACCGGAGGTTGATTCGACCACGGACACGATCCCACCGGACATGTCTTCTGCTAATGTAATTGCTGGCGATATGATCGCCTCATTTCCCCTCGCCGCTTCTTCCATCGTTGCGACCGGTTCGTCGATGTCCTCGTCGTCGTCGTCGTCCTCATCGTCCTCCACATCTTCCTCGTCATCATATTCATCGTCAACATCTTCGTCGTCGTGCAATTCATCGCTTGCAGCGTCCGTGTCTGCCGTTTCGATGGTAGCTTCTTCGCTGTCTTCGACTTTCCAACCAGTTGCGTACAGCAATTGCTCATCCCTCTCGGCCGGAGGATACGAGGAACAGCCCCAATCGAGCTATTCACCGAGTCAAACGGCTGCCGCCGCTGCGGTAGCTTCTGACTTGATTTCAATGTTCGACGAGGAGCACTACAAAAATGCTACCGATCTCGGTCAGTACTCGGACTTCTCGTACAACGCCCTGTTAACGCAGGCGTTGCTGAGCTGTGGAGATGCGGCAGCTGCGGCAGGACTCAATCTAAATTGTGGGCAGTCCAGCACGGAGAATTTGAACGATTCCGCGTTTCTTTCGTCACTCAACACGACGGCAATCGAGAACTTGAAGGCATTGACGTCCCTTTCGAGCATGGGTCATAACATGGACGGGATGATGTTGGATGATGGTACTGGTTCCAGTTCTAGTGGAGGTGCGATGGGTTATCTTACGGAGTACGGCAACCCGCCACAGCACCAGCGAACGTTGGATGGAACGGAACAACAATCTTTGATTCACAACATCGAATGCAATGAATCGATTCCCATGTGCGGCGATGATCCCGAGGCCGCTATGCAGCTCGAAAACAATGAATGCATAGAAATGGAGGTAGGTTTCTTCCCAAAATGCTCGACTTTCATGTCAGCTGGTCAAGATCGATTACTTATTTACTTTTTTGTGATTATTGTAACTTGCAGGAATCGAATGACGGACAACATGATGATTCGTCTTTGCGAGCTTTCGATCCTTATCTGTTTATCAAACATCTGCCCCCTTTGACGTGTGAAATGCGCTCCAAGTGTCCGGCGCTTCCTCTGAAGACCCGGTCCAGTCCCGAATTTAGTTTAGTGCTCGATCTGGACGAAACGTTGGTGCATTGCAGCTTGATGGAATTATCCGACGCAAGCTTCAAGTTTCCGGTGCTGTTTCAGGAGTGCAAGTACACAGTGTTCGTACGCACGCGACCGTATTTCCGCGAGTTTCTCGAAAAGGTATCACAAATCTTCGAGGTGATTTTGTTCACCGCCTCGAAGCGCGTCTACGCCGATAAGCTTCTGAATCTACTCGATCCCGATCGACGGCTTATTAAGTAAGTGGAGCGATGTTTTCCGATTTGGGAAAACAAATGTGAATTTCACTATATTTAATTGATCTTTATCTTTTCTATTATCTTTAAGATATCGTTTGTTCCGCGAACATTGTGTACTAGTCAACGGGAATTACATTAAAGATTTGACCATTCTTGGCAGAGACCTTGCCAAAACTATCATCATCGATAACTCTCCGCAGGCATTCGGGTTGGTATAGCACTTTGTTATTTACCCCCAAGAAACAGTCATTCTTTAATAATGTGAACTTATTTACAGATACCAGCTAGAAAACGGTATACCTATCGAAAGCTGGTTTGTTGATCAAAACGATTCGGAGCTGATGAAAATTCTACCATTTTTAGAACGATTGGTAGAGATGGTAAGATATCCTTCGCTCGTTTTATCTATTATCGCTCTAATCGCTTATATAATCTCTAACGCTTCTGTTAATTCGTTTCAGCGCGAAGACGTTCGACCGCATATTCGTGAAAAGTTTCGATTATTTTCATTTTTACCGCCTGACTAAAATGCTTGCGTGTTTGCAGTATGTTTGCAGTTTTTGCAGTGTGTAGTAACTTTAGTTAATTTGAACATTTCGTAACGTAAGCCCATTTTGAACGGTAATCAAATACTACATGAGTCGTATTTTCCAAACCATTATCAGCTGAGAGGTCATACTCTAGTAGTATTTAGCTCATATGATGTATAGTTTAACGGAGGCAATCTCTATAAACAAGCATACACAGAACAAATCAAATCACGGTGTAAAGTTGTAAACGTTGGAAGAGGTCGGTACACTTGGTGTGAGTTAATAGTACATTCATATTTATGTAATACAAAAGTAGACTAAACTGATACGATAAGCAGAGATAATAATACCGTTTTGCACAAGCACATAGTTTAAATGACACACATTACGTAGAGAAGAATATTAAAAACTAGACACACCTTTGTTCATAACGTAAATGAACTCATCATAACAGATTCATCAATCCATACTCTAAACGAGGGGTGCAGATTAGAAAATTCGATTGAATCAATATTATTGGTAGGAATCTGAAGTATAATTGTAGATGCTTGGCGCAAAGTTCACCTTCTCTCGACGTTCAAGGAACGGATCAAAACACACACAGATGAATTGTGCGAAAGTTTTGCTTTTGCTGTTAAGTTGATTAGTTCGGTATGATTGCAGTTTTCCAATCACCGGATCGGATGCTTAAAAGCGGACGAAAATATAACCAATAATATGCAGATTAACGCAAACCACTTGGGATGCCATAGCGTGCAAATCAAAGTACAGAAATATTAGAGTCAGATGCATTAATACATAACAAAAAGTACATGAAAATCATACACATATACATATATATATACTATATACAGACACCTTAAATTCACTCCGTCTTAATGTAAGCATGGAATTTAATATTTAACAGACACCGTTGAGTGGCAGATCGTCATAAGAGCAAGCTATGTTTAGGCGTAAATTGCGTCTAAAGATACAAAAAATTGCCGCTTTAGTTATATGATGGAATTCATGGTTAAATTTTATTACGAATACGTAGAGGATGAACTTAGGACAGTTAATATTACTACTTGATTATGATCAATCAACATTGTTAAATAATGATGTTTCTTCCGTTTCTTTTTAAATAGTGTAACTAGCTTGTAAAGTGATTTTTTTTATTTATTAACCCACGATTACGGCGTGACCAACGCGTGTTCGATGAATAACATCTCTCCATGGAGGAGCAGAGTTATGTTGTTGAAAAAGTAGAAAGAAGACAAATTCGATACGTTTATTGAATTGTTTCTTTTTTTTTTGTTACGATATGCAACCGAGGCCAGCGAAGAAGATCCTAAATTATCTCTCCTTTAACAACGGCCACAGATCGGTACTTACAGTCCTCCAACTCACCGGTGTCTTTGAGATCGGTACTTACAATTTCCCAGTAGCGCGCACTCAGCAGTTCTAAAAAACTCTTTATTATATTATTTTGTTTAATCGCTGCGATCGTGAAGTTGAGCTCATTACAAGCAAACGCATCCAATTAATATGAAGCATAAATTTTGTGCAAACCATTCTTTTACACTCAGCTAGCAGCTAGTTAGTACGAAATCAAGCTTTCGAGCATCCATGCACTTACTTTTCTTTTCACTTCCTAGTTTTTTCGCCGTTCTTCCTGCATATGTGAACACTGTATTAATGAGAATTATTTCATATGTAATAAAAAATTGATTTCTCTTAAAAAAAGACATTTTTACTTATCTGAATATTGATGACAAACAAATCAAAAATAATTATTTACTGAATCGGAATGATCACGCGTTCTTCGCGGGTGATTCTCGTTAGTTTCTTTCGAAAAGAATATCTGCGCATCGAAATGGAAATGTGTTAATTTATGTTCTTTATTTAGTGCATTTGTTTTACTCCTCTAACTTTAGGTATGTTTGGAACAGAAAGCCCGTTGCAAAATTTACATAAATTTCCAATTTGTACACCGAGTCATGAGGACAATCCAGATATTTTATGCTCTAACTTTTACGCGGCAATGTAACGCAAGACTCATTCAAACAGAAAGCAAACTTGCCTTTGAATGCGGGAATACACAAAACATCGATTAAACGTACTAAATCGCTGGTAAATTTTGAGTTCGTTTTTTTAAGTAGCTTAGTGTTTGTTTTTTTTAATAGCTTATCGCCTTTTTGGGATGATTGGTAAAGTACGCACACAGTTAATGTTGTCGTTGCATTACATCTCGTCCTTTTCAAACGTTCGTTAACAAGTACAGTCCAAATACTACGATAAACGTACAGCAGCGCTTATACCGTGAGGGCATGGATTTATGCTGCCTCGTGTTTTTTGTGTGCATATTCAACACAACACACCGCCCGTTTGCTTGATGACCCGTGTAAAATTGAATTGTTTGCAGTTTTGCGGTTCCCACGGGTTCAGTACTGATTGGAAATTTAGGCATCACGTTAGCTTTCTTGTAGCGTTTGGGGGCGAGCTGTTCAGATGTCTCGAGAGAAAATGGCCCTGCCATAAGCTTTCAAAATGCTCGCATTCCACAAGGGATTCGACTTGTTATCGCAACGGGTTGCCTTGCGGTTGGATAACGTAAATTTCGAGACGCACACGGTTAGTGTTTACTTTGCTGCTCCGTTTCGTATTCCTAGGTGCATATTCTTGTGTCGTTTTGTTACAATTTTGCTAAGTGTAAATATACATTTATTCATATCAGTACCATGTTTGTTACCCTTTCCAACTCGGTCATCCCTTTTTCGCTACAAAAATATATATACTTATCATTGTTCATTGTTAGTTTCGCAGGAGAGACAAGCTGTGTGTGAGTGTGAGTGTGTTTCGGGATGGTAATTTATCCTTATTTGCCGCGTGAAGTCGAACGTTGAACGGAAAATTTCGTTCGCCCTTTTTCTCCTGTTCGAATGCTTTTTCCAATGCTACAATACAATCACGAGAGGGAGTGGGTTTAGCATAGGGTTAGCATAGACCAATAGTGTTTTCGTCCCCCGTTCGCCACGATCGTACGCGTCTATCTTAAAAAATGGTCACCAATTTAAAACGTCCAGAGAAGAGATTTTTTTTCTTGAGTTCGGAATAAACGTTCTAACATGGTTCTTACTGTACTGTTATATATAATGCATTTTTTGTTGTTGTTTAAATCTAATAAAACGCTGCTTCTACTGTCGCACTATTATAGGAAGTACTAAACATGTAAGGTTGCCGGTAAATATGTCCGCTTGCATACGCTTCTTTGCAAAAGTAGTATCACCATTCGAGTCAATTTAGGAATAAAACGTTGGCAAACATCTCGTGCCCCTGCTGCTTCTTCCCCATTTGCGGGAGCGTGGCTGGTTTGTGCCTAGAATTGCGCCAACCTGCTTATCCCCCAACCAACAGATTTCAAAACGGTACGATGTAAAACTATCGTGGGGAAATAATCGCTAGCCCTAAGAATTCAGTAACGTAAGTCATTGAAGGCCATCGATGTGTCTATATACTTATCTAACTATCCTAGGGTTGGTTTCAGTGTTGGTTGCCATCCTCCGGTCGAACTGTGCTGCAAGTGTAAAAAAAAAACCAAACTGGACACCTGGAGGAACGCTGGATCTCGCCCGGGTGTGCGGATTTAACGATAGGAAGAGTTAGGTTTGCTAGCGAACATGCTAGCCGTGTAGCTTTCGTCGTATCACTTGCTCGAAGATCGATAAACAGCACAGAAGGGAGAAGGGAAGAGGGCTTGTTGCTGCTTTAGGGAACATCGTGGCTTTGTTGTTGGTATCTGGTAGCAAATGTGCAAAGATTTGTCCGGATGATTTAGAGTATTGTGCACGCGGTACCGTGCATAACTTCACTGATGAACATTGGCGTACCAGCGCCTAATCCTCCATCAGTTTTTTCGTTTTCATTCTGTTCAAAAACAATCAAGAATGTAAGGTTATGTTCTACACGTTCTTGCGGGGTTCCAGTTTCAACTTGCGGTGCTTACCTGATCATACTCGCAGTCAAAGTATCGACTTTGACAGTCCAAACAGCGACACTGATCGGACATCTTGCACGTGATGCCACACTCCTTGGCTACAGCTTTGTACAGCTGCTTGCTGGACTTGTACAGTATCTCTGGACCCTTGATTTCCGCCTTTGGGACCGTCGTGTGTTGATCGTAGATCGGCTGTGAGTTACTGTACGTACTGCACTCTTCGTCCATCGACAGAGCATCTTGGTTTTCGTTCGATAGGCATGTTTCGTCGATGACCATTGTTTCCATTTCTTCAGCTGGCAAAGCGAAAGAAATACAAGTTTTAAATTACTTCCTTACTAATGAGCCGATCGAATCGAAGGTCTAGACGTACCTAAATCTTGCAGGCCTTCGTTGCAGCTCATCTGATACAGAGGATCGCAGGATCCCGTACAGGTGAGCAGGTTCTCCTGCGAGGGAGTCGTTGTAGAGCTACAGGTATACAGAGACGAATCGATGGATTCCTGCTTTCTCGTTCTGCCGGGAGAATCCTGCTCCGGACAGGGAGGCAGCTGCTCGGAACCAGCCGATTGATTGTTAGCCATCATTTCGTACCCCAGCGCGGTTGGCGATAGGTTTAGCAAGGATGTTCGATTGTTTTCTTTATCCAAAGCTGCGAGGCGGTTCTTGAATACGGGATGGGAAAAGAGACATGTTAAGCTTCTTCAGTTGCATTTGTTGTGTTGACAACATGTTGTTTTGACATAAGTTTCAGCGACTGACTCGGGAACAACATACTGCACCAAAAAACGTGCCTACTTCGATAACTTACTTCTTCTAGCACATGCTCGTACGACGGCGGTGGGCTAAGTGGTATAACGTTAGTAGGCTCTGTGTTCGTGAGCGAAGGATTGTCATATCCTGAAACGAAAGTTCCAATCAGTACAACGAAACACCCACATATGTGGCACGAAGGGTGCATGAGCGGTTCGAGAGGGTTTTGGATGGGGAACGTAAAACGAAACACATGTTGTAATGATGTTACTCGCTACGTCGAGATTGTTCACAGGGTTTGCTGAACCACCCGCCGGAACAAACCCCACGGATGCTGGCAGCTGCCAATTACCTAGTATTGGTTCGTCGGTAGTGTTACTGGTCAGTATTAAGGCGCGCCGGTCGTTGCTCATCGACACAAGGCTATCGTTATTCTGCTCTGAGTCAAGGGTGGTGCTGCTACCGAACTCAACTGCGTTCGCACTGTTCAAAAGAGGTCCGACCGGATTGGATTGGCTATCTACTACGACATCCTGCTCCTGAGAGGTACTACGCGACGACCCACTACCCATGCGGAACTTAAGCTTAAAGGGAGCCATTGCTTGAGAGAAGGGGTTAGGTTTTAGTTTTAGGTCGGTTATTTTTTTTATTTGGGGGGACGTCGTTTTTCCACGGCGACTTTCGTTTACGCTCTGTTTTCGGTGATAGTGCCGCGAAAACACGGCCAACTTTGTTAACTTTCGCACCGCGGGACGATTGCGCAACCTAGGCAACGAAGTAGAAGTAGCGAGCTCAGAGTACCCACCACCGCTGGAAGTAGAGTAAAGGATATTGAAGAGATAAGGAAACATAAACAGACAGATAGGCGAAAGCGAAAGTGGGGATGCATCAAACATGGTCAAAACAGTAAGTGGTAGAATAAAACGTTACAGTAGAATGAAAAATCCGGGAAATTGCTAAATCAAGCTAGTAGCATTGAGCATCGATGGGGAAACATACGGAAAAAAAATGAAATAGTCTGGTACTAGTGTATTTGGCGTATTTGGTGGGTGAAGTTGTTAATGATGATTATGCGCACTCAATCGATCTATCGATAGGAAGTACTACTAACGGGGGCACAATAACTGAATCCATCGTAGTCCAATGAAATCTGAGATCTAAGACCGTAAGGACAAACGAAACAATTTTAAAGTAATTTGGCTCAATCTTCCTTACGTGCCCAAGGCGGTAACAAGAGCATGTTCGCTTCTACGATTCTTTTCAGGTTGAGATTGAACTTCACCATTGAATATTGCGCAAAGTCATACGAGTTACCGTTATTACTGTAATTGAGTGATTTTCTTAATGAGGGGCTCGCTGATCAACTATAGATAGGGTTTTCATACACGTCTGTGAACAGACTGCAACAAACTTCGACTTTAAATATGCCATTTACTAATTGTTAGATATTGGATAGTTTGGTCAATGGAAAAAATATATAAAATGCATACACCAAGAATATGGTAAGGATCGTGATGGTGGCTGGTCAGAATGCAAGCAAACTTCGTACGGGAAACGCGAAAAGAATAATGCTTAAAGGCGTATTTTGGATTTGTTGCATGAGTCTTTTGGTAAGCCTGCAAGCCAGCAGCACCTGGGATGATGACGCCAGCTCCCTGGTGTTTGATTATTATCGCGCAAGAAACGTGAAATCGGTGACAGTTTTTGCCTGCTGGAGTCCAGCACAACGGTACAAATTCTTCCGTCAAACAACGAGAATTGGACTGATGGTGGCTTTCGTGGAACCAACTGGTGTGGGAATTACGTCGCTACATCCCAATCGAATCTCGCAAGGAGGAATGCTGGTCGATGCAGCGTGCAGAGAAGACGTATCAGAGATGTGGCAAATGGTGAGTTTATTTGATCGTACGAATTCGAAATTTAACTGTCCGATTTTCATCCCATTTGGAAAGGATCGAACATTGAATGCGCTTCTGGTGGGAAATTTGCACTGGTTAATAGTGGATGCTTCATTAGAGACTGCTTATGGAACCAATGGTACCATAGGAGTACCACCGGAGCTAGAGCAGCTCTACAACGATTGGTTCCGACAACTCGAGCTGGTACCGTACACAAACGTTGTCGTAGGCTTTCGCAATACTGCTAGACGCTGGGAATTACGAGAAGTGTTCAAACCGTATCGAAAGGCAATGCTGTCGGCAGACCTGATCATCTCAAATTACACACCATCCGAGAACAACCCGGAACGATTACGCAAAAGTCTCGCGGTTCGCGAAATCACCGCTAGTCGGCGTCGTAATTTGCAAGGATTCGCCATGCCATGCGGCACTGCGGTAAGAATTTCGCCTCAACTTCATCTATCACTCGTTTTACTTCATTTATCGTTGCACCTCACAGACAACCTCGCCAGAGTACTTCAAGGGAATGGACGACCGAAACGACGTGCACGATCTCTTCACGAAAGCTAACTTCCCGTTCATCCGTGAGCTGATGTTTGATCTCAATTTCACGCTCAACATGGTGCAGGTGGACAAGGTGGGCTACAAACACAACGGCACGTTCAGCGGTGTGATGGGCAAGTTTCAGAATCGCTCGATCGAGCTCGGGTGTCTTGGGACGTTGATGCGTACTGAGCGCCTCGAGGTGGCGGACTTCATGATCGTGACGCTGATCATCAAGAGTAGCATCATCTTCCGACAGCCACCCTTGTCGATTGTGGCCAACATATTCGAGCTACCGTTCAGTGTCGGTGTATGGTTGTGCTGTTTCGCACTAGTGACGATCTACTGGATCTCGATGATCGTGGTTAGGTGGATGACTGACGAGGAACGATTCAGTTCGGTAGAATCACTGGTCTTCATCATCGGTACCATGTGCCAGCGAGGGTACGAACTGGTACCACACTTCAACGGCACCCGTTTGTTGATGTTCTCACTTCAACTGACCAGCTTCTTCATCATCACGTCCTATTCGGCCAGCATCGTGGCATTGCTCCAGAGCCCCAGCAGAGTCATCGCGAGCGTAGGTGATCTCGTGAGTTCTCCGCTTAAAGCAGGTGTCATGGACACAAGCTACGGTCGAGTATATTATCAAGAGACGCAGGATCCGGACGTACAAGCACTATACCGGAGAAAGATCAAACCACACGGTGACAACTCCTTTATTGAGCCGGCGGAAGGAATTGCTCGCGTAAAGAACGAAATGTACGCGTTTGAGGTAGGTTTTAGACGGTAGGATCGGATCGAGTGACTTTAATTCCACTTCCGGTACGTTTCAGGCAGAAGTGAACGCCGCCTACAAGGAGATAAAGAACACGTTTGAACCGGATGAGGTGTGCAAATTGCACGAACTCGAAGCCATCAAACTTCCCCCGTTCGGTATTCCGATTGTGAAGGGCAGCAAGTACCGGGAGCTGATTCGACAACGGCTGCTGTGGCAGCGGGAGGTCGGCATAATCAAGCGGTTCAACATCATTTGGATTCACCAGAAGCCACAGTGTGAAAACCCAAACTCCGGCTACAGCTCGGTCGGGTTGGTGGAGATGCGCTATCTGTACTTCTTTCTCGCTGTGGGGTTCCTGGCCGCGCTCCTGACGCTCATTGGCGAGCGTTCCTGGTGGAAGGAGTTGGCGAAAAAGGCAGAATTGCGTGGTAAAATAATCAGCGGCGAAAAGAAGCTTAAGAGATAATCGTTTCTGTAAGCGAACCGCAACCACGGGATATGAAATCGATGTGATCGATGTGATTATCGTGCAAGCGTACCAATTGATATTGATTTCGCCCCATTAGACGGGGGAGTGTTTGGTTGGGAAAAACATGTGCACGGTCGGGTACGCTAGCGGAAATAGAATTGGCACACTTTCAACTGCGAAACTGGCTCGTTAGACCTCGACAACCTTAATGATATTTGGTGCAGATTTTTTTTTTTATTTCGCTTTCGTGTTGTGCTACTTTTTTGCCACAACTATTATTCAGCACTTTAGCACTAAAATGAGCATAATGCATTATGCGTGTTATTAAACGTTTCGGCGTAGGCTCTTTTCAAGTGGAATAAATTCGCAAAAACTAAAAATGCCGTCATCCTTTGCAACATACATTTCCCCTTCCCTCACGACCTCACAGAACAAAATCAATTTTCAGAAGGAAGTAAAAAGAAACACAAAACCAACAAACGAGGCCAAGCGGCATCAACCCAGGTCATGATAGGAAGAGCAACATAACGGCGACCATCTTCTTGACATCGGTTATCGATTATCTGGCTTGGCTCGTCCTTCAAAACTTTTGTTCGTTTACAGTCCACGAGCGCAGCAAATCTCGGCGTAGTCATAGTGTGCCGTACGGTTGCTGGCTTTTTTTTTCTGTTACCAATTTTCCACCCCGGAAAAGTGCTCTGTTGATGGGTTTGCTTCCATAACAACAGCGAAGCAACTCATCGCTTACTGTGTTGGATACCGAGAATAGAGGTGTATATATTTATATTTTTTTTCTATAAATGTAGCTCACCGATCACTGATATAGCACACAGAATTGGTAGCCCATTTTTACGCAGCTTTTTCAGCAACACGGGAGGAACTGTTTACTACACAATACTCAGCACGCCACAGCAGGCATTCTTCGGGAGCTATTTTAATCGAGTTGCAACACTTACGATCGAGTCGCATTACGAGCCGGGGATTTACGTTGAGAGCAGTCGTTGGAGCAGAAAATACTTGTGTCAGTTGCATGTGCGCCGCTGATTATCAAAGTGGGAGATCCGGCTTTTGGTTGCGGACCGAGGGTCGAGTGCTTCTCAAATAGCTAATGCATTCTTGAATAAGTACGTTCTTTTCCATGAATGACAAGAGCGTGGCATTTACATCGTAAACCACCGGAGCGCGTTTTGCGTCCGGCATTAGGAAAGAAGCGACGAGCTAATGCCCACCCGTGGTACAGGCGGCACTTTTCCGAAGGACACACACAAGAGCTGTTGACGGCAGGACTCGTGAACTAACGTAATGACACAGCTTATTTTCGCTCGCTTTGCAGCCGAGCC
Organism: Anopheles nili; assembly: GCF_943737925.1. Taxonomy (NCBI): domain Eukaryota; kingdom Metazoa; phylum Arthropoda; class Insecta; order Diptera; family Culicidae; genus Anopheles; species Anopheles nili. The sequence continues at coordinate 43,494,525 of NC_071292.1, forward strand.
TGCCTCCGGCAATGCCGTTGAGGGGTTTTTGTAGAAAGTTTTTGAGCTTTTGAGTCCGTTTTGCTGTTAGCAACCGTTGAAGGGCACGAACCGTTTTCCCATGCACGGAAAATCATGCGGGACGTACTCATTCGTTTGACACGTCAAAAGTTTTATTATGTTACAGTTTTGATGGATTGACTTGGGCTGATGGATCGGTGATGATTTATACTCGGAGTGGTTCGATGGTGACAATTTCAAAGATTCATAAGGGCATTAGGATAATGTTTCTGTGTATGGTGGTGGTATGCGTTGTATCTTGCGTTGCTGGAAACAATCGGGAGTGATCTTTGTGTGGGATCTGATACAAAAGAAATGGCTGATAAACTACATAATGCTGGCAGAAATTGACTATTCATTTTAAAGCAATGCGAATGTTGAATTGGGCAAACTTTTATAAGCTACGAAATAAACTAAAGCAGTGATTTATGAGTGTTTGTCTTAGGTATGACTATGGAATGAATCGCAGAATGTAATGTTCAGAATCTATACTAAAATATATAATGAAACGGTGAGGTATAGATAGAAAACAAATTCCTTTAAATCAATTGTCTAATTTGAAAGAAAACTATAGAAGATATAAAAGGATGATTCAAAAGAGGTTTTTTTTAATATGAGCCCAAAAATTGAAATGGGATACATTTATTTCTGAGATTTTTTTTTACAAAAATTGAATTTAGATAAGTTTTCTACTTTTCTACTTATTGTTGGAAATTAAAATTTTGTAATAAATAAAGATTGAAATGAGTTGATTTTTTTGTTGGTTTAACTAAAATCCATTTCGAGTTGATTGTGTAAACATTTCTACCAAAAACATAAATTTACACACATCGACAAAGATGTAAACGTATAGTAAATTTATTGTACGATTGTGTATTGAACACTTCTTCAACCTTTTTGGAATGTTGGACTGTAAGAATCGATTATTGCCAAAGATTACGAATAAAAGCAGCTGTTATTGTTCATATTTGTTTTTTTTTTTTCAAATTTCAGCCGAAACGCAACTCAAACTAACTGTCTGTGTAAAACTGGACAGACAATGGAATAATTTTGATTGAACATAAACGCTCCGCAACGGAACGAAACTGACACGGGTGTGTAAGGGTGATAATTCATCATATATCAAATATCCCATCGCTTCTCGTCGATTGGACGGCGTGAGGCGTGAAGCATACAAAAAAAAATGCAGGACAAACAAAAAGCGTTTCGAAGCGAAAGGAAAGGACCTTCTCGCGTGCCGGACGGGCTGCGCGAGGACAGACGAGATGGGTGGTTTAATTAAGTGCTCTTAGCATCGGCGTGTACCACAGTGGTAGCGTTGTGCGTGCGCTTGTTTGCTAGCCATCCGAACCGAGAAACATAATATCCTCATAGCAAATGTACACAAAATTGACTCGACCGTTCCACTGTCGGGGTCCTGGCACGGACACACTTTGCCCATGGTCGCGAGCCTCAACCAGACTTGGGGGGTTGGGTGGAGATGAAGATTAGTTCAGGATGATGTGTTTCCTTCTCTTTCTTTCTCTCTCTCTCTCTCTCTCTCTCTCTCTCTCGCTCTCTCACGCAAACCCAACGTTTTCTGCGTACACTTCGCATAAGCTTCAAGGACTACTGAGGCTGGAAATCGGCCCTAAAGCGACAGTCGCGAGAACACATTGAACACTCGCTCACACACACCCACACACACATACACATCCTCTCGACAGCACATTGTCTGGAGCTTTCGTCGCACGGTTGTATGCACAATGGCCAGGCGGTGGGGATGAAAAGTTTTGACGGATCCTGGCGATAGCGTTGGCGTGTCTGCATCGTGTGTAATATCGGCATCGGCAAAAACTAGCTAATCAACGTACTACCAAGCGTTCAATACTGCTATTACTACTTAGCTTAGCGCTTATTCATTCAATACCAATACCAACAAAAAAAAACAGGACGAACGCGAAAGAACAAAAACCATTGCTACGAAACACAACCAAGCGATCGAGCTTTGGAAGCTGACGGAACCAGATGGGATCTTTTTTGGCCGGGTAAGAGTTGGGGACACTCACCGAGGGAAAGCGCTTCAGTGTGGCGTAGGGATTTGGGGCATGTTTGCGGACAGCTTTCCGGGGCAATTTTCCATGTGGCCTTTCCCTGCAGCGTGGCGCGGTTGTTTCAGCGGGGACATTCTTTGCTCGGGAGAAAATCGATACACGAGCTAACACACCTTCACCGTGGAGCGTTTGTTTATCACTTTCGGCACCGCGAGCTGGGCAGGACAAACTTTCCTCCACACGGGTGGGTGCGTGGAGATTTGCTAGCAAAACTGCAACAAAACGCACCACAAACAACAGCTGATTTGTGACCGAGAATCCTTTATCGGGACGGTCGGGCCAGTGCTGCTGCCCTGGAGGGTTTTGTTTCGGTTTTTCGGCAAAAACAGACAGCTCCGCTTGGCACCACAGCTATTTACAAGACGCACATTCACCAACACGAGCACTGGGACGGCTCGAAATCCGGAAAACTACTGATCGAGGCGCTCGATTTACCCTGCTCCCAGCGTGTGCTGCGTAGTAAACCGACCCGTTCTGGTGGCGTGTCGAGCCGTCTGACTTTATGCGAACAGAGCGCTTGCGAAGGACTCTACCCCGGAGGAGGCCTGTGCGAGGATTTGACACACGGAGAAAGGAACAAAAAACGTCGTCGTGGTAAGGACAGAGCGCGTCGTATCTCGCGAGAGCGCCTGCATGTATGCAATGCTTTCTGACAGGCGAAGTGACAGATAAAAGAAACACTTTTTCTTTTCGAGCGCTATCTTTGGAAACCCCCAAAAGACCTGTTTTAGAAACGAAATCGCAACTTATTTGGGGTTGAATTTCGGACGCAAATATGCACTACAAGCGTAGAACGTTTCACTGTAGCTATGGGAAGGATTTTTTGTATGTTTCAAAACAATCACCACTGTTGTTTTCCTTGAACAACACTGCAAGGAAATTTGGTGACCACTGAGTCTCGAAACTAGCTGTCATACAGAACGATTAATGCGCAGGCGCCTCCTTCGATTTCTCCTTATTTTGACGAGTGCTTACGGTCGGCCATAATTTATGCTATAAAAGCTCTGTGATCAACAAAGCTGTAATGCTCACTAAATGTGCTTTAAAAGCTCAAAAAGCGATGGACATCTGAGGAAAGCGATACCAATTGATAATATTACGAGTTTAAATAAAAACACACACGTTTTTTATGCAATGGTTAATGGATTTTTCACACATTCGAGATCATTATATTCGAGACCAAATGACTTTTTTGGACAAACTATTGTTATGATATTGCCATTTTGGTTTCACGAATGAACATGTTACACATATAAATACGTACTAAAGGGCTGTTAGATATCGAAACACGTTTGCATTTGATATGGATCCAGCTCAGGGTGCTTTCCAACAAACTTTCCCTCCCCAATGCGACACAACGATAAATCGTTAATGCCACGCAGCACGCCAAATCGATCCGTCCGCGTGCGTGTTGCCACATCAGCGAAATACGAAAGTGCGTCCAGTGCGTGATGATGAATTATTGCACTTCCGCTCCAACCGGACCGGTTCGAGTGCATACCGATCGGTGACGGTTCGCGTTGCGGTTCAGCAACCCACAGCCACACGCTGCAAATCGTTGCAAATGCCACGTACGCTTCAAGCTTGCCGGCTCCCTTGGATCCCTTTTTGGATGGCCACAATTCAACGCAAACCCACAAAACCGAGCATTCGGACGGAAAATCGAGAAACCTGAAACAGCCAGCTGGACCAGCTGGTCGTATCGGTTGCCGCTACGAGGACGAGGACGGTTGATTTCTGCTTCGAACGCACAACCCCGAGCCACTTCGGGGTGAAAAAAAGGGCACACTGACCGTCAGGGCGCAATCGTGTCGTAAAAGTGGATGAAGGGATTTGTGAAATGTTGGGTTAGTTACGGTTTCACCCTCACGCCACTAGCTCGATCACAGTGGAGCGAAAAATACGAACATGCCTTGTAACAATGAACACTACTTTGCGGTTTGGCCTTGCCATCGTGCTTCAGTGATTTCGGAAGGATTCGAATGCTTCAAGAGTTCAGAGAGTCAGCAACCGCTCGCATGCACATGGCTGCGTTCGATAGTGGTGACGGGCGGAAAAGTCGAGATTAAAATCTCGTCGAATCTTGTCGAACTGAAACGGCGTATGATGAATAGAATGTACAAAGCTAGCTGCAGCTTAGTTGTGGATGCAGATGAAAGTTGAAGCACCACCCGTCCTTAAAGGGCGTAAACTGAACGGACTGTTTTTCTTTTGCAAAACACATTTGCCATACGACGCGCGACTCCGGGAGTGGTGTTTTAGTTCAGTTTGTGTCAGTCATTCTGCCTGGCTTGAGGCTTGTAGAGCAAACGAGCTCGTTGCCTTGTTTGGGATTCATAAAATTGCGTTTATGCCTCGTCGACTACATGCTGGAGCAATTCCAAGCGAATGAAGGGAAAAAAATTAAAGTCCCTACTGGAGCAACGGTGAACGAATTATCTATTCGTGGAAGAGCGATTCGTTTCATCCGCAATCTTCTATGAGGTATGTTTGTGTCAGCGAAAAAAAATATGCCGGAAAAATGAAATTTCAGAGGCAGGAAATAATTAAAAGACTAAAAGCACGATCGGAAAAACAGTGTTTTAGGTAACGCTAAAAATGAAGAAGATGTTGTTCATATAAGGTTCCAATTCAAAGCAATTGGAGATGTTTATAAAAGTATTGAAGCGCGAAAAGAAAAATCTAAAATTTGTAAACTTCCGGAGCATCGATTCATTTGCATTGGAATCGATTCATTTCCACAATCAGCACTTTCTTTCTTAGTGATTGTTTTCCATTTTTTAAATTTGCTCCCTACAATCCTCGCTAACAAGCCAGCTCCTTACTCCGGCAAACAATCACGAGCCTCGACAGAACACAACCGTTTCATGGCAAATGGAGCCCGCCACCAAAAAAAATGAAGAAAAAAAACATAAACACTTTTTGGTACACCCCACAAATCTCACCTGTCCTCGGGCCCTGCTTTTCCAGGCCTTTCCGAGGGCCGCCTTTTCCTGCAACCGAGAATCAAAATTTTGTTTGATCTCCTTCTCCCGCAGGGCAAGCAAGCTTTCTATCAAATTGATTCCCTTTTGCGCCCGTATGCCACCCCCCCCCCCTCCTGCTGGTCCGTCCCGACTTTCTCCTCATATCGGTTCGCTTTGCTTCCGCCTTCGCAGCCACTTGAAGAATATTGCTACGCCCCCCGCCGCTGGCCGCTGGCTGAAGACGACGGACGGACACGGAAAAACGCCACCCCCCTCCGAACGCCAACGGCCACAAAGAAACGGCGCCGCGTCCCGTCGATTGTAAGTCAAGTGTGTTCTTGAGCCGCCGGCGTGTCGGCTCACCCGTGAATGAATGGATGGACCCACAGCTCTAAGCACACGAAACAGGACAAACTCCCACGCCCCCCACCAGCCTTGTCCCTTGGGCAAGCGAAACAACCAGGCAACCCCATAAATCGCCCGGTGATGCCTTTGATTTGGTCGTCGGTTTTAGTTTCACTCGCTTTCACCGCCCATTTCCGGCCGCAAAAAGGGCGAAATCAAGCCATCCGTTACGTTCTGACACTCGCGCAAAAATCCACCTCCACAACATGCCATGTGTGTGGGTGGGTGTGGGTGGGTGGGTTAAGACGGGCGTGAAATCCACCCTGCCCTTTATAGGAAAAACATTCCTCCGACCGGGGGGAGGGAGCGGCTTTCGGAAGCCCATTTATTTCTGCGGGTGAAATGATGAATGCCGGCGCGTTGAGCAGAAATAATGGCGAGTAATTTAGTTTCCATTCGCCCCCACTGAGTGTGTCCCTTCTTGGTGGTGAAAGGTGGAATGCCCGTCGGAACAGCGGAACAGCGGAACAGCGGGGCGAAGTGAATGTGATGCGAATTTTCCGATCCAACACCGATGGTGTCGGCGAATGGGCAAAGTCGCGGTAAGCCACACACACACACGCGCGCGCCCGAGCATAGGGGGAGGGGGCTCCCGGAAAGGTGGTTGAAGAGGTCCTGAGAATAAAAAAAAAAAGGATCCGACCGCGTGCCACCGAAGCGTGGTTGTACGAAACAGGGCGAAAAGTTGTACTCCCGGAGGGGCCATCGAAATGTGAATGATGTATGGCGCTCTTATGACGATGGCTGGTTGATTTCGAGGGAATGGTCTTAGTAATGGCGACACCAACCATCACGGTGAAAAAAAAGAGAGATGCTGCACCTTCATCCGAGCTCTCACCAAACCCGCCCCCCCCGTGGATGGATGGCCAACGTTTAGCGTAATCCAAGCGCTCGTCCTCCATTCGCGCGTGTGTGGGAGGATACATTCATTCTTAAACAGTTTTTCTTTTCGAGCGTGCTATGCCTCCCAACCACCACCCACCCACACACCTACAGGGAATGGTGGGCCGTATTGGCACGTTGAAAGCACCCAGAACCAAAGGGGAACGGTGTGTAATGTGAATATAAATATTATATGGGTCGATTTGGGTAAGCTTGCCACATTCATGTTAATGGCTGTGTAATTCATTATGCATTTGGTCTATTATCGATGGAATTACGACGGTCGTGGATCGGCTGCATCGGCATCAGTTGGGGACGTGGAAAACAGCGAACGAAAAACCGTTAGTTATGGCGCTTCGCTGGCGTCCGGTGGTGGATGGTTTTTTTTCTTATATCTCTCCTCCAACGGTGGTGCCAACATTAGATGCGCCCGTTAAGAGTTATCAAGAAACAAGCATTCCATCTTTGAAGCGATAGCGGCCTAGTGAGCTTTTTCTTTTCTCCCTCCCACACAAGGCGAAGGAAAGTTTTCCCGAGGCCACTTCTGCCGGGTGGCTATTTGTTTTATCCTCCTTTTTCTTGCCGGACGATTGCGCCCGTTAGAGGCCGCAAATCCGCTTGCCGAACAACTTGTGCGGACTTCTGCTGCTGCAATGGGAAAAGAAAAAGTTGTCGCTTGGGGGGTTGGACGTGGTAATTTATAGACCGAAGAAGGATGCAGTTTTAGCGTGCTACATACGGTTGCGAATGGTGGAAAACTTCGCACACTCAATGAGGGAGAGCCAATAAACTGACCGGTAAATTGCTTGCTATCGTGTGACAAGGCGACGTTATCGTTTCTGAGATCGACCACTATTCTGAGCGTCTTCAGCATTGGTCATTGGTCATGGAGAAAGATTGTAAGTTTGTTTTGAAGATTAAATCGAGCTCAACTTAACGCCTTGTCGAACACCATATTGCCGTTGACGAGATGTTATCATTTATCTCAACTTATAAGAGCTGTATATAATAATCTAAATAATATTACAAAACTCGAATAAAAAATTTTTAGAGAATAGGAAATAAATAAAAAAATATTAACAATTTTATCGCATGAAAAACCTTCCACAAAAACAGAAAGAAGCTCACTAGTAGAAGGTTCGCTGTGCTACATGAAGACATAAATGAAAAATATTCTTTTTTAGATCATAATGCTGATGGAACCAAATGGCTTGTCCAGTTTTCCGATATTTTATTGCTCCCAGACTTTTTTCCACGCTCCATCGTTGATGTTCCGTTAAATTTGATTTTGAATAACTTTTTTCTCTAAAGCTGTGAAAAAAATGAACGAAAAAAAACCGGATTCTCCGGCAATAATCGAATAGCGGGCGTTGACAGGGAAAAAAACTCCCCGAAGGGATAAATTAAATTTCAACAAATCTCCCACCGGGTCATTTATTGTTCGGTTTGACCTCGTTAGTGGCGCGTTTGTAATTTCATTCGGGACAAAATTTACGTGTTTTGAAAAACGGGGGGAGAACGGGCACAGTAAAAAGGAAGGCCCAGCGAAACAACGCGTGAAAAAGCGAAACGAAGGTACGAAAGCGAATGGTTTTTTTTTTAGTTCGCTCCACCCTAAACGGACGATAATTTCCCATTCATCTATTACGAGCGTTTTGATCAACCATAATTGGACTGTTTTCCCCGCGTCTGGCTCCCGAAATCATGCTCCACCCTTGTCCCAGCGGTATTTAGGCGCGATTCGGGTTGGAAACCAAAAAAGGAAGAAATAAAGTGTCCCATTCGTTCGACCCGCGCATTACCAAAAACTACGCGGGATACGGTTCAATTTGTTTCGATCTCATCCCCAACACTTATCGGTCGGTCCAAGTAGACCGAGCTAGGGAAAGCGAGAAAAAAAATATCTCACCATACAAGCAAGCTAACCATACAAAACAAGCCAACGGTACGATGAACGAGATAGCACGAGACATCCACGAGAAGAGGAAAATGAGGTTTTCCACTCGTGACCCGCTTGAATACTCGAACCAGTAGCCAGCACCCAGCTCGAGACCATGTGATTTGTTTTGCTGATAAAAACCCCGTTAGTTTGATCTTCGGAAGCTGCCCTTCTCGCTCGCACACCTTTCGCACCCGAGCTTTCGCACTCTCACTCGCTCTCTCGCTCTCTCGGTTTCGAGCACCAGCCTCTCGTGGTGTCCTTGTGGGCTGGCTTTGTGCTGCTCTTCGGTGTGCTTCTCGAGAGCGAAATGTGTTTGTTTGTTGTTTACGGGCAGCTCAAGCAGGCTTGACACAGGCAAGATCCCCAGCATCCCCGGTTGTCCTCCAGGTGACCGAATGTCGCGCCGCACCGGAGCCAGCATCATTCTGGAGACAGGAATCCTGGAGCCAATACTGGGAGGATCGATACAGGGCGCGTGGAGCCTTCGTCTTCTCGAGATGAAGAGAGCTATCCTGGTAATCTCGCTCTCGATTGACCTTCTGAAATGGGGAAACTAAACGTGCTCTCTCTCTCGCTCTCTCTCTCACCAGACCGAACAGCATCAGCTTCATCTCGGCACCGGTGCAAATCGAGGGTCTGACCAAGGCTTTCATTCAAAACGAGCCAACCCTGTCTGGGTGATGCCAGTTTTTCGACGCCATCGGTACAGCGAACAACGCGCGCCTTTGACAGCTACTCCAGACGCGCCAGGACGCCACCGGAACGGATCGGGATCGGATCGACTCATAAATTGGGCGCTCGCTCGCAGGCTCATGCGTGTGTGTTTGTGTCTACGTGTGTGCGTGTTTGTGTGGAATCGTAACCAGCTGGGTGTGCTTATCAGAGTAAACCGTGAAGGCCACGCGTCCTCGACGTTGTTGGGTCGTCGGCCGTAAAGAAAAAAACAACAACAATCCCGCGTTTCAACCTCACGTCCTGAGGGTCCTTTTTCGGTGCCGTGTGCGGTGTTCCGACATGAAAATGCACCAACGAGTGCACTAACCGCAAAGTGTGCAACAACAACAACAAAAAATCAGCCACAAAAACACACAGACACTAATAATAACCGTGTCCTGCCAAATCAATCAATCTACCGTGGGCTCGTTTCAGTCGCCAGCCGCGATTACGGAAGCGTTTGTGCTTGACCCCCTCCTCTCCGTCGCACGTGTGTGTGTGTGGGTGTGTGTTGCCTTTTCCACTCCATTATCAGCCACCGGTGGTGGTTGGCAGAAGAAAAAAAAAACCCTGATAAAACCTAATCCGGTTACGGGTCACAGGCGGCTGGTTGGGTTGGTGGTGATAGAAAAGAAATAGGAAAAATAAATCACACACAACAGGGAGAACTCGAACCTCGCTTCGTCAACAACAACCGTGCGGGTGATAGTGTGTGTGTGTGTGTGGGTGGTGTGAGTTTGTTATGCTACGGTGTGGTGTGTGCTGAGAGTGTCATTGTTGATGTTGATGTGGTCGCTTTTGTGTTGTGCTTAAGTACCTGAAAAGTTGAGCCAATATCGGCTTCTGCTGCTGCTGCTGCTTTTGCTGCTGAAGAAGTCGCGTCGGTGGCGAGATCAACCGTTATCGATCGTGGCCATCGGGAAGGCGGACTTTATCGAGTTTTCCGGGGTGGGCGGGTGGTACGGTAGCGTACGTGCGTGTGTCCCCTTTTTCTTGTTGCCAGCGTGGAGGAACAAAAACTCGCCAAGACGTGGGCCGAAATCAAGAAAGGTAAGCGACGCGCAAGAAGTCCATCTTTTCCGGCGGATCTCCGTTTTGCAGGTTGCTCGCCTTTTTTCTTTCTTCTTCTTCTCGTTCACCCATCCCACCCACTCACGCCGTCTGTGCTGTCCCTATTCGGCGGTGGCTCTGGGAAAAAGGGTGGTTAGGCTAAGGGACCACTAAGGAGCAGTAGAATGAAAAGCCTTTCGTGTGGTGCTTTGTGCGCTCGTTTATTTGGTTAACTCACCAAACGAGACACACACACACCCACATACGCACGCACGCACGTAAAAAGGTTCATAAAAATAAAACAAGCCACAGGATGCGATGGCCACAGGACATTCAAGAACGCGGGAGAAAGCGAGTGAGAGAGCACGATGGGTTGAGTGGAAAAGCTAGAGAAAGCGATCTGCAGACGACCGATATAAAAGGCAACCGAGTCGGGGTTACAAAAAGAGTGCATCTTGATGGTATTGTCCATTAAGTACGCTCCATAATTAATGTCTTTCGGGGGCCAAGGGCAGCAGCAATCCATTCCGTTTCCATTTGCAACGGCAGGGGTGGGCAGGCAGACAGAGGGAGGTCCGTTTGCAAAAACATTAGCAAACATTCCAAATCTGCAAGGTTTCTTTATTATTAAATTTCCTATTTCTTCACCCTCCCACCGAGTCCCGACCACTGCTGGAGGCCGGGTGAGTTTGGCGCTTCACTTCCCATTCGGGAGCATAATTTTCGCACAAGGATGAAAAAGAAATGAATCCCTTGCCAGCCTCGGCTCGTTCTTGTGCCCGTCGGCCATCCACTCGGCCAGGGTTGCGCACTTCATTTGCAGCGGCCGTAGTCCATCATAATTGTAAAAGTTACCTTCCTGCAGCCTCAAGGAGCGGCAAGTTTTAATTCATTTTGCTTGTATAGTGCGAAGCCGCGTAGCGAGCATGGCCTTCTTTCTCGGGGGGGATTGAAGGGAAGTGAACTTCGCGAAAGCCTCCCTTCGGTGTCGTCACGGACGCGAGGATGCTAAACTTATTCATCGTTACATTTGCGTTCCCGGGCAGCTGCAATCTCGAGTTCGCGCTTTGTGCGGACCATCCTCAGATAGTGCTGCTGGCAGTGGGGGACGAGCGGCTGAAAATTAAATTAAAAGAATGAGATATATCTCCACTACCGCCCTGCGAAGTCGTGGTGCGATGGAGACGCCTGGTGCCTTTCATGATGAGGCCGATGGAGACGCCTGGTGGCTTTCACGAGGTGCCATGTGGAGGAGGTCTGCTGATGGAGCGAAACGAAGGACAAAAAAGGCTACGATGCTGGGTGGCTTTGAGTTAGGGGCGGGTTTTCTGCAGCAGCAGCAGGTGCTCGCTTTGGAGGCTTGCCGTGGCAAAATGGACAAAGAATCCACTGGTAATCGTGCACTCTTTATTTGTGCTCTCGTTGCGCTCTAATCATACCAGCAATTGTAGCACGACGGAGCAATTGAAACGGGTCGTATAATTGTACAGCCGGTCAAGATTCGTGCATCTTTTCATTTTCAATTACTGCGGGGGAACTTATTTTGCTTCAAATTAAGTTATAAAAGCAACCAGTGCACCTCAATTAACATGGATAAATGGGCGGTCCGGGCTTTGAGGGAGCATATTTTACAGCGTTTCCTGTGAAAATCCGCTACAATAAACTCTAATCTTGTAAAACAGTTCATTACACAAACGATACAGATACATACATTAGACTTTGCTTTAGCAAGAAGTGCTGAAGTTGGATATATAAACACAATCACAGCACGTTGAAATGTTTCATGCGAGCATAAAACTAAGCTCATATTTGTCCTGACAACACTGCAGTCTCTAGTCAAAGCCCAAATATGGCTACAAAACAAACAGAGCTCAACTTAGAACACATACGTAGAAGCCTTCCGGCAGGAAAAACACACATTTAACCAGCGTGTTTGTTTAAAACCATTGCAGTTTTTCACTTTCAAAATGTAACACCACCTAAACATTTGTGTATTGCTGTCAGAAAGAAACTACATTACATTGAAACTGTTTCAACTGATCTTTTATTCGGAAAAGATTTTTTACAACACTTTTATCACCCTTACCGAAATCGTTAGACCGCTTAATGTCAGCGAATGACACGTAAAAAGGCACTGGTTTAATCTTGGCGCTGTCGTGTCAAGCGCGTAATTTCAAAGATATTCGTATGCAGCAGTGATAAGCATGAAAATTCATAAGCTTTTACTCAATTCCATTGCAATACTCTCGGTGGCGCTCTGCGAAACGAAACATTGCCGCCTTATTGTCTCGGGGATAGTTTGGGCATGAATTGGGTTTTGGGCCATGGAGCAGAAATTCCAGCAAGTGCCCTCGGCCCTCCCTAGCCTGTGTTCCGGGCATTCCTCGCAGTCACAAAGGTGCGCACCGAAAATGGGACTGAAATTGCAAAGAACCTGTTTCTCACAGCCGCCTACCGTCACAGGTGTGTCGGTGTGTCGGTGTGTGTGTTTGCCAGCTTGCGGAACATCGCAGTAGGCATTGCTTGGAGCTCCACAGACGGGCACCGCTGGTGCTGCAATTTGTATTCAGAATGTACGGGGATAAGGCTAAAATCTTTCCCAGCATTCGGTGTAGTGAGTTGCGTAATTTGGTCGAGAGAAATGCAGCAAGCAAAAGAGAAAAGAAACACCCAAAGCAAAACAAATGCGGATCTTTTTGCGACGAGAAGTTTCCGCCAACGATCATATGGAGCGGCGAGAATAAGTGTGTAAGATGTGTAATGCTCCCAGGCTGTCAGCAACAGAGTAGATTATGCTTCCGAGCGGTGGATGATCATTTTCCGGAAAGTTAATTTAACTAATTTTTTTGTGTGTGTGCTTTACGCCACCCTTACGACGTTTCCCCGAGAGGGAAGAAAGTCTTTGATCACCCACATTTACAATTTCCGGTGCCGTTGTTTGGGTTCGGCGGATTCTTATTCGCGCTGATTCTCGTGTTTGGAGGAAGCGAGCGTGTCGCAAGCAAGCAGCTGCCCAAATGGTGATAGTAGTAGGCACGAACCAAAGAAAAAAAAACACGTCCAAATCCAAAAAAACACGTCCATCGGCAGGCCAAACAGAACAGTAAATGCGTCTTCCGCTTCCAGATGTGCCGTTGCCGTGGCTGGACGTTTTTGCTGGCCATGGTTGGTACGTTGGTACGTTTTCGCATTAGAGCCGTGGCTGTTGGCGAGTATCAACGCGCCAGAAAGCTTTAAAATTTATAGCCACCGCATCTTCCGCGTGGTGAAGGAGCACCGAAGGAAAGACATATCGTAAATCAATAAAATTTATGGGCTTCGATTATTTGTTATTGAACATTTTTTTTCATCTCTCTCCCGTGCTTCTATGCGACCCTCCCCCATTTCAAAGATCGAACGTTAGCGGGACGTGGCACAAAGGCCACATACTGGTCAATGTGGTGGAATGAATAACATTTCTCAATTTGTCGTCAACCGAGGGGGAGCGTGTTTTAGTTTCCGCAGCGTGTTGCAACAGTTATCAATGGATTTTTTGTTTTGTTTGGATTTTATAGCTAAAATTGATCTAAATCTAACTCATGGACCCTCTCCATAGCATCGCACGCGGGAATCATTAAATTGATAAAATGGAAACCATGGATTCAACCTCAAGCTCATCTAATTAAAATACCTCACGTGCGGGAAAAAACATATTATTTCTATTGAAAAATTTACCACGCAACTCGAGCGTGAAAAATACGCTCCCGTATGGCTCTGCCGTGTGCGTTGGCATGGTAAATGGGTCACGGGAAGCAATATCGCATCGTTTCCAAATTTAGGACCGACAAGAGACATACCCAAACACATACACAGCGGTTTGATGTTGTAGTTTCCGGGGTTTTGCTTCGCTCTCGAATCGCGGGGAAAGCAAGCAACACACTAGAAAATAGCTCATCCGAATGCGCTTCGTTACGGATGCAGCACGCTTACGGCGCACGAGTGCATCGCACTGCGAATGATAAATACGGCGCAAAAAAAAAAAGAAACGGGAACGCTTTGTCTAGAAAGCAATTAATTCCTGACAGTGAAACGTGCTTGCCGCTAAGTGGAATGGATATTTATGTTTTAAATTCCCCACCACGCCAAGTGTTGCTTCACGTTCGCTGTTAGTGACCATCCTAAGCCGTGCAGATGCAGACAAATAAAAGCCCTCCGATCAAAAGAGCTCGAGTGGTTGTTTCTTCGTTTGAGGCTGCTTTAAACGAAAGCATATTTTCTTATCATATCTTGAATGAAAGCAGCAGCTTGTTTAAACAAACTTTATTGCTTTGGAATGGAACTTCCACTCGAAGTGTAAACGTAACAAACGCCAAAGACCCATTTTCGTTGTGTTGTATTGCACTTATTCCCATGAAACGTGGTAAATGCTTATGCTTCTGCTCATATCAATGCAAGTGATGCATGCCGAATGATCGTGAACGATAGCGCCTGCTTTACAACGCCAGCGTGCACAAGATTCTCGGCGGAGGCTTTGTTTCTAAAGCCAAAGCTTTTAATCCACAATCAGCATAATAGTAGCATACTAGAACCAGTTTGTGAGGAATTAAAAATAAAAAAGCGAACACTCTCGCTCTCTCTCTCTCTCTCTCTCGATGCCATTGGCGAGTGGCTGCACGAGTTTCAACGCCCACGAGCATAGTGTCTGTTACAACAAAAGAGGAAAGCGATATGCTTTCAACATGCATCGTGTCGGAAGCAGATCCCCATTCGCCTTATGGGGTACGGTGGGCAAAAAAAAGCAGAACAGTGCGCCTTTTTTTTTGCGCGCTTCCTTCCCGGAAACCCGGTGTCAGTGGCATGCGTTTTGAAAAAGGCATATTTATTGCCATTCACCGCTCGCTGCGGTCCGTCCGTACGGTTGCGGCAATTATCTAAAGCGGGATTCATTGCCCCAACCAGCCAAAGTGGGACGTGCAACGTGTACGACGGGACACATGCACAGTGATGAAATAAACTGCCAGGACCAACTTCGAGCGTTGTGGTGGCTAGGACCAGGCGCTACATGTGCATGTTAGTAATGAGCGTACAAATTAAATTATATCCCGAACGCGGCGCGCGTGTGTAGCGCCTACGATGGCGTAAAAAATAAAGGGAACGGTTATTCCTGGTGGCTGGTGACTAAGTGAGTAATTAGATAAACGTGTCCATTAATCCAGCTCCATTAATGGGGGACACTGGGAACAAAATGTCGCCACCACAGCAGTGGAACTATTCGTGGTGGTTATTGATTTGCGCGATTTAACCCACGATATAGTGGACTTTGGATGTCGCTCAATTTCTTCTTATGCTCAATGCGCTGGATCGATAAATATCACAAAAGAGCTAATAAGATCACCAGCGACGGGACACAGTCAAAACATGATATATATATTTTGGGAAGAAAATGTAAAAATGGAAGAACATTAGCGAAACGCTAACGCCCCCGGGAAGGAACTCGGTAATGAAACTCCAGTATTTACGCCCATCGCGGGAAGCCACGTGGCACTCGTTCTTATTTGCGCAATCAAGCCAATAAGGAACGTTGGCGTACCGAAACCCAAACATGCAAGGCTCTGCGCTCAAGGTCCTTGCCTTGGAGTCCTTCAGCCTTCCAGCGACAGCTGCAATACTCGACGACATGACCGGCTACAAGACAAACATTCGCGAAAAGGAGTCGCTCTTTTGCTTGTCTCCCAAGACTGCTGTTTGTGCTTCGGGTTTTTTTTCCTTCATTTTACTCCATATCTCTCTCTCTCTCTCTCTCTCTCACTCTCTCTCTCCCTCATTTGTACCCGTCTCCTTCATTAGCAAGTGTGGGTGGTCACATTACGCGACCAGGAGTTGGGATAGCTTTTCAGGGCACGCGGTTTAGCAGGGGATGTGGGCGTAAAGAACAAAAAAAAAAGGTCGCAAGCAAATAAACCTGCCCCCGGCGAAAAGTCCAGCACGTATGTGTAACCCAGCGTGCCGCGAGCGTGTGTTACACTGCAGATGTTTTGTGTCAGTCGCAGTCGCATCGGAGGAGCAGATTTCGCTGATAAAGTCGGCGAGTTTGGGTAACATAATCAGAAAGCTAGCGCGAATGTCTCTACTTCGCTTATGTTCATGGGAGAGGTGATAAAAAACGAAGTTATCGTGGTGCGAAGCGCCAAGGAAGTGCTCCAGATCGCAGATGGTGCCAAGGTTTCTCGATAGGGCAATTATGCTCACCTTTTCTCAAACGATAAACTTTGTCACAAAATGAATAATGAACGCACATTCCAGCAAATGCGGGCTGCTGCGGATGCTTCTGCATTCGTCTGGAGCTTTTCACCTTTTTTTGAAACTGGTATTTTCTACGACGTCGGTCCGCAATGCAATAACGTGAAATTGGGCACAAAAATGTTTCACCTATTATTAGCATATTTTTAAGGTATTATTAGAAAATCAACGGAATCGGCGTGTATGTTTGTTCCATGTTTCACTCTTTTCAATGGAAATGTCTTTCTACGTGGACAATTTCGGTGGATTTGCAATAATGCCCGGATATTGTAATCAAATTTGTGCTGTAACCGTACGAATGTGTGAAATTCCATTTTCTCGCGCATAAACCGTAAATTCTATCACCTTCCCTTTGTTAGAATTTTTTTAAAAATGGATCCCATCGTATCCAATTGAATCGGATGAATGCGATGGAAGGATCATCAATTCAAATCCCAGCTCATTCGTTAGCGCCCATGCATGTCCTTTTCCTTTTATCCTATTCTAACGTTATCGAAAAGGATGCTGGGTTGTGGGTCTAAAAAATAGCTGATGGCATTAATGTTGCGGTAATGACATTGAAATGGCCTATTACATTATTCGGATTACTCTAAAACAGTGTCAAACACATCTATAATTCGTTCTTTCTTCAATGGTTACGGTTGGTGATGTTTCTAGCATAGCATGTAGGGCAGTCTTAAGTCCCATTTTTTTACTCACTTATGTTAAATATGATATTGCCTATCAAAAGTCCGATAGTTTGCTATGAAAATGTCAAAGTTACAGACTTCTAGCAGTTATATCTTCGATGATTCAAAGCACCAAAGTAAAAAAGCTTGCTCAAAAATGGGTATATTTTATAATATTGGAAACATAAATTATTCAATTTTTCAGTAAAAATAAAATAAAAGATTAAAATTTGATATTAATATAGTGTTTGGGCTATAACGACATAAAAATAAAAAAAAATCAAGTTTTTCAATTTTGGCAATGAAGAGAAAAAATGTTTAAAAATGTTGTTTAACATTTTATTCCTACAACATATTTTAACATATAATAATGAAATGGTGATTGGCTCCCTCTTCGAACAGCAAATATGTTGAAAATGGGTTTGATATACACACTGCAGTATCAAATCTAGCGAACATGACTGTACAGTATTGACGAGCAAGAGCTGTACCATTGAAGCACTAAATCATTTTATAAGTATCAATGTCTGAAATATAAGTTGTTCGATTTGTAGAAAGTATGATTCACCCTTTCTATTAAGTATTTTGCATTTCTTCTAGCAAACATAAAATGTGAATATACTATTGTCCCCCAAAATATTGATTTTACGGAGTAGAAAAAAAATAATTCAAAATCTAGCTACTAAAAGTGAGGCTTTTGATATCTTTTGATTGATTTTTTTTCTTAAAAACTAACATTTTGATTAATGTTGGTTTTGTTTTTAAATCACAGTATAACGTTTTTGACAAAGAAGGTCTCCTATAATTTTTACTACTAACAATAAGAAAAAAGAAACTTAAGTTAAAAAAATAAAACCATTTCTTGTTAACTGTTTTTTTTATTAACTACTGTCTTTTGCTTTAGCTGACTATGAAAAGTCTAAAATAACAAGTAAAAATGTGGTAAAAATCATATTCGCTCAACGACAATTGCTATTGTAAGGGGGATGTGCATTAATCTTGTACTTAAGCTTGAGTTATATACAATTCATTGATAAAGTATGTTATATCTATGCAGACCTGTACTATACTGAAATTTCTATATTAAGCACAAAAATACCATAAAAATATCAAAAATTAGAGAATATAACATAGAAAATATAAATAACCTTATGCAAATGTATTTGTAGGATTCAGTTTAAGTTTTATTTAATGTTTTTGAAACGAACAAAGCTTTTAACATACTTAAGATTAAAAAATGAAGGAAAGCAAATTTCGTCGTCATAACATGATCACCTACAGGGATTAATCCAAAATGAACCTGAAACAAAAATTAAAAAGATCCAAAAGATTTAATTATGCTTAGTTTTGTTAAAAAAGCTCTTTTGAACCTGTTTTATTGAAAATTGTTGCTTAGTTATGGAAACACATATTTATGACCGAGGTTTGTTCCGAGCTGCCCCTTAATGCTATCTGATCTAATCTAATCGAAGTGATTAAAAATTGTATCACTTGAATTCAAACTACATTACCACCACCGTTAATATTATTAGATCTTGAAGCTTTTGTGTTTTCTTACTTGAGCTTTAAATTTAAAATTATACGTGACGTAGAAGAACTATAAGACATAGTGGGAATATTTAGTTAAATAAGCCTTATGATAATTACCTAATATCAATGAGACAATGTTGCATTGTTGAATTTTTGGTGCAATATTCGATATCTAAACAAGGTTGTAACTTTGTTGAATGTAGGCTAGATAATATATATTTTCACTGTATAAATATCTACTACAATGATATTTTTATTGAAATAATCGACAATAATCGTCGTTGAGAAAAAATACCGCTTAAACAAACGGCTATACTTTATTAATGAGTGTAAAGATTTCTAAAATTCAATGTTTCAGTAATTCAATATTTCAGTCTCAGAATGCATGGTTAACGAACTCAAATTTTGATTCATCCTGAAAAGTACGCAATTCCTATGAAGACGACAACACTAAGGCATCAGGAGACATACGAAAATCTTTCACAAAAAAAATGAAATCTTTTAAAACCAAGGATTCCCGCCGAAGCGATTGTCTAGCAAAGTGATACACCACGGTATTGATCGCATAATTCCATGTGACATTTAGGATGATAGGTTTCAAAATTTGTATTACGTTTTGCTGAGCTTTCAGCACTACGTTAAGGTAGCGCGTTTTCCACGTTGATGGGCTGCAACAAGGAATGGCTTTAAATTATTTCCCAGGATCAACGGACAACCAATTTGCCATCGGCGGCTAATAAGCACTTGTCAGCCGTCGCAACAGAAGCCGAATTCCTCTCCGCTGGTGTCACCTGTAACATTCCGGCATGGAATCCATTCGAGTGTCAATTTTCACACCATCCATCGACGGACAGCCTGTAATAGAAATGTCAATCTCGTGAAAAGCGTGAAAAAAAGGACACAACCTGAAGATAGCGTCCACTAACATGCGCGCACATTTCGACACCATTCAGCGTCGTTTCGTGAGAGCTAAAAGGTTAAAGCTCCCTCGCTAATCATGCATCCTGAGGAGGATTTTCTCGGCACACAATTGTGGTACCTGCGTTTCTGTGGAGTAATTCGCAAGGACACGGCGTTCCACACGTTTCGTCGACGTTGCGTCTTTGGCACAGTCTTCCTGTTCATCATCCTGCAGATGATCTTCGTCGGGCTGCATGTGAAAGAGTTCGCCAAGATTTGTGATGCTATCCCGACGTTGATCATCAGTGCTTTTTCATTTTCCAAGTGTCACGCCTTCGTTTTCCATTCCCGCGACCTGTTCGCGCTGAGTGATGCGTTTAAGGTGCTGCAGCAGCACACAACCGCCAAGGACGAGGCGTTGTTCGAACGAAATAACCGCTTTCACGCGAAGCTAACGCACATGTACATGGTGTTGGCGTTGATCGTGGGTTGCTTCTACGTTGCCAGCTCCATCGTGCAAGAAATTAGCCTGTCGCGCGTGGAAGGACACGTCGTGTTCGTAACACCGATGGCGTGGGTATCCTTCGAGAGTGCCCTCGTACCTCCCATTCGATGACACACACAGTTTCAGTTTTTCCGTTTCGTTTGTCCGGCTTACCCACACAGATTTCCACACAACTACCAGCACCCGGTGGTGTACGTCGTGTCGTTCCTGTTCAGCTGCGATGCCATGCTCATGGGCATCTTCATTAACGGAAGTGTCGATGCGAGCTTCTCCGAGTTGGCGACAAGCGTTAGGATCCACTTCGGGCTCATCCAGGATCGCTTCCGGTCGCTCGATTTCACCGTCGCGGATGCGGAAACTCACCTGAAGGCGACCGTCGAGTACCACGAGGACGTGCTGGGCCAGTGCCGGGTCCTGACGGGGCGCTATCAGTACGTGGTTTTTTCACTGCTGCTGCTCGATTCGGTGCTGCTCTGTGTTATTGGCTATCAATTTGTGATATTCATGAACACGCCACGCGTTATCATGCTCGTCGCGATGGCGTTCGTGATGATTTTACAAGCGGTCATATATTGCTACCACGGTTCCACGATATACGATGAGGTGGGGATTTTTCTTTCTTTCTTTTATGCTGTTTTTGCTGTTTGTTTTGTTTTACCAAACCACCTTGACCACGCACCCGTCTTCCGGTGCTTTTCACAGAGCCTGTCCGTGGCCGACGCGATTTATCAGAGCAATTGGTATGAGGCCCGGCCAGCCGTGCAGAGGCGGGTGCGTTTATGCATGACACGAGCCCAACAGCCCGTCGTCACCAAGGGTGGCTTCATGAAGGCGACTTTGCCCATGCTCAAGAAGGTGACTGGGGAGTTGATAAGGATTTCACGTGTAGCGGCATGTAATGATATGCAAATTTCGTTACAGATGTTAAGCTCCACGGGATCATACATCACTATGTTGCTTTCTTTCGAGGCAGAGGAGCCGTAGGCATCTCGTCCTAGCACTGCTATCAGTGGGGCCAACATGAGCACGAAAACCGGCACAAGGGGGTGATGAAGTTCGCCTCATTTAACGCCATTCCGTGGCGTTACCCGTGTTGCTGTTGATGCTGTTTAAATGTTGTTGTTGGCCGTACCACCGTAACCGGCGCACGACCGGTGGGAATGCAAATATTTTCGTACAGTTGATAGCAACCCAACTCCACCCTGTTAGCTGTTTAATCACAACAATGCGCACCTTCGCCTTCGAATGTAGCACCATTAATTTCGATCACGAGCGCGTTTAAAATAAATAGCGGCTTTAAATGGCGCCCATTTCTCATGCGATGATAATAAACCAGAAGGATTAGTAGCGAACGTTTCGTTTGCGTTCGCGTTGTTTCATTATTGATGAGCCGGTGTTAAGTAGCTGCCATGCCGCAGAGATTGTTTCCATTTTTCTCTTCCTTAAATGCGTTGTGCAGAATATCCCGGCAAGTGTCATAACTTTACGAAGCTCTCGTATTTGCTTACAACAGCGTTGGATTCAATGCTAATCACCTTTGGGAAACGTTATATAGGGGATTGCTGAACAAGTTATGCGTTTGTTTGTTACGCTTGGGTGCCCTATACACTTTAATCTTCAAGCATGAACTGCTTTGCTTTACAATAATAGGAAGTGTTCTAACTGATAACTACTAAAAGAGGACTTTAAGTCCACCCAACATTCGGTGTAGATGGAGAGACATTCCACTGAATCAGTATTTATTCCGTATGCGTAACGAAATGCGTCTTCCCATTGTTGTTTCAGGTCTCCAATCGCTGTGGATGACTACGCTTTGCAGCCCTTGGAACCAAGGTCAGCGGGACGAGTATCCTTCGAAAGCGTTGGCGAACTTTCTATATTCCTCGAACTTTGCTGCAAAAGGTAAGTAAGAAAGGCAGGTAGGCGATAGCTCAAGTGAGCCCTGGCGTTGGTGCATTGGTTCGATAATACTTGCAAAGAAATTCGCACGAAACACGATCGGAGTGTTGATAAGGAAATGTGAAGGAAAATAACGTCGATGGCGAACCAATGAATAGCCTTATATTAGCCATCAAACGGTATCGTGTTTACCAGCAGCAATTCAAAAAGCGAAAGAAACATTGCGTAGGAGTATCTCCATGACACTTGGCAGGAGCTTTTTGGAGAGCAATCTTATTGTCATGGCAACCATGATCCCGAAATTTGATCCAGTAAAAGAACTTTAATGTTCCTGAGCAAGAGCTGACGTTCTTCAGAAGAAGAACCGAAATCGTTATAAATCGCGCTTGCAACATGTTTGCATTATCGAATCGAACACTTTCAGCGGTGATTGCAAGTGAATTAACAGTATTATTATCAACATTGCATTCCTTTTCCTTGATTTAATAGAGATGGATGATATTCTGGTAGCGGAATGCAATAACAGGAACACCGTCTATGTGCTGAATTCCAGCTACCGATATGGGGTAAGTCGTTGAATCGTTCTCTCCTTTCGATGGGATCGTTCCGAAACCCCCGCCCCAGTCGAGCCGAGTCATGAACTTGTGGAATGTTTGAGCATTCTTGACTGTGTTTTTGTTTTATCCTTCCACCGGAAATAATTCGACGAGCAGTCTGAGCTTGTGCATAATTCCACCCGATTGCCTGGCGCTGTTCATTAACACGCAATTTTGTTCATGATTCATGATGAAAGCAATTTTCGGACGGCCGGTGGTTTCGAGCTGCATATTTCGAAACGCCTGTATTGTGTGTGTTTTATCGCGTGCTAACCCATTTTAATTGATCTCGCCTCGCTCCCCCGTGGGACAGAATTTGGACATGATAGAGCTGTTCGGTTCGCCTGCTGGCCGGGCATTAACGCTGAATAATAAAACTGCAGCCGAGTTGCAGCATGGCGCCAGACCGATGCCCGGTAGCAGAAGCGAATCCCAACCGGGCGGAAATATCACCTCCACCAACATCAGCAGCATTATCTGCCCTGATGGGAGCAGTACTGCCGGCCATCACTTCATCGAATCGAGCGAATTCATTAGGTTCGCGTCCAGCAGGGAACCAACCGCAGCCGCCATCGCCTTCCGCAGTAAAAGCGCCGATGCTAGCAGTAAAAGCGGAGTGCCGGTCCAGCTGGATCAACCGAGCAGGCGGAATAATTTGAAAATGGCCAAATTTTGGAAGCTGTTCGACGAGGACCGGTTACGGAAGGCCAACGGTGCGGAACGGACCGGTGATAAGCTCCGCCAAAGGTAAATATTAATGCGGAAGTGCTCGCGTAGCTATGTCCCATCTCACTCACACACTCTCTTTCTCGCTTATTCACGCACGCCTATGCACTCGGGAACCACTTCCGTTTGCTTTGCAGCCGTTGGATTGCACCACCGGTGGCCGATCGGGCGACGGAATCGGTCGACAAATCCGCTAATGATTTGTACAGCGAAGCAGCCCAGCTGTTGGGCATCAAGTGTGCCCTGACAGACAGCTGTCGGTGTATAGACTGTCAGGTGAGGTATCGCGTTTCGAATGACAGATTTCACTACTCCGTGGCGGATTCACTACTGGCTACAGCAACGCTTTGGTGCTGATGAAGTTCGGTAGCCCCCAAACGGCAGGTGGCAAATATTTAATCGGTTCTCCTTATCGTTTGTCCCATTACGGGTCGTGGAAAATGTCTGCTAGTGGTTGGAACACGTTTTCCTGCTGCACAAACTGTCTGTTGTTAGTGTTTGGTTTGCCAACGTTGGCGGTTATTAGGTGACATTTTCCACCATAATGTGTCGGACTATGTTAACTAGATCATGAAATTGTTTGCACTCATTATGCAATTAACAAACCAACTGTGACACTAGCAATATTCATTCTGTTCATCTGTACTTTCGACGAAAATGGTGATTTTGACATTTTTTTATGCATTCCAGAGCCAGTACTTCGACTGCGATGACGATGCGGACACATATTCGGAATACTCCGACAAATCGTACGACCTGGAGGACAATTTGTTCACACATCGATCATATTATAATGATCACTCGACGGTACCGTCGGTGCCAGATACAGACACCTTCGGGGCCGCCGGTGTCGCTGCAATCAATGACCGTTTGAATCGGCACCGTCTTCCGCCCGGCCGGTCCTGGGACACGGAAGGCGACGCGCAGGATGTCAATGGTAATGAATGCCAGCATTATTTGCATAGCACCCACAATCCGTCTTCATTGAATTTATCATTGGATGAGGGACAGCCACCGGCAAGCGACCGCTCTCAATTGCCAATTGATACGTCCGAAACCGAGGCCCGGCACCCGGAATGCCCGGAGGAACCCGATGAGATTGGAGCTGCCGGTGCGAGCGTGGCATGAGAAAGGTTGGTATATCCGGGCTGGGCAGGGTGCACGGCAGGGACTGAGATTTTCCGGCACAATTATTGATCTCACAATTTATCTTGGGATAATCACCAGTCCGCACCGGTGAAGACCGTTGCCGACGGGCGTGTATTTTTATTTAAGCTGTTTTTCTTCATCGCAAACACGACCGAATGGAGCCAAGCGCTCTGATCCGTTTGGCTCCATTCGCCTGTCAAAATGTTCTTTTCAAAGTTGCTCATCGAAGGCCGCCTCCGGTCTGTGTGATGTCCGTTTCAGGATTACGGCTTCAGAGGCCTACGAAGACCCACCAGCGACCTTTTCAGCCACCGTTAGAGAGGAGGAAAGCATCGTGCTGGTCACCGTTGATGGCTTCAGCTGCACCAATGAGCCCGGGAAGGAGTGCTCCTGCTCGTGTTGCTAGCATTTGCGGGTCGTTTTATTTATTTACGCCTCCGCGGACGAATTATGAAGGCGATAGCTGGAGCTCTCCTGAAAACACATGTCCCACACGGCATCGCGATTGTTCCAGCAGCTGTGATATGACGGAGACCCTGTTGTTTGGTTGTTCGCGTCCGTTTGCTGTTGTTGCGATGCGAAGGACGAAAATTGCAAAATCAGTAGTACATTGAAATGCCCCTCGAGCACCGTATTACAATGTTTTGAAATTTGGTTCTTTTCTTCGTAACGGTTTCTGTAAAATGTCGTTTATTGTGATACCAATTGGTTGTAATGTTTGTACGTAATAGAGTATTTAAAGCTTTGATTATTATGGAGTTTAAAGTGGCTGAGAGGGACAGTAAACGTAATCTTAAAATTCTAAAGTTTTGGTATTTTACCTCCAGCTTGAGGTGTTATTCAATTTATGCTTTTGTACGATAGTAAACCTAAAACTACATCTCCACCGAGCTGGACGTCATCGTATTTTCCAAACGCCTGTGAAACATCCTGTGTATCAAAACCCAAAACTTACGTGTTCAGCTGTAGATCGCCTACGGCTAGCGAATTTTGAAATACAACCATTTTCCATTAAATGGACCGACTGCTGGTCACGACCAAAAAAAGCGATTGACGCAATGTAGAAAAAAGAAATCGTTAGTGGCACCAACGTTCGAATGCAACGTGCTGTGGTTCGAAAATCTTGTTACTCTAACCCGTTCTTATGAATGATGAACGTAAAAATATTCCACGTTGAGCAAAATAATAAAAAAAAACTCTAGACTTATTACGTGCATGAAAAAAAAAGTAAACAAAACTATTTGCCAAATCAACCAAAAATCAAAATATACAACCATAAATGATATGTGTAAATGAATGTCGTGCAGAGCAGCAAAAAAACCTTGTTATAGCATATGCCTTTGTACCTTATAACAAAAAAAAAACAAGTTTAAATCCGCGGGACGGGCAAGCGAAAAGCTTAACGCCACCAAACAATACTTAGTGAGTGAACCTATTTATTATATTTTAAAAAAACTTTCAGATTAAAACAAAAAACATTGTTATTAGTCGGGTTACATGAAAGCAGCCAAAGATCACATAAGCTAGCAGAAATATTTAAAATCGAGCCAAATCAACTAAACCCAAACAAGCATATAAATATATTAAACTCTCTCCTCGAATAAAAGATGACGTACTCAGTGAAGTGCTCATTCTTCCACCCTTGGGTAGATGCAGCCATTTGTAGAAAGTTGATCAAAATCCCGAACAAAATCCATCTGTGACAAGCACAGCCAGGGTACGAAATATGAGCTAGGCATAAGCAAAGCTGTTGGTACTGACGATACTTTCAATAAAAGTTTAAACTATCCATACGGTCTAGCGGGAGTTATTTTCATGCGAAATTTTAGTGCTTGCAAATTTTTCCAATATCACAGATTTTTTTTAGTACCATTTTAGAAGATCATATACTTTCAAATGTTTCCCATCATATGAAAAGGTAAGCAGCTGAACACGCGAGCTGGCGATTTTAAGCGCATTTATTCCATCCCTGATAGCTTTAACAACGCCCAGCAGCCTGAATGCAGCCCTTTTTGGTGCTCGAAACTTGAGCCTAGCAGATTTGGTCAGATGTCTCAGCTGGCGTTTGGGGCCAAAAATTCTGATCTGCCTTCGGTTACATCTTCCGAACTAATATGCCCCTGGCACGAACACGAAAAAATCCGCTCCAAAGGGCGCACCAGATGTCGCCGAACAAGGTCCCGGTGCTGTAAAAGTTTGCAGGGGTTATGGAAAGTATCATTCAATCAATATTTTTCCCGTGCAATCCCCACTAGCGGCGATTGATTTCTGCGCCATAAATAGGACATGCGAAAACATCTCCCGATGGGATCCGTGCTATTCGAAACCTTCCAAGGATTTTGGCACGAACCGCAGCGTACAAGTCAAAGTGATCAAATTTTGGAGATTCGTTGTCGTCTTCTGAGATCCTGGCATATGTCGCATTTATTTGTTTGCTTTCTTTTCCCTGCGATTCAACGTTAAAACAATGGCTGGGACGGGGTTTGAGCTTTTTGCTATTGTTTTGTTTCTTGATTTGTGGGCTTGGGAAAGAAAATATTTGCTGTGAAATGACAAACGACGATTTACACGGATGCTTTCTTTTATGATACTGTTTTACAATATTTGTCACACGAGATTCGAGGCACGGTTTAAAAAATCAAACTATCATCAATTATCAAACTGATTTTTACTGAATTTCAAAATCATATAATTTATTTTTGTGCTCTGGGGATTCATATTATATGTACAAATGTACTTGAATCATTTTCCGTTTGTATCGTTTGATATTTTTACCACATGCCCATCCATCCTGCTCCATTTCTGAAACCATTATTTATGTTCCACTGGCCATAAGAGTAAATAGATCCCACCAGGAGTTTGTGGATAGCCAGCTCCTTTTTTATATT
This sequence comes from Anopheles nili, assembly GCF_943737925.1. Taxonomy (NCBI): domain Eukaryota; kingdom Metazoa; phylum Arthropoda; class Insecta; order Diptera; family Culicidae; genus Anopheles; species Anopheles nili. Next base: position 43,521,756 of record NC_071292.1, read on the forward strand.
TGTTGTTCCTGTCAACGATTTCCGTTTTACAAGAGAAGAAGAGAGAGAAAAATCATATTGCGAATTGTTTCAATAATGCCACGCCATTCAAGGGGTCGCTTATTCGCCCAGCAGCGCATCTATTCATCTTTTCCCGCAGCACTTCGAAAGCTTTCCGCAATGATCTGTAATCTGCTTGAAGTTTCTCGCATTCTTTCTGCAGCCCCGGTTTTATTTGACGTAAGTACAAACAAGTGTTTTCGGGCGTAGCCATGGCAACGTTTCATTCTTGAATGACATCATGATGAGATAAATCCTACCCCATGGTTGATAGATTGGTACATTTATTTGCATTTTTCTGGAGCGTGTATAAACGCATTGAACAATATTACATTTTATTATTTCGTTTGCTTTCTCATCAATTTGTAGCGTTGTTATAAGTAGCAAAGCAACGAGACGCAACCAAAGATTTTCTATCTATTGTAGCAAAAGCCTAGCCTGGTCTTGCTGAGAAAAATTGAACACGATGGAATTGCTCTAAAGTTGGCAGAACGCAATCATGTTTGGTCGTAAATTTGATCATACATTTAAGACGCTCGACGTGAATTACAGCGAAACGTTCCACCCTGCAGTGTTCGGTAATTAATATTAAGTGTCACCTGTTTTGGCGTCGCATCAAACCACGACCATAAATTAGGGCATGCACTGTCGTTCCAGCATTTCCTTCCAATATGGTCCATCACAACCGCCGATGCAATGTTTGCACGATATCTAGCACCACCCCTAAGTTGTGCATTAGGGCACGACCGCGTGGAGTTTGAGCGCATAAATTAGATCTTCGAGCACTTCTCGTCGTGACCTTTCGGTTCACCGTCCGTTCGCATGACAGGATTTTGCCGTCCAAAGCCGAAGCGTATGTTAAATCTTCAGGCTCACACGCCCAACGCAATGAGTGACATTATTGATTACGTCGCATCAGCATCGCACGGAGTCATCTTTCGCTGGGTCCTGCGTAACAGCATTGAACGTACGAGCTTTGGCGTTAGTAGAGCACATAAATGAACATAGTGATAAAAGAAGAGAGCGCGCGCGCGAGAGAGAGAGAGGGAGAGACAGAGAGAGCAAGACAGGTAGAGTGTGAGAGATTCTTTATTGAAGCGATATTTCCATGGCTTGAAAATGTTTGCTAGCCAACTTGGATGTTTGTGGCTCTGATTAATGATCAACATTAAATCTAACAAACTACCATAAAAGGTTTTAGAAATGCCGTCCATCATGAACTATTTTTGGCTATACTTTTCAGTTGCTTGATTGTCCTTAACCATTTACGTAATTACGTTATAGAAAAATACTTTTGAAACCGGCAACCAGGTGAATAACTTTATTTAAACTTCGTCATCCGTTGCATCCCGCGTGTACCGATGAGTTTGAGCGCAAACGGTAAATTAGAAGCGCACCGACTACGACAACTATTTTGTCGATTGTGTGATTTTACGAAAAACGAGTGCAGAAGTTTTTCCATTAAATTTTCCACTGCAGAAAGAGGCAGTGCAGTGCTTACGCTTTCAACAGTTTACTTTTCGCGTGAAGCTCGCACTACACTAGGCAAACGAAAAAAATCGAGAAGCTCGGAAAGCAAAGACATAGCAAATGAAATGTTCCAGTCTCTATCGTTGTGCCTACCGGGCTACTAAATGTTCGCGTAAAAAACTTCTTGCCCAAGTGCAGTAATTTATTGGAGTTTGCGAAACTTTTGCAGCACTCAGGAAAAGATATTAAATATTTGTCAGTTCATATCAGCTGCCCGTGCTCGGGAGCGAAAAAGCGACAAGGGCCGCAGTATAATTGCGCCAAAAGCGGCAAACGGCAGTTTTGGTGAATTTCACGAGATGGAAAATAATCAAGCGAAACTTGTTGTTGGGATCATTTTTCATGAAACGCAGCATTTTCTAAAATTTATAGCGTGATTAAAAGCAGCTCACCTAGTTGTTACTGACTTCCCTTTTTTTTCTTCTCATACCTCAGTTAATCACTTTTATTCAGTTCCATTCTCACTCCGTCTTCTGTATAGCTGTTAACAAGCAATAAGCAATTATGTATAGAGCAACAGGGTTATTGAATATTCTGTTATGTTGAAGTAAATAAATGTCTATCAATTTCTTTGAAAATATGCCCTATTAACTCCTTTCAAAGATTGTTGTTTGTAGTTTTGAAGCAATAAAATAAAAAACAAGAGATTTTCACGAAAATCGAATGTTGTATTGAGAATTGCTGGATTTGTGCGTTTAATGCTTAATTAGAATTAAATGTTATGGGTATCGAACTATCGAACACTTATCAAAAGAATATTTTTGAATTTAATAAGTTTAAAATTGCTTAAAGCTAAAAATACTCACCTTAGCGCTTAGCAAATTCGTCAGCATCGAGGTACGGAACATAAGATTCGCATTTTTACACAGATTTTCAAACGTAAATTAATTTGCATTAGCAATAACAAGTAACAAACTATACTAACATTCTTTTGGCATAATCTACCTAAACATTTGTCGAATTTTAAAGCGATAATTGATTTATCAAACATTGGATAGCTACAACGTTTAACCGTTAATATTACATTGCTAAATTTTAATTTTTCAAAACTCCGAACGAAAATGTTCTGAAAAACCAAAATGTAGTTAACCTTAAAATCTACAAGATCACAGCGTGAATTCCTCATGAAAATGCTGAACATTATGCAAAGCGTGAAACAGCGCTTATGCTAAAAAAGCTTCTTAACAAAATGTTTCACATCTTCAACTCCAACTCCAGAATATATGGTGATCTTTGTTTAATGGATTTTTGAGCTAGATTTAAAGTGAAATAAATATCACTCGCTCTCTGTTTCTTGCCAATCATGTAACGTGCTCTCGTAGACCAAATGATCAGATAACACCGCGTTGTTTCCCGAATATACTTTCAACTGTGCTCGTGTTGTTGTTTCAATTTCACCCAAATCTGGCCATTCGTTTGTACGCAAATAAGGTATGAAAAAAAAACCGCTAACATTTCAGGAAACGGAAAACACGGCTTCCTTTCACGGTTGCAACGTGTTTAAAAAAGAAAACCCCACCGTGCACCGAAACATTTTACAATCCGAGTTTCCGAGACCTGGACGTGGAAAAGCAGTCACGTTAAAAAGCTGAGCATCTGTCAGATGCATGTCTTGAGCAGGGGGATATTATTCTGTGCTACAGCGCTTCTGAAGCTGGAAAATTTGTGTTTGCAAGCGAAAAGCAACAAAAAAAGGCTCCATTTTACCAGCGTCGGATGGCGCGCAAATTTCGCCCCACTTTCGCAACGCAAATAGTTTTCCTATTCACCATAGCCGTACGCGTAAACATTGATTTGGTAAACATTTTAGACCCTGCCCCCACCGAAAGGAAAGTGTTCACAGGCCTTCGCGACGGCAAGCCAGCCGATATCTATGCAAATCAATCGGCACCCAATGTCGCGGTTTGTTTTGCGGCGTAACAACTTACATAAAATATGGCTGAGAGCAAGCCGCATGTCGAACCGAGCGTTTGGCGATGGTGAAAATGCGAACATTTCGGGGATGATAAATGGCATTTGCATGGTTTTCGGTTCGCTTTTGCTGTGAGGCCCTTCGAATTTTGGACCTTTTTCCAAGAGGGGGGTTTTTTTTACACATCATAAATATTCAATCGTGTGAAAATGGCCTCGCTCTCTCTCTCTCATCAGGCCACAAAGAAAAAGTAAAAACACATTGTACCGTGCCCGTTTGGTTCAACCCGAATGGCCACAACGTGCGGTCAGGTGAGCGATGAATGCGAATGGCGTCTATCGATGGCCAACATCAACCGAACACCAGCAGCTGGAAAATCATCTTTACCTCCTCCTTCTCACTGATAACTGATCACACCACCCACCAGATCGACGGCATCGGCTAATCTTTCAGCTATGCTTATTAATTTAGCCCGACTGCATTTCCCTCTCGGGAAATTCCTCCCACCCGGACTGGCTGTCGGTGAAAAGAAACCCATTCGGTGCTTTGTTCACCTCATGGCCGGTCTGTTAGCATTGTTGGCTGTTTTGCGGTGATGGGCGTGATGCGAAGGATGAAATCGGGGCTCAGCAGGGAAACCATAAAGCAACGCTTCTCGACTCGCCTCACAACGATAGACTAGACGTTGAAATTCAATTTGCATAACAGCTTCCTTGCCCTAGTTTCCCTTTCGCACCATACGGTCGAACGACTATTTCTTTCGTGAGCTTTTCTTTTTCCTGCTTTCTTCTCGCTCTCGGCGGGAAAATCGCTCGCCCACACAGACGGCCTCGAAATCTTCATCGATATTATGCGGTGCCCCCGAAGTAGCAGCCACCAGTAGTAGTGCCACACGAAACGCCGAGCATAGTGAAAATGTATCAAATTTCCACCCTTCAACCATCCGAATCGCTCCGAAAGCATGTGGGCGGGCAACAAAAGCTAAAAGAAAAAAAAAGAATGAAAGAAAGCACACGGTAAGTGTAAATTATCAGCCGAGCGGCCTAACAAACCCCGGGTTTCGGAATTCCAAGCGGAAGTATCGTGCCACATTATGCCTATCCGGGAAATTCCTGCTTCCTTCCGCAAGCAATCTGTTTCAATCAAGTTGCCCTGTGCCCGGGATTCGAGGGAAAATCGATACGCGCGCGAGAGCGCTTTAGCTGATGGATGCTTCGAGACGACGACGACGACGAGCACTAGTGATATCCTCATTACGCCGGCACGATGGCAAGGGTGTTTGTAAACATATTTTCACGCTTTGTGCATAATCGTAAACTTTTCGCACAGCGTGCGCATAAAAGTTAGCCACATTTGGCGCGTCGGCGACATTTTTTGACAGCTCTCGAACGCGACCGAAGAATGTCGCCTTGTTTTTTACGTGTTTTGTTTTTTCACTAGGTTTCTTACGCACCGTGCTGAGCTTGCTGAGTGCGACACATCACTAAATCACAGAAAACCGGCAACATCCTTGCCTTAATCATTCAACGTAGGCGTAAGGAGTAGGCTAGGAAGAAGCAAAAAAATCAATGACTCTTGTGGCACACGTACATTTCCAAGCAAAACCACGTGCTGCCTCCGAGGGGCTATTAAAATAATTGCCGACCGCTTAAAAGTGCCGCTCAGGGAGTGCAAATGAAATTACGTTACGATGAATAATTACAACATTTACCGCACGACGGGATTTGCGATAGTGCTGATTTTTATCGAGCGTCAGAATCCGCCCACCCATCCTGGAAGCTCGAGTGCAATTAAAAATTGCAGCAATTTATCCGATCTCTCGGTTGGGCGGGAGAATAAAACCAGATCAAAGAAATTAATCCACACGAGAACGGAGACGTTCCGATCTTGAGCTGGAACGCCACGGGGTTTGTTTGTTTCTTTGGGAGTGGGTGTTTCCTAAGAGTCATGTATTTGTAATGCCTCCCACCACAGCTTCCTTTTTTGTGTACAGTTGCCGGAAAAGTGTGCACGCTTTCTGAAGTGCTTAGCAGGTGATCCATTTCGTTGATGAACCGAGGCTGGGCATGCATATTTTATCCCTTCATTTAAGAGATGAGTGACGTAAAATTTACATAAAGTAAATTGAAAAGGACATCAAAGTGAGCAGACGACGACGAAGCCTTGCCATCGGGTGACGCGTTTCTTATGTTAGGAATCAATTTTAATGAATTAGAATCTTTCCATTAGTGTCTTTTTGCGTTCGTACGGGCGCTGAAATATGTGGCTAGACGCTGGGGCGCTCTGGAATTGATGGAATGAGTTTTCTTCAATGTGCATTAAAGCACAAGAAGATGAAACGACAATATATTAACTGAAAGATATTCGCTACGTCACAATATGAAGAAAGGAACGACTAAAAATGAACATGTTGAAAACCCGAACATTGTTAATAACTATTTCAATTAAAAAAGACTGCAAGAAACTGTCGTAACGTCTCACTTTAAAGGGATCCGATATGAGTCAGCCGATGTTTGAGTCGCCACAAAATAGCTACCCAATTTCGAACGTTCGTCATCATTTATCATTTTCTCGCCGGCTTTTTTTGCGGCCTACTCCCGAACGAAAGACTGCACATTTCCCATAAGGCAAAAGGCAATAAATCATCGACAATAATACTATTCATTCGCCGTTGTGTTCGATGACCTTCCGTCTTCCGGTTTTGCCTTCGCAACGGTTGAACTGCATTGTCCCGCTTTCCACCAAACAACAACTTTAAACGATACGGCGTGGGTGAAAATTACACATCTTCACGTTTCCGCTGAAGTCATCGCGGGGTAAAATTATTATTGTTGCGATTTTCCTGGAAACTGTTGAGACGAGCGTTATAAGCGAGATGAAATTTGTCACTTTTATTGGTACTCTCTTGGGTGCAATATGAGAAAAAGCATGGAAAAAGTGTTTTCTTCAAACTCGAGCTTTTAAATGAAATTACGCTTCTTGATAAGGCCTATATTTCGCTGCAGCTGGTGTAGCAGCTAGACGCGCGAATTTGGAAGCTGTTTCATCTGCATGAAATTAGCCATTGGCTCCCCCAAAAACCACCCTCCAACGACGCTCCGTCCCGCTCACCTAACACGAGTCACTGTCTAAACGGGACGGCAAGTCATTAATTAATTCGTGATTGTGATGAAACGAGGCTGCTTAGCGCATTGACTAATTTTCAGATTTATTAAGCTCATCATTAATCAAAACGCCTAAACGCTAAACAGCTAAGTGGCTAACATTCTGACGCTAATTTCGTTGATTTCCCAAACCGTTTTGCGAGCCGTACCGAGCAGCAATTCTTTTCAACGATAAAGGTGATCGGTTTGAAATTTCATGTCGCGAGTTCAAACGTCGCCTGGATCAGGTCGAAGCGGTAATTAATTACAATCAACTTACGAATGCGAACGAACGCTCAAGTGTTGGGTGCTTAAGTTAATGGTTTTCACGCCGCCCTTTAACGGAATGCTTTTAGTGAGTGCTTGTGAAATTAGTTCCCTTTTGAGTTAGTTTCTGGATAAAATATATATTTCGAATCATTTCAGCTAAATTTAGTCGAGCTCCACGAATAAACATGCATTCGTCAAATCGTATTTTCAGCTTCGACTTATCATGACGGATATATAAGACATATGCTTTTAGGCGCCATTTCATGTGAAAGAGACATGCCCACATCGGTAGCAGTAGCGTGCAACCACAAAAACAGCCTACTCTTCTCGACGATAGCGGTAGCGCTGATTATTTCTCATTTGTCATACTCCCCAAAGCATCCGATTTATGGTCGCAGCAACCGCACGGCGTGCTCTAACCGCTCCGTTCGAGCGTATCGATCAAAACGAGCAATTAAGGTTAACCAGAATTATAATATCAATTATTAACACGATAAACGGACCGAACTCGCCTGCCCAAAAACCGCAACCGGAGTGATGGGACGCCAAAACCACATACCCGCTTACTAGGAACTGTATTTAGGGGTGAGCGTAAACCACCGGGAAACGAGAAGCTGAGGCTCGAGAGAAAATCCTTCTGGACGAGGTACATTAAATTATTATACACATTACACGGATGTGCCGGGAAGCAAATGGTTTCAGCAAATGAGAAAAACATGGCCGACGAAGCGCTCCATACGCCCGGGAAAAGCCAACGGCAAATCACGAGCACAAGCTAAAACGATTGGAATACGATTTTCATTTAACGCTGAAGCATTGGCTAGAAGCAGCTTTTAACCGCATATGCCAGGCACTCTCGGCGGCTTAACGACAAAGACGATAAAGTTTTCAGCGGTATCATCGGTAAGCCCCGCTGCCAAAACCCGTGTATGGGCGTGACCTCATGGAACAAATGAGTTATCTATGAGTGAACAAAAAAAAAGCTGCTGGAAAAGCGAGTTGTGGGGGCAAAAAAAAATCCTCCACCAGAAGGGGGATAAAATGCTGTGTACTTGTTTTTCAGGGCGAAACTTTGTGACACTGAAAGCACATTGCCACGGGCATAGGTTGACGGGCTGTGGATGAAATATATCGTGGCTTACCGCAAATGCTGGAGCTGCTAAAGGGAGCCTTCTACTGGGTCCTGGATCGTGACATAATATAAAATTGGAACCGAGCTTGCGCTGATTATGTGCCGTACAGCTTAACAGCCGCGTACATTGTGCCCCATCGGCATTAGGATTGGGAAGCGGGCAGCGAAGAGAAAGTTAATCCTGCCTAGTAGCAAAATAAAGCTGACAAATGACATCCTTTTCGAGACACACATACACACGAACATCGCCCATCAAAGAGTGCTTTGCTTCAAATGCACACACGCCCCAATCGTGTACGCGTAAAATTTGCTTCTTCCGCTAATTATCCAGTCGCCGAGAGTTGCCTCCAGTAGGCCATGGAAATCACGGAATAACGGGCGCGGAAGTTATTTTATTTCAAACCGCCACAAACATACGCGCAACCGCCGGTGGTCATCGGAAGCGTTTCGACGCGAAACTTTTGCCCACTCGAGTCCTGAACCCGTGTTCTGTGCCGTGGCAGTTTTGACATTAGGCGGTAATCCAATAGACTTCTTAATCCCATTGAAGTTTGCCATTGAAATCGTGGCGAGTTTTTCTCCCGGTTTTCGGCGAGCGAGGCTTTGCCGCTGGAAATGGAAATACACTCAACACGGCTGGCCGTCGAGAAAAGAACAGACAAATCTCATTTTTCAATTTCCTTTTCAATTTCCTTTGCAGTGTCTCAGCGTGGTGCAGGCGCACTGGCTTTGGGGCTCGATGGGTTTTGGTTACTTACGGGAAGCTGGGGCAATATTCTAGACGAGGGCATTCCGAGCTCGGCTCCTAATACCGTGCTTTACACTCTCCCCAGGTCTCCCGGTCCCGTTTCCCGTCGAAGGACGGAAGAACATAATTCAGAAGATTAAATATTATCATATCCGCCTAGGTCAACATAAATTTAGAATATAAGACACTCCGGCGCAGGTGCGCCGGTGTGTGTGCGTGTATTTTTTATTAGCTCCATATCGTTAGAAATTTTGTTCGGTCTCGTTTTAAGTCAAGAATTTTTTCGCTTTCGCTCGTGAGCGGCGAGCAAACAATCCGGTATTGCTAATACGTTGCTGGGAAGTATTTTGGGCTGAATAATTGAGAAAGTATGTTGGCAATATTTTCCACCATTTTGGAAGCGTATTTCCTGCACATGAAACTTGTTTTATATTGGATAAGCATCCTTTATCGATCATTAGTTGGATCTTGGAGCTGTCAATCTCGAATTAGCGATGACATAGCCAGTAAAAATCAACGAAAATCCCACAGGACTATGGAAGGACTAGAATGTCTGCTTTTTCGCTTTTTGTGTTTTGCTCGACAGCCAGTTATACTCCTTCGCTAACACCAATTCCCAAACGTGCGTAAACTTGTTCTGGAGGGTTTTACTTTCGTATGAAATTTTCTCCTTTTTCCGCCGGGGGCATGCTTCGTTTGCAGAAGATTGAAACTTTTGCGGAACAAACTTTGTACCACTCGCGAGAATACATAAATGAGTGGCGAGAAAACTTCCATCATTCTCGTTATAAGACAATTTCAGTTGTCTAGTGAGTTACGTGCATGCGTTTTTGAAATCGTAGTAGGCGGGCTCGGTACGCTTCGAGGATATGCGTTTTCAAATGCGAACATATCATAACTTATAACTGAATTACTTTTCGGGTTTTTTGTGCTGATGAGAATTTTGAAGTTAAAGAAATCTTGAGTGTGTAGAATCTATGTTTGATTTTTTTGTTTGATCAATTGTGCATACAATCGCAATAACCCATTGAGACTTTTTGTGGGTTCGTTGAGTGTTGTGTAGTCTGCATCAAATGCCTGTAAACACCTTCATTGAAAAAGGATTTCTAAAAAAAGACTTAAAACTAATGATTCCATTTTTTTTTTGGAAAAAGAAATATACACACAATAACAGTTTTTAACATATTTTTTTTATTTACACGGATAAGATCTCACCATATTTATGTTTGCCGTTTTATTCTAACATTGTTTTTCCGGGGGCCGTTTATGCCTGTATTGAATAAAAAACAGAAACTCTGTACAGAAAAAAAAAGCTGTACTTTGTACAAGAACTCTGTACAGAGGAAAAACTTTGTACAAATTTACATTAATAATACAATCTCTTTTTCTACGACAACATTATGTTTCTGTTCTGTTGTTTGGTGAGTTTGCTGGCGAAGATGCTTTGCGTCAATCCACGTTGGGCATTTACCAGAATAAAAGTCTTAAAACCAAGGTTGAATGACTGGGCGCCTCCATGGGCGAATTTGGTAGAGTTGCAGTGTTGCTACCACGACAGATACTGATCAAATATGTTGCTGCCACGACAGTTATTGAAAACATAACAGAACTAGTTTATTTACAAATACCCATATAAACACTTTAGTGAACAAAAATTTAGTAGATGAACAGCTCATCGAAGGCCTACGAAAGGAGTATAACCATTATTCGATTTGCATCTAGGATATCTACCTTAACACATGATCGAGGATACAGTTTTTATTTTTAAAAAATTGCAATAAGTATTTATGTGCATTGTAATTCATAAAAAAATAAGAAACATTCAGTTATGGTTTAGCATGTTGAACTGTTAGATCTCCCATGTAGCACAATTTCCGAGGAGCTGATGAATATTTCTATAATGATTTTTTCTGTGTCCTTTGTACACTTTCTGCCGATAACTTTCATTCATCAATAGCAGTTTATAATAGCGTGGCTTACAATATTTTTTTAACTAAACCATTATTAATTATGTTTATCTAAACCGAAACAGTTGATCAAACAGCTTGGCTAGCAATTGCAAGAGCGCGATGAACAGTACAAATAATTTTAGCATTTTAGCTGACAAATTTGTAATTTTACTACTCACTTTACTTGTGCTTGTCTACTTGCACAGCATTTTTTCACAAGATTAATTTATCGCAAACTGTAGAAACTGAAGAAATTTGTTACTAGAAAATTCGTAGAAATTCGTTCGTCATTAAATCGGATTTAGCTTTTATTTTACAAGACCATGTATCACGCTTTTGATTCAGGAATATTGCGGTTAGCTCGCATGTATCAAAAGTGTATCTTAAAACTTAAAAGAGTCTTTAAACGGATAAAAATCCAAAATTCTGTCGTTAAAATGTTTGTTCCAGCTTTTCCCCTTATATTTGACTATCAGAAGTGGATCGTTTCTACTGAGAAAGTGAAAGGCACTGCAAATTGCAAATATGCACTTACTAAGTCGCAAAATATAATTTAATTGCTAGATCTAGATCAGTTCCTTGGGTCATTAATTCAATTTAAGTATACCACCTTACTTCTCTTCATACTATTTGTAACAGATGAAATGCACCTCATCATTGAAAACAACCAAATTAATTAGAAATTAGAAAATATAAAGCATTAGTACCACTTTCTTTTATTTTATACAATACTGTGCACTTCTACATTATATAACTTTAGTGTGTATAACACTGTATAAAGTTGTACAATACAAACCGCTTACAGGATGGAATCCTACGACTAAGTCAATAGTTAATATTTATATATTTACAGCAGTTAGGATGTAAGCAGTTGGGATCAAAACAACCACATTATTTTATGAGTAATATTTAAAACAAATAGACACAGGCTGCTCAAACACTTTACGTTAAAGAGAACCCTTCATCTCCATAAAACTTACGCACTATTTTCCCAGCAAACTTCTTGCCTACTATCCTAGCAAACAAAATGGTGAATGAACTAGAAACTTGAAAACAGCTAGTAAGTTTCTATTTTTTCTTTTCGTTACATTCCTGACGTAATTTTGATGCGCACAACCCATTGTCGACGGGCAATGAAAATACATCATAAAAGTTCACATCCTAAGTGCAAATACACATTGAGAAAATTTGTAAGCTTAAACGTAAATGATTTTTTCAACCACTAAATTCATGTCATTGATTCAGTTTGATTATTGAACTTTTCATCAAAAACTAACTAACGAAACATCGTTTCAATAACACTTAAATTATCATTTAAACTCCATTCATCGTTATAAAAATCAGAATCAGAAGACATACATTACGTCTCCTTTTTGTATAATAGATTTCATGCACAACTCTATTATATGAACTATCGTAGAAGATTAGAATATAAGTCCCTTAGTAACACATAACTGTAATATTTAACTTCTGTATGTCAAATATTCGCTTTCATTTGATAGATTCTCGACAGAATCGAGAGCAGAATTTGCTCCACAAATTTTACAGTTTTTTGCTTAGGGACAGAGTTTTTGCCGTTCATGGTTGGTAAAAATGCAAACTTTTGTTTTAAAAACCAACCGTTTGTTTTTTGCTTGTCTCTCCTCTGCCCACTAGACTGATTGGCTGGGCACGCTCCAGAGGGGATGGAGTATACATTTACAATATCATAGCATGGCTGGTTTCACGAGTTTGCAATATCTCGGCACGTGAAAGCTTTTCGATATGGCTGCATCCAGTGAATGCACGGCTTTGTTCTAGCAAATTGAATTGTTACTCACTGGAAATATCATTCCGTATCTCTTCCATTGTTAATCGTAGTACGGCGAACTGAACTGAGCGCACAGCCATGCAAAACGGCACGAGACTGTTGGCGTTGGCGTTTGTATGCTGAAACTGCATTCACTGAATTTTCTGCTATATTGTGAAATTCAGAATCAACGATAGTTACTGTTTTATTTCGGTTTCATAATCATGTATCGTCGCTAAAACTATCCAATCGTATCCTAATACACTGAAAGCAAACAATTATTCATATCTACAATGTTATTCTTCATTCAGCTTGTATTGATTTACATTGAAAACGGTTTAACTCATCTTTTGTTTTACATTCTTTTGTAATATTTTGCTTGGAAATAAAATTATATTTCCATTCAATTTGATTTTTTTTCCATAGTACATTGTCACAATTTTCAATCAAAGTATGCTAAGCATATTTTGCTTTTTTTTTGGTGTACTTTATTCAAACTAACAGTTATGGTATAAAATTGTACGACAAAATCTGTGCATGCATTATAAAGCACTATTTCGAGCTAGATTGATATTATTAAGCGCATAGATGCTAGCGTATGGTATGTTATGAACATCATGCTAGTTAAGCTGCTCAAAAGTGCCCCCCCCCCCAAAACAGTTACAGCGGCCAGCATAACAAAAAGGAACGAGCACAATACTCCTCGAGAACATTTCAAATGTCAAAGCGAAGCGTTCTTTCTTCTCTGGTAGCTAGCGTGAACGTGTCCTTGTAAATAAAACCTAAAGGACCTAAAGTAAAGTGACTTCGGTACTGCAAATGTACGCGGAGCTCTCTATTTCCTCATGACGATTGCAAAGAGCAGCTCGGGCACTCTCCGATTAGCTTCCTCGAATAAACAAAACCAAAGGCGAAAAAAAAAGAGCAAAAATAAAAAAACAAGCAGCTTGCTCGTAATCTTGAAAGCAATTGTGAAGCATACATCAAGACCGTCAGCTTCAGCAGCACTGCAAAATAGTTTGCTGGTTTTTTTTTTCTTCCTCAGGTTCTCTCCCAAGGCAGGCCAAGCAATTCTATACGAGCGTCCCATTCGACACAAAGCACATTCAAAGAAGATGCGATAAGAGAAAGGCGACGACATTCCGGGCGACAAAGACGGGGTCGAAGACCAGGCTGGTTCGCTTCTTTCCGAATGGTTTATCTGGGAACCCCCTTATCTCGTAAAAGACTACTCGCTTGGTGGATTCCATGCATGTGTAATGAATACAAAATTGACGGATTTTGATCCACCCGAAATTCTAATTTAGATAGCCTCGCATCGCAAGGGTTTCCCATCGCGGCTCTACCTTTTTGCGGGGGCGAAACCGAAGGTCTCTCTCTCTCTCTCTCTCTCTCGCAAATTCCTTTTTATCCCTGCTCCGTGTGCGATGGTTCCGTCGCTATAACTCAACCCTTAGGATTCGTTAGCCTTTTTGCTGCCCCCCCTCGAATCCACCGTCTACCTGCGACAGGATCCACCCGATCGTCCGCCCTTGTCAAGTGCACCGAAGGGGTCGGACAAATTTGCTCCTAATATTTTATCCCCGGGCTCATCTCGAGGCCCACGGGGGTGGCTTTTGGGAAGAATTTCGTCGCACTACAAAACCCGCCCGGTTAGTTGGTGAGGGTTTTTGGTTGACCCAAATTCCGGAACCCGATTCGCTGCCCGATTCACCGGTTCTTGGTCCTTCGTGTGGGTCTAGTGGTCCCACTCTACTCGCCAAAGGTCACCTCCACAGTGTCTTCGCTGCCACGGCACGTGGATTTTGGTAACGGTATCAAATGATCACACGCGATCCGCCTCCCCCGACGATGAGGACGACGGTATCGAGTGTTGTTCGATTTACGTAATACGGGTTGCGAGGCCGGATAAATACCGAACTTTTTGTTCGCATAGTTTAAGGAGCCGAAGTTTACATATGGCGGGGGTTGCAACAAACGTGGGTCGGAACATCAAAATTCAAACCGTAGATCGTGGCCGTGCACTGTGGGATATCCTGACATCAGGATGCGGTCGTATTCTCGACGGTGTTCTGGAGAGATTCTGCTACAGTTATCGGTGGCTTGTAAACCTTTACAAATGTTCCTTAAATTTGTTTCAAAAGCTATGTTTGGGAGTGAAAATCCTTGCAAAAAAAGGATAAGATAGTGTACTTTTGTACATCAATAGTTTTAGTTTCGAATTTTTGTTATTTCCCTGATCAATTCCATCAACCACAAACGTAGTGCAATCGATCTGACACCGGACCACAGACCGTAGCCGCGTAGTTCGCGGAAAACTCGCTCGACATGCCTGCCCGATTTCCACAACGTTTCGGTTCTTGCTGCGAAAGCTCCGGCTCGCTGCCACTTCGGCTTTCGGAGTATTTATTGCGCCGGGGAATTTGCTTACATAAGTACGTTCCGGTTGCGTCGGTTTGAGCCAGCGTGGAAAGGATTGAAAATCCCCATCACCTGCCGAGCACCTGCCGAAAATGCCACCGTCGACGACGAAGAAGAAGAAGCTGCCTGCTCCCGCATAAAAGGACTGCCCACCCACACCCACTCGAGCCCGATCGTGTGCAGAAAATTGTGCTGCGTCACGAGTTCTCGAGCGAGCTGGCGTGTAATACCGAACCTCAACAAAGCGCCGTTGAGCTTCTTGCTTAGCGCAGGGGGAGATAAGTTTTCATGCGCTTTACCATCCCTTCGGTGTTTGTTGGAGGTGGTCGGGGGGTGGAGTACGATAAAATAGAAAATGCGAGGAGCTACTCCACGTGCAAATCGTATGAAGTTTCGCCGTACGAAAACAAGCTACAACCTACGAGGGGGTTAAAAATGGTGCACTAAAAAACAAACACTCTTCGAACGATAGGCACCTTTCACGCTCAACCAGATGAAGGGTTTTTAAAGCAAATAAATAAATTAAATCACGTTAACAGTCTTCCCCGAACCGAACGCCTCAGAGGGGTGGGTATCACGCATTTTTGCATGTCGCCATGTAGAGAGGGAGAGAGAGAAAAATAAAATAAAACATTCTGATGACATCGATCGAGCAAGAATTTAAGCGCCAGGAAATCCCCTTTCGCGCAAGGCCCTCTAAAAACTTCCTCCGGCTGCCTTTGGCGTGTCAAACGAGGCTCAACTCACCGATAGGAACTGGCAGGAAATCGGTTTACAACTGGTGAATCATGTTGTTTTCCTTTTTCCTTTTTTCCCTTTTTTTTATACGTTCGACCGAAACGGCCCGTCCGGTGAGTGGTGGGGCAATCCCGTAACCTTTCCGCAATCAAGCATCTTGATTTCCGACGCGCCCGAGTGAATATGTTCTGGACCGTGCGGCTCGGGCATTTTTTTTTTGTGTGCAGGAAGGTGAATTTTTGATTGGGCGGCATCAATGCGGAACAATGCGTATAAAACATGACAAGCGGTGTATGCCAATCGGAAATCAATAACTTTCTAATCGAATGGGATGAAAAGGGTCGAAGGTTCTTCCTTTTTCCAGCGATCTCGAGTGCGTGCTCGTTCGAGATCGCTACATCATCATCGATCGATCGATCGATCGTCACGTACATAAGTTTTCGTTTGATCGCAAGGTGTATGAGACCAATCCACGGAATCGTTCCACACGACACCTGACAAATTGGTCATTGCGGATGGCGTTTTTCTCGCCCGAAAACCCATTTAGCGTCATTACCGGGGGGTGTGTGAGGCCATCAGTTATGTGGAATTAATTTGATTCGAGCACACACACACACTTATAAATGCGTCACGCCACGTTAGCAACCCCGGAGACAGAGGGTAAATAATGTCCACGCACGGGGGCGATGTTAGGACGCTCGCAGGAATGTGTCCACCATCGATTACTTCCTTGGCACGTGTGGCGTTTCGATAATGGCGTGATGAAAATCATTACCACCAGCGAAAAGTCCACGGAAGGCTGTTAATTTCGAAGGTGGCTTGTGACTTCTGCGTGGGGTGAGAAATCAATAAAAACTGCTCTGGTAGCATATGCTTTGGCGCGTTGGCAGCTCTTTGATTATAATGCTGCCAAACGGCGTAACACATGGTGAAGGATGTCGCTGTGCAATCGTTTGCATACACCCCGGTAAGAAGGGTTATCGTACGACCTTTCATTTCTCCCATCCACCGGTGTTTTGCTTAGTTCGAGATATTTAAAATGCGTTAAAAATAGCAACTTTATTCAAGCAAAATTGTTCAGCTGCTTGCTTTTGCGTCCTAGACTCTCGAAGGACACGGTACGGTGGTTTTTCGAATCTTATCGTGACGGATTGTTTGAAACTAGATTATCGTTCCACGAAGCACGCCTCATAGCTCGTGTTTTCAACATCGATTTAAATTTCGAACTCTTTGCTTCCCAGGAAGTAGAAAAAATACACTCCAAATTCCACGAAAATCATTGCAAAATTCACAACCATCGAGCGAAAGTGCTCGCTTCTTGAGCACATTGCTGTACGTTTGATTGACATGCTTCTGCGAACTGTGGATTACAAAGCTGCTCCGGGCCGGAGATGTAGATTAGAAAGGAAGTTGATGCTGTTTGATGGTGTAAAAAACACACACGCACACCCCCACTTTTGCCCCGGTAATAAACCCTAGTTTTATTTACTCTTCAGCGCCCAATGGTTTGGTTGGAATGTATTTATCACGCCAATTTAACCATGTCTGTGGAACGAATGGACGATTTTCGCTGGAGGTGTACAAATAGAGGAGAGAGAGAAAAAAAGCATTCCATCCCGCTTGGTATCAAATTGCACGTAAAATTATGCAATCAGCACGATACTCGCCTCATCAAAGATTAAAACCATGCGAAAAGAAATCAATTACCCTGCTCACTTTCTCCTTCGATGGGCAAATTTTTAGCGAAACGATCACGGGATGGTCGATTTCCACGTACCGACCCATCCATTGGTACCGGAATATTACTTTCGGACGATGGAAATTCCTAAGAAATATTCGCTAACCCAGCGCATTCCGCCTCCCGTGCGCTTCCATAGCGATGCGAAGATGGACTGAATTTCTAATTCCTTGTGCAAGATGCCAGCGGGTGTTTATGAGGCTGTACGTGACGAAAATCGCACGATCCGTAATCTGATTTAATTACCGAATCATCAGTGGCGTGCCATTAGCCGGTTTGCGGGAGTGGCAGGATATAGTTTAAACATGAACGCTCGACAGGTCCCAAAGGAGGTAAAATTGAATTCAGGCAAACTGAATCGAAACGTTCGCCTTTGTGCGTCCGCCAGTTTACAGTTGGTTGGGACGGAATTGCAAATACTACAGCTTCGACATCGCTGGGTGAAAATTGAATAATCGTTTAACGAAGCAGCACAACTATTTGCTGAAACGAATATGGAGTGTGTTGAATAATTAGCTCCGAGACATCTGTAGTATGTATGATCAACTGTAATGATCATCCTTTGTAAATTTGGTTACATTTTAATTAGCCAATTGAGATTGAAATTTATCTATTCATGTGAATGCTCGCTTTTTTGTTGATAATAAATTGCGTCGCGGTATTCCAAAGGGGGGATATCTCATACTAGTGTCGTAATCGTATCACCTGAAATTCATTTTTCGTAACGATATTTTTTATGACGGTGACATTTTATTAAATTTGTACACAATATGCCATAGTACTCCTAATGGCACGTAGGTAGCTTTATTTATATGCAATCGAATTTCCGCTCATTTTCATCCAATCCGGCACCTTGACGCTGGTGGAAACGCTGGAACTGGCTGGTTGAGCTTGGATGCCCCGAGTTGCCTTTCATCTCCACCCACGACGTACCGCAAAATTCTTTCGCTCAAAAGGCCTCCCATTCTTCCTCTAGCCTCACGACAGACACGATAATGCATGATAAGCAGAACGATTGCTTATAGCTTCCACGCTTTTTGTCCCACAGCCCCCCCACCGGGGAGGACCGAAGCGCCAAAATAATAGTCCAGAGCGCTCATCAATATTCATGCAGCGTCAAATGGCGGTCGTGGGTCCTTCTTCCGACCGACGCGGGCAAAAGGGCGTGTAGATAATGCCCTTCGGTTCAGTTGTTTTCGCGCACAGTGACGAGAATCGACCTGCCATTACGGCGTCACAAGAAGACGCTCTCGCGACGGGCGAAACTACGGCCGATGGTTGTGCAGTATAATCACTTCCACCGCGCAGGACTCATTATTTCGATCCACGCGGAGGGAAAATATTCCGAGACATTCTGATTATCATTAGACGCCCACCGCGGCGTACGGCGGTTTGGAGGTCCTTGCGGCGGATGCGATTATCCTTGCGTAATGTAAAATTGCTTTATTCGCTTCGATGCGCGCTCGATTTAATTTTCCCTCATACTCATTAGCGGTAATCGGTTTTGATCGGTACGGCAGAGAAAAACAACAACAAAATGGTTTAAATTCCTACCAAAAAAAACCTTTAAAGATGCGCAGGACCTGAAGATATAGCGTGGAAAACTACAACTTTGCATCAGTGAATCGTTAAAAAAATAAGGAAGGCACTTCGGCAAATGTATAAACTGCAAAGCTTTTTCCTTTGTAGGTTGCGCAAAAAAAAACACTGTAATTAAATTTGAACCGTTGCATTGTACCATTTTAATAGCGTTCACTGCCGATGGCAATAATTATGACGGAGCGTCCAACCATCGCGAGCAAATGGCTCAATTTGCGTACCGAATAACAAAAACACACCCTCGCTTCGTATCGCGGACGCAGTGACGCCATGACAATTAAAACGCTTTGTCGAACTGTTTACCTCCCACAGGATGGCACACAAATTGAGACACCGCTAAGTGTTGCAGCGGAACAAATTGTCCGTGCAGCTGGAGCGAGCGAGTGAGGAATTGTTTGTGTGTGGGTTTCACTCTCTCTCTCTCTTTTTTTGTGTTTTTGTTTTACCGCGATCCCCCGTTCGTTTGCATACGAAGTAATTAACTTTCAGCGCGGGTGCGCACACACACACACACACACATACACTCAAAAAAACGCCACCGCCAGCTTTGATCGACGTGGCGTTGGAAATCGAGGTGCCCGCGGCGCGAGGGAGCGCAACAAAGTACGGTAAAACCATCTCCTCAGACGGCTTAATCCCGCGAAACTGCAAACAGATAAAAACGGATGTGTCCTAGGAAAACAAATTTCGGAACCATTTTCGCTCGCCCCGAAATGCGGAAAACTGTGAGCGGGAAAACGCGGGCGCGGTACGCGGTAGGGTAATTAAAAAGATTGAAGAGTGATAAAATATTGGGGCAATGGTTCAAACTGAATTTTATTATGCACGTGCTGTGGGTTCGCCGGGAAGCGGGGATTATCTCAAGCTCCCCGTTGGAAATGGGTGTATTTTATTGCGTCCCCAGGTCGAGCTTAATCCTTGGTTTATTGTGACTTCTGTGTATGAAATTGATTACAAAACGACAGTGTTTTTATTTTTATGTACAAGTTTCGTTCGATGCACACCATCCATTGGGTGTAATTGCGAATTATGTAAAGTGTGCATTCAAGGTACCGGGAGTATGTTAACAAGAAGTTTCCTTCCAATTAACTACTTTGAACAAACTTGCTGCATCAACGGTCAAAGAATAGTTTTGCAGCATTACGAAGGGGAACATTCGATCCGTCAGCCCACTAGACGTAAACAGTTATCTACTCTAATGACGTTAATTTGAAACAACGGAAGCTTGATTGCGTGCATTTCTCCTCAATTGAATGTAAACATCGTTTCATTTTATTTGAAAATCAGGCTTTTATGTTCTCGACCTTCTACGCATGGTTTATCGGTTTACTGTGGGCCTTCATTACCGGGCGCTACCGACGACGACCCTGCTTACATGACTTTACGCCGCCGCTGCGTACATAGGTGGCACATAAATGTTTGTAAAATCCCTTTGCGAGGTACAACTTTGCAAATTATTGTTCACTTCTGGGTGGGCGACCTTCCGAAGGGCTTCCTCCGTCACCGGTGGCGAAAGATACGCATCGAAACTTTGCGGCAACAGCAGCGGTTTTGAAGTTGGAAAAAGTTGTTAGCATCGATAGGCAGATTAAGACACTATGCGAAAACTTTACTTCCCACCGTGATTTTAGCCCACCTACGCACGGGTGGTCGGGCAGGATGCGAGGACAGGCGGGGACCTGCGGGTGCCGAACTTTACAACCTGAACCCGTAATGATTGGGAGCTTTGCATAATGATGGCCCGGAACGGTGGGTGACGACCTGCAGTCGCAGCGAAAATTGGAACTACCCCAAACGGACACTTCACCGGAACGATGCTCATTTTGACGAAGGATTGCCATTGGCGTATCGAAACGGAGATACGGTTCGCAGAAAATAAGGACCAGATTGCAGCAGATTGGGAAGTAAGTGTTTGATTGGATTAGTTGGAGTTTTTGGGATGAATAATTCAAATCGATTGTCATTGTCACCACTGAGCATGAGTGTAATCGCTCATAATGGTGTTGGTGGTGTATAAAATGGTGTTATATAGCTTTTTATCAATTTCATGTTATACTTATTATTATACTGTGCATTTTTGAAATTGCCATGGTAATATTGATTGGCATTAGTCATCAATGTAGCATACACTAAACCAAAATGTTTCAGTACTCAAGCGCTATATCAACTTAAGGTTTTTAAGCTAACAAATTAAAGTTTTTCATGCTCGTGCTGGCATCGTTCATCAGGCTATTGAATTAGTACGTAAATTTATATTTAATTATTAACCCTTTTGTAGTTCCCTAAGGTTAGAGCCCTTAGGAAGTTCAACAGAAGTTTTCTAAGAAAATTCACTAACGCTTCACGTAAAAGCTACCTATGTAAATATATTCTCAGCAAAAGATCACTACACCAGAGTAAAAGTACACCCTTGTTATGGTATTTTATGTTTTCGGGGTTCTTGGTTCTTTGTTCTGGAACAGAACAAAGAAACGGTAAGCTACGTTAGCATCAAAACATGTAAGGGAGTATTCGTTTCAGCCTGCGGATAGGATTATGTATTTATTCCAAGATTTTTTCCCATCCGCTGTGGTTTCTATGTACTATGATAATTTTACTTATTTTATTTATCAATAACAAAATATTAAATGAAAAATGAAATAAAATACATAAAAACTACACGATAGTTTAATAGATTTATTCCATACTACGACTTATCGTCCGCTTTATCACAATGTATAAACTATTTTGTTGGTCCTGATCATATAATTAGGCTACATTGTTGGTTTATCAACCTATATCATAGCATCTTACTTACGTTACCGTATGTAAGAGGCTTATTTAAAGATTTTCCGACTCCGGTGGCTTGCGATAAAACATACCTGGAAATCGTGTAACGAGCTGACATCCCTTGTCACAATATCCATGAATCAAACAACAATGATAACTGCTATCAGTACCAATACCTCGACCACAACGCTCTGATTGGTCGCCACTCGAACGCCATGGCTCAAAGGCCATACATCAGTTTGGTCCGGATGCAAGCACCGAATAAAGTTTTATTAATTGCACGCGCCAGAGTTCCTGCACAATGCCGCTCCGGAAGCCTGGTTCCCGGCGGCGGAAACGTCACAGCCGTTGATTGATGTTCGGAGGAAGTCATCAGCGATAAATTGCAGCCCATATGCACATCCAGGAGGGGACGCTTAATTTCCTGGCGTGGTAGGAAACAGCTGCTTCCTCCGGTTTGCGAGGAGACTTTAGTGCGCCCATTACTGGAAGTGTGGAACAAACAAATGCCTGTCATGTTATTTTGGGGGGTTATTTTGTTTTCTTTCGCTGATGAAACGAAAACATAAACAGGTTTCGTTCGCTTGCAAAAGGTACGCAGTTGATTATGCTTAAAATGGGCACTGGCCTATGACACAATCGAGCAGGATCGTTTCGCTCTTGTAAGTAGTATAAATGAATCTAGTTACAAGAGTATGTGTCCCAGAACAAAGACGCTAGTCTCAACTTATCTAATTACATCGGTTTGAAAATAGAATAACATAACGAAGCAACATTTGCGGGTTGAAATTCGGGACCGTGGGCAAGAAAATGAAGGAAAATTTCTTTCGCCCGGCGAGGTTTTCCCGCAGGTAATGGAAACGAACAACTTTCCACGGCCGAACGGTAAAAGCGTAATATTGGTGTTTACTTTCCGCGTCGATGAGGTCAAATGTTTCTGATTGCTTTTGGGGCACAAGGAAAACGAGGAAACGCTTCGTCGTGCCCTTGCGCCCGGTGCTGCTTTAAAACTCAGCCGAGCAAAACGCCCGCCAGGTATTCGTTACTGCTAGCGATCAACCGTACCGCTGCCGTATTATAATTAGTCCACAAACGATTGTTACGGTAGGTTTATTATTCATCCCACCGAATTTGGGCTTGGCGACACGCTACCACGTCGTTGCCATTGGTTACGGGCGTCCTGTGGCGTGGAGTTCGTATCCGCTTCCTTGAAGTAGGCCGGGATACTGGAGCGCATTCGAGCGTGGCGGGAAAATTGGTGATCCACCGAGCTAGCTCGTTGGACACGACACGCCTTCCCAGATTTGGCGCAGTTCAATCGAATTATGGCATTTTATTAATCTAATCACTTAGCTAGCTTTAACTTTAGTAACCGCTGCGTAAGTTGTGGAGCATTGCTGGATTAAAGAACTTCAGTTTGCTGGCTAGAGCGTACATGGAAGAGAAGCGCGAGTTAATGTTCTAACCCATTGGCCATGAAAATCGACTTCATAAGCTGTACGAAAGGAAGCGTAAAACGATGATAACAAATCTTTACATACAATCAAGATAAACGCCCATACGGGGCTTTGCGAAACTGTCTACCGCAAGCGTTGTTTAATTGTCACGATTTCCAGCGAAGCAACGAATCGGAAGTGTTCTTGTCCTTTATCTTATGTACAAAGCGCGATTACCAAATATGGCCATCAATCGGTGCGCTCAGTTTAGATACTTTATCGTTATGTCCCATCTCGTGTACATAATGAACAATAATAAATGGACGGTGTGCAGCGTAGAACAGGCCAGCATTACATCCCCCAAACGATCCATGGACGTCCGGGCGTCCATATTCAATCCATCCTTGATTTCATTATTTAGAAGCAGGCCGGAAGGTATTAATTACTTACCCCGAGACATCCGCCTACTCGTGGGGCACGTACTTCGGCATCCTTCCATTTTCCCGAGATGGATTACTTTGGCTCCGTTTCATGGTCAATTGCGCAATGTTCGTTTCACCGTTCATCTATCGTACGGCTTTCTCCTTCGTTCGTTTGTCCATAATTCACGAGAACGATGCGCACCTCCCAGAATATCCGGTAGTGTTGTATTGTTCGGTTTGCTAAATCTTCACCAGAAAGAGCGAGATATTTTATGCAAGGGTACGTCGTGTTCTCAGTGACATAAGGCCCTCTCTTCCGTTTGACATTTGTCAACAGTTTAATTATTGCACTCTTCAAACATAATTGCCATTCGGATCGCGCGGGAATTGATTCGCGAAAACCAGCCCAGCAGAGGTACTTTAAAGAGGCAATGTTCCGGATAGCTACTGTACAGTGTACACCCTGTGGCCAGACCGGCGAAACCCAATCATGTCAGCCACCGGAAGCGCTGACTTTTTCCGTGTTCAATCAATCTGCCTGCGGGCGATTGGTCTTGCTCGAACCGATACGCGCCCCAGCCGGGCATTGTTCGCTGTCAGCTTTTTCACCGTGTGCGTCATGAAGGCAGGCACGGTGCTGTTCGCCATCAGGCACATCGACGAAATCATGCTGCTGTGCGATTGCCTGGGGCCCACGTTCACCGCCTACCTGGGCCTTGTGCGGCAGTACAACCTGCGGCGCCACCGGGACGAGCTTTGGGCCATCGTGGACGAGTTCACCGTGTTCAAGCGTTCGCTCAAGTCAAGCGAAATCGAGATCGTGGAAAGGTACAACCGCATCGACCGGTTCCTTGCGTGGGCCTACCTGATTGCCGCCATGTCGACGGGTGTGCTGTTCGTGGGAGCCGCCCTCGTGATGGTTTTCCTGTCCGAGAAAGCCAACTGGAAGTTGCCGTTGCTGATGGAGTACGTCTTCGCCGTCGCTGAGGGAAATTTCTCGTCTGCGGTACTCATTCGTTTCTCGTTCATCATCAGGTTCCCGTTCGACGTGAGCCACCCGGTTACGTTTGCGGTGTTCTTTGTCTGGTGCAGTGTTGCCATCTTCTGGGTCGTGCTGGACTGTGTGGCGTGTGATTCCTCGTTCGGGACGTTCTCGTCCTGTCTGGTGGCCCACTTTGTCATTATCCAGCGGCGCTTCGAGAAACTGCGCTTTGACGAGCCAGGAAACGTGCTGGGGACGCTCATCGAGTACCACAAATATATACTGACCGTGTCCGATCGGCTCATCCATGCGTTCGAGAACGTCATCCTGAACCAGCTGCTCATCTCATCGATCTTGCTGTGCATGCTCGGCTTTCAGTTGGTCATTTCGGCCGGTACAAGCATTATGGTGGTTTATGCTACGTACGGCACGGCTATCATCATACAGGTCACCTACTACTGCTACTACGGATCGCAGCTGTACCACGAGGTACGTCAAGGGGAGCCCATTTCTCGCAAAAATGGCTAATGCACTTATTTTTCCCACCGAAGAGCTCGCAGGTGCATGCGGCCGTGTTCCAAAGCAACTGGTATGATGCGGACGTGCGTACCCAGAAACTACTGATAAATTGTATGATGCGAGCGAGCAAACCCGTCAACGCCAAATCGGGATTCACCCAAGCGTCATTGCCTACGTTGAGATCGGTAATGCAATCTGGTACTCGTTGGGGGACGAGCTAAAGGGTTATACTTTTGTTGTTGTTCCAGATTTTAAACTCAGCCGGATCTTACGTGGCTCTGCTAATGTCGCTGATGGAGTAATGGACGATAGGTGGGATGTAGAATGCTTCGCTGAAACATGTTTCAGGAATAGCTTAATGCACAGTAATCGCTAAATTCGAGGATGCTTTCCATTCTTCAACCAATTTAAGCTTAAAACAGATCACATACGAAATGAAGATCTTCCTCGGAACGGTCTTGGGTCTTTTCGGGTCCGTATTTTAATCCTAAATCAATTGAACATTCTAAATTTAATGGATGCTCTTGAGTAGTGTGTTTTATTTATCTTGAACCAAAAGTACAAATGTTAGAAAAGAAAAAGTTTTTTTTTTCGTTAATTCCAGGATCGTCAGCCATTTCACTTGTTGTATCAGAATCCAAACAACGCCTTCACGCGAGAAGCAAGCTCTAGGTTCTTGCAATAACGGTGTTGGTGAAACGGACCTGCAGCTGGGTAGTCGCCATGTTGGTATTCGGACGAATAAAGTCGGGCAAGGATCGTACGGCGGTCGGCATTGGACGATCGAACGGATATCCCATCGGGCGACGATCCGGATACAGCTGATCGCGCAGTCCGCAGAACGAATGCGAATCGTTGCAGTTAACGTTCCTAGAAATGGAGAAGAAAAGTGATTAGCATTTCACCAACAAGCAGCCATCTGGCCTGAAATCATTGCGCATACTCGTCGAACTCCTGGTTGACGGTATCGTCGGCGTAGTTCGAGATCATGGCGAACAGATCGAACTGCATTCCCTCGGGAGAACCCTTCGGGATCAGCAGATGATGTGGCCAGCCGCAGTTGCAGAAACGGAACTGCTCCGTGCTTGGATCGTTGATGTTTGACAACGCAACTTGACGGAAGGTCCTCTCGTACGGAATGGTAACACTCGATTGCTCCGATCGACGCACGATGTTGTTCGCGCCAGGATTCACTGTAACGGAAGAATGTGGATGATTTACACCTGCTGTGCATCAAGAGAACTCCTGTGCGATCTTACAGTTCACGGTGAACTTGTCCAGCTCGACCATCAGCAGACGAAGCTCGTCCATAGTTAGTGGCACATTGCGCTCGTCCGTCTTGGGTGCGATGAAAATACGGCATGTTCCACGTCGTGCAGCTCCACTCGTGTTGTTCACCGTCAATCGGAAAGTGAACGGTGCGTGCTGGAGATGTGTGAAGGACGCGAACACATTTCCTTCCGGTCCGAAGTCAAGACCCGTAGCCAGATCAACCTGCGATCGTTGCCAGTACGTCAGCAGAACGTTGGCCGGCGCGTTGGCTCGATTCAACTGCACTGCCAGCGACTGGATCTGGACGCCATTGTAGTTCAGCTGGTTGGCATTGTACGGCTGCAGAGTGCGCTTGTAACGATGGAACATGTTGTCAACCTGCGCGTGCAGACGATAGAACGTTGGATCACGCATAGCCGTCTGGAACTCGCCAACCACACCGTATCCCTCGAGGAAGCGGTTCTCCGGATCGTGGCTGTACGCGATGATGTTGTGCAAGTTTCCGTGGTAGTTACCATAGTACTGGCTGTTCACGGAGAGAGCCGACGGTTCCATGATGTTACCCAGCACATCGATACCAGTACGCTCATCCAGAGGGATGCGGTTTCCTCCGGGCTACAAAAACAAAAGAAGGATATTGATCAAACTCAAGCTGGTTTAATGGAGATTTAACGATCACTCACTGCAACCACGTATCCTCCATCAATGCTCTCTGAGATGCGGGCCTCGAAGCGCTCCAGATCACTGATAGTGAAGTTAACGCCATCATCCACACGGTTGATGTCCTGTGTGTTTAACAAGCGCACAATTGTTATTAGGAGAGCTACACGATCATCAGATCCACCCGACACCTACCCTCAAGACGGTGTTCTGCGGACGTGGTGGGAAGGCACGGTTGTTCAAGCTTCGAATGATCTTCGGGAAGTATCCTTCCGTAAGAGGCACACGCAAGTTCGTGAGCGGATTTACTCTAGCCAAGCGGTTACAGAAGCGTTCCACGTTGTAGCGAGCGATCAGCTGCTGGTGCATGTAGTAGAACAGCTCACCACGACGATCCTTGTTGACGACGTTGTTAGGACCCTCTCCCGGGTACACCAGATGCCAATGCCAGTGGTGAAGGTTCACGCCGATGTCTTCACGGAAGTACGCCATCCGTTGTTCTTCCTCCCGATCAGACGCAGTGTAGTTCATCGGAATGTCGATGGTCATCTACGTGCAACCAGAACCGGCGGGTCAATGATCACTGAACAATGGGTTTTATATCCGCATCCGGGTTGTACTTACTCGGTTCTCCGCCTGTACGACGGCACCTTCCTCACGCAACTGCGGAAACACGGAAGGATCGACGAACGAGTCCGGGAACAGCTCCAGGAACGACGGAATGTTCAGATCCTTCGTATCCGGACGGTGTTGAATGGCGACGGACAGCGAGTACTGGAACAGAACCGGGTTGAGACGATCACGCGAATAGGCCGCTACACTCATCAGCGTGTCCACGTCCGGCTGGCTCATGAACAGGTTGATGAGATCACCCGCGATCTGTCGGTGTTTCGGGTTGAACAGCGAGAATCCTCCACGCCGTGGTACGGCTTCAGCAAAAGAGATGGCCGGTGTTGCCACGCTCCTGACGGGAATGCGCGTATCAGCGTCATTTCCGAAACGACTCTGCAGCGATGCTCCAATCGGTCGGTAACGCTCGGTCAGGAAGTTCTCTGGCAGATCGACCACGGTTTTACCATTGTCCTTTGGGTAGAACGTCGGCTCGGCCGGGCGCTGCAGCAGAGCGAGTAGCTTCCTGTTGTCGGCCATCTTTCTGGAGGTTGAATTTGGAAAAGAGATTCCCACTGCAAGACGATAGAGAGCACTTGAACCAGACGGATGGTTTTAGCGAACTGATAATTTAGGTACCAATCGGCGGCCCTTTATATACGAATTAGACTACATCCAAACCACACACTAGCCTAAAAAGGGGGGTGATTTGAGCAAGCATTTTCGGCTTTAACCGCAATCGCCAGTGCGGTTCAATGCTTTTGCTTGCCTGCAATGCTGAATGCTTTGATAAAATTAGTCTGATAAATGGTCGTTCGCTTAGTGATAACCTTTGTGGGGTGAGGGTGCTTAGTAATTTAAACCTTAACTTGGAAGATATAATGTTCACGAGTGCCGATGCTAACAGCACTTGCCTATATCCAGCATTCGAGTAGATTTTAGCGGATATAGGCGAGATTTATGTACTATACTTAGGCAAAAACCGTATCAAAAGTAGGAAATGTTTCAGAAATGTATGAATTACCTCATAGTTTGGTTTGATAATTGGAAACTAAATATGTACCATTGTCTTTTCTTCACTTCTTTGATTTACCTAATGATTTACTGCACAATGATATCTCAGTTTAGCAAATCCTGCGTACATTAATTGATGTGATTGATACAGTCGACGTTGCGTAAATGGACCTCAAGCAGGATCCTGAATACATAAAACAATTACTACTGCTTATGGTTATATTGCTTGTTGCATCTGAATATCGAAGTACGTATGTGTATATTAAAGTAATATAGTAAAAATCCCAAATTACCAAACGCCTTATGGCGCCTCGTTTCATGCCTAATAAGCAATCCAATCATTGACTCAATTGACAACAATAGAAGATGCAGCAATAGATCCATTTAGTTAAATAGATGTGATCAATTGAAAGTATATTAATGCACAAACCACATAACCGGTAAAGCAGCTT
This sequence comes from Anopheles nili, assembly GCF_943737925.1. Classification (NCBI taxonomy): domain Eukaryota; kingdom Metazoa; phylum Arthropoda; class Insecta; order Diptera; family Culicidae; genus Anopheles; species Anopheles nili. The sequence continues at coordinate 43,550,899 of NC_071292.1, forward strand.
TCATTAAATAATTATTGAGTTTCATATCTCAACTCTAATCCTTACTTGTTTACTTAATTGTCACCTTTTAATTACTATTGCGGTTAAAACATAGTCACATTATCGTGTTTCATGAGAAATCGGTTGACAAAGATACCCTAAAAGGATTTAGCAAAATTACACGCTAGAGCATTTGGTGTCTTTCTAATAACTTGGCCAACCCACCGGAAGCTTTCACTCATTCACTCCTTCCACAACAGCGAGGCTGACTTATAAAAACCGTCATCACACTGGCTCTTCTATTGTCTTTGCACACACATGGAATTAAAAATACTTCTGATCAGTTTCCTCTCGAGCGCAGCTTAGATCGTTTCTTGGAATTTGTGCAAATTCTAACGCAAATCCTCTAAGATAAATAACTTTTAAAGTTTGAAAATTTAAAAGCAAAATTATTCAAATGATATTTTAGTTTTGAATCCACTCGGCTAGAATAAAAATGAAACAACGGTAGTTAATAGGACGTTAGAACAAAATATAAAACTATTATCATACGAGATAATTATCGCTCTAGAATTTCCTCTATTTCCACCTATTTGTTACATTCTATCTGATTTCTTTCGAAGCTTTTAAGTGCTTCTCTATTATGTCATCAACGCTCAGTTGTTGCAACATACTTGCGTATTTCTTTCGTCTACTGAATTTGCATTTTAATTCAAACACACAATTCAAATTGCTAAAACAGTGTTTATTGTTTGATTTCGTGTTTGAAATCATCGAACCATAAACTGGTCCTTGCCATACATTTTTTCTCTCACTTCTCTCACTGTGGACGATCAATTATCGAGTTCATAAATCTTATAGAAACCGTGGCAAGACGCATATTCCTATATGGTGCCACAAAGGCTCCAATGGACGTGACGCTGCTCGAGGCTTTTCTATCGAACGGGAATCCCATCGGACGCTTGCTGGGATAGACACGGTCTCTCAACCCACAGAACGAGTAAGAATCGTCACATCCAGTACTCCTAGCGGTTGGAAACGAAAAATACAACACAGGATGATTATTCCATCTTAGCAACGATCGCGATCGTCAGTCAGTCGTCGCGCGAACACCACCGAAACGTACTCGTCAAAGTTTATGTTGGCGTTATCATCTTCGAACCGGGAAACCATAGCCAACAGATCGTACTCGATGCCACTGGCGTTACCCTTCGGTAGCAGCATATGAGCGGGCCAACCGCAACCACAGAATCGCGATTGCGTGCTACCCTCATTCGCCTGCGATACGTTCCCAAAGGTTCGCTCATACGGGATCGTCACATTCGAGCTGGTCGATCGTCGCACGATGCTGTTCATTCCGGGGCGCACTGAAAATAGTCGTAAAAGACCGTTACAACCGTTACTACCTACCCAGCAGGCCAGTGTGTACAAATTTAAACTAATAGCATCCGAACAAAAAAAACTCACAGGATGTTTGGAAGCTATCCAACTCGATAGCCAACGTGCGACGCTCATCGAACGTTAGCGCACGTCCCAACTCATTTTGGCGTGGTATTAAGAAGATCCGGATCGTGTCCCTTCGAACACCCGGAGCGGTCGAGTTAATCCGTAACCGGTAGGAGAATGGAACGTGCTGCAGATGCACGAAGCTCACGAAGGCAGTTCCCGTAGGACCAAAGTCCAGTCCTGCACCCAGATCAACCTGCGAGCGCTCCAGGTATGTCACCAGGCTGTTCACGGCTGCATCCGTTCGATCTAGTCGCGTTTCAAATCCATCCAGCGTTACATTTCCGTTAGCAAGCTCGGCCATAGTGTACGGAGGCAACCGGGCCTTGTGCATCGCGAACAGGTTGTCGATGTGCTTATGCCACCGGTAGAACATGGGGTCACGCATGGTCGTTGCCAAACCACCCATGACTCCGAACGCTTCCAAGTACGTGCCACGTGGATCGTGAATGTAGGCAACCAGCACATGACCGGAGTTGTGCACGTCTCCATAGAAACTGCGGTTGATCGACAGTGCTGATCGTTCGAGGATGTTACCCAGCACATCAATACCGCGATTATTATCCAACGGCACACGTGCACCATCACTCTGTAAGCATTACAAACACCGACAGCATTACAAAAAAAACGAAGCTAGCCTTTCCGGTCACCTTTTCTTGCACTTACAGCGACGGCGAATCCAGCGTTGATTGCATCGACAACACGACTCATGAACATTTCGGTGTTGGTTATGGTGACGTTCAGACGATCGTCGCTGCGAAACACATCGCTGAGTGTCATGTAAGGATAGCGGGCAGAGTAGGTGCGATTGTTGGAGCTACGCAGCAGCTTCGGATAGTACGCTTCCCTCAACGGTTGGCGAAGATTCGAGAGTGGTTCCAGAGTTCCCAGTCCTTGCGCGTACCGATCTACTTGGTACCGGGCGATCAACTGCTGGTGCATGTAGTAGAACAGCTCCCCACGACGATCTTTCTGGACGACATTCTGAGGTCCAGACCCGGGATAGGCCAGATGCCAATGCCAATGGTGCAGGTTCACACCGATATCCTCGCGGAAGTACGCCATCCGTTGTTCGGGTTCTTCATCCGTAGCGGTATAGTTTTGCGGTATACCAATAGCCAGCTGTTAAAGCGACAAGAAGTAATTGAAAAACTAAATAGATTTGAAGGAAAAAAAAGCATCTCGCATACCCTGTTCTCATCCAAAACAATTGATCTTTCCTCCATCAATCTGGGCCTGACACCGGAGTCGATAAACTGGTCCGGGATGACGTGAAGAATCGACGGAACCGGAACATTCTTCGTGTCCTTACGGTGCAACAGAGCCACCGAGAGCGCATACTGGAACAGTGAGCTGTTCAGACGATCACGCGTGTACGCCGCTACATCCAGAAGCGTGTCAGCATCCGGTTGATTCATGAACAGTTCGATCAGCTTGCCCGCAGCTCGCCGGTGCTCTTGATTGATCAGCGAAAATGAGTCCCGGCGCTTGATCCACGAAGCAAACGATAGGTCGGGCACTTGCTGAAGATCCCGAATGGTGATCACCGTGGGTTGTACGCCCGTGTCGCTGCTGACTTGAGACGACGCGGTAGAGCCCGGTCCAAAGCGATCGGTCAGATTTTGCCCAATCGGACGGTAGCGAGAGGTACAGAAGCTTTCCGGCAGCCGGTAGTGGAGAGTTCCGTTGTTTTTTGACTTAAACAACGGCTCCAGTGGATGCTGCAGGAGACCATGGAACTTTTCGCCCAACGTTGCCATTCTGAGAAAGAGACTTTGTTGCCAAACACACAAACAACACAAGAGAATGATTTGCAGTGAATTAGCCGACAAATGTTCAAGATATATATACCAACCTATATCCTTATGCTTTATTCCCTGTGGTTGACATAATCGTGCAATTATGTGTAAAACATGCGTACAGCGCTGCAAAAGTTATCGCAAAATACGCACGCAAACCACAGCCAATTTTGGTAAGGTAATAATGACCCTTCAAAACGGGGGGTGTTTGACCTTGGTGACGTATGATAATGAGGTTCAAACATGAGGTTTGAACTGTCTAAAAATATATTTGAACTCTTTCATCGGTCAACGGTTTCGGTTTGGGTTTAAAGTTGCACTGAAAGATGTTTTTTTTAGTTCATGAAAAGCAGTTCCACCATGAATGAAATTCTATGCGACGTTTGGCATTTTTTGTTTTCGCTGTGTGAATTCCACATTGAAGTGAATATTTCGCACGTGCGTTTTATTCATATCGATTCTTTGTATGCATGTTTGGGAGATTATATAGGTGAAAATATATGCCGGCTAGCACCGCAACGGCAAATTACAATCATAACTGCTTTGCTGATGCTGAACCCAGCTGAATAATCCAAAATCAAATCCATTTAGCAACATTCCAGCGATGGCCATCAGGTGCATCTTCATCTCGGGCGTCGTCATCTCGTCACGAATTCATCAAGTTCTTGCAACCACCGAATTTATGAATCTAATGTTCACCTGGGTCGCAGTCATGTTAGAGTACTTATTGGTGAAATCAGTCAGCGTGCTCGATTGCAAGATCCGACGATCGAACGGGTATCCCATATGACGCCGATCTGGGTACAACTGGTCGCGTATGCCACAGAACGAGTGAGAGTCGTTGCAGTTGACGTTTCTAAAAGAACAATACACACGATCAATAGCACAACCTACGGTCAACATCACACCATCCGTTGGGCCGAATCATACTCATCAAACTCCTGGTTCACCGAATCGTCAGCGTAGTTCGAGATCATAGCGAACATGTCAAACTGCATTCCTTCAAGGGTTCCTTTCGGAATCAACAGATGGTGTGGCCATCCGCAGTTGCAGAAACGGAACTGCTCCGTTTGCGGTGTGTTAACGTTAGACAGTGACATTGAACGGAAGGTTCTCTCGTACGGAATGGTGACACTTGACTGCTCCGATCGGCGAACCAGATTGTTGACTCCGGGAGTCACTGTAAACAGAAAAGCCAGGTGTTAAGCAGATAGACTGATAGATAGGACGAGCAGCTACTCTGGCAACTCAGAACTTACGATTTACTACAAATTTATCGAGCTCCACCATCAGCAGACGTTGTTCGTCCATAGTTAGTGGCACATTGCGTTCGTCCGTCTTGGGTGCGATGAAAATGCGGCATGTTCCACGTTTTGGAGTTCCACTCGTATTGTTCACCGTCAATCGATAAGTGAACGGTGCATGCTGGAGATGCGTGAATGACGCGATCACATTTCCCTGCGGTCCAAAGTCGAGCCCCGTTCCTAGATCGATTTGCGATCGTTGCCAGTACGTCAGCAGAACGTTGGACGGTATGCCGGCTTGGTTCAGCTGTACACCGAACGACTGGATCTGAACTCCACTATATTCTAGCTGGTTGTTGTTGTACGGTTGCAGAGTGCGCTTGTAACGATGGATCATGTTGTCAACTTGCGCGTGCAGACGGTAAAATGCCGGATCACGCATAGCCGTCTGGAACTCGCCAATCACACCGTATCCCTCGAGGAAGCGATTCTCCGGATCGTGACTGAAGGCGATAAGGTTATGCATGTGCCCATGGTAATTCCCGTAGTACTGGCTGTTCACGGAAAGAGCCGACGGTTCCATCAGGTTGCCAAGGACATCAATGCCAGTTCGTTCGTCCAACGGGATACGATTTCCACCGGGCTACAAACGATACCCGAAACACGTCACTATTGCCTTTTACATTAGTCACACAACACTTACCGCTACTACGTAGCCACCATCGATGCTCTCCGCAATTCGGCTACCCCAACGTTCAATGTCGTTGATCGACAGAACGACGTCGTCTTCGATGCGATTCAAATCCTACGGTTCGAAAAAAAACTCACATCATGAAGGTGCAGCTTTTGGGAGGTGCATCCTGAGCTTCTTACCCTTAAAACCGTATTTTGCGGTCGAGAAGGAAAGGCCCGGTTCGTAAAACTTCGCACGATCTTTGGGAAGTACCCCTCAGGCAAGGCCTCCCGTAAGTTCGTTAATGGGCGCACTCTGGCCAGTTGGTTGCAGAACCGATCGACGTTGTAGCGAGCGATCAGCTGCTGGTGCATGTAGTAGAACAGCTCACCACGACGATCCTTGTTGACGACGTTGTTAGGACCCTCTCCCGGGTACACCAGATGCCAATGCCAGTGGTGAAGGTTCACACCGATGTCCTCGCGGAAGTACGCCATCCGTTGTTCTTCCTCCCGATCGGAAGCCGTAAAGTTCATCTGAATGTCCACCGTTATCTGGAGATGTTAAGACACATTCAAGAAACACTCCTCAGCAACTCTTATCGTTATTAGCTGGCTTACGCGATCTTTCTGAACGACAACGGCACCCTCCTCGCGCAACTTCGGGATCGTGGTAGGATCGACAAAATAGTCCGGGAATAGCTTCAGGAACGACGGAATGTTCAGGTTCTTCGTATCCGGACGATGCTGGAGAGCTACCATCATCGCGTACTGGAACAGAACCGGGTTCAACCGATCTCTGGCATACGATCCCGCACTCATCAACCTTTCACCGTCCGCCTGGCTCATGAAGAGGTTGATAAGATCACCCGCAATTTGGCGATGTTTCGGGATGAAAAGCGAGAATCCACCTCGACGTGGGATCGCTTCAGCAAAGGCAATATCTGGTGGAGGAAACTCCCGCACCGGAATGCGAGTATCTGCATCCGTTCCAAAGCGCGTCTGTAGCGACTCGCCGATGGGCTTGTAACGGTCCGTCAGGTAGCTCTCCGGTAGATCTACTACCGTTTTGCCGTCATCCTTCGGATAGAACGTTGGCTCCAAGGGACGCTGCAGCAAAGCCAATAGTTTCGTGTTGTCAGTCATTTTTGCCTACGGAACGCACAAGGTTTTTTGTCACTGATCGCTGTGGGTTATGAATGCTGGTACTCGGACACTGGGATAGTTTGTGATGGTTGCGAAAGTGTTCTGCGTTGCTTTTATACCCTGCTGCTTCGAGTTGCACGCGTGTGATTTAAATTTGCATCCAATCTGCAATCAAGCACATTTTTTCGTTGTGGTTTTTAACCACTGCATTGGTGATGATAAAGTGTGTGCATGGCTTTCGCTCTATTATTGCAACCATAACTGCAATGTGTTAAAAATGCAGTGGCATAAAAGATAACGGCCATTGTGGAGATAATTTTTTTTTTTTGGGCAATTGTATTATTTCCCACGATACATGGATTAAGCCAGATCTCATGGTGTTTGGTATAGAGTGCAATATACATTAAACATATTTAAATAAATTGACAAATAGGTATGCAGCAGTAACATAGTAAATGTCTTGTAATTTGATTTAAATTAAATGTGATTTAAAATTTTAAATGTTTCAATGTATGTTTTTAAGCATTTATCAAATCTTTTGATAACACTATGCTGGAATGTTATGTTGAAACACTATGCGGTTACACTATGTGTTGAACTATTTTTCATTCAACAGTATTGAATACTATCAATTTATAAAAAATTACAACCCAAAAAAACACATTCTGTCTGGAACCGTTGCTTGCTCATAAAAATGTTTCCAAAGCGATTGTTTGGTTCCGAGTAAAAGGCAACTGCAAGTGATATATTCGTGCGCATGCAGTGAAATTAAAACGAAACACGTTATGCTGTTCTATGCTTGCAATATTATATTAGCACTCTTCGCCAGAGTAGTTGTGGTGGTTATAGTTATGCTTGCGTGCGTTGTCCGTATGTTTGCTCCCATTGTTCACGATCGTGTCCGTGTCACGATCATGTCCTCGAAATGACGGTATTTGTGAACACCACATCCGCCACCGTCCGGCTCATGTTCGGGAATTTGTCGACGAAATCTCGCATCAAATGATCCTGTGGCATCATCGGACGATCGAACGGAAAGCCCATAGCACGCCGATCAGGATATAGCTGGTCGCGAAGACCACAGTACGAATGTGAATCGTTGCAATCAACCTTCCTGCTCGTAGGACAGTAGAATGTAAGTAACACTCGTGGTACAAACAGCTGCCCTAATTAAGCTTACTCGTCAAATGGTGCCTTAACCGCGTCCGCCTTGTAGTCCGACACCATGATAAACAAATCGAACGGTTGTCCTTCCGGGCGACCCTTGGGCAGCAGCATATGATCCGGCCAGCCACAGTTGCAGAACCGGAAGCTCTCCGATCCGGGCATGTTGGAGACGTCAACCCGTCGGAACGTCCTCTCGTACGGTATGGTCACGCTGGACTGATCCGATCGTCGAATGATCCGATTTTCGCCAGGGTGTACTACAACGAACAGAGATCATTCGAATCCCTCAAAAAAGGCTTTCATCGGTACGACTAAAAAGCTGCTAAAAAAACACTCACACTTCACGACGAACTTGTCCAGCTCGATCATGCACCGACGTTGTTGAGCCAACAGCAGCTGACCACCGTCGGCGTTGTAGATCGGTGCCAGAAAGATGCGTACGGTTCCCTTCTTCTCGTCGTGCGTTTCATTGTGCACCATTATCTGGTACGCGAATGGAGCGTGCTGGAGATGCGTGAACGTCGCCAACACGTTACCATGCGGGCCGAAATCTAGTCCCGTCCCCAAATCAACCTGAGTGCGCTGCCAAAACGTCAGCAGCCGATTTCTAGCCGCCTTTCCACTCGTGATCTGAACCGATGCATCAACGATGGAAACGCCCGGAAATGATAGCTCACTCTGCGTGTACGCTGGCAACCTCAGCTTGTGGAGATCGAAGACGTCATCGACGTGAGCGTGGAACCGGTAGAACGTTGGATCACGCATTGCCGTCGTTATGTCACCCATAACACCATGGCTTTCGAGGTGCAGATTGTCCGGATCGTGAATGTAGCCGATCATAATGTGGCCCAGCGAATGGTAGTTCCCGTAGTACGCAGCGTTGACTGAGACGACGGAGTTCTCCATAATGTTTCCCAGCGTATCGATGCCGGTTTTGGCGTCCAACGGCACACGGGTTCCATCCGTCTGCAAAAGTCGTACCAGACGGGCTGAACAAACGATCTCCGTAATCTCGAGCGGCTTTTCTACTTACCAAAATGGCGAAACCCGACTGGATTGCTTCCTTAATCTTGCCCAAAGAAGATTCCAGCTCCAAAATTGTGGCAACCGCATCATCCTCCGGACGATTGACGTGCTGCAGTGGAGGAAAGATAGCTCTCATTTAGTTACTAAAAATTCCATTACCATCCTCGTACGAGCATCGTACACTCAACACCATGTTTGCCATTCTTCCCGGGTACGTCCGGTTCAGCGCGCTGTTCAAGATCTTCGGGAAGTACGCCTCCGGAATTGGCTCGCGCAGGTTGTGTAACGGTGTTGCAGGTGGCAGCAAGTTACTGAACCGTTCCGCATTGTACCGGGCCACAATCTGACGGTGCATGTAGTAAAACAGCTCACCCCGACGATCCTTTCGAACGACTTCAACCGGTCCTTCCTGCGGGTACACCAAATGCCAGTGCCAGTGGTGAAGGTTCACGCCGATGTCCTCCCGGAAGTAGGCCAATCTTTGTTCCGGTTCGGCTTCGGAAGCAGAGAAGTTCTGTGGCATTTCGATGGCCACACGTTCGCGTTGCTCCACAACGAAACCTTCTTCGCGTAGCTTCGGAAAGAGCGCCGGATCGACGAAGCGTTTGGGGAACATCTCCAAAAACGAAGGCACCGGAATCGTGCTGGTATCCTTGCGATGTAGCAAAACCACACCGAGCGCGTACTGGAACATGGTTGGATTCAACCGATCTCGAGCGTACGACGCTACGGATAGCAACGTTTCCAGATCCGGTTGAGCCAACAGATCGCCCACCAACTGTCCTGCGACGTGCCGTTGGGCGGGATTGAATATGTTGAAGTCTCCGTGGCGTGGAACACGCTCTGCGTAGCCAAAATCGGGCAGGTCCACGAGCTTAACCGACACGTGATGCTTTGCCGTTGATCCGAGGTTAGTTTTAATGGAATCCGCGATGTCCTGGTAGCGCTCAGAAAGATACTCCCTGGGAAGATCCATGACGACTTCGCCGTTGTACTTCGGATAGAACAGAGGCTCCGATGGACGTGTCATGAGACAGAGGAATCCAGTTTCAATGTCAGACATCTTGCGAAAAAATTAGCCACGAAATAGTGATAGCAAAACTCAAAAAGGATTCACTGTTCTTAGCACCACAATCCACCGTATCCAGAACTAATATGAACTAACTTCTCAACGATCGGGGGTGCATATATATACGGTTGCACGATTTAGTGTAGTTTAGCGCGAGTTGCATTGATTAGATGCGATTAGCAACAGCGACATTGTAAAAGTTAGACAACCTATTTCTCGTAACAGCTAACCGCAAACACGCGCGTGCATTGATCTTTGAATGCACATTGCAGTGATAGATAAAATGATCGAGGGTGTTAACCTCGAGGGGACTGTGCCTACAATGTTACTCTGTTGTCAAGTCGTTTATATATATATATATATATATATTTTTTTTTGTATATATATATATATATATATATATATATATATATATATATATATATATATATATATATATATATATATATATATATATATATATATATATTGAAATGAAACAATTCAATATAATATGTTACAGTTGTGTCGCGATTTTATCACTATGCTATAAGATGAGTTCATAATGAGTAAGATTAACAGTCAAGTTATGTATACTAAATTTTGAATATAGTTTTGAATCAGTGATTTAGTAAATCAATCTTACACTGTACACCGTGTGATATACCTTTCTGTATAACTCATTTTAAGGAGGTCACAAACGGATTCAACGAAGTTAAATCATTGTTGTTTAACTCCTTCACAGCATTACGATTTTGAAAAAGGGTCAAAAAATTGTCACCCGTTTTTATTTGTGTTTTGGAAAAAATCGTGCTCTAAAATTCATAAAAAAAGTTTGTATTGCTTTTTGTTGAAATTTAATGCAAAAAAAATGATTCAGTGTTTCAAAACATAACTCAAAATCTTTTTGGTGGTTTTCAATATCAATGAATTCTTTTTTTTTAATTAATACATAATTTAAATTTCATCGTTGTTTTCTTTTGCCTAGGGCAAAGAATTATATGAATAGTTTTATAATAATATCTAGTTTCTTTCAGTAGCTTTTTACAGGATTTGCTTCAGTACAAACAACAAACTTTGAAGTGAAGTGAAGAAATATCAGCGCTAAAGGCAAAGGAGGAATAAAAGAATAAAAAAACTGCCCGAGCACTGCACGGGTAAAAGTGTGAAAGGGTTAAAGCTCTTTTTTCATCTCATTCATATTTTGCTCACACACATTACATTCCTAGCATGAACAAACTAACTTATTTCAAATTGCAATGAAAACTTTCAAAAAATTGTCATGTTACATGTTTTTAACGAAAATAATTTGATTTTTTGGCAAAAAGCTTGTAGTCACTGGTATTTATAGCATACGTTAAAAACGACTGTGTGATATGGAGGTAAACATTTTATTAGCATAAACTCCTGTTTTACATTTTGTTGTTAAAATGCAGTTAATTTTTATTAAGAAGCATTCAAGAGTAACATCATGTCAGAAACTGTGCTATAATTTAACTGACAATTTCAAAGCTTACAATCACTCTGCAGAGAAAAAAGAAACCTTATCTGAATACTCTGATTAATAGATTTCACCATGCTCAAGTCCGCGCTACAACAGTGTTCGTAAAGCGCACCGTTATCGTAGCTACGCGCATATTTTGATACGGCGCAACAAACTCCGCAAACGATCTAATGGAAGGAGACGCACGTCGATCGAACGGGAAGCCCATGTTCCGGGCATCCGGATAAGCGCGATCGCGTAATCCACAGAACGAGTGAGCATCATTGCAGTTTTTGGCCCTGAAAAACACGTAAAGGATGGGTTCATTATATCGCCGTGTGGTGATCACCAAAGCGCGTCATGCTACTTACTCTTCGAACGGAGGATCAACTTTGTCTTTGGAGTAATCCGAAAGCATCGCGAACAGATCGTACTCGACACCTTTTGCATCGCCCTTTGGAATGAGCATGTGGGAAGGCCAACCACAGCTGCAGAATCGGAACATTTCATCACCCGCGTTCGACTGCGACACGTTTCGGAAGGTTCGCTCGTACGGAATCGTTACGCTCGAATTCATCGATCGACGTATGATAGTATTGATACCGGGAGTTACTGGAAATGTGCAAGATGCATTCGAAAGATCAACGAAAATAAATCGTCCTGGGTGGACTCTTTTCTTCTAGATGGTTCTGCTAAGAAGAACATCCAGCTAGCTGTAGAGAACTTTCACGAAATACTCACAGTTCACCTTGAACCTATCCAATTCGATGGCCAAACGTCGTTGTTCCTCAAACGTCAGGAGCGTTCCTCGTTCGTTGCGTTTTGGTGACAAAAAGAATCGAACCGTAGCAGGTCGGGCCCCACCAGAGCAAGCAACCTGCAGCCGATAGTTAAAGGCAGCATGCTGGAGATGCGTGAACGTCGCGAACACGTTACCTTCCGGACCAAAGTCCAACCCAGTGCCAAGATCAACCTGCGAGCGTTGCCAGAACGTCAGCATCAAGTTCTTCACCGAACCCTGGCGATCGAGCTCCGTTTCGAGGTTTAACAGATTGACGCCCGGATTCGCAAGATCGGCCGCAGTGTACGGTGAAAATCGGAGCTTGTGCCGCTGGAAGATGTTGTCCACGTAAGTGTGCCAGCGATAAAAGATAGGATCACGCATTGCTGTCGTCACATCACCCATCGCACCGAAACTCTCCAGATAGTCTCCCTTGGGATCGTGGATGAACGAGATCAAAATATGCCCGTTGTTGTGCGTATCACCGTAGTACGGGCGGTTGATCGAGAGTACGGAACTCTCCACAATGTCTCCCAGCACGTCGATACCGCGGAAGTTGTCCAAAGGAATGCGTTGCCCGTTGGCCTACGGAAACGCGGATATTAGAATGCCTTCAAAATCGGCGTGCAGTTGCTCATCATCTTACCGAAACAGCTACACCAGCGTCAATTGCTTCTACTATGCGACTCAGCTGGCGCTCTGTGTCCGCAACGGACACCTGCAGCTTATCGTCCGGACGGTTGACGTCTTCCAGCGTCATATTGCTGTACCGGGCCGGGTACGTTCGATTGTTAGCGCTTCGAACGATCTTCGGATAGTAGGGTTCCGGAATGGGAGCGCGAAGATTATCGTACGGCACCACTTGACCCAACCCGTTCGCGTATCGTTCGACCTGATATCGGACTATCAACTGCTGGTGCATGTAGTAGAACAGCTCACCACGACGACTCTTCCGTACCACGCTCGTGGGTCCTTCTCCAGGATAGACCAGGTGCCAATGCCAGTGGTGAAGGTTCACACCGATGTCCTCGCGGAAGTACGCCAACCGTTGCTCAGCAATTTTCTCCGAGGCCGTGTAGTTCATTGGAATATCGACCGCCATCTACGGGGAGATACGGAGGACATTTTCAACAAATCACGCACCTGAATAAAAGCGATTCGTACCCGGTTTGGCTGCAACACGGCTCGACCCTCTTCCATGATCTTCGGAAAAATGGCCGGATCCACAAACTGATCCGGGAACAGGTGTAGAAAAGAAGGCACCGGCACATTTTCTGTATCACTCCGGTGCACCATAGCTGTTGCGATCGCGTACTGGAAAAGGGGACCGTTCAGACGATCCCTGGCGTAGGCAGCTACATCACCCAGAGTGTCCGCATCAGGTTGCGATAGAAACAGCTCGATCAAACGTCCCGCAATCCGTCGATGCTCTGGGATGAACAACGAAAAGCCACCCCTTCGAGGGATGGTCTCGGCAAACTTGATGTCAGGAGCGGAAATGTTCCGGATGGCAACTCGACTCGTAGCTGCCGCGGACGGAATTGCTGCGCTCGTGTTCGGCCGTTGAGCCGCTGCGGCACTAAATCGGTTGATCAAATTTTGCCCAATTGGCCGATAGCGATCGGTGAAGAACTCCTCCGGCAGGTCGTAGAAGAGCTTTCCATCGTTTTTGGGCAGAAACAGCGGTTCGTACGGATGCTGTAGTAGGCCGTGGAATTTTTGCCTGACAGAAGCCATCGCTTAAGGTTTGAAACGCACGAAACTGGTGAAAAAATCTTTCTAGCAAGCCAGTGATCTGGAAACTGTTGCGACGACGGTTGACAGCCGTTTTATATATCCCTTGCCAAAAACTAAGCGTGAATTTGGGACATTCTGTAGGTGACCACAAACACAAGATAAGATTTAGTTGTTTTAGCTAACTCCAACCACACATCCTGAATTGAAGCATATTGCTTAAAAAACAATCTTTCATAATCCGTCATTGCTCCAGTGTCTGTTTCAATAAATCGCAAACAAATTCGTTCACGTTGTGGAATGAAAACATTGGCTTTAACAATGTACATGAACTTCAAAGCAATATATGCAGCTGAAGCTAAGAATAAAATTACATTAATTTTGAGTATTTTATTCTTGATGGCTCGTCTAAAACTTAACAGTGAATTATTCCACCGCATTGTCGACCTTGAGATGTGCATAGGCAGTTGTGCTAGATATCTTAAACTTTCTGCGATAAGCAAACTATTATCGTCGGTAGAATTCAACGCACATGGGAACGAGCAAACTTGTGGTTTAGCGAAAACCGAGAATTAGTTATGAACTGTTTTTTCTTTAAAAAAATATGGTTACGATAATAAAAAAAACAGTGCAATATCATTATGATGTACGTTTGTGATGTGAACAATGTGATCAATTATCTTCAAACAGTTTATGTATTACTTACTGGCATTATTTTCTGCAGTCTCAATGTAATTCCATACTTATTATTTACTTTCAACATCTTACACCTTGCGTTGAATGTATGAATTCGACGCAATATAATTCAAAACATGTGAAAGTATCATGTAAAAAAAATATGCTCACTGATATTTCTCACTCGCTATACATCAATTCCTGTATTGACAAATTCTTCCATTTTTCTATGCAGCTCCTTACTCTTTCCTTTTTTTGCAAAAATATTACTTATACTTATCCTTAAATTGTTTTTATTCAACTATATTTACTACAGTACGAATATTGGTTCCATCCAATACTTTTTTCTCTCATCTCTCTTTCTAGCTCTCTTGCTTGTTCAATAATATCCCCACTCTTTGCTGTACTTTTCTCGTTTAGAAAATAATATAAATTAACTCATATTGTTAGCTTTGACAAAACAATCTCATGTAATAGTTATATTAGCAGAAGGTTATACTTTGCTGCATTATACTAATTTAAAAATAAAAAAACACATTTCAATTGTGTATTTAGCTCATCGTTTTTTATTTACATAATATAATTAATCGAAAATCCACTACGAACATTCATTGCAGAAAGATTGATATGTATCCACTTTAAGTACAATGCATATGTGTACTTAATAAAAATATGTGACCATACGCAATTTAAACTAAGCCACTTATGAGTTGTTTTTAGATCGTATATTTTTTTATAGAGAAGATTGAGCGCAAACCTTCGTTTTAGAAGAGTGATTGTTTAATCACTTCCAAAATCTAATTGAATTTTCCGAAACTAACGTTTTCCAAGAGATAAATATCGTGTTTTCATTTGAAATGCCATACAATTATGGTACCGTGTAGCAACATGTTTTTTCTCAATATATAATAACAATTGTTTCCTGTTTAAAAACTTAATAAATTTATTTTTTTAACTGAAAATGATTAACAGAAGTAAGAGGTCTAAAATCAATATTGGAATATTGGTTATTGGATTTAAGAAATTGGAAACAAAAATCAACACCATCGCAACGTGCTTCAGGAACGCGCAATGACCGTGTTCGAAAAGCGAACTTTCACAGGAGTCACACGCATGTTGATGTAAGGCTTGGTAAAGTCTTGCAAACTTCCAACCGACCCAGGCGTGAACCGATCGAACGGATATCCCATGCTACGAGCGTCTGGATAGCGCCGATCTCGCAAACCACAGAACGAATGCGCGTCGTTGCAATTCACGTTTCTGAAAAGGAGCAGCCACATAAATCATCATGAGCATTTGTCTGTACTTCCTGCAAAGCTTACTCATCGAAATCTTCCACGCGATCCTGAGTGTAATCGGAAACCATGATGAAAAAGTCGTACTCCAGCCCATCGGGAGAGCCCTTTGGAAGCAGCATGTGATTGGGCCAGCCGCAATTGCAGAACTGGAAGGCTGCGTTACCCGTCAGCGAAGACGCGGCCACGTTTCTAAACGTCCGCTCGTACGGAATAGTAACGCTCGATTGCTCCGATCGGCGTACGATCGTGTTGGCACCTGCGTTAACTGTAACGAAACAATCCGAATGTCAGTGTCCTCGGAGAGGTGTTCCAGTTGGAGATGTTCCAGGTACTTACGCATTACGGTGAACTTATCCAGCTCCACCATCAAACGGCGCTGATCGCGGAATGGCAGCGTTTGGCCTCGCTCATTTGTCTTGGGACCGAAGAAAATACGCACCGTTCCACGTCGAGTGGCACCAGCGCGATTGTTCACGCGAATGCGATACGTGAACGGTGCGTGCTGGATGTGCGTGAACGTCGCAAAAAGGTTGCCGTCCGGTGCGAAGTCCAGTCCCGTGCCCAAATTCACCTGCGATCTCTGCCAGAACGTCAGCAGGATGTTTATAGGGGCGTTGGCTTTGTTGAGCTGGATCTCAAAGTTGTCCACCGCCACATCGTTGAACGCGAGCTGCACGGAAAGGAGCAAGAATCCATGAAAAAAGTTGGGTTAAACCTATCCGTTGAGGTCTGTTGATACAACTCACCTCTTGCCCAGTGTACGCAGGACGACGCTGCTTATGGCGCACGAAAATGTCGTCAATGTGCTGATGCCAGCGGTAGAACACCGGATCACGCATAGCCGTCGTATTGTCCCCGACCACACCGAATCCCTCCAGGAACGAGTTTTCCGGATCGTGTATGTAGCCCAGAATGTTGTGTCCGTTGTTATGCAGATCACCGTAGTGCTGCAGGTTCACCGACAACGTGCTTGCCTCCACAATGTTTCCCAGCAAATCGATTCCACTGTCGTTGTCTAGCGAAACGCGCTGATCGTTGCTCTGTAACGGATCGGAAAGAAGTGTTTCTAAAAAGAACCAGAATCATTTGGCACCACCCTCCAAGCCTACCGATAGCGCGAACCCATTATCAATCGCTTCTAGTATCCTGGACGTCCACAGCTCCATGTCAGCTATCGACACGATGACGCCATCTTCGACTCGTTTCAGATCCTGTCAAGAGTGTAAGATAAACAAACGACATGACAAGTGATCGAGAGACTGTAAACAAACCGCTAGTGTCAAGACCTACACTCAACGATTCGTTAGGATGCCGGGCGGGATACGATCGTCCGTCGGAACTGCGCGTAATTTTGGGGAAGTATCCCTCCGGAATGGCCTCGCGAAGGTTTCTAAACGGCACTACATGTGCTAAACCATTTGCGTAACGCTCGGTGTTGTAACGAGCCATCGTCTGCTGGTGCATGTAGTAGAACAGTTCTCCACGCCGATCCTTGCGAACGATCCGATCCGGTCCCCTGGCCGGATACACCAAGTGCCAGTGCCAGTGGTGTAGATTCACGCCAATGTCCTCCCTCCAGTAGGCAAGCCGTTGCTCGTCCACACGCTCCGACGCGGTGAAGTTCATCGGAATCTCGATCGCTCGTCGATCGGCCTGTTCCACCAGAGTGCCCTCCTCACGTAGCTGCGGAAAGACAGCTGGATCGATGTACCGATCGGGAAACAACTCCAGGAAGCTTGGTATCTCGACGTCTCGCGTATCACTACGGTGCATCAACGCCACGGCCAGAGCGTACTGGAACAATGGCGCATTAATGCGATCGCGCGTGTACACAGCCATGGCACTGAGCGCGTCCGGATTCGGTTGGCTTAGGAACAGCTCGATCAGCTGACTCGCCACCCGCTGGTGGGCTGGCTGGAACACCGAAAATCCACCCCGACGAGCGATGGAGTCCGCGTATGCCAGATCCGGCGCCGTAATATTCGGCAACGGAATACGCGTCTGTGCGTTGGTTCCATAGCGATTCTGAAGTGCAGCCCCAAACGGACGATAGTGATCAGTTAGATAGCTATCCGGAACGTCGTAGTACAGCTGGCCGTTGTTTTTCGGCACGAACGTGGGCTCGTACGGTCGTTGCAGAAGCCCACGGAACCGGGTGTTGATATCCGTCATTACGCTGCTTTCAATTTCCTGCACTCTCTTCCTTACACACACACAGGATCACCAGCACGATGCACAAGGTTTCGGACTGTGAAATGTGACCCAACAGCTAGCCACTTATAAGCAAATGCCAGTCCCAGTCGTCGTTTACTGCAAGCCACTGGCCGTTCAATGCTCTTGGTCACTTGGCCTGTTGCAACGATAACGATATACCGCAAGAAAGCGCTGATAGCAAACACGCAGCTTTGTTTTTCTTCGTGGTTATGATTAGCGAAACTGTCCCACGCCAATTGCACGAAATGCAGTGCTTCAAACCATAGTCGATAATTTTTGGCCAAGAAAACAGCACCACTGCGAGTGAGGTCTTCTGTGTAGATCATAAGTAGGTCGCTATTGCGTAGGTTTCATTTATTGAAAATATTCCTTCATGGGAGAACAAGAACACATTCCACTTGTATTATATTGCTGTTAAAATGCGTCTAATATCCCTCAACAATCGCATAAAAAGAGACTCTCTTATTAGTGCTGTCCTCATGTGCGTGCAATAACGCTGTTGATGTACCGAATGGAAACGGGTGTAACCGCCATGTTCCTGTACGGTCGAGCAAAGTCCTGCAGGCTGTTCACGGAGCTTGCAGTGAAACGATCAAACGGATAGCCCATACTCCGGGCGTCGGGATAACGCCGTTCACGCAAACCACAAAACATGTGTGCATCGTTGCATGTGTCGTTCCTAGAACAGAGAAATCGGTCAACAACATACAGCTGCGGTTACGGAATGCAATGCTTACTCGTTGAAATCCTCCACGCGATCCTGCGTGTAGTCGGAAATGATAACGAAAAAGTCATACTGCAAACCGTTTGGCCCTCCTTTGGGCAGCAGCATATGCGAAGGCCATCCGCAGTTGCAAAACTGAAACACCTCAGCACCGGGTTGACTCGATTCTGCGATGTTGCGGAACGTCCGCTCGTACGGAATGGTCAGATTCGATTGATCCGATCGGCGTACGATCGAGTTTTCTCCCGGGCGCACTACGAAAGATAGATCACGCAGAAATGGTTACAATGCTGGTGAACTAGTATACGAAGCGCGACCTACAATCAACCGTAAACTTATCCAGTTCCACCATGTGGCGCCGTTGCAGGCTAAATGGTAGCTTCTGAGAGCTACCGTCCACCTTTGGTCCAAGGAACAAACGCACCGTACCGCGTCGAGTGCCACTAGCGCGGTTAGTCGCCTGGATCCGGTAACTAAACGGCGCGTGCTGGATGTGCGTGAATGTCACGAACAGGTTACCCTCGGGGACGAAATCCATCCCCGTGCCGAGATCAAACTGCGATCGCTGCCAAAAAGTAAGCAGTTCATTTAGGGGTGCGCTCGTCTTGTTCAACTGCACGTTGAAAGCGTCCACTGTGACATCTCGAAAGGCGAGCTAAAAAGGAGCAATAAATCACATGAAAACCCTTTCCGATGAAGGCATTCTTCTGCGCAAGGACATGCTTACGTCGTCGCTAGTGTACGCCGGAAGCTTTTGCTTGTGCCGCACGAAGATATCGTCGATGTGCTGATGCCAACGGTAGAAAAGAGGATCGCGCATGGTCGTAGTCAGATCACCCATCACGCCCACTCCCTCGAGGTAGGAGTTATCGGGATCGTGGATGTAACCCAGCATAACGTGACCATTCTGGTGGTAATCGCCGTAGAAATCGAAGTTTATGGAAAGCGTACTCGCCTCCAGTATATCGCCCAGCAGATCTATTCCCTTGTTGTTGTTGAGCGGCACACGATCACCGTTGGTCTGTAGGTAAGCAAACTGCTTAATCAGCACTCTTATCAATCGCAAACTAACTATTTTTTTAGCCTTACCGCCTGTGCAACACCACCATCGATCGCATCAAAAATCCGCTTGATCCAAACATCCATGTCCGTTAGTTTAACCGTCGATCCATCCTCAACTCGGTTTACATCCTGTTGGAGAGGATGTTTTTTTTGCTAAGTCTGAAATTGGAACATTACTGCAACAAACGTTTACTTACATTCATCAGCTGGTTGGGGTATCGACAGGAATACGCCCTGCCATCGGAACTCCGTACGATCTTTGGAAAGTACGCTTCCGGAATCGGTTCTCTCAGCTGACTAAACGATCGCGTACGTGGCAACCCATTCGCAAACCGTTCGATATTGTACCGTGCGATCGTCTGCTGATGCATGTGATAAAACAATTCACCCCGGCGATCCTTTCGAACGACTCGATCCGGTCCCGTCGACGGATACACCAGATGCCAGTGCCAGTGATGCAGACTCAACCCGATGTCCTCTCTCCAGTACGCGACCTTTTGTTCATCAATACGATCGGATGCCGTGTAGTTTGTTGGCAGATCGATCGCTCGCCTGTTTCCACGCTCCAGCAGATTGCCCTCTTCACGCAGCTGCGGAATTACGGCCGGATCGACGAAACGATCAGGGAACAGTTCCAAAAAGCTCGGAATGTTCACGTCTCGTGTGTCCTCCCGGTGGATCAATGCGACCGCAAGGGCGTACTGGTACATCGGTGCATTAACGCGATCGCGCACATAGGCCGCCATCGCACCCAGCGCGGTTGGGTCCGGTTGATCGAGAAACAACTGTATCAGCTTACCTGCGGCCCTCCGATGGCCAGAGTTAAAGATAGAGAACGCTCCTCGACGTTTGACCATATCCGCGAACCCAAGATCCGGTGGCGTAATGTTCGGGAAGGGAACGCGCACCTCGGCGTTCGTGGAAAAGCGAGTCTGTATCGTGGCACCGAATGGACGGTACTGATCGGTGAGGTACGCATCCGGCAGATCGTAGTACAACCTTCCGTTCACCTTCGGTACGAACGTGGGTTCGTACGGTTTTTGCATTAACCCACGAAACAGCGTGTTGTTGTCAGTCATCGTCGGTGCAAGATGCAACGGAACAAGATTCAAAACAAACACTGCCCTACTTTTGAGCTATACTGACCTACTGCACCACTGGAGCGACTTATATATGAGGCAAGAATGCATCCGCGCGTGCCTTCAAGCAATGATGTTGCGGTTGGAATTTATCCAAACAATCTGCGGTCAGCATTAGATCACCGCAAACATGTCCCTACGCTAGAAGGCTGTGCTATTCCTTTCCGGCATTAGATATTGAACAAGCGTAGCTCTAAGCGATACTATCTGTGCTGGCGAAGGAAAGAAACTTATCAGTGTTTTTCCAGTGGTTGAACAAAACAGTAATGTGCAAACATCTAGCAACTCCACAGAACAAACGAGACGTGTTTTAGTTTTGTATATGTTTATTGAACCTTTGCTTCAAGCAATACACTACGTTTTCAACACAGAAATACTGTTCCTCTGAAGACTCGGTTGGCACCACTCTATATCAAGCATCTTTCTTAACCATCTAATGTCCTTACAGTTCATAAATGGGCCTAATATTGGTTTGGTGTTGTGTTTTTTGTTTTTTCCTTCTTTCTCTTCATAAGCGCAAATACTGTTTACGTGAAATGCAAGCTAAATTAATGTACGATCCTTTCCGAAATGTAAGGTGCCAGGCGTTAATAATACTTTCGCTTTCGCTTACAATACGGTCCTACGAAATACCTCGCAGGACAACTAATACAGCTTAGGTTTTTTCTTTCTCAGAGTCACTTGAAAGACAACTAATACTGCAGAACGGCTACTCATCCGTACTCCGGAGATATCGCTAATCAAACGCACATTTTCGTCACCATGCGACGTAGTGAACGCAAAAACGCATTTCGCGGTGCAATTTATGGAAAGGATCAAATAGGAACTGGAAGGTGTTTCTGGTACCGTCTAGAGTCTAGCTTCCAGAAAGCCCCCGATACTGCTAGGCACAGCAACAAAGCATCAGAGCCCGGCTACGGGTGAGAATAAATGCATAATTGCTTTCCACCAATCGGATTCCCGCGGGCGGGGAAAAAGTCTGCGAAAATTCTGAAATATAACACACGCACAAAACTATCGCTCAGTAACCTTCACTCAAACGCTCAGCCGCCCTTGTTTTTTTTTGCCAACGGTGACATCCGACGGACGGTATTCCGGTCCTCGATCGCGCTAGTTAAGCGTGACGTACTGAATGAAGTCCGAGAATAGTTCCATCGAATCTCATAACGATAGATCATCGTCCGGCTCTAGGCAGCTGAACAGATCGTTCAGCTGATCATCGCGACGCTTCGTTTTGATGACCGTTGTCGGTGGTTTGTGCTCTTTGCGTTTCTGAAATGAGCGAAATGGGAATCCTTTAGTTGGTAGTTTATTATAGCCGTACGAATTATTACTAGGTGCTACGTTTCTGTACACCTCTTCGTTTCTGAGAGAGCAATCGAGAGGAATTATATAATCAACTGTATAACTTTTATGAAAAAAAACATTGTTTTCTTAAAAATGCTCATTCCCGAACAACGATTCCCAGGCATTATCGCGGATGTGTCTAATCTTTGCGAGTATAATAATACCTTCTTTGTAGACAATTCTACTAGAGCGTTTCCAAAACGAGAAAATGTAAAACTAACCTGAAGATAAAATGAATTCTAAATATGTCACAAAAGCGACTCCAATTTGCCAAAAATTGATACAACAATGACTAATTTGAAAATGATTGGAAGTTTTGAAATGTAGTTAGCATGAGTTTGACCAACGTAAATTCATTGGCAACTTAAATTAAATTTTACAAGTTTGCTTGATGTAAAGTTTAAAACCAGATTGATGTAATTTATCTTAATTCTTATAATCTTCGTTCTTATATCTTATCCATTATTGTACTATAACTTAAGTATAAAACAATCGCTTAAAACACACAAGATACCATTCTAAAACTCTTGTAAAATTAGTGCACATAATAGAAGCAAACTATAACCACAATGAACATTTTCTTCATAACTTTTTCTATTAAATTAAAAGCACGCTAGTTCGAAGGGAAATTCGAGTATTAACTGAAAAAAATCAGAAAAATGCTCTTCTCTGAAAAACACCATTCTCTCCGTTAAAATCCCTATTCTGTGTCTGGTTTTTTTCGCTTTAATGTTAGTCGTTTTCCCCGAGAGCAATTCAAACAAACAACCATTACGAAGCAAATGTACACGCACCCAAAATGCAATTTAACGCCTCGATTACCAAGGGACTCGCTGTTTTTCTACCTTTTGTGCAACTGTAGCCCTTTCCATGCGTTGGAAAAGGAATAGAAAATGAATCCCCTCCGATGGGTTAGACAATAGCAACTGATTTTGTTTCAAGTCGAAGAGATTTGAGACCTATGATTGTTCTACTTATGCAGCTCAAGTGATACCAACGCAGCTATAATTATTGCTCAAAGTCAATAATACCCACGGTTAGCTATGGTAGCTGGCTCGGAAAGCCTGCCTCCGTACAAACAAAAACCGGGCTCGGTTTCTTAAGCAGATGCACAAGAAATAAGGCCGTTTGTAGGTCGAACAGATTGGCACCAAACAGGCAGCGGAATAAATCAAACATAATTCATTCTCAACCCTTCCGAGTTCAGGGTCCTTCATCTGTTCCGAGCTGTTTGCGTGACCTCACCAGCTTCAGGCACAACTGATCAACGACGAACGTTGCCCTGGTTGTGGCACTACGCAATGCAACCAAAAACCGCGTTGCATGTGCGAATCGGCATGCGGAAAACTGCACCGTGGCACCAGTGTATCGGAAACCCTGAGCCACGGTGTTGTTTATCGACAAAACATGCTTAATGCGATCGTAAACATGCCCAGGATCTCGATGTCCAATGTGAAATGGCCGGCATGCGGGTTCGGTGCTAGCTCCCGGAATGGACGGCGATTCGTTTTAATGACGGTGATATTTTTAGCGCCATCTAGTGACGGAATCAATGCAAATGCAATGCAATTGAAGAAAGACTTTCAACAGCAAAAAAACACCCTCCTGCCCATTAGACTACTCACAATCAGCATCGTGGAGGTCGTTTTGGTGGCCGATTCCAGGTCCGGTTCTTCGACGTTTTTCCCCGAACCGGAACCATTATCGGTCGCGTTACGGCGCAACTGCTCCAGCGTCCAGTAGTTCTTGCCAAAGCTGTCGATGTCCGTGTCGTCGTCCTCGCAGTAGTTCTCGTCCGGATTGATCTCGTCCAAATTGAGGCCCTCCTCCTCTTCCTGCTCCTCCAGGACTGGGGAAGGAAAAAAAAACAGCGGTCACGCGGTCGTTTAAAATAAAACATTCGCAACAAAACACGCTCGATAATTATGCCGCAACGCAACACCAACAGTCCTTACAGTCACGAATGTTGTCCACATCCTCTTCTTCCTCCTCGTGATCCAGGCTGTCCTCGATGTCCGTATCGTCCGGTTCGGACTTGATGACACACAAGGGACCACCACCACCACCACCACCTTGTGCCGCGTTTGTCCGTCGTCCTCCAATCCGTGCCCCAGCCGGTGGTACACCGTCCGGTTCCTCATCTGCCTCCTCGTCCAGGATCTCCGTCTTAATGGTGCTGAGTGTCCCCGAATGCCCACCAGTTCCAGCAACCGGACCGACCAAGCTGAGCCGTTTCGGGCGTTGTTCTACCGACACCACGAGCTGCTGTTGACCGGCAGCCTTCTGGCGCTTGGGTGTCTTCGGTGTGGTCGTGTCCTCGGGCAGCGCAATCGGTGCGTTGTGCCGCCGGAACCGGATGATGATGTTCTTCCCGTCAATGACCTTGTTGTGATTGGCCTGGAACGCTTGGATCGCTTCGTCCACGTTCGTGAAGCGTATGAACGCGTACCGGGTGTGCTTGATGCGTTGCGCGTGTCCGATATCGATGCGTTTGGCCGCGGGAAACATTTGCTTCACCGTCTGCACCGTGACCACGTTCGGCAGGTTGCCAATGAACAGCGTGTACGGATCGATGTCCTCCGGTTGCACCTGAAAAGGGAGTGTGTATGAGTGGTAGGGAGGTTGGGAAAACGAATTCAGAAACCCCATCTGCGCCGGGGAGGAAAATCAAGCGTCCCAGGTGCGAAAGTGGAAATACATTTTTTTATAAAGCATTTTTTTTTAAATATGGCACACAAACAGCGCGTCCTTATTGTCTTCGTTCACGTTTCACCACACGCGCGTACGAACGCACGAAATTTACATAAGCCACCCGGAAATCGGCAAATAATGAGCTGCACGCAGAGTCTGCACATCGCTAGAAGTCGCTTTTTTCGTTTTTATTCCGAACGCCACCCAGCCCAGGACACTCCACCCGGCGGCTGAAGGACGAAACGGTGCAAGGATTACTGTTGAAAGGGTAAAAAGCATTTGCATACACACACACACGGAGCACGTGAGCGAAAACAAACATAAGCGGTGGGGGAAAAAGACAAAAAGAAGCTCCGGAACCAGATAGAACCATGGTCGTCCGTTCTGGTTGGGCTTGCCCGGAAGCGAGAGTATGGCCGGAACGGTACGGTGGTCATGGCAAGATAAGCGGGCGCATTTTGGACGCCTTCCAAATAATTTAACGCTCTGACATCGGAGGACACCGCCTGGCATCGGAGAAGCGACTCGACTCAGCGTGAGTGTATGATAACAAACTTGGAGCCTGTGGATGGCTCGTTTTTTTTTGCGTTTTTCTTTGCCTCCAAAGTCCGGCTCCATGCTGCTAGTGGCAAAACACGGGCACAAAGCACACCATTCAAACTGTCCACGTGGGTGATTGGATGGTGGCTGTTCATCGTCTCGTAGCGTCTCGTGTGGGCAGGAGAGCAAATTAAAAAAAAAGGCGGAACAAAAAAGAACTAATCTTGTCCCCGAGCTCGAAAGCCAGGCTCTGCTGGCAGGCTAAACGTTCGGAATTTTTGAACACTTGCCATGCACCATCGACGACCAAAAGGACGAGCGCAGGACGTGTAGGAAAAAAAACCGAGGGGGCTGGATTAAAGGACATTCGCTAACCTTGGCACGGCTGCAGTTTGCCCAAAAGCCTGAACGCCGGTTTCACCGGACACGGGGTTTTGGCAAAGGCGAGCTCAGCCCGGCTCGGAATGGAATGGCACGTGGTGACACGGTTACACGCTTTTTCTGCCGGACATGTTGAAATGCAAACCCCAAGCGGGAGTGGGTGGGTTTGAAGCGACTATTAATTAACGATATAATAAATCAACCCGATAGCCAAGTATTCCCCACGGTGGGATTACACTCGAGCGATGGGATGAAGTCCCGTTTTTTCGGTGATGAAGTGTGACAAAAGCGACCGAGAGCTGCCCAATTTGCATTTCCATCCCGAAGTGCATCGGCTGATTTGCATATCAGCTTTTGTGGAGCGAGCGAGCGTGCGGTTTTTGATTTCCACCAGGTAATACCGTCACTGAAACGGGGTCAATTGAATCAAGCAAACACTGGGCAGCAGAACTGATCAGTAGGCGACGCTTCGGGACAATGTAACACACGCGCGTGTCGGGTGTTGAGGTACAAAGGGGATGCTGTCGAATCGTTTAACCTAGAAATCCAACAGCAGGCACTAAAAGTGAATGTGGCGTCCTGTTTCACGGGTTTATGGTCACAGATCGGGGCGTTAAGATACGTGCGTACGACAGTCGGCTGCAGTTAAGATGGCGTATCTGTAAATGAAGATATTGTCCGATGGGGGCGCCCAAAAAAACAAAAACCTTCTGTTCTGCAAAAATGTTCTGCTAAATGCTTTTTTGGTGGTTGATTTTTCGCTTAAATTTATTATTCCGAATTCTGCACGCACAATGCAAGAGCGAAGCGAAATACAATACTTCCCTTATATGTGGGAGTGTTTTACGACCGACGTCGTGCTATTTGCATTGAATGGATGGAAGGACACCAACACAGGATACACACACACACACACACATCCACCACCCAGCAGCCCATCGAATGGGCCACCTAAAGCCTTACTTTTACAATCTCAAAACTTTTGCTGCCAAAACCAGGCCGGCAAAAGTTCGCTCGGCGTGAGACGTTCGTTTAGCTTTCGTCCGTTTTCATGGGGAGCTATTTTTTTTTGTTGCGTCCCAAAATTCACCCAACGGAAGGACGGAAAGCCATCTCGGCACATCCAACGCCCAGCTTGTGGAAACTTTTAATTCGCTCCTCGAAAAAAACTTTCCATCCAAGGCATCTCTGCCCGCCCAGCCGTTAACACAAAACGCTCGACGCGCGGACGACTCTCGGTAAATTACACTCTGCATAAGCCGGAATCGATAAAGCAATTCGGCCCAGGGCCCTCCAAACTCCCATCCTTGCCCCCCCAAGGGAACGCAAAACCAGCACTGCAATGGGATTTAACTCAAGCGCGCTAGCCATATGTTTAATGCATCGGAGCCATTTATGCTCATAAAAATTAATAAGCCTCGCTCTAAATGAATTAGGTCACATTTCACGGCGCCGGAAGCACACGATGGCCCCCGGGGAAGGGCGGGGGAAAGTAAGAGAAGCGAGAGAGGCGCATATTTTGGCGCACATTGTCGAATGTCCCACCCACTCGCACTCTCGTCGCCGTCGATCGCATTGATATTCCAATTGACATGCTCGATGACAAGCGTGCCAGCAAATTGGACAAATCCCCAGGCCAAGGATCCATCGAGCCGGGCCGTATAACCAACCGTTGCGACCTCCAAATAAGCAGATTGGTCCATCGGGTTTATCCTTGTACACTCACAATCCATAGCCAGCCGTTAGCCAGCATGCAAACAGCGCATCCACGTGCATTGGCGTATCCTTTCACCGAAATGAGCGCGCTAAACGCGTCGCTAGAGCTGCGTGCCAATACGCATGGGATTCACGGGGAATGCCGGAAACGAACCACACACACACACACACACACACACACACACACACAGGGAATGCCCTCCCAACTCAAACTGCAACGTTGGAGCAAAAGGGGAAAAGTTTGCCCTTTTCGCCCGGCACAAAAACCCCCTCGAAATGCAACCGCAGCGTGCCTCCAGGCGCGCGTGAGTGTGTGGCTGTTGGCCAGAATTATATATGATGCCTGTGGTTGTTTACCGAAACCCATCCCTTATGGATGAGCAGTGGCGACCGCATATTGGCGCATATGTACGAGGATCCTGTCCCATGCGGGCAACATTTGGGGTGAAAGCGTGCTGCAAAACGCGTACGAAGCTTCAGGGAGTTCGGTTCAGGAATCGGTGTGGTCTGAGACGCTGCCGTGGAGCTGGTTTTTGGATGTTTTTTTTTTTTGTTTGTCTTCCGCATGTTGGGTAGGGATTTTGGTTTTGAGCTCCGTACTCCGGGGAGACCAAATGCAGCACAAGTTATTGTTTACGGGAGGCTTCTTGATGAATGCAAACGGGGAAAAAAAAGAAACACGCTGGAAAAGCGCCCACCCCGAGCGCCACTATATTTGATATATATGATGGTATGAAAATATGCTGAGCTTTGGGAAATTTGGGCCGACTTTGAGCGATGGGAAAGCATATTTCTGGGATGCTTTTTCTGGGGTAGATGGGGAGTTACGGTGTCGGCACGCATCAGCATCCGTTCGGGAGATTAGGTTTTTCGCTTCCGTGGTGTTACATAATGTAATGGAAAGGACAACTGTACATTTGCCCCAACTGCCATGGAGGGTGGGAAACAACACAAAAGTGTACTGACGTGCAAAAATGCAATCGCAGTAGGCATCTCAGAAAAGTAAACACACTTTTGAGAACAAAATGGTGAGAGCTTTTGAGGCTAGTAATAAATAATGAAAAGTTACAGTGGTTTCAGTTGTTGAAGAAGTGAACAGATAAAATTCTGTACGTGAGATGATTAGACTTGAGATATTTTACACAACACACATAATACCTTGCTACTTTCAAGGACTCGTTCACAGAAGGTGCAATAGGAACCATTTTAGACTGATTAAGTAATACAAAGAAAGTCGAATAAAAAAAACCTACATTATAATAAACCAAGCACGCCTCTTCAGCAGATATGAAAAACCACTTTATACTCCAGCCCCGTTGGGCTAATGTAATTACGAAATGTAAAGGAAAACCGTTCGCACGTGCACCAGCATCCTGGTGGAAAGCGTGCACATTCTCACATCAAGATTTGCTTATTCAAAAAAAAAAAAGAAAACCCAGGAAAACCAGGAAAATTGACACACACATCAACGCGCCACATAATGGGCCACTCGACCAAAAAGTGTGGGAGGTGGATGGGCTCGATTATATTTCATCACCGCTTAATGGGGCGCACTTTCGAGTTTATGGCACCGCACGGCGCATAATAACCGCATGATTGTGCCGCTGGCACGCACGATTTGTTATCGTGATCAGCACCATCAGCGCCAAACACGTCGTAAATTTCGCACCAAACCTCCAAACGCCGCGTCCTTAGGCACATTAGGGATGGGAAGTGATTTTAATGAAGAAGCAGCAAACAACGCAAACAAAAAAACTGCTAGTTCCAATTCCCTCCCTAGGGGAGGCGTCGTAATTGTCCTTCCTTCTTGTCATGGGAAAAGCGTTCACAAGCATGCAAGCGGTTTCACTACTCACCACGGGTTTCTGATCGGAGTTGCGTGTCTTCCGTTCGACCATGATTTTTCCCGCCCCAAACGGAATCCGGCCAATGTGCTTCATGACGCTGTCCACGTCGGCTTCCGGTTTCAGGTGCACCACACAGTACCTTCGCAGGGGCATGGAAAAGAGAACCGAAAGCGGGTTAAAATGGGCCATCAGGTTGACGGGTTTGGCCTCGGCATGCACTCGTTAGAACACGCCAAATCGACACGCTTCTCAGAGGCTGCAGATTCCCGACACGATTCCCGTTGCCAATACCTGTGGCTGGTACTGACCTTGGCGTTGCTGGACGATGGAAAATCACATTCTCGATGCTAGCCGAGAAGCCTTGCACGATTTCCTTGCTCAGGTCCGGATCCGGGAACCGCAGCAGCAGGACGTGCGGTTTTCGCAGCTGCCCGACCGCTTCCATCTCGACCAGAATCGCCTTCCGGGCATCCTCGAAGCGCCAGTTCTTGTTCGGGTGCTTGATGGGGGACGTTTGGACGGACTTTTCCGCCTGGTGCAGGTCGCTGGAGAAATCGAACGATCTGGGAACGAGAACACGTCCCGATTAATCTCGTGCAAGGTTTCCGGAGTCTTAGATCACACCACACATGTGTAACTTTTGCATGGCACCACACGAGTTTGGTAACGAACACCGAGCCACGGAATAACTAAAAACAAACAAACATAAAAAAACAACAGAAAAATGAGCGAATAAACAAAAGACAACTGCTGCTTACATGCGACTCTTCCGACGGTGTTTGGCGCCATGCAGCAGGTTCAACATTCGCCGCGGACAATCGGACATTCTGCGCGCACTCAGCCCGGAACAACGTCTATCGGCCGCGCCGGTTCGAAACGGAATGCCGCGACCATCTCCGACGAGACCGTCCTGTTCGAGCGAAAGCGGCTGAATGAAATCACGCGACGGCAGCATCTCCTCGGCGAAGTCGGTAAAATCGAAGTCGGACGTTTCGAAGCCGGAATCCACATTAAACCCCTCGCCCGCCGCCTTCCCCAGCGGACGCGGTACCGCCGACTGCTGCTGACAGCGGTGTGGTGGTCCACCAGCGCCACCACCGACGACGATCCGCTTGCTGGCGGTAGCGTGCGGCACCAGTGAATACCGACTCGAAAAGCTCGCCCTGCACTGCATCACTTTCGGGTAAACGGGAAAAGGGCGTTTTATTGGCACATTTTACAACAGATAAATCACCTTTCTGGCAAAGCGTGGCCCTTTTGGCCTACGTGCTTGCTTGCTGCTCTCGTGTGCGTCCTGGCATACGTACCGTTGTTGTTCAGCCACTGTCCTTTCGTCCTCATGCAGACTCCGTTGGGTTGCACACACACGGACACACGGGTAGCCACGGAAAGTTTATCTCTCCCCTTCTCCGGTGTGCGCAACGCCGTCCCGTTTGTTGGCGGTCTCTGTCGCACACTCCTCCCCCACCGGTGTGCCAACGTTCTTTGTGCTTATCCAACACCGTCCATACCGACCCGCTGGCGAACGGTTGGGGTAGGTTTCTGCTAGTATTTACCACCCACCCGATCGATAAAAACATAAACATCAAATGCGTCTCCGTTCATTGGGGGTGGTGGTGGAAAATTGGCGAGAAAGCTTGAGCGCAAGCCCGACACTCGGAGAGGATTCCGACACCGTTCTTTCGATTCGAACTGCAGTAATTTTACGGATTTGAACACCCCCAGTAACGGAAACGACCTGTGGGTGAAGCGTGATACAGATCGACTAGTTTTATTGCTAATGCGTGCTAATGCTCTTCGTCAGCCTTTTGCGGGCTCATCATGGCGACCAATTCGGACGGTGCGCGAAAATAATCCTCCAGCAAGAGGACATTTTTGTCATTTATTTTGTACCTCGATTCCTGCCACGGTAAGATGCCACCAAGCGGAACCGGTGCAACGTCTCCGCGCTGGAAGTTGAACTTCTTTGTAATCAGCGGTATCTGTCCCTCGAACACGGCGAGATATCTAAAACGGAAGCAATCTGGCTGTTATTTGGTGTTCAACCATTGCATAAGCTACATACTTTTTATCGTTGCGGTAGATCCTCAATGGATAACGATTTATGACGACACGGATGACCACGTTGATGAGCAGGAAAAATCCCAGAAAATACAGCAAGTCCGTTTCGTTGGCCGTTAGTGTGGCGTGCTCGATCTCGAACGGAACGACAATGTGACGAAAGTCATTCCAATACGTGTACACGCAGAAACTGCCAAGCGCCGCAAAACTGAACGATGTTACAATGTTGCATGCTGGAAAATATGACGGGAAAAAAAGGGAATAAACCAAATCAGTCCTTTCTTAGTTACTACTTCAGTCCTTTTCAACATGGCTCGGTCCGCAACCGAAATTGACAGCATTCCGACATTTTTCCGACACTTTGCAATCCAGCTTGACATCTTCATTCTGTTTGTAAACATTGCACAAAGTTGTGTGAAAACAAAGTGAGAACGGTATCCGATGGAAAATAGTGCAACAGATCACATAACATGAATATTCTCCCGAAAAAGAGGTAACTTATCGCAATCTGCAAAAAGATGTTGATTTACGTTCGGCAAGAGCTTGAGGCTATTTGAAATTCAAATCTAATCCCTGCACGTGCTTACATTTTAGGTGGCATGTCCGCACGAAGGATAACATCGCCCGGGTACGGCGCGATGAAGCCAAAGCAGCGGAAGAGGAAAAAGAAAGGCAACGCAGAATCGATTTAGCTGATCAGGAAGCTCGAATTCAGTTACTTCGCCAGAAAACACGTGCTACTCAGGGTGATCAATCTAACGCGACTTCCTCGGAACATAACGAGGTGGATCATCGACTTGCTCGGAAAGAACACGTTAATTTTTTCTCCGAACTCGAGGAAGGCAAGCACGACGGAGTTAAACGAAGCAATGTGGAGCACGAAAAGGAAAAGAAAGAGGAACAGGAAAAATATGAAAAACAGATCGGATATCTTACGTATCTCGGGCAGGATACTAACGAAGCGTTAGGTAAACGCGACTGGTACGATGAGGCACCAGCGCGAAAAGATCAATT
This sequence comes from Anopheles nili, assembly GCF_943737925.1. Lineage (NCBI taxonomy): Eukaryota > Metazoa > Arthropoda > Insecta > Diptera > Culicidae > Anopheles > Anopheles nili. The sequence continues at coordinate 43,583,193 of NC_071292.1, forward strand.
GGATGACCTCGGCAAGCCAGTAGAAGTTGGGATGAAAACCAAAAACTACCACGATCCGCTGAACGTGATACGTAGGAACGTACCGAGTTCAACGTCGTCGTTGCCTTCAGTTGGTGCAACTTCAAAGCAGTTAGAAACAGTTGAACCAGCTCCAGTGCAAGCAGTGCAATCGAAAACACCATATCAACCATTGATAGAGCGAACTAAGCGTAAAGAATCGCGAAAAAGGCGATTTAGTGATGATTCCTCAGATTCGTCTCACTCAAAAAAGAAGAAAAAGAAGCACAAAAGACACAGTGAAAAGAAGAGAAAAAAAGATAAACACAAGAAAAAGAAGCAGTATAAATCGAGTACCGATGAAGAGGATAGCACAGATGAAGAAGCAGCAACGGCTAAAAAAGTTCAACTGGAGCTGTTGCGCAAAGAACGTCTAAACCGAGAGCGCGAAGAAAAAGAAAGGACGGAACGAATGCTAGCAAAACTACGGGGCGATCCCGTACCAGCGCCAAAGCCGAAAGCAACACTGCAAAATCCTGTACCACGCCAAAAGTACAATTCCCAATTTAACCCAGAGCTCGCAAAACAAAACTACGAATAAACAAAAGTCGTACGGAGTTCTACTCTAATGACAAGTTTATTACCAACCAGCTAACTTTTACAAATATTTCCCAAACCATTTATGATCGACTGGTGACAACCATCTGTGACACCCTCCAAAATTGTTTTGGATGATGTATTTGAAATTCCAGGGATTCAAATTTTCCCGCTGCGAACGTTCTTCTTCCGCTTTGATGTTCTCCAACATCTCCTGCGAGACGACCATGGCCTTGAATGGGAGCTTAGGGCAAACGATGTCAAGAATCTGTTTCGCTTCTAAAAACTCCAGCTCACCGGCCAGTTCTACTATCACTCGGCCGCTTTTCACGGGCGTAACGTAATGATCAATTGCCCCCTTGCCGCCTCCCATACGTTGTCCCTGACCTTTTTTAGTCACCGGCTGCCAAGGTGCTTCGACACGCCAAATCGCAAACATACGACTCGTATCCATTTTGCGACCAATCGTAAGACGCAACATTTCAAAGTGGCCCCACCTCAATCTGCCTCCACCCGTGGCAATGATGCCGTACTGTTTATGGACGAGTGAGTTGTGTACCATCTCAGGGCCACGCATCCATTTAAGCTTTTTCTGCATTTTCGGCGCGCGCAGGTTGCTCGGTAGTTGCGGAACCTTATCCATGAAGCGAAGCTTCGGCTTTTCAGGTATCTGAATATCTGTTACGAATGGAAGCATATCGATGGAATAGGTATTCACCAAGCGAGATGAGAAAATACTCACTGTCATATTTTATAGGAGGTGCAAAATACTTAATGCCGGCAGTTTGCTGGCCTAGGGGACCGCGCAGGATTCCTACCAAAAATGAGGAAGATAAATATTCCATCTCATGGCACTACACAAAATCAGTACCTACCCGTTAGCAAAGGCCGTAGCTTTTTACAATTCGCTAACATTATGGTAGTATAGTTGACAAAATCACGAAAGTATATCTAAAAATTGCGTAAACAGTCTGCAGTCCGCAGTGTTTTGATCACAATTTTTGTGCATGTTCTGAAATGTCAATTTCAATTCGAACTCCCACCACTAGAGGGATACTTCGCGGGCATCCACAGCACGTCAAATCATACCGTGCTGCCAACCGCACAGCTTTAAACATCTGTTTATGTTTTGCGGGCTATTCTTGCCGGCTCAGATTCACGCAATGGCAAATTTTTCTTGAGTTTTAAAACATTACCTCACTTTAGCCCAACTATATCTAGACACATATTTAATGAAAATGATCCGAAAAAAACACTAAAATAATCGTTTGGGCTGGTACGATAAAGATATCCCCAAAAATCCCACAAGCAAAACTTACTCACCGGTTAGATAGTATTCCATGGGGGCTCGGTAGATAATGTTAAAACCGGGAGGTATATTATCCTTTTTCAAGAAGTAATCTTCCCGTTTTACGACTGCTTTTCTGTACAATACATCCGATGTAGTAAAACTTCGGCGACTACAAAGAAATGCGTATTTTAGCTTTGAATGCAATGTTATACATTTTTCTTCTAATAACTCACAATGCTGGGGGTGTCACAAATACTGACTTTCTGCTTAAGTAGAATAGTGGGCATATTTTGTTCTTCAAATTTTGCACTAGATGATGGCTCAACATCGTTATTCGCTTCTGTAAAGATGGAATATCACACAGGAAAATAGCTTTATTTACTTCTTTTAGCTATCATGCTCGTTGCATGATAGTGACAGAATATGCTGTCAAAATAAAACATAAACACTGGGAATAGCACGTACGTGTACGAACTTTTGCTACCGGAGAAAGAAATCAATTACGATCTGTACAATGAAATTGTTAATTATTATTGGAGCTTTGATTTCTACACAGTGTTTGGTAAGTTGGCTGTAAGTCTTCAAATTGAAATTCACTGAAATCCTTATTGGGATATTATTGTGTTTAGCAAACATTAGCAGAATTCTCTGCCGATGACTGTCGAGAACTGGGACTTATCAAATCGCAGCTATTCTGCTCGTCTTGCAACAGTTTAAGCGATTACGGACTAGTAGAGCTAAAGTAGGTAGACATCACTGCTGGCACGAAAATCATTGTTACTAACATGGCCTTCTATTGTAGAGAGCACTGTCTAGAATGCTGCCAGAAAGACACCGCCAGCGATGCAAAACTGAAAGTGTACCCAATGGCCGTACTGGAGGTGTGCACGTGTAAATTTGGAGCTTACCCACAGATCCAAGCTTTCATCAAAAGTGACCGGCCGGCAAAGTTCCCTAACCTCACCATCAAATATGTACGTGGCTTAGATCCCATTGTTAAGCTAATGGATGCGGAAGGCAATGTTAAGGAAACGCTTTCCATCAACAAATGGAACACAGATACCGTGCAAGAGTTTTTCGAAACTCGGCTGGAAAAAGCCGAAAATGATGATTACCTCAACACAAATCGTGTGTGATTAGCACATTTTCTAAAACAGCAATAAAATTGGGACAAAAAATGAAGTACAGTTAAATTTTCGTACAACAATATACCGACCAGGACGCATACCAAAACTTACACCGCTTAATTGATTAAGCAACCCTGTTTTGGATATAAAAATAGGATTAACAAGCACAGCGCCATCAAAAATAATGAACACAGATGATCAAGTTCACAAAATTGATCAAATGAAGAAAAAAACTCATGACAATAAAATTGACCAAAAGAACCTTTTTTAGTTGTAGCTCTGCATCAGACATCTTGATCATGCTTGCAGAGTCAATTAGTTTCACATGAATTAGAGCCAGTCATCAAATAATGGATAATAAATTTATCAAAAACTATTGTTTTAAGAATTCAAATTGCCCTTTGTTGTTACTTTTGATAAATTTTCGATATACCACCGGAAATCTAATTCTTTTCAATTTAAATTTTTTTACCTTAGAAACAAATACGAGGATTATCTCACTCAATTTATGATAATCAAATTAAACGATTATAGAATTGGAGTTCAATGTAAATAAATATTCATATTTTCCCAAAAATAGAACGCCTCTCATTTTAGTAACGCTAATATGCGTTAGTATCTAGGGAGATTTCAATGCCAAAAAAGCCAGAGAATGAAGATAGTTTAAGAACCATGATATTTAAAAGCTCAACAGCTTTTTACAAAACTGCCAGCATTTTGGTAACAGAAATTGAGACGTACATCGAGATTCGTTCAGCAATCTGGAATCGCGTATCATTTAGTGTGTCAGTCATACACGATACAATTTTATCAGACTATTTCAAGACCACTGACCGAATTAAGCCCTAGGATTTTACAGTTACTTTGATTCACATGAAAATTGAGCAGACATAGGAAAGCTTTTCAATACAAGAACAGAATTTAAAACCAAATGCTCTGATTTGAATGTCGAGTATTTCTTAACTCTATTGCTACTTTGCTTCTTTGATATTTTTTACACCAAAATAAAACGCAAAAAAAGAAAATTTAATTTAATTTAAAGCAATTCTATTCTCATAAAACTACATGAACGTGTATCGTCTTTGAACCGTTAGCAAGCTTGCAAGAAGTTGATGCAGCATTGTTTGTGATCATTAGGGCGTAATATGTTCAACATGAATTTTTTACACCATTCAAGGTAAGTGAGAAACCTTTGGATCAGCAAACATAGTCTTTTCAAACAACTACCTAAGACCCTAAGCAAAATCACTCGATAACGATTTAATAAACTTACATTCTGGGGATAACGGATTTCCCCTGTGTTTTTCTCTCTTTTTCATTGAAATTGAACATAATCAAATAAAGGGCTCTTTAGCAATTAGCTAAATATGGTTTACACAAACCAAAAAAAAAAAGAAACAATATTCGAAAGCTTTCACAAATGGTACAAATCAAACAGAGGCGTTGGGTAATGTTTTGATATTTGAGCAATCTAAACATTTCAGCAATACCAAACATTGCAAATTAAAGTTTGCGCTCGATCTGGCGATTGTGTGCGATTCTGTAACCGTCGAAAGCACTTTGCCGGTTGCGTTCCCGTGGCTGGCGTTTTCACTCGGTTTAAAAATGTGTTGTTTATGTTCGCAAGTAATTATCGGGTGTTTCTTAATTTGTCTCACCGAAATCCCCATCCCATGTGTGAGACTCGTGCATGATTAAGTGTCATTTATACATGCCAGCCGGGCCCCGAGGAAGCCGAGAGAGGAACCAGTTTTAATTCTTGGCATTACCGTTTTCTGGCCGCTTATCGGATCGCCCGTATAAATATCGCCAGCTGACCATAATACCAACAGCATTCGCGTGTAATCTTTCAAACGCTAGACAATGAAGACTTCGGTAAGTTTCTGGAAACGCTGGATCTAGCAGCAGCATGATCCAAGGACGTCGACTTATATCGATTTCTCTGCCGTACAGATGATCCTGTTGCTCTGTGCGGCGATCGTTTTGGTTGCTGCCGAAGACAAGAAAGGACCGCATCAAGATCCGAAGCAACATGACAACCACGGCCAGCAGGTTAAGGTGAAGCAGCAGCAGCAGCAGGATCAGCATCACCAGGCGCCCGCTCCTAAGCAGCCCCAGCAGAAACACCAGCAGGTTCCGGCACCTCAGCAACATCCTTTGAAGCAACAACCAGCTCCACAACAATCCGGTCACAAATACAAGCGTGAAGCACCGAAGGGAGTCTCTGCGGAACATTCGACAACAGCCGCACCTAAGGTCTCGGTCGATCCGAAACAACCGTCCGTCCTTCCGGCCATTGTTAGCCAGCCACCAAAGGAGAAACGTGATACCGTTGCTGCTCAACCGGCTGGAGCTGCTCGTCCGCAAGTTGCCAATGCTCCTGCGAAGGCTCCGACTGCTACTAACAATCAGCAAAGAAAGCCTCAGTCTGCTCAACGTCCGGCTTCTAGCACCAAGCTGAACCGTGATCAAGCCCCCAAAGCTCCTCAGACGACTGACAACACTAAGGCTCCGGCTGCCGCGAGCCAACCAGCTGCTGCTGCTGCGGCCACACCGGCTGCACCGGCTCCCGCAAAGAAGAACTAAACCTTGTGACGAACCGTTTCCGGGCGTTCTAACGATTGCAACAATTTCTATGGTATAGTTCGTTTTTTTCCAAAAAAAGCAAATATACATGTTACTTGCACGCGCAAAAAACGATGATTTCTTAATGCTCCAAGCGACATCAAGTCTAAGAAATAGCAATCAGCTGTAAAGATTGTAAGAGGGAATTTGCTTAAAAATGAATCATCCCTTCTCTGCGATCTAAAATTAATGTGTTGCTTAACATAACTGTGATTTTAAATTAATGACTGTCTCAAACACGCGATGGCTGTGGGTTTGATTCTCGGCAGAGCCTACTCCATACGTAGGACTGACTATTCTGCTACGGAAAAATGTTCAAGTCATAGAAAGTCTTATCTAAGTAGGCCTTCATCGTATAACAACATGACCAGCCCACCGAAGCCTGCACGATCTTTTGAGGTTATCGTACAGTTTGTTGAGCTCGTCATTGTATCGACTTCTGCATTGTCCTTTCAAACATATCCTTCGGGGCCAAAACTCCTTATCTTGCTCTCGAACATGGCCTAGTCGTTAGTTTTTGAGAAATTTTATGTCTAAGGGGCACATGTGAGTACTGGAGCAACAAATGTTTTGTATGGGCTTCAGCTCCAGCCATCTGCAGGATTTGTGGAGGTTAAAATTTGTTTTTTTAAATATGTTGTGCGTAGTATGTAGGTTTGGAGCGTGGTTTGGCTTACAGCATGATAAACTATTCAAGCGCAATAAAGTTTTTTTTTTCAAAACCAACAGATCATTAATTACTTTAATTAATTAATTACGTCAATATTTACCATTTTTTAAATAACTCAAAAACCGGTGTACGGCCAAGGCCTACCTTGCTAAGCTAAGCGAAGGCTTTCATGACTTGGAATTTTCACGTAGCTGGATAGTTAGTCCTGCGTACGGGGGAGGATTAGTCGAGATTAACTTTACCAATACCTTTGCCAAGTTATCTAATCCGATAAGTTTGCAGTTTCGAAAAACGCATTAGATAAAATTTTGAGGATTACACTTGCGCCATAGTTCAACTGTTCAATAATAAATAACATTTGTAAGATCCACAGGAATAAATTAACCAAGCTTACAATTGCACTTGCTACCACCCAAAAAATTGCGTAAGAACGAAAATGTGTCAATGGTTTTTGTCGCCAAAAACAAAATGGAAACATGCGATTCAAAAAGCCCCCCGAATGCTATGACCTCCGGTGGAAAGGCCGACAACACACATTCGACATTGAGCAGAATCGACTTACTCATCGATTACCACGTGGAAAGACGTGATAATCGTCCGTGTGTTACTCTTTCACTTATCTGCCACCGGGATGCGCGGGAGCGAGATGACGACTCGGTGTTTGGATGCGAATTGGTTAAGTACATATCAATTCAGGGTAATTCTTCTACCTTCTACCGGTGCCCGGTACCTATTACCCGCGTCCTAACTCGCTGCTGGAGGTGCGAATGGCGCGCTGGCGCATACATGCGTTAAAAAAAAATGTCTGCTATTTATATAAAAGCCCCCATTTGTCCACAATGCACTATCATTTGCTGTTGGGTCGTCCACTAGAAACCAAACATTTGGAGAATGATTAAAGTTGTAAGTTTCAATCGAGTGTTTTTTACCCGACCGATCATCAGCTGATCCTGGGGCGGGACGATGAAAGCGCTTACAAATTATGTCATCCGCATTCTCAGATTTGCATTCTTGCGTTGATGGCCGTGGTGAGCTGTCTGGCGCTGCCGGTTGAGGAACATCCCAAACTATCACGTCCTTCACCCATAAATCCGGATGTAACCAGCGATCCGAAACCTGTGGAATCAAAGGAAGGAACTCCTGCATCTACCACCACCGAAGGCAACCCACTTTCCAAGGTTCCCGCGTCCGGTGTGAAGCTTAGTGAGGAAGTAGAAAAGCGAGAACATGCGGCCCAAACAACGGATCATCCAGAAAAGCATAATCCAAAGCGATCGCTGGAATCTGAGGCCACCGAGAGCAGCTCCCCGAAGCCGCCTGCCTTCCGTCGTAATCAACCATCGACCACGACGGAGCAACCCAGTAGCACCACAACCAGTAGTACCACCTCAAGCCCGGTTTCGGTGAAGACTCCGGTGGGGACAACCCGTGGTAAGCGAGAAGTTGACATCACAGCTGCCACCGTCGCTAGTACGGTCAGTACGGCTGCAAAGCGAACGACAACGGTGGCACCATCCTCGGGCGCCAACAACGATGATAGTGAAGGGCCACACTATGTGCGTCCGGTTCCGGTGGATCAGATACTGAAGAACCTTAACCAGCAGTCCGAGAAATCAGCCACCACCGAAGGTCACAAGAGCCACGAGAAACCGAAGGAGGACGATGAATCGGAGGAGGATTCAAAAGAAGAGCCTCCCAAGAAGGACGGAGGAAGCGAACAAACGACCTCGCACCTAAAATCGTATCCCGTGATCCATCAACAAGGTGCCTAAGTGTCTCATACTCTGAAGCTGTTTAAATGTATCCATTTTTTTTCCTCGTTTTTGTGTTGTTGATATAGTTTTTAAATAAAAAAAAACCCGTTAATGTACCCGCATGAAATGGCGACTGCAAGCAATCGACAAAACATTTTCCCGAAGTTTTCTTTCATCACAATCAATAAGCACAACGTTAGGCAAACAATTTTAGTTTTACAATTTGTTTGTTGCTAATTCATTGTTTTTATCATCAATTTTTGTTTCCCGTTCCATATTTATACTCATAATAATATCCCCCTCTCGTTTCTCGCATAAGCTTGTCGTTTAAAGGTTTTTTTTTGTTTGTTTCGTTTTAAGATTGTGGTTTGTTATTCTTGCTTATGGATGAAATATTATCATAAGGTATATTCAATATGTATGACATGTCTTTCATGTAAATGTATAATGCGTGTGTGTATATATATATATACTTTTTTTTTGTTATGAATACGAGTGTAGGTATGTATGAGCGAAGATGATACCTGATTCCTCTGGTTTTAGCTCGTGCTCTTCGAGTGTGCTGCACGCTGTCTAAAAATATAGTAATTATGTATATATATCATATTTATGATGTGTGTATTTTTTATACGATTTACACGCTTTTCGCATCCTTCCTGCTGGTTTTCATACAATTCTACAAACACACACACGCACACGCTCAAACACACACTCGCAGACATTTCCTCATTTATCAATTTTTCTCATTTTGCGTTTCTGTATATCCTCTGGCCGCGTATATCCGATTTAATTTCACTGTCGTTTTGATTATGGTGTACAGTTTTTGCAATTTATGGTATTTTAGTTTGTTGTTTTGATTTGGAGACACCGTCCCATTGGTTCCGCTAGTAGTTGATTCCGCCAAAACTAAACAAAAAATGCGTGCAATACGATACTTATGATTTTGCATTGTAATGCATTGTATTCCGCAGTGTTGTACTGCTTCCGGTTATGATCGCAGTACAACGATCTGGCGTTGCGTATGGAAATTGTACTCCTGCCACAAACACATTTTCACACCGCGTAGATCACCGGCGCGGCTATTATGGCTGTACCTTTTTGCCGTTCTACTTGCTGTATCAACATACTTTGCCACAAAACCTTCTCCTTGCTGTTGACTCGCTAATGAATTGGTTCACCTAAACACACTTACAATACAACCACAGAATTTACGCTGCTATACACACTAGGCTTGGGATTGCCAGGAGCAATGCTATTGTTGCTGTTGCATAAAACCTACTCCCTATTTTCTACAATAAAATGGAAGTTTAACGAGATTTTCGCAGTTAAATAAAATACAAAAATAAAATCCCCCTCATTTGAGCGGATCTCCCTGACACCCGTCCCACTCTCTATCTCTCTCTCTCTCTCTCTCTCTTACTCTCTCCCTCGATCGATCGATTGCCATACACTTCCTGTTCGCACTGCTTTGTTTATGATTAGGTATTAAAATCTAATGATAATATAACCGTTTACGACTAGCATTTTTTTCAGTGTTTTACGTCCGTGGTATAGCTTGATGCGCACGAGGAGAGCAGTGTGAATAGTGACAGCGAACTACTAAGCTTGATAAGCTTTCACATACATTAGGTCCGACCAGGAGTCCTTTCGCGAATTAAAACATACATTCTATCGTCTACATATGTACCATTGTATTTCTATTTTCTTGATGCCTCATACAGTGCAAAGCTTCTACAGCAATTAAAAACTATATACTGCAATCGTTTATTGCCGCTTGTCGCGAAGCAAATAAATTAACGCCCAACTTAAAGCAGACAGAAAATATTCCACTGTTTGTTTATCTATAAAATGCGACCAGATATTGCCTTTGCCAAGCGAACGATGGACAATTAGCAACAATGAAATGTGTGATTTTTAAAGTTTAAAAGTCTCAAGCTCTTTGGCTTTACATTGGATAATAGAATGTACGCTAGAATAGTACTGGTTGCCATTCTTGTTGCAGAAAAGCTGGACATGTGAGCATATTCTATATTCCGGATAATATTTCATAAACATTTCGTCGAATGATCAAAGACAAAGCCGTTTTGAATATTGAAAACGTCGAGCGATGTTGATATAAATTTTGAAATGGATGCGCGTAAGTGTTTTTACCTTTTTATGATATCCAAACAAACCATGTCATGTTTGATTTTACAAACTGCGAATCGCCGCCCTACTTATCCAATGGTACATCATCATTAGTAGCAATCGGTTATGAGGTTGCCGTGTCTTGTATTTATATGTTTAGAAACTTAAACGTTTTACAGTCTTCTACGGTTTGCAGGGCTTCAAGCCGAGCAGTTATCAGGATGTTCAGCTTTTCGGGTTTGTTTTGTATGCATTCCGATTTAAAACTATCACTAACAATGCCTTAAAATTCACATCACACATCCGCACAGCATATCTGCATCTCGCTGCATCTTCCTACTTGCAGATACGGTCAGCTCCATAATTAAAAAACACGTGTCTGTTAAAATTCATACTCAAAATCCCTGCGTTTACCATTTTCACAATTCAATTTAAGCAATATCCATGCCACTAAACTGACTTCAACTTAAGAGAAGTGATCAAATACCGCTATATATGAAAATAAAAGCTTCACCACTTATGCTGACATTGACATGCGGATTTCTAAAGTGGGAAATTTAGAGAGATGCAAGTAAAGCTTGTGCGTTTGCTACCTGCACACGCTTTGTGTCTGTATAATTTATTGAACGTTTTTTGGCAAATTTTATTGAGCATATAGTCGGGGTAGGTCGTAATCCCGCTATATTACCGACAAGTATATCTCGTACGTTAGGTAATATAATATCCTTCTTCATCATTTCGGGTTTCAGGAGTCGATTCATCACCCATCGAATTCCACCGTAGAACTGCAGGATTCCTTTATTTTGTGTGTTTGTAATCTAACCGTATCGACTTGTACGGGTTTTCGTTGGAACGTTTCATCCGGGATGGATCAGTGAGCCCTTATAATATGATGTTAGTTCAGTTGCGTTTGGTTGGGATCTGTTAACTGTATGATTTTTCGTCTCGTTCAAAGTTTTGGTTGGTTTCAATGTATTTGAATCAATCATACATACACGAATACATAAGATAGTTTTAATAATCTGTTTACGTACCCTTCTTCAAAGCCTGCATCATCTTAAGGAATCAAAATTTGTGACCTAAAATCGATGAGGACTCACACTGAAATATATCACTCATGGAAACTGTAACGCTCAAGCAAGCTGCTACACCGAATTCTGAGACGCAGCCATAAATATCAAATTCAAACTCTACGGGTCCGAGGATGTTGATCTTTTGTACATAAAATGATTGAAGTCTAATGTGTATCGAGGCTTTTTAAACAATATGCAACCCGCAACGCAACTAAACGCATTATAGTCGCATTAAGTGGGGATGCTTCTCTGAAGTGAAATGTGGCTTCGTCAAATCAAAGATGTTATAAAACCCATTTCAAACGAACCACACAACACGAACGATTTACTAAAATTGTTCATCGAAATCAACCAACTTTACTTGAAATTACCTGTGCAGTGCGTTCGATATCTGCTTCAGTGATTGGCCGACTTCTTGGACGAGTTTTTCGTTGTCTTGAACGTTCTTATTGCTGGCGGAGCGCAATGACCGTGCCTGGTTCTCCACCCGCGTGACTAGCTCTCTGAAGTGAAATTTGGCATGCGGAGGCAGGCTTTCGTTGTCAGCAAACGTAACGCAACAGGACTGCAAAGAATTAAGCCGATCGCTCAGCGCCAACCACTGTGTGGCGGAAATGTTGGCGACAGGCAATTTCAACCCGCTCTGCAGCTGCAGCACCAGCTCCAGAATGTTTTCCCGTCCACCTGTTGCAGGAGGCATCGGCGATGCGACTGGTACCGAGGAAGGCGCTGTCGTTGTGGCCGATTTGTCTTGTAAGTTGGCGTTGTCGATCGATTTGGAGTAACCGGTACTGTAAGTGGCCGGTGTTCCACCGCCCGAGCCCGTTGTCGATATGGACGATGTCGATTGCATCATATTTTGCACCGGCGTTGCGTAAATGGAAGAGAATTTGGATGGCTTCATCGGGACGGCTGGTTTTTTGCTGTTTCCTAATGTCCCCGTTGAAACGCAACCAGCAGGGCTGACATTCGAGGGCTGCTGCGCATCCTGTGGCTGGTGAATCGTTTCTCCGGTCCCATCATCCGCTTCCAGATTATTGTTCATTTTCGGGACCATGTTGGCCGCACTTTTCGTACCCATCTTCGGACTCAGCTGGGCACTCAGCTGATCGTTCGGAGATTCCTTCGCTTCCCACAGCTTCTTGAGGCTGCTAATACTGCCGGTACTTTTGCGTTTTCCGTCACCGTCCTCGCCACCGGCTCCACTGCTTCCAGTAGAGAGATTATCACCGCTACCGCCACCACTGTCCACTTTGAGCGAGTTGCCTTCCAAACTTTCACGCTTCCGATCGTCACTTAGTTCGATCTTTATTTCAGTCTTTTTCAGCTCGATCACCTTATTACTATCGATCGGGGCCGAGCCCGTCACTATCGTCGACGCAGCTGCACTGGTCTTTTTCAGCTTCAGTGAGTTGAATTCATTATTATCCAGCAGCAGCTTACTGCTTGGGTCTTGATTGTTTTTGCCTGACAGAGCGGTGCCATTCCTCGTTACCATCATCGTCCCCGTGTCGCCCTTTTTCTGCGTTCGATGGGTTTCATTTTCCGACGAGGAGGACGACGCCGAATTGTCATTGTTGTTTATGATATTGCCATTACTATTGCTGGAAATGGTCGTATTGATGGTGTTGTTATTGTGAATACTATGCGCGCTGTTGCCCGGATGATGTTTATTATTATTGTCCACAGTCGTTGCAGATTCCGCGAGATCACCACCAACATTCCCACCATTGCTAGACACTTCCGCACTGTTTTGATCGACTTTGCGCAACCGTGACTTAAAATCAATGATGCCCCCAGCGTTCTCCTCCTTTTTCGTTGCTTGGGCAGGAATACGCTTTCCGGCATCAACCTTCTTCAGTTGGGCTTTGAACGGTGGCTGAGCATTGGAATTGAAGTTTTCCGATGCCGAAGCACTGGACGACGGCAGAATGGTGGATTTGGACATCGTGACCGGCTTGCGCAACGAGCTGACGTCCGATGATTTGTAGTGCGATATTGGCTGCTGCGATTCCAAGGTTGCGGACAGCGGTGAGGGCGCCTTTGGTAAATGTACCGATTCACCCAGCTCACTGACTAATTGTGACGCTGGATCGGAAGTGCCGTGCAGCGGTATGCCACTGGCACCGACAGATTTTTTACCCCCACCAGCATCACCAGCACCCGGTGGTAAACACTTTGGCACATTTGTCACTCCTCGCTTGGTATCAGCTTTAAGTTCCTTCGCACTGGCCGGAGGTGGAGGTGGCATTGGAAGCATCGAGGGATCTCCCGCTGGATTGATCATAGCATCGGCCGGACTGCCCAGTGAGCTGCAGGAATCCGTAGACGGTTCCCGTTTGCGTAAGCTCACACCGAACCGTGAGCTCGCCTCTTCGACGCTTGGTTCCGTGTTGCGCACATCGTTCGATGGGGCCATCGTTTTCTCCATCATGCCACCACCTCCTCCTCGCTGATCGAATGGCATATCAAACTCCTCTGGTGGAGGCGGCAGATCGACGGGTGGTGGCGGGAATTCGAGATCGGCAAGAGTTGGCTGAACGGCGCGCTTAGGACTATTGTTTCCAACCGTCCCGCGAAAGGACGAAAACGTCATCATCGAGCCATCCGTTGTCGTGCGATGGCGCTGTAACTTTGAAAGACTAGCTGTGGCCGAGTTGGACATGGTCACCCCGCTCGAGGAATTGCTACGTATCATCTGCGGTTGTGCTGCTTTAACGGCTGCCGCATTCCGTTGTGCTAGTATGCTGTTTGATATCGCATTCGCCGCGGCCATCGGTGGTGGCGGAGGATCTGAAACCAGTGGCATGCCAGTGTTCGAACCCATTGGCATCTGGGCCGAGTTCTGCATTTGCATCGCTTGATGCTGCTGTTGAGACAGCTGCTGCTGTGCCGTTCCTGGCGATTGCTGAACTACGGTTCCATTACTTTGACGCAGAGACTCGAGATAGGCTCCTATTCTTGCATCTTTAGGCAGCGTGCCAAACCGGTTGATGGCTTTCTTCACGTTTTGAACCTCCAAGGCTCCGACTACGAGTTGTTGTTCAGGACCAATCAACGGTTGTGCTCCTATTCCGGGCGGCAGTGGATCACGGCGTGCCTGCTGTGGCAACCGCTTGCTGCCTCGGGTTTCCAAGCCACGGTTTCCCATGATCGGAGCCCGTTTGAAGGAGCTTTGCTGTGGCGTTTTCTGAAAGCCGATCGGTTCCGGATTCTCCGTGTCGGTGTCAGGCGTAACTTCTGTTTGCTCATTCTCGGAGTCTGTGGCACGATTCATGAGATTGGCCATGTCTCGCGTAAACCCTACAATAAAAACCATTTCAGCATAAATACAAATAACTCAACTTATGTTGCATATCATATCGGGAATTATCTCACGCTTGTAGTTAGTTTTTGCGGCATCGAAAAGCATGTTAAAGGTATTATAACTTAACATATGTTTACAGGTTATGCAAATAAATAACGATGTTATGATAATCATTTTAATACGTGAGTCGAATTAAACTAACACATACTATGCCGTTACATTGTGTATAGGCAAGAAATGAAATTAAAATTATTCGGACTTATGAAATGCAAAAAATATATTGAAGAAAACCAGCTAAATTATTAAACTGAAATCAACACAAAAGTTAGGCGGCATGTTTCTTTGGTGCTTTTAGTAGTTTTAGATAAAACGGTTCAAATGAAAGCAACCATCAAAATTCAATGACTTTTCGTGATTCATAAAATACCTCGAAACAGCTTATCGATAAGAAAACTACTGCAAGAGCACGATTTTGTGATAGGAATAGTAGTACCATTAGCATTTTGTTCGCCATCTCCGAGCCTGCAATTATCATCGTCCCGGTACGTCGAATCACGGCTAGACGAGAGCAGACTGAAATATAATAATCGATTAAAAAGGCATTTTTGGTTGGACGCAGCACGGCACCGCGTAGCAGATGCTCAACTGTACCTTGTTCTCTTTGGTGGAGCTGGGGCCGTTTTGCCACGCTTGTTCGTTGTCCGTCGCATCTGCACTCCGGCGGTAGCCGGTTGTTTGTTTCCAAATGTGCTGAATTTAGAGCCGGATCCCGAATCTGCAAATGCATAATGAATTATATCATGAAAACCGATCCTTATCTATCGCAATTCATTCATTTTCCTGTTCTTGTTATTGAGAATGGATTTTTTGGACAAAATTTCTGTGCGTGATAACATAAAAGACATTTCACATCAACGAAAACAATGCCATAAAAATTATGAAAAATGTTAAAGAGTGTACGATCTCCAAATTTGATGATAGAGAGTGTCGCAATTGGAGCAATAATTTTTGTAAACTTGTTTTAATAACTTAATTTTGATTTTTATCCTTGCTTATAGTAGATTACGTTGATTTACTAACATACCTTTAAAGGTAAAACAAGTGTTGTTATCAATTAGTTCAACCTATCATAATGACTCACCAGAGATGGGAGTTATTGCCGGTTCATGTTGCGACTGCTGTTGCTGTTGCTGCTGCTGGGGAGGAGGTGGTAGCAATTGTTGTTGCTGCTGCTGCTGCTGCTGTTGCTGCTGCATCCCCATGTGAGGCTTCTTGTTCATCTGCGGTGTAAGCTGCATCGGTATCACGCCGACCCCTTGCAACTGCTTTTCAACCGCTTCGGTAATGGAGGATTCCTGTCAACAGAAAATCTATCCGAATAAGACCTATTAGCTCTAGAGAGACACCCCATCTCTAATTACCTGAAACATGTGCTCGAGATCGTGATGGATGCTCTTGAAGGTCGGCCGATCTTGAGCATTCCATTGCCAGCACTTTCGCATCAGGTCGTACACCTCCGGAGGGCAACCTGGCGGACGCTCCATGCGGTAACCGGACTCGAGCTTGTGGAAGACATCAGTCAGATCGATGCCCGGGTACGGCGACATGCCGTACGTCGCAATCTCCCACAGCAGCACACCGAAGGCCCACACGTCCGACTTGGTGCTGAACTTGTTGTACGCCAGACCCTCGGGTGCCGTCCATTTGATGGGAAATTTAGCCCCAGCGTGGGCCGTGTACGTATCGTCACGCATCAATCGGGCCAGCCCGAAATCAGCCACCTTCACTAAGTTGTTGTCACCGACTAGGCAGTTTCGTGCGGCCAAATCGCGGTGGATGAAGTTCCGGCTCTCGAGATAGCTCATGCCGGATGCGATCTGCGTGGCCATGTACAGTAACGCCACCGCGTCTAGCGTCTCTCGGCCAGCGGTGCGCAGAAAGTCGAGTAAGTTGCCATGGCTCATAAACTCGGTGATGATGTAAAACGGTGGTTCGCGTGTGCAGACGCCTGTAACAAAAGAATGGAAAGTTAAAACGTTAAACACGTGTTTGGAGATTTGTTGTGCATTCATTTACACAGCGCATTTTATTCCGCCGATGAAAGGAAACGCAACACACGAAGGGTTTTTTTTTGTAATGAACTAGAATTTCAGAGAAATTGCTATGCTTATCGATGCCACAATTATGCGAAACAAATCCTATCCAATTAGACATTTGTCGTCGCTAATTAAACAACATTTAAACCTTTCACTTTCACTTTTAATTTAAAATCAGAAAAATAACGTTGCGATGCATATTTACATTTTTAATCTTTTATCCAAGACAGTGCCGCCTGGCCGTCTTTTGTAATTTTTATGCCGTACATCAAACAAATAAAATCTAAAATAAAACAATCACATCAAGCTACACAATTAAAATAATGATCAACAATAAAAACAGGGTTGCAGGCGTCACTGTCATGAACAATTTAAAAGAAATGATGTTCAAGTACACTTTAGTAATGAGAATTTGTACACAACACGAACAACTATTTAAAATTTAATGGCCTATGAGGTTAGGTTTACTGCTCTGTGACATACAATCAGCCAAATGTCGAGATTAAGCTCCTTATATCGCAGTTAACAATAATCTCTAAATTGCATCTGCATGATCACGCAGATAAGCTTTAAAACAAGACAACGTTCGAATAGCGTGGCTTGGAAACAAAAATCCGCTCAACTGAAGGTTAAGGAGTGGTAGATGTATTTCTTGCAATACGGCGCCTTGCCTTTCTAAAATGTATATATATATGCTCAGCTAACCAAGGCTTCCACGATTCCCATATGTTGCAGTGTACTGCTTACCTATTAGCTGCACCAGGTTTGGATGTTTCATCTCCTTCATGATAGCAGCCTCTTCCAGGAAATCTTTCAACGCCATCGTATCCTCCTTGAGCGTCTTCACCGCAACCGTGTTGCAGTACCGCTTCCACACAGCCTCATACACCTCACCGTACTGACCTCCGCCCAGCTTGTGCTTCATCACAATGTCCGTCCGGCAAATTTCCCACTCGTCCGGTTCCGGACTAAGCGGGAACACCGTCGGTTTGTTCTGCTTCGGTGCCGGATACAGCAGCGGCGTGATCAAGCCATGTCCTTCATGCAGCGCACTATGATGATGCACCAGCTCAGCCAGCGTGTTAAACTTTGCATCAGCCGTCACGTAAACCTTCCCATCCGAGTCCTCCGAGATCCGGTAGTGATAGACGCGACCATCATACCGCAAACTAATGCTCCGTTGGCCTGGGGAACTTTCGCTTTCACGCACCAGAAAGCTTCCGTTGATGCCGGAACTGAGCAGATACTCGGCGGCATTGCGCGAAATTGGCCCATGATACCAGGAGTGCTTTTCCAGCGAATTCAACGGTGTCACGTAATTCGACGGCACCCAACCAACGTGGCCCGAATCCGAGTGAGCCTCACACCATTCGCCGGACTTGTTGTACGACAGTATCCGCACCTGTTCGCCTTTGCGCAGGCTCAGTTGATTTTCACCGCCAGCCTTAAAGTCGTACAGGGCCACAAACAGCTGAGGATCGTCCTCCTCGGGTCCTGGTGCCAGCAGGTTCTCTTTGGACGTCCACCGATTGGCCGTTTCGAAGCTGGACTGGGCGGTGTTCGAGCTGCCCTGCGAGTGCATCGTTCCGGTGTGGTTTTCCGGCCCATCCTGATTCTGGGTGAGCAGATCCGTCGGCAGTAAGCTTCCCGGTGGTGGGATGTGTGGTAACGGGCGCGATTGTAATAATGCCTCTGGAAAAGGGACATCGGAAGAAAGCAAACGGTAAAAAAGGGGTACAATTAATAAAATACGCCAGAAAGAATTTCCAAATTTTTCAGTCTCTCTCGCCGTTTCTCTATCTCGCTTTTTTACGGTTTCTAACGACGGGTAAATATGCGATATAATTACAAATAATTACAAGCTAACAACATCCTTTCTCCACGAAGCAAACAGAGAGCAAACACCATCGAGTCCATTGAACTCGGTGTTCAACCAAACCCACCCCTGCGGGGGAGTTCGAATATATTTCACTTTCCTTCAACAGAAAGCCCCCAAAAAGGCTGCTTTTGTTAATCGCAAAATATTTCATGCTGCTCTACCGCGTTGAAGCATCATCTTAGGACATTGCACTCCCGGTGGTGGTGTGGCCCAATTCACCCACACAGGATAATTCGCACACACACACACACACACAGATCTGTGAACACGGTAATGGCGTGTGAAAAGAAAGTATAATAAACCGCTGTTCGCCGGTGGTTTGCGCTTTTCTCAACAAAGCATAACTTAACGAAAGTGCAAGTGCGATTGATATGTATATGCAAACGCGGGCGGCCGCCGCAACGAGCCACTTTTCTCCCCTTTTCCGTCTGTTGAGACGTTATTAATGGTAACCACACCATCATTATTATTCACCGCAAATACTTCGACATAAAAGAATGTGCGCTTTTCCCATAACGAACGGCCAATGGGGAAGGAAAAGGGAATCTCCACCTCTCGTGTAAACCCTGCGCGCGTGTGCCGGTTGGGTGGAACGTGGAAAAGCATTCGCCATTAAAATTGGCAGTATTTCATCTGCTTAATCGTTGGGTAATGTGCTGCTGAGTGTTAAAAAGCTCCCTGGTAAAGCGGGAACGTCTTATTTGCAACGGTACTTTTTGTTTTATGCCAAGAGAACCGTGCAAAAGAAAAGGGCCAATTTGATAAGAATAAAAAAAACAGATAAAATCTTCTTGCGATCTTGCGGAAGCTACATATTTGTTAACTATTTATCACAGAAAGCTACTTGCGAAGAAGATAATATCAAATGATGTCCAAACAAACGACATAGCCAATTTAATCGCACCCTTTACCAGTCGTCGGTGGTTTGCTATGAAAAACCATATGACCAACATATGTAAAATCGATCCAAAAAACTAGCCGAGACTTGAGAAAATCATCAACACACACTCTTCTAAGCAGGAATTAAAACGAAACAACCCCGTTACAGATCGCCATTTGGGTGCACTTTACGAATTAAGTTCTGCAACAGATGGGCGATGATTGTGGGCACAGAGACACAGGAGAAGGAAAGATAGCGCTTATTTTAGATCGACCCCCATCATCAACACCGTCCCCCACACGGACATGATACTTCTCTCCTCGCTTTCCATGACCGTAATATTCGCCAGTGGCATGAACTCGACCGACATTGCGCAGAGATCGTTGTCTCTGAGTACTGGTTTCGGACTTCTTTGCCGGCTTTCGCCACGGTCACGATAGAGGCTTGGGGATTTCGGAAGGGTATGAATGGTCGCGAGAGGACTGGGCTCCTTTAACAGGCCTTCCCTCCAGCTCGGCTCACGAAGCTGCGTGGTTATCCATCTATTGCCCTAACCTGACTATGGTGAATTATCTCTCAGCTCGGACATGCTTAATAAGGTCGAGGACAGCGTGTACCCGGCTTGGGAGGACGAGGGATAGTGATCTCTCGAGCGAGAGTGAACTAATAAAGGGGAAAGATATACATCAAGTGTTTTAGCATGTTGCAAAAATGGTTAAATTTTCTCACCAGCCTACATTAGCGTAACGTAGCAAAGATGTCTAAAATGTGTTTAAGAACTTTTTTTATCTTGTATTTCCTATTGCAACTGATCTACCAAACCAATTGTTCAACTTACGACGACCTTGACACAACCCGAACCAAACAAACCAACCAACAACGCCCAATTCGGCAATCTTGTGCACCAGATTTGGATGCTGGCCAAGCTGCATAATGTCCTCGGATGGAGAGAACAGAAAAAAAAGCACACACAACAATAGATTGTGCTTGCTCACACGTGAAACATAAATTGCAAGGGCGGCCCAAATCAGCTGCAGGCAAAAATACCTTCGCCTGTTTCTTCTCCATCTTGTTAGGCAGAAGAAGCATGCTCCATTAATTCCGCTACCATAAATCTCGGCTTCGAAATGATTGCACACAGAAGAAAAAAAAAAGAATGGCAGGTCACAAATGGAATCACACCATCGGTTAACCAAGGACGGAGTAAAGCGTAGCTCGTCCATTTTACCTTACGATCTTCTCTGAGCTCCAATGGCCACACGCCATAAAAGAAAGAGAAAAAAAAAGATTCAATTATTTTACCACAACTCATCGCACTCGCGCGATGAAAATGCATGGCGTCACACTTAATAGGGGTTTTCGTGTGAAAATGGCACTCCCAAAACAATGCACCAACCAACGCTGTCTCATTGCATTATAACTCAAAGTCCCATCCGAGGCTAATTGGGGGGCAAAATAAAACGACATTTTGCCCTTACGAATTATGAAAAAAGACCAATGCATATTTTGCACCAGCTTCCACCCACGTGTGAGTGGGGGGAGATTATTTAATGGCGTCTATTATTTTGGCAAACACTCGCACCACATGCTTTCTCTGAAAAAAAAAACCCTTGATCTTTTATTACTCAAACGAAGGATTCTCCTCCCGTGTTTTTTTGTATTCACCACCTCTCAGAAACATCATTCACGAGATGGGGGTTTTTTTCACATCGATAGACCGCTTGAAGGGTGGCAAAGAATAAACCTCACCACAGCACTATTACAGGACGACGCGGTGAGGCTGAGCATAAAAAAAATCAAGAAGAAGGAAAAGGAAAAAAAGAGACAAATAATATAACACACGCCAGCTTCTCTTCATTTGCCGGTTAGCCAACAACAACTCGCCGCCGCCGCCACGCGTTGTGTAAATATAAACATCAACAGAGTCCACCGCCGTCCTCCACCCCCTCCAGTTAACCAACCTCCTCTCACCTCCCCCTCCCCCCCCACCCAGGTGTGCTGCAACGTCACTTGCTGCCTGGCCTCTCGCCGAGAGTACACAAACAAATCGGTGGGAACCACTTTATAAACACCGAGGTTGGTTTGGTTGCTCGTCTCGACACGGAATGATTCGGAAGCTGTCCGGATGGACAGATGGGGAGGGGGGGTGGCCCATTACCGGGGCCACGAAGAAATCGGATACCATTCATCCCCGGCCAGACGGCCAGACCAGATAGTGGTGGTGGGGTTTTCCCAAAGTGTCTAAGACACCGCCGTTGTAGCAATTCGTCACTCTGAACAAGTATCAGCTGAAGTCCGCTCGGGTTTGTGGTTTGTTGTTTGCTCTCCATCCCCCGGAGCCTGGAATGATCGATCAGCGCACCGGATACCGGCACTACCACCACCGGAAGTGAACCGTAAGAGAGTGGCGAAAAAAAAAAACAACAAAGAAATCCCTCCGTTTAACTCTGCTACTGCATCGTGTCCGCGACACGATGGTGGCTAATTTTGTGGGCATTTTTTTTCTTCTTCTTCTGCCCGTTTGTCTGTCTGCTTGTCGTGTGTGAAAATCAAAGCCAACAGCAGCAACAACCTTGGGGTCCTTTAACACGCAACACGGTTGTTAGAAACATCGACAACAACGCAACGAAAAATCACTTCTTCCCGCCATCAGGGAGCGCTCGCCTCTCGGCCAAAGCGTTTTTTTGGGGCATTATGATACAACAACAACGGGGCAATAAAACGACGGCTTGCGTTTAACATGACGCAACCTTCACAAAATCGAACCGACGGCCGGATGGGGGGCTCTCTTCCGGTTGCGATCACTCACTGCCTGCCGATTGGGATTCACACACACACACACACATATAGGGCCAGCCGGCCAGCCGGTCGGTGTCTAAAAGGGCCCTCATGGGACGTTGGGAAACAGCACGCGTAGTCGCCGTTTAACACGCGATCAACACCACAACAAGTGAGGAAAATTCGTGCGAAAGGTTTTCCACATTTCCACTTAATGTCACGAATTAGTAACCACCAAATGCGGATGGATGCGGAATGCGGACAGCAGGCAACAAATCGGACTAAAACATGCCCATCCCCGTGAGAGACCATCGTGACATTGGCTGAGTCAGAGGGCATCATCTCGCTTGGGGCAGCTTGGAGCCAACGTTTTAATTGAGTCAGAACTGGTTTCCAGCTCGTTGCTTCGCAGAAATAATACCGTGAGGGGGGAAGAAACGGTCTTCTCGATTTTTACCGCGTACGCCCTTTTCATGCTGTGAGTAGATTTTTATGTGAATCTGCCCTGTTATCGCTTAACGTGAGTCCCTCGAGTCTAACGTCGAGGAGACTCCATAGAGGACGTCGTGTTTTTTGGCTCATGAGCTCAGAATCTGTGTCCAGACGATCACGGTGCTTTGGAAAAGGACTGTTATTTCGTAAAAAGAAGAACACTTATATATGACTTCCAGGTGTCATTAGTAACTGTCTAACATTTTGTTAAGCGATGAACTCATCGAACATTCTAGTTAGCTTTATTACCGAATTAAATGACTCTCGTAGGTGGTCTTAAAGGCATTCGCATTCCCGCATTTTGCTACCCAATCAAACTAACATTCTAACAAGGCATATGATGGACTTATTTTCAATTACTACGAGTCTGAAAAACCACACCAAAGCTGCTACCTCATGCTTGTTACACAACAAACCCTCCCAGAAAGCAGCTCAACATGGTGTTGACACGATACATATGGGCTCGGAAGCCTGTGGACCTACCTACGTCTCCGATAGTGCAGTAAACACACAGCTTAAGCCGAATTTCCGTTGGCGTATTTTATACTGTTTATTTGAATTTCCTCCCTTCGACCATCGAGACACGAGATTTCCCACCAAAAACGGTCCCGCTCGCCACCACCATCTCGTCAATTATAACACTTATTTCCTTTTCACAAAAACCCTGCCAACTGCCGGTGGAACCTCCACGAAACACACACACACTCACACCCAGCATGAGCCCTTCGTACCACAACTACGAGGAGGGTTTTCTTTCGATCTGCACCATCATGCCGGTGGCGAGAAGGAAATTGAAATACAGGAAGCACACACCAGGCTTGCGGCCGAGAACACACGCCTCAAACGCGAGAGTTGAGGCTGCCGAAAAACGAGAAAAAAAAAACAGTGCCCTTCTCCTGGCATCCCAGACACACCATCGAACGCCTGGTTTGTGCCCCACACACGATAATGCATTCGGCGGCGTTCTGGTAGGAAATCATCAATCTTGCTTCGCTGCCATTTTTGGACCCCGGGAGATGAATCGGGAGAATCGGGTTCCCTGACTCGGGAGAACCTCGATGTTGAAGGGGGGCCTCGAAATAAACCCTCATATGGACGGGAGCACAACCAACTACCCACCATTTCCATAAAGAAGACGAACAAACCACACCCGGGGGGCAGCACACAGTGTTTGGTTGTTGTCACCAATCAAAGCGGAATAATGCATGCGCGCGCGCGAGAAGAAATAAATCATCATATCAACTCGGGAGTTCCGTCGGTCGATGCAAAATGCCGCCGCCGTCTGTCGTTTGTCGTTTAATCACTCACTATTTATGCTTGGTTTAAACTCTCACAAAACGAAATTGAACTCTGTGTGTCGTGAAGTCGTTTGGCGTACAATAATCCCACCCCAAACATGCTACTGATCTCATTTGGCACAAAATGAAAACGGGAAAGCCACGCTGGGGAAACGCCCATTAGCCAAACAATCCAAACAATCGAGCACGATCACCGGAGCAGATAATTTGTAATTGTTGCAATAAAACGCAGGTTTCTTTTTTCTTCACCCCGTTTGCCCTTAAGCGAGCTAATTACTTCCACAACATATGGGAGGGGGCATATTTCACGCATAAGAAGACGCGAAATGCGAACTACCTTCCTCTGCTTTGGTTCAAGGGGCTCACATGCCGATTTTAGGAAGGAACGTAAATTGTGCATGTAATCTTTCCCCGAATCGTGTGCTTTTTTTCCGAGAAATGATTTCCTTTCCGTTGCCAAATCGATACACACACACGTGTGACGGATTCAAACCGCGTGAGCTGATATGAGGCGCAGATAAGATCGAGATTATGTTCCGTGCAACAGCTGTAATCGAAAGCAAAGCGCGCAGTGTGGGGCATGACATCATCGTTCGAGCGCGAGTACTTTTCTAACGTACATGTGTATATATTTATTTCTAGCTAACTGTCGCGCTGGTGTGGGAACAATTTCGCCACTAAAAAGACACATTTTTTTCACTGCCAAACGGTGAAAGTGACCCTCGCTGCTACACAATGGCATCTATCCCTTAGCCATGGCAAGGTGTGGGGGGTGCTTTAAAAATAGGCACCCGAAATATATATTCACTCCGTGCAGGGAACGACACACCGAGCGACAGCTTCGTCGACATGGGGAGGAGGGTTTCAAAAATGGGCAAGGGCACCATAATTTTGCCAGCGTCCAAACCTGTGCTTCTGTGACCTTTTGCTAGCGAGAGGAAAAAACGATTAATCGGCCATTTTTTTTATCCCCACCTCCTTAAACGTACGTAGAAAAATGCCGACAAGGACACCGCATCGTGAAATGCTAAAATATCGTCCATCCTTGAAGTGCAATCAAAACCGCGCTTATAATTAGCTTGTTAACCAATCACCTCGATCGATGAGAATTGATGATCTTCTAAATTCGTCCTGTGATCGATTGATGGTAAAAAAAAACTATTCGAGTTGCTTCCTTCAGAGAAAGCACTAACATTAGGGCACATTTTTGTGACGTTCTTCCTTTTTTTTGAGGGGGAAGTTTCTGCTGCCCATCTCCTCAACATAAGGCCCCCTTCGCTTTATCGCACTTTGCAAGAAGTTTTTCGTTGTCCTTGAATGTTGTTGTGCCACGGCCGGTCTCTTTCTGTTTCGCCATCAGCAACCGGCGGATGCTTAGGGCCGCTGCCCGGTTTCTTTTCGATGTTATTATTCCCGATTCGCAAACCTCTCTCTTTCTTATGCTAACAGTCGATCATGCTCTGGCGCTCAATCGATGATTCTCGCGCGCTGTTGTGCTCTCTCCCACTTTTGCGGTTTCATTATATGCACGCCAGGAATACCATATAAGGATAAACTCTAGGCAAAACCCCCCTGAAACATACTCTCTTATGCTTCTCTTTGGTTCACGCTCCCTTCATGTTGGACAGCTGTTGTCTTACACGACCATCCGTGCCATGTGGAAGATAGAAATGGCTGAATGGGTATATTTTAAATTCCGACTTCAAGCGGGAGAACCGGGATGAAAATCAATATTTGACCAACGAACTGAAATTAGTTCGATGGACCTCTTTTTTTTAGAAAATAAAACATCCGGACCGCCATTGTGGTATAGGTAGATTCGAACAAAAATGTTAGTCCTTTCCTTGATGTCCTTCTTGAGTTTGATAATTAATAATTACTAGTTTGATAAGAGATTAAATTACATAAAGTGTTTAATATGTAAAAGAGCAAACATGCATATCACCATCAAAATTGTTTATCTAAAAATGAGCAATATAATATTATTTCTTTTGACAACCACGTTATCACGAATGTCTCTATCTTTTCTAATAAAGTTTTTCTTCATGGACAAGATGCTTTTCTACACTATTTAAACCAAATTTAAAACACTGTTTAAAACAGCGTTCTGTAACAAACAACAGTTTCCGTGTGCTAATATCTCCGTTCAAAGTCATATTATGGTCCATGGTTTGGTCGACATATGATTTGACTTTGCAAATTGTAGGCTGCAACTATAAGGCTTCATGGGCAAACTGCAATATTATGCAAGTTGCTGGTACGGATTGTTTATACAACTCGTATTATTTGCGATGTAACTAATCCTGCCCACAACTGTCCTCTTTCTGGCAAACATCCGTCACAGGTAAACCACAAGCACACGTAACGCAAAACGTGTGTTTTGTATCGCCACAATAAGCTCAGTGCTTGTAACAGAATTTGATGCAAAAAAATGAAATAGCAAGGAATAAAAATAATGCATCATTCAATTCTTTTCATATCATGAATAATGCACCGATTGTGTTGATCGTATTTTCAATCATTTTATCGCTTCTCTAATAAAACAACCATGTATTCTAATCTGTTAGTCTATCGTTTTCATTCAAACCAAAAAGAGGTATGTGTAGAGCATTAATTTATCGAATAATTCATCATGTTGAATTTTTTGTCTCGTTAACAAACATGTGACTTCTGATTCGTTATTGTTGTTTGCCTTCAACAGTAAAGGTTAATCTATTGCTGATGATTCATCGTTGTTTCCAAATACCAAAAACTATCCATTGTACACATTGCAGTGGTTAATAATTTGCAGAACTTACATTGAAGCATTTCATACTATTCCCTACATCTCACACGTGTGCCAAATTGGATAAAATTTTATCATTGTTGTTTTTGTCAATATCAAACTAATCGAAACTCAACCGAACCGGATATCATTGCTCAAAGCAACAACATGGTGATAAACATACATATTATTTTACGATCTCAAACGAACAAACCCTAATTGTTTGCCATCAATATGCGCTAACGTACTCGCAGCGCTTTTACGCAGTCGTTCCAATTATCTACGATTTCGCTACTTTCCCGGAAAACCCCGCTCATGAGCCGCAGGAACCAAACGCACACACACACACACGTGCGCGCGCGCCCGCACAGGACATTCTCCTTACAAGTGGCTACTACAATTTCCCAGCAACAAAAAAAAAGATAAAATGCCGCTTCTGCGCAAAATCAATTCTCAGTAGCAACGACGACGACGACTACTTCGATGGGCGCGAGTTGTAAGCGCACACACATGCACAACATCATCATCAACACGCACGCACGCACGCACCCTCTCGTTTTCATTTCATCTCTTATTTTTTCTCTCTCTCACACACGCAGACGCATTCTCGCTTGCACTTTCCTTCTCCAGGAACGTAAGAACACACAGTTTCAGTCATCCATCCCCTGGCCTACTAGACGCTAGATTGGGGTGGTTTGCAACCCCTCACCCCATCCGCCTCCCTCTCCCTCCACCCACAAGCGTCAGTGGCAACACGACGACGATGGCCACGACCACGGCTACACACGCGCGCATGTACGCGTAAGTAACAACAAACACTGAAGGACTGCCGCGCTTTGTTTCGCCTTTGTCTCCCTTTTGGGAGGAGGGTGTTGGTGGGTAGGTTTTACCGGCGTTTTGATCGGCAAAAAAAAATTGCCATGCTTCATCAACTGGTGGAGAAAAAGGGCGAGTTGAGAAACAACAAAACAAGGAAAGAAAAGCCACCCAAACCACCCACGAATGTCTGCCAAAAAAAAAAGTAATGGCGACTGATAATCGGCGATAAAGCGTCTTTCGAATGGGGATGGTGGATTAGATTAAATGAAGAAAAACCCGAGGAGGTTGTTTTTCACTTTCCACCACACGTGGACCATGGCTAGGAGGAGATTTTTCTCGTCCTTGAGCGTTCGATTGACGGCTAGCGCTAAAATCATCGGACGCCAATGAGGGATGGCATTTTGGGGAGGATTAAAAATAAATCAACCCAACTTTAAGCCAAACGCCAACGGCAATAAGTATTTGGAAATGTCGCCCGCCAGCAATGCCAGCAGAATGAAAAATATCATTCCCTCTCCGCTCGGGGAAAAACGACTCCACCAAACGGAAGTATTTATAAAAAGCCCCATGCCGCCGGAAAGGTTAACACACACACACACGGGGGTAGAAAATTAATCTGCCATCGCTGGTGTGCCTCATTTGGAACCGTATCAACCAAAAAACACCCCAATCGAAGCATCCACTGGTTGATGGGGATATTTGGTTAATTAGATCTTCGACCATATGCTCAATAAACGGGTACCAGGGGGAGTTATTCTACCCCAAAAAAAAGCCGAAGCCACACAGCCAGCCTCGCAAAAATGCAGAACAAGTGCACGCACGCACACTCACAAAAGTGGGCAATTACGCGTGGTTGCAAGGCGCGTGGAGGGTTAAAAAAACACTCACAGATATTGAGACGTTCGCGCGCGTTGTGTAGAATTGCAACCCTCTTGCGGGGGGGGGGGGGGGGGTGCGTAATGTCGTGAGAAAAAAAAACCCACCCCCAGAGAGCGAGAGACATTCAAATGACTCCACCACGAGGTGGTAAGAGAAAAGGATGGTGATTTCGCCTCCAGAATTGCAAACCTCGTTGCGAGAGCGTGGGGAAGAAACACCAGCAACAGCAGCAGTTCCAGTTGTTGTCGGTGTTGTGACCCACCTTAATAAGGCCGGTTCTTGGCCACCACCTCCAGAGAGGCTGCTGCTGGCTGATGTTGGCCTTTTGAAAGTCTCCCAACACGAACGGATCGGAGAGCGTTGTGATAGTAATTATGGCTGCATTTACAGCAGGGGGAGACGACTTGTACTTGTGTGTGAAAAAAGGGCTTGTGTGCAGCACTCGAGACCCGTCGACGACGGTATTCACGTGGGTCAAACTTCTGCCGTTCGAGGCAAGACTTCCTGCCGGTGAGAATGGCGCACTTGAAGGCCGGATTCTTTTTTCTCACAGGGGGCCTCAATTCATGCGTAAACAAATGCCCCAACAAAGCTGCGAGACGACTTGGGGGTGCAAAATGTACCAAATGGAGTGAGAGGGAAGATAAATCAATTCAACAAACCCCCTCTTTTGGTGGGCATTTTTGTTGAACAAAAGCGAGTGCAACAGCGAGACGAGAATTCGAGGGAAGACGAATTGTCCAACCCCTATTAACGTGGGGGAGGAGGAGGTTGGCATTACTGCAGGCGTGTGTTTGTGCGCGTGTGTGTCCTTAATTCGGACCCCCTTTTTTTTTTGGAACCGCCACATGGGGTCAATGGTCACAGGACGTGTGCGTGCAGCTTTCACAAAACCGAACGTAATTCCAAGAAGCACATTTTGCCGATTTTTTGCAGCACTTTTGATTGGATTTTCCTTGGCTTTTTGAGGACGGAAAGACGTTCGCTCAAACCATGAACCCTTCCTAAAGCAGCTGTACGGAAAAAGACGTCATGTGAGGACGAAACGGGTCGGTAAAACCCAGCCCGGAACACAACGGCCTTTACAAAATTCAACCGATTCCAAAAACCCGGGTCTACACGGCGGCGCATTACGATGTGTTGAAAGTAATTCGTAAGGAAGGAAAATAATAGGGGACTGGTGGCATTATTGGCCCCTCTCAATTTGCCTCTCTCTCCCCCTTGCGTCGCCCTTACACACACATGGGCTCTGGCTGGCTGGCTGGCTGGCTGGCTTACCGGCGACTCCTACGCCCAGAAAAGGAAGAAGGGAAAAAGAGAGAGAAAGAAAAAAAAAACCCCGTACATAAATGCAATGCCGTGGAAGAGCGTGGAATGCTGGCTGGCTGGCTGGCTGACTGGCCGCGACGAACAGACGGAGGGTCAATCGATAAGCATTTTGTTGCTCCCTCTCTCTCTCTCGCTCTCTCGCTCTCACTTTCGCTCATCCACCGGAGGGTTACTTTTTCTCCTTTTCGTCCGCGCTTCAACACAACGATCGAGAAGCGGATTTTTCTCAAAGCCAACCAAAAGCGAACCGAAGAGATGATGATTGTCGCTTGTTGGTGTGCGAGACCGAAAAAGGGGGCGAATGTGTGGGTGGGTTGTGCTCAAGGATCCTGCCGGTAAATTCCCTTTCAGCGAGGCGAAGGAAGATGCGCACATGGCAAGCGCAATGTCACAGGACGAGCACCAGAAGGCTCTTTGTGAAGAGGTTTTTCTTCTCTCTTCTCTTGCTTCATGTCATCCAAAACGCCTCCGTACATCCGCATCCTTATCGCCGAAATTCGGCTTATCACACACGCTACACAAACGCACACACACACACAACCTCACATTCGATAGATTCCGGTTTCGAATGAGACTCACGAATCGTTGGCCCAGAGAAGTGTGTTTCAGCCCTTCGAAGGCCTGGTGGTCTGTCTGTTGGTTTCTTGTCTCAGAACAACCCCCCACCTCCTACCCCCCTCCCACCCCCTAACACCCACTTACCGCTATGCTCAGTGAAGATGTTCGAGCCAAGGGTCCGTGCATCCTTCGACGTACGGGGTTTGCTCCGGCTGGATCGAATCGAGCTGCCAGCACCGAGGGTAGAAGAAGTAGTTCCGACCGGACGTTCCTTCACCTGCTGGGCACCCATTGCCCCGGCACCAGGACCTCGGGACGTGTGGAAACGTCAGGACGTGATACCCAACAGATCAGCGTGGGTGGTGGGTGGGTGGGTGTTATCGTTGTGTTTCCTTTCTTTTCTTTTTTTGTTTGCTGGTTGATAGCACAGCACACGCCGGCGATATTTTACCGGCGACCGATTGTACGTGCGTGTTGGTGGTACACTCACACACTCTCGCCTGGAGGTACACTAGCGACCGATTGTAGTACGACACAGCCCACCAAAACCGCACCACAAACACACAAAGCCATCGGACGCGGCACACAAAACACACGTTATTTTTGCCTTCTTTACTTTTCTTTTTTTAATTCACCACCATGCACCGTGAATTTTGGGTGCTTGCTTTTCTTCCCCAACTGTGCCCCACCACTGTGGCCACCGTATTATTTCACGGAAATCACTTTTTTTCCTGCTCACTTTCGGGATACTATAGCCACCAACACGCCACC
Organism: Anopheles nili; assembly: GCF_943737925.1. Lineage (NCBI taxonomy): Eukaryota > Metazoa > Arthropoda > Insecta > Diptera > Culicidae > Anopheles > Anopheles nili. The sequence goes on from NC_071292.1 coordinate 43,614,304, forward strand.
ATACATGCACCAGGTACGTGTTTGGGTGGCTTTTTGGGTGCACATTCCACGCCACACTTTGAACACTTTGAATAGCACACCCGCGCGAACTTCTGCGCACACAACCCCAGGCACACATACACACACGCACGCACGCGCACACACTCACGCTCGCTTCCACTCGAAAAAAAGGGGGCTTTTTTTTGCTTTTCTTTCAAACAAAACCGTTTTTCAGCACTTAGTTTGGGCTCATTTCACGGACGCAAAAACAACACACCATCGGAGCCCAAAAGCCAGCGGCACCGAAGGGAACCTGCCATTTTGTGGAGAAGGGAAGAAGGGGGCATTTAGCAAATTTTCCGCGACAGATGGTTTTCCCAATCTCGAGGCGCTCGCTACGCGTGGTGGTGGTGTTTGAAAAACACACAAATGAAAAGCAAAAGGAAAACGTCAAAATCTGCCCGCCAGCGCCAGCGCCGCCGCCTGCTTTTCGTTGAAGGGTGCGCGCTCAACTACGCAGAAGTCGACGACAAAAAGGAAAATCACTTCCTGCTACAGCTTTTCCTTCCCCATTCAATTCGTTGGAAGCGCCGGTGTCTCCTTTTCTCGCAAACGGCGGTCGCCATTCGCAACGTGCACTCTCTCTCTCTCTCTTTCTCTCTCGCTTTAACACTCCCCTGAAGGGCTCTTGCGGGTCGGGAAGTCGCTCTATTTGGGGAGTGCTATATCAGCGTTTCGCTGCTGTGCACAAGTGCACGATTTTCCAACAAGCACAAACACACACACACGGTGGCTCCCAGCGAAAGCGAGATGAAAATGCATGCGGAAGAGCCTGCAAATAAAAAGCCTTCAACAAGGACCCGGGAGACTGCAGCGATGCATTTCCTTTCACGGCAAAAAAGGGTTGTGGTGTCCTTGTGACAAAAACACTTCCAACCAATGGAAGCGGCGTAAAAAGAGTTTGACTTTTCCATCTCGCAGCGGTAAGATTGCATACTTTTTCAAGGGAATTAGAGAGTAAGAAAAGCAACCAACTAAAAACAGGCACGAGTCCGTCGCGTCATGACGTTTGATCGGAATTTCTCACCCAACGAATATTGTGGAAAAATAATTACCACGAAAGCGGAGCGAAAGAAGTCAACAGCCTCACGCTTCCGTGCGGCCGTGGTCACCGCTTGCTACGTTTTTCATCGCGTTTTTCTCGCGCCCACTCCACTCCCCAGTGTTGCCTGGCGCTTACACACAGCTTCTTCTCTTCTTGCACAGCTCTCGCTCAGATATCGCAACCAGATTCCACCGTTTTGCCTGCCACAGCCTGCTGTGGGAACACCGAAAGGCAGGAAGAACCACCAGCGCATTCACACGCTGCTGATGGAGATGGGATGGAAGAGGGCGAAATGAATCGGGCAGGGGAGATTTCCTGCAGAAACCCGCAGAACTTGCGTCCGAAACTTTGTTACCACCACTACTGGTAGGTGTATGCTTTTCGACGTTTTAATGATGCCCGCGATTGCACTACGCGTGCTGCAACGTTCGCACGGTACTACTACTATTTCCAGCCTGCAGATTTCTGGCCAGCACACACGGCCAGCACTTACTTACGCTGTGTACACACTCTGGTGGTACCGTTTTACAGTGAGAAAAAATCTCTCTTTCCTGTGCTGCCTCTCTCTCTCTCTCCCCCTCCCGCCCACCTCGTCTCTTATACTTGCGCACCCCAGCAGCCGTCGTCACCGGATCTCCGACGGTGGCGTGCGGGAGTGAGGAATCTTTTGTTCCTTTTCTTTTCTTTTTTCTTTTTTGGTCGGAACTAGCTGCCTGCTTGCTAGGCCATTTTGCTGGCCAGGAGGGACCAGTTAGCACACGGCACACGGGAACGAGCACGGGAAACGGGAATACCCCTAACGAGCACTCACTCACGCTGACCAAAACGCTGCGCTTTCTTGCTTGCCTTCTTGTTAAGTAAGTATGGAATCGAAAAATATAGTCGCGATGCGTGCGGAGTGTTGATTTCGTAGCGATGCAGCTACTACAACAGGTACCCGGGTCGGACAATGTGCCGCGTTTTGACAGCTGGCCATTGCTCGAAAAAAAACGCAATTGTGACATTCCAGATCAAGCGGTTGAATTCGTCAAAATACTCGTGAATATGTATCGGAAATGTTCGGGCATTGAAAACACCCGACAGAACAAAACAACAGAACAGCTTCATTCACTTATTTTCTCATTCAGACCTCTTTTGAGGTTTTGTGCAAATGTTCCGATGGATGCGATAGTTGGCCGTCTTCGAAATCGCCGAATGTAATTTCCTAATGTCATACCAAGCACGTTCTCAACAACTATACCCGGTAGGTTAAATCTTTACACGGGATTCAATTTACTGATGGGGCTTTAATGCCTACATTTTTTCGTTTCTTCTTGCTTACCTTTTGCAAAAATTTATAAAGTCTTCGCTCCAACCAAAGGGTGATTTTTTCCTCCTGAACAGTAATAACAATAAAATACATCCAGTAGTTTAATTTGAACACGCCGGTCCGTTCTTATTGCGCGATTTGAAGTACGCTTGACGCTGGCGTGTTTTGAACACGTTATCCGCCTTGGCAGCAACTCCTTCGAAGTGGGAGCAAAGTGGGAGAACGAACATAGTGTGCGCTGCAGTCTGCGCTCAATTCTAGAAACGTCGAATCTTCATTTTTCTCCATCTCCTCGAAGCAAAATTCCTGCTGAGAGAAAGCTGCAAACGAGAGACTTATTTGGCAAACACGACCAAAGTCGCCAATTGTATTGATCTCAGTAAACCGACATCGGAAAATCATAAGTTTAGTGCATTTACTGGTTCCATTGCTCAGCTCGTGCTTTGTGAACGTCCGCAAAGATGTCGGAAAGCGACTGGGATACGGTTACCGTATTGCGTAAAAAAGCCCCAAAAGCAGCCACATTAAAGACTGAATCCGCCATCAACAAGGCTCGTCGCCAGGGAATTCCAGTTGAAACCACACAAAAGTGTAAGTAAAGCCTTTGCTGACGTTTGTTTATATCCTATTTCTGCGAACAGAGATTTCCATAACAGTACAATAATACCGGCGAACGTGAAATGTGTATTCTATTCTAAGATTGTCGTATCGGGCGCGCACTACGGCGAGAGACAAATGCAACATGACGCAATATGTATTTGGATGGCTTTAGTGTTTTATTTTTATCTAAATCGTACTGTGCACGATAATCGATCGTTCTGTTTCACGTATTTTCAGATAACGCTGGAACCAACAAACAGCATGTGGCGGCTAAAAATACAGCAAAGCTGGATCGTGAGACGGACGAGCTGCGCCACAAAACGTTGGCTCCATCCGTTGCCAAGCTGATCATGCAGGGCCGTCAAGCAAAGGGTCTGAGCCAGAAGGATCTCGCTACGGTATGGAGAATCCTCTGCGAGGGTTGACCCGAGTTCTCCCTACTAATCATTGCTTTGTATGCCTTTGCATATCTTGTACAGCAAATTTGTGAAAAGCCACAAATCGTTAATGACTACGAAGCAGGTCGTGGCATTCCGAACAACTTGATCTTGGGCAAAATTGAGCGCGTGATCGGTCTGAAGCTGCGCGGAAAAGATATCGGCACACCGATGGCGCCTCCCGGTAAGAAGTGAAGTGTCGGGGGGCAGTAACATCTCTCGCCTGCTAGTGGTTCTGCTCCAGATGTATGCATCATTCGGCACGAGGTCACATTTATTAATTGTAACTTTTAAGAAGAAATCGTGAAGCATAAACCGAGAAACCGTAACATCTTGCGTCGGTGAGCAGGAAACGGCTGCCGAACCATTGGAATGCTGCGTAACGTATTCGATGCTATTCCTATTATGATGAAAGAAACAAATTCTGTAACTCACCGTGCAGTTTTGTAGTGGTGCATAAATCGGAAATAATATTTACCCTGATGATATGGAGCCTCTGTGCAATGGCTTGTGTTTGTGCTGGCTTTATGTGAGAGATTCTTTCCGGGTTCATTGAAACACTTTCTGATTCCATAATGAAGGCTAAACTTTCGTCAGATTAAAGCATGCGAAGAGCGTCAAAGAAGTTCAAATATTGTGCGCATTACTTAAGCTGGACATTATACCTTCTTAATACATGCAAAATTTAAATGGACTAAAGTGGTGTTTAAGACAAAATTCGAAACTGTTTCATTTGTTGGTAAAGTAAGCATTTTTCATCCAAAATACAGGTTGCACAAATATTTCGAAAGTAGTGTTATTACTTATCGGCAGACAAGATCGTCCAGTCCTTCTTTTGGTTGGAAAGCTCCGTAACATTTATATACACATATGAATAAAAACTGACATTCTCTCTCCTTCCCAAGTACTGAATAAAAACGTGTTTTTGTTAGTTGAAAATTAATGAAAGATAGCGCATGTGATGCAGGAAAGATTCTATTAATTCAGATACAACATCGTTATTTTGTTACCAGTGGGTTATTATTGAATTGCATAAATTTATTGCGCCACTCGAATGGAACGTAAAACAACCAAAATTGTTGTATGATTTTTCGAAATTTATTAGGGCAAATGAAGGGAGGCCATAATCGACAACCTCGAAAAAAAACAAAATTTAATCTTTACGAAGATGCAAAGTTTCCTCCTTAATGCCATCCTTGGTGATGATGTTGATGACAACGGAATCTCCCGTGTAAATATCGCGCTCCGTAGCCGAAATAAACGTATCCTTGATAATCGAAACTGCTTTCTCTAGTTTAACTGGTTCCGGGTCTATGTTGACCATATTCTTCAGACCAATTTGATTATCCAACACTGGCTGCAACAAAGGACCGGCAGATCCTCCAGCACGGTACGTCGTCATCTCACAGTGTCCGATGGGATCGTAGCTGTACACGACTCCCTTTCCATTCTGGTCGAGACCGGCCAATACGTTAGACACGTAGTAAGGGAAGAACCGACGGTTGTACATCAAAATTGAAAGCATCTGGGCGACGGCCGGAGTCGACATATTCTTCTGGTGCTGGTACTTGTACATTTGCATCCGCACCTTCACCAGACTGGTTAGTGCGAGAGTATCGCACCAGCAACCGGTCGACGCCAGAACCGTTTGATCCGACAACCGGAACAGCTTATCCTGAGTGCGTGTGTGGATGGAGTAGCCTGAGCTTAACCGTGTGTCTGCTCCGATTACTGCGAAATCATCGCCGGCAATGGCCACTACACTCCTGGAAATGCAAATACTCAAGTCATTGTAGATACACGATGCCACAGCGAGGCGTGTAGCGTATTAGATGTTTATTTCGCTGCCCCACCAATCAACCTACCCGCCATTCGATTCGTATGGATAAAACTGCACCTTCCGCGCTCCAGGCACCTCGTACTCGGGGAAATTTTCGATTCCAAGCATTTTTGTGGTGTATTTAGACTCGCACGATTACAAACAGTTCTGTGGATAGATCGTTGTTCTATTTGACAACCAGCTTCAGTGACTAGGCGAAATTTAAGTTTCTCAAGGTTGGTTCATGTCTGTGGGAGTCGTTTTGACAGCGTGTTATCCAAACACACGAACTTGAATTATTCTTGGCCGTTAAGCACAATGGTACAAATTCATTTTTTGTCACGTTATAGAAACAGACATATCAATTTCTGTATTACAACAAAAATAAAAATCGATGATAGAGATAAAGTAATTAAAATAAACGCCATTTCAAAAAAGTTCTTAAGGAGATTTATTCCAATAAAATACATTTTTATACGCCAGAGTCATGTGATGTTCTTGTGTATCTCATTTATTTCACTTATGTATATCACATAAAACAATAGTTCGATTAGCTGCTTTTTTGCAAAGAACATTACTAGATCTTTTCTGACGCCTTACCTTAGTTCAAGCATCCATATTTTCACCTATGCAAAGCACTTCTTTGATTGTCTTTGGGGACAATCCCTTTCTTTTGTCTAAATATATTTGGCCATGCTTGGAAAATATTCGCTCGCATGGAACAGATGTTCCTGGAATACATAACATTTTAGTAGCTATTAAAAATAAAGTGGGGAATTTGAAATGATTTTCGTTCCACCAAAGAATCGGGTCGCTTTCTAGTGAGATATTTTTGACTCTCAAATATTGTTCCAATTCAGCGGTTGCAAGCGTCGTCGCATTATCTGGTTTCTCATCTTCACTTCCCCAATCCATGAATTCTTCATAAACAAGGTTGATATTTTCATTATGTTTAGCGGTAGATTGCTGCCCATTTGAAACTTTTTGAAGAGGCACAAGCTTCGCTATGAGAGACTCAAAGGTATCGTGGAATTTATCGGGTTCGTATTGAAACCCTTGTTTCTTGATTCTTGGATCTAGTAACATCGCATGGGCGATTAGTTCATTGTGATTCAATTCTTGCAACGTATTTTTAACACCTTGCATTATGGCGGAAATTAGATTGCGAACCGCTTGAGTCATTCCTGTTTCGTTTGAGAATGAAGTAATCTTTCGAAGCATCAACTTGCATAACAGGTAAACGTGCGATATAGAAATAAATGTTTTCGTAGAAAGCAGAAGAGTCGCTGCATGGAAATATTTCATAACATTTACGGACTGTTCAATTGTTTTCCAATCTTCTTCACATAATGTTGTGTTGATATCCAGGGAAGCAAAGGTAGCGAGCAGACAAACTTTATTTCTAATAAACCGTTCAAGCATGTCATATGTTGAGTTCCACCGCAAGGGGTGTCCTTGTTTTAATTTTAACTGCTCCTGTTTTAGTTTGCTTTGGGAATCTTCTAATTTTTGTGTTGCTTCCGAATTCGTTTTGAAATGTGTCACCAAACGTTTCACCTCTTTTACGGTAGCATGTATGGATTTTTTTATCGCTTGCATCATAAAGAGATTCAGGTTATTAGCAAAGCAGGGAATAATTGTCAAATTTAATTTAACACCAACAGTCTTCATAGTTGATGTATTATCTGTGATTAGAGCTTCTATTTTTCCTTCTATCATAAAACGATCGAGAACTTCGTTAACCCACTTTGCTAAAGCGTAGCCATTTTGTTCCTTTGCAAATTCTCGACAGTCCAGAAGATTCGATGATAACTTAAAATTAGCATCTATAAAATACGCTGATATTGCAATAAACTGTTGCTCATTTCCATTTGTCCAGCGCTCAGAGGTTAAGGCGACAGCATTAGAGGACAAAATATCAAGTTTAATCTGTTCACATCTTTCTCGATAAATAAACGGTAGTAACGTGTTCAAGATCGTAACTTTGCTCGGTAATTGATAGCTAGGATTCAGATGGCTGACAAATTTTCGAAAACACTCCGACTCAACTATCGAAAACGGAAGGCAATCTTTACAGATCATATTTACGATCATGTTATCCAATTGGACTTGCGCATCGGTGTGAAGCAATATTTCTACTACGGTGTTAGTACTGTCTTGTGTTTTAACCAATGGATCTAAAATTGCCGTACTTGCTGATGCAGTTTCCTCCCTTTTTGCATCTATTAGTGGGATGGACTGAGTTTCTTGGAGTAGTTTTCGATATGTTGCAGTGAGCAATGAAATTGTAGGGTGTTTAGCTATCAAGTGGCGTTTCAGATTCGATGCCGATCCTTTTGTGAAAGAAATCACCTTTGAACAATGACGACATTTAGCTCCTTTTTTTAATCGCACGAAATGATCCCATACAGGGCTTCTAAACCCCCTTCTTGTTGAACTCCTGCTTGAATTCCTGCTAGAATTAACAAACGATATATTTTTTCCAGTTTTTCATACCATTGAAATTATTGACCTACTTACAGCTGAGTATTGTTCATAATATCAACATTGTAGGCAATTTTTTCCTTCGCTTGTATGTGATCGTTATCTACATCCATTAGTCTATATTTTTCAAAATGATCTAAAAATAAAAAGTGCTATTACCTAAATATACCAACGTTTTCGCTAAGAAAATATAAAGAAGCTTTATATATAAATTAACTATTAAGTTATGCTGATATATTAGAAATATAAGCTGCATTCCTGGGTTTAATAAACCTTTGTTGAGAAATTTTATCGTAATCTGATCTTCGTAAACGTTTAACAACGATTCGGTGCGGTTAATTCACTTGAACTAAAAGTTCACAAACCTATGACGAGAGCGACGAAAGCAGTTCACTACGTTCTGTATGTGGGAAAAGGTATAACATTAAAAAGAACTGTTTCGAAATAACTCTTTTCTATGTGCTATGGCCAACACTAACCGCGACAAATGGATTGGGTCTTCTTTTAAAATGGATGAGCAAACGAGAAATAAAACAATCAGCTTCGGTAATCTTACACTATCATCAGAAATACTGAACAGTTTTCACGATTCAGAAAATGAACTGTTGTGTGCGCGATTCCGATTCTTAAACACAATAATGTCAAACGTATTCCTTTGAACCCGTTCCTGCGGAATACTGCTACTGCAGCATGTCTACGTCATGCTTATGTACAATTCGTTAGTCGACATTGTTTAAATTGAGGCTGATTTTAGTATGTTTTCCAAATAGTGCGCGAATGCCCGTTACAAAATGATAAAATTGTATCATGAAAATCGACTTACGTTTTAGTTCATGGATCGAGCTATCTGTGCCGAACTGTCACTGACAGTTCTGACGTTCTTATTGTTGTGACAAACCGGCTGATTACGACGAAACAAGCAATTATTGTCGGCGAATAAGTTAATTTTATTTCAAAACAAGACCTCAGAAGTTCTTGCCTCAGTTTACGTAATGGCAACGTTGCGCCTGAGTAGCGTCGTGTGGACTGCGACGAAACTTCCGTTCCAGAATGTGATCAAAATACAGCGGTCAAGTTTCGTTCGCCGATTGGCAACGGGAGCTGCGCCTAAAAAACCAACCAGTACGTTAGGTTTAGCACTGAAAGGTGTTGCAGTGGGTGCCCTTGTGGGTACGGGATGGTCCGGATACAGTTTCTTTAAGGGTGGACCCACTGATCACATGCTGCATGAGCATGTAGGGCCTAAGCTGTTAGATAAAAAGCCAGATGTGAAGATTATGCGAAAGGTGGTTAACCCGAAGGATGATTCCGATTTGGATTTGGTGTTGTTCCAGTTTCAAACCTGCCCGTTTTGCTGCAAAGTAATGCTGAATAATATGAATGCCCAAATGAGCTCGAAGCTAATTTATAATTTTATTTTCAGGTACGCGCTTTTCTCGATCATAGCGGACTCTCGTATTCGGTGGTAGAAGTTGACGCGGTACTTCGTCAGGATATTCGCTGGTCGGACAGTAAAAAAGTACCAATTTTGCTAGCCAAAACAAAAGCCGGCAAATACGTGCAACTTACGGACTCGAGCATGATTGTTTCTTCAATATCAAGTTTCCTAAGGGACAAGAAGCAGGACATTGGTGAACTGGCGAAATACTACCCTTCAATTTCGTATGAAAACGACGCGGGTAGCAAGGTGTTCGATATAATGAACAAATATTTCCTCATGTTCCAAGAGAAGAACGTTGACAAGCGCTCCAAGGAAGAACAAGAGTGAGTATATCGGATGGATGCTAATTAGAAAAAAAACGCTAAAGTATGCGTACAATTTCAGAGAGGAACGTAAATGGCGTGCATGGGCCGATGATCATTTGGTGCACTTGATTTCACCTAACGTTTATCGCACGAAGGACGAAGCATTGGAAACATTTGAATGGTTTTCGGAAGTTGGCGATTGGAGCGTTCACTTTCCAAAGTGGGAGCGGGATCTGATGGTTTACGTTGGAGCATTCGCAATGTGGGGCATCAGTAAACGGTTGAAAAAGCGTCATCAGCTCAGTGATGATGTCCGTTCGCACATATATGATGCGTGCGATCGATGGATCAGAGAGGTGGAAAAAAAGAAAACCACCTTTCTTGGAGGATCACAACCGAACCTTGCTGATCTGGCAGTGTTTGGCGTTTTGAACAGCATGGAAGGTTGTCAGGCTTTTAAGGATTGCCTGGATAATACCAAGATTGGGCCATGGTTTTATGCGGTAAAAGAACAGGTGCTTAAAAATCGCGGTAAAGTATTGTAAGTTGAGCTTGTTTCGTTGTTTGTATTAAAGTTCAGTAAATAAGCAATAAAAATAAGAAAGCTTTATCTGGTACATCCCGTCCTGAGAAACTGCGTTTTGAGCTACATTTGATGAATTTAAATTGTATATAATTTGTACATTTTTAATGAGTACATAAATGTGGTATTGCTGTTCCATTCGTAATTTATCTTGTTATATAATCTATGCTGAGATGTTAAGTAATGGATGCATTAAAAAAATTAACTTGGCTTTCACATTCGCATATGTTCAGTTATTGTTGTACGGCTGGAGAAAAAGATGTAAATATCACAGTAAAAATCATAATTTTTGTTACACAATATTTTATTCTTATTAGTATTATTAGTATTATTAGTAGTAGGAACATTGACGACGAGTATGGCATAAAAACGAATGCATAAACCTGTCCGAAAACCACGATCAAAAGAATATAGAATAGTAGATTGTATAGTGTAATGCATGAACCATTTATTTAGTTTGGATCATTTATAACAATAATCAACGTTAAGCTCAATTTGTTTCTAGTGATTTTATGATTCATTCTGGGAGCAGGTGCCGTAGGAATTTCTTTAATCTAGCAGGATTAAAAAATGAGAATTAGGGATGCAGGGAAAAACACAACCACATCTTATAACTAAAGATAAAACTGTATCCAATTTTAGTATTAGATCACCGACGTATAAGCAATCTTTATTCATTAGCCTTTATTCTGTGGGAATACGTACTAAATGGTTCAATAGTTTGCAGAGCTACCATCAAAACATTGTACCTAACATTACGATGAAATATTTCACCCCGTGCAGTAAAAATGCCTATCGGACGCCATGCTTGCTGCACCGCTTGAATGCTACACAGCTGAGCATGAAAATTATGCAAGTTACCATTTCCACGACTTAGACAAACAGCAAAGTATTGGAAAAGAGGGACTCATTTCGACGGTGTTTTGGATTAAATAGTGATTTGTGATTACTTAAAAATACATATCTTTATGATCATACTGGCGATCTCTTTGCTGCTAATGGTTAAAAAAATACTTTAAATTCTATTATCTCAAACATGAAGCAAGAGTCACGCAAAACACAGAACACCGACATTTCGTCTTGCCGAGAACGCACGATCAGTTCGGCGGCGGTTCCTCTCGGTTTCGTTCGAAAAGAAAAGCTCATAAACGCGCGAACGATCGAGCCGAGCAGACGGGCAGGAACTGGTTCTCCCGTCCCGGCCGCTGGACAGAAGAAAAAAAAAAACAAATTAAAATCAGAACCAAGCATCCAACCCGGGGCAGGAAGTGTGTGCGATAAGTAGAGTGTTTTTAGCTCAGCACGAGATAAGACACTTTCTTGCAGTAAAGAAAGGGTACCGTGATTAAAACGAGGTAAAGTTGGCTCATGAACATAATTAGAATACGTGCTATGTTATTAGGGTTGTGAAATAATTTAAAAAAAAAATGCGTCCCTTACACTGAAGATCGTTTGGAGGATCATAGCGCATCGTTTGAATAATGGGTTTAACATAAGTGTATAAGATTGTCGGAAATAAGTGTAATTTGTGAAAATGTGTAAAGTTGCGCATGTGCTGCTAACAGTGGAATGAATAGTTGTTAATTAGCAAGCGAAAAAGCACCCGCACGAAGCGTGAAATTAGTGTGTTGGTTTAAAATGTTGCATACATTTGAAAAATAACCCAGCAATGTGGTGGAAAGAGAAGATAACCCAAAACCAAGTGCACGGTGCTGCAAAACGGAGAGAAGCAAAAAAAACAACAAAAAAAATACACCAACCATAAAACATCCCACCGACAGTGCATCAATCTCTGGCATGCGGTGCATCGAAATCGCTTTGCAACCGCAGCAGCAAACCGACACCCATATTCTACGACCCTAACACACACTGCGCGAGGCCTTAAGAAAGGAGTAGCAGCGACGATAATGACCTGCCAGCGTCTTCTGCCGGTGGTGGCTTCTTTTCGGGCCCGTTCTTCTTTTTCGGTGTCGTCTTCGCCTTGTCTGGTCCCGCTCGGTTCAAGTTTTTGTCCAGGCCAGATGGGAGTTTGTGTTTTTTTTCCTTCTTCGCATAGAAATGGAAATGAAACATCGGCCAGCTCGGAGCAACATAAAAACCGGCCACGAAAAGCGAACAGGACGGGACGCACGAACGAGAGAGAGAGAGAGAGAGAGAGAGAGAGAGAGCGAGAACAAGGAAGAAGCTACATAATCCGTGCTGAATGAAGTGCCATGAATGCAGCATGGGAACGAGTGGGAGTAGGGCTTAAGGGTTTTGAAGAAGATCGCTCGGAGGAGTGGAGAAACAAAAATTAAGGAAAAAAATAATACAACACAGAAAAGCGCGAGAAAGAGAGAGTAAAACACCATCCAGCGAAACACACCAAAAACACAACCATTATCTGTTCTACCTTTCGTCTAGCCGTACGATTGTGGTAAACATACGTTCTCTGGTGGTGTCTTTTTGGCTTGAAGAAGTTTGTGATCCACCAAGCCTGCTGGCCAGATGGGGTCGCGCGTGTATAAATTTAGAATTTTATGCTACCATCGGGCGCAGACCGCACCAACGTCTACCACTGGTTTCGAAGTGAACATGTTTTGGGATGAAATCATGCACCAAACCGAATTGTGTGCATTGCGCTCGTTTGCCGACGTCGATCTTTAGCCGTGCCTGGGCTATCGTTTCCAGTGGGTTTGTTTATTTACCAATGTTAGCTCAGATACCGCGCCGCTGTGTATAAATAGGCCAGGGATGTTAGATCATCGATCGTGCTGGAAGAAGATGACGTGCCTTAAAGTCGTCGTACAAAATCAATAATGTGGTTCTGTGTGAACGGCAAAGCAATCCTGACGATACTCGCTGAAGATATGCTGTTTTTGAGGGGGAAAATCAACGGAACTACATGAACACGAGCTCTTGAAAATCATGTTTTTTCTTCAAAAATTAAACTTATATACATTTCAAAGGAGTCGTTTATAGAAATTTGATTTTTTTAGGGCATTTAAAATTTGATACTATAAGGTTAAATGCATTTCAAATACCCAATTTGCCATAGCGTTATTTAGGTTTGAAAAATTGGATTAGCTCATAGCGTCTTTAAAACTCAATTCTAAAGGCTTTAATTCATATAAAAACACCCAATTTGCCATAGCGTTATTAAGGGTTTTATACTCTTTATTTAATATTACTTTTCCCATCGCTTTTTCGTGTAGCATTGTCTCGTTCACGGAGCGCGTGATATCCCCCCGTAATCCGCCTCGAAACGATCGAGGATGGGTGGTATCACAGCTTTAGCACCGATCGTCCTTCTGATGGCACTGACCATCGGAACGGCTCGTTCGGAACTGACACCACCGTACTTCAATTTGGCCGAAGGACGTAAAATAACTGCCACCGCCACGTGCGGCGTTGATACCGATGGTCCTGAGCTGTACTGTAAGCTGGTCGGTGCCAACACGGAAAACGATAACCAGAACCAATACTCGGTGATCCAGGGACAGGTATACAGCGCGATCAAGACGATTCCTCGTCTGGTGGGTTTTTCAATGGACATTTCTATTTATTTCAACAGGTTTGCGATGTGTGCGATCCTTCCGATCCTGACAAAAGCCACCCTCCGGAGTACGCGATCGATGGCACGCAGAACTGGTGGCAAAGTCCACCGCTGTCTCGTGGCATGAAGTACAACGAAGTCAACTTAACGATTGATTTTGGTCAGGTGAGTGAAGATCATTGGTAGCGCTGGGATCATCAGGCTGATGAGTGAGCTAATCCATGAGCTAGCAGCCTCATGATGACATAATCCCATCTTTGGATCAACAAATCGTTGAACGTAAACTTAGACGCGCACATTGCGGCGTTAGTTGATATAAGTTTTTTTTTATGCATGCCATATGTATCCATCTTTAGAGATGTGCACATCTGTTGGTTGTAACACAGTGTGGGTTGTGGACTTTTGAACAAGCGGAAACGACATCGAATGAAACAAACCGGAAAAGAATGGTCGCTCATGTTTGATAAGCGTTTCCTTTTTGAATCCGTTAAATGTGATAACTTCGTTGACCCAAGTTCCCTTTCAATTACTGATAAGAGCACTATTCTTGATGCTGTAAATGAAGTTTTTATGTTGCCGAGAGTATGTGTTGTAACACAGACTTCTTATCAATTTGGAACGCCATGGGAACGAATGCTTTGCATCTCCCTTGTGCGTGTGATTTGTACAACGAAACAGATTTATACATTCCGTTTTCGTGAAGATTGTTGCTTATTTAGTAAAAACCGAGTCTAACGATTATGTTGCAATGATCCAACGCCAGCGTTAGTAGTGGAAATAGTCTGGAGTTCGAACTTTGAAAAGCATATCTTTTTTTATTGAAAAGCTCTTCAAAAGGTATTGATTTATGTTACCAGAAATACCAGCTTTATTTCTGAATCGTCAAGCATGTTTTTATTTGTTCACATTTTAAACGGTCTTTTGGTTCATGATATTTAGTCATTGACATAGGCAATTATGCACAGAATGCTGCTTGAATGAGCGTAGCGTAAACTTGACATTGTATGGCAATTGCCCGGTAATTATTATTTCTATTACTGCTGGCATAAACGCCGTGTCATACGCATTGCTGCATCAAATTAAATATACCAGTGCATCTTTGTCAGCGAAACGTCGCGCTAATAGCACATCGTCAGCGGTTATAATTTATGCAGCATTCTCATATTACCAACTGCCACCGCATGCTTAAAGCTGTCGACTTATCTTTAACCGTTTAAATTGTTCCACTTGCTCCATTTTCAAATGTGCCTCTGCTCTGTTTTAGGAGTTCCACGTGGCTTATCTGTTCATTCGAATGGGCAACTCGCCGCGTCCGGGACTATGGTCGCTCGAGAAGTCTAGCGATTACGGCAAAACATGGACCCCGTGGCAACACTTCTCCGACTCTCCGGCCGATTGTGTGACATTCTTCGGCGCGGACACCCTGAAGCCGCTTCAGAACGATGATGATGTAATCTGTACGATGGACCATTCGAAGATTGTTCCCCTCGAAGGTGGAGAGGTAGGTATCTTTCGGGATGCATCTTTTCTGGGTCGCTGTAATCAACGCTACTCCCGTTTTGCACCGCTCTGCAGATTCCGATTCGTTTACTTAACAATCGCCCGTCGGCAAACAACTACTTCAATTCGTCCACCTTGCAAGAATGGAGCCGAGCTACGAACGTGCGCATCCGTCTGCTGCGGACGAAGAATTTGCTTGGTCATCTGATGTCCGTCGCCAGACAAGATCCGACGGTTACGAGACGTGTAAGTGGCATTATTGGCTGTTAGAAATTCAATGAAAATATCCTCGCTTATGGGCCATTATTTCGCTCTGCTTTCCCGCAGTATTTCTACTCGATCAAGGATATCTCGATTGGAGGCCGTTGTGTATGCAATGGCCACGCAAACACGTGCAATGTGCTTAGTCCACGATCGTCAAATCGTATCCTGGCCTGTCAGTGTCAGCACAACACGTGCGGAATCCAGTGTGCCGAGTGTTGTCCTGGTTTTGAGCAGAAGAAATGGCGACAAAACACGAACGCACGACCGTTCCAGTGCGAGCGTAAGTAATGCAGTGGGCCATTTCTATCGAGATATTTCCTGTGAAAGTATTCCTTGTGAATATTCCGCAGCTTGCAACTGCCATGGACATTCGACGGAGTGTGTCTACTCCGAAGAGATCGACGATAAAGCACTGTCACTGGACATTCACGGAAACTACGAGGGTGGTGGTGTCTGTCAAAACTGTCAACACAACACGAAAGGCATCAACTGTAATCAGTGCCAGGACAAGTACTACCGGCCATATGGCAGATACTGGAATGAAACGGACGTTTGTCAGCGTAAGTAGTTATTAGCTTTCATGGTAAATCGTCGATGTATAACTACGATTCTCTATACCTACAGCGTGCGGTTGCGATCACTTCTACTCGACCGGAAACTGTGAGGAGGAAACTGGACGCTGTGAATGTCGTACGGAGTTTGAACCACCGAACTGTGATTCCTGTTCGTACGGTCACTTTGGGTATCCCAACTGCCGGCAGTGCGAGTGCAATTTGAACGGTACGATCGGATATTACTGCGAGGCGGTCGATGGAACCTGTCCGTGCAAGCACAACTTCGATGGACCACATTGCAAGCAGTGCGCGAAGGAGTACTACGGTTTCCCGGATTGCGATCGTGAGTATATTCTGTGGTATGATTCTTTTTAATGCGCTTATTTATGCATGATGTCGTTACACATTTTCCAGCTTGCAATTGTAACATGCACGGCTCGGTTGATCGAGTGTGTGATGAGGGTAACGGACAATGTCAGTGTAAACCCAACTTTGCCGGACGACTTTGCGATACTTGCAAGGATGGTTTTTACCGATACCCTGATTGTACTTGTAAGTGGACATAGCGAAAATCCGCAACATTTTGCTGTTTTCTAATGTTATTACATTTTCCTTTTCCTCTTTGTAGATTGTAATTGTGATGTGCGTGGTACTTTGGATGAGGTTTGTGACAAGAACTCGGGCATGTGTCTGTGCCGTGAAGGATACGGAGGTCCTCGGTGTGACCAGTGTATTCCCGGTTACTACAACTACCCGGAGTGCGTGCCGTGCAATTGTTCCAGTGCCGGCAGTACGTCGACGGTTTGCGACCCAACTGGACGGTGCTCTTGCTTGGAAAACTTTGGCGGAAGACAGTGCACAGCTTGTCTGGCCGGTTATTACCAGTATCCGGAATGTTTGTCCTGTAACTGTGACTCTTATGGTTCGTTGGCGAAATCTTGCACAAACGAGGGCCAGTGTCAATGTAAGGACAATTTCGATGGAAAGAACTGCCAGCAGTGCAGGGAAGGGTTCTACAATTTTCCCGCGTGCGAGGAGTGCAACTGTGATCCGGCAGGAGTGATCGCAAGGTTCGCCGGATGTGGTTCCGTACCGGCCGGGGAGCTGTGTCAGTGCAAGGAGCGAGTGCATGGTCGAATTTGCGACAAATGCAGACCATTGTACTGGAATCTCACCGCTACAAATCCGCATGGTTGTCAGGACTGTGAATGCTTCATCGATGGCACGATTGGAGCGCTGGATACTTGCGATACGAAAACGGGCCAGTGCGCATGTAAACCATCGGTTACGGGACGTCAGTGCGCTGAGTGTAAAGATGGTACGTTCGATCTGTTCGGATCGTATCTGTTCGGTTGCAAGGACTGCGGATGTGACATTGGCGGTTCGGCTGATAAAGTGTGCAACAAGGAAACCGGACAATGCCGCTGTCATCCGCGTGTATCCGGACGAACTTGTTCGTATCCGCTGACCACGCACTATTACCCGACGCTGTATCAATTCCAGTTTGAGTACGAGGATGGCTACACACAGTCTGGGGCTCAGGTGCGCTACCAATTCCATGAGGATGTGTTCCCCGGATTCAGCAGCCGTGGGTATGCTGTCATGTCGTCACTGCAGAACGAAGTGATAAACGAGGTTAACGTGATGAAATCATCCGTTTACCGGTTGGTGATTCGGTACAAGAACCCTAATCCTGATAACGTAGTGGCCACGATTCTCATTACACCGGACAACCCGACGGAGGTGGAACAGAAAACGAAGGTTCTTTTCAAGCCTACCGAACACCCGGAATTCGTTACCGTATCTAATGCGAAAGGAGAGGTTCCTTCGCCGGTCGTACTGGATCCTGGAAGCTACACTATTAGCATCAAAACGGACAAGTCGGTGTTCCTCGATTACTTCGTGTTGCTACCGGCCGCCTACTATGAAGCGTCCATATTGACGAAAAAGATCGAGAATCCGTGTGAATTTACGGATCTGGGTCTGTGTCGGCATTACCAATATCCCAGCGTGTCTCCGTACAATCCACAAACCGAAGCGTTCATCATTGAAGATGGGCAGAGCTTTAAGCCGGTGGAGTACTTCAAAGACTTCGAGCACTTGGATGTGGTGCAGCAGCAAGACCTGCCGATCATAACGAGCGATCAGCGCGAGCTGCTGTATCCGATGGAGGTGCCGCATACCGGACGTTACGTCGTTGTCGTCGATTACATCACGTACCGCAACGTGTCCGAGGTGGCTGTTTTGCAGATCAATCTCGTTGGGGATTTCGATCAGGATGGATCGGCAACTGCCTACCCGTGCAAGTACACCACCGTCTGCCGGCAGCCCGTAATCGACAGGGAGTCACGCGAAAAGATTTTCTTCCTTGATCCGAAAAACCGCAAACCAATCATGGTGAAAAGCTCGGACTTGTTCGGTGATATCGCAATTAAATCCGTCACGGCCATACCGTACGAGGATTGGTCCACGGACTACATTCGACCGAACTCGGTGTGTATCATGCAGAATGGTAAATGTGTCCAGACAAGCTACCGTACCGCACCGGACTCGAAGAAGATTGAGTTTGAAACCGAAAATGAGTACCGGGTAGCTGAGGAGGTCCCGAGACAACTGTACGACAACAGCACCAAGTTGATCCTGCTGGATCAGAACCAACCGGACGTTAGCATTAAAGCCAAGATACAGCATCCGAATCGGTACGTGTTGATCGTCAAGTTCTTCCAACCGGACCATCCCTCGTTCAATGTGCAGTACAGAATCGAAACCGAGCGGCAAAACTACGACGGGCGGCTCGAGGTACGTCACTGTCCCGCCAACAGTGGGTGTCGAGAGGTGCTGAAACAGGACAATGGATACATCGAGTTCGATCTGGAGGACAACATGGAGATTACGATCGTGAACGGTGGTAGCAAGCGCGTGTGGGTAGACTACGTTCAGCTGATTCCGGCCGAACAGTTCCATAATGGGTTGCTGCAGGAGGAGACGTTCGATCAGACGAACGAATTCATTCAACATTGTGGACAGGATCATTTCCACATTCAGACGAACGCGAGTGAGTTCTGTAAGAAGGCCGTGTTCTCACTCACAGCCGATTACAACAGCGGAGCTTTGCCGTGTAATTGCGATTACTCCGGCTCGACAAGCTTCGAGTGTGAACCGTTCGGTGGCCAGTGTCAGTGTAAGGCGCACATCATCGGGCGTAAATGCGAGGCTTGCAAGACCGGATACTACGGTTTTCCGGATTGTAAACCATGCGACTGTCCGTCTACCGCACAGTGTCACAAGGATACCGGGGAGTGCGTGTGTCCGGATCGTGTGACGGGAGAAAAATGCGATCAATGTGTCCCGTACACGTTCGGGTACGATCAGATCATCGGTTGTGAGGAGTGCAGCTGTAATCCGTTGGGTGTGGCGTACAACAACCTGCAATGTGACATGGAGAGTGGATTGTGTGATTGTAAATCGAATGTGGTCGGTCGTAAGTGTGACCGGTGCCAGTATGGGTTCTACAATTTCCCGTACTGTGAACCGTGCCACTGCGATATCCGTGGAACAACGTTCGAAATATGCGATCAAGCGGATGAGAGCTGTTTCTGCAAGAAGAACGTACAAGGAATCGAGTGTAGCACGTGCGTCGATGGAACGTACAATCTGCAAGCGAACAACGTGGATGGATGTACGAAATGTTTCTGCTTTGGTCACTCGAGCCGCTGTCAGACGGCGTTCTTGCGGCCGTTCAACGTGAGCATGATGAAGGACGTGACGCTGAACACGATTCGATTGTCGGGTGGTAAGGCCACCATCACGCCGTGGATCGTTACGGAGGACATCATGCTGAACGAGACGTCCGCTGAGGTGTCACTAAGCGACTTTGAAAATCCGGATCCGTCGACAACCGGTATGGTGTACTTCGGGATGTTGGATCATCTGTTCGATCTGAACAATCACCTGTCGGCGTATGGTGGCTACCTGACGTACAAGGTTCACTTCACGAATGGGTTGTTCGGAAGTGCGCTGATCGGAGCGGACGTGATACTCGAGGGCAAACAGCTGGAGGTCATGCACCAAAGCTATCGACAACCGTCCTCGAACCAGGTGTTTGGCGGTAGCGTGGAAATCATCGAGAGTAACTTCCAAACCATCGCCGGTGGTCCGGTTAGTCGGGAACAGTTTATGATGCTGTTGCGAGATCTTAAAAACATCTACATTCGAGCGTCATACTGGGAAAACGGACTGACCACGGTGATCTCGGACGTTAGCCTTACGATGGCACACGATGATCTAGACAATCCACAGATGTATCGCGAGTTATCGATCGAAAACTGTGACTGCCCGCCGGGTTACAGCGGTCGATCGTGTGAGGATTGTGCACCAGGGTACTACAGAGATCCGAATGGACCGTATCTGGGGTATTGCATCCCGTGCGAGTGTAACGGACATGCGGCGACGTGTGATTGTAATACTGGCATTTGTCACGACTGTCAACACTACACGACGGGTGATCATTGTGATCAGTGTATCGAAGGGTACTACGGTAATGCTATGCGTGGAACCCCGAACGATTGTATGATTTGCGCCTGTCCGTTGCCGGTGGAGTCGAACAACTTTGCCACGTCGTGCGAAGTGTCTGAAGATGGGTACGAAATTCATTGCGCCTGCAAGCCCGGATATCACGGAGAAAAGTGTCAGAGCTGTGCGCCCGGGTACTATGGACAGCCTCAGGTCGAGGGTGAGTTCTGTAAACCCTGCGATTGTTCCGGCAACATTAACGCCGAAGAGCCGGGTGCTTGTGATTCGGTGTCGGGCGCGTGTTTGCTTTGCCTCAACAACACCTCCGGAACGGCGTGTAATCTTTGCGCGCCAGGATTCTACGGTGATGCCATTCACCTGAAAGACTGCCAGAGCTGTATCTGCGACAAAACCGGCATGTACGATTGTGACAGCTTCGTAGGCACATGCAACTGCCTGCCGAACGTGATCGGAGAGAAGTGCGATCGTTGCGAAGAGGATCATTACGGATTCGAAACGGGACGCGGTTGTTCACCGTGTGATTGTGGAATCGCCTCGAACAGTTCGCAGTGTGATGATCACAGCGGAAAGTGTGCCTGCAAACCGGGAGTCACTGGACGGCAATGTGATCGTTGTGAGCCTGGTTACTGGAACTATTCGGAGTTGGGTTGTGTGCCGTGTTCCTGTAACACGGACTACTCGAGAGGGTTGGGCTGTAATGCGCTTACCGGCCAGTGCGAGTGCCTATCGGGAGTTGTTGGAGAAAAGTGTGACTCATGTCCGTACCGGTGGGTGTTGATTCCGGACAGCGGTTGTCAGGAGTGTGACGTTTGCCATCACGCGCTGCTGGATGTGACCGATGGGCTGCGTTTGGACGTGGATCCGGTGTTGAACGACATTAAGACAATCGCGGATGACTACTACACGTCGCAGAAATTGAAGTACTTTGACGATATGGTTGACAAGCTGGAACCCAAGGTGCGAAGCTTGGATCCGCATGGTGTCAATTTGAACCCGTCCCGAAACAAGGTGGAGTCGCTGGAAGCGGAGGTGAAAACTCTCGATCGTCGTATTCAGTATGCTGATGAAAACGCGAAAGACATGTCGGTAAACAGCGAAAACCTGCTGGCTGCTGCATCGAACGTGCTTGATGACTGCCGTTTGGTGCACATCAACACCCAAAACACGATCGCTGAGGTGCTAGTGTTGGGGGCGAATCTTGGCTCATCGGAGATCACCAAGCTAGATCAGGCATTCGCCGAGGCGAAGAACTATCTCGACAACATCATGCAGTACTCGATAACGCCGGAAACGCTGAACGCCCAACTAGAGAATGCAACTCGTCTGCTGGAACGCGTCGAGATGTTTGGAGAACCGGTGCAGACGCAGCACGAACAGCTGGCCAGGCTGATGCACGACATCGGTGAGTTCGACGTGAAACTGGAGGACCTGTACACGTGGAGTCTGAAGGTGGAGCGTGAAAGTGGCATCACGTCAAGGCTTAACAACAAGAACAAGGGCTCGGTTAACACAAAATTCGACACGGTAACGGCGCATGCGAAGGAAGCTACGGAAAACATCGAAAACAGCAAGGCACTGTTGTTGAATTCGAGCAACATCATGAAGGATATCGACATCACCCACAGGGAGGTGGGTAATGTGAACAGAGCGCTGCTGGAGCTCAACAACGGCATGGATACGGAGCTGCCGATCACGTACGAAGAGCACCAGAAGTTGAATCCGTTGATCGAGAAGGCATCGTATCATGCTGACGCGCTGATGATCGATGCGCAGAGTTTGTCGGAAAAGTACACCGATGTGACGGCTAACTCGGAAACGGCTTTGCAAGCGGCCACGGCTCACTCGAAGATTGTGGACGCAGTGCAGGAGGCGGCTGATGCGATCCAGAACGTCACAACCACGGCACAGAAGGCAACAGATCAAACGAAAGGTATCGACAACAGGGCGGCCGAATCGGATAGCACGTCACGCGAGCTGCTGAATGAAGCTCAGCGAATGTTCACGACGCTGCAAACGCAACTAGAACCTCAAAGCAAGCAGGCACTGGACACGGTGGACGGTGTTAAGGAAAAGAACGCCCATAGCGACGATATGCTGTACTCGATCAATGGTGCTCTGGATGGTATTCCGGAGGAATCGCACACGGATAGCTGGGAGAATGCTCGTGATCAAGCCGTTGAAGCTCAAGGCAAGTCACATAACTCGATGAAGATCCTCGACCCGATGATCAGTGATCTTTCGAGAAGTGTGTACTTGGCGGAGCAACTCCCGAAGGAGGTCGACAACACGCAGAAGGACATCAAACAAGCGACGACACAAGTGGAGGCACTGAAAACGATGGTTCCGCACATTCGACAGCTGGTGGAGAAGCTTGACGCGAAGCAGAACTCCGTGGATTCGATTGTGAGTGATATAGGCGATCGGTTGGAGTCGTTGAAGCGACAAATCGGTGAGGCTAGATCATTCGCCAACACCATCAAGGTCGGTATGCTGTTCCATCCGAACACGACGGTCGAGTTGAAACCACCGCAAAGCATCTCGCAAATGGCAACGAACTCGAACGTGTCGGTGTTCTTCCGCACGGATAAACCGGAAGGGTTCCTGCTCTACCTCGGTAACGAAGTGAAACCGGATGGAAGGAAGAGCTCTCGGGATGATTACATGGCGCTAGAGATCGAGAACGGTTACCCGGTGTTGTCGATCGATCTTGGGAATGATCCCGAGAAGGTGATCAGTCCGAAGTATGTGGCTGATGATAGATGGTATCAGGCGATCGTGGACCGCACCGGTAACAACGTGAAGCTGATCATCCGTGAGGAGCTGGACAATGGAACGGATGTGTTCCACACGAAGGAACAAGTGCTGCCCGGTGCGTACAACGTGTTCAATGTGGATCAGAACAGTAAGCTCTTCATCGGAGGATACCCACCGGAGTACAACATGCCGCAGGACGTGAAATCTAGCGAATTCGATGGGCGTGTCGAGCAGCTACAAATTGGCGGGGAACATGTCGGTTTGTGGAACTTCATCGATGCCCAGAATGTGTACGGATCGCCGGAACGTGAGTCGCTACGTAACGAGGAGAACCCATCGACCGGATTCCGGTTCAGCGGAAACGGATACGTCGCGATCGATTCGAAACCGTTCACGTTCAAGCAGCAATCACAGCTGCAGTTCCAGTTCAAGGCACCACCAGAGACGCGCGATGGTTTGCTGTTCTACGCGGGCAAAAACAAACACTTTATCTCGGTGGAGATGCGCGATGGTGCGGTGATGTTCCAGTTCAAGCTTGGTCAGCACGCGCAAGCCGTCACGATGGGATCGAGCAGCGCATTCAATGACGATCGGTGGCATAAGATTTCGGTCGAGCGTGATGGGAACATCGGTAAGCTGACGGTGGACGATCGTGAAGTGTTCCAGCAGACGGGATCAGCGGAACATCAGCAGCTGCACATCTCGGAGGCTATCTACTTCGGTGGGTATCACAGCCGGGTGAACCACTCTGAGGTCACCTCGAAGGGCTTCGATGGATGCATCGACGATGTGTACATTTTGGGCAACAAGGTGGACCTTAGTCTCAACGTGAAGGCACTCGACGTGCGTCCAGGATGTCCGATGAAGTTCTCGCCACTTGTGTCCTTCCCTCCGCGTCAGTTCGGTTACGTGAGCCAACCAGGAGTGGGATCTGAGAACAGTCTGCAGGTTAACTTGAAATTCCGCACAACCCAACGTGAAGGAGTGCTCTTCTACACGAGCAACTACGATCAGAGCGGCACACTGGGTCTGGCGCTGTATAACGGAATGCTCATGTTGAGCAGCCCGGGAATTGAACTCGTCACGCACCATCAAACGTTCAATGATGGCGAATGGCACGCTGTAACCGCCGGTCATGATCATGATCGGCTGACGCTAGTGGTGGATGATCAGGATCCACTCTTTAGCCCCTATCCACCGCAACCTTTGAACGTTGAAAATGGCGACATTTACTTCGGCGGGTTGCCAAAGAATTATGTCACCCCAAGGAATGCGCTCGGATCAAACGCGTACTTTATGGGCTGTCTGAGCGATATTACGGTGAACGGACAGATCGTTAACTTTGCGGCGTTAACTGACAAGAAATCGGCCGTGCTGGATCAGTGCTCGAAGGAACTGTTCCTTGAGGACGTTGATGTGCCACTGTTCTACCCAGACGATGGTAAAGATCCGCAAGTGTTTGTCCACAGTCGAATCGATGTGGATAGTGACCAACCAGGCAAGTACGACGAAGATGGCGAAGAAGAGAAGGACTCACGGACGCCTGACCATGGTCGCAAGCCTACACCGATGGTTCCGTCAGCTCCGCCGAGTGAACTTCCGCCTCGTCAAACAACGTCCGCAACGACGACTACTACCTCTACTACCACGACGACGACGACGACGACTACGAAACGTCCGCGTCCTGCACGACCAGACGAACCAGAGCCGGTGTGCAAGTTGCCAGTGACACCGGTGCAGGATGTTGATTTCGATTCGGGTTACCGTTTCGGAACGGGCCAGTTCAGTCACATCGAGTTCAGTGAGGTTCCGTTGAAGAACAAGCGTCAGTACGACTTCTCGTTCAGCTTCAAGTCGGAGTTCTCCGAGGGTGTTCTGTTCTACGTGGCAGATCTGCGCCACACCGACTTTATCGCGCTGTATATGCGCGATGGTAAGGTGTACCATTCGTTCAACTGTGGTTCCGGATCGACCAACATGTCTTCGGAGCGCAGGTACGACGATGACGAGTGGCACACGGTGCACTTCTCGCGGCAAAACAACAAAGGCAAGCTGGTGGTGGACAGTGAGGACGAATCGCACGGTGAGTCCACTGGAACCACGCGCACGATGGCCTTGCAGGCGCCCATGTTCGTTGGTGGCGTGAGTAGTGAGAACTACGAGGAAGTAGCGCTTAATCTTAAGGTAAGTGAGCAAGGTTTGCGGTTTCGAAGGCGATCAACCGAATGTGATGTTTGTGTGTTTCCTTCTTTTTGTTGCAGATTGACAAGAACGTGCTGGAGCGAAACCAGTTCGTTGGTTGCATTAACCAAATCGAAGCCAGCGGACGTCCATTGGCCGCACCCTCGAACATTTCCCGCACGATACCGTGCTCGTCACAGATCGAAACGGGCATATTCTTCGGCAATGGCGGTGGGTTCGTGAAGCTGCACGATAAGTTCAAGGTGGGCAATGAGCTGACCGTCAGCATGGACATACGACCACGTGCAACGAGCGGTCTGCTGATGTCCGTCCACGGACGTAAGGCGTACTTCGTGCTGGAGATGATCAACGGCACGATCAGCCTAACGGTGAACAATGGTGATGATCCGTTTACTGCCACCTACACGCCGGCACCGGATGAAAACCTTTGCGATGGTCAGTGGCGCACGGTTTCGGCCATTAAGTCGCAGTATGTCATCACCATTAAGGTGAACGACGTCAGCTCGAATCCGGCCATCGGTGATGCACGAACTCCGTCGACCGATACTACTCGACCACTGTTCCTCGGTGGACATCCTCACTTGCAGAAGGTAAGTCCCGGAAGCGTTGGTTACGGTTGGTTTCGTTTGAACCCTGAAACGTGTTTTTGTTGTTTCATTCCAGATTCGAGGATTCGTTGCTCGTGCACCGTTCCAGGGATGCATTCGCAATGTGAAGGTGCGAGATACGGTCGAGCAGATTACACCAAAGATGACGGTCGGCAATGTGCAGACAGGCGTTTGTCCAACGATCTAAGTTGGACCGATAATCTAGGGTTATACGAGCTTGGGATAACCTCACTTATAGCTAAATAACGATGAACGGTTTCGGCGATGAATTGTGGGCTAACGATTATTGGAATACGATTCTGGATTTTGGTTGTGCGATTGTTTGGATTAACGGGCTATAAACCAACTGCTGCTGTACTATGGATTTTGCTGTGTTGGAAACTCTGGAGGAATTATGCTGAGGATTTTATAATTTTTTTCTCTATTTTTTGTCTCCCTTTTTGCCTATGGACGAATCTCTTCTTTTTCCAAAGCATCGGAAAGCGAATAGGTAAAATACCCTCTCCTAACCTATCTCATTTTGAATGTACTCTGGAAAAACCATTAAAATAATTAATTTTGATTTCATTTAAAACGCTGTATAAATGGAAATGCCATATTTTAACGACTCTACCGTTAGTTGTCTCTTTTTCGATAAAGCGTATAATACAAAATTATCTACAGAAATTCATACAAGGAAGATAGCTAACAATACCCAGTGCCATTGTTGTTCGAAATCACGAACATATGTACCGACATTTTTATACGAGGCAAGCGCAACGCCAAACCAAACGAGCGCTAGCGTGAATTAAACAAAATGTGTTACTCACCCAGTTTCAATAAATTTCCCAATTTAAGCAATACGTTTGCGTGTTATATCTTTTATTCCGAAAAATGCTGGTTTTATTCGAAGCGTATAATGAACAGCCCTTTTTCTGGAGTCTACAAACATTCGAAATTAAGTTCTTGGTTCTATTTTCGCTGGCTTTAGCCGAACCGACGGACAGTTAACTAGAGTTTCGTTCCATACATTGTGCCCAGTTAGTAGTCCAGCATATTTGTTGCACCAAACGCTATCTACAAGCTACTCGTGTAACGAATGATTCACCCAAGAGCCGTACCAGAAGGAAGTTGTCGAGGCACGAGATGCTATCAGGTCAAGAGCAGATTTACGTGTTAATCAAACTTGTTTCGCATACAACGCAGCAGCATCAAAATGAATGGTCGTTTGAGTGCCAGGTGAAGGAAAAACAGATAATGCAGGTCGAAGACGAAACCGATGGATGGCAAGTCGGTATGCCGCATGATTAGGACACGTTGTCAGTGGAAGGAGAAGGTGCAGGGGAGGAGGGGTGGTGGATCCGAACGGTGGTGGGAGTGAAAGTGGCTGAGATTTAGTAGTACTGCATTAAACGGGATGCTAATGCAACTGCCATCGCTATAAAACATAATAAATAAATCGATTAGATAAAGTCAATTTAAAAAGATTAATGTGCCTCCGCAGAATGCATGTTTAAGGAGCTGTGTTGGTGCCTGCCCGTGCGTATCGTGTGTGCGTCCTACGCGCCGAGCTTCGGCCGGAGCTTTTGTGAAAGCGTCAACAGCACCGGAGGCGCGTACGCAAATTATGTGCACACAGACGGATGGATACGTAACAAATCTTTGCTTTGCAGCTCGCACCAGGCTCTCAAACACATCATTCCGCGACTCGCGTTTGCACTTGTTGACGGACTCGATGGTGGCCGTGTTGCAGGATGCAAATAGTACAAATTCCATCACGCAAAAGGGAAGGTTGCGTAATTGCTGTGAGAGATCCTTTTGCGTTCAAATTCGCAACGCGATTTGGCATGTTTTATCATAAAGTTAATCATCCGAAACAAGCCCAAATTTAAGTTCTTCTTCTTTTTTGCGAAATGGGATGTAGCCTTCTATATTTGAATTCTCCAAAGAGTCACTTCTAATATATTCAAAGGTTGACCACTTTTTTATAGGATCGACTATCTAGAGTCATATGCCTTAAAATTTAGGTTCTAACAACACTGGAGTTTTGTATAACAAGTAAACAAACCCCAAAAGGAAAACAGCTGTCAATTTCCTTTACCAATGAAGGATAAAAGTAATCAAAGTTGTTATTGTTATTTGTTGAAGAACGGCTTGGCCGTATTTAGAAGTAATTAAAGTTAAAAGTCCATCATTAGTGAAGTTTTTTTACTGTTTTATACGTTTTGTTTTATTCAATCAATAGCTTGTTTTTAGGAGAAACATAAGAACGGTGATTTACATTTGTGGGTTACTGCATTGATGTGGTTAGCATTGAGAAAAAAAGGAACCCGTTATAAATATAGTGCCTTACCCGACAGTCAACAAAACTCCAGCTGTTGATCGATTTGTTGAACGAACTACAATTTGTTTCCATGCGGTTAAGTACACCGAACATGTACTTATATCACCGGTTACTAGGTAAACTCACGAACGGTGGGAATCTAACGTGAAATTGACATTTCTTCTCTGCTCCACGATTAGACGCACTAAACCTGGGCCGTTACGAGGACTAAACCCATCACGCGGCGAGCGATCACTTATAATGAGCCGTTCTAATTGTACCGATACGGACGGTCACCAATCGAAAATCTATGCCGTTTGGAAATGCGAGGTGAATGTTTTTTGCAGTAGCCTAGCCCGGGCAGACACGGGTACAATCGCTGGCCCAAGCCGCAAGACCACCCGGCATATGCGACCTGGAGCAGCTCATAAAGCTTTATCGAACGCGGGCAGGCTAAAGACGCGGCCCGTCGGCGTATTTACCTATTTATTATTATCGTAATTTATGGCGGGCCAATTGAGAAATAGGTGAGCTAGCGGCTGGGGATCGCTCACTCGCGATCGTTTAGCGTCACCGTTCGGTTGCGAAATGGCCGTGGACACCGGTTGGATTGAAGGAAGGAAGCGGACAGAAAATTGTGCACACGACGCCGCTGAAAGATGCAACCTTGTTGTCCGATGGCCAGCGGTTCAGCCGCACAACGATGCGGTTACGTTAAGGGATCTTGAAAAGAACAGCCAGGGTTTTGAGAGAGTACTTAAGAATCCCATTTTTGTGGATCATATTTAGGGGTAAGAATTTTCCCCCCTGTTTTGTCGCTTTTCCTTTTCAAGAAGGCCTTTTTTCGTTTGTGTCGAACGAACCCTTGTTTCGAACCCCAAGTCAACAGTTCTCGTGCCACCATTTGTGAAACGCGTATCCCTTCGCTCACTTGCAATTGACTCTTTACACTTTACACAAATAGCATCGCTTAAAGCTGATGGTGCTCCATTCAGCGCCTTCATCAACCCCAGCGATCGATTCCACCACCGATGATGCCATCGAAGGCACGAATGGACTGGAAGCACAGAAGAAGGGGGTGTTTCGTGCACGAGAAATGGCAGATCTTGCGCGACCTATGTTAAACAAGCATAGCTTTTAATTCCATCCCAAGGACTACCGGCTTCGCACTGTCCAAGCCGTGGCGAGGTTTCCCCGTAGCTGCAGCGTAAGAAATGGAGTGCATGCTCACAAACTCACCGATGATGGCACAAGTCCCACGGAATGCACACGTTTATGGGCACATTCGATGTGAGACCCCAGGGTCGCCTTTTGCCCGCCTGGCAGTTTAGCAAACAACGGTGGTAACATTTGAAGACCACCGTACGGCAAACAATGGTTAGGTGATGATTTAATAAAATTAATTCCCGCTGCAGCGCGAGCATCGTTTCGTCGTTTGACATTTTTCACCAGAGCTGCGGGGTTCGGGCAACATTTAGCACAACTGCGCTTAGCGGATGTGTGCTTTGATCGTACATGATCGATAATAAGAAAAAAAAGACGGCCAGATCGGATGGGAAGCGAAACCGACGGATCGCATCGTTCGTCCTGTTGCAACAATTTCGCGGCTGCACTAACGCCAACACAAAATGACCCGCGGCAGTGCAATAAAGGGTGCCCCATGCAAGGTGCAAATGCACACCGAGAGAGAGAGAGAGAAAATTGCACGCCAGCACCGTGCAAAAGTACGACCTTCAACACACGGTTCCCCGTGGTGAGTAGGAAGTCTCCAAAGGGGCCAGATTAGCGTGAGCTTTTCCCCTCGTTTTTTTTGTTTTCATTATTATTAGATTACAACTTAATTCTAGCTTTCGTGCAGGATCGACATTTCGCTGCTCGCACGCACGCACACGAAATGTCTCGAGGCTGAAGGCACACGTACAGAGCAGCAGAACCGTGTCCGTGTGCCGCATGTGGCGCTGGGTCTGATCTCTGAACACCTGCGCACACCGGTCGCA
The DNA here is from genome assembly GCF_943737925.1 of Anopheles nili. Taxonomy (NCBI): domain Eukaryota; kingdom Metazoa; phylum Arthropoda; class Insecta; order Diptera; family Culicidae; genus Anopheles; species Anopheles nili. Next base: position 43,644,615 of record NC_071292.1, read on the forward strand.
CTGATAATACACGGTATAGGAAATTAATTTGAATATTCATTACAAAACCGTGCGGCGTTGGCCACTGAGGGTTCCCCCCACGGGAACCAGGCGAACCAGGCGTGGAAGGGTACGCGGGGAAGCGTAAAATATTGGCTATTAATCAAATTAAGTGCAGCGTGTAATTAGTATACGCGCGGCGAGAATGGGCTGTTGGCAAAAGTGACAAAATTGTTTCGGTTAGCCGTTTTACAACCAAGCGGTCGGTCGTTGGTGAGTGTTTACTTTTAGCAGATCATTCGCGTAAACGGGCGATGGGTGGAGGAAAATGTTCTCAGAAATTTCACTTAAATTGTGTTCTAGAAATTAAAGCCCATCAAATATTCCAAGCTCCAACAAATAATCGATAAAGTCTTTGCAACAAATGAGACTGTTTTACTTTCTCATGGGAACTCAATTTAAAAAAAGTATTTAGTTTAAGCTTTTAATTATTGTAAGTATGTCGATTTGAAAGTTAGAAATGTAAAGCACTTGTACGTGAACCTATTTATAATGCATGGAGAAGTAAACTCAACGGTCAAGGTTTAGAAATTGCTTTAATTGCCTAGTTCGTACACACATACCGCAGCGGGTCACGCCACCATCAACTGCATTTTATTAGCGATAAATTGGAGCACATTAACATTTAATTATTAAACACACATATAAATTGTACGCATTTAAACGCTCTCACCAAATTTCCGCACGCTGAAGAATCATCCCCAACACAATCGAAAGCCGCACAGGAAAAGCAATTTAAATGCATTCCGTATTTAGCTTCCAATCGTTAGTCTCCTCCAATCGCTTCCAAAATCGTTAGTCTCCCCCAAAAAGGTCTACGTGTTCCGAGGCACCACGCCGCAGCGCGGAGAAATTGCGATTTTGCTTATCGTCTTTGCCCGATTACCTCAGCGCGATCAAACAGCGCGTTGTAAACGCCCTTCGTCAATCGCGGCCCATTACTTATCCGTCCATTAGTAAAACACGGTACAAATCACTGCTCATCACACCCGTCCGGCGATAGTGATCGGTGTTGGAATTTGCGGTTTACATCGCTTTCAACCTGGGTGCTTCTCAACCGCCGGGTTTTTTTGCTCAAAAACGGTAGCCCGCCGGATCGCGTGGTGGAATGGCACACTGTTTGCCGTGATGATCATGTGAAGTGATTTATGAGTGCATACAGAAAGCATACCGATGCAGCCGGCCAGACTGTCATCGATGGGTTTTCTAATGCCCGTTTTCAACACACAGTGAGAGAGAGAGACACTGCTATTGATGATGGCTGACTGATGGTGTTTGTTCGCCAAGTGTGTTTGCTCGTGCAAGACCCTGTCAATTTCATTGAGATAAAGCGCACACCACATGGGGTTGGAGATTGAGTTGTTTTTCGCAATGTGCACGCTCATTCCGTGTGCGAGATGCAAATATCCAACCGATAGGCCGATTGCCTGATGGTTGCCTTAACTTCATCCTTGGCGCGTGTGGTCACTACAGCTTCACGGGTTCGTTTTTTTTCTTATTTCTTTCAATAAGACGATAAGACGTTAGTGTTGCTGAGCTCGTGAACGAGATGCTGTGCCAAATTTGCTGCAACATGCAGCAAGACACAAAGCTTGATTGAGCTGTTTCAAGAGAAGCAGATGCAGCAGGAATGGCTCAATTACCGCGTGTAACGTCCAATTTCCTCGTGTGCGTTATTAGCAGCATTACAAAACCGATTTTTCCCTTTCGCTTGGTGCTGATAAGACCTGGTCCTGGTTCGGTGAGCGATTAACGATTTGCCTCCAGCTGTTGGTGTTCTGGGAGGTGGGAGATCGTAAATCGATGGTTTAGCGCCAGCCTTTTTTTCTTTTCGTACACCAAAGGATCGCACAACTCCCTTCGTGATCCTCGCGTTGCAAGGTTTTACAAGCGAACAAAAACAAAAAAAAAAACGACACTAAATCTCACGAACCACAGCACCATCGGAGTGGCGAAATGGCCGGAAGGAAGAGATGCACAAATAAATTCCCGGCTTAAACGAAAAGGCGGAGCGGTAACTCATGCCATATGTGCTGGCCGAAAAAGTTGTCGATGGCGTGGAAATAACTTATCGCAGGACGATGGAGGGGACAGGGAAATCATAAACAAATGAAGATATGAGTGTTGGCCATTTTCCTGTGCCGCATAAAATATTGTGTAAATCAATTACCGACCGAAGCCTGGCGTTGCATGCCGTCTCGCGAACACGTTGCCAGAGGGCTTATGAACATGGGAACTGGACGGTATCGGTTGATGGAGAATCCCCGATCGACGGCGCTATCATTATGGATTATTATTATTTTGTTTCGATTTGTTGCATTACACCTTTTTGCTTGGTGCTTGGTGCAGTGGAAACCCTCCCCGGCAATAGAACTACATCACTAGAGGGTGGACGATAGTTTGTTTTAATGCTACAAAATCTCTCTCAGATGATAAGATGATTTGTAAAATGAATAAGACGTTTTTGATGCTTTGGAAGGGTTGTTTTTTTTCGAAAAGGCTATTTTTTCCAGCAATTTTTCATTTGTTACGATGCTGAAATGATATATCATCCCTAAAGGCAGAACGATCAGAAACAAAAGGCTATGAATTATTTTGTGCTGTCATTGCACCCAAAGAAGACGTTTCTTTCCAACACCCGCGACACCCAAAAGTAAACCGGAATCGCACGAGACATTAAATTGTAGGTTCGCGGGTGCCGTGTGCCGTTCGTACGATGAAGATCGCAAAGCATCCATTTATTACAGCCCCATAGACAGCCCCCATCGATAAGCATCGAATCGAAAGCCGAGCGAAAGAAGGGCGCACGTAGGGCAGCAACGTATGTGCTTGCATTGATCGTCGCTTTTGGACACACGCGAGAAGACACCGGATGAGCAAACACAATAAGATCGAAAGATCACTAATTGTTTATGCTCGCGCGTGGAGGCGGTCTGGACTGCGATGGACCCAATCGGATCGGGTCGAGGTTGCGCTAGGGAAACCCGTACCGATCACGGCGATATCGACATTGAGATGTAGATGTTGCCAGAATCGCGGTGCATGAGGATACGATTATGCGCGTGGAAAGTGCACACGCTCCGTGGCATGGAGACGATCGATTTCCATGCTGCAGGAGGCGCGCGCCGGGATGGTGCGATTATGATATGCGAGGAAAGACGCTGGTGCTGAGTTTCCGAGCCCGGTATGTGCCCGGAATAAGTGAATGAGCAATTTAAAGCAAAAGGGGGTTTTATTATGGCCTGAGGGATGAGTCGACCGGACGATTGGGATGATGCCGTGGTTTGGACGCGATCGAGACTGTACCGGTATGAATGTTGGATTTGTTGGAGGATCGTTTTCGATTTGCAGCGAGCCGCAGTGGTTTACCGAAGAGATGATGACCTTTTTCGGTGCGCATGATGATGAGCACATTCGCGAGGGAGAGAAGGTTTTAAGGGACACTTAATTTGAACCGTAGCTTTCGAGTGCTGTGGATCGTATATTATGGAATAGTGGACGAAGTTAACTACCATGAGAGGCTCAAAACCAACAAAGGTTTATGATCGATTCAAATTGTTTTAGATTGCCACCCATGAAGGCAGGTCTAAGGGCTTAGTCATGGAAGGTGCATTAACGTCTTTCTTATGTAAACTGGCGATCATATCCAATGTTCAATCGTCACAACAAATACTGCGAGAGATCAAACTTCAACATAGCTGATTTGATACTAATTTGCCGCTCAAATTCATTGGAACAAGAGTCCATCAATGTAATATAACATTTTTTTCTGAAAATATGTATTTCCAACAGGTTTTTAGAGCTTCTATGTCATATTGAAGCAGAGAAAAATTTGAACATTCTTTTAGATGTAAGAATATCGTTTGAAGGGCATATTGAACAACAAAATGTAGGATCTTTGTACCTCGTAAATAGTCTCGACGCTGAATCACGATATAAAGAATTCTCTGCCGCTAGCTAAAACGTGTCCCCAACATGTGATCACCTGATCAATTTGTTTCACCTATCTACGTTATAGATTAACGTTATCAAATTTGCCATTTATAACTGTTAGTTATAAGATTATACAATTTAAAAATAACCGTCTTCCTAAAAATATGCTGCCTCGGCCGTCGTGCATCATTGTTAAGGATTAAATGCCATGCTGAGTAATTGATTCTTAATAATCACCTATTATATATATTTTACCTATATATTGTATTCAATAATAATATTTATTCATTATAATAGTCTTTTAATATACAAACCTTGGTAGAATTGGAAGAAAAGCTCAAATATGTAATTGCAATTAACACAATCAACAAATTACAAATTCCGAAAACAAGATAAAACTAGAAATCAGTAACAAAAACTAATCAACAAAAATGTATCGTATTTTATCAAGTATAGCGCGCACGCAAATTTTACAACCAGGTTTTGAAAGAAAAACTTCGACAAAAAATTATTTTATCTTTCAATATGCTGTGTCACCCGGTAAATCTTTCTCAGGACAAATTTATTTTGCTAATCTCACTTGCTGATTTGGTGTCTTCCGAATATAGCGCACAGGTAATATTTTACCAGCATTTTTTTTAGAAAATAAGTGCGCACTATACTCGATAAAATACGGCATCTTTCATTTTAGTGAAATAATTATTTATGATTGATGGTAAGTTAAATTAAATTATGCTTAGGTTGAGTTAAATATATGCAATTGCAGCAATTAAAATAGCAGTTGAATTGAATTAAATTCATGTTTAATATATTTTTGTAATTTATAATATACTGTACCTCTTCCACAAATCGAACAACCTCTTTTGGAGGTTTTCCTTTCACGACTTTTGTTTCGGATTACTTATTCAGCACTCGCAAACAGTATAGGCTTCATTTGAACATTCATATATTTGAGACAAAATTGAAACATGTTGCGCGATAGTCGCCCTTCGATTCGTTTCGTTCTTCTTATTCAGCTACTTAAACGGTAGGTAGTTTTGACCAAGATGGTTTGTTTTACGCATAGTATAGTAAACAATAGTAAATAAGTAATGAAGGATCATCAAAACATGTTTGTTTAGAACAAATGAACTAAAAGGTGTGCTCGCAAGTACGGTAAATAAAAATAATAATTATAATAATACAAAAAAAACAATCATCCAAGAACACTTACACAGTAGCATAGCATGCAGCGCGCGATAGAGAAGCAATGATGTAAATTATTAAACCTAAAAACGACTTAAGAAAGTAATCTAAACTAGCGGTGGCTTACAGCTAATCGGGTTTGCGATCGCTAGCGATCGATGAAAGGGAAGCGAAAACAAATTAAAGTACAAGTAAGCTACACGTTCTTTACATAGGATCGTTACACACGGTTGTACGAGGCGATTAATAATACTTTGAATTTCTATTCGTACTTTCGACCTGCTTCCAGAGTGAAGCGGTTCGATTTTTCTCACACACTTTTCACCCCTATGTTGTACTTGAATGCTCCTTCCTTTGTATGTTTAAAGGGCATTTTTTCTATTTCTTCTGCACCACCACTATCGAGGACGTTTATCGACATCCTTGAACAGGTTGCAGGTAGGTATAGTACCTTCTCGAAAACCTACTTCTTACCCATTAATGGCAACTTAAGAACGACGGTCCCTACCGGCGTGTGATGCTTGGATGGTGGAGCAATATGTTTAATATTTCGAGCGACCAGCTTCAGACTAAACACTATTTACACGTGATTCAGAACAAACTAACGCGCGGCACTTATCAATACTTAGTAGGATCACGCTGGTGCTGGTGCTATTCTGGTTGAGTTTAAAACAAAATGGTGTACGCATTTCTGATCGCTTTCTGATCGCCGTCTAGCTCCATGATACGTGGATGAATAGTGTGTGTAATTGGTAACATTATATTCGTTTTTGCTGCACACTCGCACATCCTTTCGGTGTCACGCGAAGAGCAAACAATAAAACATCGTAGTTCTAATGCTAAATCATACAAAAAAGGCCATGGTTGGAGTAAGGTTTTGCAAGAGAGCGGGAGAAATGCCAAAGAGAGAAGCAAAGAGATGCAAATTTTGTACAAGGTTTTCATGCTCGAAAGGAGAATATTTTGAGATCAACATCAAGGAAAGTTTGTATACAAAAAAAAACAAGATCGCGGGAATCAAATAATGGTGCTAAAATAATTGTCTAATCTTCAGGAGGGCCCTTCAGCAGCAGCGTGTGGGTTGCAGATAATTTTAAATATATTTAAATAATTCTTCCTAGCACATAAATAGTTCTAGTCGCGGACTTTCACGCCACTTCCCCTTTTTGGCAGTCAGCGAAGGAAGCCGTACAACAAATATAATTTTGGCGAAATATTTCACTGTCTTGTTCCGCTTCTTCGATCAAGCGATCAAGCTAGAGCGTTAGTCCCTCTTCTGATCTTTCCTGATAGAACGCATCGCTTCTGCTTGTCGTCATTTCGTTCGCTGACTCACGGTTCGGGCGTTTGAAAATTGCCGGTGCATCAATATTGACTCGAGAGAAATTTTAAACCATCCGTATCGAGTGCGCAAGAGCTCATGCTTTTCGACGAATTCGAGGACATTTGAGCAAGAAATTAACGATCCGGTTACCGTGTAATTGTCCCAGTATCGGTCTGTTTGTGCGACTTGTGTGGGTGATCTGCCACCTGCGCTAATGCGCTTGAAAAACGGCCACAAATAAAACGACGGTCGAGTTTCCAATGGATGTAAATTACAAACACGCCCTCCCCACGAGTGCTGTTGATTTTCCACATATTTTCAAAACCCAACTCCCGCTGGGTGTGGAGCAACAAAAAAAAAGGAAAATGTATCGCATTGTTCTGCAAATCCTCCCCCCCCCCCCCCCGGGGACGAGCTTTTTCACGGATTTTGTAAATTTGTTTCCGAAAAAAAAAACCCACCCACGGACGCAAATTCAAACGGGGCAAGAAAATCCGTTACGGCCGCTGGTGTGCATCACTCGACAAATATTAGTCGAACCGGTTATCGCTTCCGTTCCGCAGGTTGCGACGCCAATAGTGAGCGAAGAATAGCGCGGGTGGCCGAATGCGTCGGTGGAGGCTGATAAGTACGTGTAGTTTTACAAAATTAACGGACCACAACTAAAACCGGTGTTTGCGTTGCAGGCGGGTGGATGAGTGAGTTCATAAAGCGCTGGGAGAGCTCGTAATTAACACCACGCGATGACGCGATCTGCACTAAACCGCGTGTGGGGGAGTACTTCTTTCAAAAAAGGGGCATTAGCGTCTATTAAACACCGCGACATGTAAAGCCACTGTCTGTTCGATCGAAAGCTGGCCCTCGAGAAGCTGAATTATTGTTGTAAACTCCGGTTCCGATTCACGCTCGAGGAGCACGAGGGTTGGTGAAATTTTGACCGCCTATCGAGGCGAAGGAAAAGGAAAATAGAAAAAAAAAATAACTGTCCACAGAACAACCGGGGGGAGGTGGGAAAAAATAAACGTCTAAGACCTGTTGCTGACCCACTGCTCCCATCCTAAACGGCTATTACTTATTTTTTGGTAGGTGCCGCTTCATGTGAAGCGCTAAGTGGTCACTGCGGGCGAAGCTGCGTTCACAGACGATGCACTTGAACGGTTTGGCGCCGGTGTGCTTGCGATAGTGGCGCGTCAGCTCGTCGGATCTTGCGAAACGCCACTCGCACTCTGGCCACTGGCAGGTGTACGGCTTTTCACCTGAAAACGAGAAGAGAAGAGAACGGAACGTGTGCATTAGTTTCTTCTTGCAAGCAAAGCATGACAAATGAGTATGCAAGTCAACACAACGCTGCACAATAGAACGCTTTTTTGAAGTGCAGCGATCGCGACCGACCGATCGCATGATCGCACTGATGTCTATAATTTCTTGCTTTATTATCACGTCGCGATCATTACGACATGACACATCTCGTATCACTTTTGCTGGCCTTCCTTTGCCGTAAGACGCTTGACGCTTAAGACAATCGATCGTCGGACGGTTGGATGCAGTTTCTGTCGGTTGACGTGTTTGTTATTCTCGATGCAGATCGAAGCCAACAGATCGGCCCCCATTTGGCCACGCGGAACGGTTGCGCGTGCCGATTCTACGGAAGAATTTAAATAGCACACGAGGGGCTCATTCTTGCCTTTGCGAGTTGTCGTTATGCGCTTGTTTTTTGTTGCTTTCATTTTCTCGGAAGAGATGCCGCCACGATCGTGACCCTGGGTGGTGCGCATGTGATCGCACCTTCGAATCTGCCGCACCGGCCGTACAGTGCAGGATTTATGGGATTATTAAACGATTGCGGGGACGGTTTAATGGACGCACTGGGGTGCATTGTGCCGACGCTGAAGGTGTCGCTGGATATGCTGGGAATTGACCCTCGGGCAATGTTTTGTGCAATGAGATGACAATGGCGTTAGATGCGGAGGATGATGTTGTGCTTGGTGGGAGAATTTGAGGGAATGCCGTAAAAGTGTGGCACAAGCGTGTAGGCTCTTAATTTGTGTCGTTCATTTCTTCGTTTATTGGCTTCTCGACGATGGTTGCTCGTTACTAACGGGGGATGTTTTATTTGTTTTATACCGTTGAAATGTACCAAACTGATAAATTGCATAGATATAAAACCTTTGTTAAAATTATTATGTTCTCTGACTTTATGTTGCATTCTTAGGATCTATTGTTTTTTGGAAAACCTGACATCACTAACACGTTGTATGTATGTTGTAAATATTATCAATATTTCTTGGAGGAATACAATTTTATCGCTTTAATTTAGTTCTTCATTCTTCATCCAATTTGTGTATTTCACTCGAGTTGGATGAACAAAATTAGGTCACATCAAATAACTTTTAAACTACTAATGAAACCTTTCAGTATCATTGCTGAACGTTTGCTGAAATATTTCAGCACGAGGATCATGGTATACAACGCTCTTAAATCATAAAATGTGTGTTGAATAGAGTAGAATTCATACGACAATTTATCTACACGTTTTTAAACATTCTTTAGGACACTCGCGGTAGGTACAGTAGAAAATATTCACAAATACAAATCAACACCGACTATTTCAAGGGAAAAATAATCGATTAAGGATAACGATTGCCCCCGCATTCTATTTGAGTTGATTAATTTAATGGAATAGTGCAATTAGCATTTCCAATCAAACAAAGCCACACAAAATCAATAGTTATTTGTTTAAATGGCCCATATAAGCCCCTTCATCCCGAATTACCTTCAACAGGCGCTCACAAAGGACACATCGGCTCGGTTCCTTCGATGAAGTATTTGCACGCCAGAATGCATTTCGATATACACTCCAGCCCAGTGGCGCATCCACTCAGTCACTGGAATTGATTTGAAAATGCACTCACCCGCCGAAGGGAAGCGAGACACTATCCTAGGAGACATTCCACGGAGTGTGCTTAGGTAATTTTATGCGACAAAAAAAAAAGCAAAATAAGACGCCACACAAACGCGTTCTCTACCCATCATGGCTCAGTCAACTCATCAACCACCGGTGTGCCGCGACGATCGAGTCTTAAATGGCTACGAGTCTTAAAGCCGGCGATGGAACCGCACGATTATGCGCGGCTGCAACCGGGGAAGGATTGCGGCTATGCGTGCGAGTATTTAACTTATTTCAATCACGTCGTCCAACTAATGCAAACAAAACACTCCGCGAATGCTGATTGCCAATCGAGTGTCGCAGTTTTCGCATACTCAACCGCGAACAAAAAAAAAAAGGCTGACGAGTGTGCAGGCGAATGGCGGGCGAAAAAAAGAAACGAATCACAACGCCCGCGGAATGCAACCGTTCAATAATTGAATAATAATTATGATCGCGATTATCGATTATATTTCGCGCCGCGCTGCGTTGCGCTGTGATGTGTGTGCATTTTTCGCGTCGTTCTTCTCGTGCATTCGTGCATTCGTACCATCATGACCTATTCGGTGGGTTGAAGACGAATTTTGCACCGTGCAAATGAAGCAAAAAAAAACTACCCTTACTCGGTTCCCATCGGTTGTTGGATCGCGAATCGAAGATTCTACAGAATTTTTACCGCGCGTTATTTATGAGCAACAGTGTCGTGAGAGGGAGGAAGGATGCCCTAAGGGTGGCCACATGGGCTGCAATACAGCTGCAATAAGGGCCCTCGAGGGTGACAGCATCGCTCGGGTGTCGCTTATCCGGCCACCGATCATCCATCCATCCATCGAAACCCGCCATCTGCATGAGCAGAACCATGGCGTGATCGTGGGCCCTCTCGTCGCCCAGGCGGTCCAGATCGCCTCCGGGGGGAGTGCATTCGAATTGCATCATGTGCGAAACAACAAAAATAGGGGGAAGGAATAAATGAAAAAAAAAGCGCAACACAGCAACAGAGAAGTTAACGCCACGCCGATTTGTACGAGCGTAGCGAATTCGCGATTTTGCGCTCAACTTTGACATTTCGCTAGCGATTCGTCGCGGCTCCGTGTGGCCAGAAAAGATGACAAATGATTTTCTAATGCAAATTCGCGATTTCAACACCACATATGAGGGAGACGGGCCAAAACGCCGGGTTCACAGAATGCATCGGGCGTTGGGAGCCCTTTTTCGGTGCGGGAAAATGCTGCGTGGAACCGCGCGAAAGGTGAGCTTATGGATATGAGCATGGGAGTGTGAAATCTTATCACCCCCTGCCATGTACGGTTGCGGGTCGATGAATCTGTACGTACGAAACCCGCGAAACCAGGAGGATTAAAATGTCACTTTCCCATCCTGCGGTCCTTGCGTAAGCGTTTTATTCAACACACGTGTTGGAAGGGTTCTTGCGTTTTTCGCTCGGTTCCTTTGTTAGTTTCACGAACAAAGCCCACTAAATGGCCATTCTATCTCGCCAGCAATGGCTCACGGGTGTCATCGTGTGTCTTAGAGCCTAATCAACCAGCCTCACCTCTCACAAACTGGGCAAGGAAGTGGACAAGCTCGCGATCGATTATGGATGCAAAGTAATACCGGGAGCTAATTTTGTTTGTTCACCCGAGTTTCGTTTTGCCCGCCGGTAATTAATCATTCGCTACAATTCTTAAGCTTGTACGACTGATTAATCATGCACGATCATGTCAATTAGTCTGGCCGCCGTTCGTACGCCGTTCGGTGGCGTCCTCCACGCGATCGTCCACCTGTGCGCGATCGGGGCGCGTAATCGATCAGAACACCCTCGCGCGATTAAAATGGCCCCACTCTATTTCTTCTCTTCGCTGGCGCACCACACCACGCTAATGATAATGATTAATCAATTATTTCATCAAACGACGATGGGAAATTATAAAGCCTAGCCACCATCCAAAGGGGTGCCCTTGAAAAAAAAAAATGGCACCCTGAGCGTTTGGGAACGGCTTGTTCGGATCCCTCCACCCGGGGGGTTGGTAGGCGGAATCTAGGGCATTTATGGGCCGGGACTAGTGGCCGAAGTGGCCAGGGGAAGACAAGAAATTATTGACTGCAAATCGAGCCACCGTACCGAGGCGACCCGTCACCGTAGCGCTTTATGAGATGGAGATGACTTGATTCATGTTCTTGAGCAGGGTTGCCTGCTGCTGCGCAATTGCCAGGAGCAGGAGCTGGAACTGCTGAGAAGGGAGGGGAGGGGGTTCCTCTCCGAAACCGTGCCGGACCGCGAAACTGTCCTCGAGCGCCAGCAGACCGGTCCAGATGTGGCCGGGCAGAGGAAGTTTGATTTATGGCGGTGAGATCTTTCCACCGAGGGATATGTGGCGATGTGGTGCTGGAATGTTTGCTCAGAAGCGACGAAGCCGGTCCGAGACCTAAGGCCTGAGGCCCTGACAGCTAACCTGAGGCTGCACCAGGGCCAGGGCCTGGCAAACGCGCACAACGGCCCAGAAGGATCAATGTGATCTTGATTGTTTGTTGGAGCGTGTGCTGTTTTTTTTTCGCAGTTTCTCTCTCTCTCTCTACTGGACTGTCGTTTTTCGTTCACCTAACCTAACACGGCATGCAGGCAGCGAGTGATCGAACCAGGAGGAGGACCTCGATCGGCGATGTGCTGGTAAGGCACCCCTTGAGAGCGAGAGAGGTGTGCTAGCTACAAAAGCTGATGTAAGCGACTCGTGTACGCAAGCTGGCTAATAATAGAAAGCTCTCGCAACGAATGATCAGCCCTTTGATCAACCCTGGCGAGGATACAAACCACTGCGAGGATAACACGATCGTCCTGCTCGAGGGGAATCCGCGTGGGAGATGGCCATTAGCGCGGATCGAACCGTGCTAACGGCCCGTCAAAAGTCAGGCATCGATCAGCGCCTGGCACAAGCAACACCCTTCAGTCATCACTCAGTCTGCGGGAGATGCATTTAGCCCCCTTAAGGGTCGGGCTGAGTAAGACATAAGTCTGCGAATGTGCTCTGCCAAATCCGGAGGTGCATCTCGGGACGAAAGAAACAACAAAAAAAAGGGCAGACACCGGCGTTCTGCCGCCCCAAAAGCTTAATGCGTCGAAAAGACAATTACACGGATCGCTCAGCGCGGCCATATTTCAAACGGCGAGCGCATAATGGGCGCAATGTGTGTGATTTAAGGCGGCCCTTCCTGTGGCCCTTAGCGGTCCTCGATGGTGGGAGGAAAATCCCCTAGCCCGGGCTTCATCAATCATCTTTGGGCAATGTGTAATCAACACGCCTCTAGGGTTGGCAACACTGCAACGTCGTCGACGTCGTCGTCGTCCTCGTCATCGTCTCCTGCAACGTGGTGATTTGCGTTACTCGCCTACATGCGGACCGCCGCCGTTCGCGTGTATTGCGTATCAGTCACACACGATAGCACGAAAACAGTCAACGAAACCGGCGTGGGGCAAACGAGGCACGCATCAATCCGGGAATTAGCATTAGAAAAATCCACGGCGTGATCCTACGCGAAAAGCTCGCGCTACGCGGATCGATACACACACGCACGTGCGGGGGCCACGTTCGGTGATTTATGGCGAGAAAAAAAAAGCTCACCTCGCAAACAGGGACGGATAGTTTCGCGCACTTGCGAGGGTGTGGGTGAGAATGAGTGACGAGAGTCGGGCATTAATTGGTTTTCATTGTTCTTATGGTAATTAATTCCGCGGGTTCGAAGGAAAAAGCTAGTCGCAGCCCAGGGTTAATTCTTTCGTTTCTGCTGAGCGCACGAGGACCCATGTGATGGACCGTTGTGCCAGAGTTGATTAATTAAAGGAGTTAGTTCACCCCGAGCCGGTGTTGAACTTTACGAGCAGCAACAACATATCCGTGTGTTGGTGTGACCTAGTGCACTTTCTTGTAATTTAAAACGCATTACAGTTAGATTTTTAAGCACATTACAGTTAACTCGGGGTTCGATGGACGATTGTTGGTATGAACTAGTTTGATAGGCAGATGATGCATTTGCTATAGGTTTTGGAAAAACACTTTGAGAAACTGTAGTGCAGATAATTAAGCGTACAGATATTTTACGAAATCTTGGCAGTTTACTTGACTTTAAGCTCTGTTTAGGTAGGCTTATAGGCGCTCCAATTGCCAAAGAAAATAGCACGTTTATCCAATTGCCAAAGAAAATAGCGTGTCTTAAATCGGTCTATTACTGCCTTGTTTGCATAGTAATCTAATACAAACTGGTTTGTTTGAATTCTTAAATAGATCCTGGCATGCTTACTTAGATCCTTGAATTCTTTCTTCGATTCTTAGCCTAGATGTCTAATGCAAACCGGTTTGTTTGAATTCTCTTGCTAAAAGAGCCATTTGAAGAATCTCTTGATGAAACAAATACCTCCATATTACCTTCTTTTCGCTACACCCTTGAAAACTCCAGAATTATTTCTAATTAAATGTGTTCTGGAGCTGCTGAAGCTGTTTGTTGTCGTCGTTATGTTTTACGTCCCAAAAAAAACCTTTGATAACCAAGACAATTCGAAAAATATGAACCATCGTTCTCGATCTGTGTACATGTATTAAAGAATTTCGAAAATAACTAAGGATTAGCTGATCATTACTTTGTCATGAAACCATGATTCGATCGCTCGTCACCTGTTGTCGATCGGCCAACACACTACTCAGTAGGCCATGGAGCCCAACGCAATGCAGTTCATTGTACAATAATTTTAAAACCTATCCATTAATCGAATGAAGCAAAATGGCAGTGAAATGGAAACGGCATTCATTAGACGAAATGCCTTTTCCAACTAGCTCAACTCGCGACTCCACCACAGCAGAGTGTTGAATGCGAAAAATGTGCTCCATCCAAAGCACCGCACCAACACCGGCATGTGTAGTATTTCCTACCACACTTCCACACATGGTAGCAACAGGCCGATTCTAAGTAGCCTACTAGCAAGTGGAAGTAGCCACCGGCAAAGCGCAAAGCAGCCCGAAAGTGAACCCAGCTCGATCGATATCTCTGGCTGGCGAGCGAGGACACCGGCAGGCTGGAAAGGAGATTTATGGGCCGCGTGCAGAGGACCAGGCAGGTCGCTGTTCGCTTTTCACGGCATACCACACACGGGCCCCGGCGTTTGGTTTGGAGAACCTCCTGTGCGGAATGAAGCCGGCAGGCTCGTGTTGGATCGCGCCGTGACCGGACCGAGAGTACTCCTCCTTGAGGAAGGAATGCTAATTGACCGTCGTCATCGCTCGTGTTGCTTTAGTAATGCGGTTCGGCGGCGGCCACGCTGCTGGAGCAGCATTAATTGGAATAGTTTTTCCCGCACGAAAGGTTCTTCGTCGCCTTGGGGACCTGCGGCGTACGTCAATTTGTCCACGTTGCTCCGTGGATTTGTGCTGACGCCTCGCCTGTTGTATTTGCCCCCAAACGGTTCGATAATATTGATTTGTCTTCATTTACGTATGCTAAATTGATTTAAAACCAAATAAATATCTCCCCCCCCACTGCAGGGCGAATGATGATGATGATGATGAAGGCAAAACGGACATGATGATGGTGAAGAACTTGCAGCCAGCCAGGCAGGTTGTGGCCAGACGGGAAGAAAATAAACAAATAGCTAAAATAAACCCGCGCCGCGGAAAAGCAACAACCAGGTAACACGGTAGCACACGTTGCTGAAGAGAAGAAGAAGAAAAAAAATACAGCACAAACACTCACACAGTGCCCTTGCATGGCGCGTCCCTGGTCGTGGAAAGCACGAGAGCGCACGCGAATGGCGGGCAAAGGAGCAGCAGCACTAATTGAAATGGAAATTTATTCGCGACTATAAATGAATTTGAATTCTAGGAAATTTTTCAATTAACTTTTTTTTCCCCCATAACCCAAGCTCCCCCATAACCGTATCGCGCTCTTTCACTTGATCGCGTTTTCGTCCCTACTGTGGACGTATTTGCCTTGGCATGTGTCGCCTGGGTTTGCGTGTGCAGAAGCATTTGGGGTTGGTTTGGCGAGATACTCTCCTCATTTGCTCGCAAAGCTGCTGCTGCTTCCTGCTCTTGCAACCGTGGAGCTGTCAAAATGGAAGCTTTCATTGACATAACGAGCTTAGTGAGCTCGCAGTTACCTCATCGCACGATGTCCATCCTGGGCGGTTTCGAAGAGACCACTATTCGGTGGTCTCGCTGGAAGACACCTACCAGCTCGAGCTCCACCCTAATGCAATTTCTGCGTCACTTTTCACTATACCCTCGCGCAAGACGAAAGCAGCATAACAAAAAATGGGGTGGAGAAAACTTCCATTCGCGAAAGTGGACTGCGGCCCAAAATCGGCCAACACTTTTCTTCACCCCTTTTGGTGTCCACTTCGCGGTCCCCCGGGTGGCCTTTCCGAGTGGCCCTTTTTCCGAGTATGGTAGCCGTTTTTCCTACATCTCGATAGCGCCTTACTGGTGTGTGGGTTTTTTGTTTCGGTTGCACCGAGCTCCAGGTGCCAGAGGCTCGCGTTTATTTGGTGGTGGCTTAATTAGAGCACCGCGTGGTCGTTAATTGAATCCGCTAAAAGGAGACAATTTATATCCCAATAAATCACTGAGTACCGGTTGTTTGGTGCAGCCAAATTTATCAGCTCGCTCGCTCGAGACGGAGTGGCGTCTCATTAGCAGTTAGCCCACCGTGGTGTGTCGCTGAAACTCTGCCAACGACGCCAGTGTACAGTGTAATGGGAAAGGGATATATTCACCTGTGCATCGTGGCGTATTTTACGTACATTAAGTGTAATGTGAAGAGTGTGGCTAAGTGCGCTAATGAATGCGTTTAAACGAATGGCTTACTCGACACGTTGCTTTTTTTTTCGCGTGTGACTGGCAATATGGAGCATTTGCAATTGAACGATCGAATGCCGGCCATTGAGACGCGTATTATTCGCGTTCAGCAGCAGCCGAGCGATTGATCGCAGCAAACCTTCCCGCTGGCGAGATGGCTCTGGAATTGAAACAAATTGGCATATCTGGCATGCAAACGCCGGTGGGCTCGTAAACACCCGAGAAGCAGACCCGAGAAAGCACGTATCCGAGGCCTGGTGTGGTATAATGGTATGCTAATGATTGCAATCGTCGCGCAATCCCTTGAGATTTCCGGGTTTTGAGTGTTGTTTTTTTTGCTCTCCGCGTTCTATTTGTTGTGCCTTTTCCTGATGTGCTCGGGTTGATTTATTCAGCCGTCTTATTAAAAAGCGACCGTTTAATCGCACACAAAAAACCATTTTTCCAGGAAATGAATTTCCATCAAGACCTGCGACCTACCGCGAGCTTTTTGCGCAAGTAATATTAGTGACGGACTCTCGCTTTTGCTCTCACTCATCCTAATTTTCAAGACTTTTGCGGTGTAATCCGTTTCAGGCGAATGCAGCTCATCGACAGCTAAACATGCACACATGACGAGCACCTTCTCGACGGCGTGTCCTTGACAGGGATTTGCGTGATGAAATTGTAGCAAATTCCAGCGCACGTTGGCCTCGGGTTCGTTTGTGCTACCATTTTTTACGATCCCATCACACCCAGCGGCTGGACCTCGGCTCTGGCCTACCGTCGAATGCTGTCACTCATCGATTATTTATTGCACTCCCCCTTGGTGGAACCGGGATGCCCTTGCTTCCTTCACTCGAGAGCTGCCTCTTAGGCCCCGGCGGGGGGTTTTTTAAACCATTCAACTATCCATCCATACGTCCATCGATCTAGCCATCCACTGACGGCCGTTCCGATCGACGGCTTCAGTTGGTTGAGTAATAGGAAGCATCCAGCCACCGCTGGCTTCTGTTGGCAGGCGTTCCGAAGGCTCAGAAGGGCTCCTACCGTGAGCCAGAACGCGCGACCGTACGCTGCACGTCGCAATAATTGATCATGAAATTTAAATTAAAATAAATCAATTTATTGTGAAGCATGCGGGCGCGAGCAGCTCGACTTCAAAGCGCCTACTCCTGGTTGGTCGAGCTGAAGGGTGTTGGATTTTGCATTCAATCGATTCACCGTTTAAGGGCATTTAGGTGCACCATGATGTTGCGTGCGCCTTGTTTCCACCGGATGCTCTAGGAAAGGTGGCACACTGAAATTGGGCTACATTGTGACGGGGTTGGAAGCTTTGAGGCTGGAACAAAAATGCACATACCGTTAGAAGGAAAGGATCAATGATGCTAGAGAGATTAGATCACCGTCACGCGGAGGGAAGCGAAAGTTCTGCCACAGCACCCTTTACACTATTAATTACACGCGCTCATTTTACACTGTTCCCATCGTTCAGTTCCGCGGCCACGAGACCGATCATTAGGTTAATGGTTCAATAGCAGTCTCGCGCTGAATGTCGCTCAACTATCTCGCGCGTCCCCCCATCGTGGGTAATTTTCACATTTGCCACCCTTTGCTCCTTTTTTCCATCACCCACCACCCTCCATCTCCTTCCCTACGCCTTGGACTAATGACTAATTACACCGATCACCGATCGCCGGCTGAAGCCCGCGGGCGTCCGCCCACCGACTGATCGGAACAATTAGAGCCATTGGACGCGGCTCGCTACCCAAAACCAAACGCACCAAGGAAATTCGAATCACAACCCTACTACTTCTCTCGCTTACCTCCCACGGACACGCCCGTCCGATCTGTGGTGACTGCACGACTCGCGCCGGCAGCAGGAAACGAACCCTACCGTGGATGGTTTGGGGCCATGCGGGTGAGCACAGTTCGCGGACAATTATTCAAAGCGGCTTGTCATAATTCATGCAATTGTGACAATTACTCAAACGCATTCGAACGCCCTGCACGACCGAATCAATGTGTTTCCTGCCAACGTTACGAGCACTGCGAGAAACCAGCGAACGACAGCATTTGTCATAACAAACAACGACTAACTGTGGGCGCTTATCAAAGCAAACGTTTGACAGGACACTTACATGTCAGGCGATGTTTTTGTTTTTGTCATCGCACTGTAATTGATCCGTTAGTAGGCCCTGAAATCGAGTCGAAATTGGTGAGAAATGGGGCGATATTTTCAGCGAGCCCGATGGCGTTCGATTTCCAGCGTTTCCCCACGCCCCGGGTATTGTGGTATGTAAATTACAGTAGCACAACGTCGCCGGTCGCCAGTGTCATTTTTGCGGTGTCATTTAGCCAGCGTCGTACGGTGAATATCGAAAGTATTTTTATTCCCTTTCCCTTTTCCCAGTCTCGCCCGGGCGGAATATGTCGCCTGTGTTTTTCCTTTGCTTCGTCGATTATTTTTTTTCCTATTTACTCGTCGTGTCCACCGACGCGACGCCCGGGCGATGATGCCAGCAGGACCACTTTCCACGGTGGGTTTCGTACACCGATGGCGCGTCTGAATGTGGGGTGTCATTTCGCTGCAGACGACCATTAGAGGAGTCTGCTGGCGCTAGCCACTCCCGTTTCCCTGAAGCTCCAGCAACAGAGAGGGGGGGAGGGTGGGCAGATAATTCATAATTATTAATTGTAATGGCAAAGCAAAGAACCAATAATTCACGCAAGCGGCGATACCTTGCTGATGGCGCAAGCGGCCACTCGGAAAAGGGAGCTCTAACGGTACAGCCACAAAATAATCGCCTTCCGAATGCATGCCAAGGGGCCGTCTCGCAAAGGGCGGGATACAATCTACTTCGCAAAACGGCCCCTGACCTTCGCTCTGGCAGTGTGACAAACGGAGAGCAAAAAAAAAAGAAACATACACACACACACACGTGCGCGGCGTGGAGAAGCAAACTTAATTCCGTATTTATGAACGGTTTCAGAGATCGCAAATAAAATAAATCATAGGAGCACCGCAGGGTTGCGCCCGACATCGGCCGTTCGGTGGAGCTGTTGTCCGGTTTCTTAGTCAGAACTTGCAACCCCTCTCCCTCTTCCCTCCCACCCTCCCTAGTACCCTCCCACACCACCTTCGTGCGGGGGTCCAGCGATCTGGAGTTAACCTCCAATTAGAACCAAGGTTAGGTCGATCGGGCGGTCTGGCCTTTGGCAGGCTCTGCTGGATTAGGTTGACCGTTGCTCACCGTTGGTTGAACATCTCGGTGGCGTAAGAATGGAAGGCAGGAGTACGCCGATTTCGACGCCGACCAGCTGTGTGAGACGGATCCATGAGCCGCGTTTGGAGCCGTGGTGTAGCTTACTGGAAATTGTGGTCTCAAATTGAGCCTGCTTGGAATTAAATCTCCCTCCACCCGTGTACCGGTTTTCTTTCCGTCACGGCCGTTTTGTGACCGAGCGAATTTAGTTTTCATCATGGGGTCATGGTGCTGGATTTGCCAGCCGTGCGATGGTTGTCGAAATAAATGATATCAGCGTTGACCTTTTTTTTAGAGACAAATTGACGCAGATATCGACGCTTGTCTGTGCAATCGATCCGCGGGGTCCGAGAATGGGTGATGATTCATGCATGGCCTTCATCCTTGCAGAAAACGGGGTGAGTGAGACATAAATTATATCCTTTTCTCTGGATGATGTGGAGTTGGGGTGCCATTGCGTTGCACTCGGTTTACGATGGGGGTGCAATCCATAAGACGTATGTAATAATTACTTCCAGGTATTGTCATTTAGCATACGTCCTTCGATCTGGCATTTGTAACAAGCAGCTCACAACTAATTTTTTGTAAGCTGAAACTTGATACTATTGTGGCCATTAAACTTCAATAGGATAAATGCAAATAATGTCAATTCGATAGCCAATCTCTGTTAGGAGATTCAACAATAGATTTAGATATAAATATACTACAATATATATCAATCAATATAAAATATATCAATCTTTAGATGATTTAAATAATATCGTTTCATCACATTTCACATGCAAATCCTACAGTGCAATTTTATGTTTAGAAAGTACCATTGTAATATTCAATAAACATTCTATTTAAAATGTCCAGAAATATGTTAAGAAACTGTTTCATTCAACTGGCAATAAAAATCATAGGCTCATGGCTCTGCCATGTAGTAACTAAAAATTGGACACAGAATTCCACAATTAAATCACTAAATCTGAACAAATTGAAACCTGCCCCTAAGGACACGTGGTTTGTGAACAGCTTTTTAATTCCAAACCCTTTTTCGTTCAGCTGTCATATATCACATTTTTCACGCCTTGTCCTTTTGCTACGTCACCTTGTCCGTTTAGTTCCTGTTAGTAATTTGCTGCTCAAATCCGTCCAACTAAAAGCCTGTCCTGGCTATTAACGCGCTCCGATACCCCGGGCCTGGGTCCAGTGGCCTCTCAAGGTGAGAAGAAATCGTGCATGCGCGCCATGAATGTTGTCCCGACTTTCCAGGTGCCAAAAAATAAAAAAAACCCACACACACACACACACCCTATCCCAAACCCTATCGGCTGTCGATCGGCACACTTCCTCGTACCTGGAGCGTACCGTAGAAGGAAAAGCACGATCATTTATCAGATCGCTTTTATCAGTAGCCGGCAAAGTGTGGCAAGCAAAGGCAACCAACATAGCACCACAAATTATTCCAGCTCGTATCGCGACCCGTGCGTGATCTAGCCCGCGCGATCTCGCGCCTGATGGCGTGCTTTCCGCGCGATCTCGCTGCTCCCCTTTTCGGTGCCCGATCGGTTTTGTGAAATATTGCGCTGTCCTTGGTATTGATGGCTTCGATGACGTGTTTTGGGCGATCGGGCGGTGATCGATTTTGCGTTCCGCGTTGTTTGCAAACACCGCGTGGTCCATTCCCGCCGTACACATGCGCCAACAAAACCCCGCTCTTGTGGCGATTATTTTCGATGTTATGCTGATCGAGCCGGCCTCCATTGCTGTGTCATGTACGACGACGCGTTTCGCTACCCTTCGATGGCAATAAACGGTTCTCGCTTAGGGTCGCGCGGGCCGAGCCGCGAGTTTATAAATCAAAAACCCATTCAGCCTGTCTTTGGCTAACGCGGCCTCGCCACTGAATCGATATTGTTATTGCAGCGAGGTGGCCCGGTTTGGGGCGGTGCAATTTGTTCCGTCAATGTGCGGCGGTTGTTATCTGGCGGTTTTGTTCGCGAGTCGAACGGCGGGCCGTTGCATTCTGCTCTCAATTTGTGATTAATTTGTACGCTCTTGAATTCTGCTGGTGAAATAATTGCCCTTGCAGGTAGGCTGCAATTACGCGGGCTTCAAAATTTGGTCCTCTCGTGCATGTCTGATGCCTCCGAAGGGGACGACTTGTGGCGAGCTAATGTCAAGGAAACGGGTTTTTTTTTGTTCGTGTGGAGGGTAATTTTCGATGCGTGGGATTTAAATATACCCGTGAACAATTAGGCGAAGGGTTTATTTACCGTACTTTGGGCCATAATTTAATAGGTAATCATGCCTACGAAATGGACGATCTTCATTCAATAAACGTACTTGATGAAACATTTCGGTCACTTTAATGCACGTACGCAGAATACGAGATTCATTTACAATATTTGAATTTAAAGAAAAGTGATCAAAATCATGAGACGAACGAAGATTTTGTTACGATCTTCATATTTTAAGCTTAGTTAGCAAATTCGTAGATCTCAATCTTTGCGATAATTTTGTACAATTTGTGGTTGCGTAAAAGATTACCCCGACCTGTTACTTAGAGCTCATTGACGTTTAGTACAGTTCTTACGACCCGCAATAGCGGGTTTTACCTACCCCGTTTAAAGGTGCCCGATATTACCACCAATCATACCAAAATACCCCGACACGCGGATGAATATTTTTCGTCCGGTAATTGCAAGTCCCAGCAGATCACCTCGAAGAGAACGCGTTTTGGAAAATGATACGTTTCGAAAGTAAATAAATGATATATCAAATGACATAATTCATGCATACGGCTCTCGCCTGACAGTTCGGTCATTAAGCGTTCCGGCTAATGATATCGCTGTCAGTTTCTCGTGATCGTGGATCGCTGCAAAACAAGCGAGAAAGCAAGCAAGCGATCGAGTCGCTCGAGTCGAACAATAATCATCGACGGTTGAAGCAGGAGTGATTGAATAGAACCGGGACCGAGGGGGGAGGGGTTTTTGCATGTAAAATAATAATTTTCGCAACCGATAACGAAAGAGAGCAAATTGGCAGTCATGCGCTCGCGGATGTCAAGTGGCCAAGAAATGGCCGGCAAAAATCAGGCAGATCTGCTGGTCCCCTTGCGCGGTGTGTACTGAACCGAACGGGCGTTCTATTTAAAGTACTTTCGCCCTTGCGTGATTAATGATAAACGGCTCACTTTTGATTGAGGTGAGTTGTGATTTTAGTTCTCTTTGCTGCGATCGATCGTCTGAGTGTGTTTCTGAGCTCCTGGAAGCACAGGGCTCGTACTTGATACTCGCCAGCCAGGGGTGATAAAATGTTAATTATGTCCGCGATCCTGCGTCAAATGGATCGCTTGACGCTTAAGATCGGGCAATCATTTTTCTTACATCTCCGAGCTCACATTGAGTCCATCGGGGTGGAGAAAACGCGGTGCGAGGGCGCGAAAAGGTACAAAACAAAAAAAAACCCCTAGTGTCCCGAGAAGGGCAGCCGGTTGGGATTGAAGATGGAGATATCCACTTGTTCGTCAGCGAGCTCAAAGCAAAACGATAGCTTGGCAGCAGAGACGAAGAGCTAGGAAGCTAACAGCCGAAGCAACCAATGACGCCTATGATTAAGTGGATTTAATTTAAAAACGATTATGTGACCGCTGAACTAATAATCCGCGGTGCGGCGAGCATTAAGCGGGGTCGCAGTTTTTCCACCGCCCTATAGGGCGAGCGGTTCGAAGCGGGTTGAATGATGACTACGACCACCCATCGAGCTGGGGTATTCGTAGAGCGAGGTTTTAGAGTGGCGAATGGCCGCACGAAAGAGATCGCCCGAAAACACGATCAAAAAGCGGCCCCAAGACAACGAAACAAAAAACAAAACAAAAAAACAAGGGCCAAAAGGAAAAGCAGCATAAAACGGAAAAGGTAAACAACGGGCGTTTTGGCGGAAATTGTCCGGACGTTGGGTGGGCACGTGAAAAAGGGCGACGGTTGTTTTGTTTCAGAAACTTAGCATCACAAGATAATGGCCGGTGACCGGCGATGAGCAAATAGTATCGACCCGCACACACAAACCCGTCGGCTCGGGTCGTTCGTTATCAACGTGGAATGGGCACGCGAAATCTCACCACACGCTTTGTCTTGTGAATGTCTTCTTCAACTGTGAATTGTGATCGTAAAGGGTCTCCCAACACACACAAGAAGAAGGACCATCTCAACGTCGTCGCAGATTAGGACACATAAAGTGCACCATGAGGAGATCATAATAACGCATTGTGTGATTTTTTGTTTCATGTTTCGAGGCGGACGAAGAGGTCGAAATCAAAACAAAAAAAAAGGGAAATCGACCCACCACCGGGTTCGCTTTTATGAAGCGTTGCGAATCGAGTATTCGCCACGAGTGGACCCCAACGGATCTCGTAAGGGCGCAAGGGTGAAGGTGCACAAGGGAAAGCTCGTCCTCGACGGCCCAGCCAGGACCCTTGGACCCTTTGGTTGGTGGTTTTGGGGTCGAATCGATCTTGCCTCGCCGTACGGGCTGTTTGGGATCGCATTTGGGGTCACAATTGTCCACGTGGGTGTATGGGGCTCGAATGATTCGCTTTTCCTTCGTTTGTTTTGTTCTCGAAGGGCGATCGATGCGAAAATGCAATCGCCGTGGATGTGGCCGTGCGGGATTGGATGGTGATGATGGTGCGCATCGTTGAAGATGCACCATTTGGGGAGAGGGTTAGGGTTAGATTGTGTGGTGGAAAATGGCGAGAAAAAAATCGGTGGAGGCGAAAGGCACCACCGCCACCTTACATTGTAACTGTTGGCAAATGAACTTGGCTCTGTTTTGGGGTTTCTTTCCACTCGACGATCGTAAGAGTTGATGTACGGAAAGCGAAATGCATCCTTTTTTTTTAAATGATCGATTGGCTCAACATACGCTTGAAAGTGTGTTCAAAATTTTCGTTCAAGCCCGCTTTGACCGTCCGCCCAGAGTACTTTTACTTACAAATTTTTCACCGACCACACAAAATTTCAAACAAAAAAAAACACACACACAAAAACGAAAACTAACGTTAATCGCGTCGGTACGGCGCGTGGGCGAACTTTGGCTGGCTGCCAAACGAAAATGATCCATTCTACTTAATCGCTTTCGTGATCATAATTGCGATTATGGCTGGCTTCGTTCCGGGAATTCTCGCGAAGGGATCTCACTGGCCACGATCGCGCAGAAACATGGACGAACGTCTTCTGATGTCGTCGTTTCCGTTTGTTGTTGAATCAAAATAATTCACCTACAGCGAGGAGAAGCCACAGAACACAACCCTCCCAAGCTTGGATGATTGTGGAGATGAAAAATGGGAAAAAAGAACAACACCTTGCAACCCCCGCGCAAGGCAACGATGAGGCGCATTTACGACGTAAGGTTGAGTTCTTGCTCGTGTGCCGTTGTCAACTTGTCATCGCAATTGCAACGCTTTCAAAGGGCCTCTATTTTCGCGCGATCGAGCACGATCGAGAGCAAACCGGGTAGACGAACGAATCTTCTTGGGCGAGGCAAGTGCCAGTTCAGCACATAACTGAGCACGAGGCGTGACTCTGCCACTTGCCAGTTCCACTTGTCTGCACGGTGACACGGTGGCTTGTTAAGCGCGTCTTAGCTGCCGTGTTTGCTGTCCCCACCATTCACCAGCAGGAACTCTACATCAGGTAGATGTGGCACAACGTTGGCTTCCTTTTTCCTGCCACCGATCAGAATAGAACCGAGTTCACAAGCTGATCGTGACTGAGCCGTGCATTGGATAAGCCAGCAATATTTGGCTTATCGCTCGCGAAGGATCTACCATCTCTAGCCGCACCATTGCCGCAGGCTGGATTATCGCCACCGATCGTCATTATTTCACCTGATTTTTTTGCTTTCTTCGGCTTTCCTTCCAACGGCGGCAAGTGCGCTTTCTTCTGCTGCAACCGTCGGGGTGCTTAACAACCGTCGCGAAGAGTGGTAATGTTTCCCGCGTTTTTATCAGCAACATCGAATCTGTGTCACCCGCGATCGCGAACCGGTTCCGATTTCGTGATCGTTGCATGCGTGCGTGCGTATATCGCTTACGTGCGATACTTAAGGTAATTTTATTCCACAAATTCGCGGACCACAGACCTGCAGATGCCCGCGGGGTGTTGCGACTGCGTGTTTTACTACAGTAATTAATTGTTAACGTTTGGTGGGTGCTCTCTCTCTCTCTCTCGCTCTCGCTCCCTTACTCTTCTGTTTTGGGCTTTCGGGCGGGATAAGGGTTGCGATTTTTTTTTCACATGGTGTTTTACATTCCACGAGCTCGCTTGAGGCCGTTTTCCAGCTGTTGCGCGCTTAATTTGTCTACCGGGTGGAAAGTGGCCGTCGTTGATTGCACGTGGGACTTGAGAGGACCGCGCGAAAGGAAGGAAGTGGTTTAAGACCCCCGAAAAGCAAAAAAAAAAAACCCGCACACATACAACAAATGCGTAGTGATCTCCAGGGCCCCTTTTGAGCCCATACTCGATCGACATACGAGCCAGCCGCACATTTTATGCACCATTTCCGAGCAAATCTAGCCACAACGAACTGCTTTGACTTGACACACATTAGCGCGATAGGGATCTCGCGGAAAAAGCGGGCGTTTAATTAAACATCGCAGACGGTGGGTGGCTTGTCGCTTGTGTCTGTTATCACTCCAACCTTCTCACGTGGTGTCGACGTGTGTGGGTTTTCTTTGCAAAGCGGGCGCACACACACACACGTTTCGGTTCATTAGGGTGGACATGTGCGCCCGCGAAGTGCGCCGCAATTAACGGCAGGATGTCGAAACCGCTCGATCGAATGCGGTGAATGTGTGTGACGTGCTTCCGGTACCACAATCGAGCTCGTGGAATAGGCGCAAGCGGTTGCAAACACACAGAGACGCGAGAAGTATCGCGAGATCGCAGAAAATAGAAGGATCAATTTCGAACGCCAAAAATGCGATGTTAACGTCCAAAAAAGCGCTCGTTTAAAATCGGAACGATCGCGACACCCGCAAGATCGATGGGGGACCTCAAGAACACCCCCAGAAGGTCTGCTGGAGTGACTCACGAAGAAGTTTGCTCAATGCTACCCGTGGCGTTTTACGTTACGGTTCGCTTCCACCGTACCGATCAATGACGGTACGGTACGGGACAGAGGCGTGTTTAGGGCCCGGAGCCGCGTCGCGAGGAATGTGGTTTTCATTGGGAAGTCGCCCGGGACGGTGGACTTTTTCCTTTCAAATGGCGCAGCTAGCGCGTGATGAACGGATAACTCGTCCCGAAGGCGCCCTAGAATCTCGATGGAGCAGGGTGTTTCAGTTGAGATTTAGGTGTTTTATTCTTTTCTGCAAAAAGGGTGTCCTTTGTTGTGAGATCTTTAATACTTGGAAACACAAAAACGTGACAAAAAATAGTGGACATTGCTTCTAAAAATGAAGAACATTATTGCAGTTTAATATGAGCTTCAAGTAACGCTTTTTTTTTGTAGCAAAGTACTCTTTTCGCAAAGCTACAGTTCCACATGCTGCTGGCTGCCTTATGCACATGCTACGCCCGCAGCCAACCATTGGTAGCGACAATTTATTCGCCCTCATTCACTCAATTATTCAAAGTCCCTTTAGGGATAAGGACTCGCTGCCAACAACCACCCCACCACTGACCGATAGCACTGCAAGGCAGTTTGGGCGCACTCGGATTTAATTAACTTTTGGCATGTCCAAAGCTCGCGGCGCACGTTCACGAATCGATATTTATGAACTTGTTGAACGTAAGGGCGCCTTCGTGGGCCTGGCGCGTGTGGCTTGCGCGATCTCGCGGGTCACCATTGCGCCAGGAAGCGCGATCGGTCGAAAATGAGCGGGAAAAAAATGACAAACATGGGAACCCAAGGGCCGAAGCGTAGCGAAATATGATTAACTGCATATGTTTAGTAGCGGGCTCGGGTTACTCTGTTTTTTTTTGTCCTTCTTCTTCTTCTCCTCCTTCTTGTTGCTCCTACACTAAGGGGTGGGTTTTTTTGTCTCTCTCTCTCTCTCTCTCTCTCTCTCTCACTCTCCGTTGCCAACAACTGCACGATCGAGTGGCGCGCGCGCGAAGAAATGACCATGTTGATGGTGTATACCAGACAATAAACCGACACTTGCATGCTGTAGCGTCATTCGTCTAGGATCGTCAGGATCGGCGGGTTGCGAGGTGGTTCCCCGGTGGTACCGCTGGTTGGAATTTACAACCGCCGACACACACGCGATTTGTTAATGAGAAGCATAGCAATCGATTAACGGTGCGGCCCGGCTTCGGCGAGGGTGCGGATCGTGCGCCATAAATTTCAACTAGGAACTGGCAGATGAAAGCCACTCTAGTGCGCTTTTGCTCGTAATGTTTCACGCAGCTTCGAGGCGCGTTTTCGTGTTTTGCTTGGCCGGTGGATTTTGCGTTTGCTGCGTGTTTTGCGCCTGTCTGGATGTGAGGGAGCGTGCATTTGCCGACGGCCGAAGCCTGCATGAATGGGCCAAAATTGTTGCGCAGTTTTTTTCACACTCGTGGTGTGTATTTGAAAGGCGAAAAGTGTTTAAAAAGTGTGCCGTTTAAAAATGATCACACAGAGGGTTTAAGGGTTCTTGGGGAGGTTGGAGTTAATGTCGTTGAACACTTTGTCTCACCATAATTCGATTTCACCGAGTGTCAACTACGACTCTACAATTGAGTGCTTTTTTAAGGGCGCAAATACGCTCTCACTCGCTTCCATCTCACTTTCTCAGCACGGAGCAGGAGATAACAGAAAATGGATTTCATAAACAAAAAAAAAAAACGAAACACCATCCAGTTCCTCTTTCCCACGGCCACCAGCACAAAAACCAGATTGCATAAATCCTAGCAAAACACAACCCGTGGCCACCTGTATTTTCTTTCGCGTCAACGAGCCGATGAAACCTTCCAACAGGCGGCATGATTAGCCGGCGAGAAAAAAAAACAAGAAGCAAAAGTGAAACCACCGACTTGATAAATGTACTCGCCCCCGATAAGTATCGCCCAATCGACGACGGTTCGCGTTTGCCAAGCACAGCCTGCGACTCCTAGCACTGGCTAGGAGAAGTCTCTTTTTTTCTCGCCAAAGCCAGCTTAAGCCACCCCACCTTGGGCGGTTTTATTTCGGTCACCTCACGAGCCGCCAAACGAGAGGTAGAATCCGGTGTAAGACCGATTTATTAGTGCTTTTTGATTTATAAACACCACCAACGAAAACTACCCAGAGCCCGGAGTTGTTTACTCCCGCTACTCGGTTACTCGATATTGGCCACTTAAGACCCACTCGGCCACTCGGTATGTGTGTAAACGTAAGGAGCCACTAGACACGTCATTTTGTCACTTGGCGTGAACGCGTGTCGTCGAGGTTGGCCCAATGCCATACGTCAACCGGGCAGAACCGGGAGATTAGACAATGGGCTGTCGCTTTGGTCCTCCTTCCCCCCCACAAAAGTGGGGGGAAAAATGACAAAAATCAACATCTTCAGCCGGGGAGGAGATGGTTGGCCTTTCAGGTGGTCAGTCAGGAGGCCAGCAAAGCGCACCGAATCGTGGCGTGGAATTACGAACTCAAACAAACGCGGTTTGTCGGTGGTGGCGAACTGGCTGGCTGGTAAATTGGTAATATCTTGAGTCAACCTCGATGGGGTTTGCGGGAGTTTGTGCTTTTTTTTTTGGGGGGAATTTTGGGGAGCCTCGTTAGCGCCGCTTTAGTGGGTGCTAAATAGGCACGTTAGCTTCCAAAATTAGCCTTTTCGGTGGGGGATTCGGGAACTATCCGCAGAAACGGGTATATCCGTGTGGTGTAGTTTGTGGCGATAAATTAATACACCAGCGAATGAAAACAGTGAGTGAGCACGCCACCATAGAGCGAGTCCCTTTTAATGGGGTCCTTCAAGGCACAGTTCCCATGCATCATGCACCCACCAGAGACCCGTAGATAGGTGGGCAGTGCATACAAAAGGGAGATCTTGAAACGAGTTTTTAGAAAAAATAATACACCTTTAACACAAGCGATAGACACACCAGGCCGCGGCAGGCTCGGTGGTTCCTTTTGCTCAATAAATGCCACCCCTTCGGGGGAGCATAAATATGATGCGAACTTGAAAAACACAGAAATTAATAATAATAGAAAAAACCGATGGACAACTGCGACAAGACACGACACGGTGGGACAGAATTAATGCGCCCGGGGTTTAGGGTTTGCGAGGAAGACGAGGGGGGTCTATGAAGTTGTTAAATTTCTCACGCTCGTCGCTTGTTTTGAGAACAACACCGCTCGTTGAAGTCACTTGAAACCGTGTCGTTTGCGTTGACTGCGCGGGCTGCTGAAGTAGCGCTGGACGCGCTGTTCGCGGTCTCTTGTGTAAGGTCCAAGGGCCGGCCTGAGGATCGTCCATCCATCACACGTGGCCGGGGTTATGGTGCTGCTCCTGGCTACTGAATTGTTTCACCTCAAAACCGGGCTTCGGGTGTGAAATGTAGGCCACCGAAGAGTATCGGCTTTGGACGATCGCGCAGCTCTAAAACACACTTTTAGGCGCTTTTTTAAACGTCGTCCCTCGTGTGGGGTAATGAGCCTCAACGGTGGTAATCGGAGGGCGCGATCTGTCTCGGAAAGTTTCAATCATCCAGCGCCCCGACGGGGTTCGATCTGTTTTGGTGAGGGGTTTTTTTTTCGCCACCCCAAAAAACGGGATGCCCAAACATGGTCAGGAGCTTGTCGACGGGGCGATGATTTATGTTGGCCAGGTTCGACAGGAAGCGCGCCCGGCCAGGCCAAGGGCGATCCGAGAGTGTCCTTTTATTCGGCCACCGGGAGGTCGGTAGTAAATTCATAAAAATAATGATTTCAAGGCGTCATACGTCAAAACCAGCCACACCGAAGCTTGACCGGATGCCGAATTGGAGCGAGCTGAGTTTGGTCGCGAATTTATGAAACGACACAAACATTCAACTCATTTTCGGTCAGCAGTCCCGCAGGCAAACATTCCACAACCACCTGGATTGGTGGTCGGCGGTGGCTTCGAAAAAATTAAATTAAACACAGCAGGATCGCGCGGGTGCCTTTCGAGTCGTGCTTTTTTATTTTTCGCGCATCCAACCTTCCGCCTTCCAACCGACCGACCGACGTCAAAACATCTCGTGGCGCGAGATAAATCGATTCAGAAGCGTTAAATAATAGATATGCGCCTTGTCGCGCTTATCGCAACCACCTCGAGGACTCGCGGGCGTGAACGATCGAAGGCGCGATCGCGAGACGAAACCGGAACGATCGTACGGTGGACCTTTTTGGAACGTGTCACAAAACGACGGCCGGATTCTGATCCCGGTGGAGGGTATTGGGTGGTGGGTGGGTAGGGGTGGGGAAAGATCCCCCCCATCCCACCCCTCACTCCACACCTGTGAGACCGTCTGTGAATAAAACGCGACCATATGAGCATACTTTAAACGACTATAAATATGACATAATTTACGATTATGGATTCTTATTGAATTTTCTTCATCGCCTTCTCATCGTGTCGCCTGATCGCGGTCGGTCGGTCTAGTGGCTTCCAGTTTGGGTGGTTCATTCAAGCGACGATCGGCCTCTCGACCGGCAAGTGCGTGCGTCCGTGTGTGTGCGTGTGTGTGAGGACGTTTCCTTCCAATAAGGAGAAGGCATCTACTTAACTAGACTTTTTAGACACCTCAAACGCGCGCGCGCGCGCGCGATCCTCGGCACCGGCCACATCGTGTCGGTCAGTTTATGAGTAATAAAAATTTTAATTTATGCCTCGATAAGTTTGGATTTCTTCCTCCACCCGGGGCGGATGTCGCAGCGC
The DNA here is from genome assembly GCF_943737925.1 of Anopheles nili. NCBI lineage: Eukaryota > Metazoa > Arthropoda > Insecta > Diptera > Culicidae > Anopheles > Anopheles nili. Next base: position 43,675,966 of record NC_071292.1, read on the forward strand.
AGTCCAGGTGACGCGGATGACGATTTCCGCTGGCAGATGATGATGACGATCGTGTGCCCGCTGATCGGGTCGCGCGATTAGAGGCGCGAATGGAATGTGCCGGCGGCGCAGACTTCAGGCGATCACGGGGATCTCTACCACGGATTGACCTCTCCACCGGTTCAGCGTTCAGGTTTTATGGGCTGGCGAAAATGGTCGCCTAGGCGTTATCTATCTTTTCCCCAACACCCATGCGATGACTCCTTTTCTCTCCACCTGCGCGCGAAACGCCGATAAAATCAATAAAGCAGTGGTGTCTCTCGCTTGAGGCGAACATAAAGTGGAGAGTTCATACGCTGGGGTGCCGTTTGAGGCATGCTCTGCTGATGCTAATGTATCAGTTTCCATATTGGCCTCTAGACGGGGGTTGCTCAAATAATGTCACACCTTTCCTGATGCATAATCGGTACCTGACGTACAATGTATGGTTTGTAAGACATGCGGTCGGTCGGAGTCGTTTAGATAACCTGATCTACCTGGTGTCTAGATAAACCTGACGAATACATCATATAGCACCACATGATCGTGCAATAAAAGCTCCTTTTGGAGATAAACGAGATGTGATTGATCTACTTTGAGAATCAGTTATGAATTAATGTCAAGGAGAGTAATTGAGAAGGAGCAAGCTAAGCTAATATATGTCTGGGATCACACACCGACGGGATTTGAACTCGCGTCCTCTGGATTCAGAGTATAACACTCTCTCCAACAGGCTACGGAGGCTGATAAACGATGATCGTCAGGCGGAGGTAATTATGCTGCATAAGCTTTCGTGTGTAGTTGACCCGATTCACCCGCGATTTCTTGGAGGCGGAAACGTGAGCTTCGCAGGTGGGTTGAAGCACCCAAGCAGGCTCTCCGCAAAGGCTCGCTTGTACGTTATAAATTAGCCCACCGCAAAATGGTTAAATTGTACGGAACTGCGAGGCGGCATGAGTCATCCGGCTAAAGCCTACAACAGCGCCTCTAGCCGCCTGAAATCCTCCGCAATTTCGCACGATGTCATTGCGACGCGAATGGCAAAATCCATCATCAATCTCGCGCGATCGCGTAAATCATCTTGATTTCATCACCGACACACAAGGGTTGGGAGCCCAACCGAGGAGAACTGCCGATCAGAACTGTCAGCTGTCAACTGGCGTGGTTGGGACGCTTGGCGTGGTGGTCCAAAAGGCGGTGCGAAACAAATAGAAAAAAAAAGCCCCACGGCAAACCATCTGCCACAATCAGATACCGGCCCGCGTGTTCGCCCTACGGAAGGGCTCGATAGCTTGGGCGCAAGCGCAATGACGAGCCACTTGCGCCCTAAGGCACGGGCGGAAATCGGTGGATAATCGCCACGATTTAGCCGCCACGGTGGCGAGAAACTACGTCGGGTACGTTCGAAATTGAAACACCCACGCGCTGCTAATCAGACAGATCATTTTTAATCCATTTTCCTTGCGAACCAAACGTACCTATGGGCCCTCCGCTGTCTGCCTCTGCAGGATCATTAGTAATGCTTGTTGTCGTCATTGTCGCCGGCAGCAACATTGGACGTTGACGAACACACTTAGGCGTTGTGCTGTTCCATCTCGGGCCGCCTTTAGTCGAGCTTTTGCTCATTTGTGGCCGTCGTTTGCTTCACCATTTTCCGTGTGTTTAGTTAGTAGCTTTATCGGTGGGGTTGCATCTTGATTTTCTGCCACGACGGCTTGATCATCCAATCGATCGCCAATTGTGCACGTAGACGAGCCTCACTGATGCATTTCGCACAGATGAGCTCTAACGAAATGCATTAAAAATGCTACATTTATCATCATCAAACGCCAAGGGGGAGCTACGAGTAATTGTGCTTTAATCACGCTGCTCAAGCTCCAGCATAAGACAGTGCTTGGATAAAAACAGGCTTTACAGTTTCGCTCATGTGAGTGTCTTCTCCAAAAACAGCCTTCTTTGAACTGGCCTCCTTTGAACACGGAACACCAAAATATCTTCATCTCTCGCTACATCCACCAAAAAAAAAAAAATAAAATGCTGTCAGTTTGATCCCGATCGCGATCGATTACTTCTTTGTCTTTGATCGCGATCACCACCGCCCGGCAACGTTCGGCACTCGGCAAACAGGTGTAAGCACCTCGCAACAGCGAAACCGGAGAAAAGATAACAAGATCCACGCATCGATCCCGCACTGAACGACATAAATTTCGAGCCAATTATCGTGTCCATCCCGGAGGGGGATGAGCAGCTTCCATATATGGTTGCGAAGGTTGCCCCAGCGAGACACCGAGAGAGAAAGAGAGAGTGAAAGAGAGAATTAAAGTCTCGTTATTTCGGTGGGTATTAAGTTTCAAAACATTAAATAAATTACCATCCTTGCTGGCCAATTTGGTGACACTTTTTGTGCTTTTGGCGGGTTCGTTGCAAATTTGGCCCGAATGAAGACTCGAGCCGAAAAAAGAACAGGCAATTTAGAGGCCCTGCATCAGGGCTGGTGATGCATCGTTTAATATGTACCACCTTCTGCAACGTTGTGTCGGCCGTAAAAGGAAAGCCACACGCGGTTGCCTTTTTTCGTGCGCTTTCTTCACGTGCACGAAAAGGAAATCCCTTCGGCCGGCTGGGTGGATTTGGCCCGGCGTGAATGAACACGGAACCAGTTCTCTTTTTTTTATTTTAGCTACAATGGCAATAAAAAGAAGCCCCGACCGATAGCCTGGTCGGTGTCTTTCACCTCCCAGCTTCCAATCGGTTTCCTCAAAACCACTTCAACCTCTCTGCGAGGGCAGACAGCAGGGGGGTATAAAAAAAAAAGCAACCCTCACACCACCCCCAAAAAAGCCGCAAAGGGGTGGACAAGTATGCAAAGTGAGGCGACGGACAAGGTACGGTACGGAATTAACCAAAAAAAAAAAAAAAAGAAGCGTATTCGAACGGGTCTCGAACGGTCAGATGATGGAACGAGTCACACTGATAAGTATCCCGGGGGGAGGGTGAAACAAGGGGTGGAAAGGGAGGGTTGGGGGGGGGGGGAGACAGAGGACTTCGACCACAGCTGGTCTCCCATCCTCGGGAGCGGCAGACGGCGGCTGGTGTAACCGGTGAAGCAGGAAATGTTGTACAAATTCATTCATTTATTCCATTCATTAAATCTTCGCTGAGCTTTTCGCTCGTTCCGTTTTCTGCTGTGCTTCCCATCTCACTTTCCACCGTTTATCCTTGTTCGCTTTCGCTCGTTCCTTCTCGTTTCTTTTCGGTACCCCCTACCCTTTTTCGCTCCATCTTTGGTGTTTATCTTTGTGGTATCTTCTGTTTAAAGTTTCGTGTTTGCGTTTTCTATTTCTCTTCCCCGCTGCCAGCAGATTCTTGGATCCGGCCAGCTTCCGATCGTGGCATGTGTGCGTGAGCGAGAGAGAGAGAGAGAGAGAGAGAGCACACGATTCTGCTTTATCGCTCGTCCAAGCGGCGTAACGATTATTTATTGTGCGATATTCGGTGATCTACGGTTGACATTGTGACCCCTAAAAGCGTGTTGAACACATTCTTGACACAACGCGGATGAGACTGTGGGGAGCAAAAAATCGACACACACATACACGGCAGGCAAACGTCGCCAGGCGTCGGGGCGTGTCAAGTGGTTGAAGTGTTTTTTTTCGCGTACGTGCGTGTGAGTGGCTTTTGGGGCTTAGCTTTGTCCCATCCCAGTCCGGGTCGGGATTCGATCTCGCGATGGGTTTAACATTTATTTGATTAAGCGCGCAACGTCGCCGGAGGATCCTCGCAGAGATTGGCCGTAGATAAGGGAGACGGAAATTTATTGTCACAAATCAATTTCGAATATGTGTGTTTGCGGCGATGTGGGTATGTAAAAATGCTTTTAGCAACGCCAATTACTGTTCGCTTAGTGTGCCGTTGAGCTTTCAAGCTCATATGATCGTGTAGAGAATTGTTTACACACAAAAGTGTCCGCTATGACGTGTGTTATGCGTGTATGCGTGTAGTAAGTGAGTAGATCCGTTTAACACTCCCTTTAGAAGCTCACAGGAGACTCGATGCCTGGAGAAAACGTCTCAAAAAACGCCACACAGTTGTGGGTTGTCGAGCCGTTCCGCTATCCTTTCGAACAGGTCTCTCAACCCCTGCACTTGAAGCACTTCCTTGGCGCCGCCAAATAAAAAGCTCACATTAGTTCCCGCTCGGCACTCGAGTGTGTGCGGTTCGAACTAATCTCGAGTGTAAGAGCAAACACGTATCAAACACCTTCGCTGCACAGATCGAGAGCAGATCAAAAAGCTCGCGCCCGAAATGCGTGGGCCGTGGGAGTTTGGCTGGCCGTAGAGAATGGCGGGGTTGCGCTTTCTTACCGGCACGAATTGGCTCCGGGCGGTTGTACACTCGATGAAACTCGCTCGATGAAACTCGCTCCAGTAATGCGACAAAAGCGGCTTAAAATACTCTCTGTAACCCCTCCTCCGTTTGAAGGGTTTTCGGGCTTGCTCAGGGCGAAGAAAGAAAAAAAAACAGGCGCGTAGATCGTGAAATAGCTCAATAATCCCGCACACAATCGATCGGAGCCCGCGAGAGAAAGGAACTCGAGCGGGTTTGAAGGCGAAAATCCAATATAAATTATCGATTTCACACCTTATTGACGCGAACGAGCATTTTGTTATGGGGGTGCTGTTTGTGGTTTTCGGTTGTTCGGTTTGTCGGTGCTTCAAGCGTTGAAAGGCGCCCCGTTTTAGGGACCGGATGAGGCGCGATTTGAAGTGAAAAGTGCCGCATTTATTGTGACAATCCTGTAACGCGGCCACTCGAGTTCAAGTGCACCGGAGAAAGCGGGTTTCATTTCTGGCTGGAGTGCGTCGTGTTGTCTTGAAAATTGTTACCTCCAGGGTTCACCGAAAAACCCCGGGAACCCACGATCGTTGGGCGAATTAATTTTCACATAATTTACGACGCATTACTGCGCGCGATCGTGAGATCTGTGGGGCATGGGATCGCGCTTTGCGTTACCAATTATTACACAATTTATTGCTAATCGAACAAATTTTAACGACCGAATTGAGCGGGAGGGAGAGGGAGAAAAATCGTGAAAAATAAGAAGAAGAAAAAAAAGCAAATCAAAAACTGCCCAACGACGCAAACGGCTCAACAACTATCCATCGATGCCCCGGAGGAGAAGGAGTCGTAAAGTTTTATGGGGTGGCTTATGGGGTTGAAGTTCTGGAAACTGGTCAAGGTATTTTTAGTAACACGAATCGATCCGCACCGGTGTGCCGGAATAGGGCTAAGCTGGCGCGTAAATTGATATATAATAATAAAATTGTTTTCATCTTTTTCGTTCCTCCCGTTTCACTCGATTTCGCCCTGCAGCATCCTAGGCAGTAACGGGTCGTCAAAAAAAAAGGGAAAAGTTTTATACCACTCGCTCGAATTGTGTAGCACGATAGGAAGAGAAACACACACACACACACATTCACACCCTGCTGTATAAGGAGATGCGCGTATGAGATTAAGGCTTTTTTTTATTGTCTTCGCTAGGTGTCGTTGAGCGAAGGTTAAGGATCAGCTGGAGCACGCAAGGTGGGCGTTTTCGCTGGTCGAGCTGGGATTCTGGAAGTAGTGTTATAACGCGTCTATAGCACCGTAATTGAATATTCCAAAACCCGATCTAAAGCCCTCGCGACGGGGTGTTACGTTGCAGCCAGTATGCAGATGGGCCAGGAACATAAATCATGCAAGCTGCAAGTCAAGCCACAAATTAGGGGTTCAGCGCACGTTAGGCTAACATTTTTATGACACCCTCCCCCCAGCTCGGGAGATCCTAACCGGTGTTGAACCTTTTTATAAGTGGCCTCAGAAAGAGTGAAGAAGGATGACAAAGTTTTCGAACATTTTGCTCACACGCAACGTCCACAACAAAGTTAAACAAACTTCTCTTTTGGGTGGTGGAGCAATTATCGAAACCCGAAAGGGTCCTTCTGCTGTCAAAACAGGGAATTGCCTTATCGCGTGCACCACTGCGGGCAAGGACCCTCGCAAACGTCTTGATTTCTGAGGGTAAATCTGTGGCGAACAAAAAAGCCCCACCGTTGACCCACATTTTTTCCCCAATTCCTCCAGCAGTCCAGCAAAAATTGGCGTCGAAAAATTTAAACCTTTTCATGGGCTGAAAGTCAAATAAAAGGAAAAATCACTGCCCCAACGGCGGCCCGGCTCGGAAAGCGTGTCGAAAGCGGCCCAAGAAGCCGTGGTTTGCACTCCCTCGGGCGAGATATCATTATTGGCTCGGTGTGCCAATTTTATGGCCCATATTCACTTTTACCGGGCACCCAACGACAACTTCAACAACAAAAAAAAAAAATGGAACTTCATTAAGTGTATCTCGCGATCGGCGAGTGTCCCTTTCGCGATCTGTCGGCTCGTTTAGTTCGCTACATTTTTTTGCTTCTCTCTTTTCTGCCACACCATTTTGTGCCCTTCCACGCCGGTGAATGGCACGCGGAGTATTTGACGACTAATTAAATGTAGCTTTATTGTTTTTACTGCTGCCCGCAGGGCTACTCCCAGCCATTTGCTTTAGGGAAGATACCCGCCAGAGGTTGAAACCGAAGGATACGCCACTGAGCACGTCTCAAACCGGAAAGCCGATCGCAGCAAAAGGTCGGTCTGGTGTCGATGTGGCGCATAGGTCACCGAAACTGGCCAACTAATTGATCGCCAGGCCTGTGGTGAGCGTTAATCTGGCTCGAGACAACCAAAACCCCCGGGTACATTGCCGGGAGCGATGGTGAGATCGAAAATTCCTCAAAATTCGATATCACCTCCGTGGGGCTCGCGATCGCGATAGTGGTGTCAAAATTTTGACATCCATCGGGGGTTTCGGGGTTTTTTATTCGGTTTTTGTTCACCCAAACCAAGAACCGATCCCGAGAGGCCGGAAAACGGATCGTTCGAGAGATCGTGTGCATCAACAAAAATGGCTTCCTACGGCCACGGCATTGCTCAGATCGGTAGGTATGCCTTTTGCTGAAGCTGTTGGCCCTCACGTCGAGTGCTGCCGGTGTTTCGCCGGCATCAGAAGCTCGAAAGCCTCCGGACAGCACGCGGCAGCGATCAATCATAATTCTCGAGTATAGGTCCTGGTGATCGCGAGCGGCAGCTCATTTCCCTTTCGCTTCCTAAAATCACTTATCCATTTGTGTTTGCCTGCCGGCGGTAGCATACTGTAGCCACCTTGCACGAGGACTTGTCTGTGGCTCTTTTCTCGCTCGTTCTCGTTCTCATGCCGTCTCATGCACGAACGCGCCAGAAGAGGAAACCGATCGGTCGATCGGTCGGTGTGAACTACTCAAATTGAACCCCTTTGGTTAGCAAAAACGCTCTCGAAAGGCTACTCTCGATTACGCAAATCGTGGTGATAGAGCGATTCGAGCCTTTGCTGGAATGGTTGGCTTCCACGACCACCCGCTGTTGGAATGGCCGTCGTTCGATCGCAAGGATATAAAGGGAAACGGTGCCGATCGTGAATCGATCCCGTAGAAGGTTGTTGTGACACGCGGGACTGTGATCGAATACGCAGCTCTTTTTTTAAAAACGCCTATCGTCCATTCAAGCGCGCAGGGTGTTTTGATGTTTTAGAGGATTTTTCGCGCCAAACCGCGTGTTGTTGGGTATGGGATTTTCTTCTCGCTTTATTTTTTGTATTTTATCGCCAACAACAACGCAGAGAAGCCCATTTATCTCGCCGTTGAAATCGATTGCACATTCCTCGAGACGGTGCCATTCGCGAGTCGCACCATACATGCGAACTACACCACACACGTACACACGTGTGCGTGGTCTGACTAATGGGGGGCAATGAAAAAAAAAAGGCGGCAGAATAATCGAGCAAGCCCTACGGTTGGATCGCAAGGTGGCGACACGATAAGAACGCCCCGTTGGTCGATCGAAGTGTGGCAAATTTGCGTAGTTGTTGGTTGGCGTAAGTTGCAAGCGCACGAAAAAAAAAAACGGACTCTGCGCTTGTGTTCGAGTTCCGCATTCGCGAGCAATCGGTTAGAAAGGGTAGATCACTTCACTGACACCGGGCGGGTGCGTGTAATGGACCGCCGCTCGATTGTGGGCTCCCTTCCGAAAGCGGGGAATTAATTATTGGAAACACTAAATAAATGTTCACCACACCGATCGCAACCAGATCACGATGGATCACGTCCCCGTGCGATAGGAAATGGGGTGAGTTGGACGCGAACGAGGGCAAAAAATAAATAAATAAATGTTGCAACGTATAATGCGTCCCCTCGTAGGAACCGATCGGAGCCGGCTAGGTTAGTGTTGATTTTTATCTAAAATGGGACTGTAAATTCTCGGCTGCCGGGTGTCGAGGCTCCTATTTATAAGCCATTTGGAAGGAGGCTATCGAAATGAGATACGCAGTGTTGGCAGTTTTTCAGCCGAGACAACAATCTGTTTGGTTGTTGAAAAGTATAGCTAACTAACAGGTAGTGTGTTCCCATGCATTGCACAATTTGGTAGATTGATTGAATAAAACGTATTAGAAACGAATAATGATTTCTCTTTTGCTGAATATGTTTTATAACGCTTTGGAATTCAACGTAAAGAAACTGACGCCTAAATTAAAATATGTTACCAACAATATTTATATCAAACAACATGTTTTTCAAATTCATATGATATTTGTTTAAATTATCAAACAGCTTTTTTATATTAAAATTCTTAATTTGTTTCCTCTTTCATGAACATTATATTCTATATTTCTCCATGCATAAGATTCGCTTTTTGTCAAATTTGGGCCTTCAAATTCAAGCGCGTAATACTATTTCTGAAGAGTCTGTCATTATCATGTAGTGATGATAAAAAACAATATCAAAGCATAGTTGAATTCAGTGGAAAAACGAACAAATCACAAGAAAATAAAGAAGAATTCCGAAAACAAATAATTTGAAAAATTTATTTTTTGGTATCGATAACTCCTTCTTTATCCATGATTTTTATTACAAAAAAACCTTTTATCTAAAATTATAAGCCTAAAATCTTTGATTTGATCCTTGATATTTGTTACAAAAAAAACTTTTATCTAAAATTATAGGCCCAAAATAAAGGGTACATCTTATTCACAACCAAAAACGGTACTTCTTAAAAAAAGACATATTAAATGAGTGCACAGAAACGACGCGTAAAAGCACATGGGCCGTACGTCTGCATTCACCCCGGGGCTGCATCTGCATTTATCGACGGATTTCGTGTTCAATAGTAAATTGAATGCAGCAACATCTCGTTTATGCGCTAAAATATGCGCTCCTGTCAACGCGTAACGGAAACGGACTGAAACCCGCGCGAACCGTAAAACAAATGGCCGGGCTCAATTGTTCCCGAGCTGCCTTTCAAAATTAATGCAGCGTGATATATCTCCTCCTATCAATCTCTCACCCGCCGGCTCGATGGGTGAAAGCGAAGGGACACCCAGGCAAAAGACCACCGGGAGCAGGACAAATGTGCTCCTCCGACGGCCGCGATTACGTTACGTGGCGGAATTTCGTCCAATTGCATTAATTCTTTTCTTTTCGTTTTTTTTGCTTGCCCTTCAGCTCCAAAACATCTCAATCATGAGCTTTCCGAGGAAGTCGAGTGCCGGTGAAAAGTTGGCCCCAAACACCGTCGCTTAGGATCGCACCGGTAGCCGGCAGGAACGATGGAATCTGCCTCATTTTTTGTTCCCCTTGCTTCTTATGCTCCTTCACACACATCACGCTTATCATGCGTAGTCGCCGGCGTCGCGTTCGCGGTCATCATCATGTTTCCGCGCACAATCTCCTTTTTGCTGTGGCTTTTGTTGCGTCGAAAGGATTTCTCTTTCGCGTCCACGGGTTCTGAACTTGCCTTTTCCAATGCCAATAGCTGTCAAAACCATCCGCTGCTACCGTCAATCATGAGCGCAGCTCATCGACGATAGGCCCCCAACTGATGAAGGGGGCATTTCTTTTGGCGAGTGCAAAAGACCCACTGGGGCAAAGGACGCCGCCGACTCGACGTCGAGAGCGTGTGAAGAGGAAGTCGGTGAAAGAGTGCTTTTATTCTTTTGTGCTCGCGATCCACCGTTTTCCACGAAGGGCTTCGCGAACGGCAGGTACACAATGGCGGGCAGAACATGCCGGGCGCACAATCGCGAATGACTTTCACTTGACAGACGAAATCGAAAATTTTTCGTTGGCCCCGGGGCGAAGGGCTAGAGCTTTGAGGAGCGTCTCGCCGGGCCGATGGCGGGCGGGATTGATGGAGGAAAGTTTTCTGCCATGAAGCCAGAATCACGCAATGGTTTTGTGCGAGAAGAGGTGCAGGTCTACGCGAGAAAGCCGCGCGGTGACGAAACAATTCCGATCCTGACGGGGTCAAGCCACCCAGCAACAAAACGGGCAACAATTTCCACCACAACCTGGGGGGGGAGCTGTCTTAAAATCGAGTAAGCGGGTGCGAAAATGGATGTAGCTTCGAAAATGCGAACCGACGATTTGCAAAGGGAACGTGTATTTCGTGCAAGACCTATTTCGGAGCGGAAGGCTCGTGTGGCTCACAATGGGGCTGTTTTTTTTTTGGAGAATGCATTTATTTCACTCGAAAATGACTGCGAGCATGTGGAGAGTGTGCAGAAAAATGTGCTGACGTTTCGGTGCTTCGGGTAAGAGCGTTCAGCGGGGTTTAATGACCAACAAGTGGCCAGCTAAATATCAACTGTAGGATGTTTCATTTAGATTGAGATGTACTAAATGAATTAAATATTACATCTGTATAAAACTCATTGGATTCTACTGAAAACAAGCAAAAGTTGAGTGCTTTTAAAAGATGTATTTCAATTTGAGTGTAATTTGAAATAACGCCTCTTAAAACCCATTGTAAGCCTTAAGCCTTGTTTTGAATTATGTAAAAATTAAGTCCTATTTTCACTAATTGTTGCAGAATCATGAGGATCAAAATTAGATATTGCGTTTGTTAATTGTACTATAATTGTTTTATAAAATTCCTCATAACTTGTAGAATAATACGTGAAGATGGGAAATCGTAGTAAAATGTAGAAATAAATGGCAAAAATGTGCCATTTATTTCACAATGTTGTCTGCTAATTTCTTTTGCAACCACAAAGTTCTCCCCTTTTGGCAAAAGCCCCCGGAATACAGTGGCCATCCAAACTTGTCAGCCACCGTTTGATGTATCCGAAACTTTCCCGCCGACCCGAGCGGATCGCAACCAAAGCAGCCATGAAATTAATTTCACTTACCGGTATGGATTCGTTGATGTGCCTTCAGATGCGAGCTTTTGGTGTACACCTTCGTGCAACCTGAAAATGGGAGGATCGAAAAGGAAAAGAAAAAGAAAAATGAAAAAGATCGCGTTAATCAACGGTAACAAGGGGAAGAAAATCCCGCACTAAGTGATTGCAAATGACGCGCGTAAACGACCGTCCGAACGGTGGGAGACTTCGACGATCGGTAAAGCGACGAACTCTTCGCTTGAGCAGCTCACACCGGGAAAGCGCTCGCGCGGTCGTTTGTTCGCAAGAAAAGCACCACAGTAGCGCCTGGGACGGTGGTTTATTATGATGAATGACAAATAACTTCCCAATGCCGCGGTCACCATCGCAAGCGCACCCGGTTCGATGCGTGCTTAGGTCACGATGAGAGTTAATTAAAATTATAACTTTAATTACACCGCTCATAAAGCCGGTGGCCACGCAACCCACAAGGCCTGATGACCATGCCCCCATGTTCGGTTGGGAGTTTAGCTTACCGAGTTGTGTGTGTGTGTGTGTGCTTATTTTTTCATGAATCCGGCTCAGTTCCGCGGAGATGAAATCGGATGCCGGGTCGTGCGCATTTTCGGCCCCCGGATGGGTCGTAAAGTGAAGAGTTTAAATGTCAAAGTCGTTGAATCCCAGGACACGGGGGTCGGTCGTGCGATGGGGCACGGGTCTTCAACAAAGCGGGAGCACGCCGGTTGGCCCATATTTTTTTCTCCCCCTTCTCACCACTCGATTGTGATCTATCGAGCGCACGGAGCGCGTCGCGTGAGTCGTCCCCGCGATTCCCGACGAGCAGGTGACGAGAAAACTCCAAACGCGGCTCTCAACGACTTAATTATCCGTTTCACGGTTTGGGCATTAAATGGTTCACCGATAGCCCCGGTCAGATAGGCGAACCGTGCACCAAACGCAAAGGGGCAGCATCTGGCAGGCAGATTTGTGATTGCGCTTGTGAAGCCTACACCGTGTGGCTGCTGATCGCGCCACGTTCGATGCTGCCGGCGTGTGAAGTTCAAGGGTATCGAAACCAACATGAAACAAACACAAAAACACCCCACACCAACCAAAGAACCGTGGACTATTTTTCGTGGCACAAGGCGCATAAGGCCGGGCCACGATCGGCACCCGGAGCCGGCGTTAGGACGGCGAATAATTGCAGTGCAAGTCTCGCAGGGTGCCTTTTCTCTACTCGCTCCGTCGTGGCGTCGTGTTGGCCCGTAATGATGGCCTTACCCGGCTGACAGATAGATTAGACGCTAAAGTCAAGGCTTTTTTTGCATGGACCGCGCAAAGCGAGACTCGAGAATCACACTCATAACTGTAAAATATGATTCATGACGGCGCGCGTTGCAGAATTGGACTGACGCCGGAGATGTGTCGGTAATAAACGGTATGAATTCGAGAAATGTCACAGCACCGAGGTCGAGGCTGGATTGGATGTTCGGTTTTATTTGCATCGTGGGGTGTTCTCCGCGAACGGGTGGGCCAATATTGTGCATTTGGGAAAGAATGCCCGCCACGGCATTGGCCATGAAGGTTGGTTGAGAAATGTTATTTTGGAGCCATGAACTGTGCATAAACCTCCAAATAACTGGTCAACTGAGCAGGCGGAGATGTTTGTGACAGCTCAAAGTGACGCAAAATCATCCTCATGCTTTGGGTTTTTTTCGCAAACCACACGGCTGATGATCGATAAACGTATGCGCAAAATATTTCGAAGGAATATGTTAAAAGGCTGGATGCTAAATATCATCGACGGGGGTTGAGATGAAAACCTTTGCATCATGGAGTTGATATGCTTTAAGCTTAGTTGTAGATGAGAAAGGATCCTCCTTCATCATTGAAAGAAAATGAACAAAAATAGCTGGAATCAGCTGATCAGCTACTCTTACCATGGAACTGCCCTATCTCACTAATAGAAAAGCTTCGCTCGTATTCCCGACTCACAACCTGCACACGCCATAGTAATCAATTTTTTCCCCAGCACTATGATTCGGTAAAACGACCGCGAGATTCCGCGCTAATTAGTTGGCCATGAATTTCGTCACGACGGGATGGCCCAGTACCGAGGGTGGCCCGGCGACCTGATTGCAGAAAACGGTACCAACTGCTCACCCTATCTCGTGGCGCAATTAAAAGCGACGCTCGTGGCCATCCAGCGTCCACGAGCTTCCCGAAGGGTTTGGCGAGCAAGCAAGTGGAATCACGAATTAAATCTATTAACCCCTAAGGGTCCCTGAGGGTGGCGATAGGCATCGGGACAGGGCTGAAATGCTCGCGGCTCCAAAAACCACGAGCGGGAAGTCGTTTCTAATCATTCGAGTGAGCAAATGAAAAATAAAGAAGGGCTGCTTGGATGAAGTTATGGATTTAATTTCCCACTACTTCCGTGCGGTTGCGCGTGAAATGGCAAGTGCCGTGAAGGGCTCACGGGACGCGTATTACTTATCGACGAGTTGGGAAAATGGACAAAAAAAAAGAAATAAATAGAGCAATTGTGCTTGTCCGTTGTTCGCCAACCAGCGGGGTGGGTTGGAAAAATGCGCTGGAAAAATCAAACCAGATCCAGTTGCAGTTTATTTTTGCTCCCCGTATTTTTCTCGTGTTTCTGCACATTCCTTGCGTTGCCTAGAAACACTCGGAGGACACGATAGCAGCGAGAAGTAGAAGAAGCAGAAGAAGAAAAAAAAACAGACGCGATCGACACAAAAATCTCGTCCATCGTTAGCGTCCGTCTGCGCGCACATGATGTCGTGATCATAGTCTGGTTTAGTGTGGAGCCAACTTTATCACTGCTGGACATGCGGCCCCCGGAGCGAGTTCGCTCCACCCAAAAGGGAAGCGCGCAAAGGGAACGAAATCGTGGCAAGTGCGCACAATTTGTTGTAGAAATGTTCCTGCCCAAGCGTGTGGCAACGCCGAAGGGCTCGCGGGCAAATGAGCGAAAAGGCAGAAGAAGAAAGGAAAAAAAAAACGCGGGCGCTTTTTTTTCACCGCCACCGCTCGACGGGGGACGCGATTGCGCATTTTCACCAAACGCCGGCACCGTTGGCCGGCCGGTCGTTGGATTCAATTTTCTTTTATAATTTAATTTAATTTAATGAAAATAGCTGCACCGATAGGACAGGGAGACGCGCCTCGGCACGGCGTGGTGGAATGCGCACGCGAGATCCAGTGGCCGGTGTGTGTGTGTGTCGTGCACGACGACGAGAGAACGAGAGTGCATAATACCTAATCAAAATAGCATAAATGAGGAAAAATTATCACCAGCATGCTAGCACGCGGCACGATTCGTTCGGGCGGGATGGGGCTACCCCCCGGGGGGAAGGGGGGGGGGAGAGGGCGGGGGTAGGAAAAACCGGAGCACGGGAAAAAGCGCTCCAGCCATTTATCCAAACATGGTGTTAAATTGTGCGGTGAGTCGCTTCCCGGTTGGGTTTGCTGAAGGGCTTTTGCTTTCTTTGGCGATTGCCAGCGATCGGTCCGTTGCTGGGTGTGTGTGTGTGTGTGTGTGTGTGTGTGTCAGGCGGACAATTGGCCGAGCGCGAAAATGATCCCGATGCCGGCTATTGTGTGCCCGATTAAGAAAGGAGGGAAAGAAAATGTGTCTTTTGCCGTGGTGCAGCTGGATTGTGCAATCATGCGCGGTTGGTAAGTCGTGTTTTTCGCCAGACGCGTCGATGGAAGGAGTAGTCAATTTTCACGCTGGTGGGATTTTGTGGGGCTCCAGCATTAATGCACAATGCACTGGGGCCTGCGGTTTGAAGGTTCTATAAAGTTTTACAATCTGATCTTTCTATCGCAAATGTGAGTTATTGTGGTGAGATTTCGTTCAGCTCACGTTTGATTCGTTTGATATGATTTATCATTTGTTTGACTATTTGTATCAATTAGTGTGGTGTTATTATGCAACTTTCATGAAGCTTTTGACAATTTCATTTATTAGACTCAATGTAATATCCAATTTAGAAATGTTTCCGGTAATGTATATGGTGGTAAGGCAATTTTGAACTAAATTAAAATGTAAAGTTATTTTAGAAGTAATATAAAACTATTATCAGTTCTTTATGTTTTAGTGATTTTGGAAAAATGCCGAAATTTAAACTCTTTGCACCACAAGAATTGTTACTGTTGTCTGGATATCAAATTAAGTGACCAAAAAAAATAAATTGTCAGGATTAACTTCCTTACAGCCTTGCATAAGGCTAAATCTAATAAATAACAAAATGGTTTTCACCTTAAAAGAATATTAATATTGTTTATCACGTCAACTACCTCACAAGAAGTCCTTTACATAGTTGTTGCGAGGCATGATTTTTCAAACACTTTAAGGACTTTCATCATTCAAAGCTGTTTTTTAATTGATATACCCAAATCGCCGTATAATGGTAATGTTAGAAAAACTTTGTATTCTAACAGCCGCTGTCACAACAAATGCCGGCAGGACCTCCGACAAAAGTCCAACAAGGAGTACAGGGCTCCTGGGATTTGCCTATATATAGACAGAATTGGGGAAGATCGGAATGAAGCAAGAAACACTAAGCTAGAATAAAAGAGCGTTTTTAAAACGCATAACAACGTTACAGTAACTCTTTTGAATCGCAAATCCGAAGTAGAGGGCGGACTCTCGCGGAGTTTCGCAACAGGTAATATGATCCATGTTTTCTTTACTAAAACAACAAGGTTGAAAAACATCATATAGTTTGAAAGGAATTTGACAATATCTATGCTTTGATCTTAAGCTACTTTAATAAGAAAAAATTGACATTATCTAAGAGTAATTTTAATGCTTGCTCGACGTACCCAGCGATACACAAATTCACCCTATTGCTTGCACATATGCGCTTAATTTAATTGCGAATAATGATAGACCAACATCGCGCAACAACTCCTTTGCACTGATTCGTTCGTTCGTCATCTAATCTGCAATACTCCGAAAGACATTTGGATCATGTTTATATCGCTTCAATTACGCGCGCGCGCGAACCTCACCGTGTGCATGTTTGAAACCACATTCCGCAGGGAATGCCCGTGACGGTGCAAAAAAGACAAATAAAAAAGAGAGCACCAGCGACTGAGTGAGAGAGAAAAAAAAACACCCTCGCACGGCATATCAACTCAACATCCCTCAACACTATCCAGCTGGTCAGTCAACCAGCCTCCACGTGCATGATACCGCCCAACGGACGCGTCCGGCTTAATGACGCGTTGAAAGGTAATAGTTTACCAGATCCGCGCACCGCGGGTTGTTTGGCGCTTTTCACATTTAATGGGCTTTTCGGCGTTCGATTTAGAGGGCTTTTCGGGCGCTACCGACCGACTGACGGGCGAACAAAAGCCAGCCTGCCGTGAGTGGGCCCAAAATTATGCGCTCCCTTACTACAGCCGGCGGGTGGTGGCCCTGGATCTAGCGACCAAAATGCTGGGACGATAATTAAGGTCACTCGTGCGATCGCGGACCGGTGAACTATGGTTCACTTTCGGTTTCGCGGTTCCGTGCTCTCGTGCTGGTGGTAAAACGCATATCGATCGCGCACCATTCGGTGTATCGGCACACGCTTCAGACAGGCGGTCATTATAACGATGTTGTCAAAATTGGTAAAAAAAGGGCCGCGTGCGGGTTTGCGAGCTGCGATGTCTTAATTATCTTGGACTGCCACGCGGCCCGTATCCTGGCCGAAAAACGAAATTGACACTCCAATAGGCAGCGGCATAATGCGATCGTTACGCGTGCGATCGTCGATTGGGTGACCATCGCGACGTACCGCTGGAAGATCAGTTCGAAAATATTTTAATAGCCTTTTGGTAGGGCGTGTGTCCTTCCTTCGAAGCGCGGTTGAAATCAATCAGAGCCCGCTTGTTTGAAACGCGCGAAGCTCGCTCCAGTGCCCGCTATCAGCCGCATCGAAAGGAGCAAACGGTTTCGCAATCGTCCTCGAACTCCCATCCCAACAAACTCCCACAACAACTGCGAACCACATCTCCCTATGCCCCGTAGAGTGCTGCCCGGAGCGCAATCGCGATCGCTCAGTGGGGGGAAAAATCCAATAAACTACAATCTATTCATTACGCTGGCGCTCGGGCTTTTGGCACTCGTCCAGAGCGGCGAGTCTAAATCAGGCCAATCATCACATGCAGAGCAAATATGAATGAATGAGGCCTGACGTGTCGGAAGGGCAACCCTGGGGCTTGAGCGTTTGAAAGGAATAGCGCACGCTGAGCGCACCGCTTTTTTTTTTGGGGCCTCCTACTTGCTTGAGGCGTTCGTTGGGCGCCAGAGCCACACAGCTGGTCAAAACGGCTGGCAACGCGCGTGTTTCGTTTCGTGGCCTCGAGCGCCTCCAACAATGCGAAATAAAAATAAAATATTAAATTTTATAACTTATTCTGACCATTTATTACAAGGCGGGGAGGGCGTGAAAGCTCGACGTGCCAATTCAAAGTCGATCAAACCGAGCGCAATAGAATTGTGTATCGAGGCGAGCGAACGTTCGCGCCTGTTGATAAATACGCGCGATCGCACTCGGGGCGAAGATCATTTACCAAACTTCACAACTTTGGTACCGAATCGCGTAACCTTTCACTTTTTTACCTCGCTCGAATCGCACCTCGATGCCCCATCGGTGCTCGATAGGGCGATCTGACGCCGAAGGTGACTCAATTCGGTGCGATTTTGGACCGTCAGTTCAGAAAAACCACGGGCATCTAGCACATTTGCGTCGTTGCACGCCCAAACGCATTCACCATGCGTGCCCCCGTTGGTTCCAATTGCAGCCTTCCCACGACTAACCGTTCCAGAGAACCCTTCCATGGCGTCTCTTTGCGTTCTACTGCACCAACGGGTCGTTAAGTGTAACGGTTATTATCAATTGGCGAAGCTCAGTTGGCGGGAAATGGAAGCTAATTAATGATTCGGTCATGAGCGCAATAAGGATTAATTAAATTTTATCTGATGGTGGCCCGCGACTTATGGGACACGACCGTGATCCGCGATGCCCTCGGGGCTGTGGGCAGGTACCTTCGAGTGGAACGGTTCGTGAGGATCCGCTGTGCCACGCTGCGGTAGAAGCAAATCGGTGCATCTGCGTCGTGATAAGGAACGTCTGCCGTGAGCTAGATTTTTCCGTGCGCGTTAAATTTATTTGCCTGGTTGCGGTAGACGACGGGGAATTCAATTTAACTTTGTCCAATAGATATTAGGCTAGGGATTCGAGTTAGGTTTTTCTATAGTTTTGATTATGTCTTCCTGCTAGGAACGATAAAGCGTGAATTTAGCTCTAAATCACACAACCTATATCCTTTGTTATGGGCTGTGTGATTTGTTTATTTTTGATTCAAATCACAACAAGGAAGTTTACCAAAGTAGCTACGCTAATGGAATTGTAAACTAGTTCAGCGGTCCTTGGTTTTTAGAACAATATTGCACACACAAAACCTCATTTATTACGTACATTTACAAGCATTTGGTAGGGCTGCTTTTTTCGCTTCCTTGTTAGGGCGCAATTACAAGGAAAATCAATCAAATTCGGATAGATGTCTCGTCGAAATTGGGCTCCATATCGCAATAGAGTCCGGGATTAACCTTCGCCCATTTTGAGACAAAGTAATTTGATTGCGTTTACAACATCCGGTTGGGTGCTGTAGATCCAAAGTACCTCTCAATCCGCCCCACTAACAAGACACGACCGTACACCGTTCGATGGTTGGGCTTGTTTAAATTCGTTCAATCGATCGATCGGCTCGAAGGAATGAAAGGATTAAGGGCCGACCAGAACCACAAATCCCCCGAAACCGCTCAGAATCGAGCACAAGCGATCGATCGATAGCAACCGACGCAGCGGACTTTTGCGCCATATGCCACAGCGGGGTTCTGGGGCGCGAAAACAACACGACAAACAAAAGAAGAAAAAAAAGAGTAAACTGGAATCCGTGTATCATGCTCGCTTTGATTGATTGGTACGGGGAAAATCACGTCACACGTCCCGTCAGCTGAGAACTTGATCTTGATTCACTCGATCATTCGCCACAGAACGCCCGGTGACGAGATCGCGATAGTCGCTCGTACCGCACAGTTCTGACACGGTGCGATAGTACAACGAAAAAAGCGACAGCCCTCCTGGAGCTGGGTCGGGCAAAGTTCAGTAGTGTGCGCTGTTCGATCGAGGACCGGGTGCATTCGAGTGACCCTCCTGCTGGCATGGCTGACGTGGCGCAGGATTGCACTCGGCATTAATCATAAATTGTATCGACAAATTCAATTGGATTGGAAGTTGTGTAAAGCACGGTTAATAACGCGGGCGTTGCACGTTATTAATGATTTTTCAATTTTCGTGTCCCCAAGCGAACAGCGCAGTACCGATTTGTCCTCGTAGCCGCCCGAAGACCACGTAGGGTTCAGCTTGACACAACGTGTGCTCCCTGAGCAGGGAAATGTTGTGTAGTGTGCCAATCGCAACAACACCACCTCGCAGCAACCCTGG
The DNA here is from genome assembly GCF_943737925.1 of Anopheles nili. Lineage (NCBI taxonomy): Eukaryota > Metazoa > Arthropoda > Insecta > Diptera > Culicidae > Anopheles > Anopheles nili. Next base: position 43,695,778 of record NC_071292.1, read on the forward strand.
ACAGTCGCTTGACAGACGACACAACCGTGCGGGCTTCTTATCCCTCGCTCTAGCTCACTCTCGGTGGCCATGTTCGCGACTCTGCGTCATGTTGTCGTCGAGCACGGGTCGAGCTGGTTTAGCGCTCAGCAAAGATGATGTCCCAGTCTCACGAGCTGGGTCTGGAGTGTGCATCGCTGACGCCTCAGAGGTTTCCCGTTTCGCACCGCTTGATATGGAGTCGACTCGTTGACAACTTTTTCACCCAACCAACCGGCCAAGTCTCGCAGCTGTCAGGCCCTTTTGCCAGGTGGTGGGCAAGATGGATGGCGTGTGAACGGGGAAAGTCCCCGGGGCCGGCTTAGATTGCGAATAGGAATCAATAAATCATCGTTTCCGCACGCCTCCTTGCGATCAATCCGCGCTGCCGCAATTATTAAATCTTATTATGTGATAAATCATGATTAAAAATTCTGTTCCATGCAGTGCAGTGCGCGAGTGCGCCAAGGAGGAGTACGTGACGATTGCCCTGCACATCCGGCGGGCACACGGGAGCCACCGGTCGCCTTTAATTGATTTAATTAGAGAAAATAATTACGCGCTTCGTTAGGACAATCGGCGGTGGGTTGAGAGCATTGCAAAAAAAAAATCGAGAAAATATAGATCACCAATCGAGTGGAAGCTAAAAGCAAAAAAAAAATGCATTGAAATGGTGACAGATCCTATTAAATGGGCCACTTCCTCGCGGTGTTCTGCAAGAAAAAAAAACGTCTAAGGACTAGCGTGGCGTTTCACTTTTCCTGCGCGACAATAACTGCTCGTCGTAGGGTTCGATTTCGATCGCTCGAAATTGGATCGGGGTGAAAATGACGGTTAATTGGTGCGTGCCCGGGTGGGGCCCCTCTTTCGGGAGCATGGTGATAAGTTTTTTTTTCCCGCACAACTTCCAGCACGTCCCGAGCGTGTCGGGGCTGACATTGCGCCCGATGATGGCTTGAACACCGACCCAAAGGGTGGCCGCGACTGGCTGTCGCGACTGCGAGCCTGATTAGCTGACGAGTTGATCGCGATCGCGGGACGGGTCGTAATAATCAACGAGGGCTGCTCAATCTGTGTGCAAGAGCGCAAAAAAAAAGGCATCGTATCGCTTCTGACGCGGTAGGTGAAACACGCTGACCACGCGGCTCGGGGTTGGTTTAGAGTAGCTGAATTCAGCGAGAGAGCAGTTTCGATGTCTCGCGGACGGTCGCCGAGACTGTAAATTAGCCGTCTCGGGTGCTTGTGAAAGGATAATGGCGATAGGGTCGGTAATTTTATGCCTTTTTAGCGTTATGATTTCGTTAAATGAATAAACGTTCTTTTTTTTTTACGTTTGGTATCTCGAGTGCCGTTAGCTTGGTGAAATGCTACCGGAGTGAGCTCGAGAGTGCTTGATCGTGGTTTAAGCAGTGCGAAAAGCTGTTACTCTTTTTGTGATGGTCAATAAAAACGTGAACAATAAACAGACTGGGGTTGCTCATGAACTGAAATTTAATTAGTTGACTTATTGATTTTTGAAGACGTAACGAAATGTGATTGATTGCAGTTTTTTATGTTTTCTTATTTGCCTTTCTTCTCTAGTATACGTTTAGGATGTTGTCAGTTTTGCTCATTTAATCCAATTAATCATATGTGTTTTTCTCTTGTATTAAAATTGATTGCATTACATCAATTTTTAAGTAAAGAAATCAGGTTGTCAAAGTTTTTTGCAAATGAGTAACAATATTACATGTGAGGATCAAAATTAAATGAAATAGGTGTAGAATTCGATAAACCAGCCAAATTATTGCTGGACTTTTATGATATGTCAATGCTATGCATCCTTCAAGTCTATTTACAATCATTTTGTATGCAAAATAAGCAAAATGGAACTGATAAAGGTTCTCCAAGTGCCTAAATTCGTGCAATCTGTTGAATAATTAGTACCCACTTTTTAACAAATATTCATAATAAATGTCTTCCATCGAATGTGTGCATAATTATCACATATCTTCGCCTAATTTATTACAGTTGCAACCCAAAATCGGCTGCCGTTGGAGCATTCCGGAAAAAAATGGAACCGAATCGTGACGCTCCAGCAACCGATCCTTATTCGTTGCAAAGTGTTAGCAATGCTGTTCTACCGAAGCCGGCACTAATTACCACACGTTTCACTGCGTCGTCAGTCGTCAGGGCGAAACTCCTATCCGTGCCCTAGAAGGCACAACCCAACCGGGAGTAGGGAGTCGCGCACAAGAGCTGAGAAAAACGCACCATCGCTCGACGACGCGCTGGGACCCCATTTTGGGACGTGGGTGAAAATGAAACTTTTTCCCGTCCACCGTCCACGTCTAGGCAACAAATTGATTCATCAACCAACCACCCCACGGGCCGTGGAAGAGTATCGCACGGTGGCCGCGATCTGTTCCCGCGGGTTTCGCGCGCCCGAAAAAGGGCATTCGCTTCACGCTACCAACCGGTGCCCCGAGTGCCGAGAGTGATAATTATCGATTTTAAATGGCGCGTACGGCCCCGGCGGGACGGAACACCCCGAGCAGGTCCACGGCGCGAAGAGACCTCGAGACACCGAACCGATCGCCCTCGAACATCATAATCAAGCGGTGAGCTAATGAATTATCGCGTAAATGTCTTAATTTTATTGCGGCACACGGGAGGCGGCGCAAATGCGGGCCGGGGAGTGAAAAATTGACGAGTGATTTTTCTCACATTCCGTTTAAGGGTGCTGCTGGAACCGGGCTTTCCCGTGCTGGTTGGGTCCGTGGGTCCTAAAGGTGTCTCGCGCTCTCCATCATCGAGTGAGCGCTGATTAACGCGTGACCGATGCCTGATGGTGATGACCAGACCAGACCCGCCCATAATGTCGTCTTTGGGTGAATTTTTCCCCATTTTATGCACTATCAGACGCGTCCAATCGTGCGTCCATTTGGTAGCGAGAACGCTGCGTTTGGCAGCGCAACGAACGCTTTGGGTGTTGAATGCGTATTATCACCGAAGCATAGATCGCCACAGATAGCCCCGGAACATTCATCGACGAACAACGTGGGAAAGTGCGACTTACCGATAAAATCACAGTGGTGTATTCGTCGCTTTTCCAACTCCGGATTGTTGCGTCGGTTGTAACGGCCCACGATGTGCTTCACCACACCGACGCTGCTAAGTACGCTGTTGATGCTGTGTGCGGAGCCTTGTCGCTTTGAGCTCGGTCCTCGCGAGGAACCTCCTGAGCGTGAGGACACTGGTGGACCGTTGGTTCCGGTTGTTCCGGAGCTTCCACTTGACACGGAAGTCGTCGGAAGTGAGCTCGGCATCGGTGGGAGTGGATGCAGGGCGTTTGAGCTGCCAGCTAGCGAGTTTGGTGCCATACTGGAACCTTGGGGCAACTGTTGGTGTAGTGGAGGTGCCACTGTTGGCCCAACTACCTGCATGCCAGTCGTGTGCGAGTGATGGTGGATGTGATTCGTTTGCAACGCCATCTGTTGTTGCTGCTGTTGCTGATGGTACGGTGGAGGAGGTGTCCTTCGTGGCGCATTCTGAGGGAGAGCATAAATGTCAGTACACTTCTGAGAGACCTCTGCTAAAGCTCTGTTCACCTACCTGTAGTGTGTTGCCGGGACTTCCGGGATCGGAGTTCGGTGGTGTTAAAGGAGGAACGTACATTAGCCTCGAGATTGGCGTCGAACAGACACTGGTGCTTTGCGCTGGGGCATATTTGCCGTGATACATCGCACCAGGAGGTTGTGGACCTAGACCGGTGGAACCGTTAACACCTGCAGCACTCTGATGTTGTGGATGTTGCTGAGGTTGCGGCTGCCAGTGGTAGTAATTATTGTTCTGATTCACCTGAAGGTGTTGCTGGGGATGGTGTTGTTGTTGTTGTTGCTGCTGGTGCTGGTGTTGCGGCTGTTGCAGGTGTTGATGCTGGACATGCTGCAGTTGATGATGCGGTTGATGCTGCTGGGGCTGATGGTGCTGTGGTTGCTGTTGTTGCTGTTGAGGTGGGTGATTTGCGAGGAGTTGCAGATTGGAGCCACTCCCAGTCCCAGTACCAGCCAGGTAGCCATTGAGATTATGCTGGTTCGGATGACCATGAGCCGTCTCGAGCGCGTGCGCATACCCGGAACCACTGTTTGAGAGGAAATTATTGCTAGCATTGTTGCCGGCACCGCCATTGTTACTGCCATTCGTTTGACAGCTGGTGACATCGGCGTGCATGTGGTTTTGGTGGATGCTGTTGTTGTTATTGTTATTGTTGTTGTGTAGATGGCTAAGGTTGTTGTTGTTATTGTTGTTATGGTTGGCAGCATTCGCCGCCAGCAGATTACTCTTCTCGGTCTTGATCTCGAGTGGGCTGAGCAGTGGCGAGGATAGCGGCTCCAGAAAGTGATCATCGACGGCTTCCATCTTGACCTGCGCGATACCATTCATGCTGCCAAGCATGATGGCGTTCTCCGGGTCGATGTTCTGTATCGAACTCGTGATGTCCTCCCACATCGCCGGCCGCAGGAAGGAGTCTTCTGATTCCGCGCACAGCATATCCCGGTGTTTGTTTCCTGCGAGTGGAAGTAAGAATGAAACGTAAAAAGCGTACCAGATGAGAGAGCAACCTTTTGGTTAATCCATTTTGTTCTCGAGCTCTAATCTGGCAGACTTTCCCGTTTTCGGTAGCCCCGGGAAGGTGGTCCTTCGACGACCGACTAAGCTCCTTACGAGCTTCGCGTGTCGATACTCACCGAAGAAAAACTCCTTGCCATAGTGCTCGTAACCCTGGCTGGCGTAGCTCGATAATCCGGACGTCGACAGCGGCGAGCTGGATGATGGATGATGCTGACTGCTCGGTACAACGTCCAGCTCGACATCGGTTTCCAATTTATTTATGCGCCCCATCAGCTCATGCCGAAATTCTAATTCTGGTGACTGTAATTAATTGAGCCGGCGATAAAGCGCGGAGAGAACGGGGGTGGAAAATTAATGACGCGCTGGAAATTAACGCCGTGTCGTTTGGGGTGGGTTTGGTGAATAATTTATGATAAGACGCATCGTCTACCAATAAATGCATTTAACGTGTTGTCAACCAAAAAAAAAATGCACTCCCTGGATGGGATTATGCAGTATCAAAAGAATGCTCTCGGAAGGGACGGAGAAGTGATGATGCTAATGATGCGCATGTTCTGAAAAGCGCCGGTATTGCGTTTCCCGAGGAACACTCTAAGGAAGGCAGCTGTGATTCGCGTACCGTTTCTTCACCACTCGGTGTTTCAGCAACACCTTTTTGATTTATTAATTGAAAAACCAGCACCAGCAGGGCTTGAAGTTGGCTCGAGCCCAAAACCACACACGGGAAAAAGGGCTATAATGGCAGGTCAGAGCCACGAACCGCGCAGACCATCGCTTCCCATGCACCGTACAACGATCTTCACGCGCTGTCAATCAAAATCACTGAGAACATTAATTTACATAAACACAGCCGCGATCCCTTGCGCACAGACCAATCCACGGCTGGAAGATGGGCGCTAGTGAAAGCGCCTCGACTTCGAGCCTGCCTCGAGTCCGGGTGATCGACGGATCGCACCGGTTTGTCGGTGATCTACGGGCCACCAGGTCGTGCCTGGGAGTCTCGGGAATCGGTGGGAAGTGATTAGATCGCTTGATGGACGCTAACGTGACGGACCGAAATGCTACCTGTCACCGGATGGTCGGGTTGAGGTTAGTTTCAGCGCAAAAAACGAACTTCCCAGCGACCGTAGTAACGATAATCACTGAGATTAAGCGTACCGAACCGTGGTGGGTGATTGATTTATTTTGCGCTGATTTTGCACTCACTCTTCTGCAATTAAACCCACCACCGGGAAGGTCCTCCACCTGCTGTGGTTTGTTTGGGAGTACTCCAGAAGTAAAGCCTGAGGTGGATGGTCGATAAATTATGGATCTTTACAGACGCCTATGGTCACTGTGGCGTCCGAGCTCATGAAGCGCTTGGCATTCTAGATTATATTAGAGTTTATTGGTTTATGTAAATAACGCCATAAACATGCGCGCATCTGCTGTACAGCTGTACACATGTCCCAATTTGGCCTCCGCGGGTCAATAAATCCGCCGTAAACATGCAGTTTTATCACGTTCCGTGGTTCTCGCGATGAAAAATGGTTCCTCTTGGCGAGGTGACCCACGAAGCTTGCGCAGAGTGCGTTAAAATTGGCCAAACCGTACGTTTTATCGCTTATGAACGCGTTCCCCCGTGCCGATCGGCGGGTGGAAAATTGCAACTAAATAAAGCAAAATGGCAGTAAAGCGCGTCAGCATGTGGCTTCACCAGTAGGCCGCTTCCCGGTGCGCATTTGCATACAATCGGTTGTAAAAAAAATATTACCCGAGCGGTACCTTCTGCAGAGGGTGCATGCGGAATATTTCGCGGCGATTTGTTCGCTGGATTTACGATCGATTTTATATTATTCTCTACCGCCGTGCGAGGCGGCAAGGGAGTTCGATTCGGTAGATCGAGGTGAGATGACACCAACGGTCGAAGGGACGCAAAAGAGATGGATTTGACGCGCGCCCAAGCTCGATCAGGGTGGCGATGGAAATGGAATATTAACACGATCATATATGCGAGTCGGTTAGAAATTTTAGAGACCCAGCGAGACTGCGATTGTTTCAACGCACGAGAGGAATTAGAAGAACGTCTAATGTCTTTGCCTCGAGAATAGGCCGGTATGCGCCGCGATCGCGCACGAATGAGTAATTCAAGATTGAGACATGAGTGCGTCGATGAAGTGGTTTTTTTTTGCTTGGCTCAAGGTGCGATTTGTTGTCCCTCAAAACCTGCGCCTGCGCTCGAAAACCGGAAGACCAGTGTCGAATGCAAAAAAAAAAGCGTACAGCACCGATCGTCGACTGACAATACAATGGCGCATTCACGCGAGGTAGCGAGCCACGTTTCATTATGCTGTCAAATGAACATTATCTAAATAGGGAGCTTTCTAAGTTGGCGGTCTCGAAAACTCGATCTCGCTTAGCTGCTCTAATTGTGACAAATTCACTCCCGGTTGCTTTTTCCGTGAAATAATCTCAAACGGGCGCCTGCGAATGTTCGGTGGTAAATTCATACGACAACCGCCGAGATTGCCACCGTCGGATCGATTGGCGAGAAACCGACACAGAGAGACCGTTAAGTCACATTTTGTTGGCACACTTCTGGCACACCGAATGCCACATGCAAACGCACAATGCACCGCAGGTATCTGTGTCAGCAGGCACTTAGAACACTGGCCAGAACAAACTCGATTGTAACCGGAGAGCCTCAGCGTGTGGAGGAGGGTCTGGCTGAAAATGAAGCAAAAAAAACCGACAGAACAACGTCAGAACGCAAACCTCCCAGACCGGGTCTGGACATGGGCCCGCTTGGAATGAGGCCAAACGGGGGTCGACAAAATGGCCATTGAAACTATGTTCACCGATCGATCGAAGCTGCGGAGGCTCGTCAGCGTGGTCAGTAGAGCTCCAGGGGTGACGGTTTGACCGAGATCAGATGTGTCACCGTGGAATGCCACGCTGAATGGCCTACCGATGGGTTGGCGCATAATTCATCAGATGGATGCTCGAAATCTGCAGCCGTCGCGTGTGTCAATCGGTTGGCTCGAAACACTCCATAAATAACCGGAGAGCCACCGGATTTAGCGTGCCAGTTGACAGTGAGGTCCCATGGTTTGTGCGATTAAAATAATGCACAAAAGTGCGATAAAATTTGAATTGAATGGATGCGCGTTCAAACAGCTCATGTGTGTGTGTGTGTGTGTGTGTGTGTGCGATCGGTTGCAAATTAACCTCGTTTTCCACGAGGGAGCCTACAGGCCGGTAAGCGAGGGGTTGCGAACGGCGTGGAAATGTTTAGCTGGCAATTAAATCCTTCGTTTGGTTGCTGTTCAATTTAAATGTCGAAGATGCCATTGAAAGCTCAGCTAGCAGCTGGTTTATTAGGCTTTAAGGCCGAAAATGAATCATCCAGGGTCTGCAAAAGTGGAGCATTTATCTAGAACGTGGACTGGAGTTGTTCTATTCTCATGAACAACATCAACTCACGGCTGTATGGTAATTGATTCGAGCATGGTCTTCTGTTACAGATGAATAAATTAGAATGATTGTCATCCTATCGTATTAATGTGAACATTAATTTATTAAAATGTGCTATAAGTAAATGGACACCACCTTCTACAATGTATGTAAGTAATATGCACCTTCAACAATGGATTTATAATTTGTACTAAAACTAATAAAAAAAACATCTTTCGAAAACAAAATTGCATGTAACGCTAACAAAGGCTTAACCTGTGAATACTATGTGTGCATTATTCGAACATATCGCTACCTAGCAGCCATATATCATGCCCCTAAGCAAACAGTTGCTGCAATATTGCAGCCAGTTCCATCATCAGAGGCCATACCTCACTCAACGCTACTACGTTGCAAGCACACGTTATGATGACTGCACGTATCGAAAATGCTTGAGCAAAAAAAAAACTAATAATAGATTCCTCGCACCATGTCGCATCGAATATGCACAAGGCTCATTAGAGACGGTCCGTGTTCGAACACCATCGTAGGTGCGAATCCCGTCCGTGGCCGATGCGTAGAAATGGCTTCCAGTAGCTTGGAGCTCGGGAAGCCACGCTGCACACCGAACGCTTCCTGCATATAGGTTATGATCATTGGCTAACCACCAACAGCGACTTTGTGCAAATGTTATGCTAAGTACGTACAAGCGCCCTTCCCGAATGAGGGCAGTTCCGCCGTGCGCGGATAAACGCCGTTTCGGGCGGTAAAATGGCGGCAATTTATGAGCGACTCGGGGCTGGGTGATTTGATGCGATTGCTAGAACACACACACACATACACACACAAAGGTATTAGCATTTACAACAGGGCAAGGGCTCTGCGACGGATCACGCCACGGATCGCCGCCCTGGACAAACAAATTGATTGTAAATTTAATTAAACCCACCCAGCGGTCGTCCCAAATACCGGTCCAGCCCGCGAACCACGCAGCGTTCTTCTAGATCTGGGGCTAGTGGCGCAAAATCCCTTTCGTATTACTCATACAAGGATCTGCACGATCGGAAGAGATATTTAGCCTTGTCCAAGTGGGCTGCATTTTAGCCACAAAAAGCGTTGAAACAGCAAGACCCACGGAGGGCCTCTGGAGGGCAATTTCGCAGTTCAAAATTTCGCAATTTCGAACCCGATCGTGTCGCGCGAGTCTTCACGCCAGTCGGCTTTCTTGCGCCGGTTTGTTTGCGTTGCGATAAACGGGTTGTTTGTGCTGATAGGTGGCCCCAAACGGACGCGAAGGTTTCCCCACGGATGGACACACAGGGTCGGCGAAAATGAAACCGACCGCGAAGAACGACAGCCATTGTCGATTGGACGAAATCCCTGGCTTCTCTGGAGCGAGACTGCTCCGGGTTGGCGGGGGTTTGTTGGGCAAACTTGTTGATTCCCTTTTGTCGCAACAGGTCAGCGTTGAAGGGAGCCCGGAACTTCGAGGTAGATGTGTTGTAGGGTTAGAAAATAGAAAAAAAAAACGACACCCGTCTCTAGATCACCGTCGTAGAGGCCGTCTTAGACCGTCCGTTGGTCATTACTGGGAAATATGCGAGACGTCAATGGTTACGATGGACTTCGTTAGGGTCTCATAGGGGGTCCAGCAGTTGTAGTTGGGGACAAATGTTTGCTTTTTGATATGGGGAAAGACCGAGTCCGGCTCAACTGCACCGATGGAGCGCGAGATGGTTCGACACCAGGGTAGTCGTGCCAACCTTGGATTTGTGCCTGTTTGACATCGGTTTTCGCAATACGGTCACGATAAGATTACTTCTGAGCTTATCGCTTATTCTCGCAAGGTGCTTATGCAACCGACCTCCACACGACCAACGTGTGGTTGCTCAATGCATGTGGACAATGCGGTATGTCGCAGTTTGGAAATGGATCTTTGATGTCGGAGGTTTTTGGCTCGCAATTTCTATGCAAAGCTCAGCTCTAGTACTGTTGGCTTTGAGTGTTCAATACCCACATCCCTTCATAAGTGCCGGACATAACAGCAATCAACAGACTCGTGTCTAACAGCGAGTGAAGAGGGCAGTTTTTAGAACCCTGAAAAACAGTCATATACACGTCCCGCTGCTAATGACTGCACATTTTCCAATCGCAACCACGCAACCAACCAATAGGGCCGCACTGTTTGGTCACCTGTTTGGTCGGGAATGGCAATATTTTGTCACCCGGGGGTGTCCTGCGCCGCGGCTAAACAAATTAATAACCTGTCGGCTTGGAGATGGCGGCGCGTGAAGGTTGCCCACGTTTCGAAGGGAGACGTTTTCGCGGAACCGTTTCCCATCCGGGGCATCCGAACATCCGTACGTCGGGGCCGCGGGGTTCAGGCAAATATTGACGAACGATTCACAATTCCCGGCCGCGCTATTTGCACAATGATTAGGAAATTAGTCATGCGCGCCGTTCGAACGAGCCCGTTGCAAAAGGTGCGAAGTTTCGAGCACGTCGCGTGAGTGTGTGAAAATCCGTGCGTCGCAGATTGGGTTGGAGATCGGGAGGAACCGAACCGAACGGTGCGATGTTTTTTTTTCTTCTTGTCACTAGCCGTGAGGCGCGTGAAGACGCGATGTTCCGTGGTGTTGCGCAAATGCCTAACCGTGTGTGGGCTGGCTGGCTGGCTGGCAACCGCGGAAACTGCCCGAGGCGAGCAGAATTTCCCGACGCCTTACACGCGCGGTCCCTGTTCCTGCGTGGTACGGTGTGAAGAAAATGACACAACTTTGCCCGGTGAAGCAAAAACCGAGTGGCAGACAGCTCGCTGCCAGAGGGCCGTGTAAAAACTCCTCCTCAGGACGGTTGTGTTTCAGTGATTTTTGCTGCTTCGCGATCTCGCACCCACCGATCCTGCAGCAAACGGAACGAGTGGCTTTGTTTTGTCTTCCTTCGTCTGGTCACGCGGTGAATGAAACATGCAAATTTAACATTCAGCAGCGAGCTGGTACGAAATCATGCGAGGCAACCTCGGGAGTCTGTGACTCAATCGGTCGTTTTGATTACGGCAACATAAATTCAACAATTTACATACACGAACATGGACACTCTCCCACTCTAGCGCTGATTCCGGCTCAACTAGTGCAGCGAAGTGATCGTGTGGAGTTGGCAGGGCCCGAGTTATGAGGCTCCTATTGAACATGGTTGACGTGTTTGACACAACGCACTGAGCAACGCGAGATCTAACCTACAAAAACTGCGACGCTGCGTGCGGATGCTGATTAGCATACGACAAGGCCTCGTTCTCGGCAATTGTTCGGTGCAGTACTAAATAAGTCGTCATCCTCATCGCTTCCGATGTGGCTTTAATCATACCGCGATGCGTATCATTTCACGGCGAATTTCTACTTTCTCCACCAAAATGACAAGCCGCCATCTTTCTTCCATCATGGCGATCATCTGCCACGACGGCACCTTGGACGGCGGGTGAGCAAATCATCCGAATTGGTCAATGATTTCAGCATCATTATGTGACACAAAGCCCCATTTTTCATCCCAACGATCCGCTAGATGGGGCTTCACCGGTATACGACCGTGAGTCGGATGGAATTCGAGGGAGATTTATGCCCGAATATGCTTGACTCATCCCGCGGTTAGGGTTGTCGTGCTCACATCGAAAGTATTTCCGCGGTTTCGGCGACACCGCGATGGTGTTTGGGTTTTTATGTACCGGAATTCGACGTCGAGCGGTCCCAAACCGGGCCATCGTCGGGCCTTTCGTTGGCGACCATCGGCACCGAATGGAGATTAATTGGATAAAATTATTGGAACATCATTTTCTTAATGCGAAACATTTTTCACCCGCCGCAGCAGCCGCCCTGGGATGGGAGCTTCTGGTGGAGGAGCACAGCATGTGTACGGTTCGCCTCGTGCGCATGTGTTTTAGGACGTTCGAAATGCGCGCCATTTAAATTCAAATATTTCATCGCTAAATGCCTAAAACGTGATATCGATTGCCGGGGCGCGAAGCGAAGAAGTGGCAGCCTCTAAGTAAACATGCGCTTGCGAGGCTGTGCCATGTTGGAGGGCCTTTGGATGTCGATGGAAAGGGCCGAGTACACATGCCCCAAAGGGCTCGTAGTCATCGAAGGCGCCGATGCATTCCTGCCAGGCAGCCGAACTGCGTCAGCGACCCATTTGTACATCTGACAGCGCGGCGTACTACTAACCATAGTGCAGGTGTACGAGCTTCACGTCGCTTGGGTAATAAGTCACATCCGCGATCCACGGCAGATGATCGGTTTGCACGACTTAGCAAACCTTTTAGGAGATAATGTAATGTCAGCCATCCGCCATTCGGGAACAGCGAGCGATGAAACCTGACATGATTCATCCTTGCGATCGTTCGAGTGGATTTCTATTGATTGGAAAGATCAACTTGTTAACAGAATTTTGAACAGAAAAAAAACAGCCTACCGTTGTCGAATCGTAACTCCCGCGGAAAGTCGGCCACTAGCGAAAAACCTGTCGCCGTAAAGGCAGGTTCTGCTCACGTCTCGCTTTACACACGTTTTCACTGTTCACCATCGCCACCGCCACCGGGGTATGGTTTTCACTTTCGTTCACCCCACGTACATCAACGGGTGACGATAGGTCGCGTTGCCGGTGCGAACACCCGTCCAGCAGCAGCAGCAGCGTACACCGCCAAAGGGCCACGAGAGCCTTACGGGAGCTCACATACAGCCGCGAGGCCACCATTTGCTTGGTCACTGGCACTACGGCGCCGTGATCCTCGTGGTACGGACCCCCTGACGTATGCAGTGCTGCCAGCCGCCCGACGACAGCTAATGCCGGCGCGTACACATGAAATTGGTCACGATTCTGATATTTCGTTCTGAATTCCGCAACATTCTTCACGCGGCATACGGTATCGTACGACCGCAACGCTGAGCCGCTTTTCGAGCGAGGCGAGCTTCGATTCGCAAACCAGTCCGGAGGGCGAGCACGGCGAAGACGCCATTGCATCACGTACACACACACACACACTGAGGAAGAAAGGGATATACGAACCTGGCGTTGGACACACTTTTCCCTTCGCAGGGCAGCCACCAACCATAATGCCAACAAAGAACCAACAATGGTGTTTAGAAGTGTTTAGAGTGCACTCCGGCCACTATAATCAGCGTGGCTTGTGTGTGTGGGGGGGGGACTACAAGGGCGGGGGCAGATAAGTACGTGAGGTAATTTTACAATAATGGAGCTCCCCGTCCGCGGGGGCCGTGCTTTTGTATCGGTTCGATCGTTTGATACGAAAGCGCTTAAAAGTTGAACTATTGACAGGGTTCACGGGGTTGCCCTGGGGCTAGCGTCAGCCTTTGGCGTGTTTGAGGCGGCACAATCTCACACACGCGCACTGAACTGGAAGCACTGACAGCGCACGACGCAGTAGGCGCCGAAACGAAACGAAACGTCAATGTGTCAATATTATTTGCCCCCCTTTGTTCCTGGACCCGGGAAGCGGTCAGCTTAACGTGGCGTTTGTGTTGTTGTTTTCCTTTTTTATTTTTCACGAGAGCTCTGACGTGCGTGCGTGTCGGACTGTGAGTTGTCGGGAAGTTTTGATCGCTGGCGAGCTGGAAGCCTTGTTCTGCGCAGATGTGGTGGAGAGATTGGATTCGGTTTTCCAAGGATTTAGCCGTCTGGCGGTCAGCAGGCAAATCGCGTTTATAAACGTGATTCAAAAGGCATGTTGCTCGTAATACAACGCTCTAAATATGTTAGGGCGACCATGCCTTCCGAAGCTTATCGAACTCCAAAATGTAATAAAAATGAATGCAAACTCATGTGTTTGCCGGAAGAAGGTTGAGTTGGTGTTCCGATTTGAACGTGATCTGAAGATTGTTGCAATTTTGTAGTGCGATTTATGGGTGACATAAAACGCACTACGATCGAAGTGTCAAATTATGAGACTAATAAACATTCACTATGATTTTCACTGCATACCATTAACCGACAGTCTGGCGAGTTGAAAGTGTCGCGATTCAATCACCGATCTATTTGCCCCCGGGCTATGTATATTTTAGATCGCTGCTTTGATTTATCATTCGTGAAAAGCCAATTAGAACGCATTTACATTTGAAATTTATAATTTGTGTCAGAAGCGGGCAAATATAAAAATATTTATTTCACACCGCTGCGGGCCTCTCCAGGTTTATGATTATTATTACAAACATTATGAATATTTATACCCTTCACCTGACCCTCACGGCCACTCGCTTCCTGCAACGATCTCGGCTGTCAATTACGATCGCTAGCGGACGCGGAGTCGTCGCAGGTAAATCGCGTTGGCGCGCTCAATTCTACACACGTGGTCGGTTCCGGTCGTTCACGACGATCACCCGCGTGGATGGGTTCTCTTATTTTAACGATCGTTCTCAATATGCATGACCGACAAGCGGTGTAACAAATGGCTTCAGCGATCGCCGACGGTAAGCCTTTTACCGCGGTCGTTTCAAATGATCCTCGAGGATATTGATGAGTGCCCAGTGTGCAGGTCAACTAGCGCGCTCGTAAAGTGGAGATCGGCATCCAGATCAGGCATCCAGACAAATTGACACCCAACAGTGTTCTGGAACCTGGCCAACCTGTTCTGGGTGGAAGGGATTTCGTCCAGCTTCCGTGTGGCGTGTGACAGAATGGAAAATTTAATCCTCTTTCGAGGTGGAATATGAGGCGACGATAAAAACCACCAGTGAGCACACACTCCTTCACGAATGGAAGTTGCTTTAGGTACGGTACGGTCCTCGTAAAGTGAGGAATTAATGCCTACCGGATGGGTGTATAAACACACCCGAGCCGAAAGAATACACGGAGCTGCGTATGGTGGGCAGGTTTTCGACTCATGAGACTTAAAGTACTGCTCCGAGAGACGAATGGCTGAAAGCTCGCCGTTGGAGGGCCTCTTAGGAAGTCAATTTTTCAAACAACTACCCCAAAAGGGCCTAGCGCTAAAATGGGTCAACGGGTGGGTACGGTGCGCACGAGCACGATCGGTGCTTTTGGATAAAGTAATTATCCAATACCGGGTCTCGGTTTGCATCGCAGCAGCAGCAAAAACTAAAGCTCCCATCCTCCGGAACACCCAAGGGAAGCCGAAGCGAACGAAGCCCAACCATTCGCGCTCCATCACGGCTAATTGGCCCAATGAAATTAAAGCCGTCAGACAAAACAAACCCACCCGGTGTGCTGCCGCGCGAATCGACGAACGAACGCCCGGACCGAAGGCTGGCAGCCAATTTTCCGCCCGGTTGCGACTGAAAATGGCACATTTAATAGACCGGACTCTGGGCCCGGTGCATACACATCTCCCAGTGAGCCGCTAAAAAGTCGACGGCTGAGTGGGAACCTCCGGAGAACCAGTGTTGCCATGTCCGATGATAAGAAAACTATGGTTACCTACACTTTCGCGCGCCCGGACGATGTCGCTGTCGCAGCCGTCAAGGGATTTCCCGGTGGGAATACGATCCGCGGACGGATGGTAGCGAAACAAAAAACAACGAAGTGAAAAGCCCTTTGGAGACAGACTAGAGCTGCAGTGCTGGTGCTGCAAAGGGAGCAAATCCGTCGTAATCTACACGGCACCTAACGAGTGCGACGTGCATGGGATTAATTCCAAACCAACTGGCTGTGGCTGTCGATCGGATAGTGGACCGTGAGCTTGTACTTGTGGATGCAGACGAACCGATAGCTGCAAATGCAACTCGAACAAAGGAATCATCGTCACGTGAGGTGACGAAAGTTGCATAATTTATTCGACTGGATTAGGAGACTATCTAGTGGGGGTTTGGGTATGCTAAATGTCACCGGGTGCTAATTTCATTAAAACCATAACGAGCTACCGTTTTGTGTGTGTGAGAGGAAAGTGCCAGCGAGAGCAATAAGTAGCATAACATTTTGTAAAATCCCCCCTAAGCTCACGAGTGCAGGTGTGAGAAAAAAAAGCGCTCACTCCTTTTTTGGGATTGTGGGTTATTTGGGAAAAGCTTGAAACACCATTTTCACTACCCAAAATTAGTTCTCCCCGACATTGGTTGCGACGTGGCGCACACGAAATACAATTTGCCTGCAAACAGCTCCCTTTTTAATGGGTGTCTTTCACGCTCTCGAGATAAGTGCCTTCTTCAACGAGATTTAACAACGCGAAAACGAGCGCAATAAGGCACCACCAAAGTCATCGAGCGATCGGTGTTTCATAACCCATATCCACCGACCGAACCAAGCGAACATGCAACGGGCTTAAGATCACCGGGCCGGGTTTTATTTTTCTTTCATGTGCCCGTACTTTTTCGAGCGGCAGGAAATGCCGACTCCCGAGCCCAGGTCCCGGGTAACGCTTGGTCGAAATCGAACGAAAAATCAATATCATAGTTCATTTGGGTTATGTTTGTCACGAAGCGCATTTGTAGCTTCAGCGTCGGTCCTCCCGGCGGGCCTGCGCAATCGCGCATTCATATTAATGTCGTCCCCGTGCCCGAACCAACTAGACCCTGGCTGGCTGGCTTCGATTCAGGTTTCATTCATGAGCTGTGAAGAGCATAATCCGTCCGATTTGGCCGTGTTCGATCGGTTCCAAAGCATTGCCTACCGACAGTGCAGCCGGCAAAGAAGCCGGGCCGTGATCGTGGCCACGGCCAGAGATGACTGTGTGCTGGCCCTTCGCGGTCCGAGGGGTCCTTCGGTGGCGGTGGTGTAACAGCACCATGACCATTAGACTCCTCTGGGGCACAGTTGGGAGCGCATTTTTTTTTCGCTTCATTTTCGCTGCACCGCAAACGAGGGAAATGCATTAAAGAGTATAGGTTACCGCGCGTGGTGTAGCGAATGGCAGCAAGAATTGAAATTAGGAATTCACTCTCGCTTTCGAGCCTGCTGCCGGTGGCTCTAACTCACTCTCTCGGTTGCGCTGGCGCTGGTTTGATATTAAATTTATTTTAATTACGTAACTTCCTCGTCGGGCCAGGGCCAGGAGGATGCCAAAGCGAGACACGACCTGGAGGACGCACGAGCAAGAAGGGATTCTTTGTTTCTTTTCACGGGGGCTCTGATGGCGGGCGCACGCGAATCTAATCAAGAATCCGTCCGAAAGTGTTCGGTAAGAGGCAGTGTGTTTATTGAAGACAGTAATGAGGCAATTTGAGCGAAATGCCCATTGAAATTTGTCTTGATCTTTTGCAAAAGGTCAGCACGCTTGGGAAAGATAGCATGAAATGGGGAAGGGGGGAAGGGGGGGAGTTGCGATTTGATTTTTCCGTGCGATGGTTTATTTTAGGTTTTGTTGTCTGTGAAATACGAGCTACACTTTCCGGGTGATCGGTCTGACAAAACCTGTTGTTAATCGCAGGATCTCGATTGTTTACTAAGACCGGGAAAAGCACCCAAATGTCGAGCTCAAAAGCGGGGCTATTTTTGTATCACATACAAGAGCTCTGGAACGGTGTTAATCTGATATTATGAAACCGTTTTAGAAGTAGTTTAAAATGAAAAATTTGATGGATATTTCTCTCTCAAAACTTATGTAGCCTCTAAAACGTACCTGTAGTCTCTAAACAACCTTCATCAATTCTCCAACCCAGTTTAGATAAATCCCGATCGCCAGCAACGCCTTTTGGCGCTCTTTTTATCGTGCTCGATCATGCGCACGAGTATGTGTGAAAATACGATCGTGTGATATGATCACGACCACACAAAGTCACAAATGAACGCACACGTCAAATCTAAGAGCATCTTTATGTCCAGGCAGCGGTGATGATCGAAATTAGGGTACACCATAAAGTGCAGCAAACGAACGAAAACGATACCACACACACACACACATACACCATTTCGAGCCGCTTGCTGCCCTTTCACTTATGCTCGCTCGCAACACACCCTCGCACCGGTGCGACCCAGGATCGATCAAACACTGCCACAATCCCTCAATTCAATGGTAATAAATTGATTGGATAAATAAATGATCTACCCGGTGTGTTCCCTTCGCTCCGCGACCAAACCAGAGGTTCGGTTGCTCGATCATTCGCCCAGCCTTGCCAGAAGGGGGCTCTGGGATGGGTGACACGCCATGAGGCCCTGGCAACCCGTCGCCAGAGACTCGCCCGTCCCGACCGGCTCGATGTATGATGCTCTCTTGGCAGTTCGTCATTAAGGTGTTTACGTCCCGTCGATACCTTGTAGAGGTTGATTATGAGAAACACAATCATTATGTGCCACGTTTAGCTTTCTTCATAAACCAAGCGGTCCCTTCTCGCTTCTCGAGGCACCCCATTCGAGGTGGCCCGTTGGTTCGGGATCGGTTTGGTTGAGCAAAGAGACAGCTTCAATCATTAATTAAAGCGGTAAAACATTTTTGCTGACATTTTTTTTTCACTCCCCTCGTGCAGCACTCTCTTCAGCAGTTTATCTTTTCTTTTTTTTTTAGAAAGTGCTTCAAAAGAAAGAGAGCCAACATGTGGAAGGGCGGATGGCGCGCGCGCGCGCGCTCGTAGGTAAGTGAAGCAACGCGAAAAGAAACGAAACCATCGATCGGTACGATGCTGCCAGAACACGGGGAATGAGTGTGAACGAAAGCATTGTTCGCCGAAGCTGTCCGTCTGTCTATGAGGACCAGTTTATACGTGTTTTTTTGTTCATCTCCCTTTCCTTCAACCATCGCCAACGAAGATTGACCGCGGAAAAATCGCGCAAAAAGTGTGTAACCGTGGTGTTCGTTTTCGATCGTGTTATTTTTTTTTTCGCCCGGCTCATTGTTTTGAATTTATGAACAGGCGATTATAATTGAAACGAGACGGCCGAAGAGACATGAACGAAACCGGTCAATTGCGCTGATTGCTGTCAGTTTAACCGGTTCGTCGCTTGTTTTACACATATCGCGCGTTGATGTCTTTCGTACCGTGCTTCTTGCGCTTGCTAATCGATGGGTTTTCTATCGCTTGAGCGCATCTCGCATGCGGTGACATTGGGATGCGAGTGATGGAAAAAGGTTGTTGAGGGATCAACAACACACACACACACACGCACACTCTCCCACACACAGCGCCGGGAGTGTCGATTCGACTATTAAAAGCTGTTCGGCAGGCTAATTCTGCGTATCTCGTGCTGCGTCTTTTTTTTGGGGGGAGGCCGACATCCTGGGCCTAGGCCACCCCGGTGTGCCGAACACGCTCGATTCAATTATCGATTGGAGGAGACGGCGTTGTTGTTGATATTTTGTTCGAATTTGATTGAAGCGATGATTTGGCTGATTTTCAATTATCACCCGCAGGCGTCGGGGCGCATTTCGAGCGCGAGGGCATCCGGGAGGGATTGAATATGTTTTCTCGATTCTCGCCCATCGATCGCGCAGGCTCCCCGCGGGGGTGGCAGAACTTCTTGAAGTTAATCCGATTCATATGCGATCGAAGCGATCGCCTCCTCCCCTCCCAGTGCCACACAGGAAACTCTGAAATCCGCCGGCGATGGTTGCCATTCTCGTGGCACCTTTTGGGAGGCGTTTTAATTGAATGAATTGTTGCCCCTTTCGATGCGCAATCGAACGAAAGAGAGCGAGAGAGAGAGAGAGAAAGAGCGAAATTAAACTAGCAGCAATCACGATCGTCATCGTGTTCTTATTGATCGCGCAAGGCCACATGGCGAAAGGATGCGCTGACACCTAGCCGCGGCAACATTAAACAGGAGAAACCCCGGGTGGGGAGGGAGAAGGTGGACCCAATGGTGAAGCAAAGTTTGTCAAGCTGTTTCTTGAAGATTACCTCCCATCAATGGCCATGATGCTAAAAGCTTACCGACACAAATCAGAATAGGAAAGCTCCGCGAAGGTGGGGACTTAAATTTAACACCGAACGGAAATAGTTTGACCCGCTGTGGGACTCCCCGTTCTGTAGAGGATCAGCGTGAGTGTTACCCGTTCCAAGGCAGTGAAATCGCTGGTGAATGATCTCGCTGGACCGCTGGACGGACTGGACTGGCGGAAGGCGAACGGTTGATGCGTTGCTGACGGACCAGGACGGGTCTCTTGCGCCTGGTCAGCGCCAGGGATGCCGGAGGTGTTACAGAAATAATCAAAGTGATTCAGATAAGAAGATGTTGAAATTTATTATTATTAAGGCAGGAAACTCGTGTTTATTGTTATTAATTTTATAGCCACTTATTCACCTTCCCGGCGCGATACATTGGTTGCCTTTTACACCGTCGTCGCGGTCGTCGTTGCTCGTTGTCCTGCCTTTTGCTGAAGGACTGAAGTGCTCATGTTCGGCGGCGCTTTTTCGCTGTCCCATCGAGAGTGCCTGTCGAGCATGAATAACAAAAGGCCATGGCGAAAGGAAGGCCCCCGGACGCGGCGACATCGAGAGGCAGTGAATGAGAGGCGAACGAAACGAAAAGAAAAAAATGCGCGCACCAATCCTCGCAACGAAAAGTGTTGTCCACGCGAAAAAAAAAGGCGACAAAGAAAGAAACACGATAAAACATACAAACACACACACACACGCAGATTGTGGACAACGGGCAGGCAGCCACCCTAGGAAGAGGGGTCCACTTTTCATGAATGAACATTCCATCGCCGATCCCCCGATGGATCGGTATAAACCAGAAAGATAAACAAAGCGTAGATCGCGTGGACCAAGTCCGGCAGGCGAACTGGGCATGTGTGTGTGTATGTGTTTGTGTAAAACAAACGCTCTCCGATCCGATCGATCGCCACGCAAAAGGATGCGAAGGAGCTGGCGCATGCAAACGGCAAACTAGGACAAAAAACTCGAGCACAAGAAGACCGTGCAGTGGAACGATAAGCACACGCGGGTTGAAAAGCGCACCGAGCAAGAAGGCGCAAAGATATGCGACCGAACGAGCATCGTAAATTCGGTAATTAGTGTTTTTCGCAACATTTACTCGCTTTCGGTGTGAAAGCAAATGTTTCGCGGACGCTTTTTTTCATTTTGTAACGGGGCGTAACAATAAATAGAGTGTGCGCCGCTTCAAACGGGAAGCTGTAAATTTGTTGTTTTGAGACTTCCTCTGTGGGGTGTGTTTTGTTCGCACGTGCGGAAAGCCACACGGCAAAGGCAGGTGATCGCGGTGCAAGGGCCAGCTTTTAGCACATGGCTGTGCTGGGATGGTAAAACAAACGCACATGCAAGGATAGTAATTATTTCCATAAATAAACGGCAACAAACGATGGACGCGCGTGCATCCATATCGTCTCGTGGCTTTTTAATCCCGGCACGCATTCGCTTTAGCCCACTTCAGGTGTGGTTTTGGGAGATAGCGACGAGTGGGGTGAAAGAGTGTAACGTACGGGAAATCTCAAGTGTGCCTCTGATGGTTCTTCTGGAAGCCATGGAAAACGGGACGAGACGGGACGTGCTGTTGGTGCAATAGAAAAACAAATCCTAGCGCATGAAATGAATATTCAATTTTGCCCATACGGCAGGGCTACGGCAGGGTTTTAAAAACGGCACACGGTGAAGCGAATTATGACCGGTTTTGGTATTGATTTTTTAAATGCCAGCAAGGGAGCAGCATTTAACCGATCGGAAGAGCATCGTTTCCGTGCTGGTCGAATCGAGCGTGGGGATATCATAATTATCATACGTTTTATGGTGAAATTATTGCGGATCGTTTATTTTACGACTTATTATGACAGTACGGCAGTTAAGTGAACCGATAAGCAATGGGAGTAATTTCGATTGCGCGAGTAACATTTAAGTATAAATTATGCTTCATATATCTGCAACGCTAGATTACTTTTCATACAAACACGAATTCAAAGGGCGCGTGAGACACTGCTCGGTAGCAAAAGCACCGAATGGTGAAAACCAATCCTCCGTACTTCGTAACGGAAAAATATTCATGAGCCACACGCCGATTTGCATGTAACGCATAAATCATCAAATTTCACCTCGGTCCCATTGTTGCCTGTGTTTCGTAATCTCTCTCTCTCTCTTTCTCTTGCTTTTTGTTTCAAGCTTCTTGTGGGGTTTCTTTTCTGCAATCGCGCCACTCGGTGCCTTTCCAATAGTATGCAAAAATTCCAATTTCTTAGACGCTCATCCCAAGCAGCGATGCGTCATGACGCCAAGTTTCAACGTGAAACCGAACCGTCGATAATTTTGTTAGTTTTAAGCGCAACACATTAACCCTTCCCGACCGTTTATGTATCATTAAACCGCGGTGCGTAGGTGTTCAGGGCACATTATCCTGCCCTGGGGCAAGGGTTTACGCCGGTTTGAGAGTTTCCCGAGACCCATCGGACGTTTGTGGGGACGTGGAACAACAACGAAAAAAAGCCACACGTATGTTGCGGATGCAAATATGCATGCTTGTGGAACATATGCGACTGCGGTTAGGATTCGCTCTGACCTGTCATTACATTTCACTACAATTTGAATACAAACGTGAGGAGTGTTGCAGACTGATGGCTTGAGGGCGTTTCAAAATTCGTAACGCAAAAAAAAAAACACAAAATCGCTTGTCATCCTGGGCCATAGCTCACGCGTGCGCTGATAACCGTGCGTTTGGTGTTTTAAACGAACATTTCTTTCGATAAAACAAACGCTCCCGAGGGACAAATTGTGCACCCACGCACGCCGGTCTGCAGCAAAACGGTCGCTTCCGATCGATGCGTCGCGAATGGGGCAACATTCTTGACCGTGGGGGTTTTCTGCGAACATCATTTTGCTCTCGGCTAATGGAACTCGAAGGCTAATCCATCATTAAGATTCTCGCGTTTGCTTTGTTGCGCTTGTGTTGTAAAAAGCGACACACTTCGTTCGGATAAATTCTGCACACCATTCGTAACGCTGGCAAGAAGCAACAATATTTTTTCAAACCAGCTGCCGTCGCATCCGAAAGCTGCAACGAATGCAGCCAGAAGCCGAAGAACGGCATTGCCACTGGGGCGGCCATAAATTATATTTCTCAAAACACTGCTATCGGACATAAATAATTAATAAAGTTGATTAATTTTGCTCGCGATTTTACGACACCACTTAGCGTGGCCGCGTGAAGAGAGCGCACGAGCCTGCAGCAGCCGAGGGCTGTTCACTTATTTATGGTTTGCCCGGGTGGCTTTAAGGGTCGTTCGAATGTGTGTTGCTTCTGGCTACGCACCGCCCAAAAACCGGCTAGAAAGTCCTGCGTCTGGCAGAAGGACTCACGCGTGATCTGTGACTCTACACCGACCGGACACGTTCACAGATAACAGCCCGATAAATTGAGGCTCTAACGAGCTAGCTGCTAGTGCCAAAGGGGGCGCGAATCGATACGATACGATACGGCGAGCTAATTTTAAACCCTTCCCAACGCTCGAGCTTCGAAAGCTTAAAGCTCGAAACGCCAGCCCGAGACCTCGTAGACTTCACACGACGCATAACGAAAGAAGAAGAAAAAAAAAACAGGAGAGAAGACATTTTGGCACAACAATCCCAACTTCTCGCAGCAACCCTCACCCCGTTCGAAGGTGCGATGGCAGCAAATTTACATTAATTAGCATCGCTTAAGCCCGGTGAGGCGTCGCGCACCGTGGGGAGGCGTCAAGCTGTTGACAAAAACTGCCGAATTTTGATTGCTTTGTTTTGCCGTCTCGATCGCACACGCAGGTGGTCGATTATTTACGTTTCCCATCGACCCGGCCTGTTCGGTTTTCCCCGTGGCGGCCATTTCTTTGGGGCCCGCGCGTTTAACAAACATAACGCGTTGCCGTTGTCTTCGGGTGCAAGGATTAGAAGGCCCCTCTTTAAAGCGAGATTGCACTTGATGCGATCGGTTGACTGGTAGGGGAAGTGGAAAAAAAGGGCGCTTACACACACACACACACACACACACACACACACACACACACACGCATACACGAAAGATCAAAAGTGCAAGCCCTGTGAACGAGCGCTTGAATAACTCCCAACCAGGGACAGGAAAAGTCAACAGCCACGAAATCTTTGTCAACACGCGTGGTTCCGAAGCTTGCACAGGGTCTACCCCAAACTTTATGATGTTTAATATGAAGCCCGGAATTCCGATTTCACTCCGCATCGGGGGAGCCCTAATAAATGGAAACAAAATCAAATAATAATCATTATCTCTCAAAACGACGGTGAGACCTTGGAGTTTGTTTTTCTCAAGCGCTCCGGAGGAAAACCGCGCTGCACGTAAAGACGAATGATCGGGTGCAGTAGTATCGAGAGTGCATTGCACGTTTCGTTACGATCGCCTGCAGCCACACATCCAAGGGTATTACGTGGGAGGTCCCGCATAAGCCACGACAACCGACTGGTGACGTCCTTTATGACTAATCCCGAGCCGGACTGGGGTCCGAAAATTGCTTTAGAGCTTTTACGGGAGTTTTACGGGGCTTGCGAAATTAGTCGCCCTCGTAAACGTGTGCCGCTCGTGCAAGTGGACGGGTTTTTTTGGTGTTAGAAACGCCTAGCAGAAGCTTAAGCGGCGGCCGGTGTCAGATGGTTGTCCTTCCGTTTTGATGCCGGAACGATCGAACCGTAACGAACCGGTTAATACGAGTGCCTTCGCCGTCGGAGGGGTTTTGAATTTAAGTTATCTCTGGCGACCGTTTGTAAAGCCAGTTGTCGGTCGTCGTTTGAAACGGCGTATCATTTATTCTCGTTAAGCATGTTGGCTTTAAAAGCCCTATCGATCAGCGGTGCAATGTGTGCGCTATTTGCGTGCAGAAATTGAAAGCTCCTGGAGGGGGTTTTCTAGGTTTAAAAAAGCACATTTCTAAAGTGTGCTGGGTAAATTATTTATTCTTATAAATTCAAAAAAACCAGCACTAAAGCGAACAACGAAAGCAGTCACAAAAGCAAAAAAAACGCCAGTAAAAATAATATGATGATTACAGTTTTCGTACGTGAATAAGCGCAAGAGCACGTGGCAATTATTTTACGAATAAATCTAACACATTCGCTTCAAACATGCACCCATAAAAAAAACCCGAGGTAAAGGTAATCCACTTTGTCTGCCGTAGCTCGCAACCGCAGTACCGAACCATTTGTAAAGGGCCGCACTCGAGGATTCGGAGCCCCTTTTTTCGTGCCGTAGAGTTGTCCATTCCAGTCCCAGAACGCCTAGAATCCACGCATCAGACTCGCTGTAGACCAGGAACACTCGTTCGCGCATTGCATGCCGCACGGTAATATTTAACAATAATTCCTAAATTAATCCGATCCATTAGTCACAAGGTGGACGTTTTAGTAATGTAATGAAGAGTGAACCGAAAGAGAGAGAGAGAGAGAGAAAAAGTATACACCAACCCTCTAAAAAGCGCCCTCTTTTTTTGCCTTCGAACACGCGGGTCAAGCAATCGTCACTTCAAAACCCGACCCCCGGGAAGAGTCTACCGTGACTTATGCGCGTATAATTTCTCTTTCATTGCCTATTAGCTGTGAGGTGAGCTCCAGCGCGTCGAGCGAAGGGCAAAGGGTCCATTGAAAAAAAAACGTAAAAAAAAGGACCAGCGGTTACCTCCAAACGAGCCCTCGCAACAGCTTGCAATCTAATGAATCAACCTGGTTGATGGGTGAATGATTACTTATTTCGAAGGATTTCCCCCTCAAAAAATTTCCGTGACGCGTGGCTTTTAACGTGGCACCGGTTCCGATCGCTAATGAAAATGATGACCTGTAAATTGGTGGCGTAAAGGTGTTCCTGAAATTGCGCCCGAAAAGTCAGCCAGTCAGCATTTGACGACGGTCGAACAGCTGATCGAAACCCAAAACGTCTCATGGTCTTATTTGAGCGAGGTCGATGATGATTTTGCGTCTAATTTCGCGAGGAATGCATGATTATGACACGATCGCGATCGCTACGGGGGTGAGTTTTGGTGTGAAAGTGCTTGCGTTTTCCACACGTCAAAAGCTGAATCCTCCCGAAAACGCGTCACGGGTGGGCTAAGATCCATCACATTGATTAGGTCGAGCCTTCGTGCGAGCGGTTTTCCTTTCACCACGAAGCCACACGGCCAGTTCCAGCAAAGAATGTAAATTGATTATTGACAATAGGCTTGCACAAACAGCCCAACAGTGTCGCTTGTGTTTTACGTTATCCCCCATCCCCCAGCTCCGGGTCGTGTGTTTCCGTTTTTGGACGTGTCCTGAACACTTTTTTACCTTCGCCGCCGCTGGTTCGAAGTTTATTTACACACGTGACCTTGTTTGACACGCTTCCAATAGCTCATCGGATGTCGTGTCGCGCGGTAGGTTTTTGGGTTTTCTTTGGTCCACGGAGAATTTGCGCCCTTGTCCCTTTCCATTGTTTCCCGCGTACGGAACGTCCACGAGACGCCGGCAATGGTTCACACTCGAAAGTGGGACTCATTTTTATTAATCAATTTACACACGTTCATCAAATTTCTCACGGCCGCCGGCAACGATGGGGTTTCGCTTTCCTTGTCGGCGAGCCCGAGCGCGAACGCTAAGGAGTCATTTCTGGGACGCACGCATGGGATGGAATAGGAATCGAAAGTGCACCCAAGACGGATCGTATTTCGATATGGATCTCTTGTGCCCCCCGGCGGGTACTGCCAGATAGGATTATAACGGATTTTGTGTCAAGCGAAAATCGTTTCTCACACACTTTGCTCTCTGTTTTAGCTTGTTGAATGATCGTTTGCAAAAAAAACCCATACCTTTAAGAAAAATGTTTTTGAAAATTAACCATCATCATCAATTTTAGAACCATCGAGTTACGGGGTATTTTTCTGTCATTTTCTCTCATCCCACCAGGGAAGAAACCGCGCGCGCGCGTGCGCAAAAAAAAAACTAAAACCAAACACGGCAAAAGACGGCACGCGTCACTGTTTAACATTCATTTAACAGCTAACGCCAGCCCGAGCGAGGAAATTACACCCCCTTCGACAGGAAGTGTACCCAAGCGTCCTGCAGAACTTTCCTTCCCTGTTCTGTTTTTTTTTCTTTTGCCGGACCGGGGCGCGTCCCGGTTTCTAGATCGAATCGCGCTCGCAGCTCAAAACCCACCGAGCCTGAGCAAACAGCTGCAACAGCCGCGAAAGTGCGGCTAGTGTTGGCCACCCTTCGGAGCCTCGATGGAGGGGAAAAAACACCGCAGGAAGCCGCGACCGGCAACACGAGAACCGTGTAACAAAATATAAAATAATAACGCGCAAAGAACCAACCGACGTCGCCGCCAAAGGCTAAATGATAGATTAACGCCGAATGACTTGTGCTTAATGCATTCGTAATGGACGCACACGGACGTGGCCACGAGCCTGGCGTGTGTGTGTGTGTTTGTGTGTAAAGGGCCATGTCTAACAGCGTACTATTTCTCGCGGTTCTGGAGGAGGATTCCCCAAGCCGGACTTTACCGGTGGTGAAGCGTTCATCTTTTCCCCCCGCACGATAGAACCCGAAGAACGCGGCAGAACCCGGTCAATTTGGGCTGGAAGAGGGTGTTTTTTTTCCCCCGTTCCGTGATGGGGCGAGTTTTACATGTTTTCCATGTCACTTTTTTTCTTCATGATTTTATTAACAAGCCGACCGACGCGCGCCACACGCGTGAGGTGAGTCTGTCAATTACAATGTAGCGTGAAATTGTTTCACCTTTGCGACCGTGAGCGGGATCGAGAGTGTATTAGCTGCACAAAGGTACGGTTGGATGTGAAACACGTTGATGCGAGGGTTGTGCTTCAGTTTCGAAGAGGCGTTCACACGCATTTTCTTCTTTAAGCAAAACAGCATTTCAACAACAATAAAAATAGTGCAACTTTACGCCGCACGTTGATGGTGAACCGATAAATGCACGCTCAGGACGGACAACGCCCTTTTGCGTGAATCATCGCCCCGTGAACCCCTTTTCTGCAGCACATTTTGCAGCACAGTACCACGTGGTGAACGTCCGTTTGGGGAGCGACGAAGCACTAAACGAGGCAGCATAAACACGGCAGCACGGCCGGTGGGTAAGTTACGGCGATCGCTGCTTAAACGACAATAAATCTGTCCAATTCGAATCTTAATTACTCGCGCCCTTCGGTTCGGCCTCCCGGGAAACGGGACCAGCCGTTGGGTGGAAAACGTATCCCATAAACATTTCACAAATTTCTCAACCCCTCGTTCGGGAAAAAAGGGGGAGGGTGGCTAGTAGCGAATCTTTTGAGATCTCGAGCCCACCCCGAGTGGGGAACTGATCGGTGGCTCGATTAATTCTAGCGCTTTGGGTCGCGCGGGCAGATTAGATGCAATCCCTGCGACAAGCGGTCCTTTCGGAACGCTTCTCCCGTGTGGTGGTCTTCGCGCGATCATACTTTCGAAACGGTGGTAGTTTGTCTCGTCGGCGATCGCCTAATCGAAGCGTCTCGTGCCGCGCAAAACGACACCCCCAAAACCGGTTAGATGCATTTTGTTGACTTAGGTCCTGGGGAGCGCCCGCTCGAGAAGCCAGAGGGCCGTGGGACGCTTGTTGGTAAAACTTTATTAAAATTTTAATTAAATTATATCACACCGTGTGGTTAGGCTCGGCACCGATTCCGCCGGTGGCCTCCAGCCTGGCTGGTCGCGGTTGATTCGTTCGGAACCGTTAATCACCAGCCAAGCCCGCTCGATCGAGCCCCGGACCGGGCGGGATGGCGTTCGATGTGGCGTTGCGATTTATGAATTGCCCTCGATTGCGCGCCCTACGCGCTTGTGTGGGGCTACATACGGTGACACAAACACACACACATGCGCCTTGGAACCCACTCACGGGTCATATTCCCTTCGCGACATTGTAGCGTACTGTGGCAGCAAAGGACAACGCTGTGGCATTGTTGCCGCACAGAAATCTTCATTGAAATTGCGTGTAATTAAGAGCGAACCCGTTGGCGGCAGCAGCAGCAGGAAGAGCCGCTTTTGCATTAGCATAACACCCATTGACCATGGAATTAATGCGCGGATAAAGGAAGGCTGTAAAGGTGTTCCGTTTCGCGGCCTACTCCGGCCAACAACCCGCGCTTCCGAATGGTGAGCGACTGTGTTCCGGTGTTCGGTTGGATTGAGCCTCGTGATTGAAGAGGCTCGCCTCAATCACCTCAAGAAGTCACACCAGACAGTTAGAGTGATGCTTGCTTTATTAATTGATGCCAAATGGCGGCGTGGCAGATCATTAGCCTGGGTTTTTTTTTCTCGCGCATGCAAATACTGTGCCATTGTGCCAGATGCGCCAGACACGCGCGTTCGCCTGTGAAATTATGCATTCAAATTTAGCCCCACGCGACCGGTTTCAGGCAACATCTCAACGGTGAGTCACTCATGCTCGTCGGCGCATCCTTCGATCGCATCTGTCATCGAGTGTTTGACATCGCGATCGCGAAACAATGTTGCCACAGTTGCACGCGCGCACGTCAAAACCCACCGAACGGTGTCCGTCAATCTGACGTTCGTTTGACAATCGTTTGTAGTCCCACGCAGTGTTCTAGTAAACGGTATGAATTTATTCGCTTCAACCAGAGACATTTGCAGAATGTGAAAGAGCCTTTGGAAGTGGCCTCGACCGACCGGCAGACGAACCGTGAGATATGAACTACAAACGTGTCCGATTGGTGGCGGTTTTTGCATCCCCTGTGCGGGTGACTACTTCGCGCCAAGGTAGATGCAAATTAGATGTAGCAACAAATTACTGTGATCACAAGCCTGCTGCGATGAAGGATCCGAATAGCGGTATGGCCTTTCGAGCCTGTTCTCCACGAGACGGTTCTGTGGCATGCGAACTGGGGATGATATTTTGGCAAACACCTCGCGATGGATGGATCCAACTTCAAGTACACATGCCAGACGTCAGCCGTACTCAGCGCTCATCTTCAATCGCGGGTTGGCGTTATTCATTGAACGAGGGTACAACGTTTTTCGTGTTTTTCGTGAATGGTCCTATTAGCTGGCACGGCCCGATTCCACCGGAGCCTTCTGGACTATGTGGAGCAGCTGTTGTGAAATGTTGTGAATAGAAGAGGCGAGCCGGCACGAAGCCACTTCGAGGATTCCATTCGACGGCCGCACGGGGTCAATTGAAAATGTCATGTTTTTTTCCTTATATTTCGCCTTTGTTACGCGCTCTGTGTCGTATTACGGGGGTTTGGAATTTGATTGCGAGCGTGAACACCGAAAAGCCTCCCGCCACGTTGGAAAAGGGTCGGCCCATCAGAAATGGGCAAAAATGACAAAGCTGGGCCACGCGAGTGACATCAACGTTTCGCGCAGGACCTTGGACCGCTGCTTTTCTTCAGCGTTTCGGTGGGGAAAAAGCTCGGGGGGCCCTAAAATCGTTTCCCCTTGTGTGTTTGACGGGGGATGCGCTAATTTACCTGATGCAATACGCCCCGACAAAAACCCGACCGTGGCGTACACGTTTACGGCCACGGACATGAATATAAAGCATCCCATTATCGCCGTTTTCAATCATCGCGATGATTTATAGATAAATAGCACGCGCGGGGATGACGTTCCCGTCTCATCCGCAGTCCCTTTGGAAAGGAAAAGGGGGGGTTGAAACACCCCTTGGCGTCGCCGTCGGCGGTCAGATGGTCGTCTGCAGCCCGCGAAGCCCGCGAGGGTCGTAAAAAGGTAGACCCAACGGCGGCGCGCCAGATATGTAGGTGACCATAAAACCTAAAACAAAACAAAACCAACCAAAAGGAAGAAGTAAAAAAACGACCCGAAACAGTGATCACTATCGAGCGCACCCCGGGACGAAGGGTCGACTTCATTAATTAATGGAACCGCGCAAGACACCGTGCGGTTAAAGGGGAGTTCTCTGGGCCACCGGTGAAGGCGAAAGTGACATTGCTTCCTCTATCAGTACGGCACAATCGGCACCACAAACGGGAGGCATTTCAATCCGGCTGTTGATTTTTGTTTTATGTCGCGGTCGATTTCGATCGAGCAAACACGAGAGCGCGTGGAAAGTGCATCGTGCTGGCACGGGGGTGGCCGATTCGAAGGGCAGATTAATGGTAAGGAGGGTGTTTCGGGAGCACCGGAAAGCCCGTTCATTACCGGGATGAATGACTCAATGCTTTCGTCCTCCTGTGCATGGCGAGTTGGCAAATGTCAGTTTTGCTACCGAGCGGCTGCGAGCGTGTGTTTATGCTGGCGGATTGACCTTTCCGTGACACTGACGTGCTGATCTTTAAACGTGCTGACAACTATGTCCGTTTTTGTGCACAGAAATCCTTCCTCTCCGGCGGGTCGATTGAATTTGATTCGATTAGTAGCGCAGCCACGCGAGCCACGATCAATCATAAGTCCCACACGGTGGCGATCCAGCTCACGGAGAGCTATGATCAGCTTCCATTCTATTCCCAACGGAACGGAACCACTCGGAGTTCCTTGCTGCGCGAATGCATCGTGCAATTTGGACGGCTGCGAAACGGTGAAACATCGTACTAAATCACCCATCGAGCGCTCGGCTTCAATGCCCATGGTTTTCTGGCCCAACCATCGCGTCCAACCAAAACGCCGTGAAACACAGAGTACGAGCTTTAATTATTACTCACGTAGCGCGTGCGCTGTACGCGTACGAACCACCAAACCAAGCCACATGAGCACAAGGCACACACGCAGTGCGATCGTTCGATCGCTGGCCCGCGAAAGGAAACTGAAGGCGCTAGCTGCCAGTGAACCTTGAAATATTTGCTGCCTCACAAGCTAACAACGAAACAACAAAAAAAAAATAAGCCCAGCACCCGCACACGCGGTCACGCTCGTTCCTGCGGCAGAAATGGATCGCGCGATTCGTCAGCGTTGGTGCGATCGCGCCACACGATCCAGATGTCATCAGGCGGTCGATCTATTCGCCCTGCCAACGGAGCTTCGAAGGAGCAAAGACACCGGTCTAAATTGCTGCCAATTTGGCGCTTGGCGGTACGCGATTCCAACCTAATCGCTATCCTGCCTGCGATCGATCAGTGCTGATCGGTCGCGGGAAAACAACGCGCCAACGACGGCAACGCAGAATGGGGAAAAACTCGGCACAGCTCGGGCTTGGAGTTGACGCGTGTCGACACACACACACACACACACTCGATGCAGCAGGCCCAAAAACAACTCATGCGGCAAGAATGGGAACATTGGGTCGATGAATGGCTCGGGCGTAGGGGTTAAATCTCGAGAGACAGTGTGACCCCATTGCGATGGTTCGTACCAATTTGCAGGCATTTCAATGCGACCCGGATTCGCTGTAAGGGCGCTGGACACCTTTTTTAGTAGCACGAATTGTCCCTTGTGGAGGAGCGTGTTCTTGACGGAAGGTTTTGTTCGTGATGCCATTTGGCTAGTATAATTGGGATCATCACTTTCGGGTTCTATTTTGATGATGTTTTTCCTCATTTCTGCTTGCTTCTGATGGAACTTTGGATCAAGTTTATGTCAATTTTACCCATTTTTAATTGTGCCATTATCATTTCGAGACAACAAAGAAATTGAACTGTCGATTACCCTTGCTTTCCTTTAATTAAACGATCTCGATTCGTGAGATCTTACTCGATCTAGGTGCAAGGAAATAAAGCATATGAGTTAACATTTTATCGCTTGCCTCGTCAGATAGGAAATCAAGAGAGCGATTGATCACCCATTTAATAGGGATTAGTGAGAGGCCCGACCAGCAATTAACCGTTGATTGATGGCGAATCTTTCGCAAACGGCAACTCCACTGCCGTCGGTCCAGAACTCTCCTACCCGACCTTGGCGGCTCAGAACACCGTGCAAACAATACCGCGATTAATTATCTGCTAAAGCGCCGCAATTATGCTGGCGAAACTGGTGTTTGCCCGCTCACCGAAGGAAGGAAGACGGTGTCCTGGCCCTCTGACAGCTGTCACCCATCTCGCTGCTCTAAATATTGTTATTACAATTATCGCCGCTCGATCGCGGTGCAAAATAAATCAATGTAAATTGCACCACACACGCACGCATTCGGAGGTAAGCAAAATGCGTACACGCACGTGGGCGAAAGGACACCGCGATCTGCGTTCGTCCGATCTGTGCTTGAGCCCAGCGCGAGCCCGATGGAGCGATAATTATGATTCATTATACGAAATTGCGGTGCGTAGCGTGGAATAGATTGCATCTACGGGTCTGCTGCGTCTTTTTTTTTGCCTCTCTTTTAGGAGAAGTTCACCACCGACACGGCAGCGGCACGGGTCCACAAATGTCATCTAATTTCCAATCGGCAGCAGATCGTTTGATGTCGGCCCTCTGGTGGTGATCCCAGCAAAAAAGACCCACTTCAACTGTGGCAATTTCAACGCACGCACACGAAGCGAACAAACTTGACAACATTCTCGGTCGTGTTTTACCGTCAAGCCGGAGTCACCCTCGATCGAGCTGTCAAACGGCTCGTGTGCGGGCTTGGGGACAAATTTATCTTCCCGCTATCTGACATACACACACACACAAACACAAACCAATCGCGACACCTTTTGGGTGAGATGCGTTAGGAGGGTGTACGTTTCTGCGCAGCACTTATCAGAGCGTTTGCGTGATCGTGCGCTGATCGCACCTCAGATCGCAAGCTGTCAACTGTGGTAGAGCAGTAATTCGTCAATCGACACCATTCGCGCCACGATCGAGGTGTGCAAAACGGGCATGTTCTTTGATGAGGACTTTGTGTTGTTTTTTGTGGCTGCCAGCCGTTTGGTGATAGTTTAGTGCAGCTTTTTTTCTGATCTCTCCCGCCCGTTACCTATAAATGTCAACCATCCTGCCAGGGTCCGGCGTGGCGATCGAGGATCGTGGTAGAAACGTGCGACAGCTAACCATTATCGCGCCAATCGGGCACTGGAATTACACCGTCCGTTGACGATTACGCGTGGCCGGATTTTGCGCGACCACCAGTTAGTGTCAACCGTTGCCATCGAGGATCTGACGGGTTCGGGAACATTGAGACGTCAGGGTAGTGAATCAATCTCGATCCCGCCGACGGGTGCTGACGATTTGTAAGCAAGAGTGCGTGGTGAAGCGCGTTATGTAATCGGGTGGATAAGAAAGGCATCACTTTTTGACACATTCTCGTGGATCTTGCAAATGGACGTCGCTTAGAACGTCACAGACCCACAGTAGAATCCTACACTTCTTCAAACAGTCAGCTAACCTGGTTGAACTATGACCCATTCGAAGGATTGATAGTTAAGGTTTTCACAATAACTGCTGGAATCAATTTGCTGTATTAGGATTGACAACCGAAAGGATGGGTGTTTTGCGTTCGCAGACACAATAAATCCACCTGTGCGTGCTGGGAAAAGCTGTACTTTCCCGTAATTTACAACCCACACGGTGAGTCAACGAAATGCGCATCATGAATCAATAAACCACCGGAAGCATATTTCGTCCGCCGGCGCTGGCATCATAATGGAATGCCATTTCCCGGCATTTTCTCTTGCCACGAAATGGTGCGCTTTGTTCCGGCCGAGGTGCGCTTTCCGTGGCCATTTTGTTGCCGACCAACGCTTACCCTTATCTCGTGCCCTCTTGCTCTCTTTTTCCCCAGCAAATGCTCCAAAACCACAAACCCCACCGACGAATGAGCGCACGGCGGTCGGGAAAATGTTGAAAATCACTGCTTTTCCGATTGGCCGAAGTGGGAAAAAGGAAAGCCGACACGCTACGCCGCGTCTATGACGCCCTTCGGCGGTGTCTGCGTGCGGTGCGGTTGCTCGTGAAAAAGTGCGGAAAATTGATCCCCAGCTCAAAATGGCCCCCCTCGATTCAGCTATTGTGTTTCGGATCGATGCGGACCTCGAGCTCCGGTAGCGGCTTTGGAAAATGGGGACGCTTGTGGTCGTAACGGTGCACCACTACCATCACTACGCCAGCAAATCTGGTGCACGAGGAAGCTCTCTCGCTGGGGTGTTGTGGAGGGGGTGGAAAAACGACCCGATTCCACCCGCAGCCAACCGTGGAAAGCTCGAACCCTCGAGCGAGGGAGCCGCCGACATTGGCAAACGCGCTCATTTGCGCATGAGTGAGATTAATGATGATGGGGGCTTCCCTTCGGGACATTGTTTGATGGCGATATTGGATGATGACATAAAAAAAAACGAAGAGAGAAACCGAAACCCGCGCCCGTCGCCTCCCACAGGGGGGTAGTATACAAAATGTCCGCCGCTTTTTTTTTCCTTTTTAGACTGGGCCGTTTTTGCGCAGTGAAGCGGTACTTACACACGGTGCTTTGTTCCTGACGACAAGTACGTCGGCGCACATTTGCCACTCTCTCTCTCTCTCTCGCTCTCTCTAGGGTTTAGTTGTGGTGTTCTTCTCTTTTCAGTACACCCCCACAAGGGCCACTCGCCACAATAACGCTCCCCCATTTCCGGTCCCATCGAAGTGCTTCGAAACGTTGACCAAAATATCATAAAAATTCCAGCTCATGTTGAAGCGCTCTTTTATGCGTCGTTTTTTTTTTTTATTTAGTTCCCCTTTTGGAGCTCGCGACCAATCACGAACACGACGTCAAGTAGACAACGGCATCGGCAGCGGCGGCGGGCAAAATGAAAGGAACTCGAGCAGAAGAATATACACACGCACTCGAATGAGCTCGAATCGGTTCCAATAAACCCGGCTGAAGCATATGTCACCCGGAGCGTGTGTACGATTTTTGGGGAGGCCTTTTGTGGGTTTTTTTTTAATATTTTTTCACCACCAGCCGACATCGTGGTCGCTTGGGTTCGCGCTCTTCCGACTTTCCGGTGCGCAGGGAAGAGTTTTTTTTTATTTGTTTGACCAGTCGAGCGCATAATGACACACTCGCCGTTCGGTTTTAACTTTTGTGCGATGGCTGGGGAGCTATCGATGGCGTTTTCGGTGTGTGTGGTGTGGCAAGGACAGCCGACATCCCCACGCCAGCTAGAGAGAGAGAGAGAGCGAGAGAGCGAGTGATCAATGGAGCGAGACAGCGCGAGGGTGGGTGAATTCCGACGGTGCTACAAAGTAATGGAGCCCCGGAGGAAGTTGCTGCACATATAGGCACACAAATGGGCCTGTTTGTTTCACCATTTCCTGCAACATAAATATCGACTTCCTTGGAGCGTGAAGCAGCGTCATTTGTAGCTGGCGGGGCTTATATGCTAGCCGGATCATGCAGGGTATTTAAGGAATTTTCTCTCTTTAATTTTTTTTTCTCTTCCTGCCGTTTTAGTCCGAAGCGTCATTTAGCACAAAACACCACATGTTCCTTGAGCGATAGATTGATTTTACACGGTTAAACAAGAGCACAGGTTTAACGGGAATGGGGGTTAAAAACTTCCCAACTCCCTAAGATCTAAGTAGCTATATATGCATTTATACAGCCTATATTAAGGGTTGAACTCTCCCACTAGCTCGTTCTTCGGCTGAGTGACATTGTCATTGATTGACAGAAATTCAAATAGCGTTTTTTAAACGTGCCGTTGAACAAATAAGTGTGCTCTTTCATGTACTAAAGGGTAACCAGGGGATGAATGTAGGACGAGCTAGAATCCATTATGCATTCCAATTTGGTGACGAAAACTCTTCTCCAACAACGCTCTAACAGAGCCCGGTACCTTATGCAATCGACCGTGTCAAAATTCATTTTCAAATCATCAAATCATGCGCCACACATTCTCGGCAATCTGCAATTTGTAGGCTTCGATTCGCGTACCCATCTTCACCCTGCGGAAGGCAGAAAAGGCTCACTTTCGCTTGCCCGGTTCCACGGTTGCGTTTTTCTTTCTTCTTCGTCTCACAGTCGTGACACCGATGGCAGCTTCATCGATCCGGCTGTCGGCCATTTGCATTCCTCGGCATGCGCATTCCGACCAGCGAATACCGTGCGCCGTTACCGTCCATTGTGGCCCTTTCGTGTTGCTCTTCGCGAAGAAATGCAAACATCCGATGGCGGTTCGCTTAACGGAAATCGAAGCAATGTCTCAAACAGAAAAAAAACACCCCCGGTTTTCGAGCCCCCCAAAAATAGCCCCCACCGACCAGAAACGCAGGGACGCTAGAGCTAACGACGTTCGAAGTTTGTCTCGATAAGGTCGATAAGTTTGCGAGAGGCCGCTCTACCTTGGGAAGAAACTCCAATTCCCGGCACCATCCGATGCTCACTTCCGCAGAGACAGCCGTCACCGCGACAACGGTCTTCTTTAGCGACCCTTCGTGATGTGTGCACGGTCCGGATGAGCATTAACTCGAAATAAGCACACCAAACATTGATCGATTCTGTCGTTCTTTCGGTGCCATGTGATACGGGGCGGTTGGGAATATTAAAACTAATTTATTCCCCTGTTTTTTTTTCGTTTGGTTTGGCCGGCATGAGCATGAATATTTTTCGCTTCACTGATCGCGCCCGGTCATGCGTTCGTTTTGGTACGCGGAATTTTTGTGGAAGCTCAATTCCGTTCGGGATGAGTGCACCCTTCGTCATGGAAAAGCTCGTCAACTGCCCCGGCAAATGAGAGAACAAAACATTAACGAACGCGATCAATACGCGTGGGGAGAATATATTGCACCAATCAATAGACCGTTCAACTTCCCATGCTTCTCGCTTTTATAAACTAAACAAATTATTGCTCGCCAGCCGTTGCAACGGTGCTCGATGCACTTGAGTAGCTCGATGTGCACTTGAGCTAGATGTCAGTGTAATATTTGTTATGAAGACTCCCCAAAATCTATATATACATTCGTTCGCTCTGGGGTTTTTCTAAATTGATCCAACCAAATCTCAATACAAAATAATAACGTATTTAAATGTGAGGCAGAGAAAATTATTTGCACCCCAAAAGGTGTGCAAACAAATTGTACGAAATACTTAAAACAAACAAGAAATTGTTCGCAAAATATTTGCTTTCGAATCAACGCGATCGTTACCACCCCAGCAAAAGCGAGGGCGTTTTAAGTCGCATCTGTTTGTGGATTGATTCGTTCCGCCGGATTCATGACAAAATCGCTTCGGGGCAAACAAAAACCATAGGCGTTGCTGTTGCTTATTACTGTTTATCACTCGCCTTGCGAAGCATTCTAAATCACCGTGCCAGCAGCAACACCAGCATCACCATCATCATCATCATAAGTCGGTTATTGGTTTTCACAATTATCCACAGCAAAGGGCTAAAGCGCAGTGTGAAGCGTACCACGTACGCCTTTAGGGCGAATAGCGCGGATGAATCATCACAACAGAGCCACGGCGCAAAGGAATTAGCGAATTTTAATTGCGCGATGTCTCCGCGATCGTCGTGCCCTCACAGCCACCGAGCGGATTTCCTGCCAATCAGCGAACCCAGGGTTTCATTTTTCTTTCAACCCACAAGCTCACAGGATCGCTCACGGCGTTGGCCATTACGGTTGAGCCTACGCCACGCGGTGCATGCTTTTTTCGCGCATTTTCGCACGAAACGATGACATTGATGATGGCCCACGAGGCGACGAATTTTTCCCTGCGTCCCTGCAAAATAGACGCTCATGCTCATGGTTTTCGATTTTGCGCGCCTGGTTGAGCTCGGAATCGAACCGAACGGAATGCCACCGAGCGCGGTCGGAATGGAAATGAATTAATACATTACCATTGCCGGTGGGTGCTTATGGGTTATTGCTAACCATTTCAGAAACCGTCCGGGGGTCTGCGCAAGGGATTGCACAATTCCAACCGGGGCTTTACGGTTGCCGGGCGCGTGGTTTGAAATCGATTCCTCGAGCAACCCTCGAAGCGCATGCTTACGGTTCCCTAAAAGGTGATAAATTTGTGCGCTCATTACGGCGGGCATCGGGAGATATTTTGTTCCTATTTTTTTTTGTCGTAACTTCCACCACCGCGATGCAATAGTTCAATAAGTTGGCCCCGAAAGATCGTAACCCTTTCTGGAGGTTTGGCGAAGGGCCGGCCGAAGGGTTTCGATTAATAAGGGAATACATCGGCCGGGCGGAAGGCTTGCACGGTAGGCAGCATTTCGAAATCCAGCGCCACGCTTCGATGCACCGAATGGTTGCAGTGCGCTTTTCTCCCTCGCGATCGAAACGGAAATGCATATTTCCCGCACCGTTTAGGTACCGTTTTCATGCTCGCTGAGCAGGCGTGTATAATGCATGGATAAGCATAGACCGGTGTCACTGACGATTGTCTCTTCCACTTGAAGTAGCTCGAGGTAGAAGCGTTCCAAAAACGTGGAAACGCGTTCCAAAGTAAAGCCTCTAAAACCCTATTAAATCCTCGCAAAATGTTCGAAAACCTCTGCACATAACCGTCCCATAACGCCCTTGGGCTTTTACAACTACGCCTCTACGATAGCACGGAATTTCCATTTCGGTCAATCGCTTTACGATGCACAACGGGCAGCAAACGCGAAATCGATCGTTTCGAAGATCGCGCGTCATAAATGTCAGCAGGCGTGAGAACGCACCCGCAGGGCTCAGAAACCTTCGCACAAAATCGCCATCTCGTGTCAACCG
This sequence comes from Anopheles nili, assembly GCF_943737925.1. Lineage (NCBI taxonomy): Eukaryota > Metazoa > Arthropoda > Insecta > Diptera > Culicidae > Anopheles > Anopheles nili. Next base: position 43,735,278 of record NC_071292.1, read on the forward strand.
CACGCGCGAAGGTGCAAACAAATAACGGCAAGAAAAAAAACCCAACCCCCGGCGGGTACCATGGGCGGCCAGTTTTGGGGCTGGCTTGTTTAGAGGATCGTGGTTGTGATTCTCGTGCGGAATTCTCGTACCGTCGGGGATGCGAATTGTGCAATGCTTGTGTCGCGAGGGAGCGTATGTGCAATCGTCGTTTTGCCTTCTACGGTTGCGGGAACCAGCCAGGCTTACGGATGTAACATATATTCCTCGGCTCGTGCGTAGGCCGTCAACCCAGAGGCAGAGCCCTAACAGAGGCGATTTTACGCGATGCACATCGACGAGACACCGAGTTTTGGTTTCGCGAGCTGGTTGATTAATTATGAGCGCAAACGTGGACGCGTCTTCTGGCCACTGCAAGCCACCAAAAGCTGCATCTTCGCGGGTTGCACTTTAACCTGATTTTTAACCGAGGCCACCGCCTCCAACAGCAGTGGGCATTGAGCACGGTTTCCTCTTTGGTGTTGGTTGGTTGCAAAACGCTCGAAAAGCCAACGGCGTGACAGCTGGCTTGGGCGATTCGGTGAATCGATGGACGGTGAGGGTAAAATCGGAGTTTTCCCATGTCGCTTTCAATTAGCCTCGCATCGGTCGCCGCTGGTTTTGGTAGGGAAATCGATTTTTCACATGAATTTCACGCCCGTTGACGCCACGATGACCGAACGCCCTTCAGCGCATTGTCTTTACGCTGTTTGGACCCCTACGTGAGGGGAGTTTTTTTTTTTTACGATCGAGTTGATAGATCGATCAATTCCCATTTTGACCTGTTGACTTGCTTCGAGCCTTCCCTTTCGAGGGCACGAAAGAGAGAGAGAGAGAGAGAGAAAGGGCATGGAATAACAATAAGCGGACCCCCATTCGACTCCACAAGTGGCTGTGAGCAACAGTCGGCGCCCGGACCCCTTTTTACTTTTACTTATAACCGATTATGAATGCAAATGCCTGACGACATAGAATGGGTCGAAGGGGTCGACGTGCTTCACACCTGTTGGCCTTATGAAAGGGAGAGAGACGAGGTAAAACAATGAAAGTTACATGAACATCGCAGGCGCACTCTCAAAAGGATATCTTTAGCGAAGACTCGAACTATCGAGGTATCGAAATAATTAATCGAATAAAGGAAACTTCTTCTTTCCCTGGGTTTCCCGACGTTGTGGGAGGTATTGTAATAAAGGGCATCTTCTTGGAGGGTTTTCTTTTGTGAAAAAAAGCCCATACGGTGCTTATGCTTATGCCGGTGATTAATCGTTTAGCAAAACGAACAAAATCCTAGCACATCACGAGCACAATGGAACCCGCCCGGATCCGGATGGGGATGGGTAGCAGAATGAAATGTTTATGTCACTGCAATGTCCTTGTGGCACCAACCGAGCGCATACATCATTACAGGGCGACAAATCGGCCTGCCTTCTGATTGCTGCGTGTTCCGGGGAGGAAAATAAATAATACGCTTGCTCACTCTAGGGCAAAACAAAAGGCGCGAGGAAAAGACGGACCCCTCAGACGGCAAAACCACGGGAAGGCGAAGCCAAAACCGCATCGCATCGTGGCAGAGGAAAAATCGTGATTCAATTTATTAATCAGATCGTTGTTCACCGCAGCCTATTACAACAAGCCGTTTCGCCGGGCTGAACTCAACCGTACAAGCGGAACCTAAAGATGCAGTACCACCCTGGGTGCTGGGAGGCGCAAACGAAGGCGGCGAAGGACGAAACGATCGGTAGGGCAGCGAAAACAGAACAATTGACGGCAAGAATTGAATCATTTGCACAAAATTTAATGCAATTATTCATGTTCCTGTGCTGCTGCTGTCGTTGCCACTGCTCAAGCGACCATTTGTTACGGTTTGCCGGTTTCATTGGAGCGATCGAGCTTGCTTTGGGTTGAGCTTTGCTGGTGTGGGGTTGCACGGTGAACAACAGCGCCAGTTGACGCTATCGCACGGACATTATCTATAATTGAATTTGTTTTAATTTCCGCCCTGTGCGCTGAATTTCTCCTGCGCTGGAATATGCAGCGAAGGATCGCACTGCTTTTGCTCTCATTTTTTGCCTCCTCAACTGAAGGCTTAATGTTTCACGTCGCGTGAATTTGTGCCACAAACCGCTTAGAAGGTGTGCAAATAGCCACAAAGGAGAACGATCGAGTAGCTCCAGCAGTTGGTGACATCTGGTCGATGTCTATACCGATGGGTCGAGCGCTTAAGAGTCGCCTGCCACTGACATATACACTAAGGGGTCATCTACGTACGCCTGCACAACCACGACAGCAGATCGCGATCGAAACAATCGCAAAACCTGCCAACGGAATGATCGGCTAAGCGAGGTCACTCGTTGTCTAATCGTTTCTCGCGAACGGAAAATCGGAGGGAAAAACCGTCCCTGTGAAACGCACCGAAGGTGTGGGTGGCAGCTGGGAGGCGCAATGAAGTAGTTGCGATCGTGCCCCTTTCCGTCCGGCCTTTATCACGCGATCGTCGAATCGAATCTCCTTGGGTTGCGTCTCGTCTCGAGCGGATGAAGGAGAAGCGTGTGCAAAAATAAAAAACAATGTCCCATTCGAGGGCTGGATGCGAGAGGTTAGGCAAAAAAAACAACATCGAACATTTGAGGAAACAAAACAACAACAAAAAAACGGTAATGTGTCAATGGTGTGACATTTGACTAAACATCGGTGCATTTGTGTTTCCATTTCGCTGCCACCGAGAGGGGTTTTGCTGCCGTCTGGTGCAGCAAATTGCAATCGGTTGCATAATCCACCGATGCAGGATCCGAACCGCGGGGGCTGTGGAAAATCATGAAAAATGCAGTTGCACCTGCATCGCATCCCGCATCGCCGTATCGATGCTGACATTTGGGAGCGAGTGAAAAGAGAAAAAATAAAACCAAACGAACACGGAAAGTATCGCAATTGCGACACCCGATTGCAAACTGCAGGAGCGCTAGTAGCATCGTTTCGATTCCCCTCGGTATCACGACGTTTGTCTTCGGGAAAAAGGTTTTCACTAATGTGCATTATGTGCATGGTTTTGCGCAAACAGGTTTTTCGGCGTTTGCATTGGCGGAATCGGCGGGCGGTTTGCGCAGGTGAAGCCGACATTTGACCTTTGCGTTTTGTAGATCGCTGCAGTTGGTTGCAGTTGGTGCATACTGAGAGTGCAGGTTGTTGCACGCTGTTGTTTCTATGTTGGGAAGCTGAAACTATCTACGTGGTGTCTAAATAACAGGGTCGTGTGTTCGTGATACTGGGCTTTCCGGGGTTTCCTAGTAAGATTAGTTATTTTTACAGGTAAAAGAAATGTGTTTGAAAAAACTTTTTTCAAATCAACCGTTTTGATTTGAATTTTAGCAATTTGTTTCTGAAGAATTTTCAATTGGTGTAGCGTATCATCAGAGCTAACCTTAGAAAATCGTATTCAAAAATGATATTATGCTCGTTAAGCAAACCCCACATATTGCCATTAATTTGCGCGATAACTCCCCATATCCGGCACGTTGAAAATAAATCCGACAAATACAGCTGTATCGCAAACACCGCGATGCCCATCAACTGCTCGATAAAGTCTGCTCATTCAGATTAACCAACCCAAAGACAAATGATCACCCATCGCAGGAACTGCCTCGTGGCTCTATCAAAACCCCGAAATGGTCGGAAAATAACTCACCCAAGCGATGTTGGGGGCTACGTGTACCATCGATCAGCGACTATTGCGAGCACACCTGACGGGCACTCCGCACGAGCCTGGTGATATGGAAATTCGCTCACGGTTCACCTCACGAACCGAGACGACACTGTCATCATCATCATGGCCATCGATTTGTTTGATCGATCGGTGTGGGGCCGTAAATTTCGCATAATATAACCATCGATTAAAACCGCCCAAAAATGTGGTTCCTCTCGTTCACTCACACTCTCTTTCTCTCTTTTTTCCAGCGATCCCAAAACTCGCCGAGATGCACGCGTCTTCTTCAGCATCATCGGAGCCAACCTGCGGCATGATCGTGCCCCATTTGCCCTGGTTTTCAAACGCGCCACTCTGGCTCGTTCGTTCGCTTGCACGACTCCTACCAGACGGTTGGTCTAGCAAACAGACGCGAGACGTCCGTCTGGCGAGGATCGCGCGCAAACTAATCACCATCATCATGCGCCACGAACCTGCGTGGTTTTAATTTATTGATGATCTGCGCCTCGTGCCGCCGGGATTATTGATAGAAATCATTGATTTTCCGAGGGCTCGCTGATCGCTGTTCCTTCATTTTCATTCACCTCGTTCGTTCCGCGCGCGGTCGCGTAGATAATAATTTATTTTGCCTATCGATGTGCGGCTTTTAACGCGCGTCTAAAGCTAATAATTAAATGCACGTGGCGTATGATGGGAGCGAGCGCATCGGTACGGTACGGAAGGCCGACGGAATTTCACGGCCCTTTGGTTGGGTGACCCTCTGAGGGGTCGGTGTCCGTTACGAGCGAATGCACGGTGGCTTCATTTGACAAATATTTGTGTAGAAAGTAAGTGCATCTTTAGCTGGGCTCGAGAGCAGGATGGATTTGCAACAGCATTGAAGAGGGTTTCAGGACAACGAGTACATATCAACCTAGAGGGTTTTTGTAGGAAAAAGCCCACCATAAAGCACTCGGAGTAAATAGAAGCACATTGTTTAACTACTTCATTATCGTCGTTATCACATGATTAGCAACTTTATCACTGTTCACTAATGAGTTTATACCCGACATGATATGGTGTGTTATTCAATGCGAATGAATAATCGTCAATCTATCAATCGTTGTGAAGCATAATTTTCATCGAGAAAAATAATGCTATGAATCAATATTTTTTCCCTAGTCACTTAAGATTGATAACTAATGATTTGTTTCTGCTGTTTTACACCATTATCAAGAGCACAGATAGTGTGTTTAGAAGGCTTGTTTTATAATGGAAAATCAAACAAACCAATTCAAACAAATACTTTAACCTGTTACAACATTCCATGAGCTTTCAAGTTCCGCAAACAAGTTAAGTACACTTTTCATGATATAATCTTCATTTTTATATCTCCTCTACACCTTTTCAAAACTCAACTGAAACGCTGCGGAAAAAATGTTCATTTGAAATAACAAAAATAAACTCACCTGCATTACCCAAAAGCTTGTGGACGGTACGATTTGATCGCCTGTTGTATCCATAAAACGATACCGACAAAGTATGCTCCAATTAGCACCAGGCCGAACCAAACCCAGGTGTTTCCTTGGACTAGTCTAAAGTGCACAAACAATAAATGGCACCCTCGGTCACGCACAAATTTGTTCTACACAATTAGAAAGAGGAACAAAGACATACAAATGGGCTCCAATGTTGAGGAACTCCCGGTCGGAGCAGCACACTCTAACTCCACTCTATCACTGTCTCGCCCAGGCTTAGCCGCAAGTCACGCCGATCTCATTACCATGCGCGTCCAAGAAATCGCTCGATTTGCACATCCGATAACGCAATCGACTTCCGCACAGAAGCGAACTACCGCGCACCACTTTCGATGGGTGTACGTAACGCAAGAACATTAATCACGATAAGAAGCCGTTGGCGCGTGTTGGACGCATGGCCCTCGAGGGTGCCTCTGGATTCCGGAGTTGGAGCTTGAAGCTGGTTGGATTTCACACGCTTCCAGTGGCCACCTTCGGGAAGTGGACCGTTTGTCACTAAACACTCACTACTGAATTTTGAGCTAGTTTGGCATGCAATCGCGTACCGATTGGCGATGGATGATTACTTCAACAATGGCATTCATTCACACACGGACCCGGTGAGGCACCGACGACGGCTTTTTCACGGTGATGTCATCCATCACAAAAATCGATAACGCAACTGAACAGGTTCCTCCGTATCAACACGTGTTTGCTCAGCACATTGCCGGCGAAATTTCACTTCAAACCATGCCTACTAGATCTCGGATCTTGGAGCACGAGCGGATGCCTGACGTAACGATACGAAAACGCACGATCCAAATGCGTCAGGATCTAGACCGACAGATCGAGTACTGAGTGCGTACTTTCACCTGGTGCCCGTACTACGACGGCAAAACGATCGTGATATTACGTAGTCCGAACGTGCGCGCGAGCATGCGGAGAACAGGCTCACGGAGCGATCGCGCGTACGTCTTGCTTTGCGTGCTGGTAATGTTGCTTTGCGTGGAAAATAACATAATGTTAGCAGCCACGCGAGAAACGTCGAGCCGGTTGAGCTGTGCCTCCATTGGGGGGCGCGCGCGTGGTCATTCTCTGCATGCTGTGTTGCAGGGCGCGTTCTCTCACGTTGATCGAAAAGTTTATCCTCTCCCGGGAGTCATGCACGGTGGCACAATATTTGGACAAATGTTTCACTTTTGTACACGACGCCGCAAAGGTGGTTTACTGCGGTAAATGTAATAACTCTTAGATGAAATACAAAACACTTTGACAAACAACTCATCTGTTTTGCTACTCTTTAATTATCATTTAAGCAGCCTCTAGTACGCGATGAAGGAAAAATAGCTAAGTTTTGCAACAATTATGTACTTGCAAGTTATGCATGTTGCATTACTTGCAACAATAATGTATTTCTATAACAAAATCTTTGTTCATAATTAGTAGAAGATCTATGTGATCAGAATAAAATAGATCAAACTAGAATTAAATCTAAGATTGTTTAGGAATGCAGCAAGCAATTATTGAAAAATATAATTTTTATTTAATCTTTTAATTTATATTTCAAAATTCGAACATTAAAGTTTTACCGCGGTTGTGTGTTTTTAAGTTATACATATAATATGTTTTCTATTTCATTTTATTTTTTGATTTTGTTTTAAGAAACTGAGCTTTACTGTAAATGCCAAACATCAACATAATTTAGAATGCTGCTTTGTTACGGTTTATTATTATTTATAGTAAAACCTGAGAAATCATTCAATCCGAGCATAAATTGATATATCTTTAAAATAAAGAAATTTCAACTCAATAGTGCAAAGACCGAAAACAACGATAAATAACAAACAGTATAAAAACTATCATATATTTGATACAATGTTTTTAAAAAGCATCAACACCTTAAATCTTCAATTTGAATGAACACGCGATCAATGCAGTGTGAGAAAATAATTCGAGAGAAAACACGTGGGAGATGAAGGCGCATACTCTCCCAGCTAAAGCGAATCAGGAAGTGTTCACTTTCCCATACATCTATTACCCGTCGTTTAAAACCCCGCTTTCTGTTCGGCGTACTGATGAAAAAAGTAGGCGTAGCCATGGGTGCGTTACTTGATATGGGTATTCATGCAGTGAACGAGTTCATCACATAATTCATCTCATTGCATACCTCGTGTTTATCGTCTATGCGTTACACTGCGTTAGTTTATGAACTGCTTAAGGATACAATTTCATTTTTTGAATATTTGTTGCTCTTTTATTTAGCTGCAAATAATTGAATGGCAAACAAATAGCAGCGGAAGCAACTGAAGTATGCAATGTACGAGTTTCGTGCGCAGGCAATTGATAATTTCCCGAGCGAAAATCAACTCTCAAAAATATGGAACAATATGGGGGCGCACAATCTAGTGCACCATTACGTTGCCTGTGAGAATTTTAAAGATTATTTAGCACCGAACAATCATTACATTACGTTTTGTTTTATTATAAATCCATTTCATGAAGCAAGTGTTTCAGCTGTATGTAAAAAGGCGTTCGTTTTGGAACGCCATGTAAAAATGTAATACTGTACTTAATCCAATCACATACATTTGACATCGGATATATTCAATTGCAAATCAATAGCACCCAAGTCAATTGTTCAACTGTGCTGGATTAAATATTTTCTTGATTTGAACCATGGAAATTACATATAGTATATGTAATATTTTTAATTCCAGTGAGTTTAGTTTAATATTTTATCTAATTGTTGTGCTCAACAATATATTAAAATGTTTCTGCTATTTTTTAGAAAAAAAAATCAAAAAGATTATATTTTTTCAAAGCTTTCTACTTAACGTTGAAAGATTTTGATTTCTTATACAATGCCGGGAATGGATAAATTGTAAGAACCTAAAAAACGAATAATAAAAGAACGAATGGAACCATTATGAAGCTACACTAATGTAGCATATATAAGTTAATTACAGAAATATTAATTTATATCGCATATATTTTTTAGCTTTTTTTAATTTCTTATACTACAAAACATTCTACTTTCACATATTATCACTGTCATATGTCACTGCTTTATGTATTTTCAATATTTCTACATTTAAATAGCAAACAGTTAGAAGGCTCGGTTCACAAGGGCTCGAGATCATCATTTAGAACCTCATTTATGACTAAAAAAATTAATTGATTATTTTAGACTAAATCTTTAGCAGATTTTAGAGCCGCTCGAAGCTCGAGAATTTTTATGCTGAGGGTCGCATGAATACAGAATCTCAAGTGATCGCTTGGAGCATTCAAACAAAGTGGCTATGGGGGCTTTTTAACCTAAATCATGAGCGCTTTTGTCGAAAGAAATAGCGTTGGCATGTGGCACAAACACAAGAATGATTTCGGGTTTAATTTTCGGACTGATCTCGCTCATACGAAGAATTGACAATCCGGCTACGTTAAAAATTTCAACTCAGAGATAGCCTTGACCGTTGTTGTTGAGGCATTTAAGAAAAAGAATAAGCTTTAAGTAGGTAAATATATTCATATAATTGTACTACCATTTGTTCTATAACGACTTCGAGCTTGTGTATATATCAAAAGACCCTTTAAATCAAGTATTGTACATGATGTTTTAATGCATACAATCGTTGCTTCTCGAAATGGACGGTTGTATAAAGTGTATTTCACTGAAAGGCATATGACTCTATAAAGAAAGAGCCTATAAAGATGTGGTCAACATTTGAATATATTAGAAGTGACTCTTTGGAGTGTTATAATGTAAATATAGAAGGCTACATCTAATTTCGCAAAGAAGAAGACAAAGATGATGTTTTAATGTTGGACAAGCCAAATTATGCAACAATGTTGCTGAGATATCGCTCAAATGAGGCAACGTGAAAAGTCCCATACATTACACGACCGTCCATGCATAAGATGCTCAAAATCGATAGAACCCTGCACTTCTCAAAAAAGTACTCGAAACTCGTAAGTGACTAAGATTATGAAAAATCATTATTTTATTGCTCTCTGTTAAACTTAAAGTGCGTCATGTACTTTTCGGGTTGGTTGCATAATTTTAGTAACGACGTCGTGCAGGCACTGTAGTCTGTTCAGCCGGAGTTGTGGTATCCGTAGCAGGCGTGGTACCCGGTTCTGTGGTAGGGTCCGTACCCGCGGCTGTGGTGGAATCCGTAGCTGACATTGTGGTGGATTCTGTAGCCGCGGATGTGGTAGTATCCGTACCCGAAGCAGTGGTACTATCCGTACCCGAGGCAGTGGTGGAGTCAGTACCCGCCATGGTGGTGCTATCCGTGGCCATCGAAGTGCTCGGATCTACGGTCGTTGATACCATCATTGGCTTGCGTCGAACCATCATGCGGGTCTTCTTAAGACTGTAGTTGATGCCACGGAACGTCTCCCAGAACATGCCCGTGGATCCACCGGACAGTCCCTTCAGGTAGAGACCGTTCAAGTTGCTGTGAACGGAAAGCATAACGTGTCAGATGAAAGTACTCCTGTTGTGAAGCACATCTCGCCACAGCAGGACTCACCTCATGCCGCAGTCGGTGTACCACCAGGCACCACGGTTCGAGACGGCGCAGTTGCTCTCGCTGTTATCCAGATCAAGATCGTAAGCGCTGAACAGCACGCCGTTTACAGAGCCAAACGAATCTCCGGCAGATCCGCTAGCTCCTGCCAGCATCGTAATCGGGTAGAAGTCGTTACCCGAGCCAACGGCGAATAAATCGTAACGGGCGAAGGTCGTGTTCTTCTCGAAGTCCTCCAACATGATGAGCAGCTCGTATTCGCCCGAGCTGGTCAGGTTGTGGATGCGATCAAGACCCAACCAGTAGTCACCACCATCGAACTCTCCGAATCCGGCCTTGTAGTCACTGTAACCGCGGTAGAAGTCGGTCGAACCATCCTGACGGTTCTGGATGACGGTGTAAGCGCCCGGTGCGAAGTCCAACACACAGATCAACTTGGTGGGCTCGCCGAAAGCGTCCTGCACCAGGTAGGTACCGGTTTGTGTGATACGCTCGTCATCGCAGGACGTGTAGATCATGTCACCCTCGGGAGTTGGAGGTACGTACTCGCCGTGACGACCTTCCAGATCCAGCAGGGACTCGGTGAGGAACGTCTTCGTCACCAGGCTCTGCTGGTTGATGGTAAGGTCTCTGTAACGAGTAACAGATGAAGCAAAGAGATTGTTAGCAAGAACAGCGAAAGAGAGCCCCTAGGAACACCTGATCCCGGAACCTGAACATACCTGATGGACTGCATGATATCCGACAGAGTGAGGGAAGATTCGAGCAGCTGATCGTTGATGTCGCTGCCCGTTTTGGACGTTTGGTCAACGTACCAGGACACACTCTTGACGTGCTTCTTCATGTCCAGCAGCTCGCTGTACACGGCACCGTACTTGTTGCGCAGATTCAGGATAAGCTTGAGGAGGTTCGCCTCGACCCGCTTCAGCTTGGCTACGATCTCATTGCAGCCGCATGTATCGATGTCACTGCTGCCCTTCGGCGGTTTAGTGGGACTTGGTGGTGGCTTCACGAACTTTGGCGAGATGGCGCTGGTGTCAGCAGAGCCCAGGCTCGCTATGCAGCCAACTGCTAATATGAGCACGAAAACCTTCATCTTTCTAACGCTATCTGGTGCGCAACTGACACCCAGCCAGCGCGATCGCGGCTTTTTATACTCTTCTGGAGCGGTCAAGCGCCGTCCCGCGATCGTTCGATCCCGTTAGGAGACGCGCGGGTTAGAAGATTGCTTTGCTGGCGAGTATAGGAACGGACCGGGGGCTGGAGTTGCCTAATTTGCGATTCTTCCTCACTTCTTTCGGTCTTCTCTGGATCACATACCGCTCGCCTATGTTTTTCTTTTCTGTGATCTACAATCGGATCGTTGCTGGGGTTTTATTAACTTGTGTCATTAGCAATTTGAAAGAGTTTGGAAATGGGACTTTTAGAATAAGGAATAAGGAACCTTATTATATTTGGTCAGAAAATATACATATCATACAATGCAGAGTATTTCTTGGTAGCTTTTTCATTGCTTATTTATTCTAATTAACAAGAAACAATAACAGAAAGAGTAATGATAGTATCACCTATAACAGATTAATTGCTGCATATTTAAGATACAAAACATCAACAAGCACGACAAGGTGCTAATAAATAAATGTAAGAAATTACTTGGTGTAATAAATGATTTGATAATTTAACTAGTAAAGATTGCAGTATAAAATGAGCTTCAAAGGTACTTTAGTTAGAGTTTTTATGACTTGTATAGGTTTACCTAGGTACTTCAGTTAGTGTTTTTACCAAAAATTCCAAAATTCAAACATTGGAAACTGACATTCAATTGCGTTATTAATTTTCGGCACAACAGAGCAAATAGTTTTCAGTAGTTATAAAAATAGATAATAGTAAAAACACATATGAATGTGTTCTATTTTCCAATGATTTGAATGTCCTATATTATTCCATTCGTTTTTTTTCGCCTGCTAGAGAGATGCAAATCTGGAGATATCTAGCACACCATAATTCCATTACCCCCTCGAAGCATATCGATGTAGCAGCACTGTTTTTGATCGGATTCCAATCCACAGCACTCGGAACCCGTATGCTACTGCATAATGCGCTGTGGGCGAATGGTACCGTTAGCCATAATATTCGCAAACTTGTCACCAGCGTGTCCTAGCGGGTCACCGTAGGCATCGCCCGCAGGAGTGAGGCATATAGCATTATCTATGCCTAACCATCCGTCTGTATGCCAAAGGCCCATCTGTTCCCATTAATCTCGATGTCACTGACCGCGGTAGAATAACACGCCCCGCTAGAGTCATATAAAAAATAACAACAAAAAATCGCACCCAAAATCAGGCCCAAACATAACCGCATTAATTGATGCTCCCATGCGCCAAAGGCAGGCGAAAAGGCAGCTTTTCCGGGAGAGTTTTGTGTTTTGCCTTTACCAGCGCAGCATGAACCGCCAACTATCGGTGGGGGGGGAGATTGGTGCTCAGCTTTTTTTTTTTCCTATTTTAAATTTGGGCTCCAACGCGCACGCGCATCGATATGAGGACGATCGAAATCAAACACCGCGAGCGCGATCGGTTGTGACGCACGAGTTAACAAAAAAAAAAGAGCGCTACTCTGTTTTATTTCTAGCGATTTTGCTACGATTACTACGGACCTGGAGAGGAGGTTAGAACCAGTTCTTGCTCGCGCTGAAATAGGCACCATCGGCAGAGGGGCATTTGCATATTTTTGGGAAGAAATGGGCCAATTTTGGGGTCTCTTTCACCGGTCGATCGAGCAGCGGTGCGCTAATGAATACACCGGACGCCGGTTTAGCCCGTGGGAAGGTGGAATTGTGACCACGCGAGTTCTACGCCACCGCGGAGGGAAGCAACTTTTTGGCAAAGGAAATTAGCCAGCTATCTCGCGTGCTCCCCGATTCCCGAATCCCGGTGCGGGATGTTATTCGTGCCAGCGCCATAAATTATCAGCTGGAGCAGGATCGTGGGACCTGCAGCGGGATATGTTGGGGGGGAGGGTGGTAGAAGTGACCCCACGAAGGGGATATGGTCAGGTAACGGTACCGGTGGACCGGTGATAGGGTTGTGGATGCGAAATTTGCTATAAATTGAACCGACCAGCGGACACTCGGTATCAGTATCGTCCGACGGCTGGTTTCGCAGAGACACAGAGACACAGCATGAGAGGGTTCTTCCTAGTTCTAACGCTGGCGCTGGCGCTGGCTAGTGCCGATACGACCGAGAACAAGGAAGAAAAGGTCCCGGAGGAGATCGTCGAGGAGATCAAGGCCAGTGACGACAAGCCGGCCGATGATGACGACGATGTGCGCGGTTACAGCTACTACAACGTAGTGCACGGTAGCGAACCGAACGAGTACCGTCCGGCCAACTATGCTCCGTCCCAGATTGGCTATGGCGGTGGTGGTTACGGTTCCAGTGGTGGCTACGAGAGCGGTGGCTACGAAAGCGGTGGTTACGGCAGCAGTGGTGGTTATGGCGGCAGTGGTGGTTATGAGAGCGGTGGTTATGGAGGTTCTTATCCTACGCGTCCACCACCACGACCATCGTCGGAGTACGACTTCCCGAAGCCGAAGCCTCCGCCGAAGTGCAACTGCAAGGATATCATCGATCAGATCGATGATCTTGATGAGAAGATCATCAAATCGCTGCTGGACCTGGAGATCAAGGCTGACAGCATCCAAACCGATGTGGGAACCATCCACAAGGAAACGGAGAAGGTCGCGTTCGTGTCGGCTCAGACGCAGCTGCTGGCCAACGCTGTCGACAACCAGCTGAACATTGTGCGCCAGAACCTGACCATCATCCAGTCGGATGTCGAGTGAGTATCGTTGCAGCAGTACCGGATCGTCGTTATCGGAAGGATCGCTCGCTAACGGGCTCTTTTATTCACCTCTCAGTGAACTGACGCAGTTCCAGCAGAACATCCCAGACAGGACCTACCTGACGGAGGCGCTGTTCGGGCTGAAGTGCAGCTACACGAAGAAGGAGAAGGTCGGTGATGATCGTATCTACTCGTCCTGCGAAGATCCCAACATCAAGAAAACGGGCAGCTACTGGATCAAGGCCAACTTCTACAAACCAGTCAAGGTGATCTGTATGCTGGACTATGGCGGCAGATGGATGGTCATCCAGAACCGTTTCGATGGCAGCGTTGACTTCTACCGTCCATGGAGGGAGTACAAGTACGGTTTCGGCAACAACGAGGGCGGTGAGTACTGGTTGGGTCTTGATCGCATCCACCAGTTCACGAGCGGTGGAGCTGCTCAGCTGCTGGTCGTGTTGGAGGACTTCGACAAGAACATCACCTACGCCAAGTACGACATATTCTCGATTGCCGGCGAGGCCGATCAGTACAAGATCATCAAGCTGAAGTCGTTCATCGGCAGCGCCGGTGACTCGTTCGAGGCGGAGGGTATGCGCTTCTCCACGTACGATTACGACAACGACAAGTTCGACCAGAACTGTGCCGCCATCACGCATGGTGCCTGGTGGTACAAGTCTTGCGGTGACAGCAATCTGAACGGTCTGTATCTGAACGGACCCACGCTCGAGAAGACGGGTATCTACTGGGCCTCGTTCCGTGGATACAACTACAGTCTGAAGAAGACGCGAATGATGATCCGACACAGGGAAGGCTCCGGTTACTGAGCGTTTTCACGCTGACACTTTTAGCTATAATATACCACAAGCAAACAGCAATCGTTCAATAAAGTGTGAAACATTTTTTGACACAAACGAACCGCATTACACCTTGACTCTGGGACCGTGATAGGACTTGCGTTTTGTAGTGGATTTGATAGTATCAGCCGCTGTCAAACGATAGGATTCGCGTGTGGAATGTCACATGTCAAAACGTTTGAATTTGAAGTTTGTTGATCGGGTATACGATCACCGAGAGAATTTTTGAGACATTTCAAACAAATTTGAACATAGTTTCAGAATGCGTCAGAAAACTTACATTTGCTAATTAGTTGAAGGCATCGCTTGCAAAATTTGTTTATTCCTCTGACAGTTAGGATCTTTGAAACGACATTATGTACATTATTGTGATCCTCCTCTTCGTTTGAAATGGCTCCTTTGTCTAGCGCGAGGAACAAATGATTGTACAAAACATCCTCTGCTTCTTAGAGTAGCTCTTTCTACGACCACGTCTAATACCGCCGTGTCAATTGCTCACCTGACACGGAATGATTTATATCGCCCAATTTGTCTCACAACCGGTTGGGACAAACACACATGCGACTCTCCGGTGGTTTGTTTCGGGTTTGCGGTGATGCACGATGCCAAGGCATCGTGATCTACGACTCTTTTGTGCTCTCCTTCTATGCCCTATCGGGAACCAGTATGCTTGTTCATTCATAAAAACCATTCGAGCCACCATCCAGGACTGCATACACGAGGGAAATGACAAACCTCAACTTGCCGGCGCACACTTCAGGAGGATCGGGGACTCAATGCGACCGATCTGGCGCAAAGAATGATATATTTGTTTTTGACGGGATCCGTTTTCTGACGCGACCACCGGTGCTCGCGTTCCAGCCCAGCCAGGGGGACTAAGCACGAGGGAATTGAGTGATCTCGTCGACCGGATTCTGCGATCGTGCCTGAGTTGGAGTGTATTCATTTTTTTTCCTCCACTTTCCGTGCGCATTTATTTTCGTCCGCGAGCAAGACGCCTTTCAAACTCGATAATGATGAGACAGGTAGCTTCCGAATTGGAAGGGAAGAGGAGAAAACAAAAATTCGTTGATCCGCACTGCGTCCCGGATCTCCGCCGAGCCGAGTATGGGGAAGATGATCAATGTCAGTGCAATGGAAACAGTCGCGAGATAATCGCGGGCCAGTCGACAACAAAGTACGCACCATTGGAAGCCCCGAGATACGCCGGTTGAAATTAATCATGATGTATGAGCCTACCGTGATGCTGCCGCTGTTTGGTTGGCCGTGTGAGCCTGCAGGCAAGGAACGCCGGGGACGCGATTACATCGTTGGCTGCTTGGGGGCCACCGGTTTGATTTACTTTTTCATTCACCTTACGGGAGCAAGTGTAGTGACAAATCACCTTTTGCGCGGGGTCGAAAGGATGACGGTTGACAGGCCAATCGAACGAAATACGACAGACACATGGTCCCCGAGAGAAGAGGCGAACGGCGAGCGACGAGCTGCTTTTTATTTCGTTTTTGTTGTACGGATAATTTTTAATCCACACGAAATCCATCTTATGAATTGTGGCCCGTGTTTTGACACACGCGAGCATTGGAGGGATAAGTGTCCTGTTGGGTGTTTTTTCGATGATTCGCGTTCGCACCTTAAGCAGCGCAGAGGAGCATCTAGAACCAACACGCGTTGGCATGAGAGCTAACATTTCGCAAATATTCTCGTAAAGTTCGGCCAACGTTAAATTTCACTCAACTGAACGATGTCATTGATCGAAAAAATGCTTATGTTTGAACGTTAAATGTTTTTTAGACTAAAGTAAGTGATTGGAAAAATTAAAATGATGGTCTTGAAATATGTAGTAATGAAGGAATAATATGGAATATGGATGTATAGCATCATGAAACGATCTATTTATACAAATTATTCATCTTTTTATAGACAATTTTTCGGATAAAATTATGTCTCGCATAACACCGATTTATCATCTACTATTCAAAACGAGAAATATAGTACATAGACGTTCAATTTATACTGTTTGTCGTGTGTTATATTTTGTATGAATGTTTGAATTTGATTTTTTTATTTAAAGATTGCGTAACGGGTTAGAAATCGTTAATACATAATTTTTTTAATTTATTTTATTAGATTTACCACGAATGTGTGTCTATCTTATATCTCCTAATTATTTTTATTATTTTAACCCCGTATGTGGCATTCATATCGTATAAATAAGCATAATGAAGCGAAAAACATTTTTCTCAACAAATATAATACGTAAGGAGAAAAACTTTTAAATGTGTGACCTACCACACACGCTGTTATTTCATGTTCATAGAAGGTTCGCTATGGGTATCTATTATGAGACTATAAAGCATGCACACAAAAACATTTTTCCTTTCCTTTTGTAAAAATGTTGGGATCACATGCATTATTGTCCTTTATTGTTGTGCGTTTAGAAGCCTAAAGTAGAATTGCTTTTAATGATAGTTTGATTGATTGATTATTGACCCTGCTCAGTTGGAATTTAAATTGAAAGTTAAAACCTAGTGGAAAAATAAAAAATACACAATCTTACTTTCAAATTAAACACACTTTTTTCAACATCGATCCACAACTATTTTTTAATAATGCAAAAAAAAGGATCACGTATGGTGTATGGTAAACAAACATACTCTGGCCAACTATTATTTATAATTTATTATTACTATTACTATTCTCAATTTATATCATTAAACTCAATAAATTTTATATAAAAACAAATAGCATATATTTACTATCATAAACTTGAATCAAAGTTGTAATTTAGAACCGAATATCTAAAATGACAATATATGGCATTAAATAAAAGAAATTAAAACTGATTGAATAATTTATAAAACTATATGAATAATATAAAAAGCAATATAACTGATATAAATATTCGAGAGAGGATTTTGAATCTGATCCGTATAACACTTTCGTACATACCTGAGCAAAAGCTTTTTATCCGAAAGCTTTTATCGAAAGTTCGCCTTACTGCAAGCGTAAACATATTCTAAAAGCTTCGTGAATATATTCTACAGAAAGCACGTCAGGAAAGCTTCTAACTAATGCAATGCAGCTTATGAATCCTTTGTTATCATTTTTCCACACACGCAAACGGCAATAAATTCAAACTGCTCCCAATAATAAATAGGTCAACATTCGACACAGAATTTAGTAAATATTTTACATGCAATCTGCATGACAGTTTTAGATTACGGGTCCATTGGGAGGCTTTTTGGCCATCACCACTTGTTCAAACAGACAGACGGTGGAGATTTTCTGCAAGGTTTGCGAATACGCTTCAAAACACTTAGTACGAAACCACGATCAGATCCAGAATGTGGTTCGCCACTACATTGCTGCTATTGGGCTTAGCTCGGGGAGGACTTTCAACCCATTGCGACTTTCCCCAGTCGTTGTGTTTTGATTCCGAGCCTGCCCTAACCAATCTAGACCTGCTGAAGGCGGCCGTGAACAATTTAGCCTCTGTGCCCGCTACCTACCTGAAGCCGGCCGATTTGATCGCACTGGTGAATCAAATAACAAACAAGATCAAGGAATCTGGTGCGTTTGGATCTAACACCTACAAGACATGTGCTGACGTGCCCTCTGGCTCACCATCGGGCCTGTATCTGCTCCGAGGCGAGTTCCGTGACGGTCAGTACGCGTACTGTGACATGGAGTACGATGGTGGCGGTTGGCAAGTGTTTCAGCGACGATTCAACGGTAAAACCGATTTCCTGCTCATGTGGAGCGCCTACCAGAATGGTTTTGGTGACATGAAAAGCGGAGAGTTCTGGTGGGGTCTTAACAACCTGTACCGAGCAACGAATCTCGCACCACACGAGCTGGCGATCGTCATGGAGGACTTTGACGGTGTAACGAAGTTTGCCAAGTATTCCGCCTTCCAGATCGGTGATGAAACCGAGCTCTATCGCATGAACGTGCTCGGAACGTACAGTGGCACGGCGGGAGATTCCTTGCGAGTCCACTTGAATATGGCTTTTACGACAACGGATAGGGACAACGATTTGTATCCGGTCAACTGTGCGGTACAGTTCACTGGCGCCTGGTGGTACTCGCGCTGTCACGATAGGTAAGTCTGCGATGATCTGATTTTGATGGTTTGCGACTCCTAAATGCTCTTTCTTTGCTCCCTAGCAATCTCAACGGTCAGTATCTCAACGGTTCCACCTTGCAGTACGGAAAAGGAATGACGTGGGAATTGTTCCGTGGGGACGCGTACTCATTAAAGAGCTCGCGAATGATGATTCGTCGATTGGGATAATGATCTACTAATGGGAAAATCGATCGAAATAGTACGATGTCATACCGTGTGCTCATATCAACAATGTCAACGGTGTTCGAAAAGTGAAAAGAATCATCAATAAAAAGAAAGGAAATTGATTTAGAACCGCGTTGAACATGATTCAGCATAAAAGAGTACTATTTTCTATTTTAACTCCGCCAAGACGATGACACATGATAAACGTTGATAAATACAAATCACTCCACGTAAACGCTTGGAAAAATGTACACGCTTTATTTCCTCATTAGTGTTCCTCAGAGTTGAGCTCAGGCTCGCTTTTTGCGAATCAGCATTTGAGAACCCTTCAGCGGTTGAGATGCGCCCTTGAACGCAACCCATATCATCGCCGTCCTGGGAGTCGTGGTTGGATTGGCACCGCAATAGCATCCGTTCAGGTTGCTGGAAAGTATTGCACGCACGAAGAAACATTATTCCGTACTCAACACGATTCCAACTCAATTATAACGCATTGGTTCCACTTTTTCCGTTCCTACCTGTCACCGCAAGCGCCAAACCACCAGCCTCCTTTCGAAGCATCCGCACAGTTTAACGTGGCCGCATCGCTATCCCGATCGAAGGTGGAGAATGTCTTGCCAACGGACGTGCTCATCGAGTTTCCAGTGGTGCCGGAAAACCCGCTCAACGTTACCAATCGAAAGTTGTCCGTGGCGGGAGCGACTTTGAAGCTGGTGTACCGAACCGTCGCCGTGGAACCATCGAAGGCATCCATCAGGATAGCGAGCTCGTACTGCGTTAACGACGTAATGCGATTCAGGCGCGTCAGACCGATCCAAAATTCCTGGTCAGGATGCCCAAAACCGTCCCGGTACTCGTTGAAGCTGCGCGTGAAGTTGGCCATCCCGTTTGTTCGACGCTGTATCACGGTCCAGCCTCCGCCCAGCAGTTGTGTCTGGCAATAGTACTGCGTTGGTTCGTCGTTGCCATCACGGACGTAGTACAATCCCGGAGGACCGGTGATTTCGTCACAGGACTGATGGACCGTCACCAAGCGCAGGAGGTCCTGCAAGCTTGATTGCATTCCTAGCAACGGGTCTACGGACGTTGGTGACTGGCCTGGAAGGGACTGAGTGAGGGCCGCAATCGCGTCCGCAATGCCCTTGTATCCGGCGCAGGTTTGCCGTGGTTCGCTTAGCAACGAGAATGATCCTTCACACAGCTTAGTGCTGAGCGCCACGAGCAACAGTGATACAATCAACGTCATGTTGGTGCAATATCGCACAATCAACTAATTGTTCGGCGAATTTCAGATAATCCCAGGGAAAACTGGGAAAGCAATCTAGCCCACACAGCCTTGCCTTTATCATTGTATTCGTGGATGGTGAGCGAAGAATTCTGCTCGATCGTGCAACATGTGGCAGATGTTTAAACAACTTGCATTTGCTAAAAGTGGCAAAAACAAACGCTAAATAGATCAATCCATCGATTGCGCTAACCTCAATCCTTGCAAGTGCTACAATGGGTTAAAACATACACAAACATGTTTTTTTGGCACGTGTATCGTGGCTGAGAATTGAACTATAATGATTAAGATATTTCTGGCACGTAAATTTAAACAGATACTTTGTTCATCTAAACAGAGCAAACTAAAGAGAAAAAACATCTAATATACCCGTTAACCTGAAGAATTTTGACATGTTATTGAGTGCAAATATTTCTTGCAATACCTAAGTGCTTTATCAACACAGTTTCGCCATTTCAGAGCACTTTTTCCAGCTATACATATCTATTTACCCTTTTTGATGAAAAATCCAATATAATGACAAATCTTAACAAGGGAAGAATGACGGTTAATCGTTCTCGGTCCTCGTTCCAAAGAAAGTATGAAATAAAAATTGAACCGAAATGTATGCAAATCGCATAACATGAAATATTTCAGATTGTTTCTTTTACGCTTATGCTGCATGAAATATTTCAAAAGCACAGTGCAATGATTAGGAATGCACCAAAAGTACAATAAAAACCTATTACAAAAACAAGAATTGTACATTGCACAACTTATTGAAATTTTTTGATTAACACCTACCAAAAGTTGAACCACTTTGCAAGAATTATCAATTACGTTCTGAATAAGAATTTAACTATAATGGAATGCGGCATGGCAGAAACGAATCGTTGTTAGAGCCTGCAAGAGGCTTGAACAAGAAAGAACTCAAGAGCTGTTGCCCAAATAGCTCTTAAAGACCTTATTGATTGGGTCTACAATATAAATTGGCTTCGGGTATGCCGATTGTTGTGCTCTCATCATTTGATTGGTAAAATCGAGTTTGGTTAAAAGATTGGTTGGATTGGTAAGAAAAGAGATTACTAAGCATGGATAATTATCAATCTTTTGTTATTTTACATGTAAAAAAACGATTATGGAATGTCTGACGGCCGAATTTCAATGCATTCAAGTAGGTTGATGTAATTCCTACATTTTGTATGATTGACGTGTATTTTTGTTGGTTCAATTGGTGTGCGTTATATGCACATCAAAAATATGTCTCAATATATTTCTTGCTTATGACTCTCTTAGAGCTTTTAACAGCATTGTTAATTTCGTGATTGTGCCTACAAAATTAGGCCAGTAACTACGTGCTCGAATAATCATGCTGCGGAGAATTTAACGGAATGTCCACGTCTGAACGAACGCTAGCCAATTATTAACTGACCAAGCATGGAATTAAAATCCAAAGTTTTTCACCAAAAACTGTAAATGTAATTATGGCATACGGTGAGCTAATGAGCCCTCCCAGCTTGCACAAGCCTTATCGACACGGAATCGAATAATTGGTGAATAAAATTCTCCGATAAACATTCAACAACCGCAGTGTTGGGTTTGCTAGCAGCTTCTAATTGTGGCGTGAGCCATAATGTGTCCGCGAATCGTTTGCTCGCCAATTTGTCAATTAGGCGCCCACATTTCAATTTAAAACCCCCCAGCGTTTACGAGCACGCAAAACATCAAACATTACTTTATCTCGAGGACGGAACGTCAGCGACATTGCTTGCGAGCGGCCATTGAATACTTGTGCTACCGCTCTCCAGCTTGTCGGAGGCAAGCGTAATGGATTCTTTCCGTCTGGTGCGATACTCCACCGTCTTCCTGTTTGCACTGGCCTTCCACACGTCGGTGGGATCGAATTACGACGAGAAGCTCAAAACAATCAAACTGTTCTACTACTCACAGTGGGTAGTGTGTGCCACCGTCGGGTGGATTCTGTCCGCTTTGCTGCTTCGGTTAATGTTTTACGGTTTTTCTTTTATTTTTCCCCACCCGCCAGACGCCAGGAGCAAGAGGTTGACGGTGAAATATTCGAGCCGCTCGAAATCGACCCACACAAACCGCTGAAGCTGGTGATCCATGGGTGGAACTCGAACCGAGATGAAAAGTCAATAATTCCCATACGGACGGGGTACTTGCTGCAGAACAAGTGCAACTTGCTGATGGCCGATTGGTCGGAGGTGGCAAACATCAGGTACCTGCAGGCACGCACTCTGGTCCAGAAGATCGGTCTACGGATCGGACAGTTGTTAGCAAACTTCACGGAAGGAGCTGGCATCGAACACGGACAGGTGCACGTCATTGGGCACAGCCTCGGGGCGCATATAGCGGGAAAAGTTGGCCGATACTTCGATGGGAAGTTGAGCCGAGTTACGGCGCTCGATCCAGCTGGACCGTTTTTCGACAAAAACTCAAAGGACGCCATCAGTTCCGATGTGGCACAGTTTGTGGACGTAATACACACCGATGGAGAGATCCTTGGTGCACAGGTGCCGTTGGGACACGCCGATTTCTTCCCCAACGGTGGCGTACCACCTCAGCCAGGCTGCGAAAAACTTGATCTGCTCACTTTGCGTACGTTTAATTACGACCATTTGGCATGGCATGGATTATCCGACACGATGGGCTTAATCTCCGTTCGACATTTTCACAGACGGTTGCAGTCACCTCCGATCGACCGGGTTCTTCGCGGAATCGATCCAACAACCCAACAACTTCATTGCTTGTGCTTGCAGCATGGAGGAGATTGCGAACAAGCGTGACTCGTGTCTACCGGACTATCGCGAAAAATCACTCCGGGAGTGCGTTACGATGGGTGAAGCAGTTGATCACAGGTAAAACGGGAGACTGTTTAAATTTGGCAAGGATGCTGAGTACGTTTTAATCTCTCCCGTTTCAGTGTACGTGGAACATTTTTCACCGTAACCTCTGCGGTGCCACCGTACGGGTTAGGAAACCACACCCAAATCGAGCCCCATATTAAATTCTCTTCACAAGGTCAAAGCACGCAGTGAAGGCGAACGAAACTTTTCCTGTTGCTGATCTCGACAAGTCGATGTTATGCTTTGTCTAAGAGCTCGTTTAAAACTACGTGAACATACTAACTACGATAATAAATAATTACGACATTTGGTTCGTGATTGAACTTTAATATGTATTACAATATTTTAGCGTTTCAACATAAACCTGTTGCATATCAGCTTTCTGGTGAAAAGTTTCTAAACATTATTGTGTGACAAGAACAGGTGTCATGAATCAATAAATAGAGCCTTTTATTCGCCTACTTTGTTCGGATGTTATTTTGGCAGTTTGTTTTTGCCTTAACGTTTTTTTTAGCAATAAGCTTAACACAGTAAATTCATAGCTGAAAAAAAATATGCTCAAATCCAGCGCGTGGTGCTGTAAGCTCCTGCAAGTATTTTCTAATAACGAATTGTTCGCATTTCTCGCTTTGGCGCTCGAGTGACGCGGAGATGTTCGAGTGTTCCTCTATGTATCGTACCTGTGCACAAAAACATCGCTGAAAACAAGTACCACCCCGTGACCGTCGCCAATCCTCCAAAGGAATCACTCAATTTCAAGTGGATATGCAGCCCGTCGCTTGACGATGGCGATATATATTTCTTCCAACAATTGCGCGCCAGAATTCGTCCGTACAATCATACCCGCCACGGCCAATTGCGTCCCATCAGACAAACCAGCCAGCGAAACGTTCCCAGCTATATGAAAGCAATCATTTCCAGACCATCTCAAAAGCATATCTAATATAGGTAAGCATTCTGCTACACTCGATGCCGAGAATTGATCCTATCTGCTTTCGTTGGCACGTGAACGCTCTCGTAAGCGTTCGAGAGGTAATCTGATGATGCCATTTCGGCACGCCTGGAATGCTGGAAAAACAGTGTCAATGTTTCATGCAAATCGTTACACACACACTTTTAAGCTGAGCATCGCTGGAGGGATTTCGGATTGCACGTCGTAGAGAAAGGAATACGGTTCGGTTTAGCAAAAAAAAAAATATACATATTCTATTTATTTCATGCTACATCGAAAGCACACACATACACAATTTATCCCTGGCTCACAACGATATGCAAACCATTGCGCGGTGCGGTGCGGGTGGTTCTGACCACAAAATGGATGCAATTATGTACCACCGCTGGAATATTCACGCCGTATATTTTCGCACAATCGAAACGCGCCGCAAATGATTAATTGTTTAATGATTCACAAAATGCTCCCGCCCACCGTGGAATCCTTCACCTTCACCGCACGGTACCGAGAAATCCTAACGCAACAGCTTGCGAGAAAAGGATGTTCCGTCTTCAGTCAGCAGGTGTCTAGCACGTTGGCGGCGAATCCTTCGTCCTGCGTGTGTAACTGCGGCTGACACCGGTTAGCCGTTATGCAGCAGATCGCTTCAGGGCAGATTCATAACCGGCGGGTCTACGTAATCCTTCCACAGCATTGTTTCCGCGGTGCGGTTCGTCGTGGTGGTTGTGGTCGTCGAAAGCATTGGGGTGCTCGGGCGCCTCAGCGCTAGATTGCCGTACGCTCGCATAAGTTCTGCAAAATCGATCATTATCGGTGGTTGGAATTATTACACGCTGCACGCGCATGTGATGCACATCTAAAGGGGTATTGCAACATGGAAGGTTTCTCGGTTCGAAAGGACTTCCTAAAAATGCACTAATTACTTTACGCATTAGCATGCAAGGCCTACTACGCTTTTCAGCGGCTGCTGGGATGATGCAATATTTCACGCTACACCTTCACAGGGTGTTAGCCAAAGAGCGGTATGATGAATGCGCTCAATAATCGCTTTATTGGGTTTTGGCGGCAATTTCGAATAAACGCGCCTCTCGTCATTACCAGACGGTGGAATCAAAAGGACGGTGGAAACATTTTTTTTTCTATCATATTGCACACTGCTTCACGAGTCTCACAATTCGTCTATGACTAGCTCTTTTTATTTTTGCTAAATTTCGTGGTATTTTTTCAATGAATGGTCAAATCATCTTCTGTTCAAATTTTCACCGGCTCTTTCGGTTATATTGGAAAAGTTTTCATGGTTGCGAGAACTGTGAGGACCCTCTTGTCAAGCATCAGAGTTCAGTGAAAGCTTAGCTGTAATTTTATTCACACTTCATTCGTTTGTGGCGATATTGTTGAACTAGCAGTGAAGGTAATGAATTCCGAAGAACCAGATTTACCGCCGTCTGCAGCTTTCTAAACACAATGCGGCAGGTGCCTAAACAAACCAGTAAATATTGAAATTGTCTATTTGTAGGCTCGATGTTTTTACGCCCAGTGAGCTCGAGCGTGCTAACATTTCCCGTAAAACAGGAGATGAGGTTCGACCATCGGTTGCAATAAAGCATCGTTAGCAAGCAAATCAGCAGCAACTGAAACAGCGAACGTTTGCCCTTTTGGAATGCCTCGTAGAGGAACACAGTCGGTGCTAATCACAAACAAGCAAAATTACACCTGAATTGGTACGCAGTGCGAGCATGCATTATACATCCGATTCCCTTTCACTCGGGACGAGCTTTTTCTTCCCATCATGGCTAGAGCGGTGACGCAAAAACGTAACACACATCGAGCAAACAACGAGCTAGCAAAACGGCGAAAGAAAATGCGTACCCTTTGCTACATAATACCTGATTGAGTACCGCAGCCGCTGTTCGGTTCCTGGTTGACCCGACTCCGTCTCCGCCGGCGGAACATTTCTATCACAGCTTTCCTGTTGTGGATGGTAAAAGTAAAGCCAAACATTATCGCCTTCCCGGTTAGTGGACCCGCGTTTGCACGATTTCCTGCCAAACGTAACGTGCGTACCTAAAGTTTTGTCCACTTATGCAGTACAAGATAAAGTTGATCCCGAAGTTGGTGATGAAGAACAGGTAGCAGTAGTACTGCACCAGGATGGTTAGATACGAATGGCCCGTCTGAAAGCAGAAGCAGGACAAAGTGAAGAACCGCCAGGGATGAGTGCCACTTTGTCTCTTTCCATCGCTCACTCAATTAATAACTAACACCTCCTTCCCTTGCGAACGCTCCCCTGCGCAAGTGGAAAACTTTTCCATTTCCTTCCAAGGACCTCTGGCAAAGAGACGCCTCTTACCTCCACGAACGCGCGGACACGCATGACGTAGCTGGGTAGGTTGAGACACACGAACACCGACGACACGATGAGCAGCATCTTGGTGACCTTCATCTGGGAGTGCAGCATTCGGTTCTCCCCTGCTGGCCGTCATTGCAGATCCGTCAGCGTCAGCGCGAACGTTAACAAACGAGTTAAGGGTATGTTAATGAATCTGGCTACAGGGCGGGCGAAGCCTAGCCCTTCAACCGCTCGTTAGAAGCCGCTCTCATACTCATGCTAGCTCGTCTCAGGATACCGTTGCGACCGTTCGGATGGGTCGAAAAGTACTGGAAACTTAGCTGCCGCCGGATCTCCACATTCGATGGTTTCCTGGGGGATAACGAGCAAACGAAGCGTGTGGTAAGCGTGTGCGGACAAACGTACGGACACTAGGGACACTTGGCCACATTACCTCTTCGGGAGTGTCATATTTCGGCGCAAACCTGCAAACCGCCACACGGTAAAGCTGGTGATGGAGTTCAGCACGACGATGATGGTGAACGGTACGACAAACACGATCACGGTGTCGATGTAATTGAAAATTTCCATTTGCGACTGGTGGCGCGAATTGAGAAAGAGAAAAAAGATTAAAATGAAACGGTAAACCATTATCTGCGGCCAATTAGGGCATCCGTCGCACACGATCATGCACCAGCGACAAAACGGTGTAACAGCTGGAAAAATACCACTCCAGACGACACATATTTTGTCACCCAGCCTGGCCCGGCCCGATGGTGGAGGCGCATGGTACTGCATTTAATACGCCGGTCTGGTGAAATACCATCATTAACACCCTAAATGGTTTGAATAAACCGCCTTCAATGAAGTTCCCACGAAACGCACTTCGTAATTGATGTGTCATGCGTGCCTCAAGAGCATGGAAGCTAATTTTAATGATTGTTCTTTTAATTAAACTTAATTTTGCGTCCCACCGCGAAGCTTCCGGCGAAATCCGCCTGAATGGAGACGGATAAAATGGAACACCGCATCATGCTGTTTGCACCACATACGGAAAAGCATCCGGTGCCTTATTAATGACTCGATTCATCGCCTAGGTAACCACACGCATAACCACTGAGTATCGCACACAATCGCAGCAAGCGCCAACTGATGCAGGTGGTAATCCTGTTCTGCTGCTACTTCTGGGAATTAAGCCCAGAGAGTAAATAGAAACGATGAAGTGATTCAAAAACATGGAATTTCCCAGCATGAAACGAACTTTGCTGCCTGCTACGCACATTAATACGCTGCATTAAAACAACTGAAGAAATAACTCGCCTCCCTGGTTTCAGCATCGTTCGTCTCTAAGGCAATGAATTATGCATTGCTTTTAATTCTGTACCGGCCGGGCGGGCCTTGCCGAGAGTATTTTCTCCATCTCCATATTGAACGCTGCCGTGTGCCTCGTGTAGTTCCCGTTGCTATGATACCGATAATGGAAAATGTTCCACCCCGTCTCGTTCCTTTGTAAGTGGATTTCGTTCGTGAAGTTCACGAACCACTCGAACGCTGCCCACTTCTCTCACATTAAATCCGACGAAACGCCAGCCATTTTCCGCTCAAGTGCCCGCCCGTGGAAAGTGTCAGGCTAGAGATAATCCCGTTATAAGCAGATTTTTGGACAGTTTTTTTTTATTGAAAAGATACAGACAAAAAAAACACCAGCCCGGTTGTAAATCATATTCTTGATACTGGAGTTCCCCACAACGGACCGAGTTGGCATGGAATTTTGTGCTGTCTGTACCTAAAATGCAACGGTGTAAAATTATTAGCTTGTAAAAAAGTGAAATGAGCTCAAAATGTAGCAATGCGTTTTTTCAATCCTCTAAAACGTTCAGGAGCAGAAGCAGTTTTTCCTCAAAATGTAGTACACCTTTTTTTTTACTTCTGTCATTTTCTTTCTCTGTCTCTCTCTCTCTCTCGCGCGCGGTTTATCAGACCCTGTACCATCTATCTCAATTTCATTATCCGCCATTTACATGCTTGCCAATGTTAAGATAAAAAAAAGGTATCTTTTAAAAATTAATAAAGATTTCCTTTCCCCCTTTCCCGGATGCTCGTGTAATAAAAGCTTTACGGGTCGTTTTTTTTTCTTCGTTATACGCCGCTACAAACCAACCTGCATCCTTTTGATGCCCATCGGATCGTAAATGTACACAGAAACAGATAATACTTTCTTGGCCGCGTTAAAAAGCACCAGACGGCTCGACACAAACAGATAATTAATGAATGTTGCTGCTCCGTGACAACCGAGCCTTTTTTTTCTCTCTCTTTTAGTGTCGAACGAGGATAGATAGAGTTAAATAAAAGGCCAAACGATTCGCTGTACTGAGCTGCTTCCGATAACAACTGAATGGTTATTTTCACTGTCTACCATTGATCTGGAGCATTGGTTTGTTGACGAAAAGTGCACAAAATGAAGCCGTTCTATGCGGCCGATCAAACGGCAAGAAATCATCCGATGCTTGTTGTGAAAATCACCATTAAAAATAAACCTTTGGCACACTTACCCTCGCAGGAATATATATAATTTTTTTCTGTTCACCTTGTACCACGCCCCACAGCCACACACTGTGTAAGAAGCTTATGGAGGAAAGATCTTTCGACAAACATGTATAAATATACCTTTGTGCCCGCGTCCGTGCTGCTCACGGTTTGGTAAGCCAGAAACGATGATGATGATGATGTTTGCCATTCATATTCACAGCCCAGAACAACGTGAATTCGGTCGGGAAGGCTACCGGAACAGTGGTCGGCAGCCAGCAGCATGATCTAATATGGTGCGAAAGCAAGTGAGCGTGTCCACCTTTTTTTTGTGTTGTTGCTGTTGCTGCTGTGTTTGTTAGTGGTACGGAAAAACAAGTTTTCACCCGCGATTGTGCTGATTAAAATAATGAAGCCCAAGGTAAGGTTTACCGACCTAGCTCGCGTAAGAGTTGGTGGAAAAAAGTGCTACAAAATCAAACGGAAGCGAGAGTTTTTATGCAAACGAATGCCTAATTGGAATGTGGGTACATGAAGCCCTTCTAACATTGTTTAAAGCCCACTGTCATCACTGAATGCCTCACAAAAGTAACAGCGAAAAAAAGAAACGACAGCTCTGCCGCAAGTGCTGAGCAATTGCATTTTTTCTTTGCTGAGCTTGAAATTTTACAATCTCAGTCTTTCAGCTTTCAGCTTTCCTCCGATCTCTGAGGGCAACCATCCATGGCTATTAATAAAAGCCAATAAGCCGTTCCATTTCCGGCCACATGCAGTAAATAATAAGAGCAGCCAAGGATAAGCAGCATCTCCTGAAGGATAACGGACACGGTTTTAATTGGTAATTAATTTGCCCCTCACACCTTCAGGCACGGTGAACTTCCGGTGGCGTGAATCCGCGAAGAAAATACGTCGAACATTCGGTAGCTTGTCGCAGCTTGTCGACGTGATAAATGGATAACGAATTCAATCGCACAAGCCCACCCGTCGTATCCCGTCGTAGTTGCCACCGTTCGGACACACTTGTTAATCCGATGGCAGCGGTTTGCTAGCTTACTAGCAGTGACTGGAGAGGATTACCGGCACAACAGCTGGATAATTTGCTCAAGTCTATTTCGCAGACCGAAAGCAAGATTGATGCGTATTCAATGGGAGTTTGTTAGGGAGGATTCTGCGGATTCCCACCGGCTCCTTCTGCCTGCAGGTGGCATCTTGCGATGGTTCCCGCTCCGACCATTAGTCACGCGTTTTTCCACCCCACGAAGCGCTATGATTAGAAATTCAAAGATTTCCGCAAAGTGGAAAATAAAAAGCCCGGAAAATGCGACGGGTTGCTTGGCCCCGCTGACCCACGCTCACGTACCTTGTACTCCGTGCGCATGTCGCAGATGGTGCCGTTGTTGCGTTCGGAATACTGCGTGCCGGCGTAGAAGATGTACGGCACACTGTGCACGCTACCGACCATCGTGAGGCACGCGATGATGGTTTTGGCCCGCCGAACGGTACACCAGCTCTGCCGTTTCAGCGGATACCGCACGACGATGAACCGCTCGAACGTGAAGGCCACCACGTACCAGACGGACAGGAAGCTGCTGACGCCGCTGGTGTACGTGAACAGCTGGCAGTACGGTTCGCGGGTGTAGATGTGCACCTGGAAGAAGCTCAGCCAGGTGACGAACAACCCAACTAGATAGCACGTGTCACTGATGCCGAGTGCGGCCAAATAATACGACGAGGACAATTTCTTTAGTTTCGTGTTGAAGAACGCCAGCACGGACAGGATGTTGCCGATGCTACCGAACACCACCAGCAGCGGCGTGTAGTAGAAGTTTAGAAAGTTTCCGATCGACTCCATCACCAACTCGGTTTCGGTGAGATTCATGACGATCTCGTCCACTTCCATCGTGATGCGGACGTCCGCCATCGGTGATGGCACGCTACTCGCGTTTAGCATGATCGTTCTATTTGTGCACTCTCGTGATCGTCCTCAATCTCGTGACACTCACACACACACATACACACAGTCACACTCACGCACGGAGGCTTCCAAAGATCGGTAGTTGCATGTGCATCTCTGATCGCACGCACGAGAGCCACAATCGTCGATCACATGCCGGAAGCGGAGGATCGAACACTACTGACACTTTCGTTTGACACTTCCACGCTGTTGGAGATCTGCGATAGTGCTGATGGAGAAGATCGCGCACCGTTCAACTGGTCACATGCTCACTCACGAGCGCGTGTCTGCTGCCAAATTCGAGACCGAGTTATCAGCAACTGAACCGGCGGATCCATATGTGTTAAATGGTTAATAGATTCAAGCTCGCGCCTCCAAGGCATACATTCGTGTTGGAGCGAAACTGCAGAGCCGGATGGGTTGGCTGGAGGTGAGCCAGTGCGCACAATCGGTCTATCCCTTCCACCGGGATTTCCGTGCGAGTTCATTTCAGGCTCATGCGCATCCGGTCGGGATGAACGGAAGCAGTTTCGATTCAGTGGGAATTTTTAAAGCGTACCACAGTGTGAATCTGGACACGTAGGAAGAGACACAGCCATGAGAGGCAGGAACAGTTTCTTGATAGAAGAACTACAGCGATACGAACAACAAAAATGTGTACGAATGTTTAAAGCTAGATAACCAGTCACATTCCAGGCGTCACCGCCAAGAAGATGAAATTCAATGCTATGGATTTCTTGATTCAATTTAAGAATCTCTCCTTCATAGCTCACATACAGTTCTAAAATGCTGGATTTTCGTTGTTCGTTTATTTCACTTAAATTGTGGATATTGCCTTACATGTCAACGCGTCTAATGTCCTTACATTGATCATGTTGATATCATAGACATTCTTTAAGATATAGCAATTTTTTTTCTTTCACCTATTCCTAATGCTCAAAATCATGCTTCGAGAAATTTACATCATTCTCTTCTCATTCTATCAATATTCATTTTTATTGTTATGGGGTGGAGAAATTCTCTTAAAAACAATTATTGGTCTTGAAAAAACCAATTCCATTTTCTGTTAAAAAATACTGAGTATTGAGATATTTTTTTAAATAACTATTTCATAATTTTTACCAATTTTAAATTAAAGAAACGATTACCTGTAAAATGCTTGTTAAAGGAAAATATTTTTTTTAATATCCATTTATGTTCTTTGCAAAAATATTTAGACAAGACAAGAACACATTAAGCTCGTATGCTTCGGACATGATGTTGTTGGAATTTTTAGAAGACTTTTGAACTGTATTTTCTCATCTTCTGCATTATCATCATTACCGTCAGCATGATTAAGCCATGATTACCGTCAATACGATTATGTACGTCTTCCATACTTCTGAAACGTGCTTCAAAGCGTTGACGTAGCCTTTTCGGATTTTTTTATGAGTGTATATCAGAAAGGGGTTTGAAAATTACATCGCTAGTATGTTGGGTCGCTTCCTTACCGCCTTGAGTCACATTTTATTAACAGAATAGCGCATCATGTTTCATTGTTCTGAAGAGTACCTGGTACGTTTACTGTATCTTGTACCAGAATCATTACGGTTTTACTTCATCATCTTACCTGTAGAGTAGTTTCACATTTCTTTCTATTACAATCATCGCATACACGAAAATGTTTGATTTGGAACGTATAAAAAATTGATGATATATTTTCTCTCAGTATCAGATAACATTACTATTTACACAAGTTTCTAGGTTATAATGTCATCATCGTTATCGACGTAATGGCGAGCACAATGTGCGCTTTTCTACGCCTACTTTACACAGCTTTACTTTACCAAGCCTACCGACGAACCCTACTACTTAATGAAATTTGTAATCTCATAGTCGGCAAGTTCCCGCCAAGTTGACGCGTCTGCGGTGTCCGATATGGTTGTATTTCTTCGCATCTTGGAGCCGTTGGAGCGCAGGACGAACTCTGAGATTAACCACAGCATAATTTAACGGCATTACAATCCAGAGAAATATTAATCCCGTAGCGGATATCACTGAGCTTTTCATCCCTTACCTGTAACCTGCGTACCGGAAGTGTGCTCAAGATTTATATGCCGCTGACTGCGCTTTTGAAACATTTCAAATATCGCTTTCCTATGAATACATAATAAGACATTACACATATGACACCGACGTTGCCATTTTCAGAATCACCAACCTACCGGAAATTCTGCCCACTCACGCAGTACAGTATGAAGTTGATACCGAAGTTCGTCATGAAAAACAGTTGAAAACAATTTTGAATCTGGTATATCAGATTCATGTTGAGGTTTGTGTGATCCGTCTAGGAAGAGAATAAAGCACATGCAGTTTGTTTTCAACTGTAAAATACAGGGAAGTTTAGTACTATAAGTACTAAGCTTGAACTAATAATAAAAATTCTTAGGGCGTGTAACTAATGAAGACAATAAAACCTAAATTCGTTAAATTATCTCTGCTCTATGATCTTCTCTCCCGTTGGCGCCTTTTTTGCTGTCTTTAAATTTATTCGCGAATGTCGACATTAGTCGATCGTTATCATTAAGAACGATATTGACAGCTACGTAGTTTGTTTACCAACAAACACATTAGTGCTCTGTGGATTGATAGCAGGATCTTGTGAATTGCTAATTGTATATCATACAATCGTTGCTTCTCGAAGTGGCCGGTTGTATCCGGTGTATTTCACTGTAAGGCATATGACTCTAGATAGTCGAGCCTCTAAAAAAGTGGGCAACCATTGAATATACTTGAAGTGGCCCCAAGGGGTATTCAATATAGAAAGCTACATCCCACTTAGCAGAAGAAGAAGAAGGATCTTGTGAATTGAGAATTGTATATAAGAACATCCGGATATTGTATTCTATATTTATATATTGTATTTTAAGGATAATTGTATGTAAGTACAAAATTTTCTTATGGTTCTTCTCTAGAATCGAGAGCAGTTATGAAAACAATCATATGTTACTACGCTTATTGTTTTCTCGGCTACTATTAGAAACAGTAGTGAAAGAGTCGAAAAGGTTCCATCGTACATTTCACTTACCTCGAGGTATATCTTCACTCGTATTATGTAGCTCGGGAGGTTAAGACAAACAAACACGGTCGACACGATAAGCAGCATTTTGGTAACCTTGATTTGCGAGTTCCCTACTCGGCCGCGACCTACGGATGGAAAGAGGATTGCAAGGAAAACAAAAGTTTTTGTCAATACCGGTTGCACCAGGACGCACCCGACCCACGCCAAGAATGTGCCTCCTACAGGAGAACTATCTAAACAATGGAAATTTTCACGACCCAACGTGCCTACGTGCCAACGCCTGGGGCGCCTTCCTGCTAACGGGCGACTCCCGGCCATACTTACTGCAGAGTTGTATCTGTTGGACGGACACGGCCCCATTTCCGAAAAGCTGGCTGTTCGATATGTTCAGCTGTCGACGGGATTCGCGCACGTTTGCACCATAACTGCAACGAGACGACATGACGTGTCATTTTCGACGGAAAAGTCCACCCATTTACGCTTGCACAATGGGCTCAACCTAATAACAGCAACGTTGCATACGTACCCGCGAGGAATGGTCATTGTGCGCCGGATGCTGGCGAATTTCCACACGGTCAGCGCCGTGATCGTATTCAACACGACGATTATCGTGAATGGAACCACAAACACCAGTATAAAGTCCAGAAAGTGAAAAATCGCCGCTTGATCCTTGATCCGGTAGGTGGGATGGAGAAATGCGATAAATAGAATCGTTATGCATTCGAATACGTTCACGGTGAATACTCTTATTCAATTTCTGACCAAAATTGTTTGTCCAATGATTACCTCTCTACCATTTGTTTTCTTACTCAACAGGACTTTCAATGCAAACCCGAATGCACAAGCAACTAATACGATTAGCTGTGTGTAGCTCGATTAGGTCTCTAGTTGAACAATTAAAATTTCCACACCAATAAATCAATTGAACGAGGAATCCCGGGGGTATTCATCAATACACAGCGTACGTATTAATTTTATAAAAGCAAACTAATGCCAAACAAAAGATTTTCATCCGATTCATTCAATGCGTTGCACAACAGCACGATTATTGCCTCACGATGGGACAAACGCTAGAATCTGGTGTAAATTAAAAGCGAATAATGTGTTAAGTTTGGAATCTCTTGAAACTTGCCCTGTAGTAGATGATCCAATCACAAATCAACATAGACGAATGTGGCTCTTGAACATCCGTCGAGAATGGACACTGATAGGATTTCTCTAATTAAACAGCACCATTCCATACCATGGAACTGACTCTACGATCGATTAAGGTCGTTTCACAGTAATTTCATCCAATCAATTTAATTTTGATGACGCTCCAGCACGCTGTGCTTCAATTGCAGCATCTGCAGTGTTATTAATTAGTCTTGAATGGAACGTCAGAGACTATTGTCCTTTCACTGAATGTTTTAAATTCCGTTTTAGGTGTTAATTAACAAATAAGTTAAGCTTTGGAATGATTTTGGATTTTTTCTACATTTCTCTTAAAATCGTTACGAAAATGTTTGGTAACGGAACTCAACGAATATGTGTATCATCGACCCATAACGGATGGTCATCAAATGTAGTCATCATCGCCCACACGACAAGGGCCTTTAGAGTGACGCCGATAAAATAGCACCGAATGTTAATCCGCAATTACAATATCCTGGCATCGAATGGTAGCGTTATGACAAACTGGCTCTTCGGTGGCCTAAATATTGAATGCGCTTAGAAAAGAGCACCGATGGCTATGTTTATACGCCTGATTGAATTCATTAGCGACCGAGACTCAATACTGGCACGTGCATCACGTTAGCTATCGTGAAAACTAACTGCGAGTCCTTGCTCGTTGACGCTAGTTGCTTGTTTACCTTTTGGCAGCATAAGCCAATTTAGATATTTGCCGAAAAACAAAAGGCTTCATATTCATTCATCGGTTGGATTCAATTTACCCCAAGGTCAGTCTTTGACGAACCCAGCAAAACAAGGATGACCGGTTGAAAAGAAGGTCACGCTTCGAGAAAACCACCAAACCTGCGGGAAACCCTACGGTGGTACAAAGACCGCTACACAAACACCGGACGTAGGTGGAGGTTATATTTCCTCTCCATTCCAAGGGAAACCATTACTCAACCCCATGGATTTTCCCAAGCAAAGACTCCACGGTGTGGCATAGAAGGAAAAGCGAGCGTAGGCACGAATCCGTTTGTTTCAAGTTTGTGAAATCACTCACGCTCTCAGTCGTGCACAAGCATGTGCGAAACAATGGAAAGGTACGCAACACATTTGAATACAGACAATCCAGGACGAACAGCAAAGACCAATTGCTAAGCGGAAAGTTCCGGTCTCGTACTCACTTTGTACTCCAGCACGATGTCGCAGATTGTATCGTTCATAAACGGGGAGAACTGTGGCGAGGCATAAAAAAAGATTGGTAAACTGTAGAAAATTCCAGTGATTGTTAGTCCGAGGATGACGATCTTGGCCCGGCGCACGGTACACATCGTTTGGCGTCTCAACGGATACAGTACGACGATGAACCGTTCGACAGTAAAGGCGACCACGAACCACACCGACAGGAAGCAGCACATCGTGCTGGAGAACGTGAAGAACCGACAACAGATCTCCTGGGTGTAGATCTTCAAATCGACCAGGTTTAGCCAGGCTACGAACAACCCCACCAAATAACACGTGTCGCTGATGCTGAGTGCGGCCAAGTAGTACGAAGAGGACAACTTTCGCAGCTTCGTGTTGAAGAATGCCAGCACGGAAAGGATGTTGCCGATGCTGCCGAATACCACTAGGAGCGGAGTGTAGTAAAAGTTCAGAAAGCTCCCGATCGACTCCATTATCACTTCCGTTTTGGAGAGGTTCATGACGATCTCATCCACTTCCATCTTGGCGCGGATGTCCGCCATCGGCGATGGTACGATGCTCGCATTCAACATGATCATCTATCTGGCTTCTCTATTTGTACACTCTCGTGATCGTCCTCAATCTCGTGACACTAATACACACACAGTCACATTCACGCACAAAGGCTTCCAAAGATCGGTAGTTGCATGTGTATCTCTGATCGCACGCACAAGAGCCTCAAACGTCGATCACATGCCGGAAGCAGACGATCGAACACTACTGACACCTTCGTTTGACACTTCCACGCTGTTGGAGATCTGCGATAGTGCTGATGAAGAAGATCGCGTACCGTTCAACTGGTCACATGCTCACTCGCGAGCGCGTGTCTGCTGCCAAATTCGAGACCGAGTTATCAGCAACTGAACCGGCGGATCCATATGTGTTAAATGGTTAATAGATTCAAGCTCGCGCCTCCAAGGCATACATTCGTGTTGGAGCGAAACTGCAGAGCCGGATGGGTTGGCTGGAGGTGAGTCAGTGCGCACAATCGGGCTATCCCTTCCACCAGGATTTCCGTGCGAGTTCATTTCAGGCTCATGCGCATCCGGTCGGGATGAACGGAAGCAGTTTCGATTCAGTGGGAATTTTTAAAGCGTACCACAGTGTGAATCTGGACACGTAGGAAGAGACACAGCCATGAGAAGCAGGAACAGTTTCTTGGTAGAAGAACTACATCGATACGAACAACAAAAATGTGTACGAATGTTTAAAGCTAGATAACCAGTTACATTCCAGGCGTCACCGCCAAGAAGATGAAATTCAATGCTATGGATTTCTTGATTCAATTTAAGAATCTCTCCTTCATAGCTCACATACAGTTCTAAAATGCTGGATTTTCGTTGTTCGTTTATTTCACTTAAATTGTGGATATTGCCTTACATGTCAACGCGTCTAATGTCCTTACATTGATCATGTTGATATCATAGACATTCTTTAAGATATAGCAATTTTTTTTCTTTCACCTATTCCTAATGCTCAAAATCATGCTTCGAGAAATTTACATCATTCTCTTCTCATTCTATCAATATTCATTTTTATTGTTATGGGGTGGAGAAATTCTCTTAAAAACAATTATTGGTCTTGAAAAAACCAATTCCATTTTCTGTTAAAAAATACTGAGTATTGAGATATTTTTTTAAATAACTATTTCATAATTTTTACCAATTTTAAATTAAAGAAACGATTACCTGTAAAATGCTTGTTAAAGGAAAATATTTTTTTTAATATCCATTTATGTTCTTTGCAAAAATATTTAGACAAGACAAGAACACATTAAGCTCGTATGCTTCGGACATGATGTTGTTGGAATTTTTAGAAGACTTTTGAACTGTATTTTCTCATCTTCTGCATTATCATCATTACCGTCAGCATGATTAAGCCATGATTACCGTCAATACGATTATGTACGTCTTCCAAACTTCTGAAACGTGCTTCAAAGCGTTGACGTAGCCTTTTCGGATTTTTTTATGAGTGTATATCAGAAAGGGGTTTGAAAATTACATCGCTAGTATGTTGGGTCGCTTCCTTACCGCCTTGAGTCACATTTTATTAACAGAATAGCGCATCATGTTTCATTGTTCTGAAGAGTACCTGGTACGTTTACTGTATCTTGTACCAGAATCATTACGGTTTTACTTCATCATCTTACCTGTAGAGTAGTTTCACATTTCTTTCTATTACAATCATCGCATACACGAAAATGTTTGATTTGGAACGTATAAAAAATTGATGATATATTTTCTCTCAGTATCAGATAACATTACTATTTACACAAGTTTCTAGGTTATAATGTCATCATCGTTATCGACGTAATGGCGAGCACAATGTGCGCTTTTCTACGCCTACTTTACACAGCTTTACTTTACCAAGCCTACCGACGAACCCTACTACTTAATGAAATTTGTAATCTCATAGTCGGCAAGTTCCCGCCAAGTTGACGCGTCTGCGGTGTCCGATATGGTTGTATTTCTTCGCATCTTGGAGCCGTTGGAGCGCAGGACGAACTCTGAGATTAACCACAGCATAAATTAACGGCATTACAATCCAGAGAAATATTAATCCCGTAGCGGATATCACTGAGCTTTTCATCCCTTACCTGTAACCTGCGTACCGGAAGTGTGCTCAAGATTTATATGCCGCTGACTGCGCTTTTTAAACATACTAAATATCGCTTTCCTACGAATACATAATAGGACATTAGACATCTGACAGCGATGCCATCAAGTCCATAATCAGCTGCCCGAAAGCAACTCACCGGAAATTCTGCCCACTCACGCAGTACAGTATAAAGTTGATGCCGAAGTTCGTCATGAAAAACAGTTGACAGCAGTTTTGAACCAGGTATATTGATATGTTTGAGTGCTCCGTCTGGGAAAAGAGCAAAGTACACATATTCCTTCAACTACCAAGTAAAACGGCTAAACGTTCCATGGAAGTCAATGTAATACCAAACTGTTTCACTGGAAACGAGTTTTTTGTCTAGTGTCGTAAGATTTGATTGTTTTCTTAACTACTATTAGCAGCAGTAGCGAAAGAGTCGAAAAGGTTCCATAGTACATTTCACTTACCTCGAGGTATATCTTCACTCGTATTATGTAGCTCGGGAGGTTAAGACAAACAAACACGGTCGACACGATAAGCAGCATTTTGGTAACCTTGATTTGCGAGTTCCCTACTCGGCCGCGACCTACGGATGGAAAGAGGATTGCAAGGAAAACAAAAGTTTTTGTCGGTACCGGTTGCACCAGGACGCACCCGACCCACGCCAAGAATGTGCCTTCTACAGGACAACTATCTAAACAATGGAAATTTTCACGACCAAACGTGCCAACGCCTGGGGCGCGTTCCTGCTAACGGGCGGCTCCCGGCCATACTTACTGCAGAGTTGTATCTGTTGGACGGACACGGCCCCATTTCCGAAAAGCTGACTGTTCGATATGTTCAGCTGTCGACGGGATTCGCGCACGTTTGCACCATAACTGCAACGAGACGACATGAGACGTGTCATTTTCGACGGAAAAGTCCACCCATTTACGCTTGCACAATGGGCTCAACCTAATAACAGCAACGTTGCATACGTACCCGCGAGGAATGGTCATTGTGCGCCGGATGCTGGCGAATTTCCACACGGTCAGCGCCGTGATCGTATTCAACACGACGATTATCGTGAATGGAACCACAAACACCAGTATAAAGTCCAGAAAGTGAAAAATCGCCGCTTGATCCTTGATCCGGTAGGTGGGATGGAGAAATGCGATAAATAGAATCGTTATGCATTCGAATACGTTCACGGTGAATACTCTTATTCAATTTCTGACCAAAATTGTTTGTCCAATGATTACCTCTCTACCATTTGTTTTCTTACTCAACAGGACTTTCAATGCAAACCCGAATGCACAAGCAACTAATATGATTAGCTGTGTGTAGCTCGATTAGGTCTCTAGTTGAACAATTAAAATTTCCACACCAATAAATCAATTGAACGAGGAATCCCGGGGGTATTCATCAATACACAGCGTACGTATTAATTTTATAAAAGCAATCTAATGCCAAACAAAAGATTTTCAATTCTAATCCAATGCGCTGTATAACAGCACGGTCATTGCCTCACGATGGGACAAACGCGTGATTATGATTGTATTTAAAAAGCGTGGTGATCAATAGTGTGATCATTTTTGAATCTTTCTTCTTTTTCTTGTTTGCTAGGGTTTGTCCTCGGAACGATGCAAGAGTCCAACTTACTGGGCTCTCCTGTATTAATCCGTGGCTTAAGGGAATGCTCTTTAATCCTAGTTATTGACAGGACTAGCAACTAAAGGCCATATGTCCTTTTTTAAACAATAATTTTCCATCAATATCTAGAACAAAGAACAAATCAATATTATTTTTTGTCAGCAAACTACGCATCTGTCAATGTCAATATAAATTGTAACGGATGTCGACTAATGTCGACATTCGTGAGTATAGCTAAGGATAAGATTTAAGTACACATGGCCCTCGATACCGGTTCATTGGTTGTAAAGTTTTATCTTGATCACGAATTGATACAGGGGAGTCCTGGATGCTGGATTTCGGTATCGTATCGTTATTTAATCTCTACAAAGGAAAAGAAGCAGGAGGAATGAAAACGCGAAATAAAATTAGAGCCTCCCCTGGCTACACTCCCGCATGGTTTCTAAGAAAACATTGTTACTTCGAGTTTTCTTTTTCTTCAATTAAAATGTCTGAGTTCTGTGACGAATGTTTCTCGTGAACATTTGACCAAATTGTACACTGATAGGATTCCTCTAATTAAACAACTTCATCCCTTGCCATCGGCTCTACGAAGAAATCGGTTGTCGTCATTTTATTGAAATTTCATTCAAGTATTTAGTTCTGACGTCGTTTCACGAATTGAATATTCAAAGTACATTCACTATTGTAAAATTATTTTACATCTAAATTACGATAAAGTACATGTTTTAGCCAGGAACGTCAATCCGGTATTACAATGTTCTGGCATCGAAGGGTAGCTGAACATTGAATGCGCTTAGAAAAGAGTCCTAATGGCTATGTATGCCCGTCTGAATGAATTCATTAGCGACCGAGACTAAATACTAGCACGTGCATCACGTTGGCTGTCGTAAAAACTAACTGCAAAGACTCGGCACGATGGCCCTAGTTGTGTGTTTGCCTGTTGACAGGATAAGCCAATTTAGATATTTTCCTAAAAACAAAAGAGCTTCATATTCATTCATCGGTTGGATTCAATTTACCCTAAGGCCATTCATTGACGAACCCAGCAAAACAAGG
Source organism: Anopheles nili (assembly GCF_943737925.1). Taxonomy (NCBI): domain Eukaryota; kingdom Metazoa; phylum Arthropoda; class Insecta; order Diptera; family Culicidae; genus Anopheles; species Anopheles nili. The sequence continues at coordinate 43,776,654 of NC_071292.1, forward strand.
ATGACCGATTGAAAAGAAGGTCACGCTTCGTGAAAGCCACCAAACCTGCGGTAAAACCTGCGTTGCTACAAAGACCGCCACACAAACACTGGTCGTAGGTGGAGGTTTTATTTCCGCTCCATTCCAACGGAAGCCATTACTCAACCCGATGGATTTTCCCATGCAAAGACTGCACGGTGTGGCATAGAAGGAAAAGCGAGCGTAGGCACGAATCCGTTCGTTTTATGTTTGTAAAATCGCTCGCGCTCACAGTTGTGCACGAGCACGTGCGAAACAATGGAAAGGTATGTAACGCATTTGAATAATACGGACAATGCAGGATCAACAGTAAGGACCAATTGCTAAGCGGAACGTTCCGGTCTCGTACTCACTTTGTACTCCAGCACGATGTCGCAGATTGTATCGTTAATCAAAGGAGAGAATTGCGACGAGGCGAAAAAAAAGATCGGTAAATTGTAGAAAATTCCAGTGATTGTTAGTCCGAGGATGACGATCTTGGCCCGGCGCACGGTACACATCGTTTGGCGTCGCAGAGGATACAACACGACGATGAACCGTTCGACAGTAAAGGCGACCACAAACCACACCGACAGGAAGCAGCACATTGTGCTGGAGAACGTGAAGAACCGACAACAGATTTCCTGGGTGTAGATCTTCAAATCGACCAGGTTTAGCCAGGCTACGAACTGGCCGATCAGGTAGAATGTATCGCTAAGCCCGAGCGCTGACAGATAGTACGACGAGGACAACTTCCGCAGTTTGGTCTTGAAGAACACCAACACGGACAAGATGTTTCCGATGCCACCGAACAGCACCAGCGCCGGGACGTAGTAGAAGTTGATCACACTCAGCACCTCCGCGTAGTACGTTAACGTTTGTTGGTCGAAGTCAAGCACCGGGGACAATGTTGTCTCTGGTAGGAAATGGACGGTGGGTAGATGCTGCTGAAAGGAGGATTCATTGCCTCCCATCGGAATTCCGGTAGGCGCATCGGAATGGGCTGCCGTCGGCGAAAGCTCAGCGAACGAGCTGTGGGACGTTGTCATGAGCAGCACACTGACGGTTGGTTCGCCCGTCAGCAACGCCCTGTCAGCGTTGAACGAAGCACGAGAATTGCTGGACCCGGTACCATTTAAGGGACTCGACAACAGCAGCATCTGAGGGCCGTACCGCTCGTTACTGTAATCCTCCCGAAGGGCGGTCCCGCTATGCTGATCCCTCACGGCACTAAACATCTCCGAGGCTTTCGCACGCTCTGCACTATCCTTTCAACGGGGTTTGCTTGATGTAGCCGTTTGTCGTAACACAGCTCGATTTCTCAACATTCTTAATTTCGCTACCACACGTCACCATCGTCAACGTCACCAGCTAGGCCATCACATCAATCTTCGATGCTGGGCGCTGGATTACTTCCATCCACGTAACACACACACGCACTGTGTTTGTTTCCCACGCGCCCTAATCTCACTACACTCGCTTTATCTCAGCACTGTAACACCACCGGAAGCGTCCGGAAATAGTAATCCAACCACACAGAGCACAGAGATTCCCTTGCCGTCCGTTATGTTGGTTCGAAAATTGTCGACGAGTGCTCGGAATCATCCCTCAGGACGTAGTAAACCCGCGTCATCCGATAACAGACTGGCGCAAGGACATCGCCAAGCGCAAGGACCACCCAAACGGGATGTGAACCCAGGGAGTCGGCTGGTTTTCGGCTAGCCGATTCCATCGATTCGTCGTGACCGTCTCGGGCGTAGGAGTGGAAATGAATTTTCCGACAGCGGCAGGTCCCGAGCCCGACCCGGGCCGGGGAAGGTGACTAACCTTCGGCAGTTTAAAGCCGTCGCATCAGATTGCCAGACTCCCGACGACCAGTTTTTAGCTTTAAAAAAAAGCACCTTGGCAGCTCTTGGCACACTTTCGCAACACATGTTTCGTTTTGCACATGTTTGCTTGGCGTGTATCACAAATCGAAGCACGATTTGTGGAGCAAATAATAATTCCACAAAAGCGTCACATTAGAGCGTGCTCAACGGTACTAATGAAGTTATGAGCTGGCGTTGAAATGCGTGCCTGGCAATGAGCAACCGTACAAAGTAAACATGAATTAGAGCGGCTGGTTCTGACGGCATACGGTGTGCATCCATCAGCAACGGCTTTCATCACGAACGAACCAGCTAATCCACGGGATTGTCAAACACCACACATCGGAATGGGGAAGTGTACCCAATGAAACGTATTCTGCGAAAAGTCCTTAACGGTTTGACTCCACCGACCAAGCCTGGTGCCAAAACCCTGGCTGTGTTTCACGCACATTACACGGCTGGGCAGGTGACCCAAGATCAACCAGGGTTTCGTGGGTTAACAGCGACTTGTCACGTCATGCCTTTCAGAACATCCATCACGCGCTGACAGATAATTTACAGCAACACGACCACCAGATGCCTATACGACGTCAAACACATCAGCACCTTGGAGGAAAGTGCTGCACGTGGGCATCAAACGCCGACCAGCTGGAACCCGAATGGAGAACGCCTGTCGGATACATGCAGCACCAGCACCAGCAGCAGGAGCAGTAATTATTGTGCAGCTTATCACACCTCGCTAGGTGCGACGCAAACAATCAGTGATGATTGCCTGTGATATGAACTTCCTCCGGCCTACTGGCGGTCTCAACGGCCGAACATTTGTTCTGGAGATTGCCAAGTTCAAGCACCGTGAAACCATTAAACCAGGGGATTCGCTTTCCCACATTGCCACAATTTACGGCACAATTGCTTTTTAAAGTGACGGAACAATCGTTTATTGCCATCTCAACAACATTTCTTTCCGGAGTGGAACCAGGAAGCAGAACTAAACCGCACATTAGCTGCACGCACACCCAGCGCACGGAAGTTTGTTTCGCAAAGATTTTACGGCGCAATCTTCTTGAAATATTCTTGCAGTTTGTAAAACTGTTTGCTGGTAGCTTTTTTTCGAGCATTCAACTTTGAACAATGTTTTTTTTTTGTCTGGGGAAGCGTAACAGGAAGTTGGAAAACATTCATTCGCATATTTTGTTTAGTTAAACCAAATCAACATTAGTTTTGTGTTAACTTATGTTTGTTTATGTTGGGTGAATGTTAAAATGAGAACCAACTTTGCATCATTTAAATCGAATGCTAAGTTAGGCAATGAATCTACTAATTCAATTTTAAAAGCTTCTTCAATAACTTTAGATCTTGGGTCAAACTTGTCATTTGGTTATTGGGTTCATTCACAAGCTTTTTGTAATAGCTTCGTCGACCGGAGCAAAAATCATTGTCACGTTGTAAACTGTGAATTTATTTTTTTTTTTCAAAAATGTATGCAACGATACAAACGATACAAAAATTCATGATCCTGTCTTCAAATGTAGTGTTTAAATTTAAAGAGATTCAAGAGAGAGTTTAAGAGTTTAGTGTGTCTAAACTCTTCATTTTTCATGAAAATTTATCAAAAAAAATTCATGTTTTCCTAAATATGTATGCATTATTTGCTTGATAACATAGATTATCTTATCTAAATACGGCTTATATTTATAACATGCATGTCTTTCTCAGATATTCTTGATTCTTGTCTTCAGTATTTCAAAACGGGGAATAATTATTAACTATGTCGGCTTTCGACTCAGTTTCATTTGTTTTTGGATGAATATTTTTATGACATGGAATTCTTTTTAGGTCTGTATATGTTGCCATATCTGCGAATGACCACCACTAGCGGTTGCTTTCAATGACATCGATGCCTGAGGCGTAGAATATGGTGAAGTTGCGCGTCAAATCAATGAAGGCGATATATCCTTATCGTATTATCATCGGAACGGATTTGATTTCAATCCAACGACCACACCTTTCCGGGCCTAGAAAATGGGGCGGGAAAAACGGACGTTGGTCGTTTAGAAGATACTTAACACGTAAAGGCTGTCGCCAAGACATGCCATGGCGCACGAAAGGCGTCACGTTTCTTGGATATCTTTCCACTATCGTCATTTACATCATTTGCTAACGATAGCCGTGATTGGCATGTGTCAAATTAAGCCCTTTGGGGCAAAAACTGCTCGCCTGATAATAGTAGCGTGGCGTCGATGGTTTATGTTTTATGTCATCTTATGAGGAGCTTTTTAACGAAATGATGTGGGTGTTCCAACCAAATTGCAAGGACTTGTTATTTGCAGATAATGACATTGAATTCCTGCTGTCAAAATTATCAGAAATCATCAGTCGACACATGCACCGTCGGACTGCATAGCATTGCAAGTGCTACTCGAGGATATCAACAAGCACCAGGCGCCTCCATTGAATTACCAACAACCGTGATTTATGGAAATGGCAAACAATTATTTTTAATCGGTATTTTATTTCTGCTGCGGCTTTTGCTGTTTGCGCTACCATATATTTTTGTTTACAGCTGACTTGGTAAATTAAGACTCAGCAAAAGCATCATGTATGAAAACATCATAGGAGCAACACAAAAGCAAGCTGCATACAATGGCATTATCCCACGTTTATCCCACGGCAATCAAAAGCAGCAATTAATTGTTTTCAATTTTAGAATATCTCCACAATCGATAAAAACTGCGCTAATCGGAACTGTGTTAGGTAGTTGTTTAATATTATTTGAAAATTTATAAAACAAAAGATTTATAAATATAATTCTGCATAATCCAGGCTTTTACAGCAAAAAGATAAAACATAATAATTCCCACCCCCATTGAAGGTGGTGGTAAATTTCGCTGCTTCGCATCCCCACCATTAGTAAAAGCTGCCATGGCAGAGCTGTTTTATTCATTTCTTTCGTCGTATTTTATCCCCACCATAACACTTTGAATGAATTTTCGAACTCAAAGAATTCATTTCAGTTCATCCCATTTTATTACCTCCCCTCAAAAACTGGCAAATTTTGCAGTTCTGGTTTTCTGCGCATAATTCATTGGAAATGCTATCCCCACCATTCATAAGTCCGATCGTTTTCTCGAATGTTCATTTCTCGTTGTCGTTACTGCTGGTATTCATTTCAGAAGATCCATTCCATCCGTTCTAGTGAATCTACAGGTACACTGTACCTCTGTGCACTGCACATCTAAACACGTTCGAAAAGTTTAAGCAATCTTCTTGAGTGTTTGCTTTTCCAAAAGATCGAATTTTAGAATCGAATTCCTCTCTTTCGAACCGAACAGAGAGTATGTGGATGAATGTTTATATTCCAGCCAGTAAAAATTACATTTTAAGTTAAATCGCTGACAATTTTAAATCAAAGCGGAGTGTTGATATGAAATTTCTAAAATCAATCTTTGACAATCCGTTTAACATTATTTGCATAATTATAAATAACGCACACATCACTTAATTGGACTTAAACTTTATTTAAAACCTTTTACTTATATCAAAGAATTGCCATTTCGAAATGGTTCAACGGTACATTTTTATGCTATTTTGTTACCAGTATTTATGTTGATATGCTTTTTATTTAACTAAAAAAAGTAGTCAATGTTAACAATCATTTCGATTTTCTTGTATAAAGGCACACTTGTACTATAGACTTACTACGGACGGATAATGCTGATTCTTTTTAGATTCTTTAAAATCACTATGAAGCACAGTAACAATGCGATAAAACAGCGAATCATGTGTAGCAAATACAATTATTTAGGACGGTATCATGATTAATTTTCTTCAAGTATACTTATTTGAGCAGAACTCAACAATATAGAGATTCTCGTTAGAACACGTCACAATAGTTCAATAGATGAACTATATCGGGGAGTTATTTAGATTTTGTTTTTAGAGTATTATACCGATGCATGCCGTAGCTTCAATTCAATCTACAATCTATCTATTTTGGACGGAATGTACTCCTAGCTAAAACGCAAATCAACAGCAGCAAATTTTCGATGCGCCTAGATTGCGTTCCTTGGCCAAAAGAATACTACTGCTACAAGCGTAAAACTAATGAAGACGTTAATCTTCAAACTGGTTGCACCTGCATGGCAATCGGTGATACGACGAGCACGCATGAAGTTTGGCCCTAAATACGCGTCGAACCATCGTTTATCGGAGTCAACCACACGCAATCCACGGGTTGCGTCGGAAAATATCAAATCATGGTACGGAGGAACCGAATAAAACATGCTGAAGCTGAAAAAAAAAACAAGCACATCGATTGCGTTCAAAAGGCTGTTCTTGTTGCAATTAAATTCGGGGTTTTATCGTATGCTTCTTACCTAAAGTCATCTGAAAACTTTCTTCCGTAAAATTGCTGTGCGTAGGTAAACAGATTGATGTAGGCTTTCTGCTCCGTTCCATTATATCCTCGTCCTCCGCGGGCAACGATTGCATTCGCTTTCACCACGCCAAGATTACATTTTTTAAACTCGTTGACTTCCGCCCTTGTTCCGTCCGGGCAGAGTAGTTCAAAATCGTCTGGCAATGCATCTCGAGCCCACCATTCGCGCTTTTTGCCTCCAGTATTTTCAATTACGGTAGTATGACGCACAAACGCCACATGTCCGCCTCCCTCAACCAAGCACCTGAATGCTCCTGAATTTCCATAATAATCTTCAGACGCATCACGACGGCAATACCTAAAGCTGCTACCGTGGCACAAATCACACATATTATCGTACGGAATGCCGGTGTTGTACTCTTTGCTGATAGCACCTGGGACGCAGGATTTGGTGAAATATTCGGCCGCTGCGCGCACACTATCGCAGCCATACGGGCGAATCCAGCCGTTCGAAATAAGGTACGCCATCGGATACACCCAGCCGGCGGCGGTGTTAATACCAGAATGGCACGTATTTTTACCCCGAAGGTATGTTAGCTCAGTGTCTGGATCCTCCTCCTTTGCTACGGCAACCACGTAGTATTCCGGCAGACCCAGATCGTACACCTCGGACATGAAAGGCATCAAATCATAGTGCAACCCGGCAGTGTACACATCGCTGGCATCAAGCACGGTTACATCGGCCGTCCCCGACTGGATATGTTGCATGCATGTGATGTGCGAGTGGGCTTTCAGACAGAGCATATCCGGTTTGATCAGTTGTGCTTTTAGGGCGGTGCGCATTTTGATACATTTTTCGTACTCTGCGTCAGATGTAACACATAGACTCATCCTTCCAACAGGACACGAACGGGTGTCATAGATTTCATCCAAAGCGGGCCCTAGATACCTTTGGTAGTTTTGCTTATCATCGTCGATCGGAGCGAGGTGTCTAGCGGCATCCTGGAACATCAAATTCAAACGTCTTCCATATCGCTTTGATTCGAACAGATCGAACGATTCGAAGGGTTGACTATCGTTTAATGCCGACTGATCGTAAGATGTGTAGGGTGAGTAAGTAGTTGTGGAAGAGGCTGTATATGGATTTTGGTACGGCCGATAACGATCATCTTGTCTATCGTATCCCGACGACGTAGTACTGTTATATCGGCGTTGCTTAGAACCGTACAAGTTAACTGCCTTGGTGAAAAATTTCTTGAATCGTCGGCGATCGGCATTCGATGTAGCACTAGATATAACCAGAGCATGGGAGGGTACGTTACCCCATTCACACTGACGGTACTGAGTTATAGGCTGACGGGTACCATCGCGACATAAAAGCTCAAACTGGTCAACAGTCACCCCAGGTATAAAGCCGCTGTCAACCATTTCTTCTACGGTAGAATGCTTCAGAAAAGCGATGTCACCCGCCTCTACAAGGCAGCGGAATGCACCTTCGAATCCCAAATACGGATCAGACGGAGTGCATTTGCCTCCAGGCACTTCACCTGTGCACAGGTTGCACAGTTTGTTTGAATTGTCCCCAATTGGATTATATTTATCAATGAGTGCGTTCACCGCACAAGAAGGCCCAAAGTAATCGGAAGCCGTTTTTACGATATTATTGCAGTCTGTAATAACCATTCCACCGTCGCGTTGCAACTGTAATGACAAATTATTAGCAATGTTCGAATTAAACCTAGTAATTAATCACAACTTTTTGCAGATCACAACGGCACACTTACGACATGAATCGGAACGGTCCATCCAGCGTGGCTACCGACCCAAGCAAAGCAAGCTTTTTTGCCACGAAGATGCCGCAAATGGGTAACATCTGGCAATGACCCCTTCTTGACCACCGCTACAGCATGGTATTGCGTGAAGCCTCCTTCATATCCTTCCTGCATCAACGGTATCAGAGAATGGAACCGGCCGCCGCTGAATACCTCGCCAGCATCTAACGTCATGACATCAGCCTTGCGTTCGTTGATCAACGCCATACATTCATCATGATCGTACCCATGGTGGCATGAGACGTTCATGAAGAAATCATTGAACAAGGCGACATCTCGTTCGAGGGCTTTTGTGAAATTTTGGCATTTGTATGTCTCCTCCAGGCTTGTCGCACACCATACGATATTGCTTTTAGCTTCCTTTTCATCTTCAATATAGTATTGACCTGAAACACCAAACAAAAACATAAAAGAAGGAACACTAATGAAATCCTAATTGATATCACTATTAGCTCGGGCTTCTTTTTCTTATGTGGGTTTTTATTACTATTGAAGAGTAAGAGATTTGTGAGACTTGAAAATTTGGAAACCACAATAACGATAATATTTGTTATATACACATCCCGCATTCATTTCGGTAAGAACAAGCTGTAGTATGTTGTTTGTAAACATTTCAAGCAACGGTTAATATGGGGCGTTAATCTGTCAAATGATTTCTACAGGTGGCCAAGCCCTTCCTACCTGAATGAATCATTGCTTCTCAAAGTAAACAGCAAAAGAGATTTACGATTACTGTATTATTAAAATTTGGTAAATATTTGGTGTTTTTTAAGCTAATCTCACATTATCATCAGTTATATTAATTAAGATATTTCGCGGCACTACAATACATAGCATCGGCCCCATAGGCGTAGCCAACCAAGCCTATTTGCCACGGCCAACTTACCGACGACGAGACTGACTGAGCACATTAAAAATGTGCTCAAGCGCAACCAACGATTTAGGTACGGCATTGCACCAAAGTAAACATAAACGTATGAACTGAAAACGGAAATAAATTGAAAACAGAAAACTAACGCCCTAGCCTGAACGATACACGCCCATCGAAAATTTGTTGATTGATCTGTTTTGACATATGTCAAAGATGACTGTGTAGCAAGGTGCATCTACAAAAGAATTCCAAAGGAAAAAAACAAAAAATCAGTCTTGTTCTTCGAGCATATATTGAGCTTGGTTTCGACGTGCATGTTCGTTGGATTCATTTATGAAATCGTTTAAATTTTAGTAAAACGATGCATTTTGTGTTATAATATTTAGATTTACGTACTTTATGCTTTTGTGTGAAAAATAAGATCGTAGTGTTATACAACAAAATGAATTTTGAATTGGAGCGACGAATTAAAATTTAAATATAAGAAAGCTACACACCAAAGAAAGATATTAAAACAATAATAGTAAAAACTAAAAACAGAAAAATTCAAAATTATGTAAATCTAGAAAAGATACAAATAATTAATTCAAACATTTGAATTACATTGACCAGTCTGCTACTGCTACAAAAATATAATTTTACAGATCGTGAATGATCACAAATGAATCACCATTTGAAGTATACAAACTATGTTAGGGCGCAATGGCTATTTTAAATGTGTTAATATTTTTCATCAAAGATGCATAAGTACAAGCAACGATTGCTAAACTCAACGATTGCTAGTATTTAATCATATTCAAGTAGATTCGTAACTGGAAAGTTGAAATTTGTATGGAATTGTTCTTGTTCAATGCAGTTGACAGCGATAATATGACATTAGTTGTTTTTGTTCAAGGATTGGCAAAACATGCATTTTCTGCCATGTGAAAAGTGCTGTAAAGATTATTTTAATTTTCAAGAGTAGTTTATCTATTCTTGATTATGGTTGGCTGGCGGTAATGAAATTTTTGCAACTGCTCGTGTATAAATTGTTAGCGCGAGCGATTGATACCGTGAACAGGTATTTTGATATTCGACGGCTGCATTACATGCGAGAAGTACTTGAAGTTAGCATCGGAATCTTGGCGCATCAGATCCACTATAGAAGCGAAGCGATGGCTAAACGCAAAGCCATTTACTCGTTTCGGCCGTTCGAAGTTTCCGATGTTGATTACCGCAGTGCCGCGACAAACATTGGCACGATAGGCGCGGGTAGACAATATCCTAAAGCCAGGAGTGGTCATAGAATTGTTTGCAGCGATGCGACAATATACTGTTTCGGCGGATTTAACCCAAACAATTCGTTAGTACGTGATGGAAACAATGATGAAAGGGAAGAACTGTGCTTGTTCCAAGAGCTTTGGAAGTATGACATGGTGCGAAAGGAGTGGACTCTTCTGCTAGATTCAAACAATGATCTACCCATAGAGCTCGCATCGAATGCCATGCTTCTGTACGGAGATATGATCATGGTAGGGTGGTGTATTTTTAGCACAAGCTTAACCAAATCTAAATCTGCATCCTGCACTACGGGTAAATCGGCAACGATTGCTTTTGTAACGCATGTATTATATTGCAGGTTTTTGGCGGCACTGGCTATCCATTCGGAGTACATTGTTCCAATAAGCTCCATGTTTGTTTACCTGGCCAAAGATCGAAGGATTTGGTTAAGGTTGAAGTAACTGGCGATCTTCCACCACCACAGTATGGTCAAGCTATTATAATTAACGACAATTTTCTGTATACTATCGGTGGAACAAATGGCTTTGATTATTCGCTGGATGTACATCGGTACGTATGAGCTGCGCTGTGAGATAGAGTACTACTGTTTTCATCTCCTTTCTGTTTACTTCTCTTTTATTCATCTACTGTACTATTGTTTTTCATTATTTCAGGCTACATCTTCCGAGCAAAACCTGGGAATGTGCTTACGAATGTAAACAAAACATTCGAGATGATCCTTCAGGCAGGTATCGACATGAATTAGCTTACGATGATTATAAGATCTATGTTATCGGAGGAGGCACAAGTGACTCCGTTTTTATACTGACCAATATACCCGCGTATGACATGAAAGCGAATAAGTGGGAATATCTGGCGACAAAGCCGGACCCACTAGCGAACTTACCTGGCATCCCGTCGGCCCGCAAGTGCCATTCGTGCGTACAAATTCGCACCGATCAGGGACTGGAAGTAGTGGTTGCTGGAGGTTATGATGGAATAAGTTATTTTCGTGACATCTGGAAGCTAAATCTGTCGACCTTGCAGTGGAAGAAAATGCAGAAGTCTAACTTGCCGTATCCGTTGTTTTTCCACGACGCGGCCGTCACAAGCGACGGGTGCATGCATATATTTGGTGGTATCAAATTCAGCAACAACACAACCGTTCGCACTAACACGTTGTACAAAATGTGGACCACAATTCCACGATTGAGCGTTATCGCTTGGGAAGCAATGCTGCACTACATTCCGAACATGCATAACCGAACGAAAGAAGAACTTTTGGAAGCTGGTATTCCTCGACAGTTTGTAGAGCGTGTTCATGGTTGAGTATGTAGTGCCTGCAGAATTTGTAAAAATGAATTTTAACCATTCGTCGCAACGTAAACAATATACACTAGGTTTTCTTCAAGAAACGATGAAAATCAAACATTGAAAGCGAAGCTGGTTCTGAATTTAAAAGTGGCTTTGAAATATATGATTCCTAATATCGAAACCCAAAAGCCGCGTGTGTACAATGTAGTGATTAAAACAAGTGCAATATAGTGTAGAAAATGAGAAATATGTCAATATTATTTAATTACTGCTGGATTCAGATTTTGCTGTATTCAACGAAGTTTTTAGTTGTATTGATTCGATTTGCGCAATTAACTATCATAGACATAACAGCAGCCCTGGCTAGGAATTGTCAAAACATCGTTTAAAAACACTGTGTCACTATAAGCACATATGCAAAAATTCATATTCAAAAAATAAAACACAGAAGAATTATAACGTGGGAAAATTTTATTTTTTTTTTTCATTAAAACATTTCGCTTGTACAGAACATAAACAGAATCGGAATCGGTGATCGAAAGAACGTGAGCCATAAAGTTATTTTAACAATCAAAGAAGAACAGTTACAGGAAGAATGGAAAAACATAAAAAAATACTTATTGAATAGCTCCGTACAAGCCATCATGGTTTGAAAATCAATAAGAGTGGAAAATATTAAAACTTGATAAGATATTGATGTAATGTAGAACAGATGAGAATGCATACAAAGTACTGGTTTGAGGGTTGTGGGTGTGTTGAAATTAATGGACGAACTCGATCTAACCTTTTCTTCTAAATAGATTGACTTGTTTACATCGTGTCTGCGATCAAATTGTAATAGTTTTATTTATTAAAATGAGTGGCTCAGAAATAGAATTTCTTAAAGCTCAGTTAGCAACAGCCAGAAGTGAGATGAAAAACTTACGGTAGGTCTATTAATTCATATTGAAGATCATCGTTAACATCAATAATTTTATGCAAATTTCAGACAACAAATATCAACTCTGCAACACATGCACTTAAAAGAGCACCAGCACATTTTAAAACTGCTTGGAGAATATCGTTGTCAAGGATGCCTGAAAGAACAGAACCACAACAGCGGAGAGGTTAGCATCTTCTTATAACTGATTTATATTTTCTACTATTATTCATTCGTCTTGCAGATAAACGAAATTTCCGATGACACCGGAAACGTATGTTCTTTCAAACCGATTGGAGTTATAAAAACAGTGTTTAATGATAAGCGTGCTGTGCCACGACAAGCTTCTCTAGCCTCAGCCATTTTGAGTAGAATAGATATTTCATCTAAAGTGTTCAACAATCCGGGACACTCTCTGGAAGGTTTAGAAAACTTTTCCCATCTCTGGATCATTTATCACTTTCACCGCAATCCCAATCACGCAAAGGCGAAGGTGGCACCGCCGCGATTAGACGGCGAGCGCGTGGGTGTGTTCAGTACAAGATCACCACATCGTCCATGTCCAATTGGGTTGTCGTTGGTGCAGCTTGATAGAATTGACGATTCTAAAGTATACTTTTATGGAACAGATATGGTAAGAGAAAGTTAAAAAAAAGTAAGGGATCCCTTCCCAAATTAATAACGTTTTACTTATTCTTAGGTTGATGGTACTCCTGTTTTAGACATAAAACCATATATTCCACAGTATGACGTTCCAATAAATGTAAAAGGCGCGGAGTTTTTCAACTTACGCGAGGCACCTGATGGGGAGGAAACGAGTCTGCACGGTCAAAATCCCTCTACTTCAAATATTCAACCGATTCCCAACGTAGCCGTACCGAATTGGGTGTTGAGTAGTTCTGGTTTAAACGTAATTTTTAACTCTAACGCTGAAGCCCAAGTTGAGGAACTGGGAATAGAAAAGGTTTGTTCATAGACGTGAGATAAGCTTTCTAGACATTGCTAACAGATTTTTGTTTTGTAGAATTCTATCACGGAAGTACTTAAGGCTGATCCACGTTCAGTGTATTTACGTACAAAGTATGGATCGCAAATATATACGTTCCGATTGGGGGAACACACTGTAACGTGCAAATTCGACGACCAAAATACCACCGTAACCGTCCTCCAGATAAGAGATGTTGTCAATTTCCAAGATGTAATGGACGAGTGTTCATCTGCAAAGGAATAAAGTGTGAGACGGGGAAAAACATACCATCGATGGATCTGGCACTTAGGGCAAACAATTCAGAAGTCATGCATTCAAGAAAGTTAAAAGATTTCTGTTTCGTCAAAAACGTGTTGCATAGTTGCAGGCACATCTCCTTGAATTATTATATTTACAGCACAATTAGTACGCTAGTGAGTCAGGTTTGTTGTAATAATGGCTTGTGATAGAACATGAAGGCATAAAAAGGACGTTATTTCTCTTGTATACGTAAAAATGTTGAATCACTACGAAGAAATGAGATATTATTTATGAATCGAGAAAAAGAAATTGTTGAACTACAAGCATAGTTTCAAAACTAATTTGGTTTTCTTCATCTTCATTTGGTTCATGGTCAATCCGAACAGTCCGATTGTTGGATGCAGGATGTATCGTTCAAGGATGTATCAAATCCCGATATATCCTGTTGCACCCTGTGACAGGCGAGAAATGGTAAACAAGCTGCTTACGCAAATGTCAAAGATGTCATCGACATATCAAGGGAGCCCGTTGTCACTGCTTTGAGGCAACGCATTCGGTGAGAAAAAATCACATGGATCGGTCATATTGCGCCGCCGGTGGCATCTCGTGTGAACCGAAGTGAAGAACAGCCCGCTCTGCAAAGATGTATTTACTTCAAGTTATTTGATAATAAACCGGTCCGTCCGCTCAAGGTGTAGCTATCGTAACATCAGTAAGCCTTCGGTACAGCAGCGGAAACACGGAAAACTGGTGCCGGAACCGGGGAAAATTCTGTCAAAGATACCCCCAAAAAAGCCGCGTGCGTGCGTGTTCGTTGGTGTGTTCTATCCTCGACATTGAAGCCCGCTGCCGAGAGAGCGCGTGTTTGCAGGAAAACCTACAAGATTGGCAGTCACGTTTTTCGTTGTATCCACCAAGACACAAATCAGCCAAGTGCACCAGCTTTTTCCACGCTTAGGCAGCGGTCATTACAGGCGGATGCGTGTGACAATCATTAGCCGCCCTAGTCGAACCGTAATTGCCAACCATTTCACGCAAAGCGAGGTCTCAGGATACGTCGGAGCTGGTTTCGGGAGGCCACAGAGTTAACCACGTTGTTCCGGTTTATATAATTAACGCCGTGGTGGCACGTCCTTAGCAATCAGCTATACTACAGCACGGTTCTGGTGTTAACGTAATTGGTAGCAAATCCCGTTTGCCAAAAATTGTTCAACAGCAGCAGCGGAATGGATGCGATAGAGGAACGGAAGGTTTACCGTCTGGTGCTGACGGGAGGTGAGTTGAAAAGTGAAAAATTTAAGCGAAGAAGAGAACAACAACAACAAAACAAACATACAGGCTATTTAAATATAGCTCTGGTGGGCCACTCGTCATTTAGATGCTTTGACGACGCTCTTCGACGTGTTTGTAAACGAGCATGTGCGCGTACATATCTGGGCGGATGGTGTGATACGCTCTACCGTACGGAACATGTGCTTCTGGGTTTTCCTAGCGCATGTAGCACACCAATACAACACCCTCCCGTGGGTTGGGAGGGTGACGTTCGTTTTTGCGCGCGCTCTCTCTCGTATGGGCTCACCGAGTAATCCTGGTTGGTGGCCATTGCAAAGATGCTCAAGGTTAAGGCCGCGTAAGGCTGGCTTTTCACAGCCACCCATCGATTTTCACTTCCTATCTGTGGGCTACACTCGTGTGTGCCCTCCTCACGAGTGTGTGTCACGATTGATTGCTAATTATATTAGAACCCGTCCTAGCTGGGGAGACTGTTTTCAGTCACATGTTGCTTTAATGGTTGCTGTTCCTCTTTCGCCAACCCGACTAATCTGCTCAATCACGTGTTTCCGCGTTTAGGACCATGCGGAGGCAAGACGACGGGACAGTCGCGGCTGTGCACATTTTTCGAGAACCTAGGATGGAAGGTAAGTAGTTGCTATTCCGTTTCTTTGTAGTAGCCCATTTTCCCTACTTCATTTGTATTGTAAAAAAGAGATAAAAATTACAAAACAATGATCAGTAGAACACATTTATTTGCTAACGTCGTTATTTGATCCTTTTCGCCACGATTTTGTGGTCTGTTTGTGGACGCCGGTTCGTCTGGTTCGTCGTTATGATTAACAAGTTATTCACGTTTTCGAATTACGCCACTTGTCGTCGAGTCGTAGTATTATATTAACAAGCTACTAGCTCATAAATATTTCATTGCCTTGCTAGCTATCCGTGCGTTCGATCATTAACGTAACATGATTTGATTTGTTTCCAATAGGTTCGAATGGCAACATGATTTAGATTGATGGTTAGCTTGTTTATTTTAAACAACATTGATGTCATAAGTCAAAGAGCATTAAGTAAATTAATCAGTGTTTTGGTGTAAACATCAAAAGTTGTCTGTTAGAGTCCGATACACCACGTTCGTTGCTATATATTGAATAGAGAGACGTTATTGATTTCATGTTATTGTCATACCCACGTGCGAATTTTTGCCCGTGTTAGATAAAATAGAGCTCATCCGTAGACGTGTTTTTTTTCTTGCTTCAAAGGCATATTGTGTTGTTCATTGCCAAGTAGCTTTTAGAATTTACTTAACCATTACCACCTTCCCTCCAAGCGATTCGATTGTGTTGATTTGAAACTTCCTCGTTTTTTTTTCTTATTTTGTTCACAATCAACAATATTCATGTTCATTAGAATCTCTCCCTTGCGTGCATTAAAAGGATCAAATAGTTTCCTCTATAGAATGGTTTTGTTCCATTTCTTTTTTAATTTTTGCAGGTTTTTCGCGTGCCTGAAACGGCCACAATCCTACTCAGGTACGGTTTAGAAACGTATCCATTTTTTATGACAAAGCTTCCGCTGCTGCCCCTTAAAAAAAGCATTAATAACAGGCAACAACAAACCCACCACCTGAATGCCTGATGAACGTTACTCATTTTGCTGGCTGGCTTCTTTGCGCTTCTTTTCTATCGAAATGAAAAGGAATTGCTTCTTTTGTTTTCTTAAATTTTAGTGCCTTTTAGCGCGCTCTGGATCGCATTAGAACTAAGGGAAGAAAAACGAATCATTCGATCGGGCAACCGTCAATTGTTTGGTTTTTCTTCCGATTAACTTCTCCACGCGTCTAGCCACGTGCCATTACTCACTATTTGAACCGTAGCTCCGCTTGTTGTCAGGATTTAAAGTAGAAAAATAGATGCCGAAAGCCGCAATATCGCAGCCAGTCTCAACTCAATTGCAATGCAGCCGTGCTACTAAAACTTTCAAGCAAAATCGATTGATTGTCTCCTGTATTACGTTTCCATTTTACAGCGGTGGTATCAAATTCGCCGATTTGGTGGCCGATGAAGGTAAGGGACACAATTGCTATGAATAATAATAATCAATCGGAAGGAGCTTTCCGTTCCGTTCCGTTCGTTCGCTTTTCTCTACTGCGGTAGCTTTATGCCCTTCCAATTAACGATTCATCATGCTATCATTAACCGGAAGTTACGGGTGTACATTCGAAGATTTTCCTTTACAACCAACTCTCCTGTAGAACGATGGAAAACTGCTCGATCAGATACACAAATAAGGCGTTCAAATCGGCTCACTATTCTTACAGCTGACGGATAAAATGTTTAATTATGTGATTAAAATCTATGTGGTTTTAGTAAACTTTGTTACCCTCATTTGTATACGACGACGAAATTTTTAGTGCAGTTTGAACTCGATGAGAGGGAAACGGGGGCAAAAAACTTTAAAAATTGTCATTAGTTTGTTTGGCAGTTTAGCGTCGAAAAGTTTCGTTGTCTACCATCGTACTCTGGCATGCAAACTTTGAGGGGAATCATTAAAGTGAGCAAATTGCTAACGACAATAATTCAAAGGTCACGCTATCTAGTTTGTTACTTGGCAGGTAAAACCGGGCTACCTTCCTTCGTCCCTTCCAGGGGTCGATAGCGTTGGGTGGTAGGGGGGGGGGGGGGAAACAATAGAAAAAAAAACTACTAATCATCTTTAAATGGTCGCACATTCATTTTGTTGTAACGTCGATTGATCGATGGATTCGGCAGAGGTATCGCGGCAAAATTCGTGATTCCGAGCTAAAGATAGGCCTATCTAGCAACACGCGCATTAGGTTAGGGGCGTATATTCATAATATCATTATCATGGCAGTCGCTTTCGCCTCGATCGTGTTTTTTTTTCGTGTCTTCGATTCGTTCCTTCCCACTATGTTCCCCGGTACTATGCGACATCGAAAAAAGGACACTCGTTGTTTCCGTATGTTTCCCGCACGGTGAACTTCACTAACGCAGATACTTGTTCTATAATATCAGATCCAACAAAAAAGAAAGCTCACGAGACGGTCACAACCACCGACAGCGCCTCCGCCACCAAGCCGCCCGTCTTTAAGGATGGCGTTCCGGAGCATAGTGTTATTGATATTGACAAAATTACAACATGTCCCCGGTGCATGGCTGCCGCCGTCGGGAGAGTTGGTGATGGTGAGTTTAATGCGCGCTGGCAGTTGTGTGAGCAAACACAGGACTCTCGAAACCACCGCCACCGCCCCCACACTCGAAAGAAGACGTTGTGTTGCTCCCTTCTGGCCGCCTCCACCATCCTTTCATGTCGCAAAAGGCGGCCTCCTCGCTGCTTGCCTTGTTATCATTTCGCGAACATTGCGTTTTCCTTTTTTTTTCGTTTATTGTAATTCCATTGTCATCGGTGGCATCGCGTACAACCACCGTACGACCAAAAAACGATGGTTGCCGATGGCTAATAAATGTTATATTCACCGTTCGCTACAATCGCTGCGCCTGTGTAGAGTCATTCCAGCGAGATCTGCCTTACCATTCGTCATTGCTTAGAGGCTAACACACATTGTGCCTGCAGTAATGTTGCAGCAGCTGCTGAATCTGCAAGTTTAGAAGAGCTATCTGATAAATACACTTGTAAACGTACGATCTGTTGCTAACCATGCTATTAATGTGCACCCTACTCGCAAGCCCGCAAAATAACACTTGTGCTTTAAATATTAACATTTTTCTCAAGTAGCGATTGTAATTTGAATATTACTGACAAAAGAGTTATTTTTTAAATGATTCCGTTAGCATCATTTAATGTGGAACAATTGAAATTTTGTTTCCATTCAACGTTTTTGAGTTGAGAAGAATCTATATTGTACCTATATGTTGTACAATTGTTCAGCTATCAGGTTAAACAAAGTGATTGCAACAGTAAATAACGATATTTTCAATCAAAACCAAGTCAAATCCAACTGCCTTTGACGTGGGGTGCGGAGCACAAAATTCTTATTTTTATTTATTTTCAGCAAGTTGATTTTCCGAAGATGCTGTTATATTCGTATCTTCGAATCAACTTATACTACAATCGAGCATATCAAAATGTAGTTTTCGTTCGACAGCAAATGACTTTACGCGTAGATAGTTTATGCACAACAGTTTAACGTTAACGGCTTGAAATTTGAAACACACCTTATCTCCTGTTTGTTAGTAAAGATTGCATTCCATTTCATACAAACTGAATGCTGAATGCAACACGTGCGGCTGTGCTGTCCCTGTGCGCGGGGTCAAGCAACTTAACGCAAGCGATACAATTCGAGAAATGTGTACGAGATAAATTGGTTGCAATGCAGTTTGAGAACGATTGTGATCAATTCCACCGTATTAATAACACACCGAGCCGTAAAGAAAATAAATAAATAAAACGTAAAACAAACCGCCGGTGTGTGCTTTGTTGCGGCACACTAAATCGAATCAATTTTGCTTTCATTGAGCACAACACCACGCCAGATCGAATATATCGTGGCTGCATGTTATCAGAATGCACACGCGCTTCAAGTGGTTGTGCCATTTCCTGCTGCGCCGGCGCATTGCAGTCAGCTGAGTCGCGCGCGCGCTATCGCAACCACATACACACATGTTATTTCAAAGCCAAGGCGAAGCACGATATTTTGAACCTCCCATCGAATGGTCGGGCCAAAGACTTACGACATGAGCGCTGTTTACATCTGCTGTTTCTGATTCGATGATGCGAGGGGATTTAGAAGTGGGAGGAATACGGATGGGAGGAAATAAAAAAAAAGCGCAAAAGGAAGACGCCTTTCATTGTCCTACCGCTACGCGCTAGTATCTTATCTTGAATCGCAGCACTTCAGCTTAAACTTATCTGATTTACATGTCATGTTGAGAAGATGATAGAAAAAGAAAACGCCGTACATGCCGTACGTCACACCTCCAGTCCGTGTCGACTAATCAGTACGGAAGTACTCATTATCACACGGTTCCCGCGGCGTTCCCTAAGGTGTTTAGATTCCCGCAAAATCCTCCCCGTCTCTCGAGGGTGCTGTTTGAAGAGGAGTGGTCCACTTTCAACTCGATGTTGCAATGGGAAGACACCCTCCCCGGGTCCCAGGGCAAGGACAACCGGGGCGTGTGAGTCGTCGTTGCGCAACCACACCAACGTCACTAGAACGATTTACTTTCCTTCGCGTAGCGGAAAGGTCGTGCTGAGGGTTCTCTGGCTGGCTGTGGTTGGCTGATTTGCAAATAATTCGTCGCCAGACGGACATGTGACCCAACCGAGCGTAACCGCTGCTCGTCGGTATGACAAATCCTCGGTTGTGTGATGTCCTCGTGTGGTGGGAGAGGAAATCTTCCTTTTTTTGTTAGCTCTTATCTTTTACCGCCTGTAGTTATTAGCTGCGGGAGAGTGGCAATCACACAAAATTAGTGCTAATCTGTGGACACTCAGGTTCGCTCCTTCGTTTGATGGCATGTGTTGACGTTAGCAGTTAACACGCGACTTTTGGGGAGTGACACTTTTCATCGCGTATCAATTCATCTTCATTAAAAAAAGCGGTACCGTCGCTTGTAGAAAAGGTGCGCGGAGGCGTTTATTTTTTTTCGAATTATTTCTGGTACTACCATCGATCACTCTTGCAGTATGAGAGCTGTAGAGGGTTCAAAAACAGACAGGATTGAGATTTAAAAAATAAGATGGGTTGCAAGAAGATTTTTCGTATTTGCACCCACGTTTTAATAGGGAGATTAAACCGCTCATCTTTCGCCTCGGAACTATGCCAAAGTGTCATCAATTTTTTTTTAATTTATCGTTGAGGCAGTTTCTTTATATACAGCACAGTACAGCAAGTTTTGACATTGTAATTAAACAGTTATCAACGGATGACGAAGCGTTACGTCGAAGGGCAAAAGTGACTCAATACAGGCCTGATCGTTTGAGCACGTTCTATAATTAAATAAACATCTCTGATTACCGCTTCCAAGTAGGTTAGGTGCATTTTTTGCTACGGACGTGCCCATCTTGTTATCTGCTCATAGTATGGTACGAAGCACAGAAGGTATTTTTTTTTGCACTACCCACTACTATCACACTTTGTTGATCAATTAATCTGTTTGAACCATCGAAACTGCTGGGACATGTGTTAAAGATTGTTTGAAAACAGGTTCTCGCTGGGAGAGGTGTAAACAACACGACCGGGTGGTAGATTGTGTAGATTCTTACCTATGCAACTTGATTATCACTACTGCCGTTCGAACATCTGCAATGATAAGCGTTAGGGTAATGTTTCGCAAGCTTTCGCAATGCGGCCATCAAACTAATCACACTTTCAGAATGTATCGTAATGTACTCACAAAACATGACTATGAATCGCATCTCGTCGCCGAAAAGCATTGTGGTTATCATGAGCTGATTTTCCATCGTTCACAGCCCGTTGTGTATTATTAGTGTGCTAAAAATGTTTACAATCTAGAACACCTAGTATGTTGCATCTTGATCTTGTGTGCATGATACGATTGGTTGCGTGTTATATTGATGATAAAAACGTTTCGTTGGTTCCAGTATACAAGTTTCAGGAAAATTTGCTCCGAACGATGATTCAGATCGAGAACACGTATTTTGAGCTGGGTAGAACGAGCAACAAGAACTGTTTGATCATCTGCGATCGCGGCTTCATGGATGCCAGTGCATGTAAGACAAGCTATCATATGTCAGGATTTAAGGTACAGCGCCGATTACTAACTCGTTTGTGTTTTTGATGTTTTTTATGCAGATATCTCAAAAGAAAAATGGGATCGAATGATGCGCTCAAACAACTGGAACCCGGTAGAGCTGCGTGACAATCGGTACAATCAAATCATCCACATGGTATCGGCTGCTAACGGTGCGGAACAGTTCTACGCAACGGAGGAGCATTCGTGCCGCTCGGAAGGAGTCTCGTTGGCCCGCGAACTCGATTACAAGGCGGCATCGGCTTGGATAGGCCATCCGTATTTCGACGTGATCGACAATTCCACCGACTTCGAGAACAAAGTCAACCGCATGATCGAGTGCGTGTGTCAGAAGCTTGGCATCGACATTGGCGATCGCTTGTCGATCACTTCGCGGAAAGTTAAATTCTTGGGTAATGCATCATCTGTTTTTATGCACGTTATTGACAAAGCAAATGGTCACAATCACAATGTAAATGTTTGCTTTTCTATTGCAGTGTCCGGTCCCGTTCCTGCGGATTCAGCGTTCCCCGCTTTCCAAGACTTCGAGGTAGTGCATAACTATTTGCAGTGTGCTGGCCCGCGGGTGCAGGCTCGCTTACGCAAACGCGGCCAGAATGGGCGTTGGAGCTACATTCACACGATCCGCCGGCCGCAACAGCATGGCCAATCGATTGAGGTACGAACGCAGCTGTCGCATCGCGATTATTTGAACATGCTGACCCAGCGGGATGACGCGCACTTCAGCATCTTCAAGAAGCGACGCTGCTTCTTGGTGAACAACCAGTACTTCCAGATGGATATCTACAAGGAGCCGAGTCATCCAAGGTACGTATGGCGTCAAGTACGTTCTGAATTCGGCTAAATTATCGCTGCATTCCCTGTGCGACAGATGTAAGGGGTTGATCCTGTTAGAAACGTACACTTCGCTGACCGGAGATAAACTGCAGGCCATCTTGCCGAAATTTTTAAATATCGTCAAGGAAGTCACCGGACAACCAGACTACTCGATGTTCAACCTATCGCTACGAGAAGACTGGAACAACACGAAGAAGTTCTGCTATTCGTTGCATGGTAAGAACACCTGCTGCCATCGAACGGCGGACAGTACTACCACAAACACGAACACCACATCCACCACCACTCCCACCATTGCTACCGCCACTGCTACTACTGATACTGGTGTAGATAAGGCTGGCGAGGCTTTAACTGAAGATATTAAGTAGACTACCCACCAGATGTTGAGGTGCAAATGGTAAAGCGCATTACTGCTCTATTTCCTGGTTGGTAAAAAATGTGCAGTGAGCGAAAGATTTGTGTAGCTTTCGCTTAACCTTTATTCATTTAAGTTTACGTTCTCTCTTTGCTTCTCTTTGCTTAGTTTTTTTTTAATTTGCTAGTGCACCGTATCATACAACTCTGCATCGTATTTCTCCTATTGCTCCTATGGTTTTAGATCTATTTTCTGTTTTACAAAACGTCTTAATTGTTTTGTTTCGTCACAAGATTTTTTAAAACCCAAGTTTACCGCATTTCCTTTGTTTTGTAAATATTTTTTTATTATATTTAAATTCAATTATTTTAATAGAGGCAACTATTTCTTTTCTAGTTTTTTTTTCTAATACCAATTCAATAAGGAAGACACAGATTACGAGGAAATGTGTATTGATTTGTTTTGTGTTCAATTTCCAGTCCCAATGAAACAGTTATTCTCCTTTTCTAATCTCAAATGCACATTGATGCGTTAGCGATGAAGTAAAGGATACGGTCTGGCTGTGAAAGTTTATTTTAAATTCTTTTGCTATACGCTTTTCTTATCAGTCGTTCAAACACTTGGTGTATGGGTGAACAGATAATTTCTTTAACACTTTGACTGCCAAGGCGCTTAACGAACGTCAGTTCATATGATTCAATATGATTGCTTGATCTTACAAATTTACGCTGAAGTACTATCCGTGCTGGTTAAAAATGTCACAGCTAGTTTTCAGCCCATCGGATAGTTATGATGAAATCATCGCAGCTGCAAGCAAAAAAAAACAATCATTACAGAATCATATCACCCGTGAATATGATAGAGCTGCTATCCAAACTATTAGGCAAAGATTTGATTTAAGATGACGAAGCTCGGATTAATGTGGAGAAACCTTATACATAAAGTTCGAATTGTCATGATGTTATTCATCACTAACAAAATTAATTACTAAAATATGGTTTGAATGTAGAAGTGTCACTCAAAATGGGTCACACGGCAGTCCAAGTGTTAAGTATTGAAAAAAAATTCCCCGAGATGATCCTGATAAATTTTACATTCATTAATATGCCGTAAATTGACACTCCTTTCGCATTGATCCCATCAGTATTGGCTTGATTTTAATTCGCTAACCAAAAAAAAAATCACAAACGATACAAACTATTGGTACCAAATTATGCTAAATTTTACGAATGCGTTTGTTTTTTCTCTCTTTTCTTCCCCATGTCCTTTTTCTTTCTTTCTTCGTTTGCTTTTTGTCTCTTTTTCTCTTTAAACCAAAACTTAGATCAAGATGATGCCGATGTTAAAACGAACGGGCACTCACATAAGATGGTCAATCATGATCACGATCAGAACGTAGTTGTACATCAGAAAAATGCACGAGTAAGAGTATTGTTGTGAGCATGTGCGCTTGTGATGATTGTGGTTCATAAAGGATGGCGCGAGATAAACGAAAGTGGAATGAACGTGTTTGCTTGTAGCATGCACAGTTGTTGCAGTGGAAGTACGATCGAAGGAAAAACACATGTCGGCCATCTTACGTGTTGTCCTGTCGTGACTCAGAAGCAGAGGTAATTGCAACGGATAGGTAACGCAATGGAAGATTAGCTATGAATCCTTTAATTTCACTAGAAAACGTGAGCCTGATTAGATTATATTTGTGTTATTCTAGTGCTGCTTTTTGTTAGTTCATTTTTTATGTCGGCCAATTTTTGTGTCACAGGCTCTTTTCAGTAATCAAGAGTGGAAAAATTTTCTTTTTTTTGCGATGCAATTTCACTATAAAACTTTTTCCGATATTGTTTGCGTCATTTCTTTAGCGTTTCTTTTTTGTCAATATATTTTTTGAAAAATGTTGCTTTCATAATGGACGGCCAGACGACTACTAAACGTTGAAACAAAAGTAATGGAGTTTTTCGATACTTATACGGCAATAGCTTACTTAAAAGTTTTACATTGCAAAACTGTCACTTCCCGATGGTTTAGGCGGAAGTTGTTTTTTTAACAGATGGACCAGTTTACTTTATTGTCCAGCAAAATGTCGAAAGTACATTTGCTTTTGCCCGATAGTAATACGAATGCCAGTACCAAAAGCCAAAATGCGTTCAATCTCTTCCGAGATGAACTATAATAAAAATAAACCCCCCTGAAGCAGGGAGTCCTAAACAACACAATACTACCTCTGTCATCCGGTGAAGAAATAACCTGCTTTTTCATCCTACTACATGGTAAAAATATTGGTTATTCACGGAACCTTTTTTGTTTGCAATGTTGTATTCGACAACAGCCCGGGAACTCGCACTTGTTTTGTTGAGCAGCTGTGCGTTATTCATTTTTGTTTCTTTAATTGTGTATGTCAATTGTAAAGTAGATACAGTTTTGTTATTTGATCTTTTTTATGTTCTCCTTTATTACCACATACTGCTGTCGCGTTTGGGTAATAATTTCGGAAAGAGTTTCATGTTTGGCTGCAATAAAATTGCATGCATTTGGTGCTATAATACTTGCTGATGAAGAGACTTCTCAGTTTTTCCCCGGAGTTGGATTAAGAAATTAG
Organism: Anopheles nili; assembly: GCF_943737925.1. Taxonomy (NCBI): domain Eukaryota; kingdom Metazoa; phylum Arthropoda; class Insecta; order Diptera; family Culicidae; genus Anopheles; species Anopheles nili. Next base: position 43,802,139 of record NC_071292.1, read on the forward strand.
ACGCCAAGTATTTTTATGCCTTTCGTTTTTGATACACCAATGTACTTAACTGCAAACATAGTAAAACAAAAACAAAAAAAAAAACAACAAAACACGACATACGCTCGTCCAATATTTGCGTGCAAAGGGGGTCCATCGAAATCAAATTCTTGCCCTGAAAGCTTGTTTGTCCCTTGCTCAATCAGCAAATGCATATTCGCAGGAGTGCGTAAAGCTGGATTTTTGCTGCTCCGCGATTTTTTGATTTCAAAATTGTTGGATTTCTTATACACGACAAACATGTAGAATACAATAAGCGAAAAGATGGCCAACATTTGCAGACATGCGCGCGATCAGTTTTAGATGCGGTGTGTACGATGGAGCGTGTGATCTATGAAGAACCAGGGCTTAGAAAAAAAATATAAAGAAGCGTAAGCTGTACCGCCGTTTGCATCGGTGGCGGCAACTCGTTGCGAACACTTTTTTATGTGTGAATATTCGTACTATTTTATGATAAAGACGTAGATCACAAGTGGCGACACCAATCATAATAAATGTTAGTAAAGCATGCAAACAACAGCTAACTGATGATTGTCATAGAAGAAGGAGAAGCAGTGTAGTAGAGCAGAGAGATTTCAATTCTAACAACACAGAAACATGAACATGTATATCCGTGCTAGGAACAAGACGATAAAAGTCTCAATAAGCAAGAAGTACTAAAGAAACTTTAAAAGAGAACACACACACTGTTATCGATGTATTTTATATTAAAATGTAAAACAGTCATGTAAACCAAACCTCTCTCAGATTGAAAACAACAGCAAAGCTATATTTCGAATAAAAAAAAACTGAAAACCAATATTGATGGCATAAAAAATAAACATATTGCAGTTCTAACAACATTTGTTTCTATGACTTCTTTTTTTTCAAAAATCGAACGATAAGCGTTTAAGCTGTTAGCATTTGAAAGCAGAAAAAAAGCCACCTTATCGAATTCCGTTTCCGTGCACGTGCTTTTTTTTGCAAGCAGCCCATTTACCGCCAAGCCATCATCGCTGGTTTCAAATTCAATGAATTTCTCAAATGTAATTTAAGATGTTTTTTTGGTGTTGTTTTGCCTTTTCAAAGAAACTCATAATGCATTGTAAAGGATGCCGTTAATGTACACAGAAGGATATGCGTGCAATTTACTTTCAATGTTTTTTTTGCGGCTGAATGCATGTTGTTATGGTTTGCAAACTGTCAAACTAGATGCCCGATAGGCCACTCATTGTGCATAAAAATTGTGACAGGAGTTTGACAGCGCTTTTCTTCATGCGAGAAAGACGAAGAAACGCAGCATCGTACAGTAAAAAACATAGAAGTTGTTTTCGATCACCTTGTTTGGCATCGACCGCCCGTTGTTTTATGGAAAAAGTACAATCAATCTAGCGGCTGGCACAATGGGTAAACGCCCTTTATCACGGAAGGAGATCGAAGAGCAGAAAAAGCGCGAGGATGAGGCGGCAGCGGCCCACGTAAGTGCAGAACTGCATATCCCTTTTCCCAAACCACCATATATCCTTCCAAATACCGTACCGACAAATGGCTCAAAGCCACCATAAATCTAACACACACCGCGTGTGTCGGATTGCTCGCACCGACCGACCGTGTACGAACTGCAGCTAATCCTAGTTGACAATTTAAGGCATTCAAAGAGTTTGTGGAAACATTTCAAGAAGCACCATCCAAAATATCGAAAGTATGGGTGAAGGCAGGCACGTACGATGCGGGCTCGAGAAGTAAGTGTACCCATGATGCTGTGTGTGTGTGTGTATCTGGGCTAGCTTGGATCTGTACACTATTTGGTCCTTTTTTTCTTCATCTTCCAGAGGAAGACACAAAGGACAGGGGAAAATTGTACAAACCCCAGTCCCGGCTCGAGTCCGATCACGAAAAATCGATGGAGTACGTAAAGATGGTTGCCAGTGAAAATCGAAAAGATTCGGCACTGGGCAAAAAACGCAACCAGGAAAAGAAGAAGAGCAACCTGGAGATGTTCAAGGAGGAGCTGCGTCAAATTCAGGAAGAACGTGAGGAGCGTCACAAGTACAAACACGCTGCCCGTAACATGCTGCCCGGGACGAGCTCGTCCACCGAGGCGGACCCGGTGTACAAGGAATCCGAATCTGGTTCGTTCGATAACGGTGATCCGAACACGACCAATCTGTATCTCGGGAACCTGAATCCAAAGGTAGGCTGGGAGAAGAATTTCTTTGCTCCGGAAACGTGATGTAATTGGGTTTCATTTCGTCGCCGTAGATATCAGAGCAGGCGTTGATGGAGCTGTTCGGAAAGTATGGACCCTTGGCGAGCATAAAAATCATGTGGCCCCGGTCGGAGGAGGAAAAGATGCGTAATCGTAACTGTGGCTTCGTGGCGTACATGAGCCGTAGGGATGCGGAACGTGCTTTGCGGGCATTAAATGGACGCGATGTGATGGGTTACGAGATGAAGCTTGGTTGGGGCAAATCGGTTCCGATTATGACACATCCCATCTACATACCGCCGAAGCTGCTCGCTTACACGTTGCCACCGCCACCGTCTGGATTGCCGTTCAATTCTCAGCCACATCCGACGGACACGGAAAACATCCCAAAGATGACCTCCGGCGCTTACATGTCGGAACCGGAGCTGAAGGAGCAGATGGATGCGGTGTTGCTCAAATCGGTGGTAAAAGTCGTCATTCCGACTGAGCGCCCGCTGCTGATGCTTATCCACCGGATGGTGGAGTTCGTAATCCGCGAGGGTCCCATGTTCGAAGCGTTGATCATGACCCGCGAGATGGATAATCCGATGTACAAGTGAGTGTGTGTGTGTGTGCGGTGGCATCACGGTACCCAAGGTGGCATCTAAAAACCTTCGTTCGTTCGTTTTAGATTTCTGTTTGAAAATGAAAGTCCAGCACACATCTACTACCGGTGGAAGCTGTTCTCGTTGCTGCAGGGAGATACACCGGCCGAATGGCGTACGAAGGAATTTCGTATGTTCAAGAATGGGTCCATCTGGAAACCACCACCGATCAATTTCTACACCCAGGGTATGCCCGACGAACTGTTGGCCGACGAGGAAGGCATCGAAGCCAACAAGGGGAATCTTTCCGTGGCGTACGTATTATTCCTATTAAAGAACCATCCTCTTCAGGCGATTGTTTAATCCGTAAAGGCCACTGCTTGTGTACGTTTGTAGCCAGCGGGACCGGCTCGAGGATCTCATACGGCATCTCACGCCCGAGCGGCAGAAAATCGGCGACGCGATGATATTCTGCATCGAGCACGCGGACGCAGCGGAGGAAATTTGCGAATGTATCACCGAGTCGCTGTCGTCGAACGAAACCGTGGTGAAGAAGAAGGTCGCACGGATCTACCTGATCTCGGACATCCTGCACAACTCGGCGGTGAAGGTGCAGAATGCGAGCTTCTTCCGCAAGGCGATGGAAAGGAACCTGCTGGACATTTTTCGCAACCTGAACGCGTACTACATGCAGCTAGACAGCCGACTCAAGGCGGAGGGTTTCAAGAGCCGCGTGATGGGTGTGTTCCGGGCGTGGGAAGAGTGGACGATATATCCGCGCGAGTTCCTCGTCAAGCTACAGCACACGTTCCTCGGCATTCAGATGGTAAGCGATGGCTTCAGAATGCGTGTTGAAAGTCGTTGCTTAATGATGGTTCGTTTCAGACGGAAGTGAAGCAACCGGAAGAAGAACCGGATGAGGAGAAAGAGGACGAAGACCTGGACGGAGTGCCGTTGGATGGGGCGGCGTTGCTCAAAAGCGCCATGATGTGTGGTATGACGAGTGGTGGAACATCGGGAGGAGAGAATCGAACGCCACTGCTAAAGCACGACATCTACAGCGATGAGGATGATATCGATGGAATGCCACTGGCGGATGACGATATCGATGGGATGCCTCTGGACAGCGGTGCAATGGAGTCAAGCGGAAATGTCGACGTGGTTAGACGGACCGGAACATCCGTTTCCAGTGGCGATGGACGTATGATGGTTGGATCAGCAAAAGGTTGGTCGGATTTGGACGCAACTGGCGTGTCGTTACACGGTTGTTGACCGGGAAATTTATCGCTTCTTTCTTTTTCCCCAGGTAAAGCGGGTTCGTTCATTCCATCGAAATGGGAATCGGTCGATGCGGCTCAAATAGAAGCACAAGCTATCACCACGAGCAAGTGGGACACGCTGGATCCGGTCGTTCCCGAGCCACCAAAGATTAGCCTAAAGAAGGATGGTTCCGGGGGTGGCAAATACGGCGGCAAATACAGTGACGATGATGAGGATGACGACGACGACGTGGACGATGAGGATGATGATGAGGACGATGACATCGATGGGCAGCGAATAGATGAAGAAGGAGTTCGCACTGCACCGGATCAGGACGAATTACGGCGTGTGCGGTTGCGTGAGATCGAGGTAAAGATGGTGCAGTATCAGGACGAGTATGAATCCGGTGCGAGACAGGTGCGTTCGGGTTGGACACTCCACGAAGAGATTGACAATTACCGCATGAAGCTGATGAAGGAGATGGAGCAAGAGTTGCGACAAAAAGGGCGCGAAGAACCGAGCTGGCCAGCATCAGATGAGGACAGTCGGTCGAGAAGGGGTGTGAAACGTCCCACAAGCCCGGACAGGTAGGTTACACCGAGGCGTGTGTTTTGGCGAAAGAACCACCGTTTGTTAACGGAGATGTTTTCGTTTTGCAGGTCCCGAAAGCACAAACGGAATCGTCAGTCAGGTCGTTCACCGGACGGAAGTGGAAATTACGGCGATCGAAAGCGAGACTCGGCATCACCGGAATCGAAATCATCGAAACGCCGTCATTCAAGCAGCTCATCGGAAGATGATCGAGAACCGAGGGAACGATCGGGAGGCCGGTATCGCTATTCTTCCGAACGTTCCGCGTCACCGGGTGGTCAGGTGGCTTCAAGTTCCTCCCGTACCAGCAAGTACGATCTGCTTGGATCTCCAACACGCTCATCAGCCACGACGACAACCGAATCGACGTACGATAAGTACGAGCAGCGTCGGGAACCACGGGATGGTCGCGATAGTCGTCGGGATAAGAAGGAAACGAGTCGCGATCGGACACAAACGTCACACGAGCGATCGGGAGATCATCGCGATCATCACCGGGACCATCGAAGTCGGGATCGTGACTCACGGAGTAGCACACATGGACGCGATCGTGAGCGTGATCGAGGAAATCGTGATCACCGTGAACGTGATCGAGAGTATGATCGCGATCGTGACGGAGATGGTGATGGAGGTAGCTCTTCCCGGTATCGGGAACGGACGAAGGACAGCTACAGTAGTAGTAGTGGTAGCTCTAAGAAGGAATCTTCCGCTAGCTCGAAGTACGACGACAGAAGTCACAGTAAGCGATATCGGTAGGCGACGTGCGTGCGTGTGCGTGTGTCGCATTTGCAAATCTTCTTTAAGTAGAGTAGTCACTTGCCAAACACGAATGTGCGGGCGGTGGATAATCTCGACAAAGTAGCAGAGTAATGTATGTTTCGCTCCTAAGAGGCGCCACAATTTCCTCGTTGCGCAGTGAATAAACCCCTAAGATATTGCTCTTCAACTAAACTCTTCGTGAAATGCAAGCAGACGGAACATTTATTCACATTAAGGTTTATGTGGTTATCGGAGAGACTGTCCCGCTCCCCTACCCGGAGTTTTACTCCGTGTCCATCTCGGAGGAATCTTCATCGCTATCATCATTCGAACTGTCGTCATCTTCCTCATCATCGTCGTCGTCGTCATCGTCATCATCGTCTGATGAATCACCTTCGCTATCCGAGCCGAGCCATTCGCTGGAGTTTAAGCTGTTTGCAATGAGGGTCTTCCAAACGTCCAGCTTGTGTAGATCTATCGACGATGTAACAAAGCAAAAGATTAACATAAAATTGGCCTGCCATTGCTGTGAAGTGATCTCTTACCGAGAGAATACAGGTCGCTGAGGGTGAATTGTCTTGAGCCGGACTCGAACAAACCTCCGTAAACGTACAGGTGTCCTTTACACACGACCGTCGCAGCGTTCATCCTCGGCGAAGGACCACCAAGGTCAAGCACCTCGCCGTCAGCTGAGTCAGCGGTTTTGGTCGCTCCTTTCGCACTCACGGTTCCACTTCCTCCCACTGTCATCGTGAAAACGCCATCATCCGAGACGACTTTAGCATCAGCCGTGGGAGGATCATTTTTCGGTTCGTCCTGCATCTTCACTCCGTCATTCGAGGCCTTTCCGGCATTCTTGCGAGTCTTCGCCGCCAGTTCAAGCTTTCGCCAGGAACAACTGGCCGTATCGAGCGCGTGCAGCTCGTTACTAAACAACCCCCGGACGTCCTCTTCGTCCTCCTCCGTGTCCATTACACCACCAAGTGCGTACGCTTTCCCGTTCGGAGCCAACGCGACAGCCATTCCGCTTCGTGGTGCTGGCTTTTTCCCATTCGCTTTAACACTCGTCCACTTGTACGTCTGCTGACCGGTGGTGCTTTTGCTATCCGCTTTATCGGCCACAAGCGCAACCATGTCCGTGTGCGTTGTCCCACGATCGACTTCCTTCTTGACGGTCGCCTTCGAATAACCACCCCAGATGAGAATCTTCCCGTCCGCGTTCGCTACCATACAGCATCCGGAGCGAGCCGGTGGAGCCACCCCAGCCGGTTCCACCTTCGTCCAGGTGTAGCTTTCCAGCGAGAACGCGTACAAATCGTTAAAGTACCGGTACGAAGCGTTGTTATCGTGAAACCCACCGAACACGAACAACTTTTTCCTCGTGGCAACCATCCGGTGGCCACTCCGGGCACTCGGTCCGTTCGGTGCGTTCAGCTTCTCCCACTGTTTCTGCGCCATCCGGTACACCCACAGATCGCGGTAGTGGTAGAACTGAAGCTGTGAGGGTGACGCGTACTCGCCCCCGAACAGCCAAATTTGACCACCGTCCGTCGCGACGGATACCATCTGATGGCCGCTGCGTGGCGCCGGACAGATGGATGATTTCAGTGTTTTCCATTCGTTCTTGGCCGGACTGTACGAGTAGAAGTCACCGTAGATGGTGGTCGATTGGCCGTTAAAGAACTCGCCCCCGTGCAGGAAGATTTCGTCCCGATCCGCCGGATGGGCGCAGATGCCCACGTTTACCCGGGCCGTTGGCGGTGGACACACGATTTCCGTCAGATCCGACGATCGGGTGTCCTTCGTTTCGTACTTGGCGACGATGTTTTCGATGTCCTCCTGTGTTAGGCGGCGGTGAAATGTTAGTTCCTTAGAATCGTAACCGGCTCCACTTGGTCGGTTTCGAACAATCGATACTTACCTCACCCAGCTTGGCGAGCAGCCGCTTCTGCTTGGCCACCAGCTTTTTGTCCGTTTTCATGGACGTCTTTTCGGCACCTTTGCCTTTCTTTTTGTTTTTATCCTTGCGGCCCATCGTGCGAGGGGTGGAATCAATCGAACGTGGGTTTTTGGGTTGGCTCAGTCACAATACACCGGGCAACGTGTTTTTTTTGACTGCTTCTACTTCTTTCTTTCACGTGTTTATCGTTCGCCCAGCGATTCCGTGGCCTTTTTGTGTTTGTTTTTTCCACTAAACCAAGGCAGCCCGTGTAAAGGACAGGTGCCGAAATGCACGAGGAAGCTCACGAGAGGGATTAACTGGGATGCTTTATATCGAAATAAGCTTATATCTTTGCCACTTTGAATGCCGATCAAAACAAACCCGCGCGCATACCCACATGTGCGCTTGACGTGACACCCGCCACAGATGGGGATTGGTTTTGTTTACACAGTTTCGCATACGTCAAACGCACGATTGGTGTAAATACGGAATACTGATTCAGTTATTTATAACAAGTTGTTGCCTTTTATTTAAAAATAAAGTTATAGAATTGAAAACGGTGCTTACCCGTTTTAATCGTTGTTGATAACAAACATTCTACGAAACAAACACGTGTAAGCGCACCTTAAGCAAAACAATCCGCTGCGCCATATTTCCAGCAGGTGGCGCTGTAATCGCTTAGAAGAATCATTCACCAGCCTAAAGTCGGAGGTTTTTTACATGATCTTAGTGATAGAATTGCTGCAATATCATGAATAATAGTCGAGCAATTTGCAGTTGCTTATATTCAATTGGGATTTAAGCATATTTTTGCTATTTTGGTACAAATAAATGGGCTCAACGAGCATCGAAACGCTGTGGCACATGGGAGTGCAAAAGTCCTTTGGAACATAAGACACACAAATCTTATAATACAAGAGTTTGCATACACTGTATCGAAGAACACCTTGTTAGTTTGCATATAGTTCACGTTTATTGCGGAAACAATTTAACACATACAAAAAAAGCTATCTGTAAGCAGAGCGTAGTGCAGATGAAAAATTCACCCTTCACACGCACGCACGCATACATTTCATCGTTAATGTACGCGTGAGCGGGAAGTGCATCGAAGCGCTTAAATGTACGTCGGTCGCCAGTTGGAATCGAACCCGCAAGCCGTGTCGGAATCGGAATCACCCATCGATTCACCATCAGGATTTTCCGACAACGGTCCCACCGGTGCTCGCACCTGACTCGGTGTCGTTGGTACGCTCTGGCTGAAGTGATCGCTGTTAGGATCGAACTCGATGTCACGCTTTTGACGTCGTTTCTTCACCGCACCAAACTTTGGTGGTGGCATGGCCGAATCCTCTGGCTGCTGAAATGAAGGAGTCGAACGCGATTAAGGACGAACGCGGGAATGCTTCAAAAAGGGGTCCTTCCGGAACGCACCTGAATGTTGTCTGCCGAGCCCCAGGATTTGTGCAGTTTGTCGATGAAAAGCGTCGCCGCATCGGGTGGAGCGCTGTTTCTAATCACGGTTGGGGGCAAGCGCGTCTGGTTGGTGCCGACTCCCAAAAAGTTGCTGAAGGCTTCGGTGGTTTTCTTCACCCGCACGTTCAGCGAGCCAATCCTCAGGAAGCCGGAGTCTTTTTCTAAACGAACGTAGGCGGAAGTTTAAGCGGGCGAACTTCTTTCACCTTTTAGGACAAGATCACTTACCTGAGTGCTTTTTCCGTGCCTTGATTTCTGCGTTGCACCAAAGAGAGGAGAATGAAAATGAACATAACACTGGTTTGGTTTGGTTGGGTTGAGCAAAGCGAGGAAGCAAAACGTTAACCACACGCTCGAGCATGCAGAAGCGATTGGAGAAGGTGCTAACTACGAGTTACGTGACGAAGTAGAGCAGAAGATCTTAAGCGGAAGGATACTTTAGTCAAACGAGAGAAACGTCTTCCAAACGAAGCCCTTAAACTAAATGCAAGCTTTTGTTAATTCAAAATTCTAGTCTTTGAGGCAGATTAATCGAGTGTAAAATACCTTTCGCTATCATTATGATAAGAAGATGTTATAGATGAAAAATGTAATGTATAGATGCAAACGATGAAATAGTCATGCCAAGAATATTACGAGTCTAGAAATGGGTATCAATAATTAATCGACAAATGGGGAAGAAAAGTTGTCAAGCGATACTATATCATATCTTACTATTAAATCTTCACAAAATGAATACAACATTAAGATAGATCGTTCACGTCAGGCTCTCAGAGAGTTAATTATGCGAGGCATTTAGAAGAAAATAAGCTGACACTAGTTCATTTTGTTGGCCAATTGAGTTGGATATTAAAACGATACAGTTTTAAGTGATCGATCTCACGATCACGATCACCATCAGCTTTCAATTTATGGAGGTTTTATCACGAAATTATTCTCTAAACGAGCTTCCTAAACAGTCCTATATGATTCCTTGACTTGAAGGAGCTACTTCTGCATGTTGGCCTGGTGTCCTTACAGCAATCATCGGAATAAGGCTTTATACACCCCGCTTGCGACAACAGACTTGTCATTTTACCTTCATTTGACTACTGTTCCGTGCTGAGCGCCGTCCGTTTTGCTTGAAATTGAATCGTAAATTCGCGTGTATCGCACGGACCCCATTTGTTGGCAAGATTAGCTGCCAACTGGTGCTCGATTCAGGCTGGGCAAAAGAAAAGGGGTTTACAAATGCATCCCTCAATGCGGGGGTGTGCGTGTGTGTGTGTGTCCTTATCCAGCAGCATGCAGAGCGTTTCACACCTCACGAGACATTGTGGCGGCGAGCGAACAGACATAAAAAAATGCTCTTATCCACCTTAGCGATATCCGTACACCCGATTTTGTGTGTGTGTGAAACTGGCCCTTTCGTGCCCACTTATCTGGCTCCTTCGCTTATCGCACGCCCTCTCGCGAGGAGAACGAGCTGATCTTTTATCCTTTTATCTCCTTCTCGCTGCTGGGACGGGAAAACGTCGCTTTAAAGCCCAACCGAATGAGAGCGAGGGAGAGAGAGAGAGAGAGAGAGAGCATGAAAAAAAGCAATGTAAAATCAATTCCACGGGCGGGGTGGGACGTCACACACACGCGCACGCGCACGCGGATTAAAATCCACCTTCCCTCATATCTCCCCCACCCAACTGACAACGGGGGTGGCCACCCTCGTGGGGGTAGAAAGAAAAACCCGCCCCAAACGCGGGGTAGGGGTGTGTATGTGTGTGCGAATCAGTGTGTACCGGGCTTTTATCCGAGCTTTTAATCTACTTATTAATAACCCTCCTCCCTTCTCTTCGGACCAGGGCTTTCTCCTCCAACAACTCCTTCCATAGTTAGTTGGGGTGGCAAAAAAACCTCAAGATGGCCGCTCTGCGTGTAAGCGAAACGCCTGCACGTTGTCTCGTGCGCGCAGTTGTTCGTTTGGGGATTATAACGCGCGATGGGGCGGCCACGAGAGAGAGAGAGAGAGAGCGAAAAAAAAACCGAGCAAAAAATAAGGAAAAAGCTTATGGCGAAGGAAGCCAAATCCCTGCCCCGCTCGGCACGCTTCTTGTGGTCGATTTTTTCGCCTTCTTCTTGCAAACGATGTCAATCTTTTGCTGCGCGATTTGAAATGCAACAAATTAAAAAAAATCCCCGTCTGGAGGGTGGCCGCGTTGCATTCGGTTCGCTGGGTGGCGTTTTTTGTGTGTGTGAGAGAGAGTGCATTACCTTCGGTCGTGTTTTGTTGTGTTTGTGGTTTTACTATTGTTTTTGCATGGTGAGAGAGTGTGTTTGGTGGGGGGGAGGGGGTTGTATTTTTTTTGTAAACGACTACAAATGTTACAATTTGTCCAACATTCAAGACGGCTTATCCGTGACCGACAAACACATACACACGGCAAATGGAGTGCATTCTCGGGGGTGTTTTTGCCTTTTGTTTTTCCGAGCTAAGGCCAAGAAATGCTCCCCACCACGGAGAACCATTCTGGCGCGTTCTTTGGCCACAAAAAACCCCTCATTGGTGTTGACTTCCGTGGTGTTTTTTTTGCCACTTCAACTCCATTAAGCGCTTTTGCAGATCTGAGCTCATGATAAGGCACTGATAAACGCGAAATAGCCCACATGCAGAACGATTCGAGCAAGCACCTTCTTTTTCTCACACATACACACACACACACAAACGCAGGCACCTGAAGTGCATTGCTTTGATCGCAACGTCCTCGTGACACGCTGGACATGAGTTTACACTTGCAAATTTGCCCCGAGATCTGGCACATCATCCATTAGCCCCGGACACGGTGTTGGAAGCCTTCTACGGCTCAGTTTCAAGCACGTGTATCCTTGTTACCGCTGCTCCTGCCGTTAGTGCTTCTTTTGCGATCGATAAAGCGCCATCAGCCTCACTGGTCGAATCTTGACAGCAGCGTTGTCATGGAAACGTTCATCCACGGCATGCTGGGTATGATTGTTTTACGATTGCTCCACTTCCCGCAGGAGATCCATAACACCATCGACTCCCTTAGTTAACACTGCGTTTACACTCACTCGTTCATCGATCAAACACGAGCAATTTCACGCGTTCGACCCCGGGCGCGCTAGAAGATAATCTACCTGTGCCGGGGGAACAGATGTGGAGATATGTACGTTTTTTTTTATTGGCGTGTAATTTCTGCACGTGCCCCATTATCGTGCACCCAGGCCGGATCGACATCCAGATCGATCATCGCAGCAATTGCAGCGTGAACCGTGGCCATCGATCGTGCCATCGATAAAACAGGGCTCTGCTTCTGCTCCAAATCCAATTGAGCATAAAATTACCGTTCTCAGTGGTTGAGCTTTTTTTTCTTTCCTATGGCCCAGTTTGCTCCACTATCAGAGTTGTGCTGGGAGGATTCCAACAAACCGAATGAGCTCTGGCTGGCAGAGGCAGCAAAAAAAGAAGGGAAACATAACTAGAAATTAAGACATGCTGCTGCTGCTCCTGCTGCTGTTCCCTTCATGCGGTCTCTCTCGCTAAGTGTGGTGGTTAAGTGTTTTTGCGTCGTCAACATGAACTTTGCTGTTTGCGAGAAATATGCATTCCCGCGCTCTCGAGAGGGCTTCGTTTTTTTTTGTTCAAGCGAACCGGAAAAACATTAATTGCACACGGGCGAAAGGGAAGGTCAGCTGCCCTAAGGGGCAGCGTCCCAACAAAACCTTCCTCCCAACCCGAGGCCGGCAACAGACTTGCATCGGGCTCGGGGGCTCGGGAGCTCGTATAATTGGGCTTGGGAATGGTTCCCTTCGCAAAAAGGACACATTGGCGACCCATTTACATACACATGCGCCGTTACGTGCCTGCGTCGTCGCGTATATTTGCGTTTCGGAGCCTTATTTCGAGGCCCGTAAATTGCCATCATCGACAATTCACGGTTTTAACGGTTGCTCAACCACCGACCAATTGAGGATCTCTCTCTCTCGCTCTCTCCCTGTTGATGATAACGTTTTGCCCGTAACGAAAGGGGCGCGATAACAGCGAGCGAGCGAAGCCAAAACGAAGCGATAAAAGCGAACGAAGGAAAGCCTGCCCAGGATATCGGTGTCCTCTTGGGGTGCGCGCGTTCAGTTCATTCATCGGCCGTCCCATTTGCACATCCTCACAGCCGTAAACAAATTACCATTTCGAGAGGTGGAGGATTACTTCATGCCGTGTGTGTTAAAAAAAGCGAGCTGGCCCGATCACTACCGGACCGCAGTAAATTGATAATATGGGGATATGGGTTCATATAATTTAGGCATCAGCACGCGCACCTCGACCAGCTGACGAGTCCGATGATCGATGATTGTGGCGATTGAGGAACTGCATGGCTGCATGATAAGACGGCTGCCCTTTTGGCTAGGGAATGTCGTCCTCGATCCCAGCCGGTGACACAACTGTCAATCAATTAAGGAGAGAGAGAAAGTCGCAAGCTGCCACGATCTTGGTGACGGAGGAAAAACCACGATAAGCGGAACACCCGGTGGTCAGGAGCGAGGATGTTCGATCTCTAGGTTGGCCTTTTTTTTGTTGGTCCTATGCTCGCTATCATTATGACCAGGTTGATGTGCACCTTTCGCGGACCCGCGGCGAAGATAACTTCACTTTGCCGGTGATTAACGGAAACCCGGACATGTGGCGCGTTGCAATGTTGCTTGGTGTGTACAATTTGACTACGCGTTTTGTTACAGCGCTGGTACGACACGCGGAAGAGCGCGAAAATGGCACGCATTGTTCGTGTAATTGGGGTTGCAAATTTTTGCGACACCGCAGCTTGTTGCAAATACAGCCGAGTCGGTGATCGAGCTCGCGATGGCGATCATGGTGGGGGCCAATTACTGAATTTAATCAAGACCGCACGCTGACGCGCATACCATTACTGTCACAAGGTGTAAAACGGCATTTTTGGGGACGATGAATAAACATTCAAGGCTTCTGCGTTGTTTCTGTACGCGCGAAGATCAGCGATCAGGATATGCGGAAGGTGTTGCACTATTAATTGCATCGGTTAAGCAAAAGGTCGCATATTAAATATGAAGGATTAAGTCACCGTGTTTTGTGGCATTGATTGAACGAACAGAAGAAGTTTGAGCTCGGCTTTATATTAAAACCCCCCCCAAATGGTTAACACACACTTTGCATACAAATGTTGGCTAATAAAAAAGGGGGACAAAATTTAATCTAGAAAAAGCGTAACTAAAGAAAAACAAAACACGTTCCTTCCTCGTTCAAGAAGGATTTTAATTCTGCGTCTAACACTGCGAAAGGAAAAAGGGAAAGCGTTCTTGTTTTTTTTTTGGCTAGCGTAATTCGTGCTGGTTAACTACACAACACGGGCACACGAAAGGAACATTGTAAAAATATTTGCAAACAAAAAAAAAACGCATGCCAACCCACAGAACAGCCGTCGCGTGCGGGTGAGAAGCAAACACAGACACACAGAGCAAAATGATTAGAGAAACAAACGGGATCAAACACTTGCCTCCAGGACGACGATAGGGCGTGCCAGGTGGAAAAACCACTGTTAACGGGCTGTAACCGCATGGCTTGAATTTCTGCCAGTTTCCGTGGGGTGGTGGGTTTATATGTGCGCGTACGCAAGATTATTAGTATTTTCCACACCACACCGAGCCAGCGTCCCCGAGTGAGCCGAGACGGGTTTTATGATCGTTTCCCGATTGGGCATTTTCCACCGGGGGTCGTGTTTACGGTCGCGGAAGGATTACACGCGTCCGTGAGCCGAAAACGCCGTAATACGCGTGCCCGCGAGTACACACACGCGTGAAAAGCACGCCAGGTGAGAGGATCCCGAAGAAGAAGAAGAAGAAGAAGGTCCGCAATAAGGATGATAAGGCGGCCGCGTGTGGAGATCGTTCCGTTCGTGATGGGGTGATTAGAATGCAAATAAGAGAGAGAAAATAGAGAGGCGTATGAATTTTAATTAAACATTACCGAGGCTCCTTTCGGAAGGATACAGTGTTGTTATTTTTTCTCTCTCTCTTTCTCTCTCTCTCTCATCCTGGCTGCCACCGTAACGGCCAATATCGGCGGATTAGACCGTGTAATGCAACCGGGTTTATGGGCTGCAGGGACTACAATCCCGTGGATGGCGACATGTGTGCTATTGTTGGCAGACAGGCAGACAGGCTGCGAGGGAGAAATACACTTACTAGCTAAAGTGCACGCGATAAGGCACTCACAAAGGAATGGCAGCGTTTAATTGTGTGAATTGTGGGAATTTGTGACGCGATGAATGGTTTTTTTTTCCCCGTGAGCACGAAACAAGCGAGAAAGGATGACGAACGCGTTCGATTTTCCACCGACAAGGAAAGGAGAAATGCTTAATCGAGTTAACGGGCGGGGCACGATTAAGTAGTTACCGAAATCGCCAGTTAAAGCCACTGGTCCGGAAACCACCCCTGGTAATTGAGAATAACGACGTGAGAGAGCGATGGGGTTTTTCCTCCCTCCCCACGGTAGCCGGGATAACAAATTGCGAAAATGGGCTCGCGTTTTCATACGACGTAAAATTTCATTTATGCAGGAGTGTGCAAGCAAGATGCACGGGGGGGGGGGGGGCAAAAGATTGTTTGCGAGAACGTTATCATCCCGATAAAGCAGCTGCATTAAGTATGCATGTTTTAAGTGGCTTTTTCATTGGTCATTTCTTGGCACGATGGTCGGTGTGGGGATATGAAAAAAAAATACGTAAATAAAGAAAGAAAAAACCATTGTTGCTGCTCCGTTGCAGACCCATCTATACCCTTCTGATAATGATTGCACACCCTCGTTTTTGCTGGTTCGAACACCAGCAGCAGTATGGCCGCTTCAAACGCTAGAATGCAATTAATTGTGCAGCTTTTATTCCGCGCGTTCGGCCCGTTTCTTCCGTGCGGTCCGGTGGGTTTGAGTTTGGTAACGATTTTAATTAAAAAATGATAAGCCCCCCCATTGCCGAATGCACATGCGTCGATGCATCGGACATGCAACGGTGCATGCAGTGGAAAACAGGGATCCATCTGGCTGGGGAGCAATAGAGCAGGGCTAGGAAAAACAAGATGAAATCACAATTTTATTATCATTTAAGAAGCAAACCAACCATGGGTAAGAGGCTCGAATGGACGTGTGAGAATGCGGCCACAAATGAAGCGCTAAAGCGAACGTGAGCAGGATGAATGAAATAATAACAGAAGGTATAGTCAAACGGAAGTGAGAGTAAAAACAAAAAGGTATGCTAAGGAACCGATCGAATAGATGCGAGAATGATGAAAAATAACATAACCAAAAAAGAAAGCAAGAGCTTGGGCATGCAATTAATACTTTTATTTCTATAGATAAATACAACGGGAAAAATAGAAGAATAAATGAAGGGGAACAGACCGAGCATGCAGGGATTATTGCACTCCATGGCACCGACATTTCCGGGCTAAAAATGCACTACGCAAATTAAATTAAAATTGAAATATTATAGAATTAAAATCGCCAAAGAAAACAACAAGCCAACTACAGTACTGGTTAGAAGCGAACTACGTTTACAATCCAGGTGGTTTAAACTCGATTGGTGGCGTTTCGCTTCTTCCGGAAGAAGCTCTGGTGTGAGCGATTTCGCCGATCCAGCGATGGGCTCGAGGATGGCGAATTTACCGGAAGCGAAAGAACACCACCACCACCACCACTGGCACTAGAGTCCGGTCGGGGTTTGACGGAGTTACGATTGTTATTATTATCCGCAGTGGTGCGGATGGCCACCGGTGAACTGTGGAAATTGTCCACAAACACCTGCAGGGACGTGGGATCTGTCGTTGATGGACGCTGGCGGCGCTTTCGGCGCATAAACGTTCCACCCCGGGTTAAGGGTGAAAGCGTCTTCGACGGAAGGGTGAAGAATTTCTCATGCTTAGAGACTTTGCGTTCATACTCACTGCTGTACGTCGAGGCGGATACGCTCGTCATCTGCTTCTGGTATTCCAGCGCCTTTTTGCCGCTCCAATCGAGCAGGTCACGATCGGCTTCTGTGAAAATTAGCGAGAGAGAGAGAGAGAGAGAAAACAATCAGCGCACAATCTGGAGATGAAGTCATTTATGCTAGCCGCATGTTATCGTTCTTTGGCGACCTTTATTAGGTTGCAAGTTGTAAAAAAATGCCAGAAAAATCACGACAATCGCATTACAATCTTTTTCGAATCGCTGCAAAATTATAACCCTCCAGCAATGGTGAGAATATAAATGAGAACACACGGACATTATAACCCGCAACCGCTGGAAAAAAAAAAAACAAAATGAACAGCCTTCGGTCGCAGTGCTGGTCCGCTAAAATGTGACCTAAACAGTTGACGTTTGAAATGAAGCTGACAAATCCGTCTCCATTGGCACTAATTAATTCATCACCTAAGCCAAAAATAATTAACCATCGTGCAGCCAACAAAACATTGTCCGGAATCGCATCATCACGCGGGCTCGCGTTTCGGTTTCAAGCGCCGTTCCCAAAAATCCGTCCGTGGGGAGGTCTCTCTTTCTTTCCACTTTTGTGGTTTTGTTTGCTTGCGAGAGAGTGGAGATTTTCAGCAGATAATGGGTTATTCGCTTTCCCGTTTGTTGCGTACGCGCGAGGACCGATAATATCTATCGATGATAAATTTCGGGCTCAACGCTTAATTAGAGTACGGTTGGATCCGCGAAGTGGCCGCGACACCGACGCGATCTGTCAAAGCTGTCTGTCTCTTCCCCACGAACCACACGTTGGTTAGCGATCGATTAGACACTTTTCCCGCGCGACTGTTGTTCTTCGCCTCCTTTGGTCATTCGCCACCCTCTTGGGAGTCGCGACTAATGATGCGGCTTCTCGGACCCGAACCATGGAAAGGCGTCGAAGGGGGAATAAAAAAAAAAGAAAACACCGTCAGGCAGGTTGTGAGCCACCCCCAGCATTGGGAAGGCACAATTTGTGTGCGAGGTTTGGTGTTATCGTCTGTCAATCAAAAGTTATCGATCAATTTATTTTCCTTATCACACGCGCGCTCGCGTAACCTTTAACGTTGAGGGATTCGCTGCTCTAGCCGGGTCTCAGCTTGTCTGTCTGCCTGTCGGCTGGAGGGTGGGTTTTGATTTTTGGCCGTCTGCCGCGGGGTCCTACCGACTTCGAGTGAGTGATGAAAGCCGGCGTGACAAACGACATGGGGAAGAAATTGGGTGTGTGCACGTCCGCACGATTTCGTAATTTGGTGAAACCTCTACCCCTGGAACGGGGGTTGTTTTTGGTGCGCGAGGGTGGCTTTTTTGGGGACATTTCTACTACTGCCGCACAGGCAATCGAGCCGACTCTAAACTGACCGCTAGGCGGCAACGAAAAGACACGGGCGGATTTTTCAATCGATCCCACTCACGATCCTTCAGTTGGAAAAGGGGTTCTTTTCGCTCCAGCACACTTTAAATGGCTGCTAGAACGGGTTGAGATTAGGTATTTTTTTCGGCACCAGCTTGATGATCAGCTTCTGATCGGATTTTTGGACGATCCGGTGTCACGACAGCGGTCTGACGCATTTCGTAGCTTCAAAGCGTGTCCCATTCACAAGCCGATCGAGGACTCGCAAAGGAAAAAAAAGGTGCACATTGCGATCAAACAAGTTGCGTGTGGCTGTCAGAGGGATGAATGATTTATAGATCACTCTCACTTTCGTGCTTTTCCACATGCCGCCGGAGGGATACCTGTTTTATGCTTCAAAAGAGCACGGATTTCTCAATGGAGATGATAGTGTTTGAATAACTTAATCAGCTTGGATGAATACTTGAGAACTTCTTCAAGAATGTGAATAAGAGAAACCACAATTGTTCACAATGGAGCGTTTGTAGTGTACGGAATTGGATAAAATTTCCTGCAATAATCATGTAAGAGGGACTTCGTTTGTTCCTTTTGGAAGTGAATTTAATCTAATCTTAATTGATTGAATTTAGCCTAAAAATCATGGGAATCTACAGGCCCCCGATCCCCGATTGTAGATAAATTATTATGACGATACTTACTGTAAACGTTGCATAAAAGTTCAAAAATGTCATTCCGCCCGAACTGTGTGGCAATGTGCAGCGCCGTGTAGCCCTGGAAAGAGAGAAGAAAAAAAAAACGACACAGCATCAGAACCACATAATTAGAAGCAAATTGAAGTTACACCACTCAGCGCATCCCTCCGGTTGCGTAACTGATTCGTTCCACACAATCCGATAGCCGTGAAAAACTCCCGACGCGAGATTGCCAGAGGGTTAGAGTGGGGTGACACTTTAAAGATTAAGCTTGAAATTGCCACCATTCCGGGCCTGGCACGCCCAAACCCAAAAAGAACCGTGATAAAAGAGGTGGCAGTAGGCTCTGGAGGCATTCATACATTTGACTGACAGATGACAGAAGTTGGACGATGAATTTCCCAGCCTGTCACCGTTTGTTGTGGCCCGCAGCAAAGTGTGCTGTGAAAAACGTCATTATTATGCCACCGGAAAGCACGCTTCGGGAGATCCGAAAGAACCAACAACAAAAAAAAAAGCTTCACCATGGCCAATACACGCAAACGCGCCCGATGAATTCCCTGCCGATCTGATGCATTTGCAATGAGCGCCAAGTTCACAAACATGGCTCACGCTTCTTTCGGTTTCGGTTTTATCGTTCGCCTGCATCGACAGTAAATAGGCGGATGGTACGGGCCAGCAAAAAAAAAAGCTCTCGTGATGGGAAGCCACTGGGAAGGTATTAAAATAAAGCAATAAAAAAATCGCCACAAATAGGCCACCTTTCGAACGAACGCAAAAATTCAATACACCGCGCGTTTGTTGCCGCTTCGCGTACGCTGTAAACATCAACATATGCATCAAATGTTTATAATGTTGTCACGTATCCTTTGATAAGCGGAACTGATCAGGTCTTTTTTTATTTTGTTCCAACCCAACCCAGCCGTTGTTCGCGCGCTGCTCGCTTTATATTTCCGTCCCAACTGTCTAACCCTTCTCGGGTGCAACGTGTGCGCGCGCCTGTCCCTTCCGTTATATATGTAATTTTTTTTTTACTCTCTTCTTCAATATTTTATTTTAATTCAAACGCGGCCATCACGGGTGCCCCTGTGTTCGGTGACGGCTGGGTGACCGAAGATTGGCTGCTGCCGTTTTGGGCGAAATTAAAAACTTTAAAGCGCCCGAAGGGGTGTGAGTGTGTTGGGTGCGCGAACGGCAAACCGGAAAGGATATTCGGCCCGGCAAGCGCAATCCTTGTTCCAATCAACGTGTGCCGTTCGATGGTGGAAAAAAACAGAGAGAGGGAACACAGCAGCGGGGAATAAAAACACATTTTCACACGGCAAAAGTGCGAGCATTATTGCATACGGCGCGCGGCCAGTCGAACGGGATGTCGGGATTCCGGTGGGTCCTGCTTTTTTTTTCTTCTTCTTCTCTTCTGCTCCGTTTGGTTGATGCTTCACCCGTTCCGGGGGAAATTTCGTTCAATTTTTCCGCGGCATCGGATGCGCGTGTGTCTCGATCATGTGTTGCGGCGTTTGGGAGGCGCGAGTTATTGATTTCACGACCATCGGTCCCCGACCGGATGGAGGGATTGAACCGATTTTCAATAAGACATATTGCGAAGCTAATCTGGTGTGAAAACATGCTGGCAATTTATTTCCACTACTTTCGAGGTGTATTATTTATTTTTCCTTGTCGCTGGGTGCGTTGCTTTGCGCGTGCATCGTTTTTCCTGCGGCGTTCTGTAAAAGAACGTCAAGCCAACGACCAGTTTTCCATCCCAGACCGCCATCGCAGTCGGACAAAAGGCTAGGTTTTGTGAAAATGCAAACCACCATCAACGCGTCGCACCGGACACTTGGAATGAAAAATGATACAACCAACATTGTACAGCAATTAGCGGCAATGTCTTGGGTTAAATTATAATGAAATCTTAAATTTCAAATCGATTGCGAACCCGGCCGTGTCACTCGCTTGTTTCAGCCGTTCGTTCGCTGGCGGAGATTGCGGAAAGCCGATACCATACATAATACACCAGGTTTCATGTGTTCACAGCAATCTAAACCCATCATCGGTTCGGGACGCAAACGGAAATGCCGATTCTCGCTTCAAAAAACACACACACACACCAAGCAGGAAACCGCGCGCGTCTCCGACAATTTGCCATTCGCATCCAATCCAGGACTAGCATTCGGGAAGAAAATAGAAAACGATGTGTGTGTCTTCGCCCGTGAGGCCAACGGAATGAGACGGAAATGGTCTTGGTCGTCATTCTAAGATGAGGATGGTCGGCTTTTTGCTATCCGATCGAATGATACTCATCGGATGGTGCTCGAAAAGGACGACACTGCTTCCAAGGGGGAAGGATGCTTGCGTATTTGCATTCATCCAAAAACACATTCTCTCGCTCCCCATCAACCGGCAAGCGTCACAAACGCAACCGTACCGTAGCCGCAGCCGCAGCACATTCAAACATAAATAAATAAACTCCAACATCAATTGAATCGCTTTTCGAATGTTTCCTTCCGTTTCTCGCGTTCCTTCCGCCGCATCCACCGAAGGCATGCGCCAGCGAAGACATGCACACAGGACTTTTGTCTCACCTTTTCCACGAACCGTTTTCATCAGCAGACATGTTTGTGTGTCCGCTTTCCCGCTTTCCAGCTCCATCTCGGCCACACCCGGGGCTTCCCGTTTTGGTCTTTTTGATTTGACCTAACACTTTCACCCAAACAGCACCCACACCTTTTGCTCCTGAACCACTAGTGCAAACTATCGTGTGCAAGTGATCCTGTCACACTGGGCTGGCCTCCTTGTGCCAACAACGGCACCAGCCCGTGATGATGGCTGTGGGCAAACAAATTCATCTAACCGTAGATTTACATGAAGATTCCGTTCCCGGGCTGGTGCAATCCTTTCGTTCGAACCCACCCCCGGAAAAACCCTTCGCAGGACGCGCGCAAGACGAATCAAAAGGAGGATTCTGCCTCTCCCACAGTCGGTTATAATAAATGAAATATTTTATGTATGTCTCACCCGCAACACTATTTGCATTGCACTGTGGCACACACACACACACACACACACACACACACACACACACACACACACACACACACACACACCTACGACTGGGACACACGCTGGCGACAGTGATGGGAAATGGGAAATGAAATTTTCCAATCAAAAAGCTCCTCGCTTCCTCGACATTGGGCCTTTGATGAGTTGGAATCGTAAACCAGGTTGCCTATTGATGGAAGGAAAAGCTCTCCAACCAGCCGGTTTTCGATTGCACCCAGATTGTTTGCTTTCCATGCCCGTGTGTGCCCGTGTGTTTGTGTGCGTGTTTCTGAAGGGACAGATTGGTTTGCTCAGCAAACAACACCGGAGAAAGCTAGACGAGATGCCACGAGCAGGAACGATGTTTTATAAAATTGTCATCGTTTACCGAGTGGCGTAATTTGTACCCGGGTGTGTTTGCTTCGTAGTAATTGAAAACATTTACCATGCGCTGGAAGTGTTGGATTGATCGATCGAGCTGTTTACGAAGGTTAACATGCGTTTTAAATTAATTGCCAAAACGAAACTTTTACTGTGTGATATGTTGGAGTTTGGTGTTTCGAAACAAACCGTCAAATGTTCGGGTTATACTTTTGGGAAGTAAAAACGCACTCCAGAACTTTAAAAGTTGTTATAATAGGAACAAATGAACGCATCCCTGCGACAAGGGACAACCGAAATTCGTTCGCTCCAATTGACGCCACATTTCATTCGCTTCACTCGCGGTACAGAAAATCGGAAAAAATATCCACAACTAGCCCGCGGATTGTGGGACGTTTTAATTTTCCCCGGATTGTCCTTGCGTGTGATGACACACAACTGGGAACTGGTTGCCGGGAAGAGTCACTCGAAACTCGAAGCGGCCCACGGGGTTTTTTTTTTCAAACTCACCCCAAGTCGTACGGTACATACCTGGGAGGGCTTGTTTTGCTCGTGTGTGGTAATCTTGTAAAATGTAAACCAACAAAGAGCAGAACTCGCCCCCCCGGTTCGGTGGGCGCATTCTTTTTTTCGACGTTATGAAAGACCGGTGACAAAAGAAAAAAAAATCGTGCACACGCTCCGTTGCAGTTATGAAACTTTGTGGTAGGTAAAATAGTACGCCACCAATGCACTTTTTTGCCGACCACGACGCGAAACACACCAGAGTGATACATTCCGTTGGGCGTGCGGACATTCCACCGTCGATCGCATGCTGCTGCCGGTAGCCATTAGGAAGAGGACGTCCCTTAAGGATGGGAATAAAATAAAATTGTCCTCTCTCGCGGAACGAAAAAAAAATATATATGGCTCAAGAAGAATATCGAAAAATAAACAACCTGCCCTGAGGGTGGTTGATGATCGTTTTTTTTTTCTTCTTCTCGCTTTTACCGTCCTGCAAAAACCTTCAAGTAGCGCCAGCTACCACGATCACTTTCCTCGCCCTTTTTGCACGTTTATATTTATTTCTCTCCCCACTCCATCCGACACGATCGTTTTTTATGCAGATGTTTTTCTTTTTTGTGTTTAAACGTAAAGGAGAATCGCGAGAGGCAGAAAACTGCACTGTACTATGCAAAAACACTGGGCACGATGGTGGTGCAGGATCGTCGCCAATACACTACCCAGCCATAAACCTTCGCTATCAGATAGATAGTGAAATGTTTGGTCACGATTTTTCCACCAACAACCGCGATCGGTACGGCTTCGGTGGTAGCTTCGGTCAGCCGCAGCACCCAGCGCTAAGGGCAAAGAAAGAAAGAAAAAAAAACGTTCGCCGATCGGTGGCGGAAGGAATGGTTAAATTGAGATTCCTGGTCGAGGAAATAATTAAACAATTTTATTCAACAAATTAGTTTTTAATTCCATCTGTCCTGCGCGCTTCGGCTACTCCGGCGGGATGATGATGAAGATCGCCACCGCCACCGTGCACTATTTGCCGTGGCAAAGAAAGTAGCATTATGCGAACGATCCTGACCATTACACCAAATCGTCGATCGGCTCCGCGTCAGGTCGTTCGCAAACCGCGTAAGTACGTAAACAATCGTTTATAAGACCCTGGCTGCATGCATTACCGCGGTTTGTCGTACGTGTTTAAAGCCGTTGCATATAAACAGGCAAAAATGCATATTCGAAGGTCACGCGGTTCGCGATACTGACCGAAAGATACCGGCCGGGAACGCTAGAATGTGTGATACTATGTACTCCTGCCGATGCTTAAGCGTGCAACAGAACAAGGAGAGTTGCAAACATGCATGCATATTACGCGTCCGTGTGTGTTTCGGTCTTTGAAAGCGATTGGTTACCCCCTTTTTCTAGCGCAAACAGGCAAGTTGGCTGGCAAATTATTAGTGTAACATCGTGTCGAGCTCGGAACCGATGCCGCGTCGTTATGGATCGGTGGTAGAAGGGCCGTAAAGAAAAGTATATTAATATGCATGCATAATTTTTCACAGCCATTCAAATTAGTCCCACATAAACAATTAAGATGATGCGATGATGCCGGCGAGTGGTGCTTGTGTGGTGGCGCCTAGGGCACATTCTGGAAAAACGGGGCCCCTTTTTTTCCCTGGGCTGTTTGCCTGGGCACGCGCGACGGTACCATCTGCGAAGAAGTATTACCGCGCGTTTTACGCTCTCGGAAGTGCATTTTTTACCCGACCGGGACCGAAAAAGGTGCGCAAGATGTTGCGGCAATGAATACCGGCGCGGCTAGCAGCGAACAATAGCGCGAGAGAGACGCGAATCCATTTATTTAGCGCACTACATTTATGTGTGAAACATTACAAAGTTATTGCTCTTTTTAGCCACACCGAAAGCATCGATTCGGGTTCATTAGCCTGTGTTTCCGGAGCGTGTGTGTGGTAGATTAATGTTTGGAGAGTAATTTCTAGCATCAGCATGGGAGTGTACAATTTTATTAAATGACAAATTTGGCCTAAGTAAACCATTAAAACAGCTTCATCATGTCTAAACAGTCAGATATCAAAAAAGGCCTATTGATTATTCAAAAACCAACCAAAAAAAGAGTTGTAATAGAAAATAGTAAAAAAGCAACGACAAATTTTCTGTAATTTGTATACTTAAAAACTGCACACAAATGGGTTGATTGATTGTTACAACAAAAAAACCCTCCACTAAAATGGTCCGTGCATTCGTTTCGTTTGGTGGACAAATTTATCATACTTTGTTTCGATCGTCGCTCACAGGTATAAAAAGAAATACCAACCAACCAACCAGCCCACCAACCACGGGGCCACGGTTCGTGTTCGTGTCGATCGTTGGCAGGCTAAAGCCCACGGAAGGATTTATCATTAACCTACGTCGTAGGGAAATAAATAAACCCGATAGCCTCCTCGCCCCGATACGGCCAGCAAACGGTAGGCGGATTGATGAATGAAGTTTTGATTTCCTGGCGCGGTCTCAATCCGCCGTTCCCCCGGGGGCCGGACCAGTTCATCAGGCGTTCGTTATCGTACCCAGAGGATCTCTCCCCGTCCGCATATCAAATGTGTTCGTGATTTGACAAGAGAATAAAACCTAAAAATCAACACCGCCGCACCGATCGCGGAGGTACTACGAGCCAGCGGCGGCGGCATCGGCTTTTTTGTTGCCCTTATCTCTGTGGCTTCACTTCGAACTTTGAAAAAGACGAAAAAAAAAACACATCCCTTTTTTTCCGCCCGAGAGTCCACAACCGAGACGTCGGGACCCGCGTGCCCGATAGTAGGCGCAAACCTGCTCTATTTGAAGCGATCGCTGTTTATCGAGGATGTTTCCTATTCGTTCGTAACCCATGAAGCTGGCTAGAAAGCGATATTTCGGGCAGCGTTCGACTAATTAAAGCAAATGTCTTTTATACAGTTCCGTTAATGAAATTATAAAAACTAATTAGCGCGCTCTAGGAGGAGCATTCCCGGACTCGGAACTGTCACTCCTTCAAGCAGATGTTTGAAAACAGCAGCAACAAGAGACAACAGGAGAAAACCAAACCCTAACCCGGCGATAGATTGCTGGTTCGTGTTCTTCTCACCTCCACAGACCTTTCAATCTCCCTTGGTGGGTTTCGAACTTTCGAATTTTATCAAACGAAAAAAGAATTCCCTGATGGTTCTCCTGATATCCGCGCGCATCTCGAGCGGGATGGCAAATTAACGGTCGGCTCTACCGCAGCTTTTATTTGTCGCTTTTTATGGCTGGGCTTCTGGCATAGCATGTCGAGGCCAGTGCGGTGGCAAAAAGGAAGGACCCGAAGCTGTTTTGATTTTAAGCATAACATAATTGCTCGTTGCTCCCTGATCACAAGGGGCTAGATTATCACGTTGTTTAGCCGCAGCCAAACGGCAATCAAAATTTAAATACAACCGCCCGCCTCGGCGCGCGATCTCGTTAGGTTTTTGGGGAACGATTTTTGGATGCACACACACTTACCCCGTTCTGTAGCGAATCCCCGGGACAGGTCCATCGTCCATCGCAGCAGGGAGCGTGTAGAAACAAACAAAAAAAAACGAAACATGGTGTTACATTAGAAAAACTCGTGCGCGCTACATCGATGCTACAGGCTACCGTAATACGCTCTATACTTACCGTTCGCGCGTTGACATCTGCTTTCAATTTACCGGCCACCAGTTTTACTACGTCCTCGTTTCCGTGCTTTGCTGCCCAATGCAGTGCCGTCTATAAAATCAGACAATCAGAGCCAGATAAAAGAAAAAGCCATTCAATATAGAGTTTAAATATGCGCGTTGCTCTTGAAGGAAGTAAAAAAAAAGTACTGAATAAAAATAAAGATTGTGTGAAACTCGCGAAAGAGATTAATTACAGATAGCAACGCAATCAGCAGAAGAGAACTGTGCACCTAGTTTTTTTTTCAATCTAGATAGGATCTCTGATTCACTCAGACAACAACTGCGTGATCGTGATTGCTCTATCACGCGCTCCAGATAAACGACCATCCTGTTGATGGCTACCCACACCACTCGGTATGGAACGATTCCGATAGCAATGGTAGAGTGGTTCTGAGTCATTAAAATGTATAAGATCACCGGTACGGTGATGAAATTATCCTAAGGTGCGTGCATGGAGGCTCTTTCGTGCTAACTCTCGAGTGCACCAGAACTGGGTGGCGGTTTCTTCAAACGTGTGAGATTATAAATTCGCATATTTACCAAACACCAATTATGGTTACACTTGTTTGTACACCGGAAACACATGTACTGTGAAAACGTTTTGGGTCGAAATAACCCAAGTCCGATCGTGATGTGGGCTTTCGTGGCAGATTGCTGGGTGTGTGCTTTTTTTTTTTGGTGAGCATTTTTCAAACCCAAACGACCAGCAACAGAACGCGCACCGTTTTAAAAGCTTGCTTTTATCAAGTATCAATCAACGGGGTTTTTAGCACATGTTTCGGCACTGGTTCGCGAGCGCTAGCGTGCCCGGGTGTCATAAATCTTTCACAGCAAAAACCCTCAAAATGTGCACCTAAACTAGAGCATTCTAGGGCGTGCGCAGCAGAAATGAGAATCGAAAAAAGCGCGTGGCCCAAGGCCGCGACTGACCGAAGCAAGCAGATCGGAAGTTCTCGCGTTATCGACAGGTGTGTATCGAGGAGAGGTTTTTTTTTTCGTTTGGCTTAACTTCAAATTTCTAAGCTGCGCCTTTCCATCAAAACCTAAACCCCCCCCGGAAAGGGATCGATGCGAAGGAATGCCTTTTGGCAACACCGAACCGGGTGCCGCAGATGCAGCTCCGTTGGGCGGCATAAATTATCGACATTAGCGGAAATACTCGTTTATTTTGGCAGCAATTACGTACCACTCACAGCTCGTAAATGGCCGGTGGCGTGCAAATTCCGGTATTCGGTAGCATATTTCATTTGGCGTTTATTTTTGTTTTCTCTTCTGCCGAACAAACCAGCCGGCTACAGGTGGCGATTTGGAAGCGTTGCATTATCTAAAGGTCTCCGCACAATTAGATCAGGAGTGGAACGAACGATTTAAGGATGAAGAAACACCTTTCAAAGGTTTGATTTATTTCTGTGCATTGTTCGAATGAGGTGCGCTAAACATTTAACTATTGTTTCAATGCTCTCACAAGAAAAGAATGAACAAACGCTGGACAAACCTTTACGGCACACGTAGCGTTAAAATCGATAAACGCACGTTAATTGTCTCAATATGCGCCACACGCACAAC
This sequence comes from Anopheles nili, assembly GCF_943737925.1. Lineage (NCBI taxonomy): Eukaryota > Metazoa > Arthropoda > Insecta > Diptera > Culicidae > Anopheles > Anopheles nili. The sequence goes on from NC_071292.1 coordinate 43,830,238, forward strand.
GGGTTGCTTCATGATTGAAGAAAAAAAAAAGCACGAATGCCACGATCGGAGAGTCACATTTTTTATCACGATTTTAAACACATTTCGGGGGGCTCACGTAACGATCGCTCACGACATTTAATTTAGTCATGACGATGGCCAGCGTGAGATGGATGCACAATTGGGAAAAGCGAACGCATGGGCATTTAAAATGCACTGGAGCATTTGTGTAACCCATTAAAATAGTGCTCTGTGACTCGTAATGCAACCGGCTGAATGATAAGTAATACAACGCTTCCACGGGAATGAAATGGTGGCTTTTGCCGGGCGTTCATAAGTGTGATGGTTAAATAAAATTTCATTAGCCAATCTGAAATCAAAGAATTAACGTGAAATTAGAACGTCATGCCTACGGTTCGTGGTATTTCCCTTTCGCCTGGTGGCACCATGCTTCGAATGTCCATGCTCAGAACTGCCAGCGAACGCGAAACCGAGAGCAAAGGTACGTCGTCTCGTGTGCACAACAGCGCAGCAAAACCACAACGCCAGCGTCGCCAGCGTCGCCAGCAATAACAACAATAATGACGGCAATTATGGGACGCGATAAAAATCACTTCCAGGGCACATATAAAATGTTAAATAGCTTCGCTTTGCGTGCTATCCTTTCGCGATCATACACGCCCCAACAGGCCTCAGCCCAAAAGGGATGGAGTTTTGTAGGGTTGCTTCTGGCATCCGTGGCACGGTTCTTCGGTTGGCCTTCACTCTCTCTCTCTCTCGCAAAACCCGCGTCTTCTCTTGCCCGCGAGGTGGATACGAAGGGCAGAAAACAAATGCCACCAGCGTACATACGAAAAGCGTGACCACGTGAATCCGCGCGTCCCTGGCTGACACGCATAAGCGAAGTGGATTTGCGGGGTTTTGTGAGCTAATAAAAAGCAAAAAAAAAAAAAAAGGACTGGCGTCCATTCCACCGGACGGAGTGAAAAATATTTATGCTCTCTCGCACCGGCCAACCAAGAGGTGGTACAGACTCGTTACAGATCCCGTACTTAACCCGTTTTTTTGTTTCACTTGCGAGAAATTGGAACATTTTCGGGACAAATATTTAGAGGCAACGCGTACGGCGGACGAACCGTCCGACTGCCTCCGTATGATTTATGTTGCACTCACGGAAGGGTCTAAGAAACGCTCGAAGTACCTCGGCCAGCCTGCGGTCGCCAAAGCATGGCTCCATTATGCTGCGACGGATTCACCTCAACGGAGAAGGTGGTCTCGACTCGCGACTCGCTTTCCGCGTGGGGACAAAACGTTATTCATCTCTGACCGTTGATCCACGATTATCCAACATTAACAGCCCTGCTCCTCGAAACCGTGCGGCAATCAGGCCGCATCGAGCCGGCTAACTGGACCAACGACAACGGGTTGGGTTTTGTGCAGAATTGCGCCAACCACCTTCAGGCCACCGGGCCACCAGAAGCTGCTGGCGACATCAGGAATGCGCCTTTGCATTGTCGACTGTCTCATCCGATTTTTGCGATTCCCATCAACGAACTTGCGCTCTGCGGGGGCGCCAGAGGTGCGCTGGGCATGTGTGTGTGTGTGTGAGAGAGAGAGAGAGTGAGAAAGAGTGGGAAGAGGTAGCAAAATTTTGCAATTGAAATTGCAGTTACACGATACGATGGCGCCAGCAGCGTGCAACAGTAGTGGCGTCGGCTAGCACCATTGCCGCAAGTAACAGTTTGCCCACAACGCCCTCAGCTCATGGGAAGGGCCGATTTCTGCCAAAGGGCCGAAGGACACAGACGACTGGGACACCACCGATGGACCAATGGAAAGCAAACAAACCGAAGGGGAAAAAAAGGCAAGCGAAAAACAAAAGCTCGTGCAACTGCACACCGAATCAACGTTGGTGGTTGCTTCGGTGCGTTTCACATGCCCGCGATCATTTCGAATTATCTCGACTTTGGCAAGGATATATGCCGTTGTGCCGTTGTGGAGGCACCAAGTAGGATGTTATCGCAAATATTACAAACAAGCAAACTAGAAAGCGCTGCGTTAATAAGGCTAGCGGGAATGTCTGGAGTCCTCGCAGAACTTTGAGTAAATGCAACAAAGTTGTAGCTGGAAAAACCTTTCGAAGAAAATGTTCACAAACCAATATGGAAAATTCTAACCCTCAATAAGAAGGATCCTTTTAGATGTTTTCAAGCTATCAGTCATATTTTTCTTGAAGCTGCAGGCTTTGTGTTTCAAGTTAAACCAACAAAAACCAGTCAATTGGAATGCTTTTAAATGTCAACGAAACCACCGATAATCTGAGTTCCGTACGATCACTCACACACGTGAAGGAAATGTGTCCCTTCCTGCACAGAACAGACGGCTTCAAAACACCGCATGTCGATTGCGTTGATATACGGCACGAGGTTGAAACCGTAAAATGGTGATTTGTACAAAAATTAATATTACAACAAATGATAACATATTGTCGAAAAAGGCGGGCAAAAACGCTGGCGGCGGCACCATCATTTTTGGGCGGGTTTGAATAAAAACGTTATTTTTTTTGCTCTCTCCGCCGAAGACATAATTTATGTTTATTAGCGAAAAATCTGTTCCGCGTCGTGTATTGTTGTCTCAATCTCGATGGCGATCCCAAAGCAGGCGAGCTTAGAGCTCAGGGGATTATGTTGCCAACGCCAGGCCGGGAAACCCTAGCAACACGGGTACTTCAAGCAAAGCCTACTTCGAAACTGGAGTAGATAAAGAAGCACCGAATGCGACATCTCCTACCGGTGCCAGCCAGCGAGCTACGGTGGCGACATTGGCGGTACCATGTTCGTCGGAAGATGCGCCAAGAGATGCTATCAGGATTTTGTATTCAAATTGCAAACGGTGGCAAATGGGGGGCCATCAGGGCGGTGGTGGTGTTGGTGGACCAGCGGATGGTGTCGTTTTCCCACCGACATTGGTTTCCTATCCACGGTGCCAGGGGGGAAAAAGCGCGACTCGTCGAATTTTTGGGCAAAACATCGTCGGCATTGGCGGCATCGTGTAACGTGGTGGTGCTACTTTTCTTTTCGCTTTTTTTTTGTTGTTGCATCCTTTCAACTCACGTGAACCGCGCGCAAAGGATGCGTGCCTGCCCCGTGTGATGTGAATGGTTTTCGAAATCAATTTGTTTGTTGTAAGTTTTGCCCTTTGCATCAGTGAAGTCTACATGCGAGAAGCATGAGATCTTGTCACTATTCGAATAACGAATACACGTGTTTTTGCCATTTCGGCTGAGCTTTTTCTTCGGTTGATGTGGATCGCGGCCCGGATCGACGGTCGGAGAGCACCGGTACTGGTTGATGGCTTATTTAGTTCAACGCAGAAGACGCATTATGCGCGAAAGTGACGATCGAATGAAGCTGGATGGCGGCTACCGTGGTGATTAGATCTGCCGCGATCGAACAACTTCGTTCGCACAATGCCACGCATTTTCGTGCAATCAATTACACGCGAAATTGAAGCTTCAAAATGGCCATCATCACGAAAAAAAGGTACCATTCCTTCTTGAACGAAACGACCTGGCTTTCGGTCAAAAAGGCGGCGCACATTGCGTTGCTTTCCAACCCGACCGAGCTGTATTTGATACGGCCTTTCCAACACCTCGACTACAATCGCATTAATGGGGCGGCTGGCGGACGATTGCAACACAGTTCCCGAACGAGCCAACCGGATGATATTCGATCCGCTTGAGGATCAAACACCGCCTGGGGGTGTTTTATTTTCGCCGTTAACGTGTGAGGGGATCGTTTCGCGCAAGCAAAAGGAATAACGATCGAAATGTCATTGTTTACCCCGCCAGCGCAGATGAACCCCATAAAGGGGGTTTTTTTTTTATTTTAACGCTTTCGACGCTCCTTGGCAGAAGCTTTTTAGCGTTGCACTCTCGAGAAGAGGTGTGCGGCTAAATTGCGACCCACGAAGCGCGACCCAAACGCGTTCTGGGACATGGTTCCGGCGGTGATGGCGGTGGCGCGACGCATTTGTTATTTATTTATTTTATTTTTTCACAGAAGCAGGACACAATTTTAAATATTCCCAGCAAAACATAACTTTTCAACGCGTTTGTGTGGCAAATATTCCAAATACGTGCGCGGAAAAAAGGGGGTTGGTTTTTATTTTTTTTTCTCCCTTCTTATGTTTCGTTCCGAAAAAGCACCCCGAACGGAAGATTCCACGTATCGCGGTGGTTGCGGGAGGACCTCAAAAGCCGACCCCATGGCCCGGATGGTTCGAAGGACGCGGGAAATATTTCTTTTGTGTCGCTGAGCCCGCAAGAGGACATATACTGGACCGCTGGGCGATCGTCGCGGTCGAGTCGCGACATTTTCGCCGTACCCGTGGTTATTTATTTGACTCCATTTGCGGGAGAAAATGAGACGAAAATTGCCCCGTAAAAATTATGGTGGATAAGCATTCTGCCGCTAAATGCATCACTTCGAGTGCCGCAGTCACACAGGTGACCCGCGAGGGGGTTTGGGGATTTAAAGATAATCGATTTCCAAAACCTTCGCGCTAGTGAAGATTGCTCACTATGCAAAGGAGTACATTTCTTTCACCGAAGCAAGCGGCATGGCGACGGACCGGGAAGAGCATTTTATGTCCTTTACTGGAAAGCGCTAATACACATACACCGCGTACGTGAAGTGAATCACATTCCTGCCATTTCGAGGATGCAACTCACAGGAGCTTTGCTGGAGCTCTGCTGGCGAAGCGAAGAAGCGAAGGAAAAACACTGCCAATAAGGCATTATCAACCGTATCAGTGGCTACCTTATTTTGGGAATGAAGTACGCCAAAAAGCCACGTTCTTCGCCGAGGGTTTATCCACCTTTTTTTTTTCGTTGCTCCTTCTGTCAAGCTTTTGTTTGCTTCCGCCCCACGATCCTACTCACATTACGCGCGCGCGCGCTTTTCTGCATTTCGTTTGCGGGCAAGCGTGCAGCCGTGCGAGTGTTTCGACCGCGTAAACGATCTTGAGTTGTGTCAGGTAACGCAACAAAAAAAAGCCCCCCAAGAAAAAAGAGAAGGAAATGTGAATTGTATCGTGCCGTGGTAGCGCATTGCGCGAGCAGCGAGGCCGAAATTATGCTCCCATTTTATCAAAATTTGTATCTACAAGCAATTTATTATCAGTGCGGTAGAAACGAAACGCAGGCCCCCCTTTCGTAAGGCCAGAAAAACCAGCCCAGACAGTTTTCTTCATCGCGAATACTTGTGCCATGGGGCTATGGGGCTATGGGGCTGGGAAAACAATAAGTTCTTCCCATCGTCCGCCAAGGGGACCTGTTTGTTTATGCTCAGCTTTCCTTCACGCGGTGGATCGTGGAACCGAGCTGGTGGTGTGTATCTCTGTGGGAGCTGGCTGCTTCATCGTTGATCGCAGAAGAGATGTTCGCACGCATGAGTTTCGATGAGTTCGCGGACCGGGCTCGATTGAAAGCCTCAGTGTGACCACCACCAGCACGGTGTTTTGGTCCACTGAAGACGGTACTGACCAATGGTTGGAATGGTTTTTGCGATCGTAATGCACCCGGGTGCAACCGAGTGATAGGCGAGTGGAAGGTAAATGGAAAAAACGCATCTCCGCGAACTGCGAAGGATGCGAGACAGGCAGCCAACGCACCAGGAACCAGATTATTGATAGAGATCAGCGAATCGTAATAGGGATCGTTTTTCTGTCGCTACGCGCCAAGTGTTTCGCGGTGCATCCGCGAGAGCTTCATGTTCGATGATAGTTTTATAGCATGAAAATGAAATCAAATAAACTAAATACTCACATACTACGCTTCCCCCCGGTATCGTTGGAAAAGTTGGCGAGTCGATGTTTCGGTGTTTCGGGCGCCCGTATCAGCAGCAGTATCGATTTCCAGATTCATCAGATTTATGATCGGTACGAATCGGAAAACACACATACGGTCGTTCCGTGGGATGGTGAGAGAGTGTGAGAGAGAGAGAGAGAGAGAGAGAGAGAAAAATAAACATTTAATAATTTATTCCATCATACATGCATTCGTTTAGCGGTTATGCGTTCCGTTTTGCGCCCGGTTTATGCTGTTTTGGCGTGGCGCACTCGTTTCCTATTTCCTGTTGTAGCGCTGTTTTGAGCGGACGTATGCACGATTCTGCAATTGGCGCCGGGCAAAGCCCCGTTTGCCCGTTTTTTTTTTGTGTGTCTCTGCCTATCCTGCCGTTAGGGGAATGAGCGAGCATTTAATTTATTTTAAGCCATATGATTTGAATTATGGCGAACAACACCATGTTGTGCTAGCTAGCATGCACAATTAAACAAACCAACAAAAAAAAAGAACAGCTTTTCCAGCTTTTTTGCTTCTTCCCTTGAAGCGGAAAAAATATTGTAATCGTTTTGCAATACGATCTTTCTCGTCAAATTTGAATGGAAAATATAACTAATGCTCATATCATACGTACGAATGATCAACATTTAGAAAGAATAATATGTTACAAGATCGGGTTGATTAGCCTTAAATATCTGTAATTTAATCTATCTTAAGCCTCATGAACTTTGAATAGTTCAACATGACATTCATCGATCGAAACTCAACATTTCACAAAATAATCAGATAATTAATTAACAACTATCAATCAGAAGAAAAATTGAAATATGTACCAAACTTACTACAATTTCACTGCCAGATCAAGAAAGCATGAGCTGTCCCCCGATTGTGCTGATCCACGATTCCGTGCCATCACAGAGCCTTGTAAGCCTAGCAGAACGGGTTTGGTGAGTACTCCGTACCGATGCCGAAAAATGTTTACATCCATTTCGTGGCTGGCCAGAATGTCTCAATTTTTAAATAATTTTGTCTTCATCCCACTCAATAGAGTCCCTGTCGACCCAAAACGATACCGTCGCGTCCTGGGAAGGCTTTTGTCGTGCACTGGCGTTCCCGGCAATCTTTTTGCCTGCGACAGCACCGGCCAGATCCCCGTCTGCATCTCGATATCGACTGAGCCCACGACAATCCGCGACCGCCGGATGACAACGACGCAACCGATGCCGCCGCCAGGGAGCCAAGGCAATGATTCTTTAATTTGGTATTGTCCGCACCGTCGGTTTCTGGCTTCCAGAATAAGCAACGCGGGAGCCAACCGATTGTCGGTGTGTGGTTTCGTCGAGACCGGCAAGCGCGCGGACAGTTGCTCTCCTCGCTTCAGTCTAAGACCTCGGGACCATCGGGAGGGTCTATTCTGCTGCGTGGTGGGAAAAAGGGCAAGATTCACTCAGGGAAAAGGGCCGTCGCGTCGAGTCGAGTCGATCGGATAATTCGTGCGCATTAAACAATCGCTCGATAATTCGCTGATCCCGAACGGCGAATGGCTAAAAAAAGCTGCGCCGGCTTCCGATAATCTGGGGCCAATTTATTTGTGACCTTACTCGAAAACAAATAAGGGGCACGTTTGATTACCGATCCTTGTCCTGTAAGTCGTGATATTTAGCTGGTTTGCAGAATTCCGGTAACCGCATCCTTACACGCCGCCGTCGGGCTGTGGCAGGAGTTGGAGCCACAAACAAAACGAAAAAAAAAAATAGCGACGGAACGAAGCGATCATGATTATGAAGTCGATGGGAAAATTTCTTATGGCTTTATGTCATTTGCAAGTGCTTCATTCTTCATGCGAATGATCGTACGTAGAATGTAAGAGATATTGCGCAGAAGAATTTAAAATCATAAAGTTATTTAACACCAAACAATTAGTGATAAAGCTTGCAACATTGATCATTAAACGTGCCAAATTTAGTACTCTGATCACTTCCATCTAGGACCGAAACAATACATTAAATTTGTCCTGCATCAAATCTGTATTAAACAATAAAGAACCAAAATTATTTGCATTAAGCTATGGCATAAATCATGCATTAAAGAACTCAAAATTAGAAACGTAATGTAGATCACAGCGCTTGATATCTAAAAAGCCTTTATCGGGCAGTTGTACACTTCCAAGAAGCGCATTATCCTTGCAATCCTATCCCTGCCTGACTATCGCTTCCTTCTCGAGCTTCTTCCAAGACACTCATCGAAATGCAACGATCCATTCATTCGATCGAATAAGTCGTAAACTGCATTTTGCCCTCCAATGTAGCCTGGCTCGTCCAGTGAGATGAGATATGGCCCCGTTCCCTTTGGGACTCGGTCCAAAAGCCCAAAACCATCCCGATGGTATGCGCGTCTTGTCAATATATCATACCCAAAGAGTGTGTGCCTTGTTTGGTTGTAGTATTTGCTGGCCCCGATCTGGCTCCACTCGCACTCCCTTTCTACACGCTTGTCTTTTTTTTATGCTTCTTCTCCACACCGGATTTAGCGTGAAGCATGTCGATTTGGCGTCTCAGATAGGGACAAGTATTTCGTTCGATTTCGGCAATTTGTTTCAATCATAATTCTTTAACAAAAGGAAGAGAGAGAGAGAGAGAGAGAGAGAGAGAGAGAGAGAAAAGCAAGCAGAAAACAACCCACCGATGACCGGACAGATTCTCTATCACTGCCCAGGAACTCCACCGGCGAGGCGGGAGACCTCTCGAGACTTATGCTGTGTGGCGCGCAGTTTCCATGCCATGCCGTGTGCTTTATCTCCACCACATCCTTCTGGTGCGTCCTTCTGCGCCGTGAGGTTCACGCTTAGGGGGCAGCAGGCGTTTGTGAATGAATGAAAATGTTTCCTTTCATTCGTTAATGCCAGAGCGTACGCACTCATCTGGCGAATATACACACACCAACCAAACCAAACCAAAGTAAAAAAAACCAAAAAGAAGCAGATCAAGAAAGCCAACAGGTACAGGATGATTGAAGATCGGACGATGTTGGTACACTGCAGGGCGCAGAGGGCAAGAGGGCATCATGGGCGATATATAGAGCCAAGCCAAACAAGATAAGCCTGCGCGGTTGAATGCGAGGGCGCACTACGGTGTTACGGGCTGTACACGCGGAGATGTGGCGTAGTCGCACACGCCGACCGTGGCAACTTTCTTCTGCAATAAATTTCAAATTTCGGGCTGGTAGAAAACGGCAGGTGGCGACTAGTAGGTGGCTTGACCCCATGCCACCACCACGGAGACGGAATGACATTTTTAACTATATCTCTTGGCCCGCAGTTGGCCACGAAGAGGGCTTGTTGTTGGCGTCGAGCACACCAGGGCCACCAAAAAAAAAAACGGTGGAGAACGCGTTGATCCAGCCGAGCTGAGAAATGGAGATTGAACGAGTCAGATACGGTTCCCGTACAGGAACAGTACCGACTGGTGAGCGGTGAGGAAGCCTTCTTGAGCTTGAGATCACCTTGTGCTGAAGGAATGGAACGAGAGGAGTATTTCGCGCCAGACGGAAAGATATATTTCTCGGTTCTTTTATGATTTCCTAAAAACAAAGTCATTTTCTGCGTGTGTGATTTTCGTGCACCATTGGCGGTTTTTTTTTTGTTCATCCCCTGCTTGCCTTTCGGCGACATTGGCGCGCCAATTCACAATACACGTGCCACCGCGTCGAGAGACACCAAAAAAAGAAAGAAAAAAAAAGCCAGAAAGAAAAAAAGCCCAAGCCAGGCACAGGGGCACGCATCCGATCGCGTCTGGCGATAGGTACGACCGTTTATTCTGGCTGTCATATTCTTGCTTAACGCGCGCCTGGAGGGAGTGAAAAATCATTCCAGGTGAGCCGCGGGAGATTAATTCACAAACATGTTTTAGGTATTTTTAAACGACCGGAATCGAGCCGAGCCGGCACTGCGGTCACTTTTAATACGATTAATTGGATTGGATTAAAAATTAGTATAATTTATTCGGATTATCCTGCGCCCCGAGTGCGAGGCGCATGTTGGCGCGATTCGGGCCTAAGCTTGCGTTAGATATTGTTTGATTTGGCTCCATTGAAAACGGCCACTTCGGGGGGAACGGAAGCCAAACTGGATTGATGATGACGGGAGCAGACGCGATTGAAGGGCGATTTCAAGAAGCTTTTCAAATTCTGAGCCTCTATGTTTGTCATAACATTCGTAACAAAGCAGCTGCTGGCCCTGCAACAGAAGCGTATCTATCGGCTCCAGTGAAATATGGTTGAAGAGATAAGCAAAGCAGGTTTTCGAAAGCAACGTATTAGATGAATTAAACTTCATTTGATAAACCCTATTTAACAGATAACATTTATCAAATTGTAAGAAAGAAAGCTCATGGTTGGTCAAATAAGAGACAAAGCTTATGATGGAGTATCGAAGGCGTTACTTTTTGCACATTCAATACAATTCAATGCGTTAAAAACCAACTATTGGGTGCGTGTTAAAATCGAGCGGATAGAAAAGAAGCTTTTTTTCTAGCAGCCACTCTAACACTCTCGGACGCACATTTCCAGCTGTTCAAGCACCAGCAACAATCGCGTGTAATTTATCTTACGTCCATTTGTGTTTGTTGTAACCAGTAATACCCTTAATTTGGCCCTATTAGCCTAAATTGAGTTTCCTGAGGCGGGCATTCTGCGCAAGGCTTGTTAGATAGATGTGAGAAGGTGTAAAGAAAATGGAAGAAACAAAAAATACTTACGCCCTTTTGTCGTAGAATTTACACATTGTTAGCATTGTCATCGGCCATCATCAGGACAGTAAATGATGCACCACGAGCCAGGTTGGGTCGGCATTTTTTCATGGGTTGATTTTTGTCCATCCATCGGCAGCACGTAACGGCGACCATTAGAAGACACCGAGTTCGGTAAGGATTACACGTGTGTCCCGGCAGCGACAGCAAGGCAATAATAGCCGACGGTGAATCGACAAAAAGCGCGAGAAACAGAGAGACACATCCGTCAAACGATGTGACCCCAACGGGCACCAAATGGGGAAGGTTGTTGTTTGATTGTTCGCATTAGATAGAACACAAAATTATGGGGTTTGCCAATCGGGCCGGTTCAGCATTTGCGGAAGCAACGCGCAACAAGATCGAACGATAGCATGCCATAGTAGAGGAGAGGTCGATTATGATAAGATACAGACAACGTACGAATTAAACGTACAAAAACCCGACAGCATGTGGGATTCATGGTGATGACATAGTATCAATTTGGTTAGGTAGTTTTTTTTTCGTGCGTTTGATATTTGGTACGGATATATCCATATTACAATCAAACACCGCTCGGGTCAATAGTCCGTTGCGAGGGAAGATGCATCCATTGGCGTAAATATACGGCCCGACGACCGTGCCATTTAAGTCGAATGACGATGACGATGACACCGTCGACAACACCAGCGACGATGACACGGCAACAGGAAGACGGCGGCGATGGCGAAGATATTGAAAACAAGGCAATTTATGTTACCGAAAATGAGAACGCCACCGAGCGACCGGTGTTTGTTTCGTGTCGAAAAGTTTGATGTTGGAGGTGATATTGTGGTGGGGTTGATGTTTTTTTTTTGTTTTACGTTCAGCGATTAGATGACGATGATGGCAAAGTGTGTCCGACCGAACGAGACGAGAAGGTTTTGCGGTGGGATGCATGTTCCACGGAAGCCAGTGAGAATTTGTCGATGAATTTGTTTTACATGAAACGAGACGAAAAATGTTGTGTAAAAGAAGAAAATTAATGTATGTCCACATTAAGAGCAAAAAAACACGTGCTCGCAGCCAACGAACAAATAAGGATATCTCTATGTGTTGTATGCGCGTTGTAAAACTTTTGAGACCCTAATTTTTGGGCTTTTGCAGTAACGGTCGTTGTTTAGGTGAAAAATATGTAAATTGACAGTTGCTTCACGAGCTACACGATATATCACTTTGTGCAACATTCAATGCATCCGAAAGCAGTAAAATATTATCACTCAACTTCATTGATAAACTATTGCAAAACAAAAAACTATCTAAAATTACGAAGGCAATTGTCATAAATATCGCTGGTGTGTTTGTGTTTAATGAGATTTTAATGAGAAATTCAAACATTGTTTTACACCCTGTCAAGAAGCTTTCAAGCATAAAACATGAGCTTGTTGGATACCGGTAATTTAGCCTGGCTGGAGCTTGACAATGCACATATCATTTACAAACCGTCACGAAAGGTAGCGTTGAACACAAAAAAAAAAGAGAGGGAACACAGCAAAAGTGCATAACCTAAGAAATATCGTTAACGACTCTGTTCGGTGCTAATTCGTTTTAAATTAATTATATCCAGCTAAGCCAACCCGAAGGCGGCCGGTTGGATCGTGCGGCGTCAGCCGGCCGAACGAACGGGTCTCGTTCGTAGCATGACCGATTTTATCCTGTTCCTATCTTCGTCGTTTATTTATTTGTTTTGTGAGGTACGTATGTAAGGGAGCATCATCCACTTATGAGATATGGATAATTTGTAGCTATCTAAATGGGTGCTTTTTCAGGACTGGCAAGCTCGTTTTGCCTCCAGACCAGCTCGGGGTGGATGTATATATATTTATTTCGAAGAGTGTGTTAACACATGATAGGATGCAAGGTGACAGTGGAGCTTCCGTATGATAAAGGATAGCTCATTTCGAGGGTAATACAGACCGTGAGTGCCACTGAGTATGATGGCTTTATAAGCTGCTATAATAAGAGCTTTTGTTTCGTTGTTTAGACAAAGTGCTTCAACATTTTACATGAAAGCTCGTTGCACTGTAAAGTTGTTAAAATGTTAAAGAACTCATTTATATGACGCTGCTTCGTTGCAATTGAGATGGTAATCAACAAACAGATTCGCTAAGAATTGATGACATCAATCACATTGTACAAGGGGTCCGTTTACGTCACCGATTGGAGAAAGCTGCTGACAATGTGCAATTTGTAACCATTTTCCTTACCGTGCTGATGTCCTGCAACGAAAGGAGCAGAAGGAGAAAAGAAAAATCATGAAAGAAAACAAAAATGCAAATAGGACACCATGTTTCGACCGAATCAGAAGCAATCAGTATAGAAATGTTCCCAAATAATTCCGGCTAATGTCACCCCACGCCAAGGCGAAAACGACGGGTCGCCCTGCCTGTCCGTCGCCAATAAACTGTAAGACAAATCACCTGATTACGTGTTTATGGAACTGTTAAAATGGTCACGAGCAGTTCGATGACGGGTTCGCACCTTGCCCCGAGAAGAGCCCCACGGCACACGGTTGGTTGTTATTTGTGTGATATTCTTGCCTTCGAACCTTCCGACCCACGGCTGCATTATCCTGCGCGCTTATCTGCATCGGTGGATCGCGCGAGATTGAAATATGGGAAAATTAATTTAAATTCATATTTTTACGATTCACTCTCGCCCATCCCCGCCCGTTGTTGCACGTTGCGTTCCTTCCTTGCAACACCCGGCACCAAAATGTTCGCTTGCCGATGTGAATACATAATTTCCGAGGTTCCGGCTTGGGCCACCCGTGCCATGCCGTGTGCGGGGTGGTTTTCTGGCACCAAACACATAAAAAGCATAACGGGCAGCATGACAAATAAGCTTGTGTGGCTGTGTAGCGCCGAGTAGGCGAAAGAGTGAGCGAAAAACTACACTTCGATAGAGGAAAAAAAAAAACGGCTCGATCTAGGATACGACACCCCTCGAGAAGCCCGTCATGGGAGGTCACCAAAACCAGACACCGGGACCCACAAAATGACCGCACCGTGGAGCACGCACACATACACGCACGGCTCCGGGATCCGGCACATGCTTAGAGCCAATAAACAACAACTCTATACCATACCGACCGCGTGCTGAAATTTATGCATTGTAAATTATTATATCGAACCATGTTTAACTGGCTAATAAAGCATTTAATTTGACTAGAAATAACTTCATCCGCTGGTCCGCTGGTCTTGGCGACGCGAGAACGGAATGGAATGATCCCTTGCTCGACCGGTGCCAATCGTAGCGGGGTTTGCTTTATGGATTCGTCATCGGTCACCTGACGCTGATGGGCACCAATCTGGGCTTGGTTCGAGAGCCCACCCGACGCACGGGAGATGCATGCGTGCGCAGGAATCCGTGTTTTATGTGGTTCTGGGTGAAAACGGGTTAGAACGAACCCGTGCTCCGAGCGATGATGATTACGGCCCGGAATGGCGTGCTTCTCCCGATCGGTGAGGGTATATTTTTATTCCTTTCTACTCCACACACACACACACCTGTGCTTGGTCTGTGGTGTGCTTTCCTTCGAAAGCCTATCGCCGGGATCCTTCTCTTTCACTTCGAGCCGGGGTGGTTTCGTTCTTTATATGGCCGGCAATTTAGGTATAACAGTGTTTTTCTGCCCTCACAACAACGATGTTTATGTTTTATTTACATGAGCAGCAGTAATAAAAAATTCAAATTTCACCCAGCGCTTTTTTCATATTTATGAAACAGAAAAATAAAAAAACAAAACAACAAACACTCGATCGAAAAAGCTTCCACCTGGGAAGGTGCCCCCTAGAAGCAAGTGGAACGGCGAGATCACGTGGGGTCGACGAAATTGCCTGCAGAGCACGCAGGAAAAATAGGTGTCGAGTCACATGTTTTCGGTGCCGGATTGGGGCACCTAGCGATCCGAGCGATCCATTTGAGATTGAGACAAGTTGCGATACCGCAAGCAAAGGCACCGTAGAAATTCCGTTTACGGTGGCCTTCAACGATTAGTCCAATCCAGCATAAAAATGCAACATCGATTAACTCCAGCTGAGCCGAGGAAGATTGTGGTATTGTGACCGAAGCGCCTTGGGTCTCGCTGTGTGGTTCAATCGGTTTTTATTCTGGGTTTCCCCTCGTCCAGCGCTGCTAGACTGGGTTGGTCCCCTTTGGAATGGGTTCCTAAATTGTGCATGATTTATGATCGGTTGGCACTGGGCCTAGGCCCTGGGTAGCGTTTGCTGTTGGCCAATAAAAAGTAGGTAGGAATGTACAAGAAAAAAGTGTCAATTCATAAATATTTGATTAATGTCAAATTTCTAATAGAGGAGAACCAACCGGGTCGAATCTTCGATTCGCGCAATGATTAATATTCCGATTATTCTAATTTATTCTACGATTTTACGGCACGGCCACGGTATGGCCATATGGCTCATTAGAATATCCTGGGACAGGCGGGCACAGGCTTGGGTTTGCCGCAAGATCCACTTTTACCACCACGGATTTGGGATCAGGTTTGATAACATACTTACGGGACGAAAGCCAGCAAATCCGAGCGAAAGACAAACACAACGATTACGATACAATAGCCTCTCATTTTGAATAGAAAATAAGGGACACACGTTCGAAGCCCCAAACGTGTTTTGTTCTACCTTTAAACCAATTTCGGAGTCTGATTGTATTAAATGTATTATATGAAAACGAGCTTATTCAATTATACACCATTAATCAACATCAGACATATGTATTGATCCAATATCCAACAGATTTTGAACTCTACCTAATTTCTAGCGTATTTATTTACAGGTGTTTCACAGGTGAGCTTCCATTTCAGACCATTCATTCACACTGAAAAGAACAAGAGTGGTTTTTTATCTCGGTAAAAACAAACAACAACAACTTGCGCCCATTTTGGCACTCCTTCATTTGGGTTTGCCACGGTTGAGCAAGTTTCATTATTGTTATAGGGACACCAAGGGGCTTTCCCACTCGCCTGTGTTGTATAAAACATGCGCCATACGAAAGATCAAACAGGAACATTTTGTCTTAATTATCCACATTTTGTATGAATTAATTGTTTCGCTGTAGTTTTTGTCTCTGCTTTCAAAACAAATCCAAATTGTGCCCAGTCAAATATTATTCATGAAGCCTCCGCAATGAACGGCTTGCTTGGCTTTCCTCAAACCTTCTTCAACTTTATTTGTTCGCTGTAGGAAGAAAAATGCACCGCACTAAGGCTGGTTATTTTCTTAGGGCGAAGAGAACGTTTCAAGGCAGCGTCCCAACTAAACAAACGTGTTGTTGCTGCTCTCAGCGAAGAAAGGGTAGTAACGTTTGCGCGTGGAGTGCGATTGAGTCGACACCCGTTGGTCATAAATATTTCATTCTGCTTCATTATGGAGGCATCTTGGAAAAACATTTTTAACACATTTTTATTAAAATTCTTGCACATTATATTTTTTGGCCACAAATTAAAAATTCAAATGCCAAACACCCATTGTTGCCGCGTCTGCGCCGCAGAATCGGAAATGTTCATATTTTTTTTTTGGTTTACTCGCCTAGTTGACGTTAACGTTGCTCTGTTCTGGACTGGACAGGAAACTTGAATGAAACATCGTCTAGCATGAAAACCGCAAAAGATGATCGTAGTCGGTGCGAGTTCAATATGCAGTGGTGTTGATACACGATGGCTAATGTTATATTATCAGGTTCATCAAACCATAGACACGTGAACCGGAGGATTTATGTTGAAGCGAACGCTTCCAAAAGCGAAAGGTATGAACTAATAGTAGCTCTCCTTCTGCATTGTACAACAATTTACCTCCCCATTGCCTTGCCGTAGTCGTTTTGCTGACCACACCTTGGACCGTCGTTTAGATGGCCGTTTCCACCGGACAACAGAAGTCACGAAACGCGGCGGTAAGAAGCAAGATTACATCATTTTGCTGGTAATCAAAATAATGATTACATATTGATGAATGACGATAATTTAGATACCTTCATATAATAAACATTTAACCAACGTATCCCGTATTTATTTTCCTTTCCCCAGCTGCAGGTTTTTTGCGCCCGCTTTCGTGGCTGATTGTGCCATGTTGTTCTCGCTAGTGTTGGGACAGGGTTGTCGTGCAAATACCCTCATGCAAGGACGCCAAGCGGCAGAAGTGCAATTCGTTTTGATGTTTAATCAATTTTGACTTAAACAAACTTGCTTCGCAGCGCCAATCTGCCGCATCTTGGTATTTTTTCATCCATGCTGCAGGGAATATCCCCTGGATGGCTCGAGCGGGATCACACAAGCTTCACATCCACGATCCGCCGCCAACATGCGAGAAGTTTATTGATGAACGCGAATGATTGAGAGGAAAATAAAAATTAGTCAAAAATTGTTATGGGTAGTCGGGAGCGGAGATATTACGAGTCATTTTCGAACCATGCTTTGTTATTAACGTTGCACGCCGAAGATCGTTCCTGGTCTGGCATGGTCTGCCTGCGAGGTTAATGTGGTTTAGTGAATATCCGATGTACAGGTAGACGCAGCAAGGCGTCACAGTTCAAGACAGACATTTTTAGAACTTAATCAACTACCACCAGCATTCATTAAAGTCCGTTAAAATGGAAACTATTGACACGTGTGTAAGAGGGCAATATAGAGCTTTCTAAAAATGGGTAGCTCAACTATAATTTTTGGCTGACATAAAACAACATACCCAGCAAGCAAAGAGCAACAAAAAATCATAAGCAAATTTCTGCTTCCCTGTAATAATTGTTGTTCCACCAGGTAGATTATATCGGCATTTATTATGCACACCATATGCGCCACGGTACACAGTAATTGGATCGATCGCAGGAACTGCAACCGCACTTCGTGCAATCAAGAGGTACATATTTTGCGTACATTTTGTCACATGCCGTACACGAACAAAACGCGTGTCATGTTGCATTGTTTCAGGCGAAACAAAAAATTGCTACCTTCACGGTCAACGGCGACCAACTGTATTAACTTTCTCGACAAATAAATTACACCACACCCAGTGAGAAACCAGTGACAACTTTACATTCTGCGCTCGCGGACATTGAGCGATAAGCGATAAGTAGTGCAAACGCTTCCAAAAAAGGTGTTTTCTGTTTCGAAGGAAAACACTCGTAGGAAACAATTCAACAAGAAAACTATTTCGAAAAATATTTTAATTACGCGCGCGCAACAGGTGACGTCGATCGGACTTTGTACGGCTTGCTGCTGGACCATTCGGGGTCTACGTGCAGCAGAGTACGTAGGGTGTCGTTTCGTGTACGTTGATAGGCCTCCTGTTTGCTAGCGACCTTACATTTACTGGCGATCGGTCTCGGAGCCACTGTGTCTGAAATAGCGGCAACGTCCGCAAGGGGTCGCATCTTTCGTTTGCCCCGTTTTCCGATAAAAGCTTCTCTGCTTCTGGTGATGTCTATACAGGGTGTACGCGCCACCCAGAGCAGCGGTGGTGAGTGTTTTCTCTCTCTCTCTCTCTCTCTCTCTCTCTCTCTCTCTCTCGTACACGTATGCATGCGTGTGTGTTTACAAGTTATGCGGAATTATTATACAAAATGATTAGGGCACCCAGATAAAGCCTAAAACATGCTGTTTTACACCCATTATCGCTGCGTTACATAATGATCATTGAAGAACATACCCACACATAAGCGGTTGCTCAAGCCCATCTCGTGACAGGGAGAAGCCTTGCATTGGGACGAAATGGAAAACTCGAAAAAAGAAACCATTCACCCATTCGCTGCGTTTAATAGAATCGCATGTAACGTGGCCGGTCTCTGTCCGCGAAGAGTATGAGGGTATTGGATTTTTTTCGCTCTTCAATGCTTTTATGGGGATGTAAGCCAGTTGGAAAAGGAATAAATTAGCAGAAAGCTATAGGTGCAAAAAAACTAAACAAAGGTGGAAAAATAGGATGCTAAATTCCGACAGCCAACCAACGAACGTCTTCATTCTCGTCCCGTCTTTCATTCAATTGTAAAGCTTTTCCTTTCAAGTAATACCTTCTCCCCAAAACATGACAGATCATCGCAGAAAGGGTAAACTTTAAAACCTTTAACAAACGTTTTGTCAAATGCAAGCAGACCAAGTAGCATAGGACGGGAAGACAATCGTTTGTCTCGTTGGCAAGTGCAATCCGGTCTCAGATTTTCTCGTCAGTTCGGGCGCAATTGCAGACACTTCGCAATGAATTTAATGCATTTGCTAGATCTTGTCACCTATGAGTGTCGGAGACACATCTTCTGCCAGCGATGCCCTCTCGATGGCTTTGCACACTAGCACATCATGCCCACCGCCGCCGAATAGCCACGGTTGGTTGGTCTCTCTCTCATCAGACGCGGCCGGACGTCAATTGCCGTCTCCCCGAGGTCGGTCTGGAGCACCTCGAGGAAGCCTGGCCCGTCGTGGGGCATCTCCTCGGTACATGACAGTTCGGTAATTTACGATTTTCTCCCATCGAATTCATCTTGGAGAAGTAGTTTTTGCAATATATCTTCTTCCTCCGCAGCGCGCTGCCGTGGCCTGCTGTGGTTGCTGTTACAGTTGCAAATTAGAAGAAACAGTTCCTTTCCGTGCAATGCAACGCAGTGCAGCGCCGAGTGCACCTCGCACACACACACACACCAGGCAGGTCGGTTGTGTGTTCTGTCGTTCGCAGGACCGCCGCGCTGCGTTCACAACGTCCTCCTCCTCACCAATGGGTTGGGTGGGATCGGGATCAGAATTCCAGCACGGGATGTCCGATGTTCCTTTCCGATATCATCTTACACTCTGGTGCGCGGTGCCAGAAGCGGATACGCCGTGCAGTGGTGCAACGCAAACGGTGCAATACTCAAATGAAACTGGTTCTACAATGCCAATGCAAAAGGGGCTTAATAGCCGGCCAGTGCTTGGCTGATAACATCGTCTTCCGGTTCACCGATTCCGATTGCCGGATTGCGCTACCAGGCACAATGTTTCCAAGCGTGGATGTTTTCCACTCGGAATAAATGTCAGTATTTTTATCAATGTAACAAAATGATAATTTACAAGTGAACACAAAACAATATAAATTGTTTAAGCTGCTTTTGAATATAAGTATGGAAATATTGTAAAGATAATTTTAATTTTATATCTTATTTCCCCATGCTCAAGTTCATTGAATCGTTGTGCAAAAGGACGTTTGTACAGCTGCTCTCCTAGCGGTTAACACGTAACACTCAACCATTAGCACTTCTCAGTCTTCCCTGCCTGGCCCGATTCATTAAATTGGGAAAAGCATCAACAGGACTCCGATACGATTTGGTATCATTTAAGATGACGATGGCGAATGTGTTGCCTTCGCGCCATGCAATACATCTTCTAAGGGTGCATGATGGGCCCGTCGAAAGATTCTGCATTCGATGTCTGTCGAGGTTTCGCTAAGACACTGGTGCAGTCTGCTCAGTCTCCGACCGACACATCCTCAACACAAACAATGCACAAGACAGGCGAAGGGCACAGACAGGAAGTAAAGAAAGTTTGGTTCGTTGCAAAAGCGCAACGAGCATTTACACGAAAAGCGATATTTCCATATCCATTACGAGTGATCGGATGTAGGCCGATGGTCTTGGCAAACCCTGCCACGCTGTGGGTGATTTCTGCATTGCATCTTTGCGTTGCACCGTATGTGGCTGCCGTGTTGAACGTGATATCATGGACCGATTACGGTTGCGGCCTGACTCCGGGCGGATGCCGGAAAAGATGGATTGCTTACCGGGTGGCAAAATTATATCTCACCCCGGTGGGCAACGTCTTGTAGGCCATATTGCAAAAGGATTTGCGAGTCCTTAAGAAGCCAGCAAATGCTATTATTCAACCGGAATCTTAAAACACTCGATGGAGCGGAGGAAAACGAAGAGCTTTCGATGTGTGCATGCATACATCCTTGAAGTTGTAACTTTTTCTATATTACCTTTAACATACGATATTTGTATTACTACAAAAAGTATTCATTTGTTATTTTAAAGCATAAAATGGATATTAAATCAAATTTAGATTTGGTGGATTAATTTTGATCTTGGTCTTATTAGCAATCAAACAAGTTTTGATTCAAAACCAAGCAAATTCCATTCAAATTTAGGAAAGTTAAACCAACCTAGCCTGACATCAGAATAAAAAATGTAGAGATTGCAAAGTGTTTACAAACAAAAATTAAGGGAGTCCTTCTATGACTATAAGTTCTAATAACACCGCAAATTAATAATTTAATTAGCAAAAAAATATGATAAAAAATAATGGAAAACTAAACTTCACAGTTATAAAGATTCAACAACACGAAGAAAATGATGATGTTTTGTGTATGTTTTGAAATAACTTCATTTAATAATTATGCATTGATAACTTACTCCAAAATAAAACTAAAAGTATATGTTTAATAACAAACATGCCGATGGAATAAAAGACGCGCCGTGATGCATCTTCTTCTCGGATGGTGGAAAAAACAACAACAACCATCGCCACCCGATGTCCATTTCTGGAACGATCGGGAAAACGGCATTTCCCTCATAAAGCAAGCAAACCAATGGCGCACCTTTACCGTCGAAAAGGGTACAATCTGATCGCAAGCTGTATCGCATCTCTCCTACGCAATGTTGCATTCGTTTAATTTATAGATTCTGTATTCACCGTGGTATAAATCAAAACGACATAATTAATTGATAAAAATTACTTAATTTTAGATTTATGTCTCTTTTTATTCGGTCAAACTTGAGCGGCCACGCAGCGCGGACACAGAGGAAGCGGGCGCTGAATCTTAAGGCACCATTTGTCCAAAACGGCAGACACAGCAAGAGAGGTATAGATCGGAGAAAAGAAGCAGAGCACTTCGACCGACTCCGGGGTCGGGGCACTGTTGCTCTACTCGCGCAACGAGTTTCTCCACGGGGCCGTTTCTCTTGTGCAAGAACCAGACATTTCCTATATGTATCACATTTGAGCTCAGGTGAACCACAGGAAGTAAAAGACGGTACGGCAATATTGAAAGGCGCCCGTTCTTGCGGATGCGTTGCGATCTGGACCCATCGAAGCCACGCAGGCACGTGTTTCTTCTTCACATTCAACGATGCCGCCACTGTTTCAGGCGCGTTTTCGTAGCATTTTTTTTCTTCTCTTGTCGATGCTTTTTCCCTCGTGGGTTGTGTCGGCAAAGGTGCCTCAACCAAGAAACATAGTCCTTATATTTAAATTAGATAAAAAAGAAGTGTAATGATTCATCATAAATCACAAAACTAACGCAAAGGTTGCCACCCAACCAAAGCTATTAATCAGATGTGAAATGTTGATAAAAATGATTCACTATAAGATTCTACCGAAGCTCCATTATTGAAATGTTACCGGCGTCTTATCTTTGCCCGCCCGACGCACATACACACCGAGCATCTGTAGAAAGATGAATGACCAAGGAATAAAGCATACGAAAAAATTCGAATATATAGACCAATCGGAATGACAACGCTGCGCATCCCAAAGAAAACGTGTATGGAGCATTCGAAATTCGGCTGATTTATTGGAAGAGGCAACCAACCAATTTCCGGCCATTGGATCTGCGATTGACGTTTATTGACTTTGGGATTAATTTTTTGCAATCAAAGGTGTTTTCTTTTTACATTTTCTAATGGTGCGCTTTTTAGCGAACTTTTACACAGATCCCAACCGAAACGCTGGTTTAGATTAATAATGTGTTTAAATGACGCGTCATCGCACTAATCGGTTTTGATACTCATGGCAAAAAAAAAATATCGACGATCGATTTCATGGGGTTTTGTTTAGTGATCGGCGTAAAAAAACACACACACACACACACTCGAACCAAACGGGATGGCTATTAAGGTTTACAGAAGAAAAAAACAAAAGTGAAGGAAAAAATCAATGAATACCGTCGCTTGTTTGACTCTTAAAACACGCTGTGAGAAGAAAGTTCGATAACAAGCAAATGCACTCAAGATGCTAAACCCAAGGAATGCTGTTATTGGCAGTGCGACTTTTTTCCAGCCCATTCTTCCGTTTTCCCGCAGCCTATGAATGCCCGAGCCTGGCCCTGGACAATCCTTTCACGCCGCGGCGTTTTTGGACCAGCCGGGCAGTACGATGCAACTAACACCACATGAGCACCGTTCACAAGGGCGCTGCAGCAGGATATATGGTAATGGTCATAAAGCTAAACGAGAACAGTTCATAAAACTGTAGTTGCCGCGTTCGCCATTGGTTCGATTGGGACCGTTTGGCAGGGATACGGTTTTTATTCGTGTTATTTTTAAACAAACGGAGCATGTTTGGCTTTAATATGTTGGCTTGTTGTGTGTGTGGAATTTTTTGCCTATACAATTGCCTAAAATAGACCTTTGAATTCACGACAAATAACGAACTACAGAAACAGTTCCATCGTATTATTGATACTGTTTTAACGGAAAAAAACTTCAATGGTACATATTAAGGAGTCGAGTCTGGGAAAACATTTTTAGCAAGCAAATTCAAAGAACAAAGAGCTGAGAAATCAATAAATTTTCTTTACAAAATATTGTTTTATTTTGAAAAGTTATTTGTAGCATATACATGTGATACATTGGATAGTTTTTAAATTGTTGCAGAGCTTACAATGTTTGCATTACAGCGAGCAGAGCTCTACTGAAAACATATTAGTTTAATATACACATTCACTGCTCAAATTACAGTCATCCGCTTACTCTATACAAATACCAAGCACGCATAGGTATGTCCTCGTAAGCATTTTATGAGTTTATGGTCGCGAACACACAGAAGAGCAGCACGAACGTCACTGATCTCGTAAAGCATGTTCTCGATCACTCAATTGAACAGGCTCCTAGTGATTTGCGTTCACACTACATGCTTGTTCTCTGACTACCGTCCGCGATCGTGCAGCACCGGATCTTCCGCGGGTGCTTATTATACGTCATTATATGAGAGCCGCCTGCCACCTGCGTAGCAACAGATCCGCGAGCACAATCCATGGACGAATGGAGCTTCTTTTTTGTATCATTTCTTCGAAGCCACCCAAGTGCGAAAGGATGCATTTCTCTCCGCCATTCTTCCCTGGGAAGACGAGCTTGTCAGTCAGCCAGGGAACATCGCGCACGCCCGGGTGTTGTTTTTATTCGTCTCGCTCACTTGCCTCTACTATGTAGCACCGCGTGCGCAGGATGTGCCAGCAGCTGATTGGTGCAGATATATAAAATAGCAATTCATGCGTTATCAACGCACCGAGAAAGATGGACGATGTGCCCGCGGGGCAGGATGTTCATTCTTAAAAAAAAACACAATTTTTCTACGAATTATTCAAATGAATTAACATCATTTTTGTTGCCATGTACCGCATTACACTATGTAAATTGCACCGTGCTCAAGCTGGGGCGAGCAAATGAAGATCGCGATCGGATGGGATGAGGACGCGGG
Organism: Anopheles nili; assembly: GCF_943737925.1. Taxonomy (NCBI): domain Eukaryota; kingdom Metazoa; phylum Arthropoda; class Insecta; order Diptera; family Culicidae; genus Anopheles; species Anopheles nili. The sequence goes on from NC_071292.1 coordinate 43,854,311, forward strand.
TTCGGAAAATGTGCATCGCGAGAAAATGCGCGAACCAACAGAGCCGCGCAACCGCGCAACCGCGCAACGCATAGTATTAGGGTATCGGTCGTCAGCCAAATGACGGGAACTAGACGCACGAAAACGAAATGCAACACAAACGTTGGGGCCCAGGCCACGCCAACAGCAAACCATGGCCGTGCGTGGCAGAAGCCCAACAATAGCAACAGCAACGCATTACTGTTAGCATATAAAACAATTAAATTCGCGTACGCATTAAACGGAAACGAAGCAGCACGGCCGCGGGCGTACCGGGGTTTGGAAAAGCCAAAGCGAGCGATTTGAAGGGCAGAAACGAGAAACCCGTCTGCCGAGCAGCCGCAGACACGCTGGAATCTGATCGTGGTGGCTGCGTGTGCACGATCGACCGCGATCGAAGGGGTGAGAGAGTGGTTGTTTTGTGTCTGACATCCGAAGAAAAACACTGCAACGCAGGCTTTTCCTTTGCAGTGCTCGGAAACGCGAAAATGATGTACCTTCCTCGCCGTGTACGTCTGTCTGTCTGCCCGTCTGCCGCCCGTTGCTGGGCAGGGCAATTGGCTAAGGGATACTGTTGTACACATTTGGCGTTTCCGCTGCGTGCGTATGATGGCTGTGTTTTACGCAAAACACAAGACCTTTTCACGCCACGGGAGCTGGCGTTGCTGGGTAGCTGCTGGGTTTGATTTTTAAAATGGCAGCTAAACCTAGTTTCGCTGGGTCAGGTACACCAGACGCCTTTGCAACGGAAAAGCTTCGATTGCCAAGCGACGGTGGCAGCTTACTATGGTACACTGGTAGCCTCAGCAGCAAGAAAGAACCGACGATAACACGCCATACACAACGTTTTTGTTGCGTTTGATTCGTGCGCGAAACAAACTTGCCAACATCAATTTCTCCCGCTCGTTGGGACTGGTGAATTTGCGATCCGGGACGAAATTAATGCGTGCCTCGCATTGTTTTGTCGAGCGCGTGGAAACGAATATGCTGAATGTTGATTGAAGAAGCACCATCGCTGCGTACCTTTCGATCATTCGATTGCACCTGACGATCGTAGCGAGAAATGTTATCACTTCTCACATTGCAATTAATGCTTATTTGTTGTATGTTTTGAATTATTGCGATGACTTCGCAGTTACGATACAACAAAATGCACCATCTCAATACAAAACACAAATTGCTACATAAAAAGTTTCAGAAAGCAATACCAATACGAAACAACTTAGCGAATATATATATGAAGTGAATAAAAATTCCAATCATCAGATATAGAGTAATGTTTGAAATAAATCTTCCAAGCGACAAATATGAAACTGAAAGTCAAAACAAAGGAAAAACAATGCCATTAACAACCAAAGTTAGAAACTAACTGAGCAAGAGTATAAATTTAAGCCATGCACACCCAAATAAACTACGCCACCGCGGACACCAAGGAAGAGTGAATTCGCTAAATTAATTGTCAAATTGTGCAAAAATACGAGAGGGGTGTAGACGTGCCAAACAGGCGCGCAATTTATTGCCACCGAAAGATATCGTTGAAGCTGCCATTTTACCTCACGAGAGAACGGTTTTGGCAGAGTGCATTGGAAAACGAAGTTCACTTAAAGAACGCAAAAAAAAAACAGAATCAGCTTTTAAAGCAGATTCGTTTTTAAGTCCTTCGTCTGCCTTTCCAAGCTGGTTTATCCTGGTGAATGAGCAAGATCAACAGATCAGCGCGGAACGTACAACCAGGATAGCCGGCACATAAGACACAGCTATTGTGAATTTTAATTACCGCCATGGCTGATGAAAGATTTATACCAACTGGGCGCAATGCAGCCAAATGTACAAGAAACACACGATTCACTGTTGTTTGAGGATAACTTTTAGTTGACTTCAGTACTGAAATATGGATGTATATATATATTTACAAAAAATCAGTGCACTTTAGACACACCTTAGCATTATCAAATATTCCTATTATTTTCAGGAATTGGCTTCAGAAAAGCATAGAAAGGTTTAGATAGGCAAAGATTTTAGAAAGTGTTCAAATAATGACGCCGGCTCTGGCAAGATAAATCATCATCGTTTCGTTCAACGACGCACCAATGCACCTGGATAATGCAAACGAGCAAAGCAATTGAAAATATTGGCACACGATAAATTTTCCGCAAGAAATAGTACCCATCAGTTTGTCAGTTGCACCAAATTGATGATATGATATCAGAGGCCAACGAAGGTCAGCACGAGCAACCAGCTCGTCGTCGTTAGTTGATCGTGACAAAACGATATGGAAATTGAATGCAGTGCACCGCGTTCGCGCGTTGACTTGGTGTTTTCCATTGCACTCAAACCAGACCCGGGGTTGCCTATGACACTACTTTACTGTCAACGCTTTTTTTATCTATGATCAATAGGCACGATTTTCTGTGCTCAAACCTGTGCTCAAACAGGTGGAAAGAAAGGTATGCGAAAAGAGCAAGCTTCTAGCGAATAAGTTGTACGAGAATGACGATTCGTTCGACTGATTTCAACAGAGGCGCACTTGACGTGCAGCGATGTATAATGTCACCATCGCCAAAGGTCATCGAGAAAAGCGCACGGATTGTGAGAAAATAAGACCATAATTATTTTGCTTACTTGGGCATGTTGTTGGGAGCCTTTATTGGTTTCGATAATTGGCCCCGATCGAGCAACCTAACAGCATAATATCATGAGCTCTTTTTTATGTCAGTGAGCTAAATAAATGTAGACTGTTAATGATAATCAAAACCTTTTGCTCAAGAAACTTATTGTATAAGCATTATATACCCTAAAAACATTGATGATATAACACATTTATGATTAAGCAATTCAAACGAGCCCTTTTTCTGTGAGACAATGCTTGTTCATAGTTTTAAAAATCTATAATTCATAGGAAAATTGATTTTTATAATAAAATTGTTGAATCGCAGTGTATAGTACAATTGACTGATGCAATACGAAGATTGTTGGATCATTTTTAACACATTATCCACGGCAATGAATATATAATGATTTTGATTTAAATGACATTGCTTTTCATGAGATGCATCTAATGTTGCATATTGTGGTAATACTTGGGTATATTTAGCTAAACATGTTTCACCAATAGGGTTTGAGTAAAAGGGTTCGATTAAGGCTACAATTTAAAAGCATTCTCAATTCAATAAAACTGCACTAAATAATAAGCTAGCCACGTAAGATGCTTAGCTCTTGCCTTCACATTTCTGCCGCTTATCTTTTGGGGTTAAGGGTTAGTAGCAAAGTTGGAACATTGCATAAACAACCATATTTCTGTGGTCCTATACTCGGCGGTCGTGTATTTCATGTCAAGGGAACACACGCACGCCTACCCACACGTACGCACTACTCTGGCTTTTTCCGCATGGCCACGTTGCGGGAGGGATGCCAACTCCCGGCGGGAAATAATTCTAATTTTTGCATAAAAAGCTTTTCCCCACTAAACATTTTCATTATCAAATGAAGCGAACACCATTCCTGTGTTCATAAATATCCGAAACTTTTTTGCACACACCCCCTATGTACGTATGTATGCCACCCTCGTCTCGCACGCACACACACATTCACACACACACACTTTTCCGGCACACGGCAGAACTAAAATCAGACCCGGGGAGCAGCTCGAGCGTTGCCCAGCTCACATAAACTCCCACAAACCCCGGGCACAGGGCTGACCGCTTTAATTAACGCATCCTCATCTCCCTCCGAGCCGGGGAGAAATGACTCGAAACGAAATGTAGCTTGTAACGGTAGCGACGGGCCAGAAGGTAAAACTGACCACTTTTTCGACCATCGGCCACCGGGGAGTAGTTGAGCTGCGATGAGTACTCTCGCTGCCCTTTTCGCAGGGTAAGGCACTTTTTCCAGCGCTCCAGCGCTGCGGTCAACCAAAAGGCGGACAGGAAATTGCCGGCTACCCCCTGTGCCGGTGAAAACTTCCGGCACAAAAATGATGTAGCCCCGTGCGCCACAGAACATGACCAATCTTCGCCGGTAGGGCAACAGCGAACCGGGCATCGACGGGTGGATGGTGCGAGCGCAATGGACCGGAGGTGGACAGCATATGCCGGGCTACATCGTATACTACATTCTTAGAGCCGAATAATAGTAATGAAAAAACAAAAAGAGAGAAACTTTTAAAATCTCCCACTATTAATCTTTACGGTTAATCAAAATTTATGGCCATGCGAAGCGATAGATTTTTTTCGTGTGTGTTCTTTTCGAGCTCGAGCTGACTGTAAAACTTTCAACTGGTCTTTGGTTGCTGATAAAACTTTAATGCCATGTAAAACGGCACACGGTCCTGGCACATGGTTGTCGACGACAAAAGCGGATCTTTTTGCCAATTGCGGGAGAAACTATTTCAATTACTTGTTTAAGCGCGGTTTCTTTTGAGTTTAAATTTAATTATAAGACTATGATAAATGGTTATTCGAAAAAAAAACACAAATTACATATTATTTCAAATAACAAACAGAATAAGCACAAACAACGAGCTCACACCTCGCAATCCGTGAAAGTCATTCACACTAATCAAGAGCCAGACCCGAACAACGCAAATAAAACCCAATAAGAACGGTGCACACATTTTCGCACGCGTAGAATGTGGAATCGCGAGATGATTATGTTTTACCGGTTAATTTAATTGCAAACAAAACGTAACAGCTCATGTCATCTGCTCGCGCGTTCGTTCGTTTGCTTACCTTGCATGATGGATACGTTTTTTGACGAGCCACCGTAGCCGAGGATGCGCAAGGCCTCACGAGCAATTCATCCAACCGTGGTCGTCGCTGTCATTATATCGCAGACGAGCGAATTTCCACTAAACGATGACAATACGCGTGCCTTCCTGCAGCAGCAGCAGCGCAGCTCCATTTCCATCAATTTTTCGTGGAAATGAACCTTGAAGCGTCAGTCGCACGACTCACTGCTAAAATTATCATCCTCACCGCCGGATTTACTGCTAACCACCGTCAGTTATCGTGCCACCCCATAACAAGGATGAAGGATTTTCAGTAATTAGCATCGCGTCAACCCAACGGGACGAGGGCCCAACACGCTAGCGTCTTCGCGAGCGGGTCTCGACTTTCGCGGAAGAAGGCGCATATCTGCAACGTTTTATTAGAAATTTTCCGGACCGCCCCGGTTATCCGCACATTAGACTCGCACGAAAATTGAGCGAATGAATGAAAGGTGGAAGCATAAAAGGAGCAAACGAAAGAATGCCCTGCCTGTTTGCCTGCACAGCTTTCTTGCCCAGAGCGAAGAAATATGCAAATTAATTTATGACAAACTGTGAATGTCCATGTAGGTGTCTTCTCTAGTTGGCGTATCAGTCGCCAGCGACGGCATAAATGCAGCGACGATGATGCCGGAGACTCGCGAGAGCCGAAATGGGCGTAAAAAAAACGAAATAATTAATCTAATTTATTGGTGTGGCGTGGTACGATGAGACGCACATGTGGCACACGGTGCGGAATGTGAAGAATTTTGTATAAATCTTCTCCACGCGCGCGTCCCCACTTGAGGGAGGATTTGGTGTGGGAAAAAAAAGCGTTACCGGATTAGTGGAAAGAGTATGTTAATTAGCAGTAAGCGCACGTGAAAACGGAAAACCCTTCTGAAAATCCGAGCTAACGAGCAGACCGATCGCGAAGGGTTCTTATTTTGCGCTAGTTCTGCTACATCGAATGCTTTTCCTCTTGGTTGAATGCGAAGAAAACGTTGCTCCGATATCGCAAAGAAATGACTTTTTCTCTTCGATATTGTGCACCGGACCATAGCACATACGATTGTTGCTCGGACGGTAGCGATTGCTGGCAATCGCCGACGAGCCGATGAAGACCGATTACGCCAACATATTTCTCATGTCTCCCGACTGCCCAACTTCGAAATAGAAATCCTTGTATCACTAAACTGAAAACATGTGTTCAGCCAGTTAAACACTCTTCCCATTCCGTCACTGGTTTGGAAAAAATATGATAAACGGCAGCATTTGGGTCTTATAGTTTTTGGCTATGCCGGTGGTGTATTTCTTTTTCATTTCCACCATGTTTTTCATTCGGTTTATGGTGCTCGCTGTCCCGTTTCCACTGTGCGGCGACTTTGCGCTGAAGGAAGCCCTCACATGTGAATGAGTTGTAAATGCTACCGTCATTTCTGGTGCCTTGTCTTGTCGGAACTACTTCGCCGCAACTAGCCCGCGTCGAAGGAAGAGATTGCACCGCGCGCCTTGTATCGCGTTTCCCCCATTTTCGCCAGGAGCATAAACCCCGAGAAGACAAGTGACAGCCCCGAAAAAAAAGGGCTAATTACTCATTTTTACTGCCTTGGCCCGCCGAGCGCTTAATCAATCTGTGACCAAAAAGTCGTGCCTCTAAGCCACGAAATGGATCCACGAGGGCGACGACCACACACTGGGAGAATGTCGCAATCTAGAGATGGTTGATTTGGTTCCAAATATAAATACAACATAGCTGCGCGTGGTAGAAAAAAAACTTTGCTCCCATCTTGCTCAAACGCCTTCGTGTTGCAATCGATCAGAAAATGATGCAAAATGCAGCGCGCATTCGTTTAATTAAGCTTTATGCATCCGTGTAGTAATTATAACAAATGCACCGACTCCTGGTGCATTTAAAATCAAGTGTCGCAGAATCTGTTCTGATATGCTTACCTTCAGCTTTGTGAGTCACCTTTTCTATCTCTTCCTTGCTTTCTCTTGTTTTGTCATACCCATTTCCAAAGCATGAACTCATCGAAACACAGACGTAAATCAGCTTTTATCATCTCGCGTGTCAGAGATCGTATTTTAGCCTCATTTATCTAAAATTGTTTGACATATAGATAATTTTATGGCGCATCTTGTCTAAACAGCATTCTCTCCCTTCCCGTTTGGCACGTCCATAAATGCATTAAGCATCTTCCAGCTCTTGTGTGTATGTGTTTTTTCCGTTGTTTTCTACCGCGCGACGAACTAAACGATGCCGCAATCAAATCGAAAAACACGGCGCACGGTTTATTATCGGTTGGAACCGCTTTTATGTGGTTTATGAGCGCCAGTGCAGTGTGAATAGAACACGAAAAAAAAACTCCAGCTCTCACACACACACACACACTTTCCACTATCCCGTCGCTTGGCTACCCTCCCTGTGTGGCTCCCCTTTTTGAGACTTCTTTCACCCTAATACGCCCTGTCCCAGGGTGACACCCCCTCACAAAAACGCACTCCGGCAGTACGCATGTAAAACAATAAATTTTCTTACGGAGCATATTTCAACGCATTCCAAACGTGACGGTGGTGTGAGCTTCAGCTTGTTGTTGGTCTCGTGTGTTTTGTAATTTACGACCTAGCCCGCCTTTTGAGTGTGTACAGCGCCACGGTGAATACTTCAAATGTTATGACAAAAAAGTACAAACACTGGCGAAGGCTACATTTGAATGTGATACCTAATGCCTGATTAATTCAGCTAATTACGCATAATTTACTAAACTCAAGAGTGCTGCCCACCGCGTCACTACCGTTCATATGAGCTCATCAGGATTGTCTAATAAAGCCATTAAATGCACGACATGGTGACTGGTTCTCGTGGAGCTCATGTACAAAAGAAATAATTCTTCAAATTTGGTTTCACATAAAATCTGCAGGTAATTGCTGTCAAAAAAAACGGTACAAACATATTTACAAATAGTCAAACAGATGCGTTCAATTATGTTACTCCGTTTGTATAAAAGCAAAACTTCCAAGTGGAAACTTTTATAGATCCCGAGAGAAGAGAAACATATGAATGATCGCAAAACGAAGGTAACTAATGCAATTAATATCATAGCCAACGGGGGACGACTCCGTGAAGGGCCACGTGCTCTTTGCCTTCAGGACAGAAACATTACTAGCCACGGTACGGCAACATTTTTGTTTGCTTGCGATAACAAAGATCCAAAAAACGAAACATCCACATTGGACTATGCATTGAGTACCGGCGTTATGCGCAACAATAGGAATGACTGTAGAAAGTAAAATGTATCCCCAGAAACAAGGATGATTCCGAAGCTACAATAGAATACAAAACAAACAAAACAAAAACAGATATGAAACACAAGAGAAATTAAGAGCGTCGTAGCGCAAACGTGTTTTAGCTGGCAGCATCACTTGCGGATAAAAATATCCTTTTTTCTGTAACATTCCACAGCAGACTTGGGCAGTGGTAAAATTCGAGCAGCTAGCTGCGTTACCAGCCAACAAGCCTGGCTGTGGGGAGAACGAAATGAAGGCACAAAAAGGGATGAACGAATAACAGTACCAGCACACGATGCCCTGCGGAGTACAAGATATGCTGGAGAAATTATTCCACAAAAAACCAGCAAATTGTTCTTGATTCCGAAACATAATGATAATGCTAATGGCGGATTAGACGTACCGTTTGCCTGGACTAAATATAAATAGAGACATCATCATTCACATTCACTCCGTTTGCTCCGAATAATGATTTGTCGGAATTTATATTTGGCATGATTTTGATGATCATTTACCATTTTACGCTTTGCCGTATCATGCACGAGCATGTAAAAACCCGGCTACTCCATTCGTACGGGATTCGTGCACTAATCTGCCCACATAAACATGTCTTCACGCTTCCAATTTACCTTTAAAAATAGAAATTCGCGGGAAGCACGACGGCCAATCAGCGGTGCAAGTTTACCAGGATGTTAATAATTTTATGACAAAACAAACATCGTGTCATACCAGTCAAGAGCCGAGCGCAAGTGGAAGGCTGATCGACTGTGACATACCGTAGCGAATTGACACTTACATACGTGTATGCATCCTGACACCGGTGTTGGACGGTTGTCGTGCTAAAGTGAAAACACGCTACCGAGTGCGGATCGTTTTCGCTGCCTAAATCAACATTTTCGCGGCAAATGTCAGCGTTACGATGCATACAGATAATAAAAGCGCATTTTATGAGCCATTTTGTAACACACATTCGGTAACAGATTTCGGAATTTCACAATCTACCGTTAAAATTGTTAAATTCTAAGGTCTGAAATTCGTTGGAGACTACAGTCATTCATATTATCGTATTTGGTAAGAGTTATGGGAAATAGTCAAACATATTTTAAAAAGCCCCAATTTGGAACACCCTCCGGTTGTTCTTTAATGTACTGCTAGTTTGTCACGAGGCACATAATTTATCGATCATTCTCTGTAAGTCTTCTTCCAATTGGAAGCCTTGTTGCAAGGGTGCAGATCCTGGGTGCAGAGATTGTGCCCTGTGTATATGCTGCTAGTAGGGTTCGCGCTCGGCTCGATCCATTTCCCTCCTCACAGCCAACACGGCCGGACACGGGGGTAGTAGTATAGAGTTCATCATGTTTAACGTCGTGTTAGACCGAATGTAAATTGTAAGCCCGGGTGTTTACATAGGGCCGCATTATAGCAAGCAGCAAAAGTGCGCAAGCAGTGCTGCTGAGCGCTCGCGGAGAGAATGTTTTCAATTAGAACGACAAGAAAACTGATGCACTGATAGCAATTAGTAGGAATTTTGGTGTACCGTGCCTGCGTTAATATTTGGTGCAACGGCATTTTGGGCAAGCTAAAAATATGTTTACTGTCGTTTGGCGTCATTTCCAACCCAAAAATAAACAGCTGACTCTGTGAACAGTTAAACCATTTGCAGTTGAATGTTGATTTCTTACAACCTTGATTTCTATACATTGCAAAGATGGAATGCAGAATTGCAGCTACGCATCTTTGGACATAAAACAATGATATGTAAGTTTTAATTATACCAATTCGATAAAATACCCAAAAACTAAATCTAATTTATAAAAAAAGAACCTATAAATAGATTATCAAACACAATTATGGGCGCCTTCTACCAAAATACCGTTAGATTTTTATTTTACAAGAAATAGAACAAAAACAGGACAAAACAAATCAAAACACGGCTTCGAACTCATTAGAGTAAATAATTGGCACAATAGCTCTCATTAAGCGCCAACAGACTTGACACGATTTCCCGACCACGAGGACGCCCGTGGTGCTGTAAACTGACATGCATTGCAACATTGTTGCAAAGAAGCTAGCGTGATAATGGGATGGCAGATAAAGCACGAAAGGTGTTCGCTCTCAGACAACCTAATAATGGGTTTACAATACAGATTTAGGGAGCCTTTTTTTCTCCACCAGATAGAGTGATAAACAAAGCAACCGGTTGCATCGGAACGGAATGGAAAACCGACAAAATCGGACACATTTCAACACTTTTTTGAGGCGGATCGCTTTCAAAGCAGGCAAAGTTGCTTACAAACCAGGCAGGCAAGATGCTCGATTTAGCACAAAAAGTCAGTCAATTAGTCCTAATTTGGGCGGTGTTAACCACCATTCAGTGTAGCATCCATTCAGCTCGGTGTTGTTGCGATACGCTGGCGTTATTCAATCTATCGGGAAAATAACCGTAAGCCCACTGGATTGCTGGAAAACGGGCCTAACCTTTCCGTGTGCAACATTTTATGCAACTAATTAATAATTCGCATCTCGAGCCACTCGATATTGTTTGCTACGGATTTTATTTCTGACGTTTTTGTTGATTTTTTAACGTTAAATCACTTCACCATGCGATCTGCATTCGAACGTTTCTCCTATTGACCCATTGGGTTACTTTCCGTTATTTGTATGAATCTGGTCTGCCTTCGGCCATTTTCGAGAGCTCGTTATGCGTGTCTGGCAGTGCATCCTGCTGAACCAAAAGCCCCGCTAATAATATGCCGCTGCCGTGCATTCCACCTTTAAGCCCAAAGATAATGGATGAACAATTGTACAGCAGCAATCTTCCGCAGGACCGCACAACGACCTCCGGGGGCTCACTATTCTCCTTTACAAGGGGAGAAGTTGGACTCCCGGTGCAAGGTGTTTGCTAACAAGAGCCTTCGCCACGCCGCTGGCTGTAAACTGACAGGAGAGGATGCAGCAAGAAACCAGCCCACCAATTGCTTAACTTGTTAAACCCTTCAATGCACGGCAGTCTTGTAGATCGTTTCGCAGAAAATCAGTGTCTTAAAGGAATGAAAATGAGCCAGATATAGAAACGTTCCCGTTATTACAAAACGAACGATTTAATTCAATGAAATTCACAGGAACCCAAGAAATGCTTAAAAGATCGAGCTTTTAAATCAGAAATATCAGATGCAAGGGTTAACCCGAGCACGACCGCACGCAGCAGAAATACGTGTAAACGAAACAATTGTAATATTCACAACAAGGCGATGCAAAACATCTCGCCCATACGAGGTCGTCCCCACACTCCGAGGGCATTTTGATATTGGAAATGGATTTTTCACCAACGCACCCCGTCGTAATATTTAGCATCAAACGCCACCGAACGCGCAGCACCACGGCGGTCGTCTCCTGGCACAGACAACCACCGCACCAACCCAGACTAGTTGGGAGACTTAATTAAAGAAAATCGATTTAGGACTTGTAATTGTTTGTATTTCAATTTGAGGGATATATATCTCCCGCTCACCGTACACGTGTTATTTATTTGCCAATACCTCGATTTTTTTTTCACATGCAAGCACATGCTGGACCACCCCTTCTATCCGACCCAAGGGAAATCGGACCTGGAGACGCTTTTGGGGCAGCGACCGAAACCGCTCATAATTATTTTTATACTCCATCCTATTTGCCCCGTCGGTATTGGGACCGCGGATCGCTTTACACAGTGGCAGCATCTTAACTGTGCGCGACCATGCCCCGAAGGACTTGTTTCCAATCATGACCGCAGTCAATGCACACGTCGATGAAACAGGAACCATCGCACACGGGTTCTCTCATGCAATCGTGCGTGCCCATTTAGCGACTAGTTGGTGCGCACACGTCCTCTTTCAGGAGTCTTTGTCAGGAGAAAACGACGCACTTTGGGTGAGGGCAAGAGAACGAGTGCTTCTGAAGCGAGTTTGCCGAGAAGGATGGTTCCGTGAACAAAAAGAAAAAAGAAAAGATAATTTACTGAGTTTTGCTTTGACTGCCAGAAAATCAATTTCCCCGGTAGTTAGCTGCCACTTAAAACATGGCTACCGGGAATTGATAAATATGTAAATAATAAATATTTCCCTCGTTTGCTGCTTTTGCTGCTGTTCAGCGACACGATACATTAAATGGCATGAAATGGTCACCTCGAATGATCGATCGCACTAGCAGCGCCGTTTGCTTTCAAATTTTTTGCATTTGCTAGTTTTGGGACCGCACTTAGTAGAGATATCTTACAGGCTATCGTTCGATTCATATCAATTGTTTTATTTTGAGTTTAGATTCTGCGTCTTTCCTAATTATCCCGATTTTTTAGTTGACTGAAAGAGCCACAGAACTTAAAATATGTTTCTATTGTAATCAGTTATTGAAAAATCACAATGATCTTTGCTTACTTTTGAAGCAACCCAAACATATGTACATGTTTTAGGTAAATAAATTGAGTTAAATTGAGATTCCAATTTACCTTAAATTACTGAGTTTTTTAAATGTACTAGCATTTTCACCATATTAAGTAGTATACCTGCACTACAAATACACTTATTTTGCATGATTATGTTTATATGCTTTTTCTTCCTTTTTCGGACACCTCGAACAAACTTCACGTAAGCCAACGCAACAGCAGTACCAGCTCTTTGGCATCTCATTTCTCATCTTCACGAGCGTCAAGCGAAACAGAAGCACTTTCAGCTGCGAGATGATATGTAGACGCGATAGAAGCCGGGTCCGAAGCCGAACCCAGGGCAATAAATAATGCTCAATTTATCTAATAAACCAACTCCCAGCTTCTCACACGCATATCATTCACATTGTTGGACCACCAACGCCTCCGTCGCGGAGTCGCCACAGCCTCCAACGACAAAGTTTTCCCGCGTCGTCGTCGTCATCGTCGTCGTGTCCGGGGGTCTCAGCTTGGGCCGATTTTTCTACGCTGGTTTCGGGGTATCTCAGTTGGCTTAGTGGCGGCGGCTTTGCGAGATTCATTCTCGTTAGGGTGCGCTTGACTAGCCGCGAACATCGACGGCAGCAGCCAGCGCACGATAGAAGGTGGAAAGAGATGGACAACGAACGAATATAAAAAAAAGCAAATCCACCGCTATAAGATTTAAGAAAAATGTTCACCAACGTCAACGAGAAGACAGCTCTTGGACAGCACGCGGAGCAGGCGGCACAGAAAGAAAGCTGAAGGCGTGGAAAACGAAACAAAACATCGGGAGCGAAAACGAAAAGCAAAACTATGAATAATAGGTTCAACAATAGCACCAGCACGAACGACAGTAGGGCAAAGTAGCAGGAGAAGAAGAAGAAAAAAAGCCATATGCAAACGAACGGCAAGGAAAAATCCAATGAATGGACACTCTGCGCCAAGAAAAGCGAGAACGAGAGACACAATCTCGCACACCGAGAAGAGCGCTGTTGGTGGGAGCGAAAAATCGGGGAAAAAAAGCTGCCTAACCACCAAACCGAAATGCGAACGCTATATTTTACTTCAAACATCGCATAAATCATTTCGGTTCTGGTGTGCCTCGCGACTGACGGCAAGTCTCGCTGCTTAGGTAGCATGTCTCTAGCTAGTGTGTGCAAGCGTGGCTCATCTGTTCTAATTTTTGTATGTCCATTTATTTTTCATTCAATTCCTCATTACCCAGCAGCTGGACGCGGCAGTCGTATCTCACATGACCCAGTGCTGGAGTTCGGCCATGGGTCAAGTGAATCAACTTATCACATCTTCTATTTTAATTCGCTCATTTTTGACGAGAAATATTGCATAATTTTTCCACCACTGTATCTGATTGCAGAACAGCCTATTTGACGGTCTTTATATCGCAAAGAATTCAACAATTAATTATCAATTTTTCAGCAATATGTTCAATTTCCATCAAATGCTGTACTCAACTACTCGAGCAATACGAGCCTATGAGGTACGTTTCAATTCCACAACGGCAATGAACCATCACATTAAATCATTAACAGGCGTTTTCGGTAGCCCTTGTGCCGCACTACACACACTCTCACAAACGGTGGCATCAGCGTGATACTGAGACCGTGCACGGTTTGCGGGCAAAATTCGTAAATACCTGCACGAGCGCCATTCAGTTGGCATTGCAATAATCATCGATCACCCGACTGCAGCAGCAGCAGCAGCAGCAAAGAGCTGCAGTTCGCTTTGTTTGGCAGCGTTTATTCTGCGGCTTATTGCGGTGCGAAACTCGCCCGTGAGGCGTTCACGCGAGCAGGACACACTTCCCGGGGGCTTGGTTCCGGTTCGAGCGGTCAATACGGCAGCATTTAAATTTATTATCCGCAATTTACTTCGATTACGAGTACGACCAAACCTTTTAATTCGAGGCGATCTTTTTCAATTTGAAATTTTCGGCAATCGTTACCGCGACCGCATCGCACGAAACGGTCCGATGGTGGAGGTGACCCTTTTGGCCATATACGCAAGATTCAAACAACAGTGCGAGCGAAACGCTTATGCTCTTCCTGAATCGATGGGGAAACCGGTCATAAACTTTTCCCACCAACCGGGCTCGACCGAACCGACCCGAGTCCATACAACCGAATCGGGAAATTTATTAATTTATCAATGACTGTTTCCGTAAACATGGGGCGTTCAACATGCGACCGGGACCACTTTGCGGATCGTGTGCTGAACGATCCATCCGAAGGGCCCGTTGTTGGGGCTGGGTCCTTGCAAACCGAGCTGAACACATCGGCGCGGACCATTTGCGGTTTAGGGTTTGCTTCCTCACGCACGCGGCAATGGATCTTCCGCGATTCCGATGCCACGTCTCTATTGATTCTTTTCGGGGGCACTTCGTGCAATGCAGTTGACGATGCACTCTTTGCATGCTGCGGCCAATTGGCAGGCAATCGAAAAATGCCAATAACCGGAGAGGTTGCATTTACATTGCAGTTCCATTTGCAAAGAGCATCAAATGGTGACATAAGGATTTTTATTTGCTTCACACGAATTTCCTTGAGCAGGAAAATTAGAAATAACACAAAATGCTATTTATATTCGTTATATTTTTGTGCATTACGGACGCTGCTTGAATGTTGTTTTTTCCCCAAGATTTCGTAGCTTATTCGAAAACAATTTGTCCAGCAATTGTGCCAATATGCGTATGCAGTACCCAATTTTGTGCTTGCAACTTTGACCATGTCCAGCGACCAATTGTGGTTTCAATTGCGCCAACTTCGAAACGAAACGGACTGCAGAGGCTTTGAAGTAACCAGCGTAACGGAAACGTTCCGGTGGGCTATCGAAGGGTTGGCGAATTGGAAAACAAAACCATCAACCAGCGTGAATCGCGACGGTAAACGCGCTCAGTTCCACATCAGATAGCGCGCATCTGAAGCTTCGTTTCATGCGTTGCTAGTTTGCTGCTCCCACACTATTCACAATAAAGCGACCGTAGCGAGGCTCGCACAGAAGCAACCAACGCTCGAACGGGGGAATCGAAACATTGATGAACAGAAATGCTCCGTCGTTTCAGGTATCCCGTTTCGAAAGGCAATCAAAGCTGCGTAAAACTCTCGTCCTGCACGACTGCACGAGTGTGCGTTTCCACTGGCAAACCATCTTCCTCCTCACGACCAGATCCAAATCGAATACCGCCCCAAATCCGACGGTGGAACGTTTTGTGTAATCCACACAAACCGTCCGTAAAAACTGTCGTATTTCATTCGGTAGCGAAGCTCCTCCCAATCGAAGCGCTGAGCTGCGCCGTATCTCTCAAACCTTCGCATTCCCTTCGAACCCTGAAAAAGACGCGAACCAAGCGTCGTCCTTCCTTCCAGGATCGAAAAACACCCCAGCGAGGGGCTAAGCAGCTTCCAATGAAGATATGCTCTGCGGCCATTAGTCACCGTACGGTGCCGGTTGAGGAATTGCAGCAGGATGCGAAAGATGCCACCCGAGAACCACCAAATCACCAGTACGTGCGTGGCAATGAATTCTTCCAGCAAAACTGCGCTAGCTACACGTCGTCGTACCCGGTTTCGACCCACGCGAACGACTCTTTTTCAACACAACAACAGCATAATCGCTCGGCGTGTTCAAGCGGTTTTCAATCTTTCAACTGCGCTCGTACTGCTGCTCGACGGTTGCCGATTCATTGGGGACTTCTTTCCAACTTCCTGGACACGGTATCCTTCCAACTCCAGGAGGCTACGAGACTTTGACGGTCCATTCCCATGAATGCCCTTACCACAAAATGAACCAACGGTCGTCGTTATGGCAGCTTTGCTTGCGGATGTACGCAGAAACTACGGCACGAAATAGGCAACATAAATCTGGGCGATTTTGGCGGGTTAGAGATTTTTTAATGCATTCACAAAACTCGAGGAATGCATCAGCGAACGAAGCCCAAATTCGCAAACTTTTCCGAATGAATCTCCGCGTTTATATTTGGTCTCGAGCTGAGCATAGAGCTACAGATACGGCTTAGTCTAATTTTATTTGTTGATTTGTTCCCTAGTCTAATTGGATCCTATAAATTAGGCATTTGATAACAAGCATTTTAACAAGCGAATTTTTTAGACTAAATTCTTGAGCTCGTTTAAAACTTGAACCAGTAATATGAGTATGTTTCGTTAGGTTTTTCCAAAGAAGATTCATCATACTTTAATATTAGGAATTGATTCAGGATTATTATATGTACAATAATTATTATTAGACTGAATGTATTTTATTAGACTAAATGCATTTACCTAAAACGTGCCACTATTCTTTGGTGAATTTTTAGAATAATCACATTTCGTATTGGTCCTTCTTTGTAAGTTCCCGCGCAGACAAAACCATTGACGTTAACGAAATTTCACTGTAGACGATTTGCAGACTGACAAGCGAAACGTTTTTGCGCAGCTAGGCTCCTTGAAAAAGCCTTTAAAAGGGGGGTAAATAAAAAAAAACGAAATGCATTTCGCCGCGGATTGTTCTCGATCCACGTTTGGTATTTTCGGTCCGATTTTCTTGCGGCCCACCATACCTTTTGCCCAATTATGTCCAGTGTCATCTTAATCATTGTCGCGCGCATGACGACTTGATGGACTGTCGGGGTCCCATTGTTTAGAGTGCAGCCACGTCGAAAGTGCAGCAGATGGCGCCAAGCAATCGACATCAAGCGCTTCAAGCGTGATCCCGTCGTCATCCGCTACGCTACGCTTCATGCGGTTTCTGATCCCTTATTGCCCACTAAACGGCGGTGGTTCACGGGCATATCAACGCTGACGGTGGGACAACAGTCGTCGGGAGTTTTGTGGTCGGCTCCAGTTGGACCACCTTTGACGCCGGGTCACATATCTCGACGTCGTTAGTGTCGTTTAACCTTAGCGTTCGAAGAAGCCAGGCGCGGCAAGCGCACGGGCCAGTCTTACGCTAACTTCTCCATCAAACCCAGGCAAATCATGTCAAGCAGCGGTCGGCAAATTTCATTCCGAACGTAGTTACCGTACGGGAGGACGGGAAAAAATTGTCATCCAACAGTTACACGTCCCACCGCGCGCGGACTGGTTTGATTTATACCTTTCCTTTTCTTATGATTCTTTGTCCGGCATTTTTTGTTTGTTTTTCTACGCAGCCTTCCGCCATCAGCCAGCTAGAGTAAATATATATATACCCGGGCGCTTTTAAGACAGGCAATTTATGTTGGCTAAGGCCGACTGGCTCGGGTAAAATAATTCCGATTTCGAACAGCGTAGGAGAGCGTAAGATGCATGCAATCGATCGATCGATCGATGTATGTGCACAAGGCCCACGGAAAGGCCACAAAGAAGGCCATTTAAGCCGAAATCTTTTGTTCGTTGCAACGTTCTGCACCTCCCTTCGGGAAAAGCGACACTGGAGTGGCGCGCGCCCCAAAAACCTTCGGAGTGAACACTTAACGCAAGAAGAAGAAAACCCGGCCGGCCCCGGTTGGTGGTGGAGAAAAATGACTTTTCCACAAGATTGGTTGGAAGCTGTCACACGTCTGACACCCTAATATCTATTAACATGTTTACGGCGTGGCCGAAAAACTAATTCATTACCTAGTGCCTCGGATACCAATTTTTGTGGTACATTGTCCCTCGATTGAACCAACAAGCCGCCCGAACACAGCCCTGCCCGGTGCTCTTTTTATAGAACCCAAAGACGGGGCGATACTTTCGGCGGAGAGATATTTGTCGCATGGTAGCGGCATCGGTAAGGACGGCTGCTAGGCCCATGTTTCCAATTTTTCCCTGCCCGGAACCGGAAGCTGTAGGTGACCATTTTATTTGTATTGAGCAACGGTTACGGATATAAATTGGTCAACATTCATTCGCACCAAACGGCAAGCTAAAGAGCAAGCAACGGGGCTGAAGAAAGAAAAGTTTATGCCTATGTTTTTGGAAAGGTACATACTTAGACTAAAAGGCATTTACGATCAGTTCCCAAGAATATCATAGTGATATTAACGAATATTTGGTTAATATGAGATATTCGTAGATCCCAACGTACGTACCCAAAACTACAAGCATGGTTTGCGAATATAAAACGGAAACGATGGTTATTCTTTAAAATTTCGTTTTAAACATTTTACATACTTTAGGATAAGTGTGATAATTTATAATATGCTTCAAGGATAACATTTTCATTTTTACATTTACAGAATGAAAGTAAAGTTACGTTTAAAATATTTGTTCATTTATGGTGTTTTTATCAAACAAAATAATTTTATTGAGAAATAAAATAAATTAAATTAATCAAACATTGTGATTACAAATGCAGATGTATTGAAACACCCATTTCATTTGATTTGTTTGTTATTACATACGTATGACATTTTTGTCATGGAATATATTGAAAAGTGTTAGTCATAATTTGACATAATAATAAAAGGACATAAATTTACCTATGCGAAGAGAACCGTTGTTATCATATTTTGGAAAAAAAAACATAGAATACGAAAATGCCAACATGCCAATACTATGTAACTATTTAAGTAATAAATGTCCAGATAAAATAAAAGCCTCTGATAACAATTTTTTACTGAGAGAACGACAAGTAAATATAACCGTGAAACGAGTAAAATGTTAACACATTTGAAGCAATCTCCCATTGAAAAAAATCTAATTAATTAAGGAACCATTATTATTATGATAATAAAAAACTATAATAAACTAATAAAATAAAATAACAAAACTAATAATAAAAAACAAATAAAAAACTAATAAAAATACCGATATAACTTTGGCTCATTTTTCCACGCCGTAAGGGTTGAGCCAATTATTCTAATTATCAACAAACATTCTACAGCCGTTTTGTTCGAATAATAAACCATAGCAGTGTTCCTCAAATTGCGCTGAGAGGAATAAATTCCAAAAATACACCACACATGGTTCCACACCGGCACGGAAATGTGTCGTTGCGATTTTTATCACTCCGTCGAAAGCAAGAAAAAAAAAAGCTGCACGATAAAGGTTACGCATTTTCCACGGAACTCATTTCCCAAACGGGAAAATCTGTCCTCCTAATGAACGCCACGAGATGCCTGCTAACGACACTTCTGAGAAGGAACTTCATTTACGCCCTACTCGGAACCGTCTTCCACCGAATGGGCGCCAACATTAAACTGAAGACATTTAATAATTTTTGATAATATTAAACATAGCTCGTAATAAACATTTATGTACGGACATTACTCCGTGACTTCCATGACTTCCAACCCCTCCGATTCGCAGTTGGCAGCAGGACGTCTTTGGCGTTACTGGGCCAATCGTGCCAAACACACTGCACCGTCGTCTTAAGGGAGGAAGGAAAGCAATTCGGAAAGAAACTGGTAAAAGATGAATATGAATTTTAATGTACTCATCACAAACGCCAGCTACGTACTACGTACGAATAAACGCGCCTGCTTAATGATCGTAAGCACATTGTGTTCGTTGACGTCTACTTTACGGGATCATGTTCCACGCATAGCACCGAGCAGAGGTATTAGCAGCAAAGCACAATGCCCCTTTCTTGTGCTGCTTGCTTGACTCTCACGACTCTCTCTATCTCTCTCTTTCTGTCTGACACTCGTTCTAGCTCCGGAGAGTGTGCCCGACGACAACGTCTATTTGTTGTACAAGTGATATGGCAAAACATATGAGCCAACGTGTAGGTACGTGGATATTAAAAATGTGCTGTTTTCCACTCGTCCCACTCGCCATCCGCCGAAAACGGCCGCATGGCGGAATATGACCGGTACTTGGCCGGGAGACGGGTGACACAACACGACAGACACGCGGCACTGGGCCGCCTTGCCTTGTCCGGATGGTGCAGCTTCAGCGAAGGAAAATTTTAATAAGCGCCACTCGTATATTATAAATACCGAGAAATAACCATATTAACATGACATTCTTCTCGTATGCTAATGTTATGCTTTATACAGGATGCACTCAAACTCTCGCACTTGCCACAGCAGCGCCAGGCGTCGCAGGCGTGGTGTTTATTTCAAATCCAATTTCTGTGCCTCGGAAGAGAGCCAACGCAGCCTATGAGTTTTGTGCTAATGCCATGAATCAATGCTACCAAGAGGCACGGGATGAAGAAGCAGCACGCACGCAGCAGCACTCTACCAATGTCACGGATTTGCGTTTTCGTGGGCAGCAGACGCAACGTGAACGCAGCCTTGTTGGCCATTTGAAGCGAGCGAGATACAACGCCTGCCAAGGATCAAGGAGCGGCCAGTTGGCTGAGAAGCTGTGGTCCATTTTTCATACCTCTCAAGTGGCGAACACGAACGCATGTGGAACGCTGTGAAAATCTTGAGGATCTACCCTCAGCTAACAAGCGACCCAACGACTCCGTTCGCCTGTTGAACCTTACACTTCAGCTGAGTGGAAGATGCGAAGTCACACACCACTTGGTCGAGGTTAGGTTTTTTGGGATTGTTTTTTACACATGCCTCGTACCACAAAACGTCAGCCAGGACGAAGGACGACCCAAGGACCCTAATGCAACACTACAGATTTCAAGTGCCTTGTATTTTTGTCAGCGAATTCTCATCTAATTTTGAGTTTTTTTGTTCGTTTCGACTTTCGGAAAACGTGACACTCTCACAACATCATTTTTCAATTCGGAAAAGCGAGGAGAGTTTCTATAATGGAAAATTGTACAAAACTTACACTTGTTTTCTCAAGATAAGACATTTATTCTTTTTTTTTACTAATCCCATATTTGCCCGCAAAACTTTGGTAATAAATACAGAGAACCACAATGAAAATTCTTTTCTAGCTAATTAGCTTTCAACCAAAGACAGCTGCACTATCATAAGCAATCACTCAATTATTTGCCAAGGGTTAGAAGTGAAATCCAGCGTAACTTCCAAGAAAAACCTATTCAATTACAAGTGACACGCTGCACACAGGATACTTTCTCATAAATAAGGCACTCCGTAACTGCTTAGCCCGTTGTGTAAGAACCAATCGCACAGATCAAGTGGACCGACGAAGTGTCCTTCACTCAACTGCCAAACGCCACGTTTCTAGGAATGCACGGCGGGCACATATCTTTTGGCTTAAGTGGTCGGGTAATGCGTGCAACCTTCTGCAGCCTACCGAAGGACTTAGCTATTGACATTGTGCAACATGTTTGTAAACAGATGCTTCCGACGATAGTTCTACGCTAGGATACAACTGAGGAGTTCGATGGTTGTAATGATGATCCTGACGACAAAGACGCGAAGGGTTTTGCCAGGCGCCGTGTATGGGTATCGTATTTTAACACAAAAATGGGCGTTATGAACCGGATCATGTTACACAAGTCCTAAAAGATGCACGGAAGGGGCCTGTTGTGATCCTTTTGCTAGCTCGCGTATCACGAAACATGTGTCGAGAAAAGAACAATTTTGCTTACCATCGCATAATGCCTATGCAGCATAGTGAAGGATGTAAGGCAAAAACCGAGAAAAACTATGCTTGCAATATTTAAAAAAAACAAACATACCGAAACATAAACTACCTGATAAAAGCGTTAAAAGAGAGTAAAGAAAACAAATCCTATTTTGATAAATTAAGCCAAAACAAAATTGTATAAAAATAGCAATCTAACTGTAGCTACAGTCACGTAGAAGGCAAAATATCGCTTCATTTCCCAGCGGCAAGGATTTAAAGACAATTCCTGATCAAGCCGAGCAGCACTACGCAATCGCGAAGGGGGCACGCTTATTTATGATTCATTTAAAACATGTCACAGTACCATATGGGTGCGTTTACACTTAAATTAAGTTCGTGTGGTATAATATAAACTAAATTAAACGAAATGCGTGCGTAAATCCCCTTAAGTGCGCCATCTCCAGCTGTTACCCTTTTGCATTTGGCCGCGCAGCTATTAGGCGGTGGCACGAGGGCGCCATGTTGCGGTGGAAGATACTTTATGATCTTCTGGGCGTATTCCGGTGCCTGGTGCCGTTTATTCAGCTTAATTGCTCCAGGGTGCCTTAAATTCACACGCATGCTTTAGCACAAAAGTTTCACATGCAACAACCACCGTCCACCGGAGCCAGTTCCAGTTCCAGAAGCCAGAATGTTTACACTCACTGTGTCTCTCGGCTCGGGGACGAGAGTGAAACATTAGACCTTTGGTTTAACGTGCTGCATTGATAAGCCGTTTCAGCCTCGTAGCCTCCAGTCACGAGCAGCATCATATCAGCTCGAAGAAACAGCTGATAAGCCAGCATTGGCAATCGGCGATCGGGCGCATTTCATAACAGAGATTTTACAGCAACGACACTATCTCATCATGAGTCGAGAGTGTTAGTGTTTTTCATAGACCCAAATCTAGCGCTAGTTTACCGAGAGCGCTCAGCTAGAGTGCAACATTTTTTGAACCGTGTGCGAAACGAAAGTGTCTAGCAATGAGCAAACTTTTAAAACTAGGATTTCTTGGAGGCGGCAAGATGGCTCAAGCCATGGCGAATGGGTTTATTTCCGCTGGTAAGTCGTAGATCTGCTCGTTAAGCAGATCGCACAAAAGGTGATAGCGGTTCGTTAAATAGTACGTATGAGCCAAAAAACGAGCAACATTTAGTAATCTCATGTGATCGTTAACCGTTTTCCACAAGTGAATCTAAAAATAGCTATACACATTGAGAAGGTTGCAAGCTAGCGTTTCACTTGACTGGAGCAAAATAAACTTGCCCTAAATAGCTCTGTGCTCAATGTATTATCAGTTGTACGTAGTTTGTCTAGTTCAAACCAGGTAGAACAGCGTTTAGATGATGGAACTTCGATTCAAGGACTTCGGTTGAAAACTGATATTACAACCAGATGTACACAACTCGTTGATTTACTCGCAGGGCTTACACGTGGCGATAGCATGACTGCTAGCTTCCATCCTTCGGACCACGCCAACATCGAAGCCTTCAAGTCCTTCGGTGCGAAGACGTACGTCGAGAACCTGCCAGTCGTAAGCGGTTCCGAAATCATCTTCATCTCCGTCAAACCCGCGGTCGTCTCGAGTGTCCTGCAAGCCGTCCGTCCCGCTAGTGCCGGTAAACTATTCATCTCGATCGCGATGGGCGTAACGTTGCGCGAGCTTGAAAATGTGTGATTATTTACCCTCTTGTGCCTGCATGATAAGCCAGCCGAAAAACAATCGAACCGATCGCTGATAAGGCGGATCTCATGGTCCTATCTTTTTTGTTTGTTTGGTTTTTTTTTGTTGCTCTGCGTTCCTTGGCAGTCGCTGGAATCTTCGGCTCGCGTGATGCGAGTCATGCCCAACACGCCCGCACTGGTTCGAGCTGGCGCTTCCGTGTACGTGCGTGGTTCAGCCGCAACGGACGATGACTGCAAAGTAACGCAGGCCCTTTTCCAAGCCGTGGGCACCTGCGAGGAAGTCTCAGAAACCATGATGGATCCCATCACAGCCCTCTCGGGCAGTGGACCGGCGTACGTGTTCGTCATGATTGAAGCGCTAGCTGATGGAGCTGTGCGCATGGGTTTACCACGTGATCTAGCCTATCGATTGGCATCACAAACGGTGCTCGGATCCGGTAAGTTGGTTCGCGAAACCGAACGCCATCCGGGACAGCTGAAGGACGACGTTACGAGTCCTGCCGGATCAACGGCGGCCGGGTTGGCCCATCTGGAGCAAAATGGTAACACAAATTCCGCTCGACAAAGCGTTTTGTAACGATCGTGCCTAATGCGCCTGCTAATGCTTTGCTTTCCAGCCTTCCGACACGCCGTCAGTGGCGCCGTGGAATCGGCCACTGTTCGTTGCCGTGAAATTTCCAGCAAGTGACACGCGCAACATCAATCATCCACCGATTGTGTCCTTCGCTCTTTGGGGAGTGCCAGTGCACGAGCAACGAAAAAGTGATCCTTTAAATACTTACTTAGTAGATACGCGTGTGTATGTGTATGTGTGTGTTTGTACATAAAAGGCAATCGCCGCTGAATAGCTCAATCATCGTCCGTTCTCCTTCTTTCCTTGCGCACACACGCCTCACGCCTTCACGTGTGGATGTGTCGCATCCAGCAAATGGCTCCGAATGTACCCGCCGTGTACGTACTAATTTTCACAATCGCTACTGCTACGCTTCACGCCAAAGCTAAAGTGTCATCGCTCAAACCCGTCGAAACGCGCTACCTTGACAAGCTCCCTTTTATGTACGTACTAATAATTTGCCTAAGAATGCATTAATTATCCACCGAATCCTCCCGATAAAGACAAACGTGTCAAAGCAACGGAGTTAACCCGACGTGCCTTGAAGGGGGTGGCCTCGAAATCGTTCTCTCCCTAACAAAATTATTCATCGTCACATTTTGGGCACTCATCATACGGCACACCCTTACTTCCCATAACTCATTCCCATCATGTCATGCGTGCTTCCCCCCGGCTTGGGCAGCTTCCAGAGCGAGGCGCTAATAATGCATCACTGATGTTTGTTTTTAAAATATATATATCCTCCCCAAGAAGCAACACTTCAACCCAACTCGACGCTCGAAACCTGCCAGCGCCTGCTTCTTTGCGAGATCGTTACCGGAGCTCCGTCGTAGTAAACGAGTGATAAATTTGCTTTCCCCTTTCTCGCTTTAAATTAGAGTATTTTTATTCTGTTTGTCACCTTCCTCAGCATCACCTTCGGCTTGGAAGAATTCAGAAGCAACAACGCGCGCGCGTGAACGCTTCTAAATGGTTTTCATTGCCATCATTAAACGGCGTGTGGGAGCACAGAGAGGGACAGGACCAAGAGTTCCTAAATTACGGAAGCGTCCACCGTGTGTATGCCAGTGCGTGGTTGCATTATTTCCGAAGGCTATCGTTAGAAACGTCACTCAGCGACGTTAACGCGGTTCACATGTAAGACGTGCCCGGGAAAAGTCGACCGCCAGCAACGGATCCCAGGACCGTTGCCTGCCGAGGATATGCGACACAGCTAATTTACGATATGAACACCGCATGGAAATCATTCGGTCGCGGTTTGGTCGCCTTTACAGTCCCAACTGAGTCGTCAACTGACGCTCTCTCGGGCGCTTTTCTCGCGCCGCACGAATGACAAACCAATCCGGGAGGAAAGCCTGGTTTGAAATTCACAGCGCGCCTTCTGCTTCACTCTGCGCTGCCCGGATGACGGGAAGCTGGAAGATATTTACGGCCCAATTTGTGTGACATTGATGACGTGCGGATCTTGGGAAGAAAAAAGAGTTAACGTCAACTATGTGCGCTCGGGGGGATTAAGTTCTTGACAAAAAAATGTACTGCAGCCCGCAAGTTGATATAAAAGAGCGATTTCAAACCGCAATTGATCTACTTAAAAGCTATTTAAATGTGTAAAAATATAATTTGTATTTTAAGCAAGCTCGAATGTGATCATTTTCCTTGCTCGATATTTTCGATCTAGCTTCTGTCGTGAAAATCAACGAGTTTAACCACATTCGTTATGATTCTCAAGACCAGCACCAGTGAGACGACGGATCATTTTACGTACCAGCAAATGGAGCCAACCTGTCACCGCTTACATCAATTATTTTAAATGATTATTGCATTGTGGACAAATATACTGATCCATTGGGAGCGACCTTTGCCGGGCACCTCTTATGGACGCGTTTTGTCACCGTTACCCGTTCAAACGGATGCTGAAAAGCGGACGGCAGTTGACATGAGGCCCAGTACAATTGCATTCGGTTTGGAAAGAGCATTCCCGTGCAGTTTCGAGAAGCGGTTCCAAGCAAAAACGACAAAAAAAACATGCAATGACGTACGAAGATTTTTAAATTCTCAATCATTCCGCGAATACTGAAATGCCAATGCTTGTCCTTATCATGGATGAGCGGCTTGCACTTTAATCCACAGGCCAGTTTCGGGGGAATAGCTGGAATTACGTGCCATCGGAATAAATTTTCATCCGTCACCAGTGGCATGATCGCTTTGCGTCAGTAGCGATTGATGTCGCCAGAACTGCTCATCATTGTCAACAATCGTGACATGTATGGGAAAAGGATGTTAGCGAAAACATGCTGCCGCAGACGGCGTGCAGTGTGACTGATATTTTTATGAACCTCGGTAGTTTATTTAGTAAAAAAAAGCATACACTGGAGTAAATACTGACCATAACTTTTCGTTTAATATAGAGGAAAATATATTTAAACATATTTATGTCAATAAAAAATCTCCAATAAATGAAATAAATAAATTATAATCGAATAAACCAATATAATGATACTCAACGTATAAGCTGTTAAATGGACGTAATTATATCATTTGTTATGCGAATGATTATTGCGTATTTCACAGAAAAACAATATATTATTTCCGTGCGATAAATTAAAACGCACATGACAAGTTTAATTGTATGCGCTTCAGCGAGTGACCGCCACACAAATATAACATCGATATGGTTCCGATACCACTTAATGCATGCTGGCATGCTTCGCATGCAATCAGGTGCATCACAAGTGACAAACTTCATCCACTGAAATCCTTCGCCCAGGCCGTGCCATTTAACCACCATAAAACGCATCACGCAGCTGGTGGTTAGGGCTACGGGCCATTGAAATTGATTGAGTATATTCAAACGGACTATTTAGGGGGCGTTTCATCGTTCCACTTACCTGCAATGTCACCAGTTTGGGATGCTCGGTAGACAGCTTCGCCAGCAGTTGATAGTCGCATTTTGCGGCTGCTATTAACCATTCCTTGGCATTTGGATGCTGAAGCTGTTCATACGACGGTAAAGTCGAGTTTAGAAACATTTTTACCGATTTTATACACGAGCCCTAATATGCTTACCAAATTTTCGGCGTTGATCGTTTCTTCGGCGCTCTGAAAAAAAAGAAACAAAAGATTGCATCAATACTACGCGCACGTCACGAAGGATCTAGACAAACACAAAAATGCAAATTTTCGACAAGGTGAAATTATCATACATAAATCAAATCAAACTTCGCGCAACAGATTTGCTTCAGACGAACGAATACAACCGTTGTACAAAACCGTCGAGATAAGTCAAGCCGAACAAAAACAGAAACACATTTCTACCGAAAGGTGCCGCGGTAGTGTTCGCATTTCCACGGCCCGAAAGAGTATCATTTCATTTGCATACGTCGACAAATTGTAAATCAATTGCAGTGGTTCAGGTTTAAACATGCTGTTAAAGTTTTGCTTTTATTTTTATTATTTCGCTTTCCTGCGTTTACACGAAATGGCAGCAATAACCATAAAAAGTTGAATATTATTAGCTCGCCCTACAACGTCCCAGCAGTCGGTGCAGCTCAGCTAAACGAAAATCAGCGCACTGCCTCAAATTATCGCCATCGCAGACGTCAACGCCATCATCGCCGGCATCCCGATGGCAATGGATACTGATTATAGCACATGTAAAACCATTAAGATATTGGTCAGTTTGAATATTTGTTTGCATGGTTGTTGATTTTACTTTCACGTTTCAACATTTTCAAGTTGAATGGCGCAAAGCACAAACGGGACATGCCTTTGTTGAAAATACACACACAAAAAACACTGAAGAGCAAACATTTATGCAACATCGATCAAAAGTTCGATGATTCAAAAACATATATATGATGTAGTTTATAATCAAAGGGAATGGATATAGCGAATGCTATATCAGTGCTTACAGTGCAATCTCTGTTAGGATAGACACATGAAACTTGTACGAATAATTTTGCATTCTATTGATTTGTTTTGTAGTTCTCAAACATTCGTTGCATTAATAAATTACTGATGCAACAAATTCAAAGTATTAATTGAAATCATAATTGATAAGGAACAAATATTTTTACCATTTTTATATGTTCAACAAATCTTATTTAAAGTTTATATATAAATTCCCACAAAGAAACTTTCACTCAATATTGATACTATTAAGATATATTGTTTGATCACTGAGTTATTGAAAAAATGCTAGAAATACAAATTATGTGAATCGGTTCGAATTAGATCGTATTGCAGTGATTTTGAAGTTGCAACCGCAATTAAAACTGCAGCCAGTAACAACAGTAATAAATTAATCAACATTTTTTTATCAAGCTTTAAATGCATAAACCTACGGCTAACCCTGCAAAAGTAGCATGAGCGAATATTCCATATGATTAATTTCATGTATAAAACGCTACACATGGTAAATGGAATCTATCATATCTACATTTCCATCTCATTCTGTTCATCATCTCTTTTGTACCTGATGAGTTTGAAAAAAAAAAGTATTGATGAAACCGTGTTCGTGTTCGATGACAGTGTTTAACTTTCAAGCGACAATAGCGACAAATGTTTGAAACTTTCCAATACCGCAATTACTATCAGAGTAAAACTTTTCCAGCTAGAAACGCGCAACGCCATCCCCAGCCATCGCTCAAGCAGCTAACGACGACAAAAAAGAACGATTTTCGTTCAACAACCATATTGAATCCCCTACACTGGCACTGGCACTGGCACTGGGCATTGCCATCTTGTTGAGTTCTTGCTGAACCGTACCTGACGAACTCGGCGCCATCGTCCATCGTTTGATGTCACAGTATATGTGGCATGCGCAGCGTGTGTTTGGTAGAGAAACAACAGTGGGCGGTGGTAGTGGGCTGACCTAGCCGTATCTCCACCTTCGGATACCGATCCTGCGCTGCGTACCGTATCAAGATGAATGTTGCCGAAATGCAGGTGAAGGTGGAAATTGTACGCCAGTTCATTAGACAAAGGTACCCCACAATGTAATTCCTTTTCATGACAGTCGCAGCACCGCCCTCCACTGCGCGTACGGCCACACTTTGTGCTTCAGACACTTCCTTCACAGACTTTGTGTCCGTACGATATCCATCGTGCTCGAGCGCACGACGGTCGTGGGGTTGTGGCTGCTCCCAAACGCTGGCATGGTAGACCGTTCTTCATCGAATCCTGTACCGGCAATATTACCGCGGGGACTAATGAAGAGCATGTTTGGGTGAATGACTACAGTTCCGCTGGCATCATCATCATCATCATCGTCATCACCATTGGCATTCACTGCCACCATTTCCTTACAGCACTGTTGGAAACATTGAGTGCTTTTTGAGGTATGGTACACCCCTGGCAACAAATGGCGATGAGGAGGAATAGAAAATTGTTACCAAAAATTAACATTGTTTTGAGTATTTCTTCTAAAAATTTACATTAAATCGTTTAGGAAACAAACGACAGGTTGAATTCTCTTTACGGGATGTCTTTTTTTTTTTTTAATCTCTTTTATACGAAACACCGAGCTGATTTTTATATCAGTTCAAACATTTCACAACGTAAATGTAAACAAAGCAGTAAAAAAATATGCAATTTAACCCGAACCAGTGACTGCTGTCATATTCATGCTCTAACTCAACTCCTAAATAACCTTTTCCATGAGTCATTTTACATTTTCAAACGTCGTGCCACCCTCCATCATTCAAATGAACGCAACGATATGCCGCCTGCAATAGCCAACGGCAGAGTATGATGTGATGCTCGTACAAAAAGACGCCAAAGTGCAGCATACGGTGCTCCATAGGCATGTAATCTGTGATGGACCGGCTAGTGTGCTCCATTTCCTTCCACCTTTTTGTAGCCGGATTCTCGCAAATATTTCATCAAAATGTACTATGTTTTTGGATAAAAGTCCAGCACACCCTCGTATCCTTGTGCGTGCATCAACGTATGTGACGCTGTGTGTGCGTGCATGTGTGTGTACTTTCACCCTAAACTAAGGCCAACCCTTCCCGGGAACAGCGGCACCATCGACAGCAGCGAAAACAACACATAAACGAGTCCCTTTCCGGGCCTCATCTCGGCACACGGTACTCCTGGGAGAAGCCAGATGAATATATTTCGGCCAGATAATCAGCCAATGTTACCTACAGCGCCGGGAATACTCGGGACAGGTTGGCTGGCTATGAGTCTTCTTCGAGCGCCCGGAAAACGGGTCATCCCTCCTCTAAGTGGGCTGGCAAACAATCGGGGAAGGTACCACACGTGAGGCGTATTTTGCTAGTTTCTTTTGTTGCGCTAAAAACAAGCAATCCGTTCTATTGAACAAGCAACGCTTCACATGAATCGAGGAGTTTCGGCAGCGTGCATCGACGATCCGGTATGGGCTTTCAATCAGTACGAAGAATTGCGTTGATTAAGTCAAAAAGGGGTTAATTTGCATACATCGGATATTAGATCCGGATAGTGTGTTGCACCACTCGACGCTGTCTGCCCAAATTTAATATACCTACATCCTTCCAGTGCGCTCCCTCCCGCCGACATTTACATAATCTATGCAAATCGGAGGAGTTCCCGCAATTGCCTACAGCATCCTTCATCCACCGGGTTGCTTTCGTGCAGATGAAAAGTTCAAATCGCAATCACAGATTGCAAAATGGCTGCCTAGCTCCAGGCTCCAAGCGGCTCCATTCAATTGCACTTCCTCGCGTTAATTAGAGCATTCCAACGATAAGACTTTTTTGTACCACACTCCACACGTCCACGTTATCTGCCGCGCAAAATTCGGAAAGACAGCATCCTCCGCACTTTTTCCAAACCTTTTTTTTCTATGATTACACTACCGACCGAGAGACAGCGGCAGCACTCGCGAGGATCGTTGCACTCGCGCTTGCCACCTATCTATAAATTATCCTACATGTGCAAAAAATGTAAATTTTGCCCAACATGCGTGAATAAAAACATGGCCTACTAATTACACACATTGCATTTAAATTATGGCGTCCGCGTGGAAACGAAAATTAATTTTCGCGGAATATAAATTAACTGCAGTTAGCGTCCGCGCTGCGAGCCCGCGCGCGTGTGTGTGTGTGTGTGTGTGTGTGTGTGTGTGTGTGTGCACTGCACGATGTGCAGGCTGGGCCGAACCCCCCGGGGGCCTTTTCGTCGCAACTGTGCAACTCTTATTTCAAATGTCCAAAACCCTCTCAAACGGGGAAACCTACGGCTCGCGAGACCATGACCCATGGGTTGGCCAGGGAAACCCTAGCCATTTGGCGTCCCACATCCCGGCCTGGCTACTTGACAACGGATTTTCACAGGGACTACAATTAACGGGCGCAGGCACGCACACCAGCGCGATCCGCGCAGTTTAACAATCCATGAAGCCGCTACCCCCGTGGAGGATGTGTTAAATGATCTCTAACTGATTGCGGTTAATTAACCGCTAAACATTTCTGTACGATAATGATACCCATTCTGAACCAACCTGGCTTAAACATACACCTGCACGCACAATATAAACTTGCGCTTTGCTTAAACAAAGATGTACTTTGCTAATGAAAGATCAGATCGACGAACATTCCAAAGGTTCGAATACTTTTAGATATTCAATATTTATTTTGATCAAGCGTATCCTTTTTATACACCTATCTGAAGAATGTTGAACAAATTACATTCTATTTGTTCTATTCACTTTCTATTTGCTGTATTACATCAACACAACACAAACTCACATTTGAACGTTGAATACAACGTTTGCGCCTTTCATGCTCAGACAAAAAATTCGGCACACTTTCACAATTATCGTAATATCAGCTATAATTGGCTGTGCACAGCGAACAGAGATACATTATTTAATGGTACCGGCACCAAACATCAGGAGTACGACCCGGTCAAGTAGCAACACTTGGGTGCTTTATTATTTACAACACACAGCATGATGCAACGTTCGCTAATTGAAGGCGTAAGGTCCTGTCCACTCGACATCACCCCACACACACTCACATACCCGGTAACTTTGGAGTGGAAACTTCCGGAAACATTGCATCCACAAAGGACACGAGCGAAGGATCATGCCCTCGAGCGATGCCGCATCTACACCGAACGGTACCCGCTATCAATTAAAATGGTTGAATTTTTTTTTCCTGTTCATTCTCCATTCGCCCGGAACACCACCACCAGGTTTGGGTGGGTTCTTCCTATCATTCGGTTGTGAAAACGGTCATCCCATTATCAGGCACTCGAGCGCGCGCGGTACCAGCACGACGCGAGGGCGGGAAATATTACCAAAAATATCCTTGTTTTCCGGTTGACTGCCAAACGGAAGTCGGAAGGAGGCACTGCAGCAAACCACCGGAAGCAGTTCTCAAGTGGGTTTTTGCTCGATAAACGGCACATCGGAGAAGTGAAACCTCGCCGAGTGGCGCACTCGAGCGAGCGCGAACTGTTTTGCATTTTATTTAAAATCATAATGATAATAAACAGCACAAATAAGTGCATCCCAGTCGGTTGGTTCTGATATTCTCTCACCATCCGAACAGCGGCAACAGTCGAGTGCCGTCAAAAACGCTTACCGCACTCCAGGGCCACGCGTTCACCGGGAGTCGATAATATACACTTGAAGGTTTTTTGCGGAAAAACTTCATCCCCCTTTTGAACTTTCCCACAGCCACAGTGCAACTAGCGACCAGTGCGTGCCCAGAGAGATCGGTTCAATCAGGGTCGGTAACCGCTTGATTCGGATCATCGTGTAGTGTGCAGAGTTCAGAGTTATTCTCATCACCGTGCCGGAGATGGTCGGGTGCCACTTTTGGCTTGTTTCCGGTTTCCATGTCTCCTGGCGCATGTCCCGCGCGGTGGGTTGAGAGGTTCCGATTTTTCCACCAAACCACCCTTAGCGCGTGTTGTGCTTGCTCCTTTTTCAACTCCGGCGACTAGGCAACGGCGTGTGTGTCGAGTGTGGTACAATTTTCCTTTGTCAGCTTGCCACACGTTGTGACCGGCGGCGGGAAAATGTTCCCCGGCTTTTCCCACTCCCAAAGGAGCCTTGTCCCATTACGCTACTTATAGCTAGTTTTTCCACGCAACGCTACTCTACACTGTAGTTTTCTTGTACACCGGCGCTTTCGCCTGCCAGTGGCTCTAAACTCCCATTCAATGTTTGTGTTTGTGTGCCCGGTGCAATTTGCATATATAGTTGACGGTATTAAACTTATTTGCTGCAAACATATCTCCATGCATGCAAACATTCACGCCAAACCTTCTCACCACATGCAGGCATGCGATCGTCGTTTGCAGGATCGCTTCGTCCGTTTCGCATTCTGCTTGTCCTCTGGGCTTCGTCCGGCGTTCACCTACCTACTGCAGAAGCGTTAATATTGTCACTGCTGCCTGCAGGATGTCCTAAAATGCGTCCGCCTGGCGTGCAAACGGAAGAAGCAAAACCGGAGGTGGTTTATTTTTGGTACGGAGGATTCCGTTTGTCAAGTGTCTTGTAGCTGAAACAAACCTGCATCCTGTGCTCGAGCACAGCAACATTTTATAATCGTCGTTCATAAGGAAAACATCAGATAGTAAGCCGATTTGTGTGTGCGGCATGCTATTGTTTTCCTCCTCTTTGGGGGAGAATCAAGCAGCTCCGATGGGAGTTAACGGAGCAGTGACAAACAAATAGAGCAACATGCTTCGGTCGGTTGCAACGTTCGCGGTAACCACGGGGAGTTGTTGTATTTTGCAATTGGTTGTGTCGTTTCTTTGAAAAAAAAAACCGAAGGATTCGCAGCAAGTGCAGTATATATATTAGGGATTCAAGTTTCATTCACTAGTGAAGGAATGCAGAAACATTTATGTTAAAAACACCATTTCTTTGGACTAATTGCGAGTGTTCTAATACGCAGTTATTTTAGAGTCAAGCCTCCGTAAACTTAAAATAACGCAAATTTTAATGCATATAAGACCTTTTCCCTAAACTCCTCGAAACATGTCTGTAGGAGTGACTATCTGTCGGGATTGAAATTATCTTGTTATGAAAGGACTACGATAGCAAACCGTATCGCTCTAATGGCCACACACACGCGCGCCGCCGAATGAATGCCTTTACGATGCCATTTGATGGATATCGAAATGCACACGAAAGACAAATATTTGTAGTTTTTAAATAGATCTCCAACACGGATCGCATTCACATCCACACACCGCGGGCAGGACGTCGAGCACGTCGAGACGGCAGGAAAAACAAAGCCAAAGTGGATAATTTTTCATCAAACACCCAAACGCCGAAGACCATGGCCCCGGGACCTCAAATGGCCACCGACACGGCCGGCCGGGTGGGCCCCCGGATGATCCCGAAAGTCATGTGTCGCATCCTTCATGACACCCGGGCGAGAAAAGCATGTCACGAATCAAAAGCCCGGCTCAGACGCGTCGTATTGCCATTATCCGCCGGGGGCACCGAGATTTCGGTGGAAAAATCCTCGGAAAATCTCCGAAACACGACCCACGCCACAGGCGTGGAAGGCTGTAACAAATGACATAATTTCCTCAAACTATTGACAGACTCGTGTCAATTGTTGTTTACTCTAGAAGCGATGAGACGCGCGCACCCACGGCGACACCACACCACCGCCGTTCAGAGAATGTTGAAAATGGGGCTATAATTCATAAGACATGATACTTCAACGCGTCGCCGTGCCAGCACCGGGATCAACAGAAGGCGATCGGCACGACGGCCAGCGGTACTGATGATGACGATGTCGTCTCCTAAAAATAAACCGATGAATTCATCACCCATCAAACGGGGACGACGATGCCGGGACAAGCGTGGTGCGTTGATGCGTACGCTCACGGTTTCTCGGCCGGCGATGCAAAACAACACACGGAGGAAAACGAGGCCGTGGAAATCACAGCTGTTCCGAATTTTCCCGATTTCGTGTGACATGCTAACATTTTCTTTACGCGATACGAAACAACGCGACAATATACAATGGCAATTAACCATGGATCCTCGCTTACCATGGATCTCCTGACTGCTTGTTGTCTCAAACGACGAGCTGCCTGTTTCCATCTCAGGGCAGAAGACGCTTCAGTTTGTGTCTTGCTGCGCACACATTGCTAAATGGGTATGCGGTTTACCTTCTTCGTCTGTCCGTTCTCGGACCAAATCCCTTTTAATAAAGGACTGCAGCTCAACGCGGACGTGTTGCTAGTCGCAGTCGCGACACAAACATCCACCTTCTAAAACGCCGGCTTCTTCTGCTGCTGTCACAAACAGCAACAATCGGGGCGCGTTTGAATCGAACTCGAACTCTTGCATACGAGCAAACGCCTAGCTCACCCTGCCGCGACCACTTGCATTGCGTGATGAGTTCATTTTATTTAAATTTAAATACAACCAAACAAGAAAAATTACCATACGCGGTCCCTTCCGCTGACAAATCCCAGCTGTTGTGTGACAGCCCAGGCGCTGGTGACGGCGTTACAACGGGACAGGACTCCTAGCTTTTCCGTTTCTCGTGAGCAACGAATGGGCCTACCACCGTGAGGGACATTTTCAAGGGATTTTGATTCACTCCGCTTTAGATCCGCTTATTCTTCTCGTTTGCTTTGGTTTTTCGCAACAGCGCAAACACTTGCACGCTTTTCTCGGTGGCCCATTAAACGTGGTTCAAATCGGCAGATTTTGTTCCTCTACGTTTCGCGTTCGCCGTTAGATCTATTGTCGACGCATTTGCGGATATTTTATTCCCTGCCCCGGTTGTTGCTTCATCCCATTGCCAGGTTGTAATGGCGGTGTTAATGTTCGCCACTTGCACTCAATGGCACGGGGAAAGTTAGAATCGTAAACCGAGCGAAAGAAAGTTCGCAGCTTTTGCTCCCTTCCGGCTACTAGCATAGGGAGCAAACATTCAATCTCACTTTCGTTCTGCACGGAACGTAAAAAAGTTAATTTTCTTACAAGGCGTCTAGGATGCTTACGAACCGATTTTTATGGTTCTTTCACCAAACTCAACAGGAACCAGCTGAACAGCGCAGATGGGCGCGGATTAAAAATTTTGCGCTACTTTTTATGAGCCTTTTTTGTTTTGTGTGCGTAGCCGCACAATTAATTCACGTCATACTCGCGAACATGTGCACAATTTTTCACTTTCATTTTGATGATCAAAGCCAATACAAAAGGACACATCGGGGGGAGCAAAAAGGTTCTGACATACATTCAACATTGTAGAGTTAAATTGAAACGACTTAAAGTGCGCTTCGTCTTGAGCCTAACTTAGTTTACGTGCCATGCTATCACAAAACAAAGCACTTTACATTCGCAAATTGAAGCATTTTGATCGACTACATCAAAATCGCACCCATTTTCGTTGTTTAAAATTACCATAAAACTATGGAAGCACAGTTTCCTTCTTTTTTTTTCATCAAAATACCTATCATTAAAATCATCAGTTAATGAATTCAGCATTTCGACTACAAAATTAAACGCGCAATAACGACCACCTCATTAAATCGGTGAGCGAAAATAAAGCCCCCTGGGCTAAACCACTAAAAATGGAACGGAAAGGCCAGGTAAGACAGCGAAGAAAAACAAATCGCATCTCCCAACGAACCGGTCGCCCTGTTCTCGGCCCGTCAACATTCGTCCCCAATGTCTCGCAAAGTGTTGCGAAGGCTGGTTATCGCAGGCAAAAAAAAACACCACACATATATACCCGGAGATCTAAAAGAGAAGTGGAGAAACTCGGCGTCCGCTTATCTGCAGAAGTTATGCATCTCGTGTGGCTTCGGACCGCGTCAATAAATGTTTTCCCTCTGGCGATGAGGCGTCCTGGCAAAAAGACGATCTGACGATCGGCTGAGAATGACGATATCACCCGCTAGCTGTTCCTCAGCAGTTTTTTTTGCTTCAGATTCTGAGGCTCATTTTTGTTAACAAAACTGAAATGCAAAGCCAACAAACACATCGACGACACTTTGAAGAAAAGTCGAATAAATTTTAGGAGAAAAAAAATCCCAACCAAAATGTCCTTTTCCAAGCACCGGTCGAAGTGTGCGAAAAGTTCACGTGCCATCAAACTAACTTCAGCTCACCTCAAAATACCTCCCATATGGCAGCTGCAAAACACCACCAAGATGAGATCTGGCGCTGGCACACATCCATGCGTGGCTCACTTCCACCCTCACCTCCACCCAGGGACGCCTATCTCGAGGAAGCATTTGTTTTGCGCCGTGTTTACAATCGCAATTAGTTCATGTAAATTCGAAATCATTTGTAATTGACATAATTGAGACTGGACATGCAATTACCGTCGAAAGATTGAAGAACTTTCAGGTGAAAGGCCACACGAAATATTATTACCGACCGGTGGTCGACCCGGTTCTCTCCGTGCCAGCGCCCTCGCGCATGCCTCGTCCTTTCGAAGGATTCCCGCGTCTGTGTCTAGAAAGCCGCACTTGCCGCGTGTGTCGGTTGGCATGCTTACACGAGTATTCCCGCATTGACACCACAAGAAAGCGCAGCTCGAAAGTGGCCTTTTGCAATCGGATTGGCCCCGCTAGCCGGATGTGCCGGGCCCAATTGTTGAGGAAATGAGTTCATCTGCAAAATGCCTAACGGAAAATGGCCCCCACATGTCACTGGCAAATGGCAGAGCTTGGAGAGTGACAACGTGTGCCTCGGTCACAGTGCAGCTCTTCAAGCGATGCTGATGAAAAACAGAGGACGAAGAAGCTGCTTCCTATACATCAAATGAGGGCCACCACGAGAAACCGAGTACATCTGTACGTTTCCGGAGAAAACAAAGTCATTATCGTCTCCTTTACAGTCCGTCTGTATTCACCTGGTAAAAAGAACCACCGCCAGTGCCGAGGCACGTTCTTCGTTTGCGCCCGAGGAAGCATGAATCAGGAACACACACATTTTATTTCAATGAAACGGAAAATAAACTGCTCCTAAGTAGCTGAAATTAAGTTAGTTTAAAGTCTCATTCTCGATGCAATTGAGTTCGTTCGACGGTTTCTCCACCACATACACGCGCTGCTGCTAACCGAGGAGCGTCCGAGAACTCTGGACCATCGTTTGGGAAAGCCCCAGCCACCGATCCCAGCGGCTATCACCACTAAAAGGGCACTTTATTCATGCGGCTGCTGCTAATTAGAAGACCTTTTGCGGAGGGGATTTCGGTATTCTCGATGCTTTTTTGATTGATGCCCCCACGCAGGCAGAACCGACAATGGCGCCACTCATCAATGGAGAGCTTTAGCTTTAGAACGGACCTCGCGGCTCGTTCCTTCGATGTTGGGCGGCGGGTTTTTTTTTATGAATGAAAATAAAGAAACGAAACAAAATATTCACTTCCACTAGCCCCAAAATGGTCCGGCTAGTGATTTCATTCACAACTTTTGCGTCTGATTGGCTCTAACCGGATCTATCCAGTGAACGGGACGCTCATCCGGTTCTAAAACCATTCCCAACGCTGTCTATTCAAAAGAACATCCGGAATGAGTGGCTGGCCATAAAAGCAACCTATTTAATACGACCTAAGGCAAAGAGAGATATTTTAGCGTTACATTTCCAGTGTAGTAAATGCTTGAGCAGGCTTATCAACATGAAATTCGAATAAGAACAAATAAGGGAAGATTTAAAAAAGGATATAATATATGAGGAAAAATCTGGTAAAAATCATTTTTTACTACTTTTCAACACAACCTAGATCAATTGGGCCATTTCAATGACCCAAAAATGCCCGAAGAACAGTACGCGATGCTCCATTAATACGTCATCACTGGAATGTACATATATTTGCATGATAAACATTAATGCATGCGTCGTAAAACAATCATTTTGATGCCATCCTTTTATCGCGTCTAAATGATCGACACATGTTCGAAGTGGCCCCGGAATGAAAGCACATCATGACGGAGCAGTATCCAGCTGCCTAGACCAGACCTCGCAGAGCCCACGATCAGTTCGGTCCATCGAAATCACAGCACTGTTCAAACTGGCAGCGTCCACACAATTTGTCTCCAGCTGATATTTGTGAGTTGCTCGAAAAAAAAAACAAAATAAAAATAATACATCCCGTGGACTATCGTGATACCGTTTAATCCCGATGCGGTGACGGTGCAACTTTCGTATGCAGGTCCGCGTCTAGTCATCGAAAACACCATGACCCGCACGATAGACCAGCTAACCTCGGGAATGATAAATTAGTCCCGTGGATCGAAACGCCCGTGCACGAAGGCAGAGGTGATAACAGAAGGAAGGATCGAACAGGATAGTTAGCCGGCGTGATGCAGAATCTATGCACGGAAGATCGAACGAAGCAGCCAGGCGATTTCGGAGGGAGCGATTTTATCAAATAATTAAACTCCCCCTAGAGTTATTAATTACACAAAGCCACGGCATGAAGATTTCGAAACGCGAGAGCGAGTGAGAAATCCGATGGAGAAAATGAAACGATCGTTAGCCCGGGATAAGCGGCACAGATCATCTTGGATCGAGTTCGGAGCGTTGCCACGAATCGAATAGCCAAAATGACACAATCTTCTCTCCCGTTGGGAGGTCGTCGATTCAATTTTCGACGAGGTAGGTATTCGGACGCCGAACGATTTAGCTACGGTCCGCTAAATGGTTGCCTCGCCCCGCTATTTTGGACCGCATAATTGAAAATCAATAAATCCTATTCAATTAAATAGAAATTAATCGTGCGCCCGCCGTACGACTATACAATCGCGAACGAAGCGATAGGACAGGCAGCGTGCCCGGGGAACATTGTACGATCGTGACGGAAGGTGGAAGGTTTTGGAAGCGACCACAACACTAGTAATAATTTATAGTTTTGACAGCTGGTAAGCTTATTTGTTTTCTTCCAATCGGTGTTTCATTGCATTGTCAGCATCTTTTCGTCGTACAACCAGCACCACCAGGGCCCAAGGCTTCGCGAAGTAGTCGTCGACAGCATCGTCTTGGAAGAAAGGTGACGAAAAGGGTTACACGCACAGCGTACGAGGCTGGATTCGAAATGAACTACAAATAAAGATGCAGCGTCACTGCTGAAATAGGCACGCTGTCAAAATGCCATTTTCTCACCGGGAGGCCAGATTTTGGGTTTTGAAATATTGATATTATTATTGAATGTTTTACCACCAGCTAGTTGGCATTATTAACATTTCTAACACGCGTGTACATATATTTGCGTTTTGTTCCACGGCCTGTAAAGAGACCTTGTAAAAATTCCAGCAGTGATGTTAAGATTTCACCAGGAGGCCCATCAGGAGACTCTAAGCTTGTGCGTGTATTAGTTTGAATAGAGGGGTTTTCTGCTTTGTCATATTTGCCCTCTATTCTTCTATTATTAGCAATGGTGGGAATCTTTCATTTTGTGCATTTACAATTCATTTTGATCGTTAGATCGTACAATAGATTGGCTACCAAACGCCTAATGCTATCTGGCTTAACGTCAGGTTGATTCGTCCAAGTATGTCTACTTACAATAGGTAGTACTTCTAGTACAATGTAGATAGAATTAGAATGTACAATATAGATTTCTTTACAATACAAAACTATTTACGGAAATACAGATGGTACACATAGTTGTCAGCAGTTGGAATTCGGCAAAATGTAGTAAGAAACTTAGTAAAAGTTTAATCAATTTTGCCGATATTTAATACTAAACCACTTTATATGCAAACGATTATTGCACATTAACATACATAATGTTTAGTATGGATCAAAATGGAATGAAGAATCAATCACGAATCAAAAAGTCTCAGATCATTCTCAGTCCGAGAATCATACCTTAGTTATAAGGGTTTCATTAAAAATTTAACCTAGATTGTCGTTGAGCGTGCAGGTATTTTAATACTTAATGAAAGTCACAAAAATAACAGAAAAAGAACATCTTGGACACTTACCTTATCAGGCTTCTTTTTTCCAATAGGTGATGGTATTTTGGCTTCTTCTTCTGATGCGAACCGGTTGAATTTTAACATTTTTTCTTTAACACTTAATTTGTTTTCTTCTGAAATGATCGGCCCCGTCTCGTTGGCCTCCGTTGTCGCCATATTTTCCTTATTATCGTTCGTATGATCGCTGACCAAAGCAGGCGACTCTTCGATAGAATTTTGACGTGAACTTGATAAAATGCTACCTCCAGATTCACTAACTCGCTTTCTCGGCGGAATGGCAGGAGGAATTCCATCATCGCACGAGAACGCATCGACACTTAGCTTGCGAACGGTATCGGCCACTTGGCGCGTGTCGTTGCTGTTACTTCGCGAAAGCAACGGATTCACTTTCCGTGTGTCCATTATCGCAAATTCACCACCGAAACTTATTTCTGAACCACTGCGAACGATATCGGAACTGTTTCGACGATTCAAGGCAACACTTCCGCGCGGGCTACTGTGATAGGAAATCGCATCCGGTGACACCACCGGAGGAGGTCTGTATGGTGGAGGTTGACGCATTGGCGATGTTTCACCATCAGGCTGCATAAAGGCATAAGGGCGCGAAGCCGGACTCATGGGTTGTGATGAAACGACAGGTTCAGGTTCTTCCAAGGGTATTCCATCGTAGAACTTGCGACGAAGAACGAGATATTTCTCGTTGCCTTCGTGCTTGATTGAGGCAAGCTCGTTGACGTATATTTTGAACAGCTTTCTGGCTTCATCTGTTTCAATGACATGATAACGAACAATGTTATAGAAATGCAGACATTAACATATATGACGCGCTTCGTCATCATCATTTTATCACACGTGAAACGGTGAATCAACAAGTGATTACGAGTCGTGTCTGATGACATTATGCATCCTACCTTGTGTATCTTTGTTCGTCAAAAAGCTACGGAAATGCTTCACCAGCGCATGGTTGGTCACTTTGCAGTTATTCTGTATCATGAACTTTCTTATTTCAACAAGTGATAACTCCTTGGGCAGGGATTCCATGGTGGAAATAGATCAATTTCACTAAAACACTGCGAGCAAAACAAAACACTTCGGTCAGCTTGTAAACACGTATGATTTTGACAGTTCTCTCGTTTCTTTGCCGCCGCTCTTGACAGCCTTCGACGGGGTGCTTGCACAGCGGCACATCGTTTGCTTACAGCGGATGCTATATGAGAGAGAACGTTTTTCTTTGAAGAAATAATTTTACTCCAAGTGCCTGATCAACATACGAGTTTTAACAGGCTTCATTTGGTAAATTACATTAAACTAAAAAACATGTAGTTAGAGTATCAACATGTTTGTATATATTAAAGTACTTGTCAAATACCACAGCTGAAAATTTATAGCTCACAATTTGAATCGGCGCAACTTCCACGAGTAGCTACCACGTGTCCACGAGCTTGTAAATACGTCGCGGGAATGCATTATCGCCAGCAATTTACACCGTGTTACACGGGTAAAGTTCAACACCTCTAAGCCGCATGGTAAGACAAATCGGTTTCGTCTAAAGTGTTTCGATAGAAATTAATAATTTTCAGCTCTTTCATCTGCTTGCCTCGGCGGTGTACCGATAATGATGTGTAAAGAGAAGATTGATTCGATGCCACATCGCAAGTGCAATAGAAGAGCTGTGTTTTAAATCACCATTGCATCACTGGCACTTGAACATTAGTTGCCCTCCAGACGCTATTAATAAAAATTTGTCATCCTGTTGCTGGCTGCTGTTTGCAGATTTGAAATCGGTTACCCTTTTCCTTGGCACCTTTGCTCGTGAGCAGCGTGGACGGCTGCTCGCTAATGTTAATTTCTCAGATGACAGAGATATAAAATTAAGAGAGAGGTAAAAATAACACGTTTCCATGTCTTGTATCTCAATCAAGCGTGGAGAGTATTTATGGACTAAATAAATTAAGTGCAAACATCGCGCTGTGTTCTATTCTAGTATCACCCGGGGATGCACTGCAGAATGATAGCCATTTTCAAATGCAATTTTTCCCTATCAACTCCAATGAGCTGATGGTGCACCTGATGGCACACAAGCTGGTACAACGTATTCTGGTAAGTTAGCAAAACCTTTGTAAACGTGCGTTGCGTCGTACAACTATTTTTGACACTTTTTATCGTAAAAAAAACTCAAAACTAACTCGAAACGAAAGGTTTACTACCCACAATCAAGCAAAGCAAACCGCCGGCACGAGCGATAACAAGCGGGATTGAATTGTCGGGACAGTAATTAGACAAGCTAATTTATTTTATTTCCTGTGCAAATTTTCGTGAAAGCTGAACCCCTATCCACGCTGAACTATTTCGAAGGCCAAAAAAACAGCAGTCAGCTTACGTGGCGTAATGCCGCTTACGGAAAATAAGGCCCGCAGACTCACTAGGCGGTCGAAAAAGCGCCTATGCTTGGCTTTACCCAACGTGTACCCGCGCTCGATCGCTCCATTTTAGTTCGCTACTTTTACGGGCCACTCTCTTTTCCCGCCCAGGGCTCACGTCCTGCCACGGTGGTGCGAATTACTACGAGGTTCCTCCCGGTTGGCCGCTGACGTTGGTCGCGGACCACCAAAAGTGATCTTCCAAACGATACGACTAATTAAAATTATGGGACCCACCAAACCGACCAAACCACCCAAACCCATCGCCATCTTCACATGCACACATACAAGCGTGCTCGCGCGCCCATGCACACGTACCGGCACAGTGGCAATCTTCGCGGGCGACCTTTGCTTTTCGCCTGGCCCCGTTAATTGCTTCAACAAGACGTTAAATCCCGCTTCGTGCTATTACGTGACATCAAAATCGTTCATCCTCTTTCTCTCGGCTTTTCGCGTTCACCGTGTTGCTCCTTGTGCTGCTGGCAAACCCTTTATGCTGCTCCTTCTGCCAGCAAGCCTTTTGGGGACGTCGCCATTCGAAGATTTTTGGGTCGCATTGAATATGCTAGCGAACCTGATCAAAGGCCAAAAATATGTTCTACGCCACGAAATCTAATGCCACTGGTTTTGATCAATACGTTCTCTTAAAGGTGACGATTTTTTTGAGACCCTCCGAGACGCCGGACGTATGGAAATTGCATAACCGACCCTCATCGATCAGCCCACCCGCCCAACATCACGGGAGCAAAAGGCTTGTATCAGCCCGCCTACCACACCAGAAACCAGAAGCCAGTTGAGTCAGATTGCATTCTGTATTGTGTGGCTGGAGCTGTACCGTCTCAGCGTTGTTCCTTCAGAATGTGGTCAGTCGATGCAATCCGTGTATGGATCTATAATTTATCATATTTATAGATTATTTACATACAAATGGGTAACTATTCGCTCATTAATAATGAGCAAGTCGAGTGTCTTCTGCAGCACGAGTTCGTCAGTGAATGAGCGTGAGTGAGATGTAGGCGGGATTCCTTCGTGTGCCCTTGTGTGCTTGTGTGCTATCGAAACAAATATGCTCCATTTACCCGTTCCAAACCAGGAGCGATGCAATCGATAGGAATGCTACGGTATCCCGCACGGAGCAAAGTAGGCCATGCTTTGCGCACTATTTCAAAATTCGTACATGAGAATATGTGGGCTTGTAGCTTATTGCAACAACAAGCCATTTTTGTAAGAAACGAACGCTTTCAGCAAATAGTTTTCTGAATATATTGACTATGAACAATAGCACAGTACAAACCGAAAGGAACGAGCCAATCAGGGGTGTATTTGTGGTGGTAAA
This sequence comes from Anopheles nili, assembly GCF_943737925.1. NCBI lineage: Eukaryota > Metazoa > Arthropoda > Insecta > Diptera > Culicidae > Anopheles > Anopheles nili. Next base: position 43,899,226 of record NC_071292.1, read on the forward strand.
TGGTGGCGTAGAGCATTAGTCATGTGTGAACCGTTCAACCAGTTTATGGTAATTTCTGAAAACAAGAAAAACATAAAATACGACACAAAACATTTCAAATTAACGATTTTTACCCAAAACAACGGCTTACATTCCAGAAATAGGACTTTATTGACGCCATGCACTACAAAACATCTGCTTTGTGTGCTGCGTAATGTTGTCCTCCTTTGCCGCTTTGTTGCAACGGGCAGACGGCCAGACCGAGGGATGTTTTGCATCGAATTCATTTATGGGAACAAAAAAAAAAGATCGAGCAAAAGAAAAGAAGACACATTAAAACACCCGCAACAAGAGAAGTGACACGCCGGGATGCTTCGTAAACGAGAGTCCTGCGTGTAAAACGCCTGCGTTGGGACGCATGAAACAAGAGCCTGCTCAATTTCTCCATGACATCTTGCTGGCAGACACGACGTCCCAGACCAAACAGAGACCCGCGTGCCCCGATGCACTTTGAGGGAAATTTTCCAATAATTATCCTTCAAGCCGGCTAATTACCGATATCCTTCTGGGAACGGGTCCGTCCACCGAACCGAAGCTATTTGCATCGTTTCCCGCTTCGATTCGAATGGTGCCGTAATAAGATGAACACAACTATCCACGCGCCCGAGACGCTCACGCTGGTGTCTAACATGCCAAGGAATGTCGCAACTTGAGCTCTTTCTGCGAGGAAAAGCGACACCGACGTGTGAGCAATACAGATCGGGCTTTCGGCAGGGCGAAGGACCAGCGAAGAACCAGCGAAGAACCAACATCCCAAACGTCGCGGTTTCCTATCTCAGGGCCCTTCCCGACGTCAAGAAAACCACCATCACCGCTGGCTTCTTTGGGGCGGGAAGCGGAAGTCTTTAAAACCGTTTACCATTATTCCCTCTTTTCGACACGATGCTTACGACTCTGGTGGCGGTGGCGCTGCAGGGTGAGCATCAACCGAATTGTTGTGCGTCCCCTTTTTGCGGCGTTGATGTTGATGATGATGATGGTGGTCAATGGGAACTTTCAACATCCAGCCCCACAACATGATGGCGCTTTGTGTTGAACCGGCCTCTGGGACGGAGCAATAGAAGTGATCGGCGACGGATCGTTCCCGGTGAATGACGTGGAAGGGTTTCGTTTGGACGGAAAACCTCGTAAGAAAACGCACACCCACACCGCACAAATGGGACCGTTGCTTCGAAACGCGCCCGAACGTGCGTACGCTCGGAAGCGGGAAAAGTGTTGGAAAAGTTTTAACCGAAAAGCTAAGGGCACCTTCGGTCAACCGGATGGGAACTAAGAGGAACCCTTCGTCGGAACCTTTCGTTTCGTTTTCGAGCGCGAAGAACCGACAGGCCGTTTAATGAATGGTAAATATTGCAGACATCGCTTCCTGAGACACTTTGCTTCACGCTGTCTTCACCGGGGACGACTGTTGACCCCGTTTTAGAACGTGGAAAACTCGAAGACGACATCACGCCCTGGTGCGAGGAAGCGTGGCCCCTTTTTTTTCGAGAAAACAAGAAAGACCATTGACCACGGCCGTCAGGATAGTAGTATTAAAAATACAAATTGATGCGGTCGGACTGCACACAGCACCCGCATAAGAAAGAGGTGTGCGCGTTTGTTATACTTTATTGCTTCGTGCGGTTCTTTGGGGTTGATTTTCCGCCGAGTGAGTGACTTCTCACACTGCGTTTTTTCGTTTCGGGTGGCATTATCGGGCTTATTAGAGAACTGCTTGATGCTTCATTCTGGCACCGTACAAACTCCACCACTTGCGGGAACATAAAACGGCATTAGGGTAATGGCGAGCTTTATTGACCGTTTGACGACGCCTGGCCCCGGTGGGAAATTGTGTGTAAACGCGATCGAACGAATCGCCGATCTCGCAACACCGAAAGGTGAACGCTAAATGTCAGCAAACTTTGCGCGCGAGTTGGTGCAGCTTTTTAGCAGCCGCTGTTGCAACTGTTTGTAAAACATTGTCACGAAAGAGCGAGAGAGCGAGAGAGCGAGGTTGCTCTAACACCTGCACCTACAAAAGGAGTGATCGCGATCGAGGAATAGAGCTTTAAAGCCCGCTTCTGCGTGTGAAGGTGCGGTTGATCCTTTGGATAAGAAACAAGATCCCCAACGCTGCGCTGAATCCCTCTCCTCGATAACACCGCTTGCCGGTTTCGTTGGGAAAGAGAAATTTTATATTTTAATGGCTATTTTATTAGCCCACCACAACCAGCGGTGGGCCAACCGCGACGGCAGCTTCTTGCGCTTTGTGCTGCAAAATGCACCGCTTTCCTTTAACACCGGCAGCGATACACCATTTTGTTTGTTAGATCCACCAAAACCCCCTTCGGCGGCTGGGGCTCGCCTTGTACTGTATGGTTCGGTTTAGCGTTACAAGCGCTTTTTTTTTCTTGCTGTTTCTGCCGTTTGTTGCTGTTGCTGAACGAACAATCCTCCACCCCAAGCCGGTGGTGATCGCGCTCGTGCGAAGCGGCGGAACGGTTTGGCCATGTTTAACAGGTATTGAACATATTTTTCGGCTAGCTTATGGTAGGCGAGCTTCACCAGACAAACAAACAAGACGCGCTGGGTGGAATCATAGAACAAATACGCAGATAACTTCAAGCTACGCATTTGCAGCGGCTACATGAGATTCACGGAAAAATGGCCATAATGCACCAGCGGCGGCCTGGGAACATTGTATTGAAAGGGGTTCATCGTTTTTCTTCTCTCTTTTTTTTGTGTGTGAGCACATTCTACCTACAGCATCCTAATGGGCAATTGTGTTCGGATAAAGCATGAAATTCGAGCCGATGGAATGATGGAAGTATAGTTTTTGTTGTTGCAAATGCCTAGCCTATTTTAAATTACATTAGGCAAGTTACACCGCACGAAGGCTATCGTACAGAGCAAAAAAAAAAAACAAATGGATTCGATGGAAATCGTTGCGGTTTATCATACCAGTGTATGTAAATAAAGTGGAATGAATAACGATTTAATAAAAAAATTGACGTTATTTCAGAGAAAAAAATTGAACATTCTCAACATGCACTTGCATTAATTGTTGAGGAGTTAAAAGTATATTAAGATTACAATATACGACTCCATGGTTATTGCGTTTTTCATACGTAATATTCACAAAGCTTCATTCATAGAATAATTAAAGCAATTGATCCATTCGAAAACAATTCATTGCCATTGCAAAGACATCCTTTTCTACTCAATGAGACATGGGAAAAACGATTCGAAATATTTCGAAATATTTCGGTGCACTAAAAACAATTCCCAAAATGGTTTACAGCCTCACAAAGTACACTTTCCGCACAGACACACACACACGCGGTACGTGTGATAAGCTCCGTGTGGTGCCGGAGTCGGAAAAATTGGACATTCCAACAGCGGGATGGCAGCGCCACAAATGAATCCATCTCAAAGCCAGCGGAAAGAACACCGTGTCAAGCAGTTCATACAGACACACCCACACACACACAAACACGAAAGTGAGATTCACCGAGCAGCAATCGTCCTGTCGACTAACGAGTTATGTACACGCAGCATCATTCCGAGCGACAGCCACTCGTGCGGGTGCTGGCCGGGGATCCGGAACGCTCAACCCGACCGTACAGGACCGCATGGCAGGATGCGATCGGTTGAAGCAGATGAACCAGCAAGGACCACAGTGGCCATGTGGAAAGTGGCCGATGCGCACGAGCACCCGAGCGAAGGATGCGCTCGACCCGAAGCGCGGCAAAAGCACCCGCTCGGTCGGTACATAGCCTGTCTGCTACACGTTTATGTACGCCTCAGGACATCGGCCGAAGCCGAAAAGCGACTCCACACAGCGCAAACTGAAGGCCCAGAGCAGTGGGCGCCTGTGTCTTCGCTATCACTGGACGAATTGCGACGACGGCGCACACGGCTGTGGCACACGGTTTTAAGGCAAAACGCGATACGAACCTCCCACGTCCCCAACATGCGCCTGTGCGTGTGCTCTTTTCCCAGCACCCAGCAGCAATGGACCACCCAACGGCCACGACGTGTGTGAGCTGGCACAATGAGTCACGTCGGTTAGCCTTCAGTGCTGGATTGCATATCCAGCAAGTCAAACATAAATAGTTTCGGGTATAATTCACCACCATTTCACCTGTGTCTGATCTGTGCCGAGTGATGATCTTAATCAGCGATCACGTGCATTGGTCGCGAGTCGCGTAATCAAATCACACGATGTGTGGAAAGTAGCAGAGTGGTTTCTTTTTTGTTGTCTGTCCAAACCAAACAAGCTCGTTTTGCTGCAATGTGCTACCGAATAATTGCATAAACACACGCGCTAAAGGGCGCCATCGCACATCATGAAGGTGCACAAAGGACATACGCGAGTGAAACAAAAAAAAAAACAACAAGTGATACCGCGATCGCGCACGTTATCGAAATCGATCATCCGTGAAACGTGTGGCAGATGCAACCGCGACCAGATGCATCCCGCCGATGCAGCTGCATAGGGGCCGCTAAGTAATAGCGCAAACGTCCAGCCGTTGTTGCACTTTTGACGAATGTTGACAGTTGACATGCACGGGACATGATCATCGCTGGTAGAGCGACAAGTTGAAAAAGTGTGTATATTATTCTGAAGGTGTGGTTCGCGTGTGCACCAGTTACCCAAAGGTGTCCATCTAGTAGGCTGGGTACGGCAGATTAAGGCACAAAAAAAAGGGACGCAAAGGACCTCATTAAAATAACGAGCGTTTACTCGATCGTCGAGTGGAAGAATAGTGCACAAATGGAACGTTTTACGTGAATTGTGATAAGCCAAATATGTGACCATATTTAAGTGAAATCTATCGCAAAACTTTAAGCAGTGCGTGTTGAAGAACCTCTTCTAATATTAAACAATCACACGATGTATTCACGAGACTTCCAGCTCCTTGATCAAAGTGTCTAGTGAAAGGTGAAAGGAGAGAAAAAAACCCGCTAGTTACTTGTGTAAATTACGACCTGCACCACGCGACGGCTGCAACCATGGACATCCCAGGCGTAAACGAAAATTGGGAGCTGGAAGTGAACCCACTCATGCAGGAGATGCATGCGGCTCACCGGGAAGATGAGTATTTTAATCCCCAAGAGGTAAGCGAATGATAATTAGCCGCCGGCGATGATTAAACTTATAATCCCCCGTTTTCGCCCGGCGGCCGCGTTACAGCTGTTGCGCTAATGCAAAACCTCTAATCTGGTCAATATTCATAAGCTGTTACGGCTCCAAATGTAACGTCGCCTGGCCAAATGCTACCTGTGGCAACGTGCACACGCTCGTTAAACAGATTATTTCGAGAGAGAGAGGAAGATAGAAAAAAAACCGCCGAATAAATAGGATTAGAACGGGTGTTGTGAGAACGCGTAATCGCGCTATATAACATCGTTTCAACAAAACTTGCAGCATTGTTTGACACTTTATTGATCATTAGTGTCCCTTTTTTTCGGTTTCAAAATTAGATTTAGGAATCGTCCAAGCTGTTAGCAATAAAACCGATCTAATTATACTTTTCCCGAGGCTTATTTTGATCCAAGAATACTTCAATTCTTTTCTGGATCACTTGTATGATCAAGCATGAATTGCTCGAATAGAAAAACCGTGGTCACACCCGAGTCACATTTGTGTAGTAAAATTGAGAGCACAACACCCTCTTGTATAGAACAAAACCTACCCATTGAGATGGTGGTCCTAACGGTAGCAGCATTTGAGCAACGCAACGATGGAACGTTCCATCGAAGCAGTGGCGCAGTACAGTTGTTGATTCGGGATTTTCCGCTATCCCCTTCGGGCGATGGACATGTTAACGTATTTTCCAGCATTTTCCTCCCACCGTGCGAGGCAAAATTGTTGATTATCCGGTACGAAACGACCGCCGGAGTGATTACCCTAGTTTATTAGCGAGCAACGGTGGCTCAACATCGACCACGCGCCTACGATCGGAGACCGTACGGTACCGGAATCATCATTCCGGCAGCAGCATGTTTCAACAACTTTATTTTTATTAACCCATTTGGATCATTAATATTCCGTAGTGCGTATCCCTTCCGTTCTCGGCACTCCCGAAGCATGCTTACGCATCTTCATTAGGAAGTTTTTGCTGTCGATGTCTAGGGCGAAAGGCTGCACCGAGGAGAATGTTTGAAACATGGATGCAAATTATAACCTAATCAAACGGCTGCCGCTCGGGGTTGAGTTTGCCTAAAGGGGTTTTGGTTGTGTTTCGGGCCCGGAGGGGTTAGCAGGGTGGGTTAATTTTTCTTTTGCTCACCGAACATCGGCGCCCATTTTCCTGCACGGTGAAAGCTGCGGAATGGAACCAAAGTTTCAATTGTGCTGCTCGCGCGCGCTTCGCTTGTAAAGGATCCGCAAATGGAATAGAATCGCGCCCGTTTGGAGTGTGTTTCTAACGAATGTGTGTACTTTTTGAGGAAAAAGGGGACGGACACACATGAACGACGCGTAGGGAAGGAAGATGAATTTAGTTAAAAAATTAAAGACGCGTCTTTAACTTTTGAAGCTAATGGAATCCAGCTCAAGAGAAAGTAACTTCTTGCAAACACTTATCGTTGGAATTTACAGTAAAGAGTATATTTATATAAATATAATCTGTGAATTTTTGGACGTGCTGTTCTGTTTAAAAATTGCGTTTATACTGTATAGTAATGGGCGAATTATATTCAAAAACGATATCGCAATCTTCTTCTACTTCTTTACTCGCCCGCTCACAATTGAGCAAGTCGTTATGACATGGCCTACCTTGCTATGCTTAGCCAAGGCTTTCATGACTTTTTAACCTACTATGCCTAATTATTTTACATACATCTATTAGTAAATAGTAGCAGTATCTGTATTTTATAATTGAATTGTTCATACAAATGAGAAGACTACTTTGATCTGGTTTACGTAATATCTTAACCATAACACAATAGGAATGGAATGTTTTGTACTATGATGAAATATTGTTGAAAAGTTTTCGTTTGGAATAATTTACCTCCGGAAAAAAGAACATGCATCTATTGGATAATTATAATCGTTCTACGGTATTGAACTAAGCTGTCTTGTTATTGATTCTTACAATGCCTGGAACAAAGCGTCTAATATATGCTACACGACACTCAAGGTTTCTAAAGTTCCATTCAACATGGGAAAGGAAACAAAACTGCATAAGATATATCATTTTATGGCATCCATCGCAAGCGCTACGGTTAGACACGGTCTATCGGTTCCCGTTCTAAACCCGCAGCGTCACCACAGGCTTAGCAGGGTCTAAAAAATCAAACAACCACAGTTCACACACCAATAGTTTACAACCCTGCTCGACAACGGTGAACAGATGTTGCACGCTTCCTCCAAAATTGGTAATACTTTAGTTTTGTGGTCAGCAAAACAAATTTATTGACTTCGTGCTAGTACCCACGGCGCGTACGAAGCGCCATCCCTGCGCGAGACAACACCGAGGCCACCCGGATGGACATGGACCCGGAGCTTGGTTCCGAGCACCGATGGTCAATGATAGTAACGAAACAAAAAAAAACACCTCCCCAAAGCCTGCTTTCTTGCCGCAAATAATCGGCGACCAAATGAGCCGGTCGAGGCACACACAAAAAAAAAAACCAAACCTTAAACGCGCCACTCACTCCGGGACCACGACGAAAAGGGACCATGTACGTCCGGGTCCAGGTTTTGTTCGTCCCCGGGACGGCACCATCGTCGCCACATTGACCACTTGGACGGAGGATGAGAAAAAATAACCATACAAGGAACGCGGTTGACCACGATCGTTCTGGTAAATGTCCGATCCTGCGATAAAATCGTAGAAGCCCGGCGTAACACCGGAGACCGAAACCCGGAGTGCCCCCCATCATTTGTATCGCCGATGGAGGAGGCCCGGATGTTCAACCCCTAGCCTCCCCTAGCCTCCCCCCCCCCCCCCACGGGTGCTACCGGTCAGCACGCCCACGGGTTTGCGGGAAAAAGGAGTAGAATAAATTATTGCTCATGTACGTACACTTGTCCCGCAGCCAAAACCAGCCAACCAACTTTTGGCATTTCGGCCCCCGGAGTCTTGCTTTCATCCCCGGGTTCGCTCCCGGGGGTTCGCTTTTCCGGCATGGGTCGGAAAACTCGCTCCCGGCCAGCGCCGGAACATCCTGGCGAAATTGTTTATAGTAAAACCCGTCCGCGTCACAGCTGGTTAACCGGGCCGAAGTTGTGCCGCCGAAACTACTCCGGGGGACACCCGGTTCGAGTGTCCGATAGCGGGTTTTCGTTTCCTTTTTTCTTTTTGGTGGGGGAGTAGAGTGTAAAAAATGAACCTGTAACAAGTTGGAAGGAAAAAAAACAAGACCCCACCGAGGAAAAACAAGTTTCATTGGGAAGTTTGTGTTTTACCCTTTTTTTTTGGTGCGTTCTTTTGCCAATTTTTCATTCCTGCCGCCAATAGGGGGTTTGCTCTCGTACTTCCTGAGAGGAAAGGAATCAATTCTCAGCCTCAACCCTCAAGTGAGGGTGGAAAATGACACCGGTCAAGCTCGAGCTTTAATGTGTGAAAACGCGACACGGCTTGTTCGGGCTCGGTTGCATCGCTAAACGCTCGAATGGATCGTAGACACACTCCCGGACAATGGCTAGATCATTTGCTGACCCGCCTAATTGGCTATCATTTCCAACACACACACACGCGCACTGCGAGATTGCAATCATTTCGCAGGCATTCGCTAACGGTCTTGCTCGTCATTATGTTCCACCAAAGCGCAACTTTGTTCGGATGGAGCGATTTTCGCGTACGCCTTCAAGATCAATTGGGCATTATTTTACTGTTTTTTTTTGGTTTGTTGAACACCCGCCGGTTTTGATATCATTTTAATCTCGATTTGTTTTGTGTAACGGCATTTTTTCCGCCGTGTTGTAACAGGAATGTTTGCGCGACGCGCTTTCGCGGTTGGATTCTATGCAATCGGTTTCGAGCGATGGGAAAATTGTACACATTTTTCTGCGCCTCCCGCCTGCGCCCTTGCTTAATGCCGGCGCTCGTTTCACATTAACGCGAAATTAAAAGCATTAAAATTAATTAAAATGGCCGCCACCGGGCACTCCCGGGCGGGTAAATATGACAGATGATTGCTAATTGAGTGCGGATGGCAGTGCTGTGGTTGATTGGCGATGGCCCGCCATTGCTGCGAGCGACGAGCAGCCTTTGGGGGTTGATTTTTCCATTTTCCACCCAACGCCAGAGCGTGTAGTTTCTGCGTCAATTACTCGTCAACTCGCGGGGTGTTTCATGTGCGAGCGGACATTTCGGGAAGGGGATTTCGCGATCCTCGCGCGCAGGACACATGTGCAACCGTTTTCACCTATGGTGGGACAATCATTTTAAAATTTTTACCCAACCGCTCATCCGGAAGATGTCATTTGATTACATCAATCGTTCAATGTGCTTAATTTCACATTAATTTGCCCACGGCTGGTGCATGTGCCGTGGCTGGAACGAAATGGGATTTGTGCCAAATGGCGGGGCGAAAAAAAAAACAAGGAATGGAGATTCTGACTTAATTTAGCATATAATGCGGTTAAGCGTGATGAGAGCCTTTTTTTAAACCCTATAATGCCCATAAATGATTTATTTGGATGGAAAATGTGTCGATGGCGGGGTGAATAAAGAGGACATTTTATTGTCAATGTTTTCCACGTGCATATCATACAGGGAAACAAAAGGAAGTAGTTCTTTAGTGCTATAAAACTGTAGTGTAATCGAGCCAATGTTCTGCTATCTCATTATATACTGCGAACAGTGTCTGATTTATGTGGTTGTTTTTTATTATTATCATTTGTTTTTAAATATCTAATAACTACAAGCACATCTGGATAGCGAAAAAACACACAAACACGATCTGATCACGTTTTGTCGTCCTCTGCATGTGATAATTTAACTGGATGTGAGCTTTTTTTTTCTCTCCATCCGCCCGCCTAGAGCACATTAATTCAGCGTAAAAATGCAATTTACACCAAAACGGATTTTTTTTGCTCCCCGCATTAAGCCCTTTTTATTTTGTGCCCCAACCAGCTCCCGCTGATACGAGAGGCTATCCGCTTTTTTTTTTGTTCATTATTTTCAAACCACCGGAACGGTAATTTTACCCCACCGAGTACGGCTTTGTTCGGATGCCAATTTTTTTTGTGTGTGCGAGTTTTCCGATCGAACCGATTTTCCGTCGCTTTTGTTCTCGCGCACGGATTTCCCCGGTGCTCGATACATAAAATATGGGCTTTAAATACATTTCGGTGCATGCACATCAGCAATAATTATAATTCAATTTCTTCTACAGCGTGGCATTATTTTTTGCACCACTATGCTCCCCATTGACACGGGTTGCAAAAAATTGCGAAGTGAATGAAAAAAAAATCGCCCATTCTTTTACCTTAAAAAAATTGTGATATAAAAGTGTGTGATATAGCTGTGTATGATCACCTATCTTTCCCACTTGCTGCGACGCTCTAACGCTAGTGACGGTTCGAAACCCCCAAATAGTAATGCTCAGATTGCATTATAATAGCGAAATAAAAACGCAACCAATTCCGGCGCCCTTTCCGTTTTGTGTTAATGTTGTGCAGTGCAGGTGCGAAAAAGGTTCGCGTTTTGTTTTGCCAAATCGAAACACCAGCGAGAAGAGCGAGTTTTGAAAAAAGAGCTCGATCACCACGTGCGAGAAGCAAAAAAAGAAACCAGCCAGCGCTGATACATAATATATAAATAAATAAATGCATACAGAAATAAATACAGGTAAAGTCTCATGCATTTATAATGACACCCGTATTCCGGTGCCGGATGTGTCGGTTGCAATAAACTCACCAAATGCGGGAGCATTTTGCGCCGAAGGGCGAGCCCGGAAAAGTGCACCGAAAACGGGGGCCCTAATTGAAAAACACTCAACCTAAATCAAACACACTTACCGGAGCGCTCCAGGCGCGAGCTTTCTACCCCGACGAGCAGATCGATCTGCAGTGTGTAGAGAGACACTTTAGAGAGAAAGAGAGAGAGAGAGGATGAGTGCATAAAAAAAACAGAAACAATACGCGGAAGCTAATGTGCGAATACCTTGCTTAAGGTATTTATTTTTTCATGGCATGATGAATGACGAATAAAATTCGTTACAATGTGCCGAATGGCGGGCGCAGACGATACAATAAAAAAAGAAGCGAAGCACGAAAAGTGCAGATGCCTTCACTTGCCAAATTGCTTGATTGATGCTTGCAATTAGGACGCACTGTTATAGAGCGCTAAAATCGTCCGAATAGTGGGACGCATTAATTATGAAGATAATTCATTTTTCAAACATGCGATACTGTTCGTATCAGTGAGTGTTTGTTTTAAATGTGCATGAAAGGTGTAAAAAGTGCATGAAAGGGTATTAGTGTGCGTTGAAATGATGACAGTTTGATGCTACAAAAAAAAAACTTATGATCAAAGCAATCGTGTACATTTGCTCATGATCTTTAACCGTCTGAAGCATAGCACACAACCCTGTTGTGGTCTTTTTGTTTTTGGTTGGTTAGATTAGCTCTAAATAATCCAGCACATTTGCGTAATTTTTTTTTGTCTGCTGAAAATGCTATTCACCATTAGCTTCGCAAAACTTTAATAGTTCGCTGCCGGGCACCGCATTTGCGTTCATTTTTTTTTTCGCCAACGCGTCCGACTTTTCCGCACGCTAAACACGATAAGGGTGGACCCTCGATACGTCCCTTTTTGCCGTGCGAACATCGTCACCGGTGACATTACTCGGCTTAAGAGGCGCTAAAGCGACGCCCGTACTGACGGTGGAAAAATCTCCACCCCAAAAAAAAAATCCCAACCAAAGCTGCGGCCGCAAAAGTAAAGTGCACCCATTTGCGAAGTAGAACGAAATTTCGTGTATGTGTGATGGGTTGGCTTCTTCTTCTTTTTTCTTCTTCTTCTTTGCCCTCGCCCGGTGCTGGCTGCTGTTCTGACACGGCGAACACATGATATGTTTCCCGGGCGAGGAGAAACATAAAAAAGGCGCTACCGATCCGGGTACTTGAGGCGCAAATTAACGGTCTTCGTGCTGCTGAGAGGTTTTCCTTTTTCCTGCTTTTCTTTTGCCCCGCATATCACTCGTCCACGTGCCCGGGAGGCTGTCTTTTAGAGCGCGCGCGCTCGCGTGTGTGTGTGTGTGGGTCGTGAAATAAAAACTACGCAACGCTCAGGTCGCACATTCGCGGAAACGTTCGTACCGAAAAATGCACCAAATAGGAACCGGAAAGGCAGCGCATTCTATTTGGGCCAGCATCTAGCCGCCCAAGGCTATGGGGTCTGTTTATGAGCCAAGATCCAACTTTTTACGATCGAGATAAGTAAATGTAGTGCCATTTAAGGGCACGCTCGTAGGCTCACTGGCTCGCAAGTTCGCTCGGTGAGTGGTTACTTGAATAATTTGATTTAATGGAACTGGAGCAATAAATCATGTGAAGGTGGAAGAGCATTTCGTGCCACCCTCCCGAGTTGGTGGAACATTCACCACTTTCAGGCTACCGTTTCTAGCACCACGTTTCTGCACTTCTCTCCGTCCGTGCGTGTGCCCATCGGAAGGAGTTGGTGTTTAATGGTCAAAGTTTAAAAGATTCCGCAACAATTAAGATGAAGATAACGAGACACTTGTTGCCGGGGGTTCTCACCGACAACATTGCCAATCCGACAAATCACACTTTGATGTGTTGTTGGTCGAGGTTTTGGCGGTTGAACTGGCTGGAGTGCCGTACTTTTTATGGTTCAATTTCAACCCGCACACGAATGCACCACCCAATGGCATGGTGTGGCTCTCGAGCGATAAAATTGGGTGTAACTGGGCGTGAGGCATCATAAAACAATTACACTATGTGTTGATTACGGCTAGCAGTAAAGAGGCGCCGCACTTGCTTTAAAGTTGACCGAGTAACTACAGTAGCACAACCGCAGTAGATTTAAGGGTTTATTTCTCGCACATCAGCAACACAGGAAGCTCGAGGAAGTAGTAGTAAAATATTGCGGTTCGCTATTAATTTTGCCACAGGGCGCCATAAACTAAAATTTGTCCAAATGGCTCATTATGGGTGGGAGATTCGTCATAAAGCAGCCCACGGTGTCGTGTGTTTAATGTGCTCTTTATGGTGTTTACGCTACCGAGTGCAGTTCTTATCGCAGCGTTTACGCTCATAGCTTAGAGCTTTCCTTCGAAAGTGCGCAATATTTTCGGCCGGGATCGTAACAATCACAACAAAAAAGGGACCATTGTGGGATTATCCCATACAAACGGTGCATTTTGGGGTTTATTGTGGCTTTATTGCGGTTAGATCTTCCTTCGGTTACGGGGTGTTTTGGTGAGTTACCCAAACTCAAGTGAGCTTCAAATGGATTTAAATACGCATTTTGAGACATCATAGACTTTCGCTCCTGGCTTCAAATAGAATCCCTCTCAGAAAGGATGGTCAGCTCGCCACTACCGTCGATCGATCATCGATCAGGCTGCAATTTTATCGCCCGAATATCCTTATCTCCGACCCCACGACCGTCCGTAATCCACCACCGACGGTCGTCTCGCTGCCGCGACCAAATCCTTCGGCCTTTGGTCAGTCTGACCCACATCAGCGCCATACCATCGGCAAAGACGCCACCGTCCCGAAAAGTGAAGGACACTTTCTTAATTATGATCCCTATCAGTGGCAGACGGGAGTGGGACAAAAACACAGCGACAGTCTGGACCCGACCGAGTAAATTAATCTCTCCGTCTCGCGCTGCTGTCATCGCTGAAATGTACACCGACCCGACCGTGTGTGGTGGCCACAAACAGCCATTCAACTGCTGCACCTTGCAGCAGGGGTCAGCGCATCCTCGGGGAAAAAAAGGTCGATCCTCGGAATCCTTCACCGGAAGGCGAACATGAGCTTCCTTTCTTGTCTCCGGTGCTCTCTCTCTCGATCGCTCGTGGTACCTTTTTGCGCCGGTGATGAGCCTGCAGCCGTACCCGTCCGTTCGCCCTTAAGGCCCTTAGAATGCAACCCCCGACTACATACACACACCCACACACACCGTCACGCCTTCCCTACGCCAAAAGGGCGCTTCCAGAAGCTCGCGCTGACCTCGACAAAGGAAGCCTCAGCCGATCCGGGGCAGCAGAATTTTGAAGGCATTTATAATCCACTAATTGTTTGGCGCCATCCAGTTTTGAGGACGTTCTTTCGCCCTCTCTCTTTCACTCCGCCTTGGGTTTGCCCTCTCTCGTTTACGGGCTTTTTTTTCGTTTGGCGAAACATTTTTCATTCGTTTTGGGTTTTCTTTTCGCGGCCCGTTCTCGGTACGGTAGGACAAGGCGGCGTCGGCGCCTCCCGAACCCTTAAGGATGCACCACCCCGAGGATGCATTAAGGAAGCGCCAAGGGGCGCGGCTGGACAACCGGCGGCCACCCGACCCACCCTTTTCTCCCCGGGACGGAACGACTTTTCATAAAAATCGTGAAACTTCCCCGCGAAAGCCGGACCCAACCCAGCCAGCCAGCCAGCCAAGCCGGAACATAAAAGTTTAAGGTTTGTTTATTGTTTTCCCTCGTCATCCACGCGGGCTGGATGGTTCGTTTTCTTTTTTTATGCACCCCCCCTTCGTTAGGCTTTGTGCCCTTGGGCGCTCTCTCTCTCGGACGGACCTCTGGAGCAAAATCATGGCCCCATCCTGGCGCCTGGCCACGCTTCCGATGGGCACACACTCACGCGGACCTCGCGTCTGGGCGCAGGATTTTATTGTTATCGCTGCGCCGATGTTGACCATACAAATAAAATTATATTATTTTTTATTGATGGTCATTTTTGCCTTTTTCGCCTTCGCCGACCTGTTGCGGGTCGCCGGGGTGTGTGTTTGTTTTTTTTTCCCTCACTTACTTACTTTAAGGGGCCTTTTTTTTGCCTTTCATCTCATCCCAGGCGCACGGTCGTATCTGTGGCTTGTTAACTGCTTACTTTTACCTCCCGTTTCGAGACCGCGAGCCCGCGAGCCCATGCGGCAAGGCACATTCTGCCAAGGCTCATCGGATCTCATACCAGCGCCACATCGTTCATCTTCTCCCCGGTTTTCTATTGCACACCCATCGGTGACACTCTGCGGGGAAGGAGTTTGTCTCGCTCTCTCTCTCTCTCTCTCTTGCACACGCGTGCACGCCTGCTGCGATGGCATGGTGACGACGACGACGACGACGCGGTCAACTCCTCCGGAGGTAAAGTTGTTGAAATGGCTATTATAAAAATCACATTTTTATGTATTGATTAATTGACGCTGTAAATTTTTGTGACATTTTCTGGCCAGCCTGGGCCTGGGGGGGGGGAACTCTTTAGGCTCTTGAAGGCAGGGCAGGACCTCCGGTTTTGGGCTCGCGTATCGCAACAACCGGCTGTCAGACGACGCGTCAATCGAAGTGCACGTTCGATGATAGCGTGATTTTGACACGCACGAGTTGTTTAGCCGGTGCCGGTGACGAAAAGTTGATTGATTTCACTTTTTGTGTGCAGCTCGGAGTAGGCTATTTTTTTCTAGAGCGCGTTTGCGTTTGAAATGTGCCTTTGGGAAAAAAACCCCACCCCGGTAATTAATTAGAACGATTGGGGTCAAGCGCGAAATTTGTTATGAGAATAATGGCCAAGCTGTGTAATTGAGGGTTTTTCTAATTTTTCCCAAACACATGTTGAACACAGAGACCAATAAACGTGCGCATTATGCACAATGCGTTGCAGGGAGTTCTGTATGCTTTGAAAAGTAGCTAAATTTGTTTAACGAACAACATGCAATTGATGCTGATTTACATTCATTTCCCTAGCCCACAATGTGATAAATCGAACGGCACTCAAAAACCCGTGTAGATACAATCAACAAATCGAATCGAGACGCTTGTTTTACAAATTCGACCCGGAAGATTTCGCCCCATTACGGTGGTCTTTCCGCAAATCGACTCACCCCACCCCAGTTTCAAGGAGCCCAAATTTTTCAGCTCAAACAAAGAACACCGTCCTTCATTCAAACTGCTTTCCGGAGCCGGCTCAAACCCAGCGCTACTTTCCTGAAACCACTTGCACTATCGCTTCGAAGATGCAAATGAGCGATAGGTGAAAAATCCACGCCGAAACTGCACTAATGAACATGCGCCCCAAAAACTCGAAACATGCCACCAAAAGTCGTCACCGACGTGCTTTCTGTAAGGCGCGCGCACAAAAACGCCCCAGGTCGGGGCAAGATTATCTGCCCTTATTTCCGTCACACAACCAAAATGCAGGGCGAAGGCCAGCGTCTCTTACACTGGGTCCAGAAAATCCACCCCCTAGTTTGGTTTGGTTTACGGAAAAGCGCACCCTCATGCGTCGACCACGTGGCTATAAATTTACATAATCAATGCATCATCAGTCCGGGGTCGCGAACAACCGACACGTCAGTTTGACTCCACCGAGAGTGGACAAGTGGCTGAGAGTTGGGTTGTAAAATATGAAAAAGGCACAATCAAAGCCTCTGCAACCGGGCCGGTGTGTCTGGGCTCCTTCAACACCTACGGCGTAATCGCTTTATGCACCGAGTTCGAGCAGAAAGATGTCCTCCGTCTCGGTTAAAACAAACAACAAGCAATCTACGGATGCAGCCATGGCCAAGACGCCAAGACGCTCAGTTCCGAAGGTGTTCCTTCCCCGGGGGGAAGGCTTTCGAACAGGCGAAGATCGCGTGGACACGGCTGGAGAAAAGTATGATTTGTTAATCCACTGCCCAGGGCACCACAGAAGAGTTTTTTTTTTGCACAGAGCAAAGGAAGGTTTTTACAAGCTGCCCGGCTGGAAACGATCCATCGTCGTCGTCGTTGTCCGCGTCGAGTCGCAATCGAGAGCCACGGAGCTGGGCTGTAAAATGCTTAGTTTGGCTAAAATAATAAAACCTCTGGCCGGGTCATTTGTTGCACTTCGGGGGGTAGTTGGGTAGAAAATTAAAAAGAAAAATACCCGAAGAGATTCAATTTGGAGTACGCGCCCGGTGCAGCGTTTTTTTCTTCTTCTTTTATATTATTATTGGCACCGTCCCGGCGAATGGCTGTTAAAGGTTTTTTTTGCGCTGCTATTCGAGGGCAACCGAGAGGCAACCGTAACGCCATGATGGGCCGAACCGGGAACCGGTCTCGAGACCGCTGGAAACGTGCCGGCAGCGACGCAGAAATGACTAATTCCATAAACATTTATGTCTGTTGATATTGCACTTTTTATGATAAATATATTTAAATGAGCTCTCCGGGGATGATTGTTAAAGCGCTCGGTGAGCGAGTGGAGAAGCCCAACCTGGGGAAGCCAACCTCAGTGGGGTTGGCTCTCTGATCGATACACCGAAAACGTCCGAAATTATTGCCATCCTCACGCGTGGTGATCCTCACGGTCGAAAGGACGATTGGGCGCTTGATTGCAATAAATAGGCTTTTTGTTGCAGTTTTGCATACGGCGCGGTTGTTGGATCGCTATCGCATTTGGTCGTTTCTTGGCCTGGTTGGGTAGGTTTTTATCTTGCTCGTAGCGCGCGAAAAACGTGTTTAATCGATTAGTTGCCGGGTGCCACGGTTCCGCAAGAAAATAGTACGCCTTTTAGCACTCGATGGAAAGATAAGAGCATAGCAGGAAATGCTTCGGTTGTCAGACACCTGGCTGAATTCGAGGCTTGTTGTTATGTTTTTTTTTGTCATGAGTTCCTCGAAGAATATCACTCTATTAACTGGCGGGTTAAATGAAGGGCTAGAATTTATTTTGAAATATTTCAAGAGCAGTATTTGGTAACGATCATGACGATTTTTGTCACGATCATGGCTAAAGGATTTTCAACTGCATCGAATTGGCTTTTCTCGCTGAAAAATGAAACATTCACCATAATTCTCACCATCAAATTTGACGGTTAAAACCTCCAATGCACCGATGCATCTTTAGAAAACGATCGCTCCTCTGCTCGTTTAGAGATCTTCATTCGGTGCTCGAAAACGGGCGTATTAATCATCATTTGAAGCGTTCCATTGCGCCCTCCAGCCAGTCTATTGGCCAAGGCCAGTAAAAAATCTCGCAAACCCACAGAAAAAAACCTAACGGCCGTCACGATACTCACGTTCACGAACCGTTGATCAACACCAGAGCGTGCGTTTTGCGTAAGTGGCTTCAATGCAGGCGATGCAAATTAGGCCATCGCTCATCCGCTCCGGTGCACTCTCCCATTTCGATGCATTTCGATGCACTCTCCCGAACACAATAGATCTCCCACCGTGTGCGTAGGCAAAACGCGAACGACGTGCGCCACATTCGCCAATAATAATCGTAATAGTAATAATAAACATCCCCGTGGTCGATAAAATGGGGTGAGGATGGAAAAATCGCGCCACGAGACGCGCTTAACGATGGAGCATTCTTTTTGTTTTGCTTTTTTGTTTAAGAAATGTTGTACCAACAAACAACGCCCGCTGCCGCATGTCGTTCACCTTTTTACCGGTTGCAATGTCAATTAATGTGCGTGTGTCTGTGGTAATGCAACAAAAGCGTTATTACTGTGGCACCATCGAGGTGTACTATCTGCAGCATTGTACACCTTCAAGACCCCCGTAGATGGATGCACGCTTAGAGCCGTTCCTTTTCGACCATTTGGCCACGCAGACCGGATTCGGAGTAATACCGTTTGTGCCGTTAGTGCCGATTGTTTGCAGGAGTTGTTGCTGGCCACTTCCCGTTTCATCGCTTGTCATACTCGAGGCTTGGCGGTGTAGGGTATAAAATATGACAGAAAAACCTAGTGCCACTAGTGCAGGTCTGCAGCAGCGGACGATTTGTGTGGTTTCTTGTGCAAAACTTCCCGTTCCCCGTGGCAGGTGGACAATGGCGATTAAGGGCTTTCTTAGAGGGCCACACGAGTGTGTGTGTGTGTAAGTGTGCGTTTCTGGGCGTGGGTTTTCCCGCTCATCGGTGCAAGGAAAAATGTACGCTTGTCCGTTGCTTAAATGGCTCGGAATGAATGGCCCTACGCAGATCGTTACTGCTGCCGTAACAGGCGCTGTTAAATGGCTTAATCTAGTTTCAAGCTGCCAACCAGCGAGATGAAGCGTTATGAGGCTAAGCAAATTGTGCAGAAAATGTGACCTGAATGCGATAGGAATGGGTGCAGGATGTACTGTTTCAAATGTGCGTTTTTTAAATAAATTATATGAGTCATAAAACGGCACTAACGACCAGCAGTTAACGACCTCTTATCAACGCGGCGGTGGAAAACCCCCAAGGTCGTCGGGAGCTTTTTTTGGCAGCAATTTGTTTTTTTTTTACGCGTAGTTGGAAAATAAAACCACACACTCAAAAAAGTCCTTCCTCCCGTTGGCTTTGAATGCTGTTAATTACTTAATTGCTGCCTTGAGCTGCCTCGCCATTAGCCCACGCTAGACATTCGATCATAATCAATTTCCTCCCAAAAAAAAAAAGCTCCAGCCCTGGGTTCCCCCCTTTTTCCTGACGGCAAAAAGGCGTGGAACGTCGACGGCTCGTCGATCGTCGACGACGGGGATTCCCACCCAACCTACAACCGCCACCCCCACCCCCAACGAGTCGTCAAACGTCAAGGTAATACATCATCGTCACCGAGGCGTTCGTATGCCTTTTTTTCACGGTTTCCAAACGGCAAGAAAGCGAACCGCCGGGCAAACAACGGACCACGACCGGGTTCGACAGGAACAGGCGGGTTGATGATTGAGAGCGAGCGAGTCTCGATTGAATGGAAAAATGAAAGAAGCAGAAAAAAAAGAGTGCGGCACTTTTATTGATAATCTAGTGCCTTGTCAACTGCCGCCCTTCATCTTCGTCGCTTCGTCGCGTGTTGATGGGGGGTTGAGGATGTCGGCGACAGCAAGCAATCAATATTGGTCCCCCCCCAGATGCACACACACACACACACACGCGCATTGAGAGCCCCTTGGTTGCGTGGTTTCCTTCGTGCGATCGATCGATCGATCGTCACATGTGTGTATGCGCCCGCGCACGAGGAAATTGATATTTGACGTGGACCGTGCACCGTTGTTTGCTTTCCGCGTTATCTTTAATTCATTTACCGAATGTTTACGCCCCGTGATAAGGACACCGAGGACACTGGGGCGTTTCGGGGCAACATCTCGATCCCGATCGAAACCCGACGTCACAAAAGTCGCCCGTCTGGTAGCGACTCTCCTTAATCCTGTTTCAACGACGCATCGCTAACGATCTTCGAATGTCCGTCCTCGTCAGGGGCGTACGAAATCTTCCCTAATCCAATCCGACGCGAGAGACTCCAACGATGGTAGTCGAGAGGAAAGGATAAGTGACGTCGCCCGCAAGGACACGGGGCCTAGGTAAGGCTCACGCGGGAGAGAAAAAAAAAAGGATATCGTCGGCACGAAAGAGCCGAAAACCTGAAACCCACAGGCCAAGAAACCCCGCTTCGGATCGCTAGTGCTGCTCGAATTTCACGTGTCCCGGGTGCACACACAACTGCAGCAAACCGAGCGTAAGCCGTCGGACGTCGTCCGGTGCATCCTTTTTTTTGTGTTGCTTTTCCTTTTTCCGATCGCACGCTGCAGATGCACAATTCTGGGCCCCTTTTGCTTGTGACGTCTTTGTTTTTGTGGTAAATTTAATCCGATTTTCCCGAGACCTATTTCCATTCCGGCTCGGTCTGCGTCCATTAGTGACGAAATGCACACGCAGAAAGAGAGAAAGAGGGAGAGAGAGAGAGCATTTCTGCAAGCGCCAGGACCGCCAGCCTTGCAGGGCTTAAGGAGGATTGAGTTTTTGCAGAAAGATTTTCGTCGGATTTGTCTGACGCCATCATTACGGAATGATTGCAAGACAGGATCGATGGATGGGCGAGAGATTACGGTGGATGCTTGTTTGGTATTTCCGGTTCGGTTCTCTTTTTTTTTCCCCAGCGTCGGTTTTTGCTGTGGCGTGATGGGAAAGGTAAATAAAAGCTTACCACCGTGGAACGTCCTGCGCCGTGAATCATAACACACGTTTAATTGAAGAACGTTGGGCGTTCGAATAAGTGGTTTGCAAAACCTTGCTCTCTTCGTGAATCCAAGACGATAGACGTTGGTGCGAGCGGACGAAAATCATCATGATCGCATCGTGATAAAAAGGAGACACTTTTTAATGTCTGCAAACATCATTCGAGATATGATTTGTAGGGCGAAGTGGTTGATTTTCTGCTCGCGATTGCTCTGGGTCGTCTGGGTCGTCGAGTGAAGAAGCAATCAATAAAATGTTATCACAACCCGTATGTATTGTAATTTGTTTTCCGATGCCATCTTATCCTCGAAAGCGATCGCGATTGTCTGTTGGGCGTGTTTTTCTACCTAACATTAGTAACACTCGATCAGGAACTGTTTGGTGAAATGACGAAATATCGTTCAACGAGAGAAAGCCCAAACCTTCTTCAGCTCGGGGTCAATGTTTCCGCCAGAGATGACTCATTTATGCCCCCTTTGGGCTTCCGTTCGATAAGAGGTAACTTCCGATCACGCCGGCTCTTGGGAATTGGAAAACGAAGGAACCCAACCCAAACATGTCCTGTGCACACACACGCACACGCACAGTAATCGATTATGTGCTATAAACCATCGAAAAGCTCCGTCATCGCGGTCAGGCGAACAAAAAAAAAAGCAAACAAAAATATAAGGATGGCTACTTTGATGGCCCTCGGCGGCCGTTTTCCTTCGGTAGCGCTTTTCTTGAGAGGAAATTTGTGTAATAAATTTGATTGTTTGGCTCCATTCCCCGGGCGTATCCGGTCCGCGGTCGGTTTATGGGCAGCAGCCCCAGTGATGTTGGTCAAAGGTAAAAGGTTCCGTTGCGTTTTTTTTAACCAATACCCGAGGTTACGGATATGGTCCACGGGAGGCGTATGGCGCGTGTTAGAACGAGAAAAGACGAGCCACCGAACAGAGGGATTCGCATAGAAACGCCATCTGCGCAAAGGCGGGCAGAAGCTTTTTTTCTTGTTTCATCTTCGCTTTTATGGGATCATTAATTTTATGTTTATGATTTATGATTAATTAATTAATCCATCAGCTCTTTCACCAGGGGTAGACGATCGCCATCATCCGCCATCGTTCGCCCGCGGGATAAAAGCGTTTAATTAGCTGACCGGAATTGTCGCTTCCTTTCCGGTCTGATTTCACCACAAGCGCATGTCGCCCAATTTTCCATCTACTACGGCTACTGCGTAATTATTGATGGCCAATAGGAGGTCGTTTTTTTCGCTCTCTCTCTCTCTCGTCTAATTAGAGGAAATAATGAGGGCGATGACAACTTTACGTT
This sequence comes from Anopheles nili, assembly GCF_943737925.1. NCBI lineage: Eukaryota > Metazoa > Arthropoda > Insecta > Diptera > Culicidae > Anopheles > Anopheles nili. The sequence goes on from NC_071292.1 coordinate 43,921,640, forward strand.
AATTTCTTATGCAATAGATCAGCTATACGATGTGCCAATTTGCAATGATTGGTGGAATAATATTACTGTTTTTGCTACAGTTTTCAATAATTATGTTGACTTTGTTAAACACAAAAAGGTGCGAATAATTCGCAAGAACCAATTCATACATGTTCTATAACGAATGCACCATTATGTATTTAAATTCGCTGCATTTGATCGTATTTATTATTGACTCTAGCCTATTGTTACAAAATAGCGTTTGTCTTATTTAGCAACTAGAAACCAAATTGTAAGAACTTACCACGTTTGTAGCTGTAAAAGGAAAAAATTTATTTTGAAATATTTGCACTTTTAAAGGCAAGGTTTATTGGAAAAAAAACTGAATTCAAATAGCTAACAGTTCACCTACCCAAACAGAAATGAAATCAAAAGAAATTTATAGACCTGTTGAGGGATTTTTTTTTGGAACAGTAACAAAAACCAACGAATTGAATTTATTCCTATTTCCACACAAAAGATTTACACAATCGAGCTCATGTCGAATGACGAAGTTGTAAATCAAAAGAAGGAAAACTGCCCTACCAGCTGCATTTTGTCTAATTTATTTTTCAGCCACTGGACCAACGAATTGATTGAATTCCAAAAATAACCATTTCACTTTCGATTAGCTTCGGGGTTTTGCGCATCCATCCATCCATCCATCCGTCCACATTCCACCAAACAAGACCACCCGCTCTAAAGCAACGAGCCCAGGCACTAGCTCAAATCAATGCTGGGGGAATTTTTAGCGTACCTTCCATTTGTGCTGATTACAATAAGCCTCCAATAAGAAGCAGGAGAAAAAAAAGCGCGCCGAGCACGATGGATATAAAAATGTCCGTGTGGCTGGCGATGTGACCACAAATCGACATAGGCACGGTCCAGCAAGGCTAGCAGGAGTTAAAAATGCATCCCAAAGCTCTCTTTCTCACTCACACGGGGAACAAAGAATTGCACTACTTTACACCCCAAAAAAGGGAAGCGAAAAAAAAGCCACGTATTGGCAAAACGCAAAAGAGTTCGTTCAACACGAGAGTTGGACACGTTTTGAGCCCACCCGCGAGAAGGAGAGCGATAGCTAAAAGCGAGTGAGAGAAAAAGAGCGAGAAAGCGACAGAGAATGAAAAAAAATGTTTCCCCGTTGTAAATCACCCGTTGCTACAGAACAATAAAAGAGCAAACATAAATTAAGTTTTCTGATTTTTGTTTGCCTATTTCTGGCCCCTCGCTGAGTGTCCTCGCTGATTAACTTCCACCCAGCTCGAAGGACCGGAATTTTCACCCAGACCTCACACGTGACCCGCGAATGGAGGGACTTTTTTATTTTTCTCGCACGCAGATGTACGTTACTATTTGCCGTGTTTGTGGGTCGTCGGGCGAGCGATCGTTGAAAGAAGGAGCAGATAAAAAATGAAACAAAAGTGCAACCAACAGCCAACACCAAAAAAAAGGACGAAAAAGACACTCCTTTGACCCATTCATCCATCCGAGAGGATCAAACCCGGGGCTTGACTGTGTCTCTCGGATCTGCTTGGTTTTTTTTTCCTCGAGTCCTTTTGCCTTTATGATGCGACGGTTGCAATTCGTACGGTCGAATTTTATTTTCTGCATTTTTTAATTCCAACCTTCATTGCCCGGGTTCTTCTAGCCCCGAACATTCGTCCATCGGCTGGCCCGTGAGGGGGTTGTTTTTTTCTCGCTTCTTTCACCTTCTTGACCGTTGTTTTGGTCCCGATTCACACACTGTGGTGACCCATTATGGTGGCCCATTGTTGCTGCCCTGAGCCGTTCTCATTTATGGTCGATTTTTTTGTTTCATTTCGTTTTGGGTCAGCAACAAATGGCAACAAACGCAACGCCCGGAGTGTGTTTGTTTTGAGTTCTTTCGTGCTTTCGGAGGGCCCTTCCCAGGCGACACTTTTTGGCGAATTCCACCCAGGGTCTGGCATCATTTTTCACCAGATCCCAGGTCCCAACGCTGGCAGGACAAATTGTCATCGGAGGTTTTGGCGCAAGGACGCGCCGTCCACCTTCCGGGAAGCGAATGACGATCGACGTTGGTGGTAGATTTAACGATCACCCGAGATTGAGCTATATGTGGTCTCTAATAATATTGTTAACAAACTCCCGATGTCCCGGAGTGCTCCTTTTTGCGGTCAACTCCGTGCTCGTGCGAGGGTTTGCTTGCAATTTTCGGGAGGTAATTGAATGGGCTTTTTTTTTTTGCCGCACGAAAAACAACTCAACGACCCTCGAGACCAGCTGAATTGCAAACCATCACCGAACGAATATGTGCATCATTTAAGATGATTTTGGAGGCGTAAGCTGTGATTTCAACACCACATCGATTGGACGCACAAACACTTGCCGTGGAAATTGGATCCACTTTCCAATTTCCGACCAGATCCGGGATCGAAGTGTCCTCCCTCAGGGAGTACGCCGGCCAATCATTGGCACGATGTTACGACTTATGCTCGCTGTGGTAGTGGTGGTGGAAAACCAGCCTACTCCGACCAACGTCGAGAGAGACCGGGGGCAACCGATAGAGAGGGAAAGAGCGACATAAGTGGATCAATTTGCCGTATCGAATGTCCGTAAACGTCTGGCCACGTTCTGGCCGATGGCAAATCAATCGATGGTCCGGTGTCCGATTGGGTCCGCATGGGGTGGAGGAAAATCGATTGAATTAAGAAGCGGAAAACGCTCCCGTCCCGGTGTGTGGTGTTCGTACATCGTACAGCCAGGACATCGTGGCTGGTCGTGGCCTTCTTTGGGACAGGCTTTGCGATCTGTCATCCTACGGGCAGGGCCTACTGCGACTCGGTCCGTTTGGCTAAAACCTGTGAAAATGTGCACTTGTCACCGGTTTTCCCTTCGATGGGGGAGTTCGATGTGGCCACTAGTGACGTTACGCGGCCGCTTTCGGACGTCTCCGCTAGAGGTGCTAACGCTTTGATTGCGATGAATGCGCTCGCTTATCTCGGAACGGCAATCTAACGAGATTTTACGATTTTCGAAACGCGTCTACCCGTGGGGCTTGGTGTTCTGGACGGGAGTTGTTCGACTCGTAGGTCTTGGCAAAGGGCCGGGTGTCTGGAATGTCTTTGTCCAGTTCAGGAAGTGAACGGTTGAACGCCTGGGAACCTAGACAGGAGTGAGACCTCGGGAGTGAGTGAGTTTGATGGATTTTTATTGCACAGATTGTTATTGGTTATTGCAGAAGGAATTGCGGCACATAAAGCCATTATTTGTGTGTCCCTACAATTACTCAATAAATAATGGATAATTGCTTTACAATATGTCTTGGTTAACGTTTTCCCAACTAATTTAGCTTTTTAACTCACTTGTTGGTGAGTTTATATTGCTTGGTTTAGAAGTTTGATTCCTAGTTAATTACCCAGCTCCACCGTTTGAGCGTGTTTTCGTGAGACTTTACAACAAAGATTGAACCAAATAAGAGAAGTTTGTAAGCAAATTTCCATCACCACTGTCACTTTCTGCCGCGCACGAGTCCTAACTCTAGTCAGCAGGGAAGCAGCAACCATCCGTTAGAGAAAAGGGATTTTTTTGCCATTGCCAGTGGCTAAAGGAAGGACCACTATCGCAGCCCTGCTCGGAAACAAAAGCACAAAAGTCGAAGCGCAAAAAACGCCCTCACCCCCCACCATTCTCCCCCACCCCAATGGTCGCGGAAAATTGCGCATATCCCGCCGTGCAAGCTACAGTGCAATGTGGGACTTTTCACCCTCGACCGGAGATCCTAAAGCACTTGAACCTGGCTCGAAATGGGTCCTCTCCCTCACCCCATTCCCGAACAAACAGGCCCACAATCTCGGTGGCATGCAGAGAGGGCCAAATAAGTGTTGTTTCATGTCACCTGGAAATGAGATCTCGGGGATACACTGGCTCTAAGGATCTCCTAGGTCCTCACTGGCGATGGTGAGGGATTGAAACAGTCGTAGGCAGGATCTCGAGGATAAGCAACGTACAGAGGGACGTAGCAAAAAAAAAGGGCACAAATGTGGAGCACGACGTCACACGGTGGTGGCCAGGATCTGCTGGAAAAAATGGCTCGCCCACCCGCGAGGACTCCTGGGAGTGCAATCATCATCATCATCATCACCGTTGTCGGGAGTTTGGTTGACCTTTTTTTTGTTTTTTTGTTTTTGCACACTACTCCACTTCCTTCGGGAAAAAGGACACCACGCAAGGACGACAGTGAGTGAAAGTGAAAAGCGAAAAGGCTAACAAAACGAGGCGCATTCGCAGCAGGAAGGGGGGGGGGGGGGATAAAAATTTGTTTACTCATCGGATTAAGTTAGGCGATGTAAAGACGATGTTAATCGCCGTTTTGATGGGATTATTTTATTTCGCACTCAATCTCACCCCTCCCGGGGTTTGCGATTGATTCGGCGGGCTGGGGCGATCGAAAGGCCCTTCAAAGTGTGTCAGCGGAGCAATCGTAGAGCGATTTTTGCCACTGCAAAACGGGAATCCTCTGCCCTCCCGAGCGTCCAATTTTCCCGTTCAGGTTTAGAGAGTAAATCTACGACCGACATTAGGTTTGCGCGTGTTTGCGCGTGTTGCAGCTGTGACGTAAATGCAAACGCAAACAGGACCGAACCACACGCCACTTCATATTAAATGTAAACGCGACGGGCACTGACATGCGATTGACAATTTCAATATTGTCCGATTTCCTCCGACTGCTATTTGCGAGCAATCCACGAGGAAAGCAATCGGAAAACGTGTCCTCGGAGTGGTTTACACTTCCCAAACAGTGTGATTGAGTTTAGCGTCGAGCGAACGAGTGGTGGTTGATTTTTTTTGTTGGCCCTCGACGTAGAAATGGCGCATTCGGAGGTGCTGCTCGAAACAATTGGCAGAGAGGACCTTTTTTTTCATGCAAATCGATAAAGCGGCCGATGAAAACCCGTTCCCATTTCCCCAAATGCAACGGCCGAGGGAGTTTCTACTTTTTGCGATGAGTTCGCTAAAAAAAAAAGACCACTCGAGAACTCTGCAGACAAGTTTTCCATCACCCCGGCCCGGCGTCGAAAGAAAAGGTCGACTCGGGGAGTAGCGCGATCCGATAAATTTTCCCCGGCCCAAGATAAAAAGGGACACAAACAGGATAAATCTACACATGTTCAATTTGCAGCGAGGAAAGCTTCGGCTCGGTCGTGGGAGGAAGGTGTGGGGAAAAGGGTTGTCTAAAGGTCCGTGTTATGTCATAGTCGCATTCAATTCCCCCCGCGTTCAAAACCCGCGTGTCCAATCATCCCAGTGACGTCTTCAGATCCTTTTGGCTCGCGTCGGCGTGATTTATGCTAGCTGCTAGCGGCGTTCGAATGTTTTGACTTGCGAGAGAGAAAACCACGCGCCAAATGTCCTTGCGAGCCGAGGGAATGCGCGTTCCTACCATCGACAAGAACCGGCGGGAACTGAACTCCGGTCAAACCGGCACGGTGTCCTGTTCTCGGCGTGTGACACAAACCAACCGCCTGGTTGAATTGGTTGCGAGAACCGTGCGTATCCTGCGAGCGAACGCGAGAGTCCTGCCACGTCCCAGAGAGTTGCGTGGGAGTTTTAGCACCACGAACCGTTCCGTCCGGTTCCGTTCGCAAATGTCCCACCTCCCAAAGGAACGGTGCTTGCGAGCGCATGAATGAAACCACCACCACTTCGTTTTGTTCTTCGTTTTGTGCGAAGTTGTTCACTCGCACCACTCGCACGCGCACGAGCAGGCAGGCGCACTTATTCCCCTCCTTTACGGGTGGTAGCTGTGGGCGTGGCTAGCGCGTGCGAAATGAACCCGATCCGTTGCGAGGCGTGCTTACGTCGGCTATGTACAGCGCACGGATTGGTTGGCAAATGAACACGCCTTACTGACGGTGGGTTTCGTTCGTTGCCGAGTGTTGCAGCCTGGAGAGCTGACCACTTGTGAGAGGTGTCGCCAACGGGTGTGTGAGAAGAGAAAGAAAGACGCATCGGCCCGCCGGCTGGCCGGTCGAGAGGAGGAGGAGCAAGCCGAAGCCCGAAACCCGAACACTATAGTGCCGTAGCATCGCTTCCCTCGGACAGACATGGCGCGTTGGGCTGGAAACTAGTTAAAGGCAAAACGTGACCAAGTGCGCATCGCTGGTGCGCGCACGCGGACGAAACACGCAACACGAGTGTTTTCGAGAAAATCGAGAAATCGCTCTCGCTTCGCGTCGCGTTCCGGGGGTTTGTGTGTTTTTTTTTGGTTTTGTTTGTCGCTTGTTTCGTCGTGCGCTTTTTTCACCTCCCGGGCACTCTCGCGTGTGCGCGCGCGCTCCTGCCAACCACCAACCACCCACGCGCGTGTCCTTTACACCCACACACACACGCTAGCATCCTCGTGCGCTAGTATCCTGACGCGCTTGACGGGAAGTTTGTTTTGATTCCACACCGCGACCAGCGAACCTGAGCAGTTGTGAGCAGCAACAGCACCAGCAGAAAGTGTCCTTTGTTGCCCGTGTGGAAAAGTGTTCCCAGCTTCCAGTGAGAAAGCGAGAGAGAGAGAGAGAGAGCGAGCTAAGGCAGGCAGACCTGCGAACACCTGCAGCGGCAGAGTGGCTGCGTGCAGTGCTATATGGTGTGTCTCAGCCGTCAGGTCAGGTGCGAACTCGTAGCGAACTTCACACAAAAAAAAGGCCATTGAGCTCGCGCGCCGTCAACTTCTCGGAAAAGCGGGAAAACCAATCCCCTTTACGGTGGAAGGCGGAAAGTGATGGTGGAAAACGGGCATGAAGTTTGTTGGCAGCGGCACCTAGCAACAGTGGCCGAATAGTAGTACGCACTCGTTGGCGTTGTGTTTTTACGGGTTTTTCGGTCGCGAAATTGATCGGTTTTTGGTGAATGTTGTGAACCCGGGCCGCTCTCGATGCTCGAGATCTCCGATGTGATGATGTCTCTGTTTTGGGCACATCCGAAGACAGTCTAAGAAAACGCCTGCCCCGTTTGCAGTTCGATTGGCACGCTCAGTGGAACAATATGTTCGGTTTTTCGGTGATGAGGGGTTTTTCGTAACAAAACACACAAAAGAAACCGCCGGTTTCCGGTGAAAGTGCTCCGAAAGGCCGGACAGGATCATGTATCCCGCCGTGCAGTTGGCGCCAAAGGATATAACGACGACGACGACGACGGCGGTGGTCAGGACACCGGCGACGGTGCGATAAGAATAAAAAAAAAAACAAAAGCCCCCTGGCTGGGTTTGCGATTGTTGGATTTTGCGTATGTTGTGCTTTTGTTTTCGGTTTCCGTTTCGGGCTTTTTATTCCCGTGCGTTTAGTGCGTTTTAGTTCGTAGTTCCTGTGGCGTTTTGGGCGTGAAGACACGCACTGAAAGAATACTCTGTCTCCCGGTGAAGAAACAAAAAGGAAAAACGAAACCCGCTGCTTGCAAACACACACACACCCACACACACACACTCATACGTGCTCTGGAATAATGGCCGCGTACGCCCAGTTTGGCTACACGTATCCGCCGGCGAGTCAGGTAAGCGACCGAAACCGGGACAAAGTGTTTGACTTATTGAATTGACGTTTGGTGCTGTCAAACAAGCCCCCCCAAAAAAAAAACATCAACAACAACAACGAGCCCAAACTCAAGTGACTGTGTATTTGTTGTTCATCAGTGAAAGTGGTTTTCGGGACCTTTTCCTAAAAGCCACCCCATAGAAAAGGCAAACAAAGCGCGTGCGATGTGTCGAAAGGCGCACAGTTAATGTTGCCGTTGTCCTCAGGCGCGTTACAAAGTGTATGTGTCCGTGTCGGTGATTTTTAAACCAAACTCGAAACGAAGCGTGGCATTTTCACAACACTCGCGCAAGGCCTCAGCAAAGCTCGCGCGGGTAATGACTTAATGTTGGAACGTTTTTTTCTTTGCCCTCCTTTGCCAACGCAAAGTGCCACACGGCACTGGATCATATTTCACCGAGTGCGCTTGGAAAAAGCGATCGGAAAAGCGATTGGCCATTTCCCTTGAGGGAGAAACAAAAGCCAACTTCCCAAACCATCCCGGTTCCAAAAAGCTTTCGGGATCTTGCGATGGAGGGGTTTTTTTTCTTTGGTATAAAAAGGCCATCGATAATTCCCATCGCAAACGGAAACCAGCGCTCATTAGCGCTGTCGAATCCCCAGAAGAACCAGCAGTCACCGACGTTTTCACGGGTTTTAACTACGCGAACGGTTGACCACAATTACTCGCGCGCAGCATCCACTGCGCAAAAATCAGCCAACGAAAAAAAAAACCCCCCCAAAAGAAAGGTAGTTCACAGCTTTTGCAACGAAAAGGAAGCCTCCCGAAACCGCAAGCGACGAGATCTTTCAACCCTTTTTGTGGCACCTCTCGGTTTCTCGGTTTGGAACTGTGAAATTATTCGCGTCACACACATCGTCGGCACCCAATTTTCGGGTTGACCGGCTTTTGGGGAACTAAGCAAACGAAAAAAAAGACACACATCAACCGTGGCCAAAAACCGTCACCAGCCTGCAAAAGGAGGCCTCACGGGATGCGTTGGGCTCGAAAAATGCGCAGGCCGGTTGTTCGAAAATAAAACCGAAACCGTGCGTTGGCACACTAAACTGGGGAAACGTACAAACAAAAAAAACTCCCTACTGTGGAATTGGCGAGCTAAATGACGAGCACACAAAACCCTAAGAGAGATCGTTTTGCTCCCCGGTGAATGAAGCTCTTAGCCTGGAAGGATGCTAAGAGGGTGCCAATGAAAAAGGCCGAGCACTTCACCACTCGTTCAGTGTTGTCCCACGAGACGAGAGAGAGATAGAGACGGCCCAGAAGCTGTTCGATGGTGCATTTTCGTGCCGCAATTCCGGCAGAGTGACATCTTCTTCACTTCTACGGTCTGTTCGAGCCGGGCAGCACCGACGGTGCAGCAGGAAAAGGCAGGAATCTCATTAATTAATTATAATTTAAGACGAAATGAACCATGCGACAGTTCCGTCGCGTTCGTGAGTGTTTTTTCCTTTCGCTTACTTTTGCTTACTTCACTCGATCCTCATTTCCCGGCGACGAGGTCTGAATGAAGATGCCAAAAACCTCCGGTGGAAAGGGCGCGAGTTTTGGTTTCGCGTGCTTCGTCCGCTTCGTCGTCGGAAAATTGAGTTCTTCCCCTCAATGGTCCCAAGGCGTGTGCATACGACGCACTTCGGAAATATGTTCTAATTGAATTTTATTCCCCAACGCACCAGGAGACAGGTGAACCGCATGGGCCGCTGGAATCCAGAATGGAAAACCAGAAGCTCGAAACCAATTCCATTGACCAGAAGGCATGCAGGCGCGAGGTTGCTTTCGTCGCTAAGGGTATTTTTTTTTAAACTCTTTCCTTTGCTTCTTCTCTCTCTCTCTCTCCCTCCTTACTTCGAGATCGAGGATCGATCGATCGATCGATCTTCCCGATCGGTGAACACGCACACTTGGGGTGGGTTTTGGTTTGTGGGGAGGAAAAAAAAAACTGCACAAAGCATCGCATCACGAAACCCGCGCGATCGCTGTGTGGTGCAAAAACTTGCCAAAATCACGTACAAATCAATTTAATTAATTTACAATTAATTTATCAATGTTCCGCAATCGATAAATATTTATACTAGCCGCAGGGGGTTGTGGACGCGGTGGGGTGCCACCAGCCTTTCGGGAAGGCGCCAGATCGAGGTGAAAGAGAAAGAGAGAAAGAGAGAGAACGATCGGCGTCGATCGGATGCGATCCGGGCGCTCTACGGGAGAGCACGAATCGGCCGGAGCTTGGGCTAATCGAATTATGATAAATAATTTCCTATCAGCGGTTCGCTGGTTTTGCTGGTGGAAAACTCAATCAGTGATCCGGGAAAATTGCGCAAATGTTAGCAGATTGATCACAAGTGCTCCAAGTGATCCTCGATCGCGATCCTCGCTGCAGGAGCACGGAACGGAACCACGAAATTATGGCAAAAAATGCCCGGAAAAACGCCTCGTATCCGTGCCCAAACGGAACAGAAAGGCTCTCAGCGTCTTCGGATCCTGCCACCGGGAATGTCCTGGCCACCGTCATCAGGAAACCACCCAAAACGTGAACGCCATATGCGCGATGTGTGTCGCCGAAAATCACCGATCATGGTTGATGTCATCGGGATTTCGGCAAAAATTCGGCCCACTGCCGGACAAATAAATATGTCAACGGTTTTGTTTGCCCTTCGCCACGTTCACGTCGCGTTGGGTGCATTCCTGCGAAGGAGGTTGCCACCCTTTTGGGGCCCGCTTTGCCTGGCCAATATATATATATTGATCTGCTGCGTGGTCGGTGGCAACGCGCGTAAAAGGAGATCCCCGGGCGGGCACAAATATGCACTTAATCGGGTGCACCGGACCGTGACGTGTGAGAATTGGCGGGTTTTTTGGGTGCGACGAATTGAAGAACAAACACTCAGACACACACACACACACACGCGGAGACATCACACTTCCTTCCATGGGTTTCACGATAAGGAGGATCGGTACCAGATTGCGCGGTAATTCCCACGGGCCGGCGGCTTGCCTTAATCGGGTACCTAAAGCAGTATCCCCAAAAAAGGACACAATGTCGATCTACGACAGAAACCTGGTGCCGGTTGGGGACAATTTTCCGCCCCGCAAACAATCAGCGGTTCGATCGGTTCGATCTTTAGCCCTCTGAGCGCCCTCTTTTTGAAGCAGGCCCTTTAGAACGGGAAGCGAAATGTCAATCGCGAGACGGCTTGAGGGAATTCGAAAAACAAAAAAGAGACACAAAACTCCCCAAAAACCCCGAGCACACATCGGGCATTCCGAGCGATCTTTTCACCTTGTTTTTTTTCTTCTTCTCGCTCTCGAAGGAAGTCACCACGGAAGCGAAGGAGTTGAGCGAGCGCGAGTTTGCGAGATGATTTATTATGTTGCTGTTTACACTTTGTCGCGGGATCGTCTCGCGGGAAAGGGCCTTTTTCCATGTTTTTTTTATGCGGCCAGGTTTTTGGTGCGGAAGCCGTCGTTGCGCTATCAGAAATTCATATTTTTCGCGCACTCATTCGGGCGGGCAGTTGAATCGAATCGTACGGGCGATGGTGGTGGAACAAAAACCGATTGGGAAGTCGTGGTCTTTTGGGGCGTTTTGGGGCCTTTTGGGAGATCCGAAAAGGGCTCACGGAAATTGAGGGAAACTCTGCGTACCTGAGGGTGCATTTTGGATGTCACCGGTTTCTTCGGGAACTCGTCGCTTGAGGTGCGTGCGAGAGTACATAAATATTCGAACCTTTTCCCGGCAGCACATCTTATCGGTGGTGCATTTAGCAACCGTTTTTTTTTTGAAGAAATCCCAAAATAATCTACGATACAATTTGCCTTCAGGGAGCGTGCTCTCGGAAAAAAAACAAGGCCATTGCCTAGGGGAAGGTATTCGAATGGGGTTTAATTAGCTGGTATAGAAACGTTCAAGCGTGCTATTCGACCATGGTGCGGTATTTAGAAGAAGCAAACAGCAAAAAAGAACAGAAAACAGAAAGCACCATTTTTGGGCAGAAAATCGGTAACGTTTAGGGCTTGAATTAATAACTTCTCGTTCGAAGATGCGCCCGGGGTTTTGCAACGTGCAAAAAGACCCATAAATGCACACACGAGCACACACACATACATGAAACCCGGGAATCGAATCGCCAAAATCAGGACTCGAACACAACAAGCAAAAAAAAAAAACAAACCCCAACCTGGCTGAATACGCGGGAAGCCCAAATTGATGGCGCTGCGGCAGAAAACTGATAACGAAGCGGTCGGACAGGGTTTTCGACGACGGGGTTTGTGGTTTTCGGGTCTCATTGAATTAATAATTCATAACGTTATAAAAATGTTGAAGATGATGTCAATAATTTATAAAGATTCGACAAACTCGCCTGCACTTGCGTCCTCGGCTCGGGGGACCTCCGTCCCTAAATTTCCACAAACCGCGGATCGTTTCCGCGATAAAAATGCACTTCCAATGGGGGAATGAGGGTTTTCGGGGCAGCAATGTTGCCCTTTTTTTGTTGTTTTGTTTTGTTTCGTTGCTCTTCTTGCCCTTCATTTCGGGAGTTATTCCGTTTAGGGTTGCTGTCGATGCAGGAAAAGGCACCTCGCGAAAGAGCACCTCCACCGAGCTTTAGGCGATGAGTGAGTTTTGGCGCCTGCGTTGTTGCGATTTCACAATTCAATAAGCGCGTTCAAATCGTGTGTGTGTGTGTTCAGCTCAAACGCAAGAACGCAAGCACCACCGGAAGGCCTTCTGCAACAGGTGAAACACGCGTGACGCTCGCTTGGAGAGTTGAGCTCGTTCAAATGTGTCTAGCTTTCTTCACCTGCGCTTGAGGTTTTATTGCCAAATATAAAGCTTCCTCGAACCGGGCTAAATCCTTCGCACCATTAACATAATTGGTATTTTATTCAAATGTCAACGCTGTGCGCCCCCACGTGGTTGCTTAGCAACGAAGGAGCGAAAGAGACGCACGCTAACGGAAAAGCGGTCGGGATTTTGTGGAATCACTCAACAATGCGTGAAAATCACCCCTTTTTGCGAGCCACCGAAATGTACTTGTCGTGTAGCGAAACTATTTTAAAACGCATGATAAATGAGCAAGGATGCGCAAGGATGGCACGGTCAAATGCTTGGTGAGCCTCAGCTGGCCGGGCCGGGAAAATGGGCGTGCAGGGTTTGGAATTGATTTTCGGGTGGAAATAAAAATCGGGGCAAAAAAAAAAGGCACGAAACCATATGTTACGCTACCCTCGATAATCCACCCTCTTTCAGTTGGGGGGTTTATTTTTCCTCCAGAACACTGGTGGCAAGATAAATTTCATTTTTTACTGGTCCACGAAAACAAAAGGGTCTAAGGTCCATTTTCGTTGGCACGCGAGGGAATTGAAAAGGCGTAAATTTCCCTAGCTGGAGTGAGTTTGCAAACTAAGCCTACTGTGCTTTTCGCGCTCTGAATGTTTGACTTGCTCAAGGTAACCACAGCGTGAGGTGTGCTTTAAAGGTGTCTTAAACAGTGGTTTAAGCCACAAAAGACCGAACCTTTTCGAGAGGAATCCCACCAACGGAGCTAATGCTTCGTGCTTCCCGTTGGTTGCTCTCTCTCTCCGTTCCTTCTCATCATTTTATCTACCCTTTTTTTGGGTCGTTTTTCCCGCAACAAGGGCCAAGTAAAGTCAAAGGTTGCGGGCCCCTTAAATCGGCTTTCCATCAGCCATCGCACCATTCTCGGGCCCTTCAGCAAGCAGGTGGTGGCGTCAGAACCGCATGACGTTGGAACCGCGCACGCACATGATGGATTGTCCATTTGTCGAGATAATAATATTTATATCTCAATTAATGTAATTTATTGTGGACTGCCGGTCCCGAATTCAATCGTAGGCACAGTTTGTGCGCCCCGTCGCTCTAGGGCACGCTCCGAAGCCCTCTTTTTTATTCTCCGAGGGCCTGGATTGGCCAACTGGCTGGGCTGAAGGTGCGAACAAACGGCCGCTGTTCGGTTGGCTACTTGGAATTTTCGTCCAAGGCCAAGCAAAGTCCTGGTACTTCCCCAAAACAAAACAAAAAACGCACCACCACGACTCGCGATCGAGTGGGCTGCAAAAGATTGATGAAACGCTTTTGCTTCGAGGCGAAAAACGACGTGCAGGATGATTTTTCGGGGCGCGAGTGTTTTTTTTTTGTTGTTTTGGCAAATATCTGCCGACGGCGTTCGATGATGCGCCGATTAATAACGATATTCACCGAAATTTATGAGCGTCATTATGGCGTGAGTCCCGTCAGAGCCCCCTTTTCCGACGCCTTGGGCGACTCGGCTCGCCAGGATCATCGGGATCGGCGGGTTGCTAAAGAGAAAAAAAAATATTTATATGCTAATATATTTACGACCATAATGTTTAAGCACCCGGCGTCTGGACAAGCGATCGAAAATGGCAAATGTGGTCTGCAGACGAACTGTCGGGCGATCGCAGGTGAGCCGTGATCTCGATCGCGCGCGTTCACTTTAATTGTCCTCAGGGGCCCGAGCGGAGATCTCGGGCCACACCCGAGACGAGCCCTTCATTATCAATGCGCTCCGTCACTCGAGAAGTAAGATGCCGCGCGATGGAAGAGCGCCGATTAGCCCGGAGCAGGTTAGATCGATCGGTTTCATCGTCCATGTCGTCGTCGTCGTCGTCGTCGTCGTCGTCGCTGGGATAAGCGGAATGAGTCCCTATCGACGTAACTGTCCTCGGAATCCGCGGAAACCTCTCGGCGGGACGATAGCGATCCCAAGGTTAAGATACTCTCCCGGTTTCGATCGAAACGGACCATAAAACCCACGAAGACGCAAACCACGACGACCGACGGACGGCAATAAATCATTCCCATGTCCTCGCGGCGGGCGCGTGCAAAAAAAAAACAAAAGAAAAGAAACGAAAATAAAACAGTTACGACACAAAAAAAAAGAAAAGAAAGAACCTGTCCCGACCTCGTCATAACGACAAAGCGGCAGGATACCGTAACCGGCTCGAAACCATGCGAAATCTAGTCCTACACACCTTCGCGCACAGCCACCCTGGGCCTGGGAACCCTTGCTCGGGATGGGGAGAACCTTTGCTAAGGGATCCCTTCGAGGCCCGACGTTCAGGTACTTGTATAAAAACTTTCATCACATCACCGCGACCGTGATATCATTATCGGCGAATGTTATCAAAATATTTCAATAAATTGTCAATAAAACGATTTATCTCAACAAATTTATCTCACATTTATAATGTCGCTCCCTTGCAACCGGCAGCAAACCGATCATAATTTCAGCCCATTGTCGTTGAGCGCTCCCGTTGAGGGTTTCTTTTTATTCGTGCACTTTTGTCTTCTTCTTCTTCTTCTTCGCTTGCTTGTTCCCTTCCTCGGTCGCGCTTCCTGATGGCCAGGCACGTCATTTTCCGGTGCCTTGTCGCCGGTTTCTCGGGCGAAGATATATATTTCGTCACGCTCCTTTTTTTTTCTCCCGCGCGATCGCGGGAATACGCGCTTCAAGCGCATAAACGGGAATCGGGCGTAATTCTGGATCCCTCCGTCGGTGCGTGTGTGTGTGTGTGTATGTGCTCGCGATACGCATCGCCAGCGGTAGCCACATTCTGCGGGATGATGCCCGCGAGCAACACACCAACAAAAAAAAAAAGGGTGGAAAAAATGAACCGATGTCGAGCGCTGGGAACAGGTTGTAGGCTGTTGTGGCTCTTCCTGAGGTACGCCGATACGTCGCCGATACGCCAGCACTGATAAGAGGGTTTTCCTTGCGCCATGGCGCGTTGCGTGCCCTTGGGCGGCTTCGAGCGTGGTCCTTTCCTTCGCGTGGTCCTTCGCACTGAGCCGCGGAAGTTTTTAGAGGGATTTCTGCCTCTGCCAGCTAAGGCGCCCGGTCCCGTATCGATCGGAGTTGAGCGAGCCACGGCGATAAGCCTTTGGGAAGGGCGTAAAAGGGTTGCGTAGGGCTGCAGTTGTACTACAAAAAAAAAGAAAAGAAAGAAAGATACTCTCCCCCTGTGTGCCGGTAATTCGACGCTGGGTTTTGCCCGGGAGGAATGTTTTAAAAAGTGGATCGATTCCGTTCGGGACAACGCATTTGCACGCATTTTCCCGACGCCCGAGCTGCATACATTACGCGCAAGGGCGGCTCGGTTTTTACGGGGTGGAAAAAAAAGGGAAACGAAACCAAAGCGAACAAGTAAAAAGGGCCCAACGAGGGCCCCCCCCGAGGGCTGCATCGGGACGTGATGATAGTGTATTATCGATTCATTTTTCAATGCGGCAAAAGCATGCATTTACTGCACCGCAGCGATTTCACACTTTATATCGGGGTGCCTTTTTTTCTTTTCGCGAGACGATCGAACAATTACTATCATTCCGGCCCGACGGCGTGGTGAATGTTCTTTCGCTACTCGAATTGAAATTCGGAAGCCGCCCAAGCCTCCGAAGATCCTGTGTGATCCTCGCACAGGAAGGACTCATGCCACCCTCCATTCCAATTTTTCCGGGGTGCCATTACACGGGAGTGGTTCATCATTGCCATTATGTCGGCGGCATTATGTTTCTTCATTCGCTTGGCCGCGCGATTTGGCGCTATTTGCATTCTTTAATAAACGCTCATTTCGATCCCGCTTTGATCGAGGGTTTGATTTTGGAACGCGTTCCTGGCTCTATGGTAGCGAGAGAGAGAGAGAGAGAGAGAGAGAGAGAGAAAAAAGAGAGTGTTTATGCAAATGAACACCGGCGTGCATAAATATGGTGATTTTCCAGCGATGCCCATAATGCATTACAATCACGAGTGATAATCGATCGATCGATTGGCGCATGGAGTTTATTTTTTTTTTCTATTCACGGGAAAAAAAGCCAAAAAAAACAGGAGGCATTGGAAATTGATTAAAAAGACTCATTACGGGCCTGAACCCCCTCGGCAATCGAGTAGGCCGGTCGGGGGAAAGAAAAAACCAAAACACCCACACATACTCAAATAAACCCATCACTAAATACCCGTCCCGAACGAAGCGAATGGAGCGGTGAATAATTACGCCCAATACCGTCCCCGTAAGTGCTCGTTATGCTCGAAAAGTATGCTCAAACCCGAGACACGCCATTATTTAATATGCTCCACCCGATGGTCAACACAGCTCACTTAACGATCACCACCACCAACACCACCACGAGGGGGCCAGATAATGTCCGAGCTCGTTGGAGCTGTCAATAAACTGTCATCTGCTCCGGAGTTCGCCCGCGCTCAGAACAAGATAGTAATAGCAATTATTAGCCACCTCGCCGGAACAATAAACCACTTTACGGCCACGGTGCCATTCTGGTGTGCCTTTTTTGTTCTGTTTTGTGTGTGTGTGTGTGTGTATTTTTGTATTTGAATGATAATGATGATGGTAGTGGGGAAGATCGGTGCCATTAAAAGGCACTAAATAGTTCCTCGATGCGCCCAGGAGCTCAAACCTCAAGTATGGAGACTCGCCGGTGATTTGTGGGCTGATGGTCTCGGTGGAGGGCAATAAATCATACATAAAATGGATACTTGCATGGGTCGAGCGTGTCCAGCGGACCCTGGAAGGGGTGCTCGAGGGCTCGTTAAACGTGTTTATGACGTTTGCGGGACAATGAGGTTATGTGTATCAAGACATCAGCAAGACATCAGTGCCGGAAAGATGGTCGAAGGATGGTCGAAAAAAAAACGGGGGAGAATCACGTTGGGGAAATGCTCACATCGAACGTGTCGTGTTAGAAAACGTGGCTTGATCCAACAGACTCGATTTGATAGGACAGATTTTCCTTCGGTGATTTTCATTACCCACCCAGCCATTTTGCAAAAGGGGCTAAGTTTTTAAAGCCTACTTGGATGGGCCATTTCGAGTCGATTAAAGCAACCATTCATTCAACCGAACAACGCGACCGGCACTATTCTGTTTGCTTTTTGTCGCTTTTTGGGTTCCTGTTTTTTTTTGTTTTTTGTAATTCCAACCAGCCCCATCAAAAAACATGATTTTTCGCGAGTACACAAAGCGAGAACGAGAGAGAGAGAGAGCAAAACCACGCACACAAAAACCACACAATCGACCGGCGGAAGTGCAGCCAGCAGGAGATAAATCACAAAATTAATTCTGTTTAAGACGCCATTAGAACGAGTGCGATCAAAACGGGAGTGGGGGGAAAATTCCGGTGGGCCCGTGTCCGTGCCGAATGGTTTGGAAAATAAAGCGGTCCCGCCTCCGTGGCTTCCGGCAACCATCCCAAGGCAGGATCTTTCCACGTGCG
The DNA here is from genome assembly GCF_943737925.1 of Anopheles nili. Taxonomy (NCBI): domain Eukaryota; kingdom Metazoa; phylum Arthropoda; class Insecta; order Diptera; family Culicidae; genus Anopheles; species Anopheles nili. The sequence continues at coordinate 43,939,491 of NC_071292.1, forward strand.
CTGGGCCGAAGGAAATCGGATAGCGAATCGCCGTCCTGGCCTCTTGGTAATGGAAGCCTCTTCGTTTGCACTTAATTCTAATTATCTATTTTGAGCTAATTGTTTCGGTTTCGGGCCCGTGCGTGCCCGTTGGAACTCTGAACGCGAGCTGATTAGCATTTTTCACCGCTCAAACTCGATGGCGTTTTATAGCCCATCCAAAACGCGTGGCGTTTCTGCCCGCGTGAACGCAATCGAACGAATCGCGAACGTTTGGTGGTTGGAGGGCACTTGAGAGGCTGCTGGCACTGGGGAGGTTTCTTATCGGGCGCGAACTATGTAGAACTAATGGGCAACACAGTTTACAACTTAACCGCGTGGTTCGGTTTTGGGTCGCAGAAATGAACACCCCACCTTTACGCGCGTATCGTCGATCCGGCGCGAAAACACGCGCCTCGTGGAGAAGTTATCGAACCAATCAGCCATGGTTGAGCTTTTCCTCCTTTATTTTTTCTCTCTCTCTCTTTCAGTGTGTAAGACCCTGCGTTAATTGAGGCAAACTGATTGTGAAGAAAGACCTCTCGGTTGGCCTCTCGATTGGAGGTACTCTGTAAGAAAATGCGATAATTGCTATCGCTGGTGCAAAAGGTGCACAAAAAGAAAACTATTATTAACAAACCATATTTAGTTCCAAAACCAACCGTCACGGCATCGGGAGCGATCGCGGGTTTTGAGTTCGCTTCAGTTCGCGCCCATTTTCTGCACCCAAAATGTTTGGGCAGCAACAACTTAATTCATTTGTTTCCCGTTTGGTACGCTGATTTCACGTGGCTGTTGTTGCTGCTCAGGCCGAGAATCACCGCTCACGGTTTCGAATCCGCGAAAGGAACCCTTTTTTCGCGTTCACACACCACTGTCGTTGCGCAACTTGCCACTTGAAATGGGAATGTGTGTACCTTTTTTCCCCCCCGTTTTTGGGCTAAGTGTATTTCAATGTTGTTTTCCCCACGGCTTGCCAGGCGTGTCGGTTGCGGGATTAATTACCCTCGGTTTCGGAAGGCGCACTCGCACACACATTGCACAAGATGCTGTCCCCCCTGTCTTTCTTCCCAGCACCGAGATCCTTCACCCAACGAACGACCCCCACTTAACGTCCTGAGACCTGGGCCTGAGTTGGCTTAATTTGTCTAGACAAAATCCCAGCTCCAATCCCGGTTTTGCTCGGCAAACCCGTATAGGCAAAACTTTATCCCTGCCCTAATCCTAAAGCCCCCGTTTTCTTCGTGCGATGTGTGAGTGTGTGTGTGTACAAAAGGGGCTTTTCGTATGCATCCCCTATCTTACCGGGGGTTCTCGGGGATGCGTCAAGTGCGCATCATCCCAAAAACCCGGCACAAGAATGGCAAATGGGGTTTCGAAAAAAGGGGTTTTCTAAAGGTGTACGAAACCGGCAAGGATGTGTGTGTGTGTGTGTGTGTGCGATCTCGTCTCACACGTCTCACTGGTTCCGTGTTAATTGAGAAACCTTCGAAAAGGAAAACTGTCACCTCGAGGTGGCCGTGCGTGTGATTTAACGAAGGGCAGGGGCCCGGGTTTAATCCCTTCCACAATATCACAATTACCCAATCTCCGTGGTGAGGCGCCGGGCGATGCAGGATTTATTATCATGCAAAGGAGGTTCGTAGCGTCTCGAACGCCCCCGAAATGTCCCAAACTCGAGCACTCCGTCCATTCTTTCATGCGTCAGGTTTGTCCAAATATTTTGGCACCATCGGAGAGCATCGGAGAGAAGACAAATTGATTGCTTCCATCCGTCGGGCTCGTCCTGCTCGTATCGTACAGGTTAGAGACGAACAGCAAGATTTATGCCCGCCTTGTTCCATTTTGTCAGCTCGCACTTTGAATAAGATTAAATTTTCTGATCGACATTTCCGACCAACACAAAAAACTCCCGTCTACCTAAAGGGGGGGGACTGATTTTGAGGATATTGATTTTTATCGGTCGCTTTTCTCCGATCCCGTGTCCGGGAGGTGTTGGCAAAGGTGCGAATTCTAAGCCAAAAAACGCCAAAGTCGCTTTTTCGTGTGGGCGTAATTTTTGCATGCGCTATTATTTTCACCTCAACACCACTCGCTCGATGGCCGTCGTCACGTTTAAAAAGGACACAGCAACGTAGCGAGAGAGAGAGAGAAAGAGCGAGAGATGGTTGAAGTGCAAGAATGGAGTGCAAAAAGAAGCCACGAGGACAGCGTGGTTAAAAAAAAAAAAACAAAAGAATAAACCATCGATCGTTCCGATCGACGCGCGCGCGAAAGATGGCCTGCGAGAAGAGGGACCTTTAATCGCGCTTAACTGTAAATTAACATATTATATGACAAATATTAAAATCAAATTGACTATGCCATTCTATCATCGAGTAATTTGATACGTTTGTGGAGTCGCGACGTGCGACGTTTGATTATTTTTCTTCTTTCTTCCTTCTTTTTTTGACGTGACGTCGTGTCCCAACTCCGAAAACGAACGGGTTGCAGCGTTAAACGAAGCGAGCCGGCGTTTTTATGGGTGCCCCAGGCCAGGTTCCGGCTCTGGCCCTGTCTCGGGACGTGAGGCCTTCAGTTGGGCTGGTTTGAGCCAAACCGCGAGCCACACAGGGCAGGTGGTTTCTGGGGGCCTCTTTTTTTTAACGACGTTCGCGGGCGTTCTGCCACTTTGACGGCTTCGATATTATTTCCATACATCCTGTTCTTCCCCCCCAAAAAAAAACACACACACACGCACGCCCACACTTTGGCCATTTTTCCGTGGCCAATCTTTTTCTCCAACGATCAGCTCGTTCATTATCACACCACAAACCTGGGATCGATAAGCGATCGCGATGCAACGCTCTAGGCTACGCTCCCACGCTATTCAAGATGTCCGCCGATACGCGGCGTTCGATAAATAATGAATTGGTTCGTGGTTTGTGGGTCAGGAAGCCGGCATTAACTTGCATTAGCTCTGGGCAAGTGTCAAACAAAACACACTCGAAAAAAAAAACAAGAAACCCTCGCCAGTGCCTCGAAGAACGCGCGCTTCCTTTCTATTCCAAAACGCCGGGTCGGGGCGTTTTGTTTGCCTTCTTTTTTATTTTTTGCTTCCTTCTGGGGGCCTTTTGTTTTTCTGGGCACCTTCAACTTCAAACCGGAACCAAACGGACCGCCCGAAACAGCGCGCGCCATTAGATTCATTATTTATTTTAGCCTGTTGCCTCGCTTGGAGCGCCTTTTTTTTTGGTTTTGTGTGTCCTTCTTCACCCCCCACTTATTTTGGGGTGATTTTCCTTTCACGCTCGGTTTTTTTTCTTCGGACACCAGAGTTTGTTTGCGCTTCGTTCGCGTCCCGCAAGACATCGCGCGTTTGACAGGCTCCAGGCGTCGTGAAGCGGGATTGCGGGATTGGACCGCTCATTAGCATCAGCGTCAAAAGTGCGACGCAAAAGAGCGTTGAAGCGAATGGAGACAATATTTGACGGCATATTAACACTCTCCCGGAGGCATGATGGAGGCACGAAATGATCGATCGATCGCGGTCACGGCCTGGGAAACGTTCGATCGTTCGTTCGATCGATCGATCGATCGGTCGTTCGTCGAGTTCGATTGATCGACGATTGAGAATCGCGTGGGCACCGATCTGGACGGTGGTCAGCATAATTTAATTAAAAAACGTGAGCTCATTCGGTGGTTTTTTTGGAGGGGTTGTGTGTGTGGGTCGTGCTGGAAGTTCATTGGGTTCGTTGTGGTTTTTCGACTCGATCTCCTGATCCCTTTTGTTGTCCCGACCTGATGAATGTGTTTGTCTCACCTCTTTCTCTTTCTCTTTCGCTTTTCCACAGCTGCTCGTTAGCGGAGGCCAGACGACAACCGCAAGCTCCCAATCGCCCATCTCCGCCACCAATGCGCCCTCACTTAGCCCAGGAGGATCAGCAACGGGCGCACCATCGGGAGCCCTCAGTCCTGGGGCCGTTTCGCAAACCTCGCAAAACAATGTCTCCCTCGGTGGCGGTGGTGGACCGGGCGGTGGTGGTGGTCCGGGAGGACCGGGTGGTGGTGGTGGACCGACGACGTCCTGCTGTGAAAATGGCCGCCCGATCATGACCGATCCCGTGTCCGGGCAGACGGTCTGTTCCTGCCAGTACGATTCAGCTCGGCTCGCACTTTCAGGCTATTCGCGCATTCCCACCGGAAGTGTCGGTGTCTACGGGACGCCCTATCCTTCGACGGAGCAGAACCCTTACCCGAGCATCGGTGTGGACAGTTCTGCCTTCTACTCCCCACTGGTAAGTGTGTGTGTGTGTCCCGAAAGCGCTGCTTCAATCAATCGAAATGGGAAGCCGAAATTGGGTTGCAAAAAAAAAAGGGCGCCGAAAAATGAAGCTTTCGTCACCACGCTTTGAAGGCGCACAAAAATCGGGCGTAAAGTCCTCGCAAAGGGTCCTTTTTGTGAAACTTAAAATTCTAAAACACCCTCTCTCGCGAAAAACCCAATCACCCTACGCGTAAAAAAGGGCCACCAATCGACCTACGCAACATTGTTCACCAAAAACCCGACGGCCGCACTTAATGAGCGCCGACTGAATTTCGCATTCCTGTCACGAAACCACTCACTCGATTATTCGCCAAATGGGGGGAGGGATTTTTCACCATCGGCCCTTTTGCGTTTGCGTCGGTTCGAGTCCTTCGCTCATTATCTGCCCCGAAGGACGGCGACGCATTCTTTTGCTTTCGCGCGCTTTCCGCCTGCCCGGCCCGGAAGGGAAAAGTCACCCAGCGCACGCAGAACGCTAGAGTGATAATACTGAATTGTGGACGTAAGTGAGTGCGAAAAATGTAGCAGAAATACTGCATGTTTATGGGCTGCGCAGCAGATTAAATCCCGGGTGAAGAGCGACACCGGAAATCACACACACACCCCCGTGCAATGAAAGTGGGAAAATGCCCGCAAGGGTTGTTTTTTCTAACCCACCCGCATCGTGGGAAAGGGAAAAACCTTTTCCAAGGAAAAGGGCTCACCTAGATGAGTTGTTTTTGTTTTCTTTCTTCTTTTCGGTCTCCTCTAAGAAAAATCCTCTTGCCACGTGGTCTAACTTTGCGTAAACCAATAATCGTTGTCGGGGAGTTTTGCGAGATTACGCATAAGTATTTAAAAGTGCATTAGCTGCGTACAACCAACCGGGGGGCAGCAAATAATTGGCTGACGAGTTTTCCACGCCTGAAAATAAATCCCTCTCGCAATTGTTTGCCAAGCAATGTGCGGTCCTTTCTCGCACCGGTAATGCTGTGAAACGGATTTACTCGCCTGTCAGATAAGCGCTGCGAGTGAGTTTAAATCGCCTAGTTGAAGACTTCCATAAATTGCATACTACGCCATGCCATGCCATGCACCACGAAAAATCAAAAACAGGGCTACTGCGATGGAGAAAATGTAACATAAAACACGAGATCCCACCCTCCACCCCAAAGACCAAGCGAGCACACAAAAAGGCACACATACACGTACCGAACCGGACTTAGTGTAAAGGATTACTCGTGTAATGCGGAAGCAGTGTGGAAATGCATTTGCAAAATGCTGTACCGTGTACGTACGCTTCGTGCAAGGATTCCTGCCCTGTGCTTGCGTGCTTGTGTGTGTGTCAGCGTGTGTGTGTGTGCATGCGCATGCGGTATGTTGGCATTGTTCACGTGCTTGTGCAAAGGAAACGGACGGGTCTTCGACACCCCCGGGGGCAGACTGACCAAACACTTAACGGTAGTGGTAGTGTTCGGTGGTCCTGCCGTTCGTTATCGTTCGCTTGGCAGGATTCGTGGAATGCAAAAGCTCTCGTGGCTGCTTTTTGTTTTCTTCTTCTTCTTCTTCTGCTTCTGCTACTCGCTGCATGCCTCGGCGTAAAAGCCAAGCATAAGCATAATAGCAGGCACCCACTTTGGCGTCCTCGTCGTCGTCGTAGTCGTCGTCGTGGTCGGGTTTGATCGCTTGTAGCCATCGTTCGCCATGTACTTAAAATAAATGTATAACAAGATGTAAATTAAACCCCCTTTTTGCTATAAATACGAAATTACTCAAATGGCTTCACGGCGTGGAAAACCCCGCGCGCGTGCGCTTGTGTGAGTGTGTACCGACAGGACGGCTTTTGGGAGAGAGCGTTTTAGCATTAATGAACGGCGGTTTTTGCCTGGCGGACGTTGCTTGAGTTGAATGCGGTAGAATGTTGCTGCAAGCTCCGGCGAGCTAGCTGTTGTGGGTCCTCGATGTGGACACTTTCTTCTTCGCTATTGGCTGCCATTCGAGCCCTTTTGAACAGGGAACGGACTCAAGGGCCCTTCTCCGGAGGTAGAAAGCTCCCCAAAGTAAGCAGATTATTGGTGTTCAATTTCGTACCGAATAATTTTGTTCGACCAGGAGGTTCTCCGTTCGGTTCGTTCGTTTCGCTGGGGAAAGTTTTGTGTGCAGGATTAGAACGAACTACCCCGGGACGTGATGCATTTTGGGATGTCTGGGCAGGGTTTCAGCTAGCAGCACTTGGAAGAATGGATAAGGGAATGAAGCAGCAAAGAAAAAACGCCACTCGATCGTTTAAATTACTTAGCCCTCGATGAGACGGCAGACAAAACGAAGTTCCTTAAACCGAGCCCGTCCTTTTGGGCGGTGTCGATTTAACAAACCATTATCGCATTAGCGCAACAGTCCTTAGTGGAGGTTTTTTTTGGTGTGTGGTGATTTCCGAGTAGCTTAGAGTGGTGATTTTCTCCTCACACAACGAACTTGGGCCTTTAATTTTGTTTTTCGTCCACGTGGCACCATCCTTAAAGAGGGTGTTACTACCACACGTGCGCTAATGAGCCGTCGGAACACCTGTGCAGGTTTGGTCGCAGGAAAGTTCCACACGAACGCCACGCTACCGGGGCAAATAATTGTCCCCATTTAACGGCCCATCGAGAGGGTTCGTTACTGACACCGCCGCTTTGTGTTCAATATCCATTCCGTTGTGGCTTATCAACCGATCAGGCCATTGTCCTTGGAATTGATTTTTTTTTCTTCTCCACCCAATCGATGCGATTCCCCAGCTCGTTTTCCGGTACGGCGATTGATAAGCTATTAGCTAATTACGTCACCCCCTTGGGGCACTGGCGGCTTGGGACAGACAGTCCCCGTCGATTTGGCCACTTGGCGAATGGGTCCTTCTCGTGTGTGTCGCAGGTCCTTCTTGTGAGCGAGAAATTAGCTGTCCCATTTTCCGAGCCCCCTTTTTTTTCATTTCAAGCGGCAGATTTCCAACCCGAGACGGTGCTGATTAACCGCCGCTCATAATTACGCCGAAACACGAATAACGCTTTGCGCGGAAAACGCACCAGAACGGAATCGGATCGTTATCAGCGAGCCGCGTGATAGCCACACCGCTCGAAGGGTGTATTTTTCCGGCCTGCGACCGGAACTTGCTGCTCGATTCGAAACCCAAAAAAAAAAGGCACCCATTTCCTTCCAACAGTCTCGGGTGGTGGCGATAAACGCCCTTCCGTCTAGGGGGGGGGGGGGTTGGGGGTGGTGGGTCACAATTCGGGTGGACAAATAGCGACATTTTCTGTCTTCCACTTGTTTGCCTGCTACACACACGGAAAGGGGTTGAATGTGTTACTAATGAGATAAATCGAAGGCACTTTCGTTCTACCAGCCACCCTAGAGTTCTCGCTGGTGTATGCGACCGTGTGCGTGTGTGTGTGTGTGTGTGTGGTTTAATAATAAGCCAACATTAGCGTTCCTTGTGGGGTTGGGGTTGGGTGGTTTCCCTGGAAAGGGCCGCCAAGAGCGCAGTTACAGTGAAAGGCAATCAATTGTGACCCCCTTTTTAACGCGTTTGCTTTGATTTACCGATGCCCATTTTTTTTCTGTGTGTGAGAGTGTGTTTTCTTCTTCTTCTTCTTCTTCTTCTTCTACAACTGTACCGTGTACGATGGTTCACTTTTCGTCCTGCCAGAGAGTGTGCCTTCCCCCCACCCCCAGGGTTTCCCAGGGCTCTCGGGTCGTGACAGCATTTCTTTCTCCCTTTGGTTGCGGCAAAAACTCGCGCAGGCAACGTTATCTGTGCTATCGCGGACTCAAAAGAAAGAAAAAAATAAATAGGGACCGCCAGCGCACGTCATAAAGGAAGTACAACGCAGGTACGGGGAAAAAAAGGGCAAACGAAAGCACGCCACGGCGCTCTCTCCCTCTGAAGAGTGCTTGACATATCTTGACAGGCGAACAGCGGAAATCAATCGATGCCAGAAAGAGTTTTTGAAACCGATCCGGATCCAGGTGTACCACATCCCGGCTGCTCCGAATGTCGATTGAATGAATAGCTGCGACACGTAACATCACGTACTCGACATGGGTTTATTTGCGTACTTTTCGCGCAAACCATCCATCACCCGGCCGGCGTAATGGGTTTTCTCTCTCTCTCTCTCGGGCCGTGTTTTGCGCAAATAGAATCATCTACAAAAAGGGGTTAAGTCTCTATTTTTGAATGCTTTTTCTTACAAAAAAAAGAAGATAAATACCCGCCTCAGTGACGTTGTGCCAGGATAACACGGGATTTGGTTCGCGAGCGCCGCCGGACCGATCGTGATGTAATTTAATTTTTATTGCCCATACCCATTCCAAGCGATTGTGCGATCTTATCGTCGCGATCCGACGTCTCAGCTATCGACAAGTCACGGACACGGTTTTCTGGGCATCCGTGAAGGGTAATCCCCTTCGGAAGGGAACACCTCTAATGAAGGGAAAATTAAAGAATTAAAAGCAAAACACACACAATCCGGACGATCGCAGCAGCCTCGCAGCTAAAGATCGAGATCGAGCCTCCTGAAGCCAAGGGGCGACGAAAGCAAAGCAAGATTAAGAGCGCGAGCCAACGGGTACAAGAACGCAAACAATTTTGCTTAATTATTCGATCCCCCCACAACCACGTGTCTGGGCACCACCGAAAAAGGCCCACCAGCCAAAAAAGGGGTCAATACCGAAGGTCTCGCGAATGGAACGTGAAAGAAGGCGCGGGAAAAAAAAAGAACGCTCGCGGAAGCTTTTCCATGCGAAAAAGCGACGGTATCGAAAAAAAAAACAATGCCCGGGCGTGGAATGAAATTTATTTGCTGAGAATAAAATTAATTGACAGTTTCATTTTTATCTAATTTCAAATTTACTTACGAAACCCGCCGTCTGCCCGCCGATCGCCATCGGAGGCTGGCTTTTCTTTCTTCTTTCTTTCCTTTTTGTGCGCTCTCTCATCTCTGAACCGAACGTTCGATTTCGACGGTTTCCTTTTTGTGGCGTTCACCTTTTGCGCGGTTGCCGGGTTTGCACTTTCCGGTACGCCATTTTTTCGTACGATATGCGAACGACTCATTTAAATTCATTTCAATCCCCAAATCGCCAGACCGCACGCTTCCGGGCAGAGCTCTGTCAGCACCTTCTCGCGAAGGGGGTGCCTTTTCGAGATCACGTATTTATAGGCGTCACATCGCACAAAAGGCCACCGCGATCGAGGCAAACCAGAGAAGAAAAAAAATCCCCCAAAATCGATCGTCTAACACCCGGTGGAGGTTGAGGGCCACCGGGTCTGGCGAGAGAGAGAGAGAGAGAGAGAAAAAAGGGGGAATCATTAGTTGGGGAGGCTTTCTTATTGATGGTGTCGCGAGCAGGAAAAGGCAACCCCATAACGAGGTGTAATAATGATGGTTCGAAATTTTAATATTCCAAAACATCGGACCCTGCACAGTGAAGGAGTCAAGCAGGGGCCACCCAAGAGGGACCTTTTGCGGTGGTGGATGGTGTTATTTTCGTTTCGCCAGCCGCAGGTTGCTTCTGGAGTTTTTTTTAATTTTTCATTCCACCCATCTTAACTCGCAACGGGCACGTGCAGCCTGAATCTCTAAAAGGTGGTCTCGCGCCACTCTCTCTCTCTCTCTCTCTTCCGACAAAACGGGGCACCACCCACACCCACACACACTCAGGTGGCAATGATTCGGGTAACGAGTCTCCCTCAGGAGCGGGAGAAGAAAAAGAAAACCCCCCACGAAAAACCCCTTTTCGGAACGGGAAGGTCCCAATTAAATGTGAAGTCGGTGTGGGTCGTTTTCCCGGTTTTTTTTCATCTTCCTCCTTTTCGCTTTTTCCTTTTTTTTTCTTAACCCTCGACGGTGCAACAGCAGCACGTGCAGAGATCCCTTTTTATCTGTCGAGCTCGTTGGCAGGCGGAACCGCCTACACACGGTGCGATTGAGCCGCGGTTTTATCGGTTTTGCCGCGCGCGCGGTCTTTTTTCTTTCGCTCTTTCTTTCGCTCTTTCCTTTTTTTTCGAAAGGGGGCATTTTTCGGCGGCTTGTTTCACGGCGACTTGGACGGGCAATTAATTTCCATGTCGCTTTTGGTGTGGGGGGCCAGCAAACGGTGCACTTCATCGGCAATTCTGGCAAAGCAAACAAGTGGGGAACGAAAAAAAAAAAACTAAACATCCCATCACCAACTAAACACCGAAGACGCCCAAAATTAACTCCCCCCATCGCCGTGGAAAATCTCATGCCTGTCGGTGATGCGAGGCACATAAAATTAATCTTAATTTGCATCTTGAATTGAACGCACCGAAGCGAATCGTACCTCGTCGTGGGTCCTTTCCGGATGCCGGCCAACAACTTCAACAGCTCTCGTCTATCGGAGATTCCGCTGTAATTAGGCAAAGCGATTTTTGGAGGCTTTTCATCGACCATTCGGACGCGAGATCCCGAGCGTCTTGCGCACGCTCCCGAAGATGGGTTAACGCGATTGGTGGGATTTAATTTTCCACCGGGACGTGCAATTGTGAGATCGCAAATTTTGTTTGCCCACCACCCAAAACGAAGGGTCTCTTGCCATTAGATAGGTCGCGATATAACTGCTAATTACCGCCAAGGCGTGTATCGCGCGATTTAAATTCCCTGCCAACCCATTACACGCGTGTGCTATTAGGATTTGATAATGAGCTTCCTGTCGCGCGAATGCCGCAGTTCCTCGAGACCCCAAAAAATATCGCATCCGTTGTCCTTTTTTCGCTGTCTCTCTCTCTCTCTCTCTCACACACGTTATTCGCTTGTCCTCACTTAAAGCAGGAATGTAAATTAATCTTCGCTGCCAACGGGACGATTCTCAACGTGCCTCAGAAGCTGCTGGTCGGAATCGGACGTGCCGAAAATTCCCGGAAATCGATGCAGGACCCTTGCCTAGACCGCATTCTCTCTGTGTGTATGTGTGTGAGTGTGTGTGCGTCTCGCCCCATTGTTCCCGGCGAGTCTCACGTGCTCACGATCGAAATGCTAAACTGCACCCGGAACGAGACCCGAAGCGATTCGAAAACGGCCCAATTCAGATAGTTCACACCGATTGTGTGAATCCGGCAATATAAAATGTATAGAAATCGTATTTGTAATCTTCGCCCTCGGTGTCTGCTGCTGCTGCTGCTGCCGATCGTGTCCTCGAGACGCGAGTTTGGTTTTCTTTTCTTTGCGTTTTGTGCTGCACTTATTTTTGTTGGCCGTTTCTCCTTGACAGCTCCAAAGAAAGCAGCAGGATCCCAGGTCGCACGTCGAGGGCGTTTTTTCGTTTGTTTCTTCGTCGCTTTTCATCCCGTGCCATGCTGTGTATTCCTTCGATCGCGGTTTCTCTCTCTCTCTCTCTCTTCCACGAGGCAATGGCAAAGGAATTGTCACATTCCGCGGACGGAACGCGATCGGCGAAGAAGAGGAAGTTTAATTTGAATATTTTATGAAAAAACAATCGGCTCGTCGCGCTCGGGATTCGCAAAACGTGGTCGATGTGGTTTTTAGAGCGCGAACAGAAAAAAAAACCTGCCGAATTAATTCCCATTACGGATTTTTTTTTTTCGAAGTGCGTGTTAAATCCGATGGCTTTTCCGATTTGGTTTTTCGCTTCATAAAAGCTTTTCCAATAGTTGAGGCCCAAAAGCGAAGGTGCTTTATTTGCGCTGGTTTCACAAAATGAATCACCTCCCAAAAGCAACCCTTCGATTTAAGAATATCGATTCGAGCCGGGCACTTGTTAAATGTGCCCATTTTTCCTTTTGCCTCCCATTTCCGAAACGAGCGTGTGTGTGTGTGTGTCCATTCAACACCCGGGAAAACCGAACCCGTCGAATTCGTGGTATCTAAATCTGCTTCGAAGCATATTTATGAATGGAGTGGTCAACTCGTTCCGATGAGATTTACACTCCCGTGTACGTGCACCGGTGGAACGTGGTGTCGGTTGAATGGGACGTTGGCACGTTTTCGCTCGTTTTGCGCTTCGTTTACCGGTGGAAGGGAAGGCATTCTGAGTCGCCACGACTGGCCACGACTGGCCGAGAAGGAACGAAATCGTTTGAAGAGAAAAATTACCTTACGTTGTGACGGGCGCGCACCGGTGGCACCGGTTGGACGATTTTCCAGTGGCGATAAACGAAGGGAGAGAAAAAAAAAGCCCCGCTGGAAAGGGGCTCAATCCTGAGCCTTTGCTTCTGTCGCTGGGAAGTACGGCAAAGCTACTAAACTGTGTACCATGCGACAAACACACGATCACCGGATCGAACGAGGGAGGCGATCGCAAGCGTACTTTACCGTGATCGGTTGCCCAAAGACGCAGCGAGCCGTGGTCTTTGTTACAGCTTTCATATTATATTTATCTGACCGGGAGATGCGTGAAATCCGTTGGCCATAAATTGCCACTTTGACTGGTGGTTGAATTTACTGCCGCATTTTCACCGGCGGCCCGGACCGGGCCTGTGTTCGCTGTTTCGTTCTTTTGCCCAAACGGGCCAGCTTCCATCTACGCTTTTGGGTGCAAAAAAAAAACTCCACCGCACATGAACGATCGCGATCGTCAGGCGCGAAACCTCGGCCGCAATGTAACGACACTGAAAACGAGCTGAAAATAATAAGAGTAATAAAAAAAAATCGTCACATGAACGATCGTGAGCGTCGCGCGCGATCATGGTTGCATCTATGTTAGCTTTATTTATTTTGACAAGCCCTACAAATTGGAATGGCATTGTTGTGTTGTTTGTTCAGCCCGAGTGTGGTGACGATCGCGCGATCGTTCGTTCACTTTGGGTAGGCTCAATTTACGGACGCACCAATTCAACGCGAGTCTGGTGGCGTCACGAGCTGTGAACCGTTGGCGAAAGGATCTAGATGGGGTTGGAAAATAATTACCACCATCACCGGGCACGGAACGGAAGCGAGCTGTATGCAAAGCATCGTGTTTGGTTGTCGTGGTTTGTTTAAAATTTAACAAGAAAAAAAATTACCCATTTTTGCTGGCTCTCCCCACCCGGGGAAAGTCGATTATTATAATTCAAACGGTTTTAAAAACCCCGAACCGGTGCGTCTGGCAAAGCTGGCTCGCCCCGAAAAAGGGGTGAATCTAATTATCGTTCAAGTGCTCATTACGCCGCCCGACCGACAATCAAAAATCCCGGGAGGCAGCGTTTTTTTGCCGTCGCAAGAAACGAAACGAAACGAAAAGAAACGAATAAAAACACGGTCACGTTGACGTTCGGTTTCGTCGCTTGACGTTCGCTGCAGTCGTTTGTTTTTCGCACCGGTCGGGTTTCTCGTATTGACTTATGGTGTGTGCGTTTCACTTGCACGTGTGCGTACATGTCATTAAGCGATAAGCGATAACGGTGGCGACGATTTTTGCATAGTGATAGCTGAAGCCGGAAAAACCACGCCGCACACAACGCGCAGATGCAGCGGTCATCAATCAAACAGTCAAAGACACGCCATCGTCGTCGTCGGCGTCCGGTGCCTTTCCTTTCGGTAGCAGCTGCAAATGAGTGACAAATTTTCTCCATTCCCGGTGCCAAAGACGCCGGCTGTCTGTGGCTTCTTTCGCCCCGCGGGCCTTGCGAGTGTCCTTTTTGTGTCCTTTTGGGAGGTTGGGGTGAATATGCGACCGGTCTAATTAACTGCGCTCTCATGGAAATGGTTTCGCAAACAAGGCACCTTCGTGCCTTCGTCACAGCCACAAGCTTGATCAAGTTGTAAAACTAATCTTTTCAACACTCAAGCTCGCCAGCGATGGATGGAGAGGGTGGCGTTTTTTTTTTTGTGCTTTTTCTTACAACTCCACCAAACCCTCTATCCGTCATGGATAGAGCACTGTTACGTATGGGTTGGCTTTTGCACGCCGTATTTTTCCCGCAATCACCTCGCCTCGAGCAAAAGCTAATACATTGCTGCATACTTAACGTTCGCCTCTGATATTGTCATTAACACAACATAAATTCCGTTACTATCATCATAATTCAGGGTAGGTGATTTTGTTCACCCTCCACCCTGCATCACCTGCTTTTTCCGACCCTTTTCCACCCACCCGAACCAAGGGGGATGGCTACCGTTATTTAGTGCCACCACCGGAAACCCGCGTGTTCGGAAGTCGTTTGCTAGTGGCTCTGGTCGGTTTGCCTTTTTTCGCTGCTAGGATTTTCTTCTCTTTCCGGCATGTTTTTCCCATCTCTTTCGTTCGTTTTTCCGAGCCCATGGGTCCCAAGACTTGCGTTCCCCGGATTGCGCCACGGATGGCTTCAGTCGATCGGTTCACCGGACCGGGGGGTTCCGTTTGTCGCACGGGAGTGCTAATAATCTTTATCTGCCTTTTTAACAATCCACCTGAGCGTGTTACGCCTGCCCATGGGTCCCGCGCAGGGTCTTGGGAAAAGGGTGCATTATTTATAGCGGCGATGAAATGACACTTCGAAATGGGAAGGTCCGTTGGAAGGCGAGACAATTTGAGGCACGTCTCGATTAACGATTGGCAACGAAAATTGGGATTGCTTTTGTTTTTTATTTCTTCTTGTTCAATGCGCCTCATTTCCTCGACCACAACGAAAATTGTGCACACCCTGTGTCTGTGGGTGTCAGCGCGAAATCTCTACAATCCGTCGGTACGCTTTTTTTGGTGCAAAATGAGAGACACCAATTCCAGAAACACGAACGGGTCAGCCCGGATGGGATGGGTTGGGGTTTAATTTTTTAAAATATGCAATTCAATGAATGTAGAGCAGGATTACGGTGGTAATATTAAAAGGATTTAAGCCCCGAAGTTGTACAATTTCGCTTTTATCGTCTGATTTATGCGCAAAGTTTTTTCACACCGTGGCGTTTCCGTTTGGGTTTTCGGCGGAGACGCCATTTCCATCAGCACCGGTGCCGGTTTATCATATTTCCCGGACGGACCCGGTTCCGTTTGGTGTTCACTTTTTTCCGACCACCGGTCTAATGCTGAGCTTTTCATGCTTCTCCCCAAACCGTCTGGCTGTCTGGGTGCAGTTTTAGCGGACTTTTTCGCGTGAGTCTCACACCGAGCTGATAAGCAAAGTTTGCCTCGTGTTAATCGCATAAAATCGCGCTTTTTTCACACCACCGTGCTGCTTTAGGCGTTAGAGGTCACGGAAAACTCCAAAATTAGATCGAACGCGTCAGCAACGCAGCCTTGTCGATCGCGAATATGATACGAAGCCCACACAACAGCAGAAGCAAAAGGAGCGATCGCCGATCCACCCCGAAAGGCTTATTAGATTAACCCCACGGTGCATTACAAATTTTGCAGCCCCTAATAAATAATCAACCCTGCGAGGTTGCTCGTTGCTCGAGGCCGTTTCTAGTACATTATTTATGATTCACGCACCGAGAATGGTCGGAATGGGTCGAGCCCAAAAGGGTCAGTAGCCCATGCGCGTAACAGAGTTGTTCTGTTCGGTTGCACGCCGGTGAGGCGCCCGATGTTGGCGCGTCCCTTACATGGCGATTTCCTTTCATTAGCACCTGGGGCTGCCCCATGGGGGCTTCAGAAGTAGGGAAACTTAAAAATGGGGCCGAAGAACCGAGCAGCAGCAGCAGCAGCAGTGGCCGGGCAGCAAACGGAACATGCACACGCATCAATTTCCCATAAAAACGGAATACATCAACGCATGCGCGAGGAGTAATTTTTCCATCAACGTTCAACGTTTGGCGTTTGGTTCGGAGGGCTCGTGAGAACGCGATCGCGAAGGTGCAGCGGAACAACAACAACAACAAAAAGAAGAAGGAGCAAAGAAAAAATGGAAACGAAATGTACCGCGGAGGAATTAATAACTTAATTTTTATCGACGGAATGCCACTTTTGACCGTGTCTGGTTGACTGGTTTGTTTGCGTAGCGTCTCGCGCGAACCACGATCCAGTTCGCAACGGGGCAAAAGGAGATGTACGGGGCGCTTTATTAATTATGAGCTCGCAAAAAGGGGCCTCCAATTGCCGTGGAGATGGCCTCCACAAACCTAGACGGGCTGGAAAGGAAGCGAGAATCAATCCACTGGCACGGTTATCATAAACACGTTAAATATGTCCCCCACAAGCTCGAGGTTGTGTCTCGGACATCCTGGGCTCATGGTTTATCAGCCGATGAAGCCCCCCGCGAGAGAGCGAGAGAGAGAGAGGATGCGCCATTTGTTAGCTTCACGGACTGATAAATGGATTGGCTTCTTAGCTACCGGTTTTTTTTTCTTCACCCCGTTCACATCTCGCCGGTGTGGGGAGAAATAAATGTATTGCTAATAATCATAATAATGTGTGATAAATAATAAAAGAAAAAAGAACGCAAGGGCGCGAAGGCGAGACACACAGCACAGAAATACATATATATATATATTGGTCTGGTGTGGTTTTCGCGAAAGAAACGGCTCTGCGAACGGTGTGGAGTGGCTGGAGGTCCGTGAAAGTGCGGCAAAGCAATGGGAAAACGAGTTTTTCGCCACACCACCATAAAACCGCCCCCGGAGCGCACCCCCAGGACGATTCGTTGAGGGATGCGTGCGTGAAATGAAGAGTGGCATATTATGCTGATTGAACGGTTGCAAAAGGGCTGCGGAGAAACGCGACCAAAGGAATGCATCTCCGGCGCAAGTGGCGTTACTTCTATTGCGCTAACAGAGCAGGCGAAACCGGAAACGAACAGAAGAGTGAGAGAGAGAGAACGAGAGAGAGAGAGAGAGAGAGAGAGAGAGAGAGAGAGAGAGAGCGTCCATACAAAGGAGCAACCCGATGAGCGATGATGGAGCAAGCAACTCGGGCTGGGGATGTGACGCCATTCTCTTTTAATACCCTTTTATTGTGGGTTTTATGGCTTGTAAAAGGATACCTTCGTATCACCTTGATGGCATTTCGGTGGCTTTTAATTGAAACATAAAAAAAAAAAACCGAAAGAGTCACCCGCCATCGGGCGCCTTTTTGGCGTTTGACTTTTTACGGCTCGTTATCGTAAACTATTGTTGGCCGAGAGCTCACGTTGTAACGATCGTGAAAACCATTTCAAACGGGCCGTTTTTTGGAGTTTTTGGTTGTTGTTGTGTGTGGGGAGTTGGGAGGACAATTGTTGCGCGTGTAACCGATAGCGGGGAATCGGTTTTCGAGAGCAAACGGAATCTCGTTTCATTGCGTTCACGTGGGGATTTGCGTGCGTTGAGTTTTCAGTTGCTTTTTTATCCCGCCGAAGGAAAACTTTGAGCCGAGCGTCACAGAATTGCTTAATTTCGAACCGTAGAATGTGCTTCAACGAGTTCAAGCGTTAAGATTTGTTGAAAATTTCAATCATTTCGAAACCAACGACACCCGGGAATGCCAGTGCCTGGAAAGGAATAAGTGAAATTGAAGCACAAAAACAAGTGTTTTACACACATCTTTCGCGTTCGTTCTTGCCGACTCCCTCCCCAAGAGCCGAGCGGATAGGGCCGCATTCCGGAGCCACGACACGCCCGAGCGAGCATAATTTTATGCGCAAAACATATTTTGTTTTAAATAAAATGTTATAATTAAGAACCGTAGTTTTTATCTGTTATGTGGCCATTAAAAACAAGCCCATAACCCCGTTTTCCCGAGGGATGGGGGGCTCGAAAAAAAAGGGCTCCCTTAGGCTCTCCCCTTGCGCAGGAGGGACACAAAGCACACATACAAAACACACACACACACACACACTCGCACGCATGCTCGTAACGCCGACCGGCGCGAGTGTTTATGTATGTTTTAACAGTTTATTTATTTCATTCCAAAGGCCGGCTACGTTTCGTTACGTTTATTGTTTTACGCCCTACGCCCTTTTCCACAATCGGGCCGGATTGTTTTCACCGATCCATCTCCGTTTCGATAATTAGCGTTAAGAGAGCATTGTGAGGATGAACTTCAGACTGGCGGCTGGTGCCTTGTTTTTTTTTTTGTTTTCGCTCTCTCTTTCTCTCTCTCTCTCTCTCTCTCTCTCTCTTTGTCTCGTGCTGCAACGATGAAGTATGTCTGCCCTTTCGGGAGCCCTTCGCTCGTTGAGCAGCACGGGGAAGCGCAAGATAATCGCTGCTGGAATCGTATGAAAACACGGCGCAAAAAAAGAATATGCCCAACAACCCCCTCCCCAATGCACACACACACACGGAGTTGGGGGAAAAACCCCCTGCATTTATGCGCGAATGGGAGGACGCGCGGGCGAGGAAAAATAAACACCACGAGATGAGTATATTTGTTCGTCATAATAAAAAAAACCGGTGAGCAAAAGAGGGGGGTGTAAAAGAAGGTGGAGGGGGGGGGACGTAAGTACAAACAAGCCATTCTTGAGCCAGCAGCAGTTGCACTTTTCTGTTGCACTTCGCCACTTCTGATGGGGGGAGAGCAAACTCGAGTAGAAATGAAATCATCACCATAAACGCGCAGCACGACACGCTCGTTGCAGTAGTAGGCGACGATCCGGGCGCGGATGCCCTTTTCCCAGTGTAAGAGCCCTTCAGCATCGCAAAACAATAATAAAATCGTAAAAGTGTTAATTGTTTTGTTTTGTCCGGACTAATTCGAGCAGATCCGAGTCGATTGCGATCTCCGTTCCGACGGTTCGTTTCCGGTTCACGGGCTGGGTTTTTCTGCTTTTTTTCATCTCATTTATCCACTCAATAACACCGGCCGGTTGGTGTGGTGTGTTTGAATTTTTACTGACCCATCTTTTCCTCCCCCACCACCAGAGCAACCCCTACGCGCTGAAGGACAGCGGGCCAACAAGTGATATGACAGCGTGGACTTCCGCCGGGCTACAACCGACCACCGGATACTATCCGTACGATCCAACCTTAGCTGCCTATGGGTAAGTCGAAAGCAAAGAAAAAAAAAAGGTCCCCAACCGAGCGCTTTTCTCTCGTAATTTATCGACGGAAATTCGGAAAGCATAGGGAGAACGTCCGCGCCTTGTTCCGGGTGACCTCGTCGGAACTAGCGACGATTGCCGTTTCACGCGTTTCCGCCAAAGGCCGGTTGTGATTCAATTTGGTTCTCGGTCAGACAATCACGCGCCCTCAAAACCGGGATAGGAGGAACAGGAAAGTAGCCACTTCCTTCCTGCACTTTCGCTCGTTCGACGGTTGCTATTATTACTGCGTCTTTGCTTGGCACGGAGTTCTCGACGCCCTTCGAACCTCGAGGAATATTTGTTCTCCCTGCCAGTGGCCCCCAAAAAAAAAATGGACTTACGACGACGGGAACGCATTCCAGCAGCGCGCCATAACTCATGTTTCACTTCCGAGAAGGGTGCCGAAGAAGGGCGTATGAGATTGGATCGAATTTCCACCGGCACAGGGCGCAGTTTTGTGGTCGACCATTACCGGCCGGTTTTCCGACATCGCGGAACGGGAGTTAGAGGCAACAAAATATGGCGTGACGGAGGGCCATTCCCTCCGAATATTGACGCCTTTTGGGTGGCCAATAATCCACCCAAAAAAAAAAAACGAACCCCCTCCTGAGCGCTTGAGGTGATATCGATGGGTTGAGGAGTTGAGCCGTTAGTCTTATCGGAGTTCTCGAGGAGCTAGCTGGAGCCAGCAGGGCCTGTAAGAGCCTGGTATGCGGGCTCGATGTTGCTCGGTACATTCGTTTATCGATGCATACGGCAGAATCGTGCTTTCGATCGCACTTTCAACCGGCAACTCTTCGCTCGCTGCAGCTATTTGCATAAATGCACCCAACCGGTAGGAGGGGGAACTCCTTCTCGAAGGACGAAGCTCTTTCGCTAATTACGATCGAGTACCAGTTGGGCTCGCGGTGCAACGTGCAACCGCCGTAATGATGGAAATCAGCCACATCAGTAAGCGGGCCACAACCAGCCACATCCAAAACAACAAGAACAAGAAAAAAGCACCACAAACGTGCGTTCTCCCAACCGACCCAGCTGATAAGACGGTTTCGCGAAACTGACCTTAAGGGCAGCCGCTTTATCGCGGTTCGCCACTTACTCCACATTCCGATGCGTCAAAGTGCAGCTGCCTTGGAGTGGCTTGGAGCAAAGAAAAAAAAAAGAAAACGGCGACAAAAGGGGCCCATTTTTTTCGCACCTGTCTAAGGTTCGTGACAGCTTTCTGAATGCCCTTGCGCCTTTTGGTACTCGGCACACTCGGAAAGTGCAAGTTGTTTATTTTTTCTCCCTCGTTACCCGTTAACGTACGTTAATTTTCGAATAATCGAAAAATGCCTGCTCATTTCCAGCGCGTGTAGCACCTTTCTTGAAGGCGCATACCAACTGCTCTATGCCACCACACCAGACCGACGTGGTTGCCGTGGACTATCATTACGCGTGCCCGAGCCCTCGTTCCCAGTGGCCATTTGTTTCGTTTAACGTTTCGAACACTCAAACCCGCGAACAGTTTCCGGGTTCGCAACCCCAGACAGCAGACCCAGACGGATCGCTCGCAAAGGGCCTCGAAAAGGGCCTCGAAAAGGGCCTTCGAAAAGATCCAAAGCCCACCCGCAACGAGGCTACCGTATAATCACGGGATTATTATAAATTGCGATGCGTGAACATAAATATCCCATGTTTTGATTATTACCATATAAATGTACCGCGCATACACACACGCGCACACGCACGCATATTAACACGTTTGTGTTGGACGAGGCTGGCTCGTTCATGGCCTACTTTGACCGGGAAAACGGGATCTCGCGGCACTAGACGCAGTGATAATTTCCCCCAAATGCCACCCGACCACCAAACACACACACACACACACATAATCACGGAAATTATGCACAATGCTCAGCCATCCCCCCCCCCCCTCCCGGGGCCATTGTCTTGCTTGTTTGCAGAATGCTGGAATTTTGCACTCGACACTCGGCTCGATCGCGCTGTCGCTGATCGTTGGAAAGCTCGGGGGAAAAAGGTCCTCAATGAATGGGGTTCGGGGGGGGGGGGGGGGGGTGCGTTCGCATCGCATATGCACAATTTAATTTTTAATTACACACCCACGCACGCAGCACTATCGGTGCGGCAGCATCTTTGCCACCCCTGCCTGGATGGCCGAGGCCGCTGTGGGATGCATTTTGAATAACATATGAAGCCATTATGTTGCTCTATGTGTGTGAGCGAGAGAGAGATGGCGTATGGCGTATGGCACCTGTGTGTGTGTGTGTGTGTGTGTGTGTGCGTGTGCACACAACATAATTCCATGCCGGCATGCAGTTCCTGGTAGCGTGGCGGTTTGTTCGCACCCGACGGCCGATTGCCGGTTTGGGAGTGATTATTATGAGCCATCGGAGTGTTCCGCTTGGGAGCTGATTAATGAGTGGCCTATCAGCATCCTGGCAAGCTTCTTATGGCTTTTCTTCTGTTGATTCTTCGATGCACACAAATTGACACACGACACAAAAATGACTGGCGCTCAAACATTAACCATCGACTTAGTGCGAGGTGTTTCGAGGGTTTTTTTGGTGAGCTTTTGATGCACGAACTCCCTCCATTAGTGGACAAAGTTTGCCTTCCAATGAATGCCCTTTAAGGGGTCTCTCTCTTCGTCCTCTTTTCGTCCTCTTGCGTTGTTCATCTTTCGCCGTGCGCGTTTTAATTTTTGTTTCAATCGCCAAAAAAAAACAAAACCGGCGATCATAAATTTGAACCCGTAAAAAGGGATACCACGCAGGACGTGGAATGCGTTTGGGACCCTCGCAGTGAAGTGGAAGCCTCGAGAACACACTCGAAAAAAGAAGAAGGAGAAAAAACAAATCCCCACCGTCAGGATTTGCGTGGCGCTGGCGCGAGAAGCCGGTTCCGGAATGCCACGCGAAACATGCGATTACCTTTCCGTGCTGGTCCGGTATCAGTCATCGTGGTTTGCCCGCTTTTCGAAAGCTGTGCTACCGTTTTTTTTCCGGTCGGGGGTTGAAGCCCACCCGTTGGGCCATCCTGTGATGAAAAAAAAGCCCCCTCCGTGAGCCATGAGACAACCGGCAGGATGGGCGCTTCGAGGGTGCTGCAATAAATTTGCCACAAACCCTCGAAACCCGCCGGTGATGGGATCAAATTTGTCATCCCGCAATATCGACCGAAGGCTCGCCGAGTGCGGGAATGATGTTTGTTTGACATGCATAAGCTGAGCTGGTTATTTGACTTATCTAATTTCGATTGTGGTCGTTCGATTGGACCCCCAAAACCATCCAATTTTGGGCGCTTGTCGTTCGAATCAGCCCGAGCGTGACCGAGCTCGGTACCGGGTTTTGTGGAGCCTCGTGTTTTCGACGATTCACCGACCGGAAAGCTGTTAATTATCGGTGCGTGAGCTCCTTTTGTCGCTTGGGTCGAATTTGCGGTCAACGGGAAGTGTGCACAAATAGCCGTTTTATGATGAGCGGATTCATTGCGAACCGAGGGTCCTTCGCTTTCGGGTGGGATAATAAATCATGAGAGTTCTCGTTCAAAAGCAAAAAACAAAAAATAAACTCATCCACCCGCCAGTCCAAGAGACTCTCCCAATGACACACAATTATGGATTCCCTGCCGGTGCGTCGGTGCGGAATCGACGCAAGCAAACAATCAATGGGCGAATAATTGTGCCGCAATTAAGTGGCAATAGATCTTCCCCGGTTTCCCGTTTTTCGCACGGGTGTCGGCATCGAACTGGCCGTATAAATCTTTATCCGCACCATCAACATCCTCGTCGTCGTCGTCGTCGTCGTCGTCCTAGACGGTTTCGTCCTAGTCTGGCGTCATCGTCCACGCAAACGGAGAGGGAAAGAAAAATCTGGCACAACGGAAAATCCCGAACCGTAACGAGCAACGTGAAGGGAAAATCCTCACAGTCTCAGGCCAAAAAGGGGAGGACACCAAAAACACTCAGCCAAGGACAACCGAGGGGTGGTTAAGCTGATTTATCACACTTCGAAGTCTATTTTCTTTCGGTGGCCGCTCGCTCGCTCCCTCGCTCGCTCGGTGGGGCGAGTTTTTCTGAAATCGATCCAACTTTGCGGCACCCAGACGGCACCCGGAATTGGCCACCGAAAAATGGGAGATGAACATCGTGCTAAACAAGTGCAAATCATATTTATGGGCATAACTCACGTGCTCAATCAACACGCGGCGGTCTTCGGGGTTCTAAATTGACTCCCCGTTGGTGAGGTTCGGCGAAGAATCAATCCGACCAGCGGCCGCTCAAGGATCTGGTTTTCACAGCCCGTGGGAGCACATATGGCAAATTTATCGTCCTTCGAGGGACCACCGTATTCCTTTGCTGCCGTGCCGTGTATGCGGAGATTGCATCGATCGAGATTTCGCCACACGCGCGGTGCTGATTTAATACCGATGAAAAATGGCTGTTCCCAGCGCCGGCAGGTTGAGCGGCCTGGGAAATGAAAACGCCAATTTGAAGGATTGTACCGAAGCTGGGAAATTTGTTGCCCTCCCCCCGGAGGGTTTTTGTGCCGGAAAACCTCAGAACGCCGGGTGCCGTTTTTGCCGTTAGAAAACGAAGAACGAGAGCTGCTTTTCCGAGTGTGGTTTTGCGAGTTTTTCTTTTGTATGCTTCTTTTCTGTGCTTGTATGGGGCAGGGAATCCTTTTCACACCTTCGCTAGCCGGAAAATGGCGCCTTTTTTTCCGCGCACCGGCGGCACTTTTCCGATGATGGCGTGCTTTTGAAGGATGGTGGAATTTTCACACGCCAAAAAACCACCTCCCACCCAAAAGCATTGTACAACCGTTGGTGGTGGGTGGAAACTGAGCGGGAAAATGGGGGGCTGCTTTCATTCGATTTCACTTTTAACCGCCGAAAGCCCTCGCCCCTTTGGAGCACGGGGAAGCGATCGATCCACAGATTCTCCCCCGCACGGATAAGAATGGGTTGACGAGCCGATTCCGGAAAAGCGTGCGTGAGTGCGGGCTTGGTTTTTTGCATTTTTCCAACGTCCCCAAAAACGCGCTTTTCACCGGCTTTGTCCGCAGCTGCTCCAAAAGGCGTCTCAATCTTCAACAGGTTCAACCTTTGCCATTCTGCGTGTGGTTCTTTAGTTATTTTTTTTCTCTCTCTCCATTCCGGCGGCACTCGAGCTGCCTGCGGAATATCAAACGAGCATCTGATTTTATGTTTCCTTCGGCAAGATTTTGCGCTCCGCGTTGGAATCCGCCTTGCTGGAGGGAACCACCATCATCCGGTTCGATCGGCGGCATATATATATTTAGAATGTAGAATGTAGAGGGAAAATCGTCCTTCTTTTTGCGAGGATTCGGTGGATTGCATGTTTCGCTTCCGGGCATCGAGCTTGAGTGGGTGAATTTCAATCCAGTGGAGAGAGAAAAAAAAGGACATTCTTCCTCGATGCCGCCAGGAAAGACGCACAACAGAGAATGGGTGGGTGTGTGTGTGTGGGTGAGAAAGAGAAAAGAATGGGCGGTTGGGGTTAAGGACACTTTTCCCACCGATTCCGCCGAAGGGCGTGCGAGAAGAAGAATACGGGAAAAATCGGAAACGGTGTGCGAACAACGGCCACCAATCCAATTCAATCGTGGTTTTCTTTCTTTTCTTCAACCCCCCACCCACCCACCCACACACCGGGGTCGGAAAAACGGGCACCGAAAACGGGAGCGAAAAATCCGACCCAGCGCAAAATGGATAAGCTGCCGAAAACCCTCGCGAAAATGGAAAAAAAAAATACAACCAAACGCATCGCAGGATCGGAGCAACAACCCGAACAACTTCGTTCACTTGCAGGGCACGCGCCCTCGGGGGGAAAGTAAAAGTTTTTTTTTGCATCTTTTATGGGCCCGCTTAAATCGTTTTTCAATTTTTTATTGAATGATATTTTATTACGCGACCCCCGTTCCGCGACATGCCACAGTGCACAGAGTGCCAACGCTTTTGCAACGCGGTGGCCTTGTTTTCATTCCCGGTTTTCGATGAATTTCAATGCCGCGTGCGCGTTGTTTGTGCCAGCCGTTGATACCCATTTTCCCAATCATACTTTTCGCGAGCGGAGTAGGGGTGGTGTTTGTGGGGTTGGTCCAAATTTTTACGACGGACGAGCATTTATTTTCATTTCACCGCAATGGCGAAAATTGCCTCCATCGGGCACGGTTCGGGAATTGCAAAATATGGTAATGAAAAAAAAAGGGAACGTGCGGCGGCGGGTCGATCTTAACGGCGCAATCGAACTGAAACCATGACACCATTTTCGGATGTGAATACTGCTCCATTAACGGTAACACAGCCGCGCTGAGGGAGCGGTTGAGTTTTGATTTTATTGCCCACTTTCCGGCCGCCATTTTTTTTTTTGCGCGCATCTTTCCCGACGGCTGGATGATGAAGCTGTTCGACCCCGACAGGGCTTATATGTGAAGTACGTGGTTTGCATAGCATAAACACAGGGGCACAATTGGCATAACGGCACTTAGGACGATGGAAAATGGCTTGCTTTGTTTCGGATGGGGCAAATAAAATGTTCGCGCGGTCGTGGTTTTCCTTTTTGTTTTGGGACCTGTTGCCCTCGTCTAAGATTAGAGTGCTTCATGGCCTGCTTTGGGAGGTTCTTTCGCCAAAGTGCGATTTCTCCCATACGCCAAGAGACTGGCAAATTTTTGCTCTGAATTTCCTCAACAAACGCGAAATGAACGGCCTTTAATTAGCCCCCCTCGGAGGGTACAGCGGGAAAACTGAGTGGTAAAAAAAAGGAGTTTAAAAAAACATTTCACGAGCCCATTTTCCAACCGTCAGTTGTCCCGTTTCGAGCCAAAGCCTGAGACGTGAGCCGAAACTCTCCTGGGCGCAACTCTCCTCACACACACATACACTGACACACACACACACCGACACAACCGCGTGTTCTGCAGACTGATAACGACATCGAGATGGCGACAAGATGGGCTGCCCGATCGAATCGAGCGCCATGCTAACGAACCTTTCCACCCATTTCAACCCCCTACGACCGGAACCCAACCGCCATATGTCGTGGTGTGCCAGGGGTGTACAGGGTGGCGACATTTTCCCTCCAAACGGGGACCTGCATTGGCCCAGTGGTGTCCATCGACCCGAACGTCGAGGCCTCGATGCCTTCAAGCGATGTCCTCGGCGTTGTGCACGGGGAATAGGGCGCGAAACTCGTTCCTGGGCGGTTTGTCGTCGTCGTCAGCGTCGTCGCCATCGTCGCCATCGTCGTCTGGATCCTCTCCACCAAACTACCACCATCACCACCCAAAAGGGCTGCAAAACTGCAAGCAAGGTTGCTGCTGCTGGTGCCTTTTGCTGCATCCATCATTCCCCTTTTGGGGTGCGGGCGCTTCCCGCCCATACCCGGCCCGAAACGGTATAATGTTATTCGCCATTATCATAAAATTAAATCGATTAGGCGCCGCCATTTTGTTTCACATGTACAAAATTGAATAAATTTAAAGTGATGTCCTCTCGGGTCCTCGCAGGCACCGAAGGCAAATGGGACTGGGGCCGAACCAAAGACGCCAAGAACGACCAAAGCGGGGACAAGACCGAGAACAACATCGAACGGAGTGTGCAATGGGGTGGGTGGTCAGGTGGGTGGTTGGAACACCCTCTCTCTCTCTCTCTCTCTCTCTCTCTCTCTCTCTCTCTCGTTTCCTCCGGCATCAACAGCCCGTGCATGGGCCGTGGGATAAATTTGTACCGATGAAAATGTGTCCAAGCATGCAGAGCGGCCCTTTCGGAAAAGGACCGGAAAAGCCGCTCTGTCTGCGTGTGTGTGCATGTGTGTAGCAACCCTTTTCCATGGCCTACTCATCCCTTTCGTCCCAAAAACCAACACGCCTGTGCGTACGGGGAAACACTAACACCCTGACACAGGCGAGTCGAGCCCGAGATTCTCGGTAGAAATTTTCCCAAAACCGTCAACTCCCCCTGCTCACGCCCGCCTCGCGTCCAAAAATCCCTTGAGCCCTTTGCTTGTCGTTGGTCGCCCTGGTGGTTGTGCAAAATGCTAATAGAGATAGCAATCTTTGCAATCCACCCGGTGTCGTTGGGACGGTTCCCGGACGCGCACAAGGCTAACTGCTAGAGCAGCGAGACGAAACACACCCCCGTTCGCCGGATGCATTTTCCAACCGAGTCAAGGGACCATCCACCCACACACTCCACCCCTTTGGAAAATGTCGCTCGATGTAAAACAAAGCTGGCAACTGGGATTGATTGTGCTGGAAGGTGTGCCGTTGGTTCGGGGGGGTGGGGGGGGGTGTGTGGGTGGGAAAGGTAGGAAGGAAAATTTAAGTTTTCCATGTCCTACGCCACATCTTGCGCCGATACGCCCGGCTGGTTGCTCTCGAAACACCCGCACCACATGCCCCTTACCGACACACACATACAACCGCCCGGACGCGCACACCAACGCATTCCTGAGGGGTGACTCGGACGCACACACACACACACACGGACATCGAAGGGAGGAAGCGCATAAATGCGCATGACTATTTCATAACAAACGGCGCCCGAACTGGCTCGTGTGTTGCTGTTGCTATTTTTTTTTTGTGTTTCCATCGTGTTTTGTCTGTCGTTTTTTTTTCGTTCTTTGTTTTACTCCATCCAACCCCGATTGTCCGGTCAGCCATTTCGTCGTTACTGGCGAGCCACATTTTCCCACATTTCCAGCCCCGGCTAAACCCACGGCCCAAGGTTCGGTCACGGCGATTTACCCGCTGTCGCATTCCAAGTGGCGCTTTTTGTGGCGAGTTCCTGGCCGGGTGGTTGGGTTGGGGTGTTTTGCAGCTTTATCGGTGTGTCGGGTGTACGCTGGGTCTGTCCCGTCTTCTCAATATATCCGCAGATGACAGAGTGTGCGGCCAAAGTAGTGGTACACGGATCAGCTCATAGTTTTAATCGCTGTTCCCGCGGGAAGCTGCCCCAGCCAAGCGTTGTTGCACGTTTCACGGGTTTTCTGTTTTATTTTTGGGTATGTGTGTGGAGCTTTTAGCATAACGCTAAAGGTGTGTGGATTTGTTGGAGTACCAATTTATAGAACACTTTGTGCAATAAATCCACAAAATAAGGAGCCTAACATACCTTTAGTATTTAGAGCAAAATCCAACCCCCAACGACAGGGAATCGGTAATATAATTTCCACCCGACTTTTTTTTGTGTGCGTAATCTCAGCTCCCAACGTCGATAAACTTCTCTCACCATCCCTCGCAAACTCACAAACTCCAAGCCACACCAAGCTGGCAAAAATCCGGAAAAACCTCCACACGAGTTTGCCAGAGTATCATGTTATCAGCTTGCTAAACACGGGATATTTGGCATCATCTCTCACCCCCAGGACGTCGGGCGTGCTTTCGCAGCACTTTTGAACCGAGCATTATGCTGCTGCTGTTGCTGCTGCTGCTGCTAGAGATTAGAGGCCAGCTTGAATCGTACGTGAAAGGCGGGGGGGCGAGAGACAAAACGACACCGCGTGTTGTCACGGGTGAAAAATTCAATTTGTTTAGATGCGCGAGCGGTCGGTGCACGCGCGCGAGTGAGCTGATTTTAAGTGGTGAAACCAGCGGCGGAAAAAATGGCAGCCGACAACTGCGACATGCAAGAAAAACAAATTTGACAACACCACTGTGGCCTTGGGTTGTGTGGGAAAAAGGCAGCGGGCTGTGGAAATGTGCGATGCAAATGCAATTTTTAGAAAGTATACGTTTCGAGGCTTGGCTACTCGTCGGGATGATTGAATAAAGCGAGCTCTAAATGCCGAAAATAATAAGAAACCAACGACGACGACGACGACGACGACGACGTGGCGTCGCCGTGTATCGCACAAATGCGGGGTGGCAATCTAAAATTAAAACTCCCCAACTCCTCGTCATCGGTGAAAAACGGCCATTTTTCGAGCAGCAACAGCAGCAGCAACGGAGGTGACATTCAGCTGCGGTGGTGTGCCGTTCGTTAGCGAGTTTGCTATTTGGGTTGTCGTACAACGAGATCGTTTAGATTTCGCTTTCCGCTGGCGCTGGGAGACTCGCGAAAAACGCGACCGAACGCGCGCAGGGAAATCCTCACGCGAGCGAGCGCGCTAAAGCGAGAAGGATATAGTAAAATCGTGGGGCCAGCGCGAAATGTCAAATTGTGGCGTCGCGGGTTGCGTCGCGAAACGTGTGAGAGTGAGAGAGATAGCACCCTCGATAGCTCGCCATCGCGGACACCGCTTGCTTCGATGCATCGTGAACAGGACAGCGCCGGTGCAGTTGATACATGTGTTGAGCTTAATTGTAATTTATGGTGCACGTCAAGTAGCCTGTGGGGAGCGAATGAGACATCCTGGGGTGAGAGAGAAAGAGTGCGAGCGAGTGCGCACTAGACGTCGAAGGAAAAGTTTCGCTTGTACGTAGTGGTGTAGTACGACTATTAAATCTATTGTTTCACATCCATTTTTATGACCCGGAGATCGGCGGAACCGAAAGCCGACACGGTGTTAAAAGTGTTTCCCCAGGACGATGGAGCGCGTGTCCTTGCGTTCTGTTCTACGCTCCGTGTGTGTGTGTACGTGCGCTGGTGTGAGTTGAGGGTGCTCGTGACGGTCGCCCGATAGTTCGTTTCGGAATCAACGCTCGCAGAAAGTTTCCCGCTTTTGGGGAAAATGGAAAACCGTCGGGCCAACCGTCGGTCGGGAGTGAGAAATGAAAGTGACTTTTGTGGCAGAAGGGGCAAAAACGGCAAAAAACTTTTCCTCCCCCCTCCCCCCCCCCACGTCCTCGTGGAGGAAAATGAATTTAGTTTTCCGGGCCGGGCGGTGGTGGGCGAACTTTTCCAGCGCCTTTCAATTTTACGATGCTTTTGTTTTAAAGTTTTGATTCCGCTGAACTTCTGTTGTCCGTGCGCGCCATTGGGACTTGCTGAAGGAGCGCGAGGCAAGGAAAACTGGAAGGAAGTCTGAAAAGATGGTTGGGTTCAATTTGTGCTAAAGTTAATCAGACGCTTCATTACGGTGTATTTATTTCTAACCAAGCTGATTGTTGCCACTTGCTGCAAGGGGTGCTGTTTGCTGTAACGCACTTGATCTGCAGCATGCTAATGGCGTTAGTTCCGTTCGATCAAAATGGCGTGTTACAATGGCAGCAACAACAACAACAGCAAAAAAGCAATGTTTCGTCATCTCAATTCCGCTCGAAATTCGTTACGCAAATTAACGGCTTTAATTATGCTGTACGTTGCAAGCGAAATAATATTGTAACCAAGTCACAGCAATTCGATCAAATTTAGCTCGCGTTATCAACGACCAACACCACCATTTTGTTTTCTTCTTCTTCGTTTGCTCATTCTCATCGCTCTAATTTAGGACCTCCCGTAACGGTCGAAAAACGTATCCATTAGCGGTGGCGACGGAATCGGGGTATCGAATTAGCCGGGAACAAGTGTTCGCTTTACAGCCATATTCCATTTGGGGTTCCCTTCCGATGCAAATTGCACTAAAATGGAGCGACATGCAAACAACACGCCGTAACGCGTGTTCCGAAATGCGCACGGAATGAATCAGATAAAAACAAAACTTAACCCGCCGGGCGGCCAATAAATCCGGTGGCGGGCGAAACGCGAAGAAACACACACGGACGAGAGAGAGAGAGAGAGAGAGAGAGAGAGAGAAAAAATGGAAAGCAATATTTGCACCTAATAATGGGCAATCAAATGCACGTAATATCACCGCCGCGTCGGATTTCCCGCTACGATCTTTCACACAAACACACACACAGAGGCAGACCGCGGAAAATAAAAAAGTCACACGTCCATGTAAGGGCTTCCCGGGGAAACCGAGGAACAGCGACAGTGCATTACCGAGACGCGTGCATCGCAGCGGTAGCACGGTGTGTGCATTGTAATTAAATGCAGACGAAAATGCATGTAATTAATACCTAATCAAATATGATAATTTGCTGGTACTCGTCGGCAATCCGCGGACAATCGGCGGACCTCGGCACGTGGTGGGTGAAGAGAAAAAGTGCATTTCAGTGTCCACAGTCGCGATGGCATGGTTCTAGGCCACTGGTTTTGCACGATTTTTCTGTCAACGCTCGCATCGATCGCCGGTCGGATGGAGATACGCTGCCATGCTGCCATTTTGGGGGCATTTTTTTACATTTTTTCATATCAATCAGTGCGTTATGCAATTGCGGGAACCTTCAGTTGGCTTGCTTTGATGTAAAATGGAGCTTTTGAAGGGACTTAGTAGGCCTTGAGGGTAGCTTTTGCTAGCCGATCGGTTCATGTGCACTCCTCGTAAAACATGCTTCCTGTAATAAAATTGATGAAAAGTAAAAAAAAACGCATCCATCCATCCCCTAATCTGCCGCCAGAACGTTGCGCCAACAACGCAAACATCTATCTTTGTGCGCGCTGTTCGCAATTATCAAAATTACTAATTAACAACACTCATAATAACATGGCGACGATAATGAGCGTGTATGTCGCCGTTTGCACCGTGCTCGGTTCGTGTCCACGGCCGTTTCGGTTGGCCCAAGGCGCAAAACTTTGTCAACACCCCCCACGAAAGCACACAGAAAGCGCCACAACCACAGCGGCAGGTTTTTTTTTGCGTACGGCCCTATCGTGTGCTTGGAACTGCATGGTGCAGAAATACACTCCAACTTGCAAAATTGCAACGTGCAAAAAACAGGAACTGCATGTCTTGGAACGATTTAGCAAACGTCCGATCGTGGGGATGAGGGGGGGGGGCGGAGTTCCGGGGGTGGAATGTGTGTTCATACACACACGCACGCACACGCGGCTACACAAACATGTGGAAACTTTTCCGGTTTTTCGTCGGTTTGGAGTGGAGCGAAATGCTTTTATCAAAATACAAAACTGCAGTGGCATGTTTTTTTTTGTCTAAATGATGTTACATTGTAATAAACGGTTGGCTGAGGGAGTAGCTTAAAACCCAGATATCGTTGGCTTAGAATTTTATTGCAATTATCAACGCTTCCCTCACACGGTCTACAAAATTCCTACCCAAACTCGGCTCGGCAAAACTTAGGAGGGCACGCGTTTTAATCATGCATGATTTATTCGTCCCCACAATCGAGCGCCACGCAAAGCGTTCGCTAAAATGCACTTAATGAAAAAAAAAACGAATTAAATAAAAAACCAAACAAATACCTCCCTCGTGGCTGGAATTCACCACCGAACCGCGAAAAAGCCAGCATGCGTCTGGATGCGCGGATGAGAGGTCAGTTATATTTTTCTCTCTCTCTCTCTCTCGGATCCCTCGGCCGCTTATTTTTCAATTTAGCTCGCTCGCTCGCCAGTGGGATATAAATAAAATTAACTGCCCGTGCCATAGTTCATCCGACAGCTCCACCCGCAGCTTCCCAAACCCGCAACTACTACCCTCTTCGGGTTTGAGTGGGTGATAATGAATGCCAGGACGGATTTGCTTCGAGGACATCGCGCTTCGTGTGACATCCCGTGGCGTGAATAAGTGCACCGAGCGCATCGAGTGCACCGAGTGCAATCAACCGCGAATGTCCGCGAGTCACAGAAATTAGTACAACACACACACACACGCACACACACACGATGGAGCTGCTGCTGGACGCTAATTTTCATATTTTCCACCAACCGACGGGGGTTGAAGTGATGCGAACCGGGAAAAACCGCATGATTGACGCGCACGGTTGCTGGCGGTGGGCTGGTTTTTTTTGGTTTTTGTGCCGCAAAAAAAAGGACTCCCGCTGCAGTGATGCCAAACCATGCGACCGCAAACCGTGAAGCCCTGTGGCTCCATCGGGGACAGCCTTTATGTCCCTGTAGGGCTGAATCCGTCACGTCACAGCTGCTCCCGGTTGACGCGCTTTCACGTTCACGGTCGATTTTCGAGAGCCTTTCGTGTGGTGGTTCGGGTATTATTTTATTCATTTTTTTTTTGCGCTAAACCCGGTCCCGGTCCCGGTGGCCGATTATTATTCGACTTTAATTAATTGCGGCTCATTACCGTTATTAATCTTGATTTTTTCTCTGCTTCTTCGATTTGCCCATCTCGCATCGGCACGATCGCCATCGTCGAGAATAAGACGGATCTTGGTTCGGCTTGGGTTCAAAACTCAAACCCGTGTGAGGTTTCGCCCAATGTCCAACCGAGGGATGAACGAAAAAAAAAACGCCCCACCGATGGGATGGAAAGAAACGAGATCAAAATCGACAACAATAACGCTGCGAACGGTAGCCAGGAGCTTTGGCTTTTTCACGAACGTTCCTTCCCTGCTGGTGGGCTCGACAACTCCGGCCTGATGGTTTCGCGATTATCGCCGGTGAGTGATCTCCCAGGCTTTCGAGAACGGCCACGGCGTCCCGAGGAGCCGTTCGCGATGCGATAACATCTGTATTTAGCCACGGAATTGATGCTCATTTGGTTTATCAAATAAATAACGCGCGAGCTCGTGCTCATGTGCGTTCGTGGTGGTGGGTCTCAGGATCTACATCTAGCGTGGTTGTCGAAAGCAAGCGTGTGCTGAGGTTGGGAAGAAGTTCTCACTTTGTTACGACGCCCTACGGTGTGGCTTGCTGTGGTCGAGCTACCGGTCTTTGCGTGGCTCAATTTTGAATAGATTCATTCGCAGCTTCTGTCTGTCTGTTGCTGGCCTGTGCTGTGGTCGATCGGTATTCGAGTCTCCGGTGGTTTTAGCCGCACACCTGGGATGGGCCCGGGAATTCGGTATCATTTTTATCTCGCAACCGGCACGAACAACCCACACGGCTATTGTTCACCTGACAAGACCAAGGGCGACCTAAACCGAGTCAGAGAAGAATGATTGTAAACATTTGTTGAATGATGATGAATTTATTAGTCACGAATTGACCTGGAACTAATATTTCAGCTAGAATAAATTACCGTTCAGAGGGTCGTAACTCATGCGCGAGTTTCCCGGGGGTCGATCGAACGGGAGATCCCTGGATCGGGAGGATCAACATTTACTCCACCAACCAACCAACCGCGGCCAAGAACTGGCCAAGCTAGACAAAATGCGAGACAAAACAAAGTAGCAAAACAACGGGCGCACAAACAGGCGAATAAATAATTATGTTACGGCCGGATTTATGGAACCATCGTGGCCCTTTTGCGCCATGTGCAGTAGAGAGAAGACCTCCACCAAAGGATGGGCCTTTGGCAGCCGTGCAGGATGGGGTTTGTGTGTGGTTCAGCTCGGAAATCCTTCCCCAAAACAGGAACGTGTGACAAGTCTCGCACCGTCCCGTTTATGGCGTTCCCCGTCACTTTTCGTCTGTGTTTCGTTTCGTTGCCCGATCTCGTGGTTGGGATGCATAGTGGACTTGGATTCCACCCGCTGGTTGCATGCATGATTTATGATTATGAATATACTAGCCCGTAGAGTAGAGTGGGCCAGAGCAAACAGAACAGGGGTCGAAGCAATACACACACACAAACAAAAAAAAACAGGCACAATAATAATTGTGTGATGAGGCAACCACCTTGGCTTTTGATCGGTTTGCTGGAGCGATCTCGCGAAGGTCACGACTGTTGGAGGGGGCGGTGGAAAAAGAAGAACACGCAAAAAGAACGCGATCGTGGGGGTACAGACAATTTGTCATCTTAATGGTGGTTATACTTCTTGCCTGCTTGCTGCCACGAATTCGAAGGTTCTTCTCGAGGTCTTTGGGGCCTCTGTAGGGTTTTATGAAGCGCAAGAGCTCAAGACCCCAAGAGGAATTTCACCATCCCTATGTCTCTCTCTCTCTCTCGCTCTGACTCGCTCGTAACACCTGCCATTCTAACCGAAAGCCTGCTTTTACCATCCCATTCTAGGTACGGTGCCGGGTACGATCTGGCCGCACGTCGGAAAAACGCAACGCGCGAATCAACCGCAACGCTAAAGGCGTGGCTGAACGAGCACAAGAAAAACCCGTACCCGACGAAGGGCGAGAAGATCATGCTCGCGATCATCACCAAGATGACGCTGACGCAGGTGTCCACCTGGTTCGCGAACGCTCGCCGGCGGCTCAAGAAGGAGAACAAGATGACGTGGGAGCCAAAGAACAAGACGGACGACGACGACGACGCGATGGTGTCGGACGACGAGAAGGACAAGGACGACCTCGATCCGGACAAGGGTGGTCGTGATCATAAAGGTAAGCGAGAAAAAAAGGGGCCCTTTTTTGTGGGGGTGAGGGAAATGGCCATTCTCACGGGAAACCATCGAACTCACCCTTCGGGGAGAAATTTTCCTCCCCAAGGATGCCTTGGGTTTACTTTTCTTATTATAATCATCACTCTTCCCTGCATGACTTGCGTGTGGCTTGGGCGTGTGTGGCTAATGCCGCACCATATCACGTGGCCCTAATTCTCACCCACACACACACACACACACTCCCTCGCAAGGATAATGCAACCGACGCCGGCGCCACGCGGAAACACACAACATCATCGATAATGCTACGGCTAAGTGATGCTGATTATAATCACGGCGGGAAAGTCGAGCGTGAAGCCAAACCCCGGGAAGGCTTGTTTGCCGACAGGATCAAGCGAAGACCTCCCTCCTGGAGGCCAACAAAACAAAAACAAAAAAGAAGCCAAGCGGGACTTTCTCTTTCGTTTTTGAGGACGAAGAGTTTTCTCCCCTCGCGGCTGCTGTGAGACCGTAATTTACGACGTCGGCATACGGTTTCCGCGCTGGAAAGTCATTTATAATGTGAAACTTTAATGTGTTTATTAAGGGCTGACGGGTTGGCTGGCGGGAACGAACCGCGAAAGAGCGAGAGAGAGAGAACTTCGCGAGTGAGAAACACCATCCTAGACGGTGCTGCTAAGGATGACGATGACGGTGTTTGGGTGCTTCCTTGTTTTTATTTTTTGCTTCGTTCGTTCGTGCATCGCTGGATTTAAAGGGACAACTCAGCGCTAGGCAGCGTGCGATTGTGCATTTTCATTGCCAACGTGTTTGGCAACCCTAAAGTGGCCCAATGAGATGGTGAATTATGGCGTAGCTTTAAAGTCTGCCCATCATGCCCATTTTGAGCGCTGGGTTGGTGGTGTTCCGTTGCTTTTTGTCACGTTGTCTTAGCCGCGTGAAAGGATTTCGATTCCGTAGCGCGTATTTAACGCAGATTCCCCATAAAGCGTGGGCATCTCAAAATGAACGAACCTTGACGCACACTTTAAATGCCACACACACACGCGCGCATGGGACCTGAGGTAATTTATTGTTTCACAAGAGCCCAATGTGAAGTTACTCGCTCGATTGAGGTATCTGTAACTCCCGTTTTTGATTGTCCCACGGAACTCGAGATCGATCTGTAATGGATGCTCGAGAAAAAGGGACGGTTTTGAAAAACGGTTACATTTCCACAGCCCAGCGTCCTCGATTGACAGCCCTCCAAAAGGACGAAAAGGTCCGGCTATTCATCAGGCCGGCGATTCGTCCGAAAATTCCTCCCATTTGTGTCTTGTCGAGTTGGTTGGATGTTCGGAAAGTTCGGGTCAAGATGGCGAATATTCGCCAGGAAGGATTTCGGTCCCGACTTGCGTGTTACTTGATTGAATTTTAAACTAGCTCCATCACGGTCTAGGCAGCAAATAGGCTTTCCGTGTGACCCACCTTGTGCGCTGGAGATCGCCCCATTTAGTCCAACAAAGATCGAACGCTCTGGTTCTAATCATATTAAATTATAATAAAGTTTAATTTTCTATTCAACAACCCTTTTATGGGAACGCCGGAAGTCCGTTGGTCGCTCATGCGCCCCTCCGGTTCGGTTCTTAATTTAATTTGAATAATACCCAGCGCCAGGCCCTACCGCTCGAGTTCGCAATTTGCATTTTCACTTTCAATTCCGCTTCCGAAAATTTCGAATCGTTTTGCTCGGAGCATCGATTCCGGGCGCAGGCAGTTTTTCCTTCCTCTCCCCCATCGACGAATGGGAACGAACGATGCGCAATTTGTGGATTTTTCCGTTCCGAACCACCTCCCCCTCGGTTCTCGGGTGGCGTAAAAATTAAATCGGCCATGGAAGAGTGAAAAATGCCACCGAACCGACCATTTAATTAATTGATGAAATCGGAACGGTTTTAATTAGTGATGAATTTTTCACCGACCGCCCGGAAACGCCCTGCCAACGGGGGCCCGTGGAAATCAAATATAAATATATATCTCTCTATCTCTCTCTCTCTCTCTCTCCCCGGCTCCGTTTGGGTAAAGTTTTCTGCACGAGCATCCCGCGCGCAGGAAACAGCTGCTAATAGCGAGACTAATCCCTCGGCGACACCGGCCAACGGGAAGTGTCTCGTCAAATCTCGCCTGTCAAATATCGGCCCCTCGGAACATCCTTCGGCGAGTCCTCGCGCGGTGTCCTCGAGTGAAATTGAATGCGAAAACTATACCCACAACCCGGTGCTTAATCTCCCACCATCGCCATCTGGACCGTCGGCGATCGGCGGCGAGAGTCGTCCTTTTTCGGATCGCGCAGGATCACCCTGTGCGAGGAGGAGTCCGTTCGTCCCGTTTCGTGAGGGTTTTGTGTATTTTTCGCTTTGTTGCAGCACACTTCACCCTGCAGTGGAAATTAAAATCATTCCATCCTGTTTGACAGCCGACGGGGACGGTTAACTGCGGAGTGCTGTCACAAAAACGAGGCCACCACTCCTGGGTCTCACGCGCGAAATGGAATCATTAGGCAATGCATAAAATGCGATAATTGAAACTGCGAGGCCCGCGTTCGCCACGCGGTGATATCGGTGTCATCTGTTCACTTTTCTTCAGGCACTTCGAATTGCGGACCCAATCCGCATCCGAGAGCGCCTCGGAAAAGGTCAATGGTTCGCGATGCCCGTCCGGGAATCGGGCGCGCAGCGGTGCCAAAAACTCGAAACCAACCCCCGGGAGGGTTTTTTTTCCTGCCACTCCCGAGGACCTTTCCTGCAGGGCCGTCGGGTACCTTTGTCTCGCTCTGGCTCTCTTTTGCCGGCACAAGCCCTAAAGTAGCAGTCCCAAGGTTCCCTGCGGGCTTATAAAAGCCTCTTTATCAAGTCTGGTGAAACAGAAAGCCACGCCACCGTCGCCGGTTTGTGCCGTAGGCCAATGAATATCTAAATAACAAGTGGCATTTTCACTTAACTTAATCGGATAATGGATATATTATCACGCACAGTCATCAAGATTTCGTCCTCGCGCCGCCCGCCATCGAGAGAAGGGGCGAGATTTTTCCGGGATAAAACACTTTTCCCTTTCCCCCGGGTGGTTCGCTTTCACGCCACGCCTCGGCAGGAGGGTCATCCGGCCGTCATCCGGGAGGGATGGTTTTTGCTTTATTGCTCATTTTTTGCGCACGGAAACGAGCACACAGGGCATTAAGAGGGGCTCCGAGGGTGAGTTGGCCCTGTGAAAAACCTCGAAAATCTATCAACATCAACGAGCGGAAGCGGCGCGCGCGCGCGCGCAACGGGGAAAAAAACGCCACCCTCTTTGGGACGAGGCCCGAAATTCCCATGTGGCCCACCGTGGCTTTTCCGCTTCGGTTGCGTCAACCCCCCGTGCTCTGCGCCTTGGGAGGGAAAATATTCCGTGGCCAACTTTTCGACGGCGTGCAGGGAGATTTTAAGCGGGAAAAGAGAGGGCTCGAAAAGAGGGGACCACCACCTCCGGAAGGTCTCGCAAATTGACTTATTCCGATTTCCGATTGTTGCAAGGTGTCAGAATTCTCACTTTGATTTGGTCTTACGTGTTTTTTTCTCTTCGCTCTCTCTCTCTCTCTCTCTGCTCCCTAAGCGCGTAAAACTCGCCTTGGTTGGGTGGGCGGACAGGATGGCTAGGATGGATGGGTGTCCAATTTCGTCACTGTCAGGATCGCTTTTCGCGTGTGTCCCGAATTTAGCAGCACCGGCTAATGGTTTCGCTCGTTCAAAAACCCAGCTCATCCGCGTGAGCGTTTCAGGATCTACGGTGCGCGTGTGTGTGTGAGTGCGTGTTTTTGTGGCCGCATCTGGATGAGGGGATTTTGCTTGTTGTCGGGCGAATTAGGACGAAACACGACGACACGAGTAAGTCGATTTTGGGATCGTCCTTATCGGTGCTCGGTGAGGTAATATGCTCGGGTAATTAGCGTGCATGCGGAACAGGCCATTCTGATGCACTTGTTGGAAGCTTGTTAGATAAGCCGAAGATTTTTCTGTGCAATGATTTTTACCATCCGCATCGATGAACTAAAATAGAAAAGAAAGCAGTTATTGCAAAACCAACACTTTCTCTCAATCGAATCATACTCACACGAGCAAAAAAGGTCCTTGCGATCAGTACGCGCAATTTGAAGATCTTCAAACAACAGCCTAGTGAAGCAATTTTCAACAAGCATCATTCATTAAACGACATCACCGTCGACTGAGCATCCCTGTAGCACATATTTTCCCAGCTGCTTGCAAACACCAGCAAACGAGGGAAATGAGTGCCCTCGATAAATTACCTCTACCAAGCCGGCCCAAGGCAACGACGCCAGCCGCCTCAGTGGCCTCTTGCCAGCCGAGAAAATTGCCTTTTCCACAGCGCCCTCCCTTTCTGAATGCGGTCGGTTATCCTTTTCCTCACTGCGAACTGCTGCCGTTGCTGCTCCTGCTCGTTAACGGACGCGCTCGTTGATTCGGGTCGACACCCTTCACCGTCGTAGGGTGGCGCGGTGGTGCAATGTTTTCAATTGAATGAAAATCACATAATATCACTTATTAAGACTCAATTCATTTGCTCGGCCCTTCGGTTCGGTCGTGGCGCACTCCGACCCCGAGGGGTTCGCAAAAACACCGAGGGGTTCGATCGAGGGACGGAGAGAAGAAGAAAAAAACCCACCCTTATTTATTTTCCAGCCAACCACCCCCGGGGATTTTTGGCACCCGGATTCGCGTGTTTGAGCCCGCCCGCGGAACCAAACGAACCGTTTTACGGCCGTCAAACACAAGGCCAGAAGGGTCGAGAAGCCGGCCGAGATCCCTCGCTGTTGCTACACCACAACAAACGTCGAAGGGTGGTGTCCTGGCGGGTTCCGAGTCATTATATCTCCCAGCCAGTCGAAGCCCGAACGCGACTCCTCCGGACGGCCGGGTGTTTACTGTTATTAGATTTAATTCACCATATCAAATTGCTGAAATAAGTTTATTCAGGGTCAATGATTTTTATTAGATTTGGAAAAATGGGTAGCATATTTTTCCCGCTCTTGGTTTTGGTTGCTGCTTTTGTTCAAACCACACAACCGGCGCCGGAACTGTGGCAAAACATGTGGCTGGAGCCGTCTCCGGAGTGTTGAAGTGTCGTTGGCACCCCCCCCTGGGAGGAGTCGAGAAGTGAAGAACGAGGGGGAGGAGGGGGGGGGCGGTCTCTTCACACACCGCCAGACGACGCCAACCTGCAAGCAGCGCGCACGAAACGATGCGAGATTTATGGCCTTTCTTGTGTGTCACCAAACAAACTATCGTCCTTTGGTACGGTGCGGTTTGCGTCGTGTGCGTTTACACTCATGCCTTCACGGCGTGGATCTCTCTCTCTCTCTGTCCTTGGTGTTGTACATCGTATTTACAGAGGATATCGCATTTAATCCTTTTCTTCGCCACTTCAACCGGACGTCGGGAGTTTAGCCGCCGGGATTTTACAGACGTCAGCACACACACACACGGGCAAAGTCGTCACTTCCGACTGGCCACCAGTGGGTATGATTTAAACACTTCTCTGAGCGCGCTGAGTACGCCGAGAGTGAACATGAGCCCTTGTTCCGGCATCCGGAAGGATGCGACGACCCTTTTCATCAAGCGCCATCCGGGCGCGTGTGTAAGGAATGATACAAATTTATCTCCAATCATAAACATGCCTCCTGCGAGCAGAGCCGTGTCTTAAACCGTGTGGCCACAAGCTGTTGCAGTGCGCTTACAAGCACAGACGTCGCGCTTTAGCCATCACTCTCGGCCTGCCGGTGGCAGAAGAACCGTTGCGTCAATTTCAAAAACTGACGCTAGCGCCGCTTCCTCTTCCAGTCTGATGTCCTCTGTCCACCGTCCACCGCAAAATCGCTGCTCTTCATATGGTGTCATTGGAGAATAAATCGATCAAATAGGAGGCCCATTCCGGGGAGGGTCTTATTCAAACCTGTCAAGTGGACCTGCCACAGTGGACGCGTCCGCGTAGCATGTTTGTGCATAAACCAAGCCGTGTGACGACATTCCGGTAAAGGTATCCCGGTTTATTACCCACACCCTGAAAAAAAGGCTATTCTCTGGCGTTTCCTGCCACATCCATAGTCCACCGACGAGCGACAAACCGAGCTGTTCAATCATTTCCCTCCCCGAGAGGTACTAAAACCTCAACGGACTGTCAATCGCCGACAGCAGCGTGCCGCGACCGGCAAACGGTTTGGAGGCTCGAAAATAATCACATCCGATGATGCATCGCTTCTTTCCACCCCGCGGGGACGATTGCGGGTTGCGGGTTGCGGGTTTCGGCTCGTTGAATTGTGGCCACTCGGTGAAAGAAAGTGCCATTCCTGGGCCATTTCGTCCTCGAGCGTTTGAAGGCCGGTCTCGTGATGGTGGTGGTTCCATCGATCCGCGCTAATGGAGACGGATGCATTTCCGCAATAATGCGGACTCGTCGTGGTAGGCTCGTCGTAGAGTGGAAAATGAGGTGCACAACGGCTGAAAGAAGAAAAAAAAAAGATAGCTCCCTTTCCGACACACATCATGAAATAACCCGACCACACGGCTTCCTGTGGAAGGGCGTTCGTCGATTGATTCGTCGAGTGTCGAATAATGTGTGTTCCCGTGCGTGCTTCTTCGACGTGGCAGGTGGATTCAGGACGCGGGAAGGGCCCTTGGCACCGACGCACCGGCGCGGAAACAAAGAAATCCATTAAATTCCAACCCGCGGGGCCCTTCGGACCATGCGGACGGATTCGGTGATTGAGTGATTGACAAATCGGTCCGTGCCGTATCGATCGATCTTTGCGTTTCGCGGGCCGTTTTATCTTTCTCCCCACGCCAGGTTTGGTTGCTTTTGAGTTCGTTCGTTTAAACTGCGTTTTTGGCAGCACCTCCGGCAAACATTGATTGATATCCTGAGCTGGTATTGGCGCAGTTCGTACATAGTTGGCATACAATTCGCATTCATGTTGGTTCGGTGCTTTTGGGAGCGGTTTTTGAGGGCCATTTTTGGGAGGACGAAGCCACGAGCCACAGCCATTTTCGCGTGCTGCCACCGACGGTCGTGTGGTGAAGGTTCAGGAAGTCTTCCCCACCGAAGCCGTAACGAAGTATTTAAGCAGTGAAAGTATGCCTGTTGGAGAAGAAAGATCTCGATTAAACAAGTGTAGCATGTGATTTTGAATTCTTAATTGTTGTCCTTCTCAGATGCGTTATTTCAATCACCTTTAAGAACATGTTTTGTAGGGAAAGGGACGTTGTTTCCGTGGTACATTCATGTGCACATTGTGTTGGTCGAAACATGCCATCATTACACCACTCACACGATCGATGTATTAATTAACGTTTTAAGACGAACGGTGGTCGAATTCCAGGCTAGTCTAACAGCGTGAAGCTTTCTCCTTTGTCCCCTATCCTGACGGGCAATATTCTTCGTTCTAGACATGCACCACCACCATCACCATCAGCATCACGTCAAGTCCGAGCACGACAAGGACGAGGACGACGATGACCTGACGGACGACGAGCGGAAGCCGGAAAACTTAATGGGGCATCCGGGACATCTGGGGCAGCATCATCCGTACTACCACCATTCGATGCTCGGGGGACACCACCATCAAAATCATCTTCATCAGCAGCAGCAGCAGCAGCATCAGCTGCAGCATCAGCAACTGCAACACCATCCGCACCATGGCGGGATGTTGAAGGGCGAGCTGGACCATTCAAAAAACCAAACGGGCAGCGACTGTGGGGTGCCGATTCCAGCCTCAAAGCCAAAAATCTGGAGTCTAGCCGACACAGCCGCTTGCAAAACACCACCGCCACACCACCTTCCGCTCCATCTTCAGCACCACCATCAGCACCATCCGCATCAGCAGCATCCGCAGCAGCAGCAGCATCAGCATCCACTGCAGCACCATCAGCAGCAGCAGCATCCCGCACAGGGCCTGCACGCTTCCTGGATGACCGGTACGAATGCCGACTATCACCCAACCCAAGCGCAGCAGGCCCATCATCTGCAGCAGCAGCAGCAGCAGCAGCATCTGCAACAGCAATCGCAGCAGGCGCTTCATTTGCAGCAACAGCAGCAGCACCATGTGCCGCAGCACCAGGGCAACAGCAATGGAGCGAACAGTATGATGATGATCGGAGACGCCGGTTCGCCCATGAGTATGAGTATGGCAAATACCACCACCAACAGCAGCAACACTCCGCCCAACAACCTCTCCAGCAGCCAAGGTATGGGGGCGAGTATGGGCAGTGGTATGATGAACAGTTTCGCGAGTACCCCCTATTCCCGCTATGGGGGGTTTCTAGCCGGAGCTCAACACTACAATACTACCCCCAGCAACAGCAACAGCAGCAATACCAGCAACAGCAGCAGCAGCAGCAACAGTTCGACTACGGGGCCGGTGCTGAACCACCCTACAACGCCAACTTTGCAGCAGCAGCAACAGCAGCAGCAGCAAGGCAACAGCCTGCAGCAGCAACA
This sequence comes from Anopheles nili, assembly GCF_943737925.1. Classification (NCBI taxonomy): domain Eukaryota; kingdom Metazoa; phylum Arthropoda; class Insecta; order Diptera; family Culicidae; genus Anopheles; species Anopheles nili. The sequence goes on from NC_071292.1 coordinate 43,983,430, forward strand.
ACAGCAGTCCCAGTCTATGAACAGTACCACCCAGCAGCAACAGCAGCAGCAATCGATGGGGTTTCCCGAGGTTCAGACCGACACTCCGCCGCAAACCCCACCGAATATGAAGCTGCCCAGCATGGCGGCGAACCTTCTTACAACACCTACGACCGGTACCTGTTACAGTAGCGGCAACACGGCCACGTCCAATGTGGCGGGTGCGAACAGCAACACCGGCAACAACAATCCCTCCACGGCTGGCAGTAACAATGGCGCTGGGAGTAATGTCCCTGGTGGCGGTTCCAGCAGTGGATACGCGTCCTCACCGGACTCCATTTCGCAACAAGGCACGGGCACACAGTCCGGCGGATACTATCGAATGCAGCAACAGCAGCAGCAGCAGCAACAACAGCAACAATCACAGGAACAACCGGATGGTTTCAAACCGTTCTTCAAAAAGTAAGTATCGTTTGAAACCCCCTTTGACAGCGGTCGGTACGACTGACAGCCCCAATGCAAATCGATCAAAGTAGCCATTGTTGACAAATTGCGTTTGACATGAGAGACATTGGACAATTTCAACACAGTTTTACAGATCCGGTAAATAATGAAAAAGGATCTTCAACATGCATTAGTGCTTAATCAGTCAGTATCTGCCGTGAAGTGAATTGTCGATGTTGACCGCTCTTTAATGTGCATCTTTTGGTCTCTATTTGTAGCGCATCGCAAGTCGGTAACGGTTACGTATCGCCGGTCTGAACTATCGGTTCGAAGATCTCACGCAGCAGCAGAACAGGATTATTAACGAAGCCCTCGTACTAACAAACCTCTAGAGAGTTGAGCCGAAGAACCAGCTGTAGGCCTGCGTGGAGCCTGTATCGATCGAAACCACAGCAAAGGGGCGCATAAATCCACTGCCGACTGGCTTTGATAGTTAGATTGTTTGCGCACTCTCATCTTTTACTCTGTTGCTGTTGCTGCTGCTGATGTTGATGCTGTTGAAGCTGCTGCTGCTGCTGCTGGCCGGAGTGTGTCTGCTTTCGTTTCGCCACAAAACCCTCACACTCGGAGACCATTATCCATCATCGCTGGAGGTAAAGCACTCTTCTTCGCATTCTACTTGCCCACCATACGCCACCTTTCCGAACCTTTTGCCTCCCTCCTTGGCAAACTCCCCAATCACGGGCCCGAACCACCACCGAAAAAGTCAGTGCATCAAACTTTCTTACCCACAGCCCCCGGGGCTATGATTAATGATTGTGATACGGCGGAAAATTCGTCACATCCGTCAACGGCACGCACACGGCCCAAGGCGTCGCCCATCCGCTCAGGGTGTGTTGAGTAGGTTTTTCATTTTTAGCCCACAACACCCCCGGTGCCGGGTAACCTTGTGACCGGCGACCCGAGCTACACCTAGCCTATCGGATCCGGGGGCGCGTAGGGGATCACAAATTTCATCTCACCACTCAGCATTCGATGCACGTGTTCCGGCCTGTTTGAAATGTTTGGACAGCGCACCATCGTTCATCCACGTGACAAAATTAATGTAGGAAAAACTTTGCGCCCGTTTTTCCATCCATGGCACGAGCGGATTACCGCATCCAGCAGCCGGCCGGCCCGTGCTCTGTGGTGATGATAGTGGCACTCAAACGCGAAATAAATTCATTGCCTTTTGCTTCGTCTCGTAGGGGTTTGCGTACCGCTTGACACACTTTTGGCGTGTTTTGATATCTTTTGGGTGCGGCCGTTGCGATGCCGGGAAAGCGATAACGATTTGCGATTTGACTTGACGCCGTTGTCATCCCTTCAAAGGAATCGCACGTCTCGAGAGCTATCATGCGTCCTAAGAGCTATCAGATTAGCGGTGCTGTTTATTCTGTACGGCATGCGTTCCAAGGATGCGTCTGTTTGCGCTAGCGCTGACGGTCACGTGTGTGTGTCTCCAAGTTGCGCCATTCATCAGATCACTTGACATTCGGCACAACAAAGCCCCTCGACCTTGTGGGCTGGAACCTGTTAGAAGTGCTGCCCGGCTACGGTGCCGGCATGAAAATGGAACATTATTCTAGTTCTGCCACTTCCATCCGCCGGGTTTAATTAGCCCGCCTAAAGCCAGGTGGTTCCTGCCGCACACAAATTAGTGCAGACGAGCGGATGACCGTCCGACCGAAAACCAGCCGCCGGGAAAACCTGTTCCGAGGCCTAAACCGTCGTTTCCCGCCTCGCGGGTGATCGTCGCTTTGATCTATCCCTCCCCACACCCAAATGGCATCCGTCCGGTCCGGATCCAAACGGTGCGGGATATATTTCCCCCTGATTTATAGATGTTCGGGAATGAATTTCTTGATCGCATATTAAATGCCGCACCCCGAAACGTAAGACAAAGGTGATGCCGTGCGGTGGAAGCGAAACGGCGAGATAAAGCCGGCCGGTTGCCCACGGCCAGGGGACAGATAAAGTCCTACAATCTACGGGGTGACTGTGTGTGAAGGAAAAGAAGAAAAAAAAAAAGCAAGAACACCCCATCGCGACTGCGGCAAGGATCGGTCGATCGTACGGGGTTTTGCGGCTCAAGGCCAGACCAAAGCGCGGCGATCCCAAAAAACGCGCGTGGGCTTTATTTATTTTGCTCGGGATTGAATAAAGGAAAAATTTGTCCTGCCGTTCGTTGTCGCTTCGCTTATGGGCGCTGCGCCTGTTTCTTCCTGGAGGCGAGCTCTTGCCTTTGGCCCGGTTGGATGGAGGAATGGAAGAGGATTGCCCCAGCGACACGGGAAGACGAATGACATGGGGCGAAGATCGCCATGGATCGCGTTCTTCGTTTTTCTTCAACAACCCGGTTTTTTTTATTTTCGTTCATTCGTTCATTCGTTTGTTTGTTTGATCGTCTTCCCGTTCACGCGTATCGACCCCAGGTCAAACCCTGAAGGGGCCCCGGAAAGTCTGGCCAGGTTGCGACTTCTCGCCTTCGGTTTTTGGGGCGGTTTTTGGTTGTGTTCGCTTTTACGTCTTTTACGTCCATTCCGAAAGGCGCATCAGCCTTCGAGCGGGAGCGTTTATAATGAGACAGTATCGTACCGGTACGATCGTTTCCACCTGGTTTCCATCGACCAAGACACTCGATCGCGTGGAGTCAAACCCGCGATCAAGTAAGCCGAAAACGGGTGACATTCATTCGGGAAGATGCCCGTGCAGAGGAAGAGAGGCGGGCTTTTTTATTAATTCATTCATAAACATTCGAACTAATGATGCTTATCGGCACTGCGCGATCGTCTATCTTAATCAACTGCTCCGGGACGTGCCTTTTTTTCCTTCACGCCGATACGCGTCGGAAAGGGAAATGGAATGGAGAAGAGTTCTGGAAGAAGTTTGTGCGCTCCTTCGCGGCCAGGAACCATTAACGGTGCGTCGGTGAGAATGCCGGCAAACGATCGGTGCCGCCCGAAAACGGCATCCTTGCGGCATGGGAAAGATTAATGCAGACGATCCCAACAATATCATAAATCTCATCTCATCTCATCTCATCTCATCTCTGCACCTATGCGTCACACCACGGCCTTTTGATAAAGCTTCTTCAATTCCGTTTTTCCCTGCTGTTCCATCGTACCGGACGTTGCGTAATGATCTTTTGCCGCCACCGTCGAGGTGATCATAATTTCTCGCGGCCTCATTGGTTGGATGCCGCTTACGATGGATAAAGGGCGTCATAAAAAGCGTCACTTTTCATTGAAGTTCTAAGTGGGCTCCACCTCGTGGGGCTCCATTTTATGGTAGTCCGTTTTGGGGGCAACCGGGATGGCGCATCACTTCCTGTTGGAGCCGTTTATGAACCTTTTCCTGTCATTAACACCTCATTCCGATCGATTAACACATCCATTCCATGGTGGGGTTGTGCCGTTCTGGGCATAGTAGTGACTACCTCGGTGGTTTGCGTCGTTTCTATTCGGCTGCTTAATTACAGTTTATTAATTTCTGCTTGTTTTTGCGTCTATTTCAGGAAATTGCACAAATTATCAGACGGAATATGGCCACCTCAGTTCGTGCCAGTATACATTCGGTGAATGCTCGGCGTATGACGATGCGAACGAAGCCGCAAGATACTTCTGCTGATGAGAATCCTGCTGGATGGTGGATACCTCGAACACACGCCTGCGATAGTATACGACTGTAACCGGCGATGGGTCGATGAAACGGAGAATAGTGGAAGCTGCAGACGTGTATTTCGCAAAACCTTCATTAGCATTAAGTAGCACGAAACCGTAGGAGAATAGGACGAGTTGTGAGGCGTCAGGCGAAACCGAGAACGATCACGAAGCAAGTGAGATTGACACAGAAAAATGAAACGAAAGCGAATGAAGCGGGCCATGTGCAAACTAGGGGACAGTAGGGACAAGGACGAAATCAGTCCCGTGAATTGCTTCGAATCGAAACGATGCAGCAAGCGATGAGCTAGAGAGAGATAATTTTGTAAATTTTCTAATAGAACGTTAAGTATCGGACACACCTACTTGCCGCTTGTTTCGAAGCATAGAATACGTGCAATTTTTATACGCATCCCCTGGCTCCGTTGCAATCGACGGAGGAACAGGTACAAACAAAGGGAATGTATAATCTAGCAGGAGAAAAAAACAAACAGCTCGAACGATCATTTCGTCGTCCTTTCTTGTGGGCACGAGTGAACTACCACACAAAAACAGGTGTCAATGTTTCAAGGCGTATGATCGCATGTCGACTCCTCTGCTCGCCAAAAAATGCCCACGATCTTGCGGACACATTCATAGGAACGTTTTTTTAATTTTCTAACTTTGCTGCTCGATCACGAGCAGTGGAAAGAAAATACCAGCACCCGAGCAAAAGAAACATTAGATGAGAACAAAACAACTAGCAATTCGTTGAGAGACGCATTTGTAATCTGTGATAAAGGGGGAAAATGATCAATGAAAACAATACGCGACACGAGAGCGATACAGGATCAAGAAAATTCGCAAACTAATACACTAACGGAAGAAAGAAGGAGAAAGAGAGAGAGAGCGATAGAAAGAGACAGGGAATAAGAGTCGATGAACGTTTATTACGAAGCCAGTTGGGTTTCTTTTGCCATCCTTTGGATGCTACTGCGGGCCGCGTTGGTGTCCTGAAGTGTCCTAACTATTACTACGATTTCGAACATTGTCCCCCGGGGCAGAATCGCTGCCAAGGGCGAATTGTATGGAGGTTTAAAACGCGAGCAGCAGCAGGCAGGAGAGGAGATATTTTTGTCGGTGGAAAATAATCACATTTGTACTTTCGTAGCGCCTCGGACGGTTACGGTTTAGGTATGTTAATATAGAGCAATACAAATCAGTAACTAGATGAATGGTAAACAAGAAACATTAAAACAGCAAGCACACATACACACATTAACACGCAAACCCCACACGGTGTAGCACTGTACATATTTAGAAGATTCGCATACGGCACACTTATATCTTCAACAGTGGATAGCAGAACGATAAGGGCCCCTTGAGTGTGGGTGGGTTATCGAGACGGTGTAAATAGAGAGGCATAAAAAGGACATGCGTATAGGCGCATCGGGCGAACGCAGCTCATGTTGTAATATAAATACGCAGAATGAAGTTTCGATTCGATCGGAAAAGGGGAGAAAAACGATGTAGAACAAATTAATTTAGATTAAAGATTATTTCTGTTAAAAACTAACACGCGCAAAACGTATGATACGTTGGTATTGGATAAGGAGCTACTTTTATACAGCTGCGTCTCACGTGGGTCGAGACCTGGCACACACCCAACCGATCAATCTGGAATCGAAGGCAAACAATTTCACCCGCTTGCTTTTTTTTTTCTTTCATATCAGGGTTCAGTGCAAACTATGTATTTACGATATCAAGCTCCAGCCCGCAAAAAAACGCAAAAAGAGTGCACCTTTTCTTCAGGATGAAAAATAAAGAGCGAAAAATAAACACACTCACGTTCAAGTCAGTTAGTACGTACAAGATAGAGTGCAACCGAGTCCAAATCAGTCATTGAAAAGCAAACTGGCCAGTTGATAAGCGTCGATTGGAAACACAGCTATTTGCACGATAAACACACGTTGGCACGTTTGAACCCGTCGATGGAAGGAAGCGAAGGAGAAGTGAAATCAGTTCTTACACCCAGTATCGCAATAAATGTATATCAAGTACGCATTATATCGCATCATCACAACCCCAGCAGCCAATAGAACCGTCAGCAGTATACACGATGAATTCACGCCCCCCAAAAACCAGTAAATTATACATATATAAATATATACATATATGAACATATATTTAACGGATGAAGAAAATATAGGAAAATAGAAGCGAATATGAAACACAAACGAGATGTACTATGGTTTTTTTTTGTTTTATTTCTTAGCTGTATTTACGGAAGAAAGGTGTAAAACGAGAAAATTGGATTGTCGAAAACGTGTAAAGCGTGTTGCATACATTCGGGGGGTTATGCTGCGTTTTTTGCAATTGTGAATGACGTCATCGAGCGCGATCATTCTTCGTTTGATTTCAAGACAATTCGAGGGTTTAATCAAGCACTAATTGATAGAAATGGTTTTCGCTCACGTTTAACAGACCTTGTGCAAGATAATCATATAACTGTGGCATTGAAGTGTATGACGAAAAGAAAGTTTATTTGATACAATGTACCTTATAGATTTTGTTAGTGCAAAAGTAAACTAAGTGGCCAAACTACTGAAAACATAAGTAATGCCACTGTCAATAGTTTGCAGCACAGCTATTATAAACCTTCAAATTAAATTATGATGCAATTATTTTCGTTTTCTATACTCACGTTATTTAACATTTTTGGTCGCATTCTTGTTAGATTTCTAGGTACAAATTTGAACTAGTTGTTTTATTTTATCATTTGATTGCAGTAGTTTAGAATGAACATATTATGACTATTTTATATAAACATCTTTTATACGATCATCATTTTTATATGATCATCTTGAAGTAATGAGAGAATTTGCGTTGGTTTTTTTGTGGAAAAAATACCCAAACGTTCGTTGGTTGGCTCTATGAAAATTTATGATTTTTAGCTTTATAAAAAATCACGTTTTGCTTTATAACAAATCACAAACCTACACCAAGTATATGCATTGAACGAACGCAATTCATCATAATTGAAAAATAATAACAGGAATAGATTTATCTTCCGCATCATTTACATCACCACTGCTTTCTGTCGCCCGACATCGCGAAAATGAGGGAAGTATTTTCGTATCAACTCGAACCCGGACCGCTGCAGCCTGCAGCACTCCGCATACCAAATATTCGAAAAGCACCCGTACACGCAAAGGCCACTCCCTTCGAAGATTGGAAAAGCGGAAGACCCTTTTAAACCGAGCTGCACGCGAGAAATACGATACGATGCGCCCGGAGGAGATTTACAGCGCGACGGGATCGCTCATCCTCAAAATCTGTAACTGAAATGTCATGATAAATAACGAAACAATAACCCCATTTTATCTTTCCCCGTGAGCCGTGAACAGCCAGGCCGAACCTGCGAAGAAGGACGCTAGCCGGGACGAGCCGATCCGTTTCCCTGCATTATGCACCATGCCCAACCAAAGGCTATCTGTCTAGGCCGGGTTGACAAGCGGGATAATAAAGGGGCGAGTTCGATATCGCTATTAATCCTTTTTCAGGCGGGACCGGCTCAAAAATCCATCCCGGAAAGGAACCGGACCCGGCACCCCGGGCTGGTGTTGCTGATTCCGTATTCAAGCCGTGGCCGTGACATGCCGATGAGGAAAATTGGGTATGTAAAATGATAAATTACAATCTAATTACTGTGAAAATAAGTTTCCTCATCCCGGTTTCGCTGCGTGGGGTTTTTTTCTCTCTCTTTTTTGTAGGACATCAGAAGGAAGAAAAAACCCACACACACACACACACCACGAGGTGGGCCCAACGAGAGAAGGAATCGATTTTGCATAGTGTTTTAACGAGCACAGAGATTTTCACCGCACTCGTGGGTTTGACAGCCGCGACGACCTTCCCAGCCTACTGAGAGCGAATCCGCGACTCCGCAGGACGATACATCAAGTGACGGCGCGTAATCATCTATCATTATACATTGGACATGGAGCGCGGATGATCGCGCACGGAGAAGCATCGGTTTTTGGGCCGTCGTCGCCGGAAAACCGGAATTTGAATGCACGTGAGCGAAGCGCGAAAAAAAAAAAAGATGGATGAGTTTTAATGGACAGCCTGGGAGAGAAGAGCGATTAGCGGCTAAGTAGTGATACGCCTGCAGGCCGGCGAGGATCGGCTAACTAGATTCGTGCATTAAAAGGACCAAATCAAATGAACCGGAAATCGGAAATCCTCGCTCTTGGGGCTCGCCCTTTTTTTTCTTCTTCGTCCTGTGTTGATAGCTCTAACCGGCGGCGGGACAAAGTTTGCTGGCAAATACAATCCCACTGTTTAAGGTTACTTTCACCTTATTATCAAGGACGATGATAATTGAAGAGCAGAGCGATAAAATTTGGCGACCTTCATACTTTGAGATTGTATTTGTAGAATATGCAGTACTGCAAGCCTGTTGGCTGAACATTACGGATCGTTGGTAAAAGTTTAAAAAAAACTTAAAAACTATCAAAAAACGAAAAATAAAGCTAGTCAAATGAGCTCACAAAATTTAAGCTGTTAATTATGTGATTGTTTTTATTTTAAACGGACTTTTATTACTCATGAAATTGAATGTAATTTTGCGGTGGAAAATCTTTCAAAATTTGTGTCATGATTCTCTGAACAACTGAAAATAATACATAAAAAGCGAATCGAGATTGCAACGAAAGCGTTTCTTTATCATAATTGTGCTGCGTAAAATACCAAATGCGTCCAACAACTTTCCCACCATTCGCCATTTCTCCTCTAATTTACTCACCCTCATCGTTTCAACGCTGCTGGTACTGATCAGCTTGGTATCTTGATTACTTTTTAGCAGCTTGTCGAACGTGTTCGGCCCGAGTTTCACCCAGATTAGGTGCTCGAACAATCTCAGCCTCACCGCGTGGACAAAACTGTCCACTATCTCCCGGGCCGCATCCCATTAAACAGGTAGAATAATAGTTCACTCTATCGCCCCGAAAACACGTGTTTCGAGTGGCGCACCTCTCGCGATTGGCATTTTTTCTCCCCACCCTTTTGGAATTTGCCCATTATGACGATGAGATTTTGCTCACCCCCTTTCGGTTGCCGTCTGGGCTGCGTGTTTTGTTTTTTTTTCTCACCGTCACACCCAACGATCGCGGGTCGCTATCGCACGATAATTGGTTGCCTTAAAGTTGACGATCTTCGGTAACGCCAAACTTCAACAACAGTTCAACAACAAAGCTGCCAACTCGGGCTCTGAGTGGCGTGAGCTCGAGCTCGAGCTCGATCAGGCGAATGTAAATTGAACAAATATTATTATCACGAATCCAATTAATTTGATATTTTATATTATCGCCTTTATGCTGTGCTCTGGCGCGACCGCAGCTCCAGCCCAGCCTACGATGGAAAAAGGTGGGCCTTTTCGTCGCCACAACGTCTTGGCCGAGATGGCCGATCACGCGACCAACCGTTCAGGATGACAAACAACGGCAAACATCGCCGGCCAGAGCCAGCACGGGATCGCGGCAGGTTTATTGCGCAATCTAATCACTAAAAGGTGAATGAGCGTTGAGTTTCAATAAGGCAGCGGGCGTTTTTTTTATCTCTTTATACGCTTGTTTATGACGTGTGGGTGCGATTGTACCCGAGGGAACTGTATCAAACGCGACCGAGACTTCTGGTGATGGCCCCTCAGGAAAGCCTCCATCCATTTGACGTTGGGTTCGTGTGAGCAGCAAAAATTCAGCAGCTTTTTTTTTTCGTTAACCTCACGCCAATTCTGCCTTTTTCTCGTCCAGGTGCCGTCCAGGTCCACGGTCGGGTTGGCTTCGATTGTGTCGATTCCTTCACCGAACGCTTCTTATCAGTTTTTATAACTTATTGCCTCAATTAGCGAATATTCGCGGAACCACACGCTGGCCACAGGAAGCCCCCTTTGGTCGTTTCCCACAGTGCTCAACGGGCCAAAAATGAAAAAAAAAATCCCCCAATTCCACCTTTCTGAGGCCGGCATTTTGACCAACTCGGCCATTGAATTTAATTTCGTGCCAAGCAAGCAAGCAAGCAAAAGAAAAAAAAAGAAGAAGCAACAGCCAGGAGACTCTCCGGATTTATGCAAACTTCCCCGGGAACCCGGCTCGTATTTTAGCCAATCTTATCTCGGTAATGTATTTACCTCACTCGATGGCATGTGTTTCGCCTGTCGGTGTCGGTGATTTTCTTCCCTTCGTTGGGTTTTCCGTTTGTTTTTTGTGCCATTTTGCCTGGGCGCTTTCCGGATTGCTCGAGGATTCGACACGACGCCGAACGGTGCCGTTCCATTCGCGGCAACGACAACGTGGCGTCGATGAATAAAAGAAATTCGCGATTGTGAAGGACTTCTCTGCGGAACCACCCAACGGAACCTGGACAGATCGGTCTGCACTCGATGCGGTCATGATTCATTGTTTGATGTGCTTTAATGAGCGGGCGAAAGAAAGCAAGTCTAGAGGGCGTTCCTGCGTTCCTTGGACCAAGGACCAAACCACCCATCGACGAAGGCTCCCAGGGCTCCCTCCACGGGGCTGCGACATCTTGATTCACAGCTGCAGCAGCAACAACAAAAAAAAGGAGAGAGAGAAAAGCACATAAAAGAGGAAACGAAAACATTTCACGCAGCGGCTTAACACTGTGACGCGCGGGAAAGCCGGTGTACATAATATATCAGATTTGATTGGAGATACGTGCGATGTGATATCGTTTTAATGGCCAAATCTTGTTGAAATCAACTAAACGTTAAGTTACACATCAATTAGACACATTTCGTTCTCTCGTCACTCGTCGCTTGGTCGTGGCTCGCGAGGCTGCCGTTGAGGAGGGAAAGTCACGACAACCCGAACGGGGGTGGAAAAGCACTTGAGATTCGATGGAAAAGTACGCTGAAAGTCGGCACCCCTGTTGTTGAAGCGCGGAGAGCGGTGGCAGGATCACACGGCACATGTTCGTCCTTATCGCGAGCGTATGCTAAATGAATGGAAGGAAAACATCCACCCCCCGCCACCCACGCCACGGAATCGGGAATTCACTCGTGGCGCGTTTCATTTCCCAGCTTTCCTTTCGGCCCTTTTTTTCCACAGTGTGTATGTGTGCTGGAGGCGGAAACCGACCCACGTCACGTCGTGCCGGAAGAAAATAAAAGTAACAACCGTCTCCAGACCGGTCCGGGATACCGATTGTTGGCTGTTTCTTTTGGAGTTTTCCGCACATTTTCAGCATACCGGGGGTTCGGTTCGAGGGGATGCAGCTAATGGGTTGGACGGTGTGCCCTAATGAAGCACTTGACACTTGCCGAAGCTCCAGGTGGTTGCCGTGACGGAGCTGAATTAATTGATAGTGTGTGCTTCCATCGAACGGGCATTTAATAGAGATTAATTTTTTATCAATCCCGATGCCGATGCAGGGAAGATAATGGGTTTCTGTGTGTGTAGGTGGGTGGGTGGTGCCGTGGCATCAATTGAGGTCGTGATGCATCGCATATCAGGTGACTGTTGTTTTCTGCTCTTTAACTAGTGGTCGTCTATTTTTGTGCTGTAGACATTGTAGCTAAATGGGGCAACTAAATTTAATTAGATTAATAAGGATTAAATGGTAAAAAGGATGGCAATAGTGAAACATTTACTCATGGATGCTGCTGGAATTTGATTTATTTTACCTTCCGTCTTTCTCTCTATATCGTTCTCTTCATAAATTCATCGAATATTGTTTGTATTTCCCTCTATTTTATTCCATTTCTTGTCTAGTAAATTTACTTGTCCAGTAAATTTTATTCCTATTTTTTTATATTTTATTCTTTTTCTAGTAAATTTTATTTCTTGTCTTGTAAATTTTATTCCATTTCTTGTCTAGTAATTTTCCTATACAAAAACGCTCTATTTTCCATGAAATTTTTTATGTCATTTAAGGAAACATATACCATATTTCGTTGATTGTTGGAACTGAAGATTGCTTTACTACCTTGTTGTTTTGCTAAGAAGCAGATCTGGAGACTACTGATAGGAAAGCATCGTCTTGATCAGTAGCGACAAAAATAGTGATTGATGAATTATATTCCAAATTTAAAAATGTTTGGAAACTCATACATTATTACCAAAAAAAGCTAAAAAAGATTCACTAGATACTCTTTCGCTAGTTTTGTGTGAAAAATTTCGAGGAGTTACACAAAAATAAAGCTACATACATGAAAGTACGTTAATTTACAAAGCTTCTTTTTTATTCATTACAAACAATTTCTCGCTCAACTCGGATACCTAAGCAGGTCAAGGTAGCGAATCCGTAAAATATGTTCAATAAATCGTAGATCATCACTGAAGCTTCATTTTTTTTGTTTGATAAAATGAGATTGAGTATGTTTCCTTCATTGAACAACAACAAAAAATCGTATAAACTTCGCTTGGATTTAGATTCGAGCAATTTTTTGTTCCCATCCTGTTGACCCATTATGCTTGTGCATGTTGCGTTACCGTTGTTACATGATTTGTTTTTTTGTTGTCGTTGTTGTACAGTTCCTTTCCACAGTTTCGTGCTCTTCTTCCCTGCTCATGTACCTTCTATCGATCCGGCACTCCAACCGAATCGCATAAACAACGGTAACAGCAACACGGGCAACAACACGGACAACGATATGTTTTCATTTCGACTGCGTTATCTAACCATGTATCTGGTGGTGTAGTTTATGAAAAACAATGACTGCTGAGCATAAGCGTCGAAAAGGGATGAGTCCCTTTTGTATATTACGATTTTCGAAACCGTCCGGAGATGCATCCGAGTCGGGTTGGGTCAAAAAGAGAAAGAAAAAAAGAGTCTCCGATTGCCCGAACCCGAGTGCTGGACGCAAAATGGGATGGCTGGCGGTGTTGGCGCTGTACTAACAGGTTGTTTTCCGTGGTCCCGACATGGAAAAGAGCTTTCCTCCCGTTCTCAAGGTGATAACGAACCAACCGTTCCGGAATGCTGACTGCGCCGGACCGACCGAACGGCCGAGATTATCGATCCGGTTGGCGAGCGAGCCAAGGGTCGCTAAGGGACGGAGACAGCCCGAGAAGCCCGGGAAGCAACAGGACACGACGCAGATAAGCGTGTCTAGACCGGAGGGCCGGAAAATTTATCGCTTCCTAGCGTGAGCGTTCTTTTTCATTTTCCTACCTTTTCCTTCGGTCCATTAGGGATGTTCTTTCGATTTCGCTTCATTAAGTGTGTTCCCGTACGTGTCCTGCCGTTGGCAGGGGCCATTCGAAGGTATTTTGCTGAGGTCCGATGGCTGAGGCTTTTTCGTCCCTCCAAAAAGGACGAGTCATTTAACTTATTCACACTCTCGATAATTGCCCAACCCTAGCAAGGGGTGGCGCCCGATGGGCGGACAACGGACACACGATCCGGCACCGATCGAGAGTGATCGGCCAACGGGACGGATTCGTCCCGTTTTTTTTTCTTGTTATATCTATTTTGGGCGATAAGCGCACGTCCAGTGACGCCATGTGTCCGCCTCGGGCAGGATATATATCCTGGCGCGACGACAGACGGGACCAGTCTGCCCCCGGGGTTGCCGTTCGTTCCCGGGATTGGGTTCCAGATGACAGCGACACCTGTGTGTAACAGAAGCTTCGCTCGATTCCGGTTCCCACAGGACGAAAAATCCCACTTTTTCCACTCCATTCCGGCACAGGTACTGGTAATAAAACATGACACTGAGCCTCTCATATCCACAGAACCAGCGGGTGGCTGTGAGGTGATTCATGTTCTTCGTTTAGCTCGTTGTCCGTTTGACCGTTCGTTGCATCCGGTTTCAATAACCGGGGAACGAATCGAATCCTAGTGCCAACGGTATCTGTGGTAACATTTTAATGAGTCCAAAACAAAAAAGCGTATGAGTTATGAAGAAAATCATTCGTCAGCGCTCTCGGAAGTTAATTAAAAGATGCATTTTTCGTGCATTTAATGCAATTCAGCATTGTAATTGGTGTGCTGTGTACACATGTTGCATACTTTTCAGGGGCAACCACTCTATCGTACGGGTCCCAAGCGAGCTGTCACACGAAATGCATACTTTCAGGGGCCATCTCGAACACGTGCGTCACGTTCAAAATGACATCCTGTTCACGACTCCGCGCAGCTGCTTATGATTAAATTATGCTTCTCATTTAGCATGCGCAGCGTCTGTTAAATCATTACAACTTTCCGGTCACAATTCGGCTTCGGTTCCGCACGCGCACGTGGTGGGTGTTCCTGGAAATAAAAAAACCTCCACTTCCACGACAAATGACCCTGTTCTCGAACGAAACCGACCGACTCGTGGCTCGGCGCCAACCGGAAGCTCCATCCACTATGGATGGAAATTTTTAAACGCCCCCGCTTCACAAAAAAACGGATGCACGCGCACGAAATCTGTGACAATCGTGCCCGTTTGAGCCCACCATCGAAGCACGAGCCGGAAGTGTGTGGCTTAACACCTCACCATGTACAACGCATTCTAATCGGTACTCCAAACACTCCCCCCCTCGTTTTCGATGGTGCAACCGGATAAAGGCGATATCGACGTCCCATTTCCGTCCCAAAATTTCCTCCACCAAACGCCCACGCCGCCCAAGCTCGCCCACGGACGGTGTTTGATTTATATCGATGGCGCGTTATGTCGAGTAAATGCGATACAAAAAGCAAACAAAACACTCCTCCAGCCGCTTCCTGTAAGGGCAAATCCGCGCGAAGGGTAATTACGAATCGATCGGCCCGGATTCGTGGGGCCGACCGAGGACCATCCCTTTTTTTTTGGGTTGGTTGTTGGTTTCGGTTCGGTTGGCGCCCACGTTCAGATTTATGATTATTATTTTATCATCGCAATCGTCATAAATTTATCGAATGTGTTACTTCGTTCTGCTTTCTTCTCTCCGTGCTGGGGTCATTTTTTCCATGAATAATGCTGCCAATGATGGTCGGTACACAACAACGCTTAATGTCTTATTGTGAGCTTTCGCTGCTGCCACTGCTGCTGCCGGCTGGCTTCTTTGCATTCGTGGCGTGGCGCGTTGCTTTTTTCTCTCGCTTATCGCTTTTGTTTCTCACTTCACGAAGGACCCGCTGGTTTTTTTTTGCTATTTTGTTTGTCGGTACTCCACACCAAGCGTCCATTTATCATACAGATTATGTTCCTATTAAGGGTTTGATTAACGAACGCTCTGGGCCCTAGATCCCGTGACCGTTATGTATGGCAGCCGGCAGGCAGTCGGGAGAACATTTTTCTTACATAAATCTAACACCCAACCGGGAGGGACCCCGGGAATGCAATTGCGGGGTCGCTGGGTGGAAAATTCAATTAACAGCAACAGCCCATCGTTCATTTCTACATAATTACTTATGCAACGGCACCGCATTTACATTTCGGTCAGAGCAATTAACGTGAATCGTTTCGGTAAAGGCATCATACACGGGGGCTGTATTGATGCATGCATGCATCCGAAATGGACGGCGTGTTATTCAAATGGCCATTCTACAGGCCGCTTGGGTGGAAGGTTTTAATGAATTTATTGAATTTTTAACTGCGGTCTCTGGTTTGTATCATTTTTCTTGATGGCTTGGAAAGGTCACGAGCAAAGTGAACCCTGAAGGATGTCCTGTGGGGGAAGTTCACGCTTTTTTAGTTTCCGGAATTGAAAATAAATGAGTTTTTCTCGTGAGTGGATCGTGCTTTTATTTCAAATGGCTTCATAATATATCTACCTTCTTTGTTGAGGTTTTTATTCATTCTTTTTTGATACACGAAAGCTAAAACGAATCAAAAACCAATAAATTTCTAATCAACCAAAAACACGTCTTTGATCAATAATGTTGAAAGCGATCCTCAAAGTAAGAGTAAAGGCAACTCAAAGTAAGGCAATGGACGCTATAAGTTAGAAACTTTCACTTGGAATTATCTACTATCAAGGGTAATAGAGTTTTAATTCTTGAAGTCCTTTCTTTTACACCATATAACAAACCAACCAATATGTAGTCTTTTCTACAAAGCTAGCAGTGTTTAAAATTCATCAAATCGAATCTTTCGTACATTAAGCTCTTTCATATATTGCAAAAATTCTAGCGTATTATAAAAAGCTCAATTTGTTTAGGATTTAATTTTGAAGCATCGACTAATTTGAAATTTAGCTATTCTTTAGACAATTACATCTTGAATAATATCCATTACACCACAGCTATGAAAAAGAATATTAAAGGTGATAGAATAATCAAAATATTGTAGTCCTTTAAGATCGTCGAATAAACATATTGAACCTATTAATTTGTAAAAAACAAAAAAACGTGTACTCATCTGGTTTTGTGCATCTCTAAACGATCTCCCATTCATTCAGCATTCAATTCGATCTCCCGGTGGCAATATTGAGCCCTACCTACTTATGCTCTCCTTCAAATCTAAGTTTCGAATCGAGTGTCCTCGAACGAAGAACAAAAAAACCCCACCACTACGCTAAGCATGTAATTTTCTCTCTCATCTACATATCCCCGCCATTCGCGTCAATAAAAACATCCTGTCGGCTTTGAGGGGGTTTGATTAAATTTAAAATTTATCGCCCAGCATCCCTCGCGCGGGGCATCGGCGGCCACCGAATGGAGCCGAATAATTGGCTCTCTAATTAGTTCTGCCGCTTCAGTTATGCGTGTTAAGCATGTTAAGAATAGCGATTAGGTATGCGCGGATGGTGCAAGATCAGTCCGATGCCGCGATGGTGGGCATTAAAAGTTTCCAGTAGCCCGGGCCCGATTCGTTCCCATTATTAACAAAACTATTTTCTACCTGCACCCAGTCAAACAGGTGATTATCCTGTCCCACGGCGGCCCAAAACCTGCACGGTCGCATTGACAGGGTGAGCTTATGATTCGTTTCGACCCGTTCCAGCCGTTCGATGGAGACGATCGAGGCATGAACATGGACCACGAGATCGCTCGAAGATCGAACGCGACGACCAGCAATAATACCCGTCAAACCGAACAAACCCAACTTATTTACACAAGGCGAAGGTGAAGGCGAGAAAGCAAAAACAAAAAAGGTCCCAAACGAGGTCCCATAGAAACCCTAAGGAACCACGAGAAAAAAGCCGCTCGCGCGCTTCGATGGATTCGTTCCAGCAATTCGTCACTCTTGTTATGTGGGATTTATAGTTGTCAAAGTTCGTATTAAAAAACCCGAAACACAATTTATCTCTTGAGTCGCCACTAATCTCCCGGGGGCTTACTCCTTTATTTCCTTCGCCTTCGACGACGACTTCGTTGACTTCTGCGGTCTCGCCACTCCCAACTCGTCCTCCAAATACCCAACCCGTTCTGAAGCGAAAAACCATCGTCACCGGCAGTTCGGCTTTCTTTGTAATAAGATAAATGGAATCAATTAATGATTTATATTCCCAGTGCTGCCGCGTCGCGCTCGAAGCCTCCCTTTGGGCCGCCAGGATTGTCTCCGGCGTTCGTCCTTCACGCTGTATAGCGCAGGAAGCGCGGAGGATAACTGCTAATGGAATGAAAATGAAAATGAAAAAAGAAGAAAAACAAAAACCATTTCGGTAGTTTTATATTTATCTCTCGACCGCATCATCGCATCATCACATCGCATCAACGATTCGGATCTGATCACGGCCGGTGAAAAGAACGAACGGCCGGTTCAACCAGATCAGAAGCCTCAGAAAGCCGTACGAGGTGCGGAGTTTCTGCCCACCACGAGAAGAGAGACAAGCACTGGCACTAAAATGTCAACACGGATCGTTGGTCGGGTTGCGGGATCCGGACAGAGACTGGGACAGGGTCGTAACAAATGATCCGCTAGACTCACGGATCGAGACTTCGAGACGAGAGAACACCGCCAGAAACCGGTGTCGCTTTTGCGCTTCTAATGTACTCGTCTTCCGGTGGCGAGAAAAAACGACACGGCACCGGCACCCGATACGAATCTGAATGCCCACCAGTTTCCGCCGGTGGCCGATGCGTGGCCTCGATCGATCGATAAATCTGCACCTGAGGCGAGAATGAGCTGTGGTGAGAATGAGGCAAACACGCCGCCACAGTGCTTCTGGTCGCAGTGTTGTTTTGGTACAGTTTTGTAGCGCGTTATGAGTTGGAGGCGGTTGAGGTGGGCCATAAATAATACCGGGGAAGGGATTTTGGGGATGATCGCGAGCTAAACAAACTATTTGGGGATGTCTTTGTGGTGAGAAACTCATGAAAAAGGTTTTAATTCAATGCTGAAATGTTCAAAGTTACCTAACCGATATTGGACCTTAACTTATTTGTTTCAATTAATTAAATCTTGCATCATAGACCTCTAGAGGTAGGTAAACGAAGGTGTTTAAACATTTCATTAGAGCTAAGGCTTATTAGTTCTTCCTGAAGCTGTCATTTCACAGGATCCTTTGCAATTATGAAAAGCAATTTGCAGAGGTCAATGCGGTGTAGTTTGAGCACACGAATTTATCAGTAACTAACTGCAAAGGTCCACAACTCCCAAGCACATGTTGCAGAACAGAAAAATATATTAATCCAAAACATTGCTAGCACTAGACAGCTCACGGCAGGTATCACATGTCGGTGAAGAGCAATAACGTAAAGCCATTTATTTATTGCTCTAGTATTGCCGTTTCGATACAATTTGCTTTCAAAGCACAAATTTATTGCTTACTTCCGGCGCAAGCTGTTTCTGCCCGATTCCTGCATCATCCCCGTGCATAACATTGTATGCATATCCTTCGAAGAAAGCGCGTTCCCCTGCCCCCGATCGAGACACATCTGGAAAAAAGCGTATCGGCGTATACGAGCAAAATAATTGCCCCAAACACGGAGGTATCGTGTTACGATAAGGCGCAACCTCTAGGGCCAGGGATGGTATAAAAGCGCACCGCACTACAAGGCTGGAGCAAGTGTTACACACACACACGCACACACGGCAACATAAATCATATCAAACACTGGATCGAACATCGATTTTTTTTGCGCTTTTGCTATGGGTCGCTTGGTCGACGTACACTTGATGCAAAAATATGGCCGATTTGAGAATTTGAGGAAAATTTTTAAAATTATCAAAACGACTATTATTTCACACCTATGTCCTTTTTCATGAAAAGTGAAGAAAAGTGATTGTAAAATTGCTTTTAAATCGTTTGGAAGCTCAAAAGGGAGAGCAGCTCGTTCACATCGTCCACGGGTGTGGTTCTATTCATTCATAACATCTAAGAAACATGGGGCATGGACCCTTAAGGCCCTCCACCAAAAGCCTGCAGCAAAACCGACGGGTTCGAATGCATGGTTCAAACCGACCGGAACGCATCGAACGAACCGGCAGAATGTACGCCTCGTGATGATCTTCGTACCGATGCAAATGGGAATTGAAAAACAGGGCACGATCAACAGTGTTGTTCTGGGAAATTCATCATGTGCCTCTCGCTCTTTCACTCGGTCTGTCTCCTTCATCTCGCTGCCACGCTGCCATCTAGCAACCATTCACAACGCACCAGACACAGGTGTTTCCATGGAAACTGCACTCCAACGACGACGACGACGACGACGACGGGTGCATCCTTCTCATCCGGCTGCAGGTTTAGTGCGAGAAGCACACGAGAGAAAAGAAGAAGACGGAGAAAACAGAATTAAAACCCACAACATTAAAATTAAAACAAATGCATTTGGCGGCACGCACGCGAATGATCGCCGCGCGCGCAACAAGCTGCAGCAAATGTAAATGTAAGAGGTGGCTGGAAGCACATATAAAAGACCGACCGGGTTCGATTCTGGGACCGATTGTGATCAACGCTCGCGTGCAATGCGGCTCTGTGAACCAAATTCATAACTTTGACTAATGGACGCACTTTAAATTTATTGCCGCAAGGCTGACTCGCTAATGTGTTGCCTCCCTTTTTCTCGAGTTCCATCGTCGTCTCTCCTTTTTTACGCTACTCTGCGCTGGTGCATCTCATTGCCAATGTACGCCAATGGACGTGTGTTCGCTATCCGGTTTAATAGGAGCTTTTCCCGACGCTAGATGCATTGCAGGGTGCATCGAAACCTGATCATGTTGCCATCTGTTGCCCCTTGAACCAGGCATCGCTTGTCGCCGCGTGGAAGGTATGACCCCTGCTTTTTTTTTCGCCGTATTTTGGCACCGATGGCACACGTGTGGCAAAGGGGGTTTTAACGGGATGCCGTGGTTTCTGCAGCCACCCAGGACCAGTTTCGGATGTGGTGAGGGAACTGCTACAGTAGCGACAGCGTAGGCAGCAGCAGTTGGACACGGTTTGTAGTCGGTGTAGCATGATCTATGTGCGACTGCATTGGGCGATAATTCATGCTGCTATTTATTGCACATTCGGCGCCCACCGTGGGGGATGATGCCGCGCTAGCGAAGGGCCAAAATGGGACGCGGGATTTGAGAAGGAATTGCGCTGGATTCCCCCACAGTCGTACTGGGTTTTCGAAAGGGTCAGTTTTGAGAGACGTTTATGAGAAAATTATGGAAATGGAGCTACAAACTAACCGTCGATTAAAGGTGCGGTTGGTTCAAATACCCGTAAACGTTTGGTACTTGTTACCGATTGCCCTTACAAACATAATCTACTACTGATTTTGATTGTGTTTGCAGCTAAGAGTAGAATTTTGTGAACCACACGCAAAATCTAATAGTTTAAGTTTATTAAGATGTGTTTAGAATAAGTTGATCCTGGACATGTACAGCATCATGTTCAAATGTGCAAACAGCTATTTATTTCCATGAAAACAAATTATAATTATTTTAATTGAACCAGAAAGCCTAAAGTATAAATAAGTGCACTTTCAATTGTACACAAACGCTGTGATTAATTAAAAAAAAAACATCATTCAAGACACGAAATCCAGCTCATATTTTCGTGCTCCTCCATCATTCATCAAAAAACCTTTTATCACCTTCAACCTTATCAGGTTATTCATGTTCGAAGCACACGTTTGCGCTCTCCAAAACAATGGTGAAACACGGCAACTTCAACTTCTCCACAGTACCGAGAGAAACTCCACCCAAGCGAACGCGTTCCGATCCTTACAACTGCTGGCTTTCGTCTGGCAGCGAAGCTCAGCATTATCCTGCTCGCTGCTGGAGCCCGAGCCCGAAAGCTCCCTGCTACGGTCGGCATTAAGCGCCATTTTCGGAGCTTTTACGTCCTACCCTCTTTCAATGAATTGCACCCTCCCGGATATGCGAGCCCTTTTTAACCATTCAACCAAGCACGGATACTTCCAACAACCTGTGGGCTTCGGGAAGTTCCGTTCATCGACGGAGAATGCTGGAGAAACTCACGGGGTTGATTTCATTTCCCCTCGTTTTTTTTTTCGATCCCAACCACCACACTTAAGTGCTTAACTCATTCCCTGGTTGATTTTTTTGTTTGCTTGATTCGCTGCCTTTTTCCTCGTATCCTTATCACAACACGAAGCTTCACTTTGCCCCAGCAACGACAATCATGCGCGTCGAGGCGACGCTTCGCTGTGTGGGTGAACACACTTTTTTCGCAACTTATTAATTTTATTTCCATTTTCACCATCCTTTTCGCTCTGCTCGCTGTTCTTTTCCCGACCTCCACGACGGTGTGGACGGTGTGGTTAAAGCGCGATGCACATTTCGTTTCGTTGTGTGGAGCTGAGAGCGGTTTTCTCCTGCCATTCTTCTAACTCGCGCGAGCGCCATTGGGGACCCCGTGGCGGTGTCGGGAACTAGTCACTTTTCACCGAGCCTCCAGCGCGGAACGTTGGCGTTCCGTTTGGTGGGAAAGCGATACGTCGTTCGGAGGGAGCGATGATGGAAAATTGTTCGTTAGACAAAATTTCAAATGAACATTTTTTGTAGCTTCTTTTGAATGTGCTGCGAGAAATAATTTTAATTTCCGAAAAGATCGTTGAAATGCCCATCAAATGTGCCGTCGGAATAAATAAGAGACCAAACTTTTCTCAATAAAAATATGTGATGAATTTATTTATTTATTTCGAAAAAAGTTCCTGATCTTACAAACAATTCTTTCACTGATTTTGAGGAATAACCTGTTACCCAACGGATTCCGTCGGGATGTTAATAGCATCTGACGTGTGGACGGGGTTCGTGTTGCTAACACCTTAAGCTACAATGTTTTTCGTACTCCCATACAAGCAGTTATCCTCCGCACGCGAAAGAATTAGCGGATGTTTAATGATAGACACAAATCAGCGTGAGAGAATCGTGTGAGATGGCTTGGGTGGTTGTTTAAACAATTTGTAAATACGCCTCTACAGTGAATTCAGTGAACGAAAACGTATAGCAATGTATAACAATGTACAGCAATGGATTATAGAGGAACGTGTATCTTTGCAAAATGAGGGAAATAATTATATATTTAAACATCTCATTTCAAAGATCTACATCATTCGCTTACTTTAAAATTGAATAAAACTCGCAATATGCGCCGTAGGATACAAAAAGAAACGCCTCTCATTGGCAGATTGATGACACGCATATGTTCGCTTTTCTGGGAATGATATCCTACCACAAAACCCGTTCCAGCTGCGGGGAATTAATTAAGCAAATTGTGCTCCACCTAAAGTACACGCTCCACTCTATACGCAACTTTTTTTTTACATTCCTAATTTTACTGGTTCTCCCGATCGACGCTCCCAGTTTGCGTGCCATTTTGCTGTTATTTTTCTGTTGCTTTTTTTTTTCTCCACCCAAAAGTACACAAACTTATACAAACTTGTGCCGATGTGCTCGCTCGATTCTAAATATCAACCTGACGTGGAGAGAAAAAAAACAAGCCGTTCGCCCATCACGACGAAAAGAAAATTAAAAAAAAACGTCCCTCCGACATCCTGCGTCGGTCCAGGGGAAAGCAAAAACAAAAGCAAAAAAACACCCGCTCAAAAAGCCGGAAAAGAACGAAAGCACCCAGCTCGCAGCTCAGGTCCCTTGCGCCACTTTCGCGTTCAATCACGTCATCAAACGTGATGTAGTTTAGTTTGATACCATGTTCGAGTATGTCGCATTCATGTTCGATACCCCGTGGAAAGCGCTGTCCTGTCCCATTCGAACCCCCGGCAATCCTCTTCCAATTCGCTCTCGTTCGCGTTTCTCGTGTTTGAATTTCGGGTGAATTTCCGTGCCACTTTTCTTTTTTTTTTTAATTTTTCCTCTGCCAGTGGTGCTGTTGTTGCTTAGTTTTTGTTGCTTCTTGCTCGTGTCCGGCCCGGAGGAGATGGGTTCTGCTTTCCGGCCGCCCTCAAGGGTGCTACACAACCCATGGTTACATTGCACTAGCAGCCACCGAAAGCGGATACAACAACAAAATCGTTCCGCGTCGGGGTTCGAGCTCGCGTTCACATGTATTAGAATGTATCGCCCGTGGAGTGGTGGGTGGATACTAAAGAAGAAAAGGCAGAAGAAGAAGAAGAGGAAGCAACAACAAAAAAATGAGCGAGTAAAAATAACAACTACAGCAACAAATCACCCCAGGACGGAAGGGAAAAAGTCATTCGCCCTCACTCGCGTATGAAAAAAAAACACCCCCCGCACGAACGATACGCAAACAGCTCGCGGGGGTGTTGACGGAGAAACCGATGAGCCGCAAGGATTGGGCCAGTCTCCCCGCATCGGTTCGGCGGGGCTGACACAAAATATATCCTTTTGGCACTCTTTTTTTTTGTGGAGAGTGAAAATAAATCCAAAAAAAAATGATACGCAAACCACACACGCATGCACGCATCTCGCGTACGTACGTTAACGGTGGGGTGGAAAATGAAAAGCCAAAATAAAAGAAAAAGGTTTGGACAGGCTTGGCCGCCAAAAAAAAAAGCGATCCACTACGAAGCACACACACACACACGTCCTGTCCCACGGAATGTGCCGCCGGGTGGTGGAAGCAAATTTTAACAACGGCAACAAAACAGCACGTGACAAACAGGAAACAAACAACGCAGTAGGCGCTGGAAGAGAGAGAGAGAGAGCGCTCGAGCTGGAAAAATCAAAAAAATAAAGCCTGCCGAGACGCAACCGTTGCTGATGCTGCTGATGCTGCTGATGATGATGGTTTCAGAGCCGTTGCTGGCTGGATATTGATTTTTCCTTTCACTTTCCCAGCGCCGACAGCCGTGATGGAAGGTTGATCCACTCGCGAGGAAGCACGAGCGTTTCGCCATGGTTTTCCCGAGGGGATGTTGGGTTGAGTTCTTTGCGTTTGATTTTTTAAACGTGCGAGCTTTCCCCCGGTCGATGGGAGCTTTCGAAGCGATGTGATTTTGGGTGCATGGTTCGATTACAAAATTAACACGATAAATCCCACGGGCGATACGAGTGGAATGTTTTACCAGGGGTGGGGGTGGTTAGGATAGTTGTACGAAAAGGATTATGTTGCGCTAAATGGATCCACCAGGAATACTTTGGCGCTGGCGCACGTAACAAAAATGGTGGGTTTTTTGTACAAATTAAAAGGGGTATAAGAATACTGTTTTTAGCATTGCTAAAACCGCATATTTGTTTGCTTCAGTTACACCATTTTCCATTAAAATACAGTCAAATCGATAAACAACCTTTAAAATCACGATTAAATGATGCCGCGCTATCA
Organism: Anopheles nili; assembly: GCF_943737925.1. Lineage (NCBI taxonomy): Eukaryota > Metazoa > Arthropoda > Insecta > Diptera > Culicidae > Anopheles > Anopheles nili. The sequence continues at coordinate 44,008,166 of NC_071292.1, forward strand.
AAATGTATAAGAGAATAATAATTCATTGTAAAAGGCAAATTACGCTACACATTGCAAAAATAAAGTGAGAGATAATAATATATGAAACATAAATATTGTATTAAGAGCTAGATAATTGCGAAGAGTATTTAGAACAGTATGAATTTAGAATAGTCTGCATTAGCACAAAACAAATATAGATATAAAATTTAAAAAAAATTACCCATCATGGAGACCTAAATGGGACTAAGCTGCTGCGCTAAGCTCAAGTGGCAAATTATTTCATGCCCTCGTTAAAAAAAACGTAAAAATGGCCCAAAAAATTACATCAGAATTTTAAATCACAAAAAAAAAGAAGTGTATTCTCATCTTCTCCTTCCATGCAGCGGAAATCGTTTCCACCATCAACCGTCAAACAGAGCCGGTCAGCTCTGAAGTAAATTATTATACAAACAACATATCATCGCGATGATTGCCGCCCATCCACGGATGTGCCGTGCCATTGTAAAGCGTTAGCGAGCGTTAGGCGAAGTATGCGAACTGGAAACACAACAGTTACTTGAGACAATACGAGCCGCCCGCCCGTCAAACGGAGAGCCCTAGGCTCGGCAATAATTCTATTGCCACTTCTCGCCGCTAGAGAATACATTTTGGGTAGCTTCGCCGATTCTGGAAGCTGAGCGAGCTGTGGAACAACATTCTGTGCCCTGTGCACCGGTGTGGCGCAAGACGGTCATAATTATGATATTTAAGGCGGGCTTCCCTCGTGCCAGCCACGAGACAACTTCATCACAATAAAGTTAATTAAAACTCCACTCGCTTGCCCATTCCAAACTGGCTGACGGGTGGCAAGACACCCGCACTCAAACAGACAGAGACAGGGAGAGAGAGAGAGAGAGAGAGAGAGAGAGAGAGAGAGAGAGAAAAAAACGGCAGTAAGTAAATATAAACGAAAATGGCTGGCAGCAGGTTGAGTTCGGGAGTCTCCTAGAAATGGGAAAATTATGGTAACCGCGCCAAAAACCCCTCAGTTTCCCGGTCCCAGCAAAACGGCAATGGAGTATCAGAATCCCAGGCCAAAACGGCGAACCAAAATCTAGTAGCAACAAATAAGAGAACAAAAGATGGCGTCGGTGGGGTTGGAGGAAATAAAACATCGAAAAAAGAAACAAATAATACGGTAGCACCAGCAGCAGCCACCGTTTGTGCCGTCAGTCGGAAAAACCGCAAGGTACGTGTGGGTGGGTGTGTGTGGGTGGGTGTGTGTGGGTGTACGTAAAAATGTATTCAGCTCCCGAAGCAGAAGCGCTACTGACTGACTGCACACGGCAACAAACAGGGGGTCGTCAAAAAACCCAACGCCACAAAAGGCAGCCGATGTCATATAGCGCACTTCCGAGTGCGAGAAAAACTTTTCCCGAGTTTTCCCCGTCTCCAAGGCAACGCGAGAGCATTTATGTATAGAAATAGATGTATGTATATAAATATCTTTTTAATTTGAATAAAAATTGTTTGCGAAACAATTGAGCTAAATTAACATACAGTTATGTTGGAACACACACACACACACACACCCTCCGTCAACGAGGCGGTGAAAATCACGGTGACAGGTTTCGGTGGAGCCGCCGAGCACTTGAGAGGCACCCCTTTTTTTTTCTTTTTCTGCCCATTTCCTTCCCTTTCATCCCTTTAAGGGCGCTTGTGATATGAGTTATTGCCCGCCCGGTGCCCCTTCTGCTGTGGGAGTTACAGAGCAAGAAAAAAGCAGTGGCGAAAAGTTTGCGTTCTCTGGAGCGGGGGCCATCTCGCTTTTCCGGGGGAGAAATGGGCGAAGAAAAGAGTGCGCGCATCAAAAAAAGGGCTTCCTTTTGCCCTTCGAGCAGCAAAACTCTCGCGCAGAGTACCAACTCCGCTGCTCCGGTGAAGAAGTGGCATCAATTTTAATTAATTAATAAATGAAAATCATTCCAAACAAAACATGACGTGGGTGTAGGGGGAGAGGGGGGGGGGGGTTGGAAAAACCAACGTGGAAGGAAAAATCTCGACAAACGGGAACGGTTTCGTTTCCTTTTGCATTCCCTCGTTCGCCCTCACGTGAATTGTAACATCGGGACGATAAAACTTCCCCGCCCTGGGGGTGGATACGAGCAAAAAAAAAGAAAAACACCCCAGCTTTTCCAGATGCCGGAACAGCAGCGAAAGCTCACAACGTCGCTGATGTGCGAATGCGTGTCCACCGACAAGCGCTCGAGCAATGGCGTTGCGATGGCAACCGAGGAAGAGGGCGCAAATTTTCCACGCCTGCTGCTTTCCACGTGAGTGAGTTGTGGCGCGGATGATTGAAAGTGAAAGAAAATTTCTCACCTCTCAACTCGCAGCGATGAATGCCGATCCAATGCATGCGTGTGCGCGTGTCCATTTGCGTGTCTTGTGTGTGTGTGATGAGCCAGACGCCACCCGAGGTTAGAGAAATAATTGTGAGAAAACAAGAAATAATCTTAAAGACTTCATTATAAAGCAATTCCGCGGTAGCTTCCGTTCCGCGTGAGGCAAATGTGCCAGCACAACTATCGGACTCCTTGCGTGTGGTGTGAGTGAGTCACGTACGCGAACAAAACTTCTATCCTCCACAGACTTCCTAGCTAGCTGAACCTAGAAGGAATCGAGATCCTCACCCCGATTCACGTGATCCAGATTCCAAAAAGGCGCTGCCACTACACGGCGAGACCTGCCGTCCTATGGGTTTCGCTCGCGTTCGGGATCGTACACCGTGCATTAGTTCCTTTGTTCCAATTTGTATCAGTGGGGGGCTTTATGAGGCTCACCTCGAGCGGCGAACCTTTCGGCATAAACTATTTCACGCTTCTGCTTCACTCTCTCTCTCTGTCTCTGTCGGTGCTTCTTGGAAAGGAGCCATGTGTGTGTCCTTGGGAGTATGTTTTAGCATGTTTTAATACACACATGGTCGACCCCATCCCGGTGCTTGTGTTGATGGTGAGAGAAGGAGGATTTTGTACCGAGAAAACATGCTTCAGGAGCAGCCCTTTTGTAGCGCACCTCCTTATCCCATGTGGCACGTGCGTGGACCGGTTGTGAGGGTGAATTTATAGTTTACAACATAAAACACGAAATCAACCGAAAAGACAATCAGTTTGAGCGGATCCGGCTTTTCCTCGCAGTGGAGCTCACAGCGGCTTGTAGCAATTTGCAGGCGCTTTAACAGCTAAAACAGGGGGTGGTTGTTTATTCATTACTTTACGAGATTTGCTCCCATTTCGGGGCAGATAACGTTCATTGTAATGCCATCTAAATGGCTAGCAGCTTTAAAAGGCACCTTTGCTCCTCTGATAAGAGTGTTTGATTTTTGAGGTTATGAAATGTAGTAACGATTGCTTCTTTACAACAATCAAATCACTCTCGATGTCAGGCGATTTTAAAACCCAAGCTCAACTCAAACAAATGCCACCAGTTAGTTGCTCCACAAATTTCGAAGCCGAGATTATGTTATTAAGCCGCACTCAATTACAATACTGCATGTTCCACCGTTCTCGGTGGAAGAGTTCTCGCTTAAACTACACTCTTGGTATTCCCCAAAACACCCCGGACAGCCTTGTTTGCTGATGTATGATAAACCCTTGGACACGCTCGACACCAGCGTGCATAATTTGTCCGGAGATGTTCTCAATTTTACGGCCATCCCGGCCCTGGTTGGGTGCTAATTCGTCTCCACGTCCTAGATCGTGCCCTGGAAAAGCCCTCACACGCAAATAGATCTCTGTAATGGCTGCCACAACCGCCAACCGATGCTAGTTTTGTGTCGGCTTGGCTCTCCCAGACCCCAGACCCGTAAGATCGTTTCTGGGGGTTAGCCATCTGAAAGATAGTTTCATCACACACAAGGGCGTTTCGACGTTCTCGTTCCCACAGGACACCGGGACGTTGGGTTTCGTTTCGTTTCCAAGCAAGCGCTGCGTGTCAAATTTTAAGTTTCCGTGTAACATTGCTCCTCTAAATGGTTGCTCCTCAAAAAACTAGCTTTCAGCTCCCCGAGTACGTCGACTTACAAGCTCGGCCGCAGCTCCGGAACTACGGAGATAGTAGCAGATGTGTGTTGCAGGAGCTGCACCTTTTCGGGGCGCTATGCATCACCGGGATTTATGGGATTTTGTCGTGGTTTTTGTTTCTCGGCACGGGACGCTTCCAGTACAATCCTGGTGTTTTTGGGGGCCAATTTAAATGTCCCATTCGGTGGACGGTCGAAACCCCCCCAAAAAACCGTACTCCCGCACGAGTGAGTGGGTGACAGATATTTACTGATAGTCATCCTGGGGACTAGGGATTTTACGGCTTGAGGTCGCACCATGCCATCTTGTGGACAAGGAAAGTTTCTCTGGCCCTCTGTGTGTGCGTCTTCCGGTGAGGACATAACGCAACATGACAAATTTCGGTGTTATAAATTTACTCCATCTGCTCCTGCGGGTGCTTTTGCACCGGAACAAGTACGTCCGAGTGCCGGGTGGACTTGTATTCCGTAGCATGTAGTACAATTTGATGGATTACATCACACCGGGCTGATTTTTCTGACCACCCGTTTCCCGGTTCCCTTTTCTAGGACAATAAACTCTGTAAGCTGTTGGGCTTCCGGTGTGAATCATGAATTCGGTACCCATTTCCGGTTGAAAAACGAAACGACTACTCGAAATGCACAGCACAAGTAGCCGAAGAATGCAGCGTTAATGGAAGTTCTTAGTTTCCGTGGCGAAACGTTAATTATCGTGCCGTGTCGTTTATCCGCGAGAGAGCGATTAGTAGCCATTAATTTACTGCACGAGGGTCTGAGTTTGATTCAGTGTCTTGTCTTTTGGAGGCGTTTTTTTGGAAAGACAAGCTGATTTAATGGAATTAGATTAAACACTGTTTGTGTTACATTTAACGGTTTGACGCTTTGTCATAAGGGAAACGATACAAAGCTCACTGGAAGAGAGCTTTTTGCAAAAGGACATGATGGAAAGTGTTGGAATGAGTATCTTTGAGCGCTTTTTACTTTAATTCTCGCACGAACAATAATGAACAAATTATTATTCCGACGCTGATAATAAAGCTAGATTAAAAACATTACTCGAAAGTTTGTTTTTTTCCTCAGAAGATAAAGGAAATATTCTCAAAATTGTAACACTGGCATCATACTTGATTTTGAATCTAAAAATTGTATTTGCACATGAAGGCTTAAAAGCCTTTTTTACTTAAAAAATTCCCCCCAAAAAACAATAACTAGAATTAAAAAAAAAAAACAATTTGTTTACAAACCCCCCACAAGATCATTAGACCCTTGCAGCCACAATCTTGCATCAATCGTGTTTTGTTCCCGCGCAATCAAAGCAACCCTGCAACATCGCCGCGAAGTCAAATCGACTTTTTCGACCCTTCGCCAGCGGCCATTTTGCGAACGATGAACTCAACCACCACCATTGTGACATGTGGCGCTGCTCCCAAGAGGATTACCATTTGTTAGCGAGAAAGAAAATTCGTCGTGACAAAAGAAAAACTTCTGCCACTCGCAGAAAGCACCAGCCCACAGTTTCCCTTGGCAGAGTTGCCAGCATCGCCTACTCAGACACACTAACGCGTCATGTTAACCTCTGAAAAACCGCGGCCAGTTTCTTGAACCCTTCATAGAGCTGGCGAGTGGCGGTGTTTTAGCTATCATATTAGCGCTTCTTTTCGAGCCAGCTTCGTTCAAACTCCCAACCAACCACAACGTCGCGGATCGGCCACGTACAAGGATCCCCCGGCCACGTAGTGGATCCTTTTTTAAGGTAGTGGTGCTCGAATCCTTCCGTTCGCTTGCGTTCTTCGCTCCAGTCACCGTGTCCGTAATGCGCCGTTTTTAAGGTTAGTTTTATCACCATTAATGTTATTGTATTTTGTAGCTTGTTCCAACCGTTCCGGCCGTTGGTTTCCTTTTTGTGTGTCCTTATTTTTCCTAAAGTCACCCACCCCATCGGGTGTGTGTGTGTGTGTGTTCTGCTTACATCTTAGCTGCGCGATAAACCTCCCCCCCACCGGCGTCCTCCCACACCAAACCGAACGGAAACTTCTGCTGGCGTTATGTGCTCTCTCTCTCTCTCTCTCTCTCGCTCTGAAGGATTCTTCGAAGAAGCTCCCTCTGAAGTCCTTGAGAGCCCCGTCGCCAGTTCCGATACGCCAGTTAAAGCAAACTTTACATATGTACAACCGCGAAACCTCCACCAACCACCCCCCACTTCTTCACTCCCATCCTCCTACCCCTGCAAGAGGGGGCTTAGTGGCTTTCCCGATCGCAAACAATCGCTTTTGCGGTACGATGCGGTCGTCGTCACCGTCGTCGTCGTCGTCGAGCTCTTGTACGAACTAAAAAGATATTATGTTCCTGTTTTGTTCGGTTTTTATCGCTTCCACCATCCCTGGAGAAGGGGGGGTTCTGCACAAGCCCCCACGTCGACCGTGTGCGTGTGTGTGTGTGTGTGAAGGCACTCCCGTATACATAAAGCTCCCGCTGGAGACGAAGATGTAGAGCATCGATGTTATTGGACAAATGGGGAGCGCTATCAGTGCAGACAGAACGAGACCGCTAGCGGCGTGTGCGAGAAAGAAAGAACGAGAGAGAGAGAGAGAGAGAGAGAGAGAGAGAGAGAGAGAGAGCGAAGCACCTTCGTGGGACAGGAGTACCAGTGGCACCGGAGGCAAGGGGAAGCCATTTTCGCTGATTACAAATTTTGATTAAGAAAACTCATGCTTGTGGGGGCGCAAGTGTTGTTTTTCTTCTTTTTTTCTTCTTCTTTGTGTCCACGCGTTCCACCCAGGCCCACTTTTCCATCTCGCTCTCTTTTTTTTCGGGTCGTTTTTTGGAATCATGTTATCGTGTTAGAGATACGGCAAATGGGGAGACACACACACACACACAAAAGCACACCAAACCACTCGTAACCGATCACGGTTTCTTAACAGCGAGAGAAGAACATGAAAAGAAAAAGGATCATCCAAAGCCCACTTCGATGCCACGCTCGAACAAGCAACCAGTTAAGGCTTGTGTTATTGAGGGAAAAGTAGGCACCGCTCAGGGACGAACACACACACACACACCCACACCCACACACCCACACAGAGGCTGGCAGATAAATCGAAAACCCGCCTCACGGTGGCTCAAACGTTCCACCGCGCGCCTTCGGGTGCGATGATGAATACTGTTATTATAAATCGTTGTAAAACAAGCGTAGGACAGCGATGAAAACCCATCCAAGTTGTGGAGTTGTGTGGCAGAAACTACCACCGTTACACAGCCGTTGTTGGCGTTGCAGAAAAGCTACCCCCCCGCAGCCGATGGTTTTCCACCGCACCGCACAGAAGGTTGGAGGGTTGTAATTCACCCTGCTTCAAGGGGCAGCATTTTTGCTCTTGCTGTGAGTGAGCAGGATAAATAAATAACGCCGCACACACAAGAACCCTGGTAAGAAGAAGACGCCTGCAAGCGTGTGCGGTGTGTGTGTGTGCGTGGTTCGGTCGCGTAGAAACCATCATTCATCATCTTCGGAAAGCTCGCGCGGCCCCCATTCCGTTTATTTTTTTTTTTTCGCGCAACGATGCAACGCGACGGGGTGGTTTTTGAAAAATCCCGCCCGAAAAGACCGGGCGTGTCGCTTGCGCTCTCTTTCTGCCATTACACACACACACACACACGCGCACTCGTGGAGTCTGGCGTTTTCGTCGGAATGAAGGAGAGAAAAAGTGCGCCACCAAACCAACCAAGCAGGCGATGTTTTTCACCACGGCTTGCTTTTTTTTTGTTCACCACGCGAACGAAAGAATGGAGCTTGGGGGGAGACACACACACACACACACACCAGTCTGAAGGTTGTTGGATTGATTTTACGGTTACAGCGCTCTTATTCCCCGCAGAACCAAACCAGAAGCTCCACGGCTTGACGATGGCCATTCGCATCGTAAAACCGGACTTCTGCGCGGGTGCATGTGTTAGTGGGGCTGTTTGGACGCCCGGTGTCCTGTCGTCCCTGTGTCCCTGTGTGCCCGCGTGTCCTGGGAGTCCGCGTGCGGGAGCGAGAAAAGACGCGACGAACTTTGGTGCGCTTGTAAATAACGAGCTTTGGACAGTTTGCTGTTTTCGGGGTTCGACCCGCGCGGCTGAACAGACTGACCGAAACAGAAGTTAAGTACAGCTGTATTTGTACGCGACAAATGTTCATATTAATAGAGTTCTGGCGCGTTCAGGGCTAGTTGTGTGGGCGCAGAAAGCGGCCCACAAATGGTGGGGAGGAAAAATCGGGGGGTGGAAAAGCATCCAAACCGTCGTCGTCTCCTGCCCGAGTCCGCGTCTCATTTGTGCTTCCTGTTTTGCTGTTCTTCTTGCTGGTGTTTCTGGGTTTTTTTTCTCTCCTTTTCGCCTTCTCACTCACTCTCGCTCACCGCTTTTCAACGCCTGCTGCTCTGCTTTTTTTTTGTCCCCTCACACGAAGCACGTCGATTGAGCTTTCGTCTCTGTTGCTCTGCCGCTTTTCCATGCGACGCACGGCAGGATCGCTTGCTTTTACACACGTAAGCTTTCGCTTGCTTTACACACAGCTCCTGGCCAAACAAAGCAGAGGGCACCCTCGAAGACGAAAGGAAAACACCCGCCTGGGAGCCGTTGTAGTTTCGTTTCTTTTATTTCTACCCTCTTTTTCTCGCTCTCTCGCCCTCTCTCTCTCTCTCTCTCTCTCCTCTTTTTGCATGTTTTTCACAAGGACAAAGCGTACCAACAAGGACAGCGTAAAAGAGGGCGGTTGTCACTTGCCGTGGGGCCGTGGGGTGATTTTTCTAAGATGGCTTCACTACGAGGTGCGGGAGGTACAATTATGATCGTTCTGCTATGTAACATTAGGCGATAGGAATCCTTCGGATATTTGTCGAACAGCAGCGTACAAGCGTCGCGTAAACTTTTATTATTGCAATGGTTGGGAAGGGAAAATCTCACAGCACAAGCTTCGGGTTCGGGTTTACACACCCACTTGTGGTGGTATTTTGATAACTTTCTCATAGTTTCTTATGAGTTTGTTTTGATTCCATACAATCAACAAAATAAATATAACTTTATGAAGAAGTGCTTCAAACATTCTATGGTGGTTTGAACAACAACACAAGAATAATAAAAAATTCAATTTTTTTACTACATCAAACTTTGATTTTGTTATTCACTTTGATTGGGGAGACATAGAAATTGTATTTCGAGACTACTTTTGAGGAAAAATTGTTTGTTTTACATTAGTTCAGCAACAAAACTTCCAATTGATATTTGGAACTGTGAGAAATAGACAATAAATCATCGCAAATGCAAACACAGGTGGTACTTTTTATATTCTTTTCATTCTTTTACTTTAGAACGTACACAATCACAATCTCTTGCACAATTACAAACGCTCAAACGCTCAAGCTGGCAAATAAAAGCCACCGCTTGCCTGCAGAAATGCTTTCAATTAAGAGCGATTTGGGTGAAAATGCTCATCAAACACCGAAATATCCTGCGGTTCTTTAAACAAATAACCTTTCTCTAATTCGAACTGCTCAGATTTCAATTAGCATAGTTAATTATTCGTCTTTCGCCTCGCCCCCAGCCACTAATAGACGCCAATTCCTCCCCCGGATTGGTCGTTCTCGTTGGATCGTTTAACGATTTTCTTCCGCAAATTATGCGGTTGACTCATAAAACTCTAGACGACACCTCGCGGACAGCCTTCGCTCATCTGCTCCTCATTACGGCCACTGTACTCGAAGCAGTCCTTTCCTCGCTGCCCTTTCTGCCGGCCAGGGAACTCGCCTCTTCGCCGACAGAGCGATTTTTCCTCCCGATTACGGCCACGCGATAGAAAACCACCACCATCGCGGCATCGCGAACGCGACCTGAGCCTTGAATGACCTGATTTAACGGCCGGGGGATTAGCGCGACACTGTATTTGTACAATGGAATTAGATAAAGCGCAACCCAGCAGAATGGAGAGAGAGAAAAAAAACGCAAGTAACGAAACGAAAACGGAATACATTAATTCCGCGTTCTCGGTGGGAGAAAGCTTAGCATTAATTAAACCACACGCACACACACACACACACACACACCCCACAAAGGGCAAGGACCCGTTACTAGCTGGAGGCGGGTCCTGGGACCCATCAGGACATCTTCGGTTGCGTTTCGTGCCATTTCCACTGACCATTTTGGGGTGTTTCTTTTTTATTTTGCCCCCACACCGCAGCTAATTAAAGGGTGCGGAAAAATGCGCCCACCAGAGAATCGATATTTATAGGCCCCCCCCCCCCCCCCCTTTTGCTCTATGACCATGGTTTTGGGTTTGGTAAAGAAAGCCTGCCCCATTTATCCCGTTGTGTGACTGGGGTTGGAAATGCCAGTTTTATAAGGAAAAATTGCACCCCATCAACTCGCTCACCTCCAGCAGCGTGGGGAAAGCTGTCGTTTAGCATAAGCTTTCAACAACAGCAACAACAGCGAACGAAAAAAAAAACGCCCCCGAGCCAAGTTAATCAATTATAGTAATCACGCCACCGGTACTAATGGACGTTCGCTGGGGATTTACGCGGAAAAGTACCAGGTCAGACCGGGGGAGGAGAAAAAAAAATGCTTATCAATCCATTACCAGTAACCGTCGAAATCGTACCAGATGCATCTTATCTTGTTTTCCGAGTGGTCCGTGTTTTAGGCTGCTTCGGTTAGTCGAGCGCTTTGCGTTTGCAGGGAGATTTTAGCATCTCCACCATTTCGGTGGGCTTTCGTCACAGTTTTGTTTCGCTTACACGAGCGCATTTCCATGCAACGGTTTTCCAAGAAAGCGGAAAATCGGTTCCTCGAAACCGGGGCGAACAAATTCGATCGCGGCGCTGAGACAAATTAGAAAACCATATCACCCACGAAGCCGTAATTGTGCTGGAATTGAAGCGTGTCCCTGACAAAAGTGTGCTTTGAATAATTGTGGCATTAATTGACGGGCTGCGGCTCTGCAATATCGCTGACGTAACGAATGCTAGAGCATGAATATTTCAAATGTTACCGCCAGAACGGAGAGTTTCCCTTCGGTGCATATCGGGTGCTAATTGGCTGTCGAAATGATGTGTGCTTTAACCGCCCTTTGCGCATTTTCCGAAAGGGCCACCAAAGGGACTAATGAGTGGCCCAAATGAGTGGGCTCATTGTCCAGCCACTGGTCGCTGATAAGAGATGAGTAGAGATTTAATTTGCGCTGCGTAAGATCGCACATCGAGGGCATCGGTGGCTTATCGGTGGTTGCTGGTACTTGGCTTGCCTGCGGTGAGTGATGATAAATGGAAACCACTTTGCTCGACCCCCGATAAGCCGCGCCGCTGGTAATGCGTAAGGTGAAATGGTTGCTGAAGTGCAGCTAAATGGAAAGCTTATATCAGACCGCTAATACCGGTGAACAAACTCAGCATTTCATTTTTCTGTGCGCCGAGGAATATCAAGTACGACACAAAAGCGCAGCTGTCTTATAGAGGGAGTTCTTTTGAAATTGTTTTAAAAATCATGAAAAGTGCCATAACATCTACAATTAATATCTTTCTTTTCTTTATTCGGTACCTTTTAAATAATTACCAAATTGGTTGAGTTTGTTTTAAATATATTGTATAACCGTAGAAACTAGCAGTGCTGATGGCTTTTCACTGCCTTTTTTATAAAGCCCAACCAAACTGCCTCTATAATGATCCAAATTGATAAAGCCCAACCAAATTATTGATTACATGGCTTAACATCATAAATTTATGAGAGCACCAAACGAGACGTTACGCTCAAAATATTGGTATAATTTGCAGCATCCAATTTTTTATTGCCATTTCTTTAAAACCTTTTCCGGATAAAAATTAAAAAACGATAATGAAAAAATGCCGGAAAGGAAAAGATATTTTTTTGTTGCGGCTCTGCTGCTTTATGCCTCCATCATAATACGTTATACCTGGCGGTTTATTATCCCGTGGGCTTTCCTAGGAAACATAACAAGTCTATGTATGTTTTCTTCATCTTCTGTACTCAGCCCACGAACAAGATTAGAATAGTAAACGCACGCCGATAGCCGTTTGTGTTTGTTTTTGCGAACGAAATCAGCGAACGAATCGTTGATCCAGCCCCAAAATGACCTCGATCAATCCTGCCGCGCCGATATCCATTACCCGCGGTCGATTCTCTCTCATTCTCTCTCTCTCTCTCTCTCTCTCTCTCTCTCTCTGTGTGTGCAAAAAGTAAACCCTCATCAGCTTCAACAGCTCGCCGGGGGAAAAAACGCGCTCTCAAACCCAAACGCACCGATAATGGGCCGCGGATCGGTTCAAAAGCGGAAATTATAAAACAAATTAATCGTCTCGTGACAATAAACGGAGCGAGCGGAATTAAACTCGAATCCGGTCGTGTCTCGAGACCCGCACGCGTGGCCAACCCCCGGTCTCCCCTCAGGGACCGCTAATCCCATTAGATATACCTAGATCAATTTGTCACTCTTCGTCATCGTCCAGGACGAGCCCGGCGTCGGTCGGCTTTTCTAGCGCTAATGAACTGAAAATGTTCTCTCTTTCTCTCTCTCTCTCGCTCTCGATTCCCCCCAAGGCACCCAAACGACCCGGGTCTAGACTGGGCCACACGCCCAAAAAGGATTACTGGCTGAACAGATACGGGCGCGGGTGGTTTAATCGAAGCACACGCTTTGAGCGAAAGATTCGGACCTCAAGGGTTTGACCTGCTAGATGCGGGCAAATTGATAAAATAAAAAATAAAAAGATGGCTGCTAGGGCTAGGGCCGATCAATTAATTAAAGCAATACGTCTTTTTACGCACGAAACGGCCTGTCGTGGGTCATTAATAAACAAACGGAAGAGGGAGAGGAGAACAAAAAACCCAGTGATCCGAGGAAATTTCATCCCACCAGAAAAGGGGGTTGGGGTTGATTCTTTACGCAAGTTGCAGAGCGTCTGTTTGTAGGCAAACGGGTTGGAAATTACCAGCATCCCTCGTCCCAATCTAATAACAATGGTTGCAGGTTAATAAAAATGGATAAAACGGCGCATCAGAAATAAAAAACGAAGTTAAAAACCCCCCCAACACGCCGATTCCAGACGCTATAATAACCTTTTTTTTTCTTTGGCAAAAAAGCTCACACTACAATTCGCCTGTTTTGCCCAAGAAAAAAAAACGGGACACGGGGCCCGCACGAAATTAGCAAACGGAATTGATGGGCATTATTTCAAAATTTAAACCCTTGCTGTAATAAAATAAAAATCTCATCAACATCAGCAGTTGATTTTTCACGTCGAGCGAGTTTCTAATAACAAGACCCCTTTCAGCCCTCGTTCCTGGCTACTTGGGCAGCATACCGTGACGGGAGATTAGGACTCGCAAGAGAGAGAGAGAGAGAGAGAGAAAGAAAGAAAGAGACATCTCAGATGTGCGGGCGGGTCAAAAAGCAAAAAGGATGCCGCCTCGAGGGCCGCGTGTGTACACATAAAAAGACCGAAGAAGAAAAAAAAAGAGGAACAACCCCCAACAAAACAAAAAAAAAACAAAACAGAAAGAAGAAACCGCGCAGCCCCCAGAATCAAAGGCGGCGTTGAAAAACAGAGCGCCTGAGGTCGCCCCGGAGTTTAATGAAATGGTTTCGGTTTTCATTGAACGTTCTCGGTTTGGGGTGTTTCTTTTTTTTTTGCTTCTTTCTCTTTCTTTTTTTTTTCATCCTTCATCCCCTTGGTGTCTCTTCTGGCCCGAGAGTCGACACTCTGTTATTTTCTCTCTCTTTTTTTTTGCTCTCCTAACCGCGTTGCCCCGGTTACAGCGCTTCACCCGCGCACGATGTAATCAAATGGAACGTTTTAACGGCCTGCTTTGCCGGGTTGCAAAAGTTATTGCCAAGTCGGCGCGCTTTCGTTGCGGTGGGCCACTATCGGTATTTTTTGGGGAGGCTAGCTAGGTACTACGAAAGCAACACCGCTAAAACAAGCAGGATGAGGCCGATTTTAAAGGCATCGCGTCTCATTACGACCAAATAAAAGGAGTCCCTTTTTGCCAACATCGGTTAGTTGAGTTAAACCTTCTTTTTTTTTTGTTCTTTTTTGAAGAATATCTCTGCTTGGGTTTCTTTTTCACCCCTTTTTTTGGGGGGAGACATTCAGCAACCTCACCCTTGGCAGACCCTTGGCAGCGTGGCGTGGATTTCGAACAACTTTTCGACGCCATCTACACGCGCCCTTTTGGGCAAGCGTTTTTAGTACCCCAATGCGAGTGTGTGTGTGGGGGGGGGTGGCGGCGATAATAAAGACGAATAAAATAATCGTTAAAACGTAAATTGATAATAGACTTTGGGGCTTGTTTTTAATTCAACAGAACTAAACGAATTTCATGCCCGTGACGCTCTCGGAGGACCAACCGACTCGATTAATGAGTGGAACCGTCCAGAACCAGTGTCGCCTCTGTTACCAGCGTGTGTGTGTGTGTTATGGATGTATGGCCGCGGCCCTTTTGTCTCCCATTTCCCGACACTGCGAGGAATTAAACTCCGAAATCCCCGCAAGGTTTTACTGACACGGTTCAACATTTTCACAACCCACCACGAGACAACAACGCGCTCTTTAATGCCTGACGACGATGATGATGATGATGATGATACAACTTAATGCTTTTAGCATTTTATGCCAATTTGACTGCCGTTGATGCCGGCCGGGAGGTCCAAACATTGGGAAGGGGGACGAACTCGCTCCCGAAAGATCCTGATCCGGAGTGACACGCACCGAGTTTTGTGAGCACGCGGCCATGTCCGGGTCCGGTTCTTCGGTCACAAAGGCATGAAATTAAGGATTTCCGAGTCACCAGTGGATGGTCCGATCACGCGTTTGTTTTAAGCGATAGTTAGTGTGTCGAAAAGTGTTCCGCCGGCCTCGAAACCAGGCAAAGCCGACGACCAAAAACGCACTAAACAAACGGCCAGAAACGACCAGAAATCCTAACCTCCATCTCGAGGCTCGAGCACGTGGCAAAACGCTCCAGGGGACGCTCGTCGTTTTGTTCGTTGTAAAATGGCTCCCCCCTCGAAAAGGACAACCAACTAACAACTAACGTTCGTGGGCTTCATGGTGTGTGTTTGTTTGTTTGTTGGTGGCGGTGGGGAGCCATTTTCCACAGGAACTAACCTTTGTTTGGGGTTTTGGGGGCCGAACCGGTTGGGCGGTGGTGATCGGTGACCTTTACCTTTTAGGTTTCAAAAAGGACACGATTAGTCGTTTTGTCGACTCGGTTACGGTACACGGGAGGATTTTTGTGGAGCGATAGTTTAAGCTCAATAAATAACTATGAAACCCGTGTAGCGTTTAATTACTCACGGCGTGCCAAATGGCCCCTCTTTCGATAAAACTTGCAGTTTTGCTTGATTCAAAGGCATTAAACGAATGGGAAGAATTAAGGGAAGATAGAAAATGTTCAAATTTCGACCAAAATCACCTGTGGTTGTAAAATATATCTAAATCTAGTTTTGAAATCAGTGTTACGAATCTTTTATCCTCATTCATTAGCCTGTATTTGGTTCAAGAAGTGAGCGTTAATAAATGTACAAGAATATACGCAAATGCAAATGCGTTTTAATATTTTTTTTCGTTTTATCCTCACGCAGCATGTAATATTTGGGTGAAGAAATACCCATAATTAAATTTATAAGAATGTTCGCAAATGAAAATGAGTTTTAATAGTTTTTTTATCTTTCATTCTCATTCATTATGCTCTATTTAAGAAAAAAATGAGCATTATTAAATGTACAAGAGTAAAGAAAAGTGCAAGCGCTTGTTTTAATGACGTCATTTCCTCCTTGTTTTAATCAAAGAGCGCCACTCGCGACGCCAAACAAGCCTACTGTGATTCCGCCAGTACAGAAGCAAAACAAATTGATTTCATCAGCTCTTCCGCGCGGCAAAAGAAGTCCTCCTGCAGAAGCCTACTTCGATTTGTGCATCGAAAAAAAAACCCCCTACCCAAGCCAAAGAATCCGAACCTCAGAAGTTCATTTTCATGCGCCATCGAAACCCCGACGAACCCACTGGAAGCTGCGTAAATGCGCAACCATGCGGAACCCTTCGGAAAGGAAAGCGTTTTATCGACAAAAAGAAAAAGAAGGGGTTCCTCGTCGAGGGTAGTTCCCACCCGGTTTCGAGCCGCTGCAGAGTGGAACCGTTCATCGACTGGCTGGCTGGCTGGCTGACTGGCTGGTTGAGGTGTTACACACGTATTAGAATAAAATGTTTATGTTGTACCACGTAGCGAAAAAGCGGTCCGGACAGGTGGAAACCCCGCCGTCTGTCGACTTGTCGACCTTCTGCCGGAGCCGACACACACACACACACATACACGGCTTTACAAATGAATAGGAATTAGAATTTAAAATTTGTTTCTTGCTGCTCGCGTTTCGAGCTTTTGCCCACACGTACGGTGCTTCTAGTGCCGGGGGTTGCGGACTTTTTGCACTCGTGCACATCGAGGACGTGCTGCAGTTGGGGGGCCACGTGTGTGTGTGTGTGTCGGTGTGTTACGCCTCAAACCGGCTAGTAGTTGTACGTTTAATGTGTCGCAAAATCGTGTCCATGTTCACGCGCGGAGTTTGAGTTTTTGGATTATTTTAAAGTGCACGCTGTAACACGGCGGCGAGCCGGCGAAGGTCGCGTTTTATGCAAATGCAGCTGCTATGCAGCTAATGCAGCCGACGAGCCCTTTTTGCCGTGACCGTTGCGTTGTCGGGTTTCGGTGTCCAGCTTGGACGCGATTCTTCGTGTTTCTTGCCCAGTTATCGAACGATTGCAAACAGACGCATGACAGGCGCTCAACGCGGACAGTAAAAAGGTCGAACTTTGAGCCATTTCAGCCATGTGGTCAATCCATGAATGGGGGATTGAAGGCTAGCTTTTTACATCCAACCTGCTGTATTTTTCATAGCTCGAAAGAAGCTCGCAGGGCAGTTAAAATAAATGCAATACGGCACCATACGTTAATTGGTTACATCAGTTCTTACATTGTCGATAGCGCACATGCACGCTCTGGCGGATTTAGTGCCACGAGTGGCACGAATAAACGAATGCAGTACGACGAGAACATTTGTCTGTCAATTAGCTTTTTACGTTTTGCAATTTCATAATCCAATTTTGACCAATCATGACGGTTTATCGATGGAACATGTGTGAAACATTCGCCAAGTGACCTCTTTGAATATAGAAATTAATATGCTAATACAATCTTCATTAGTATTTGTTTAATCAAATTAATGTACATTTTATTTAACTGTAGAAATTAAGTTTCATCACATCAAACGCTGATTAAAGAAAGGCCAACGAGGGTGTTGATAATGCCCAAGGATTCGAAAAATACGCCCAAAAATCCATATTTCCAGTTCCAACACCGCGAAAACCCAAACCTACGAGCCCGGTGTGTAGCTGACAAACTTTTCCTAACGATAAATCACAAATTAATGATTTCTCACTCCTCCGCCGAAGATTGTAACGGTGGCGAGGATTTGTTGAGGTTTGCTATTTAACACTCCAACACCGACCCAGCGAAGAGGGACGAATATTTTTACAGATTACACTCCACAAGCCTCTGTGTATGGGTGGGTGTGTGTGTGTTAGTTCCAGGATAATGTGTGTGTGTGTTCCAAGCTCTGATAAGGTGGCCCAGAAGGGGTTCCTTCCTGTTCGCGAGGGAACGAGAAACGGTTCGCGAAACCAAAAGAACACGATCAAAAGTTGTTCTGTACATAATCTCTCCCATCGTTAAAACCATCGCACTCGGCGTCTCCATTAAAACGCGGAAAAGAAGAAAAAAAAGGCTCCGACCCAAAATAAATACAACCAGCACATTAATAACACAAAGACACCAGCTACAGCAACAACAGCAGCCGCAGCAGCAGCAGCGGAAAAAGGTAAAATAAAACGAGGAACCGAATTCGCCACCGCTTTTTTTTCGTCCTGGTGTTTTTTTTTTGTTCTTCGAATTCTCCGTCCCACTTTGGCGTGAGGAACACATTTATGCTTCCACCCAAACGCCACCCACTCCACACGCAAACTGCAGCAACGCTCGCGCGAAGGAGGGTGGATTTTAACGCATAATGAGAAACGGAATAAAAAGGTGGGAAAAAAGATGGCATTGGGTGGTGTGTGTGTGTGTGTGAGAGAGTTTTTTTTTTCAACAGTTCCGGTGGCGCATCCCGAGGAATCCCGTAGATGAAACCGGAAAAGCACGCTCGGCAAAAAGGACGAATCGCGAATGCGAAGAAGATGAAGAGCTGGGAATAATAATAAAAAAAAACAAATTAAACGAACGCGCGCTTGTATGTGTGAGCGAATGGTGGCGAGCGATCGTAAGTCGGGTGTAATTTTTATATTACATATATTTTCATTAATCTTTCTTTTTTTCTTCTTCTTCTTTTAGGGGTTCGTCGTTCTGCCACTCCGAACCCAACAAGGAAGTGATTAGCCGGTGGTGGTGCTCGTGCACAATGGGTGCGCCTCGGTCATACACAACGGTTGGTGGCGGGTGGCACACGGGTATTACATGGGTTCGGCATTACATGCTCCAAAACGAAAAAAAAAGAAAAAGAGCGAAAAACAAAAGCGAAAAACGACTTCCGAATAAATAAACACCGCCAAAACGGCCACTCGACCGAGAGAGCGCGTCGAGCGAACTTCAAATGGGCCAGCGTACATTTTGGCGTGTTTTTTCTTTCGCCTTTGGTAGCCTTGACCAGGACACAGGATGAGGCAGCTAAATGTCTGCTGTTTTGGGTGGGAAAAAAAGGAACCAAACCCCTCCCCCGTGCAATTCCCATTCACACACTGGGTAAATGGGTGGTTTTTCTTTCCATTTTTCCCGCGACACGCGCTAGAGCCCGTTACACAACGTCTTACACACGCGCCGGAAGGAAATTTCCCGACTTTTACTTCGACTCACCAACCGACGGCAGTGTGAAAGATGGAGTCATTCCAGCCTCGGCCAGCGGCAAAAGAAAAAAGAAAAACTCCCACGTCACGGGGGCGAGAAAAAAAAACCCCCACACAAACACAGTTGCGTGGTGGTTGGTTTCTTTTTCCACGCTAAGATGCGCGTTTTCGCGTGGCGATGGAAAGGATGGGATGAGCTTTACTTTTTTTCTTTTCGTTTTTTTTCCAAGCCTCTTCCACCTTTAGAGGGGAAATTTTGGAATGGCTCCGAAACGCACACACGTACACACATTTCAGTGGATGCTTACTCACACCACAAGCTCACCACCACGAAGGCTGTGTGTGTGTGTGTATCGTGGAACGCAACCGCGAATTGCACGGAGGGCGCATTTTTCTTTTTTTCTTTTTCACACCCCATCCACGGGGTAGTTGTTTGTTTTTCCTTTCCTCCTGTTTTTTTTTATTCACGGCCTACTCGTGCTCTTTCACATGCAACGCCACGCACGCTCAACGGTAGCGAGAGCGAGACAACTAGCTTCACATCGCGGTGCACGATGTTGGTGTTAGTGCGACCGAACGCGCGAGTTTTATTTTTCCGCCAGCGCGCGACGAAAAAAGAACGCAGTGGTGTTGGTGAGCGCACGAAAAAACGCCACCTCGCGCGTGATTCGCTGACTCGCTCTAACACCCGGCGCGAAGCACCGCCCCTTATTCCTAAACCAGCGCAGCGTTCTGTCACTTCTGTACTCTCACTCGCTCTAACACGTGGCAAGGTGGCCTCGCGCACGCTCCCGTACACGAAAGAGACCGCAAACCGGCTGCGTGTGTGCGCCGGTGGGTTGATCTTCGATGGGTTGATGTTGTTTGCGGCGCACAACGGCCACCACACGGCCACCAGTCGGATCGGAGCACTCGCCGTTGCATCTCTCGTTCGTCGTCGTCGACGCGTGAACTAGCGAGCGCCGTTTGACGGTGGCTTTTCTTTCGCGATTTTCCGCTTGCGCAATAATTTGTGTGACACATACGCGCGCGTGGCCAGCAAAGGCATCGGCAGAAACAACAACAACAACAAGCGGTTTCGCGTGACGTTTCGTTTGTGCAAAACATTTTCCACCAAAACTGCCGGTGATCGCCGGTGAATCGGAAAAACCCGTACACTCGCGTTGAGTCCGCGCAGCTTCGATCAAGTCGCCTGAAGGATGTCCGAAAGAAACACGGTGCACGGTGGATAACAGTGCGACAGTGGCGTTCCTTTGGTTGGTTGGTTGCGAAAAAAAAGGTCGGTAAAAAAAGGAAAAGGAAAACAAAACAACCGTAATACAACGCGTGCGTGCGAAGAAACGATACTAGCAAAAGCTGCGAACAGATCCGCCGAGGGAAAATCGGGTGGAAAATAATGTGCGCGATCGCTCGCCGGTGAACCAAAGCGAGTGAAGTTCGGTTCGTGTGTTGTGTGCCGGCCAAAGTATGCCACAATAGCACCCGTAGGCTGCAGCGGTCTCGTGTCTCGGCCCATCAGAAACGAAGAAAAGAAGAAAAAAGCGAGAAGCAGCCAAAAAAAAAAAACAACCCGCCCCGGTGGTTTGGTGCGGTGAAAATTTCCGGAAAACCGGAAGCGAACGCACGTTGCGCGAAGTGTGAGCTCTCGATCGATTGCGACCGACAGCAGGCAAAATAAAAATCCCGGTGAATGATTGAGACAGTGCTAGGAGATCGGCGTTCCAGCGGCTTTGCAGTAGCAGCTGAAGAGAAAACCATGTCACATTTTCCCTTCCGTGGCTCGCCATCCGCCCAGGTAAGTTGTGTCACGCAGTCGAGCGCGTGTGGTTGTGTCTCGTGTGTGGATTAAGTGGGTGAAGCGAAGGAAAGCCCCCATCTTTGGTCCTTAAAGGTCCTAGAGCAAGGTGTGCTAAATCACGTGCTCGTTCTTTCTGAGTCACTTTGCTGACTCAGACGCCATGCTATCATCGATCGAGCCTCGGCAGCCCGATTTAAAGTTAAAAAAGGCAGTTAAAATGTCGCCGGTGTTTCGAGGGAAAACTCGAAAAATCAGACTCAACAGCACCCCCGGGGGTGCCATTTTAGAAGCCCGTTCCCCAAGGCCTTTTCCCCACACCCGGAACACGTGTGATTTTGTGGGTGGAAACGGGCGAAAAAGGGCCCATTTGAATTGTGCGTAAAGCCTACCCCCAGTCTCTGGGGTGCAGTTTAGAGTCGCTGGCAGGAGCTTTACGCTTTGATTGAATCGAGGCGAATGAAATAACAGAAAAAAAACACATGCAAAACGGTTCACGTCCCCCCACAGACTCGAAACGTGAGCAAGTGTGTGTGTGTATTCAATGCGTGTGTAGGTGTGTCCTCCTGCGGAAAAGGAAGAACTTGCGTCTTATCGACAGGCTCTCGTTGTTCTTTTTTTTCCCTAACTTCCTCTGAACCGTCTGCAAAAGCGACTCTCGGTTCCGGTGGAGCGTTTCCGTTTCACGCAGGCTCTGCCAGCAGGAAAATGGCCCCGACAAAAAGCCACCGAGGGAGTTGAAAAGTATTGATTTTTTTCAAACCCACAGCCACAGCTTCGCATTTTCCCCGAGGGCACTGCGGCAGCGCGCGAATTTTATGGGAGGTTTTTTACAGGGTTTTTTTTGTTGCTATTCACCAGAATTTTTGCAAATCCGACAGACGCGAGTGGAATCGGCTCGCAAGTCGAGGCCTTTGTGTGTGGGTGGGTATACATGCCGAGGGGGGTTAGGCACATTCCTATTCACAAGGACACATGCCGAGCCCGTGTGGGTGTGACGAAGTGCATTTTCCGGGCCATTCTCAAAACCGAGGTCAATCGCGTCGAAGGGCTTTAAGTGGCGGAGAAAGAATTTTAGTTTAAATGCAAAACAAAAAAATGCCGTCCTTTCGCTCACCCTTTAAGGTGTGTCCTCTTAAAGGAGCGTAAGACAGCCATGGTTCTGTTCGCTTAATGCCTGTCGAAAGACGAAGCATTATTTCATCCCCCGGATTGGATCGATACGATACGAAATGTCCTTTTCCGCACAGGCGCCAGCTCGTGTGAATGGGTTTTCACCGTTTCAGCGCCTACTCGTCCGGTTTCAGCGCCTACTTCGCAAAACGTGACCGGAATAAATGCCGAAACGATTTCAATGCGCTTCGCTCGGTGAGCGATTCCGATTGTGGTGCTGATTTTTCACGGAATCTGGCAGAAGATTGAAGGCCGGAATTGTTGTGGCGAATATTTTTCTCGAAAAATTCGTTGGAATTGGGTTGAGGAAATAGTTTAAGCATTCCTTTCTGGCGAAGGCTTTATTGCGTTGTACCCAAACTGGATTATCTCGTTAAGCCTCAAATGCCCTGCCACAAATGATTACAAAAAGAAAAGCGCGCGTACACGCGTCACCAACGCTGATTCAAAATGCATTTACGTAAAACGCAAGCTAGATCGGTACAAATTGTGCAACAACCTCGCAGACAAAGGCCCCAATTAGCTAGCCCGAAAAATGGCGTGTAAAATTAAGGCCGACATCAGGAAAAAAAGCTTCACCAAAATACACGGGCGAATTTCGGCCCCGATTTTTCGCAACCTCCGTTGCGTTTATCGTGGCATTGCAAACTTCTCTCGCGCGTCGCCTCGGCGGACATAAATTAACCAGTTTGCTCATCTTTAACGCGCGATTGCCAGATTTACAGATCAGCGTTGGTCGTTAATCACCACTGGCTAGGGGGTGTTTGTGAACAACGGTCGATATAAGGCGCAAGGTGTTAATTAAAAACTGTTATCTCTCACTCGTTTGGCTCCATTTGCAACGAAAATCATTATCATTGTTCGCTGTCGCGTGTATTGCGTCGTGGCATTTCATCGAACACGGATTTTCCTCTTCTCCGGTGCTGCACCGAATCCGGTGTTGGAAAACCTTGTGGAAAACCTTGTGACTATCGTCGGGTTTTTGTCACCAGCGGAAAAAGAAGCTATTCCACTCCACCGACCAACTCGCTCGATTTCTCGCTGGTAATAATTCTTCCCGCATGTTGCTCGCTGGCAGTAAACTAAACTCCAAAAAAAGTTAAATAATTTCAGCACGCCTGTCGCTCGTTTTTAATTTAATGCCTACCTAGAGAAAACTTTGCTCCAAGCTTGTTCCACCTTCCGGCGTCCCTCGGGGTATTAATCAACTGCTACACAAATGAGTCCGCTTCTCCGAAAAAGGGCCATCGGCAGTTCTCGGTTCCCGTAAGCAGGCCCTTTTTGCCAGCAGATTTGGGCCACGACAGAACACGGCCCACAGTCGGGGTCGCTAAACTTTTCCCATTTTACAAGTGATACACTTGTTCTGCGTAGTTTGCATAAGATTCATTCAGGGCGAGACCATCCGTGGAGCTTTTTCCCGGGGCAACCAGAGCACCACATTAAAAGCAAGTAGCTGTGGAATTAGCAGAAAACGCGAAGTCCTCCCATTCCGTTGTTGAACAGGCGAAGGGCGTGGGTCCGTTTAGTCGTCCCTTCCAGCACCCGCGGGTGCCGTAGCATGGGAGCAATGTTTTACATTTTGCATAATTATCAGCATTATTAGTGAGCGAAGAAAACTGCCGGCACCGTTTGCTGCCGAGCAACCGAGCGTTGTGGTGAGCCCCTGTTATTATCGAGCGGCTCTTGCACGCTTAACGCCCACGTAAAATCAAGACATATTCTGCAGCAGTTCTCTTTGATTCATTCGTGGCTTTTCGTGGCCCACCACAAAAGACAAGCCCACGAG
Organism: Anopheles nili; assembly: GCF_943737925.1. NCBI lineage: Eukaryota > Metazoa > Arthropoda > Insecta > Diptera > Culicidae > Anopheles > Anopheles nili. Next base: position 44,031,904 of record NC_071292.1, read on the forward strand.
AAGGCAATGTCTTGAGACAAGTCCCATACCCCCATTGGTGTTGGGAAGAAAAGCGTTGGAACGCAACAAATCCTTCCGACGGTAATTTGAAAGGTGACGCAGTAAGCCATGGAACAGAGTTTTGCGAGCAGTTATGGCGAATGAGAGGAGTTTGTTTTTTAAAATTTACTACACAAATAAATTCTTGTACTTTATGGTGCATTTGGAATGCTTCAAAACACCCATTTGGTTAACAACAAGCACGAAATTGAAACAAAAATCACATGCCAAGCGAAATTTGTATCACTCGAGCTGGTGTCATCCACGCGATCCCGCCAGGAATCAGATTAATTACAGTTTTACCCAAACCGGCCCTCGGCATTTTCCAAAGCCCAGCCTCCAGCAGTGGCCCAGTGAAGTAACAAGTAAAGTGTGCCGTGGGTGGTAAATTGTAGGGGCGGTCCCGGTCTCCGGGTGATACTTTAATTTAGTGCCCTTTTTTTTCGGGTGGGTGGGCTTGGGATTCAGTTTTTCCTTCTAAACCGTGGACTCGGTCGCTCGAAAAGAGGCTGCTGCCTTGCTTTAATCAAATGCCACCGAGCCAACGAATCAGCAGCAGTGTGAGTGAACTGTGTGTGTGTGTGTGTTTGATCTCAACCTTGTGTATGTGTGCCATGAATGTGTGTGCTCTTTCCGGGACTCAAAGACGGTGACGGTGTGAAATAATCGATTTTGACTTTGGGAATGATTCCCGCACGCAATAAAACGCAACCAATAGACCCATCCCAAGTGTATGTGTGTGTGCGTGTGTGTGTGAGTTTCGGATGGAGCACCTCCTCAGGGTCTTTCACAAACCCCTCACCAACCCCTTGAAAAAAAACCACAACATAAGTCCATCTGTGGCGCAGTCTTGGTCCAGCTTCTTCAGCACACTTGAAAAGGGAGGAGGCCTTCGTTTAAACTTAACTTGACGTGTATTATGATAACTAAATTTACGAGCTACGAATCTTGCCTTCGATGAGCCGTTCAAGTTGTCCCCCCCAGCGGCCACCCTTCCAACGAGAGAACTGATTCGTCTTGCGTCTTCGTCAGTGCGCGCAAATACCGTAGCAAGGGTATACCAAACGTCGTCACCTACGTAGGACGTCTTGAATCCCGTGAGGGGCTGGCGTTACGTTGTGGCAACAGTTCCAGTGTGGAAAAGAAGCTACAGAGAAGAGGGCGCACAAAACGCGGCCCAACCTCCATCCGGCCAGGCGCGTAATACATTATCGCTGATGAGTTTGTAAATGGTCCAGAAAATAGAGCTGTACCTCGAGAGGAGCTGATTCCCTCGCCTTTTTTTTTCCTGTTGTTGTTGAAGCAACCAACCTCTCGGTGCGCATTCCACATTCGCTGGAATTCCCCTACCCTAGGGGCCTTTGGAGCACCAAAGCTACAATAGCGCATTAATAACGTGTGTGAGCGCGCGTCAGGTCTTCTCCCCAAAAAAGGGTGGGCTTCAATGACATTTCGGTGGTGAACCGATCGCTTTTTGAAGATGGGTGGGAAAATGCCGTCGTTTTCTTTCTTCTCCCATTCCCTGTTGCTTTCCCGAAAGGTGCCCATCACCTGCCCAGGGACACTCGAACCAGGCATCCTCTTGGACGTTGGACTTTAAAGCTTATACACGCACAAACCCTCTAGCGGCCCTCTAGCGGTGGACAAAGGCAACTACGCGCGATCGTCGACTCCATTACACTCCGCTCGATCGCCGCGATTTAAAAGAAATGTTTTTTTTCCACCTCAAGAAAAAAAAAACCCCCCACAAATCGAAACAATGCGGCAACAAACCACCAAACGCGTCTTTTGAACGGCTGAACGGCTGTTGCTTTCCGAAAAGCCTCTTCCGAAAGCGAACGGGGGGAGTACATCTTTATTACCCGTGCGCGAGGTCTCTGGTCCACTTGAAGCTGTATTTAATTACCTCCTGCTCCTTGCTGTGGACGGTGGATTTTGTTATTGGCACCAAGGCACCACTTCGCGTGCTAATAGTGTGTGGTTCATGTGGGCTCATGTGTGCGGAGAAGCGAGTGATTCGACCGAACGAAAGAGTGCCCATTAGCGGGCTCGTAATGGGGGATTGTAATTCTTATTGAAATTTTATGTTAATGGTCTTCAGCTCTTCAGCCAACCTCGAGCTTCAACTGAACTCGGTTGCTGGCCGGTGGCTCGATCGAAACACGATCAATAGACGGACGCGATCGGCTTGTTAACCCAAAATGGAGCCCCATTCTTTTCACTCGAGCATCGTGCGTGAAGTGATTGAGTGAGATGCACACGCACGGTTACGCATCTTACGCCAGCCGGGGATCTATGTTGAGAGCGCCAGTGAGGGAATGTTCGAATGAATTCGGTGGTTTTGTGGCAATTCGATTGACTAATTTGTCAGCAAACGGTGTTGCACAAAGCAGCTCATTTTACGGGTGGGGGTGCGTTTTTCGAAATTGGTCTGCTGGCGGCTCCATAATAAAACCATCGAATAAAGTCACATGGAGGGCCACAAAAAGAGCAAGGTTTCATTGATTGAAAGCACCAAAGCAGCCCTCGAGTTCTCGATCAAGCGATCGAGCAACAAAGTTCGCGAAAACCGGCCCAGGGCGTTGTGTAAACAAGCTTCACTTGTTCGTTTCAGAAGTGGACGACTATTTGTGGCACGTAAAGTCGCATGTTGCCTGGCTGTTAGTACTTTTTGTTTTGTTCGCGTTCTCGACAACTTCAGTCAACGAAAACATCGAACGTTTATCGAACCTACGTGCAAGGTTGATGGGGGGATTTTTTTTTCGTGTGTGTGTGCAACGGAAGGTCCGACGGTGCGCGATCGCGATCGAAAAACGATCACTGGTTTCGATTTACGCTCGCGTATCGAGTTTCCTTCCTTTTGGGGGCCCATTTGAAAAAACAGTTTCTTCCGACAGCGAGGAAAATCCGACCGGATATGGTCAATTGCACCACCTGCACCTGGGGGGAGCGGTGGTTATAAAAGCGAAAAATTGCAACTATCGTGGGTTGAAAAAGAAGAGCAAAAATCCCTTACACTGCACGGAAACCCTGGCCAGGTGGTGAGTGTTGTCGAGCCGATTGAAATTCAGCTACCGGTTGTCGTGCGGGAAGCTAACACACGTCAGCAGAAGGCGCTTGAATTGAACTTGGGAAATCATCAAATAGACGGGAGGAGAGAGAAAAAAAATGCGTTTTGAGGACCCAAACAGGCTGGAAAAAAAGTAGAAGTTCCATCGTGCGATAAACCCACCAAAAAGGCAACCGAGAAAAAAAAAGACGCCAGCTAAAAATTGGTGTATTGGCGCGGAAATAAAATTGAAGCAATCGACAACACAACAACGAAAAACAGCAAAGAAACAATCATATCTGCAGGATGTTCAATAAAACGAAATACTACTATAAAACCTGGGGCAAGAATAAAACCAAAACAATTTAGCAGACATAAAAAGAAACCGCTTGTAGAGAGAGAAAAAGAGAGAGAAGAAGAAAAAAAGAAGCCCGCGTGTGTGTGACTTGTGCAGTCGCCGGGACAGTGCGAGGCAGGAAATAGAAAGGAACACAAAAAAACCCCAAAAGAAGCGTGATGATGCATAGCGAACAGGGACAAGCAAGGATAATAAAACAAAACCAACACAAACGCACACACACACACGGGTGGGTCGAATAATCCCTCCCACTCCCCAAACAGTCCACCAGCAACCATCGTCAGTGGGATTGGCCCGCGAGAGGAATGAAATTGATTACTCATAAATTACGATAAATTGCCAAATAATTTCCGGTGTATGTACTTCAATTGTTCGAGCCGTTGTTTTTGGTAATTTTTTTTGTTTTTTGAAATGGCCGACGATCGGCACCGACTCCGCGCGTACGAAACGAAAGGGATTGAAGTAATAAAAGCCATGCCCAGTGCCCAGTTTGAGCGGTTTTTTTAAGGGAGGAAAATAAAAAAAAAGTTGATTAATACGCAAAAAATACTTTCGCGGCGGTATTTACTCGACAAGCGATCGTTCGCAGGACCGACACAAATAAATATCGAAATTGGGAAATAGAACAGCGTGAGGAGGGAGAAAAACGTGTGTGTGTGCGACATCGAAACGATATAAATAATTAAGGGCTGGATTTTTCACAATCAAAAGAGACACAAGAAAATAATGCGTACACAAACAGCATTCCACCGATTTCTAACACGCATGCGCCAAAAAAAAAGAAAAGAAATAGCTCCAAACCCCCTTTAATTCATTGTTCGAATTTATGCAAAACTGAAAACACACACGCGCGGCTTTTTATTTTATTTTTTTTACACGAAGCAAAAGTGTCACAAGCGAGAAACAGCAATCAGTGGTGGAAAAGTAAACCTCTTCGAGGGCGCTTCCATCGGCGCTTGCTAGACCAAACAACGAGGCTGTATTTTTCTCTCTCTCTCTCTCTCTCTCTCTCGCTCCATGCCGGGATCGAAGCATGCTGGGAATTAATGCCAGCGCATTAGCGCACCGAATGCGGCTACGAGACAGGAAGAAAACGGAACTCGTCCGTTTTTGTGCTGACGTTTCGCTTGCAAGCGCCCAAAAGGGTCGCACAGTCGGCAAAGTCGACAAACAGCAACAACACCAGCAACACCAAAGGCAACAAAAAAACAAGTCGACATCCGGACGGAAGTGCCCGATCGGGAGGAAAGGGGTGTACAAATTAAACTACATACGATCGGTCGGTAGGACATGGTTCGCTCGTTTAGTCAAAACACGACCTGGAAAATGATTCCTTCGCATCTGTGCCTATTTCTACGCCGATGTGGAGCTCGAATCGATCGATCGTGTGGCTTACTTTTGGATCGGTCTTTTCGTGTTTACCGCTCGAAATGTGTCACGATCACGATCCGAAAAAACAGCTACAATTTATTGTTTAATTTGCAAAACCCCGCTCAAGCGTGTGGTGGTGGTGTAAAAAAAAAAACAAACCAAAAATATCGAGGCAACTCTTGTGCGCTCGCTGTTTACAACAAATAAGCAAACTGCGGGCGTTGGGGAATTTACTTCGATTTGGGTAAATAAATATGACGAAAGCGAGCGAAGGGTTTTTGAACAAATATTTTTGCCATTATTCGCTTGCGTGCTTGATTGATGAATGAATTTTTGACAGTTTATGGGACTTTGATGAGTCGTCAACCAAGTGCGCTCGAGCGCCGATTCATGGCTTCTTGGCTTCTTCCAGAGCCTCACTGTCCCCCGGGAGTACGTGGGAAACAATGGTCCAATCTCACAATCACGTTCCCCGTCATTAGCTAATTGTGCATTCTCCGCTCGTACACGATCGCCGATGAGTTTCGGGTTGGGGTTTGGATGACACACATCGCAACATTATCAGCATAAATACCAGCTGTGCCAGGTGATCGACCATCCCATACGCGGAAAGATTTATGAAACCCGTGCTCTGGGATGTCGTGGCCAAAAATTGAAGCGCAAGCAACGCGACATCGCGATCATTCCCACGCCAAGATTTATCGAAACCGGTGCAATATCGCACATTAGCGTCCATTAGAATCGACTTAACGAATCGTCAGCCGCGGCTTTTTGTCATTTTCTCCACGATTCCTGCCGGTGCAAGGAGGTTCCTTTTTTCTTCGGGGCGTTTCTGCGGGACACAAGAACTCGCTCTCTCTCTCTCTCCTGATTTCGTCGCGATCCTCGTTGATCGCTATTCCGCGTTCGGTGGCGGCTGATCTTAAAATCCACATCGAAAAAAAAGAAAACAAACGGAACAAAAACCCCAGACCCCAACACGAACCGGCTCAACTTAGAGAGAGAGACCCCGTTTAGAAATGTATCAAATATCGCTGATTACCTTTTTCGGGTCTGGCCGTTTTTGTTGTTGTGTTGCTGTTGTTGTCGTTGTTGTTCCTCGTGTTGCCTGTCGGAGGGTGTTTTTTTTTCTTCTCCACCTTGGCGGCCGGCTCGCTTTTGGGGCGGTTTCTTCGTGGAAGAACGCGACCGTTTGCCGTGTTGAAAGGCGATCCAGATTCCTCAAATTGATTGCTTATGGGGTTCATAATTCTTCACGCGTCGCCGGGGTGGTGGTCAGGTCCTCACGGAAGGGCTCCCCCGTCGTCGGCCAGGAGCAAAGGTCCACCTCGGGCCATTCGCGCCTCGTGAAACAAAAGGAATGCTTTCCTTTTTTTTTCTTCTTTGGTTTGCTTGTTCTCGTGACTGGCAACACGAACGCGTGGTGAAGGATAAGGAAGAGAATAAAGACCATGTGTGGGAGAGAGAGAGAGAGAGAGAGAGAGAGTGAAGTGGGGAGGGAAGAAAAACAGATGGTTGATTTCAATTTACACCTTTGTCATCGGCTCGAAATGCAAAAGGCACAAAACGGCCACGAAACGAAACCGAAACGTGGTAATTTGGTCACCTATTTGGCAGCTGAGACCCTCGGAGGGTTGACGTGCGTGCGTGTGTGTGGCTGTTTTTTAACCATCTCTAGCGCGATCACCCCTCAAAGAAACCCCCTCACCACCGTGCCCAGAGCTCCATGCCTTTGCGTTGTATCTATTCAGGGAGTGCGTCTTTTGCGCCTTGTTCCGTTCCAGCAGCGAGCGATAACTCGAGATTGATGAGCTTTTCCGTTTGACGTTTCGACTGTTTGCTCGAAACGGACGCCGGGATCGGGGCCGAAAGGATCGCATCGGTGACTGGAGGTTGGCTGCGATCGCATCGCGCGCTGCTTTTGTCAAGGGCAATTAGCACGGAAATTTATAGCTTTCCTTCCCGTTCCAGGGTCGTGCCGGCCTGCGTGGTGTTTAGTTTGCACAAACCCCCTCTTCGCGTTCTCGCGTCTGGCGTGTGGTTTGGAAATGTAACGAATTAAAAACACACACACGAAAGAAAAAGGCAAACACACCCGTTTTTTGTCGTTGTTTTGCAGCCCAAAAACATCAAACTGACGTTAGATCGAGCGTTTGGCCGTGCCGTTCGTCGATTGTGACGCGTGTACTAAGTGTCACTCGCGAGCCGCGTTTACACTGTCGAGTTGCAGAGGCGAATTAATCGATTTTTAGTAAAACCTTCTGGTTTTTGGGAGTCTAGCGCTAGCGAAATGAGCCACGGACTGCCGGTTATAAAGCGATGACATTTACACGTCATTCGCATTATTTTTAGCTGGTGCTTTCTTGTTCCTAACCCCTGCTCATGGGGCTCTTTCTTCGCTATTTGTGAACAATATTTTCGCACAAACGGGAATGGAACAAAAAACCCGCGACGCATTCTTGCATTTTCTCCAACGAAAACAAGCCGACGAACAAAACTGAACAAACGGCTCGAAAGGGTGTTTTCCCATCTGGTGGTAGGCATTGGCATTTTAGTGCAAAAAAAAACTCGATGAAGTTTGCTTTTTTTATCGTCATTCCCGCACACTCTCTCTCTTGCGTCTTGGGTGACCCTCACGCGCATTAGCATTATGCATAATGCGTGCCCCGATGCAGTTGCACTTCGGTGCAGCCGCCGCTGGTCATTCTTTCGTGCGTTTTGCCGATTGTAAGTACATTAACAGTGTGCGGGTATTATTTCTTATTTTTTTCGCTCGCTCACTTGCTTGCTTGCTTGCTTGTGCCCACGAAGCGCACACCGGCGGCGGCGGCGTCATGTAAGAATGAAAACACTTCTTGAGGCCGCGATAGTTGCACCGCATTTTCTAGTACCACGATCGTGATCGTGCGGCGAGTTTAATTAACACGTTTATTGTATATAATTAATATTAGACTGCCGGGCTGGTCGAACAATGTACAGCAATAAATTTTAACAAGTAATGGCATGGCGTGATTGTTCGAAATGCTTGAACAATCATTTCGAACAATCACTGCTTCAGCGTAGCGGATCACTTACCCCCGTCCGAAGATGGTCTCAGTGTCCGTGGTAGCGATTGCGACGTGTCAGCAAAAGCGTTTCCGGCGTTGTCTGTCTGCCGATTGCGCGATCGATCGTACATCGTACCAACAGACCCCAAAAAAGGGCCACGATCCCTTGTTCGGTGTTCACCGTCACCGCGTTTGGCACCCATGGCATCAAAGGTGAAGGGCTACTCGAAAGACACACCAAACAAGCATGGGTCCCTTGTGACATGCGGAATTGAATCGTAATTAGTGCCAATAAAAATTGCTTCATACGAGTGCGCATCCCGCGCGGTTAGCTTCCGCCATGTACAGCCATGGCTGTCCCGTTCCACAACCAACCGAGGTGGTTTATGATGGCTTTATTACATTGCCTTCAACGCGGCGTAATTGAGTCTCGCACGTAAACCCTTTTTCCGAATGTGCAAACACCCGCGAGCGCGCGCGCGATCGCGCACACGCCGGTTTCTGACGTGAATCGGAAGTGCTCGAAAACCACCAAACCGCGAGCCAAAAGCGAACGAGCGGTGGCCCTTTAGCCTTGTGGTGGATGTTTTGCCTCCCAATCCCCCCTTTTTTTGTTGTTGCTTTATTAATCGCGGGTGTAATCGATAGCACACGGCACCGAATGTTAAGAAGCAGTGCCGATCGCGCTTCCGTTGGCTTCTGTGGTACGAAATTCTAACGTGCGAGCGAAATCCATGTCGTTTTGGCTCAGCTCGTAAGGGCCTCACCTCGTAATGGGTCGCATTCACGCACGTAACCGGGAGCCCTTTTGAAATCAAGCATACGATCCAACCAGACATTCCGTCCGCTAAGGGTAGCGATAAGTGAAGCAAGAAAAAGAAAAATAAAATAAAGATACCCAACAACTTCTCGAACGACAAGAAACGCATCAAGACGCGAACCGCGCGAACATGCACTCTTTGCGGGGTTTTTGCTGCTATTCCGCCCTTTTCCGAACAACGATGCCGGTGGTGTTACATTGCGGTGATCAATCATTTCACGGTTACCCGCCAAGACGCCCGACCAAAACTGAGAGAGAGAAAAAAAAAACCGGACCCACCGAAGGCAAAGGCTTCCGGTTCACGGTTTTTCACAGCGACAACACCAACCAACGACACAAATTGACACAAACCACCTTTTTTTGCCGCTGGGCTGACACATTGTTATCGTGTGGGCCGCCCATTTTTATTTCGCTCCTATCGGCGGTCCCGGCTCACGTGAACGTGTCAAAAGCATATCTTAATGCAATACGTTATGCTGATGATGCCCCCGGTTTGGTTTGCTGGCGGCAGATTCTGCTGCCTTTTTAGATGGGTGGCTCTCGGTGTGTGTGAGTGTTTTTCCGGGCCACTCTTTCAGGTCTTCGGGTTGTGTTTGCAGAAAAAAAAACGCACTTTCCCACACGCCGGCACCTGGAGCAACCCATCTGTATCAGGCATATTTGCACCGTTTTGAGCTGAAGAGGGGAAAAAAAATGCGCCCTACGTCCTAATCCTGTCGGTTGTAATGGGAGTTTTGCGGTCTCTCACTCCATTGCATTCTTTGGCATTCTCACTGCCCTTAGTGTGTGCGTGCGCTTGCACTAATTTCATAATTACACCGACCACCGCCAGGAACGGAGCCACCGATGGAACGAGTTAATTGACTTTCAAGTGAACTATTTGAAATTCATGCTGCCCCGGGCAACGCGCGCACACATTGACTGCCTTAAAAGGTTTCCCGAATTAGCTTATCTTATCGCAAATGCAGTGCTCCCAGTTCCTAGCACACGGCCGGGTATCCCTTGCCCGGGAAACCGGCTCCAAGAAAGCCCGCGTGACACTCGCGGCTGGGCGAATGATGCTGCAGGTTAGAGCCGCTTAGGGAAGCGTGAAATGGAAGCGTTTGTAATTGCATTACCTCATCGAGTCGCGATTAGCGCGAGCACACAACATTATTATTATTATCCGCTGGCAACGCTGCCATCAAAGCGATCAAAGTCGGTCAGCAAAGCGTTCGCGAGCGGCGCTAATCTGCGCCTACTAATGTGCCTTCATTTTGACATCGACGGCTCGCGGTTTACAGTTACCACTTCAATTCGCCACGGTTAAATGGCCACTAACGGGGAAGCCGGGTACTTTCGATGTTTTACAATGGGTGGCGTTGGTTCGTGCGTTGCGTAAGGTGCATAATTTTCGAAACGCTACTCTCGGGAATGGAAAAAAACAGCACCTACGGAAATGAAATGAGAGCTTTTACATCTGCAACTACCCCACAAACACTGGCTGGCCGGTCTGTACTCGATTTGCGCTCACGATTTATGCTCGCAATCAGTGATTTTATTGCGATCGAACCACAAAACCGGTTGCCGGTACGGGGTTAATTTGTAAAACATTCTTGTCACCCGACCAGTTCCGCCGCCGTTCCTTGCGATCGCGCGATCTCTCACGCACGGAAAGCAACGCTTCATTATTTCGCTGGCGGTCTTCGAGACGCTTTTCCTGCCGGGTTTCCGAAAAGCCCCGTGCGTGGTAACGCAAAACCGCGAGCTGGTTTTAGATCGATCGAAAAACCCGCCCCAACCGTTGCGTCAGCCTTATGGTCTCACTTTCAGCGGTGCGCAGTTTTGGGCTAATTTATTGCACGGTGTCTTTTCGGACATTTTTCTTTTTTTTTTGCTCTCTTCTCTCCGTATGCTTTTGGCGTCTTCCGTCCAGCGACGGACTGCACCAGACGCGCTTGATGTGACATTTATTTGAAAGTTTAAGTGGACTGACCACCCTACGAGGTCCGCCGCCGGGTGATGACATTCTGACCTTTCGCGGCATTTCGGACCCATTTCGGCGCCGTCCTGTTCGCGCGGGTCGTTTTATTTAGCCCACCAAACGGAGAAAAATAGAAAAAAGGGCCATTTGATTTACGAACACACGCCTGTGTATATCGGGGTTGGCAGGAAGCAAAATTTAGAAGCGGCAAAACAAAAAAAAAAACCATGTGACTACGGAAGCACTCGCAACTGCAGCGAAACCCGCATTAACACCGTACCGGGCGGTTGCATTTTCTTCACTCAACTTCTCTCGTTTCTTTCGCGTTACAATTTTTTAATGTTTTCTTGTTGCTAGTTGTCACTTTTATTATGTCTGCGCTTGCTGGAGTTTCGTTTCCCGGTTTTTTTTTCGCCCTCCTCCCCAGAAGCGGCCACCAAAACGGATGCATTCGTTGCACCTTTTTTGCAATTCCGATCGAGCAGGGGGTGTGTGTGTTTGCGGGCGCATTTGTTCGACCACAGCGACCCCGATCGAATCGTTGGTGGAAAAATGTGTGGATTAGCAGCGGGCACACAAAAGGGACGGTAATCGATTTACTGGCCGGGTTGTTTTCTCCCTCCATCGATCGATCGATCGATCGATCGCCTGGTGAAGTTCCGCACACCGGAAGTATTAATATTTATGGCAAAGCGCAACTGAGCCTGAAGGGAAGTGGAACTGAGCACAACACGGATCCGACACGATTTCGAAGCGTAGCAATCGCTCCGAAGCCCGGGTTTGGTGGTGGATGAAAAATTGGGCCTATTTCCGCCGATCGTCGATCGAAAGCGGGTGTCACAGTGGTGGTGGTGGTGGTTGGGTTCTATCATAAATAAAAAATGTTGTGACAGCTCCAGTTCTGAGGGAGAATGAATTATAATCACATTAAAGTCCATCACCATCAAGCTCGCACCGAAACACCGTGGCACGTGAGTTTTGTCCCTTTTCTGTGCCACGGCAGGACACAGCGTTTGTCCTTCTTTTTTTTATTTTTCGTCCTGCAAACGGACCCCGGACAACCGGTGCCCTGGAGGTCAGAGGACAATTGAAAGGTAAAACCAACAGAAGAGCGAAAAACCACAAAAACTATCTGTCTTTTGTCAGCACCAGCGGCTCGACGCTCGAACACCGGGGAAGTGTTACAAATGCAATGGGCCAAGCGAGCGGAGCACGTTGTAAAGGACAAGAAGAAGAAGAAGAAGAAGAAGAAGAAGAAAGAGAAGTGAAAAAAGGACGAAACCCCCGGGAACCCCGGAAAACCGAGTGCTTATGCTTAGCGCGGGATAATAGCCCGTAGGAAAAATAACACACATCATTGCCTAAGCAAACAAAAGTCAAGCCAACTGCCGCTGCCGCAAACACGCAAGCCGAGTGAGTCCTGTGCCGGGGAGTGTGTCCTTTCCCTTTTGCCCCCTTTTTCGGGTTTGCGGAACAGGATGTTTATCCTGTTTGCGGTGTCGGTGCGAAAGGGCCCCGCGGGAGATGGTCTCGGAAAAATCAGTTTCTTAATAAATATTGATGAACGGCACCAAAAGGGGCACCATATCCTTTCGCACGGTCGATGGCGGTGGCTTAAAGGGAGAGATTTTAATAAATGATTCGTATCGTATCGAGTTTCGGGGGTGATCCTTTTGCTGAAGCCTTCGGTAAACACAGCTTGCCGGACGAACGGACGGACGAACGGACACACAAAACGGTGAGAGATTCGTCCTGGACAGGGCAGAGAAACCGCAACCGAGGCGAAAAAGGTGTCGAAACTAATGTCACACTTGATCGGAACTGACGTGCGAAAAAGGATAACACCACCCACCACCCCCTATGTGAGGTGAGGTGTGATCGCGTCCTGATGGAGCCAAGCTCATCGCAAGGATACGCAGGCCCATCATTTATTATCCTTTCGGGTTCGTGTGGGGCGAGAAAGGCGTATTATTTATGCCGGTTCCAAGCCGACAATAATGTATCCTTCGAGCGGGCTTTTTTTTCTTTATTTCGCCCACCACCCGAAGTCGTTGACAACCCGCCGGGGGAGGAGTGAGTCGATAAGAGGCGTCATTTCGCTGAGCAAAAGAAAAAAGAAGAGGGTAAACGAATACAACACCAGACCGCGCATTCGTCAGCACACCATTCGTCGGAGTCGCATTTCCAATGTAAATATTAATATTAATAAAATATTACATTTTATGGTTCGACGAAATTTATGTCCATTTTCGTTTGGCTTTCTGCTCGTTCTCGCTTTTGTCTTTCGGCCCGCCCCGGTTTATATGTGAGCCTTTTCGGGCAAGGAATGTTTGTGGGCAAGAAACAAAAACAAACAACCCGCCCGCGGGAAATGATGCGAAGTCGCGCGAACGCCTGCACGAAGATTAAAGAAGGTGGCAAAACCCCATTCGTAGGTGTAGGTAAGACTGTTTGATATAACTTTTATACGGCCGTGGAATAAAAATGAAACGCTTTTTATTGCCACCAAAAACCGGTGCACGGGAAATCGCAATCGCCCTCTCCACCTGGGCGGTTGGTCATCTGCCGCATGCTTGCATGCTTTTTTTGTTGCGTTTCATTTCACACAGGATGGCCCTTAAGCCGTGTCGGCACAAGGCGACTCCATATATCATTCGCAAAAACCATCCGGCGTGTTGGCGGGGGCGACATCAAACTTCATTCCTTTCGACCTGTCGTCCTGTCGTTCTGTCGTTCTGAGCTCCAGAAAAAGGACTTCGGAAGGGAGTGTCAGCAAAGTCCTGCACACTTTATCATCGCGCTCGCAGTCCTTTCGTTTGCCATCATCGACGTGATTATTATTATTGCTATCATCATTATCATCGCCATCTCCCGGGTTGGCATCGGTGTGAGTGAGTCCCTTTTTGTTTTGCCCCACGGTGCCAGGACATCTCACATCCAATCACTCACACCGTATCGTTTGAATCGCACATCCTTGGCATATCCTCATGAGAAAAAGGGAGAAACCCTACGTTTGGTCACCGCCCGGGGGGGTTTTTATTGTTTATTTATGGAAAATCTGTTTTCCTTCGTTCCGGTTTAATGTGTTTATTAGCACCGCAACGCGTTCGGGTGGTTTAGCGTGCTTCGGGGGGGTTTTTTTCGCAGCCTCTCTTTCGAAATTCGGAAATCATCCGTCGTGATCTTTCGTTATATGGCGCCCGGATTGGTGGGACAAAAACAAAGGGTGACAGACCGAGAAAATTACTCACAAAAAGGGACGAATCGTGACGTGAGAACGGTCGGTTACGCTTCGAGGCTCTTGACCTGACTCGTTACTATTATATTTTCCCGGGATTTTTGGGTGTTTCGGGCGTGCTCAAGAAGTGTTTTTTTTTTCGAGGAAGAACTGAAGGCAATTTTCGAAAGCCATGACGAGCGCTAGACATCGATGAGTTCGCCCAGATGCTACCGAATCATTACCCTTTCAGATCGGCGCATTCATGCGTTTCGAATGTGGTGATGGGTATAATAAAAAATAGCGGACCCGGCTAAATATGCCCGCCCGAGTTGACCTTTTCCCGCGTGTAAGCCACCGTTTGAAACCCCCCCCCCCCCCCGTCGTCAGCCAGATTAAGTAGTTAAACGCGGCCTTGCGACTCGAGCAGCTTCGCGGGCAGCAGAACAACAAACAGCGCTCAAAATCGAACGAGACACTGTTTATTGTGTTATCGGTCGTTTTATTGGGCTTGTTTAGAGGTAGGAAGAGAAAAAACGAGCAACAATCGATGCGATCGCTTCCAACGCAAGATCGCTCCTTTCTCCGAGCTTTTTTTTTTTTCTTGTTACACACATGCAAATGGGAACAACAATCTGGCGATCAAACGCAAAGCCTACCATCAACGGATTATTATCGGATCGCTGGCCGGCCAATAAAGACCGGTTATGTCCTCACCCGGGACCCGGAGGATCCTCCGGGTGCGTCTCCAACCTGCGAGACTGGGAGGGAAATAAATTTCCCAATCCCACCGACCCCGGGTTGTTATTCAAATAAGCGGCCTCGCGGCCGAGCTGAAGCCCTCTATGGTTGTCCTACGGATCACAGCGAAGGCGCGCGCGCGATCACGACGAAAGGTGAGCTGGGTATTAGATTTTCATCAAAAAAAAAACCTCCCCAAACGTCCCCAAACAACCTCTCTTTGCCCCGTTTGGGGAGAAGATTAATACCGCTAATGGTCATATTTTATGGGCCACTCGGCGAGATCGACTCGATTTTTATCGATCGCTTCTAAGGCGTCTATCGAGCGCTCGAAAAGCGCGGTCCCTGGTGCGGGTGTAATGGCTCACTCCCGGTCCCCCTGATTATGCCAACTGTCGATGATGATGATGATGATGATGATGATGGTGATCATGATCGAGCCCGGCTAACTAGCAAACCACCATAACGCGGTTTACCGTTTATCGACCGGTGGCGAATGTTTAAAACCGATGTTGGTATTAATTTTATCGATCGTTTTTTTCTCTCATTTCGCCGCTCTTTGGGATATGGGAGTTGATGTACATTTCTTTTTTTTCTTCGCCTCGCTGGCTCCGTGGGCGCTGGGTTGGGCTGAGCGGGCCTGACTCGTAAAACGTCGGTAGCCTTATTTGCTGTTAATTTATGATCGTGTAATGCATAAATCAAGGCCTTTCGGAGGGCCACCGATGGTCGCCCATTTTTTTTTTTGGTTTTTCCATCACGCCCCGTTACCCAGCGATCGTGGTCAAAATATTAGACACAGCGCATTTGGGACTGCTTGAAACAAGGAGAACCTTGAAGACACACACACGCACACGCATCCGTCATTCCATATTCTTTCTTTTCTTCCGGCGTGCTGGAAGGCACAGGCTTCACGCTTGCGTCATACTCGTCAGCTCCGGTAAGCGAGCGGTTAATGCGCACGGGACATGACACTGGTTGTTAAAACTTTGATTAATTAATAGGCTTTCACGTCGACCGTTTCACAGTTAGCACACGTTGGGTTCGGTGTGCGCAAACCCCCCGTGTTACAGGGCTCCGGTATCCATGAGTTGAATTTTTTTTTTCTTCCCCCAACCACGAACTGAAGTCATGTCATGTTGTAAGCCGCTGGCGTCAGTTTCTCGTCTCCCCAACGCCAACCGGCGTATTGTTTTACAATTGCAAACTAATCCGCAACTGGCGTGTGCACACACAAACACACACCCTCCTGGGGGGGTGGGCTTGATCACGATGGGGGTTGTAATAAATACAACCCACCCACCCACTCGAGTCTAGGGGCTTGAGAATGCGAGATCGTTGCTACCAAGTTGCTGCTGCTGCTGCTGGTTGGTTGGTTGGTTGTTTGTTCCCTCGCTTAGTCAGAGCAAATCGATGTAATTGAAGTCTGCACGAAGCTGCACGAGAAACCTATCACTCTCGTGTGTGTGTGTAAAGGGTCGGATGGCCCACCCACCCACCCAAGGGGTGGTGAAGGGATCGAGAGCGCCTCGAAAGTGACCTCGAAAAGTAAGTCTTCTGTCTGAAATCCGACACGCATTTGGGGAAAGGCTACAAAACGCCCCCATCCCAGCTAAGTCGCGTCCGAAAAGGGGTTTTGACGAGTGGTGGCCATTGGGCTGTGAGTTTTTCTAAACTGGGGCGATGGTCTTTTTTTTTTGTGTTGCACCCTCCCGTTTTGGACCTCTTTCGAGCCGCCATAATGTGAAGCAAAAATCCCCACGACCACCGAGCGTTGGGAAAAAAACTCCTGGTTGTCTGTAAAAACGGTACACCGATCTGATTGCGATTTTTCGGCGATGGCGTGAAAACTAGACGCGCATTTTATTTGCCACCATTCGCCGGGTTGGGGTGCAATCGAATTATAGCTTGGTTCGATTGCACCTTAGTCACCCATCGGTGGGTAGTTGAGTTATTATTCCTTCTACTGTTTTTTCCTTTTCTTTTACTCGCGGAAAAATCTCATCAAGCGATCGAACCAAACTCGGGCAATAAACGGCCACGAATTCGTTTGGCGAATTCGCGCGGAATCCATTTTCCGATGGTTGCGTTTTGGAAACGCATCTCTAGCGACCCCTGAACCACAAGCTAGATACACACACACACACCGAGAGGATCGCTTCCCGGCAAGATGGCCGGAGGTGTTTTCGTTTTGTTTCTTTCCCCCTGGGCTCTGGGAATGGGTCGTAAAATGGCAACAATATACGCTTGAAGCCCCGGCTGGCTGGCTGACTGGCTGTTCAGCGTTCGGAACGCGCTCTCGGTTCGGATAAACGGCTGTAAAGAGCGTATTTAACGATTTATTATCGGGCGAATGTGTACGGAAAGGCAGGGGAAATACAACAACAGCTAGGTCGAAGAAGAAGGCGCAGAGAAAAAAAAGCAAACGCACCCGGGTAGTAGTACATAATACAACATGGCCAAACAAGTCCGCTGAGGGGTCCTAGGGTGAGGTCCTGATGCGAACGAGCGGGGTGCGCCGAAGAAGTAGCAGGGGTTGGTTAGGAAAATGGCCAAATTTTCCCGAGCCCCGAAAGCCCGGAAACCGTGACGGTTACACGGCGCATGTGATAGAACAAATATGGTCTTGTTAGATTTTTAGGGAAAACAACCAAAAAAAACGCACACACACAGCCACACAAACCAGCGATGGTGCCATTGTGCTGGATGTGGAAATAAAAACGTCAAATAATGCCAGCGAGATAATTAATTTTATTCAAAACTCCGCTGGGCACATTCGCGTTCAGCCAGAGCCAAAGCCCCTGGTAAAGGTGTGGCGTGGTTTGGTTTTTTTTGGTTTTGGACCCTCTTGGAAACACACGCTGTTCGGGAGTGACTCGGGGAAATTTTTCCACTCCTGGCATTCACACACACACACAGGCAGGCAGAAAAGGCAGGCAACCAACCAAACACCTTTGCGCACGAGGGTAATTATGGCGTTGATGGTGATGTTCCACGGAAAGCGAACGTCGGAAGGCCCTTGACGCCTTGACGCACCGTGCGAAAGGGGGCGATGAAACACGCAACCCAATGGGGTGGGGAGGAAGCAGGCACCGAGAACGAGAGGCGCGCGACAAGCGGGGCCGCAGTCCGTCAGTTCCGCCATTTTTAAACACGGATCTGATAAGCATTAAAACATGAAAATAACATTAAATCTATACTTTTTCCGGCGTGCTGGGTGCTGGAAAGAGCACCGCGCGGTGTTTCGTTTTCCCTGTTTTTTCCGTGGCTTCCGTCGGGGAGCGTAAGGGCAGCACAAAAGGGCCCGGCATTTTAACCGTGAGCGATCTCGCGTGAACTTTTGGGCAGCTCATTTTGGCCGCGTGTTTTGTGATTTTTTTTGTGTGGAATCCAAAAAAAAAAGCGGGTGTGTCAATGTGCGGCGAATGTTGAGTTAAAAGGAGCTTTGATCGATTTGAAGGAGATTTGAGTAAGCTTTTTTTTTTTCTTTGCTTGTGCCGTGCCATTCGAGTGGAGGATATTCACCCCCTTAGGGCAGGCTCAAACATCGGCTCGAAAAAGGCTATGTAAAACTATCGGCTCAGCAGTCAGGACACTTGACGGGAATCCTCGAACCACCCACCTTCCTCACACACACACACACACGGCGACAAGCCACCCCCTCCCCAATAGACACGTGCTCGAACGTGTAAAATCAACCATTGAAAATCCAGCGGAAAACAAGCAAAAACCCGAGCTGAAATCTCATTACGCGAAATAACATTATAATTCAATAAAAAAAAACTCATACATAACACATGTACCGTCGATGTTGTGCAGCTTGGGCGAGTGGGAGTAGTTGCAAACACACCTGGGTGGGCAGGAGACACGAGTGGGAAGCCCGGAAAAAGCCTGTCAGTCGGTTTGTAATGACATTGTCCTACGGCTGGGGGCTTCAGGAGGCCGTTGGGCTTTTGAACTCTTTTTTTTTCGCCAGTTACCACTTACCACGTGTATCCTTTTGGCCACGAGCATCCTGACACTATTTTCCCTCTTCCCTGGGGGTTGGAATCAAACACACACACACACCCACACACCCACACAGCATAGTTCTGTCAGCTGTCATGTTTGCCGATTTGAAGGCCCAACATGGCGGTCGAACGTGAACGAGACTGTGAAAGCAATACAAAAGACACACGCTATTTCGCTGATTTGTTCAACTCGCGAGCACTGCACCGGCGGGCGGCAGAAGCCGGCATTAATAAGCTGTCAGTCAGCATTAACAGCGAAAAATTGCATTGCATAAAATGCAACCACCATTAGCCGCCGGAGTCGCTCTAAATAACATTGTACGGCGTTGGCGTTGTGTTGTACCCGTCCGCGAAATTAATTGAAAACCGATTGAGTTGTTTTCAAACCGTTCCCCCCAGCTGGTGCTGGAAAACTTCATCTATCTTTGGAAAAGCCTCCCGACTGTCCGGTTCGTGATTTTTTTTTGGCCGTTCATTTTTTAATCTACCCAATTCAATCGAACGGCATCGGGGAGATTTTGCTTCATTGAACCGTCATAGTTCGGTGTTATATATTCGCTGGGTTTTTTTTTTCTTTCATTTTCCAACCGATCGCGCCTGAGCGGCCAATTTCACGCGCTGTTTTATTTTCACCATTAAATGGCGGCGATACACGCGGGCACTTTTTTTTTGTAAGGACCCGTCCGGAAAGAGAAAAGCTCGCATTTCAACCCAAACTCCAAAGAAAGCAAACCTCCCCAGCCCACTCCGACAGGCAAACAAACAAACAAACAACCAAACAAACGAAACACCGTTGTCGAACAACGTTTCTCTCATGTTTTGTTGGGATCGGTTGTTCGAGTCGCTTGTTCAGTTCTCACTTTCACGTTAGTTGGCATTTTCGATGCCTTCGTGGCGCTGTTTTCGCTGTGGCGCTTCTTTGTTTCCGCGGATCTCCGATTGCCTGCAGCACGCTTTTCCACGTCGATTGGCGTTGCTCTTTATTTTTTTTTTGCTTCGCTTTGCTTTACCGGCAACTCCAGCCGGCAGGACCGACGGCACGAAATATGAGCGATTTCCCACCATCCTGGCCCGCCGACGGAAAGGTATCTAAAAATTAATTTAGCGCTCAATAAGCTGTCGGTTTGAGCGTGTTCGGTTGGTGATAATTGGTTTGTTTGGCGTGTCTGAAATTGGGAACCTGAAAATGTGGTGCTGTGGTTGCGCTGGTACGCTGGTGTTGGTGCCTTTTTCCTCGCCTCGACAGCTTTGCTGGTTTTTGTCCTTCCGCGACCCAACCGGCGGGAGGTCCCGTTTGCCCCTTCGAGAGAGTTGGTGTTCCGGTTTCGGTCAATTTGCAGCGTCCGGAAAAACGGTTGACTTTGCGAGAGCTGCATGAATACATTCGTCACCTTTCTGGCACACACAACGGGACGGGATTAGCAGCCGGGATCGGGCCTCGGGATCGACTTTTTGGCACAAATCTGGCCGGATTTTGGAACCCGAAAAGAAAAAGGCAAACTGCATGCACAAACATTTCAATTAGCAGCACTCGATCGCCCCGGGAGAGCGAACCTTGCGCCATATGGCCCTTTTTGGTAAGGTTGAGAAGCGTTTGACAGCTTTGAAGAGTGTTTAGATTGCCCTCGTTCAAGGATGGTCTGTTGTTTTTTTTTCTTCGCTTTTGACAGCTGGCAACCTGGGGCAGGCTTCCCACCCGAAACTGACCGTTACATTCTCGACAACCTCTTCACGTTGACACGCCGCTCAGGATCAGCTGCCAGGGACTGCCGCAGATCAACGCATTCCGGTCCCTAAATTGAGCCATTGCGCACGATCTGATCGATCTCGCGGGCACAAATGTAACGATCAGTGGCACTCCATTCCATCTCGAGAGAACTCGATCACTTAATCGCAAAGGCGAGCCCCAGCAACACATGATATTGAATATCGCTCGTTGCCATCGCGACGCCGTTTCATCGGCCATCTTGGGCGACTGCGTCGATGTCAAATTACTTCAGCTTCGCTGCACAAAGCCTCCATACATCAGTTATGCATGACTGGCTTCGGGGTTGCGGCTGGGAGGGCAAATTAATAAATGGCCGCATTGCGAGCGAGGGTCTGTGGGGGGAATAAGAGTACGAGTGAGAGAGAGTGAGAGAGAGAGAGAGAGAGAGAGAGAGAGAGCGAGAAGAAGCAACGAGATTGAGTGGGGAAGAAATTCAGCCAACCGCAGAGAGTGAGAAGGAAGCGAATCGATCATTACAATTAATGACTGCCCTTTTGGGCTAGTTTTCGTAGCGTTTCCAGCGAAATGGAGCTCGCTTGTTTTCTGCTCTATCTTTTTTTTCTCTTTGTCTTTCTCTCTCTCTCTCTCTCTCTCTCTCTTTCTCGCACGTCGATAAAGCGATCGCAGATCAACGCAGTCATGCTGCTGCTGTTGCAATGTCCGTTATGTATCATAAACTTATGCTGAAGCACAGAGATAGAGTGAAAGAGAAAGAGCGAACGGGCGCATATTTGCTTGCGTGAAAGAGCCACCCCGATCGAGGGTCGATTATTTGCCCGTCCTGGTCTGGTGAAACTCTTCAGGTTGGCTCTAGGCAACCGAAGCGTGAACGTCTAGTTTCGTGTAGTTACACATGTATCGAAAATTATATCCCAAACCCCGCCGGCTTATCCGCTTTCGCTTGCCGTCCTTTTCGCGCTCGCAATGACGCAGCCAAGCATTAAAAACCAGCATGGTTCGGGGTCGTTAAGAAGATCACTACCGTTTTTGGAGTGCTGAATGTGGCCTGCTTTGATGCCTCCATTGTATGGTGTATGGTTGAAGAGAAGAAAAACACACACACACGCACGCACACACACGCACGCGTCTTTTTTCACCCCTTCCACGCGTTCACGCGCATTAAGCCCTTTGTTTAGCCCAATGTGCGATGGAAGCATAAGAAGGGAGCATAATTGCTGGCTGTTCGCTTTCTAT
Source organism: Anopheles nili (assembly GCF_943737925.1). NCBI lineage: Eukaryota > Metazoa > Arthropoda > Insecta > Diptera > Culicidae > Anopheles > Anopheles nili. Next base: position 44,053,481 of record NC_071292.1, read on the forward strand.
GTTGCACGTTTATGCTGTGTGTTTTTTTATTCCCTCCGTTCGCGAGCTCATCCCAACGAGCTAGAGGCTGGGCGTGGTCTTCTGATCGAGCTTTTCTCACCTCGCCTTTTATGTTCACCCTCCGGGGCCGGAAGCATAAGCGCTGAAATATATGTGCAATTAGGCACGAAGAAGCCCTTGGTGGGGTTTAGACCCCGATCCCGGATGCATTCGAGGAGATTACAAAAGTCACCCAGTCACACACGCAAATCGCGCGAACAAAAGGTTCCTTCTTCCCGCGCCATTGCGCTTGTGTGTGTGTGTGTGTGTGTGCTCTGGTTTGTGCTTGTGGAAGCACAGGAAACGGGCGCCGAGGAGACAAAACTAGTAGTAAACATAAAATGTAAAGCGTAATCCGATTATAATATTATTTCACGGTTCGGACAAAATTTTCACAAACAAACGACGAACGGGTGCACGAATGGCAGTTGGAGAAAAACACAAGAGCGCAGAGTGTGTGTGTGTGTGTGTGTGTGTCGGCTTTAAACCCCCTGGGAGGGCACACACACACACACACGGGGTTGGCAACGGTACCGAAAGGCTTAAAAAGCCGATTGTCTTTTTAAGGCCCATTCTTCGGTCTAAGCTTCGATGTAGCAGGGTCGGTTTTGGTGCCAGGTCTCACCGAAACAGCGAGCCCGAGGAAGCCACCTAAATGGCAGCGCCATTAAAGGCCTGACGGCACTGGTGGTTGTGGTGGCGCAAGGACACAAGAACAGGAAGTTGAGGGTGCATCCGGTCGGGGACTTTGGTGTGCTGAAAATTAGACTCTCGCTGGGCGGCCGGTTAGTTGTGTGTGAGAACGAGAGAGTGAGAGCAAAAAAAAAACGACTCACTGGAAAAAGCGATCGAAATCGAACAACTTCAATGAAGCCTTGGGAAATGGGGGAGGAATACAACACCCCAAATGGCAGCGCCATAAAACGACACATCCCTTGGTCTAATCCACACGCCGCCATTGCGGTGTTTTTCGAGCGTGAAACGCGCGCCCGCGCGTGTATATGTGTTCTTTGAGGACATGCCGTGCCACGAGAACATTAGGTGAAGGCGCGAAAAACCCTGCTCGCGAAGATGCGTTACATCGTATCACCTTGTCCTTTTACGACACCTTCGTTCGCGTTGGCGTGCTCCAGAAGGTGTACGCTAGCGCATAAAAAAAACCCCGTCCATTCGAAGACGCCACACACACGACGGAAGTTGTGGGACGCGAAAACCGATACGGCTGAAAATCTGGCTGAAAATGTTGTGCAAATAAAAATATTTACCCAGATGGTCCAGGGGTGTCCGTGACCGAGCTCTGCTGCGTCAGGTTCACGCAGGACGGGGATGGTTTCACCCATAAAAATCACACATATTCGATTATGGCAAAAGAAACCGCCAGCGCTGCACACAGCCCAAAAGGTCCTCGACACGAATGGACGAGTGTTTGATTTTATTCCCCACATATATTTCCAACCTTCCATGGCGTCAGGGTCGTCGAGACTCACCCCCATCCAGGGTGAATAATGCACGGCAGTAAAATGGAAATAAGTGGCGCCATCTGGCGGACGGGGACGAACATAAGTAGGCGGTGGTGCTCTGGGAAGGTCCTGAGGCGAGGCATGGCGCTTGTTTAATCAATAGCATTATTTAAAAGCACTTTGGCGCTCCCACTCCCACCAGGCGTATGGGGTGGATTTGAACGGCGGTAAAACACACGCTTGTGTGAGCAAATTATGTGTCACGCTAGTTGTCACACTCACCGTGGGGGTACGTGCGGTTACTGCGTGTAACGCTGGTTGTATCTCTTACCCTATACGTGGGTAGGGTTCGCTATTGAATATCGATCGCAAAAATGCCTCTTTTTGGGGAGCGTAATTAGTGCGATTTTCCTAGCGTCCGTCATGAGTCAAGGCTCTTCCTGATCGTAGCTGGATGGGCTTTATCGAAGTTGTGTTTTTTTTTCTTCACCCTCCCCCCCCCCCCCCCTCTCCATCATCCACCCCCACAAAGCCCATCCTTCCCCTGCACAGCGTTTTCAGAGCGGGTTTCCAGCTTCATTTCCACTTCAAAAGCTCGCTCGGTGGTGTTGTTCTTTTTTCCCCGCTTAAACAACTCGTTCGCTCTAGAGGGTTCTCTACACCATCGTCGAACCGGGCGACATCGTGTCTTACCTGCCGCGTGCGTTTCACATTCACCCTTCACCCTTATTTGCCCGGAGGCTGGCGGCCGTTCAGCCTGTCGTCATCGTTGCTGAGCGATCGTATCAAGATTCCGAGATTGCTTAGGATGCTGAGATCAGGCCAGGCCGCCAACACACCCCCTTCTCGGCTGGTTGGGTTGTCGTCATCGTTGTCGTTATTTTAGTGTCAATTTTCATCCCTACAACGCTCCCACCGCCACCGGCAGCGTCGAGCGCCGGCAAAAAGGTGTTTGATCTTCGGTTGATCGATGGAACGGGAAAGAGGGAAAGGGTGTTGGGGAGAGGGATGAAAGCCTCCCGCAACTCACCTGGTGGCTAGGGGCGGGTGAGGGGGAGGGGAGGTTAGTGCTTCGTTTGAATAAATAAGCGCTGGGAAACAAGAATTTTATTGAAAATGGCCATTTGTCGATTCTGTTTCGTGCGCGTCCTTGCTTCCAGAGCGCTCGCTCACTCGCGTGTGTGTGTGTGTGTGTGTGTGCATGATCGTGTTGAGTTACAGACCCCCGCCGGTCAGTGAGTGAACAAGGGTTGAGGAGAAAGACGGCACCACAAATGACAAAATAAAATATTAATAAAACACAAGCCGCGCGAAGGCTTTTCGTTTGTCGCACGCTTGGACCCTTGAACTGGGCCCTGTAAACGCGGCCCACATTGCTGCCGGGCTCGACCAAAATCCAAGGTGGCGGCGACCGTTTTGTGAAACTCTATACACCACACCGCTCGGGGATGGTTTCGTTTTCCTTATCCTTCGCTAGCGCGGGCTGCCGACTTTCTTTCCACCGTCAAATTCCAACGCAAGGAAAGCGAGCTAAGCGCGAGCTAGCGGTCGAGAGCTTTTCCAGCGTTCCGAAGCAGCCGCCATTTCACTGATCAAACGATTGATCGCGGTTGGAACTCCGAACGGCTGTGAGGGTGGATTTATTATCTCTCCTCGGTCGAGGTAATTGAATTTTATGTTCAATTTATTTCACGCACCCGATTGATGCGGGTTGCTATTAATTTCAATTAAACTTTAATGCTCAAATTCGAGCGATTTTTTTTGTAGTTTGAACCTCTCTCCCAACCAACACACACGGTACGACCGAATGTGAAAAAAGGGGGTCTCTCACATCGTTCCATCGACCAGTCGACCGTCTTCAAACGGCGTGTCGAGCACACGCTTCTCGAATGGGAAATTCAATCAATTTCCTGCTTATCAATCAGTCAACTTATTGCCCGGACATCGGGCTGACAAACGGGACAACGGACAACGACACAAAAACACGGCGTACTTTGTGCGGAACACAAGTCAAGTCGTACAACAACGTCGCTCTGCTCGGCCAGGGAAAACACCCCGCACTCGAACAAGCCCGCTTCCTTTTCGGTTTCCCTGGTGCCCGCTCAAGGTGCTAGATAAGTGTCAAATAGGTGAAAACGAGCTTGTTCACTCGAAGGGTCTAGCGGGGAATGATAGATCGGCCATCACAGCGCGTCCAGCGATAACGGCTGTCCGTGAGCCGTCGGCACCAAAAGGGCGGTAGTTTGATTTTTGATGTTTAGGCTTGTACACTTGAGTGTGCTTCCGGAAGGTGCTGTGGATTGCTCGCAACACACTCCTCGTTCAAGGTGTGTCCGTGCTCGAGTTGCACGAGGTTTGAGGAATTTTTGAGACACACTAATGAACCGTATCGTCTTCAATTATTAACCGATCGCGCAATAACTCTCTCTCAATAGAAGCGTAAAAGCCCCTGCATTTACCATCGATAGAGCAGAATTCAAATCAACACAAAAACCGGGGATGAATTTAGTTTTAAAAAAAAGGTCAGCCTACTGCGTTGCACAGGGCAGAATGAACACGTTTATGTTGCCGTCCCGAAGAGTTGGGCAAATATTTATTTCCTCACCCGAGCCGGAACGCTGCAAAACGCAAAATCACAACCACCATCAACGCGAGCACTGTGTAAATATCGAACCCGCTCGAGAAGTCACCCTGGTGTGGCATTTGCACACGTACCCCTTCGTATCTGATCCCGTAAGTGCTTTCGACTGCCCGTTGCACATGCACATATGCACGCAGGTTTCCGTTCTGCAAGCGCGTGCAATCACGGGCCTAATTTGAGGACATCGCCACATTCCACCCGAAGCGAAGCGAACCCACTCGATGTGGTCTCGGGCTGTTTTTGCCTTGTCACGGAACATAACCACAACCAGACCGAACGGCGACATAATCAGCGCGCGTTCATCAACCGACGAGTCCGTACAATGTTCGCCGTGTCCGGTGGGTGATAACAAAATTTTAATTATGTTTTAAATGTTAAACGATACCAATAATATTATTCCGCGAGATGGTGACATTTAATGGATGGAGTTTGGGGTTAGTTTATCTGCCTTTGCTGGTGGAATAGTGAGCAGAAGTATTTAATGATGTTGGATAAAGCTCTATGTCATTCTCGGGTTTGAACACCCGCTTTCAGCAGCTCGTTAGAATTAAACAACATCAAAGCACACTGCGATTTGAGCTCAATAGTGAGCGTCTTTCGATCGAGCTATTAGTCCAAGTAGCCCATTTAATACCTCCCAGGATGAGGAGGAGGTTTACACAACCGTACATCACCTTGGACTGCTGGTTGATGTCGTGTTGACCATCGCCTTATTGTGGAACATCAACCACTCTCGCACCGGTTTTTGTCGTCCGTTTGAGTCGAGTGCTTGTTATCACTTCCAGCCTGCGCAACACACCGTGCCCTGTCCGTGGCAAACAAAAAAAACGGTGAAGATGAGGTGGTTCTGACTCCGAGTTCGGGCCTGATAAGAAGTCCCCTCTAGGGTCGCTGGCGCGGTTGTTGTTCGCACCGTGTTTGCACTCTCTCTTTCTCTCTCTCTCTCTCTCTCTCTCTCTTTCTCAACCACACACACACACGAACACGGTTATCGATGGCCGAGGACGCGGTGTTTGTAATTACATTAAATTGGTTCACTTTATATGCGTACGTGATTTATAGAGTCAATATTGATAGGCAGCTTTACGAGGAGTCCCGTATTTGCTCATGCGCTTCATGAGCAGCTCGACCACGAGCTTCAGGGGGGCCACGAATCGGGGGGGCACTCTCCACCACCAAGAACCGGTGGTTTCCCTTTTTTTTATCCTGCCACAGGACTCGTCAAGCGAGACTCCCACCGTCGATTACGTCTGTCACGATGGATTTCTGCATCTGACATTCGGCTGACAGTTGCCAATATCGACTGGATGGGGTGGTTTTGCGCCCTTAATCACGTTATTACTGCGTTCCTTCAGGTTCCAAGTGCAGATTCCAAGCGAGCTTTTCTGGGGCAAAGAAAAAAAAATGAACCTCCCTCTTTCACAATTCCGCAAGCGCGCAATAATTTGTATCACAACTTTATGCTGCCTTTCCTTCGTGACGTTGTTAACATCCCTTTTTCTTCCTCTTCTTTTCTCGCCCCATTCCAGAGCACCACACCGACAGTTCCGTCTGCGCCATCGTCCCCACCGACAGCGCCAGTCGCGATGGCCGTTACGACCGTACCACCGAGCGCTCGAAGTGCATCGCCTTGTTCCGCCACGTCAGGACCTCCGACAGGTGGACCCGGAAGTGCGACCGGTGGCGGTGGTTCCGGTGGGCGGTGCTGTGACACGGGTCGACCCATCTTCACGGATCCCATCTCCGGGCAGACCGTTTGCTCGTGCCAGTACGATCTCATCAGCTACCAGCGGTTGGCCAGTGCCGGTATTGCCGGTCCCGGTGGAGTTCCTCTCTCGATGTACAGCGCACCCTACTCACCGGAAACGATGGCCGCCTATTTTCCGGCCATCGGTGCCGATCAGGCCCCGTTCTACGCCAACCCAGCGGTAAGTTCTCGTTCTCGGTTCTCGTTGTAAGTCCGTTTACGGGACACACATTGGGAGATCCTTGCTAATGGCACTATCAGAAGCTCGGGAAGCTTTTCTCACAGTCACGCGGCTCGAGTTGAATCACGGCACGGACATTTTTCGGTGAGCTTTTTCCGACCCCAAGGGAGCTCTGAACGACTCCAAAAAAGGAGAGAAAAAACTCACCCTCTCGTTATGAAACGCCATCAGCAACTCGTGTCATATTGTATCGCAAACTCGCGTACTTCTTTTTTAGCTGTGTCGGATGGATATTTCTCGCTTAATCCAAGCGCACCAAGTGCGCTACTCGAAACAACCGACCGTACAGAACCGACCATCCGATAGGGCACTGGGGAAGCAAAAAAAAACTCACACGAAAAAACCCACCCCCAGTGCTGGACAATCTCGGACAATGCGCGGCACCGCCGGAACTTGTCTTTTTTGTTCTCGCGTGGCCAGTTTTTAATCCTCAACCGTGGGCCGGTTGCTTGTGCGAAAAAAATTATCACTCCACTGTGAAGCGCAGTGAGTGGGGTTTAAAAAGCGAGTAACAAAAAAAAAAGAAGATATCCCCAACATATTTCACCCCTCACACACCCACACACGGGGAGGAGGGCATGTTCTGGAGGTGGTGAAGACAAGGTTTTATTTTTTTGGTAAAAAGCTAGTTTTTCACAGCTGCTATTGAGGGTGGGGGTGGCAAAATGCAACCACAAAGAAAAAAATATCACCCCCCGAAGGCAAACCATCGTAGTGCGGTGTGTATCTAACATGTTCATATGGATGTCGGACAACCCCAAAAGAGGTTGTGTAGGGAGGGGGTGGGGTGGGGGGGGTGAAAAACACCCCCTCTCCCCTCCCCCCCCCTCCCATTGCTATCGGACGATACGGACCGTCATGGGGTCCGGCTTCCGTTCGGCTGCGATTTTGCTTGCGATGCGCCGTTTTGTACGCATCTGTGTCATATTTCGACCCGTTTTATTTTCTTTTTAACGCGCGCAGAGACCCCCTTTTTTTTCCTCTCCATGGCCAGATAACGGCCACGATACATGACCATAACGCGCGGCGCATAAACTCACCCAATATGGCGTCATTAGTGGCGGATTTTGTGTGGGTGTGGGTGGCTTGCGGGCGTTGCGTAGCTGCTAGTGGTGGTGTTCGGTAATGAATTGGGCATCTTTAATTAATGAGAGATGAAGCGAGCGTACGAAATTGTGCGACTTATCTAATGGTGAACACCCGAAACGTGGGGCGTGGGCGGTTAGAAACAAGTAGTATAGTTTCATGATTCTCTCCCTCTCTCTCTTTTTAAACCCCTAAACAACCACGCGGGGGAAGCTCAGGATGGTAATCGCATAATCCGTGACAACCGTGGCCGTCCCGACAACTCAGCCGCGAGAGCGAGAGAGAGAGAGAGAGAGAGCGCGCATGATGATGATGATTGAATCAATAAAAAAATTACCATCGATTAGCATAAATAATGTCTTAATTTAATCAAATGTTATGTTTATGCCTTTCAAATTTTTACCCTGCTGCTGGTGTTTTGTTTTCTGTGTTGTGCCTTTTTTTTCCATTCTCTTCTTTTTCTTTGAGCTTTCGAGGCTTTTTGCAATCCCTGCTCTCACCATTCGGGGATCGTGCGGTGTTATCGAAAAAAGCAAAAATGATGCCTTTTGAGGTCGGCGGGAGGCGAGCGAAATTTATGAATAATGCCCAATCAATTTATGTCGCGGATCGCTTTTAGGCGATGCTCCACATTCCACCGTCCCGTTTCGTTTTCCCGGCATCTCGGCTGGACAGCCAACAAAACGAAAAAACCAGGGACAAAGCTTAACGCTTGCACCTCTCTAACGAGTGCGTGCGTGTTTTTTTTGGTCTTTTCTTTTACCTTTCATCCCACCAACCAAAGTCTCACGGTGGGATTTATTTTTGTTGCTGTCCTTTCCGTTGAATGAAACCGGGCAAACCCGGGAATGGAACTCGTAACATCGCGACCATGAGATGACAGACGCAAAAACGCAGCGGGATGGCTGGCGTTTTTTTTTTTTTGGGATGATTCGAATTCGATTGTTCCACCGGCGATGCCTTCATAAAGCCTGCGATCGGTGGCGTGTTGTGTTTGGGAGCCCTCATGGAATGTCCACACGCTTGCTTGTTTGTTTGCCTTCATCCGCCACCAGCAGCAACAGCAGCAGCAGCAGCTTACATCGTGAGCATGAATGAATATCGCTCGTGGTGCCTCGAGCCCACGGGTGAGGGAAAGGGTTTATGGAAAAGCAAACTAAACAGTATCATAAATTCGAGGCTTGTTAATAAAATGCATGATAACTATAAATTTTTTGACGTTCTGTTTACATTTCATCTCTCGCTTTGGACCTGCTCCTTCGCCTCTAGCGAGGGTTTTTTTAAAGGCAACTTGGCAACTTTTCTTTCGCTTTTGTGCCGCATTCCCATCGGCACCTTCGGTGTATTGGGTGGATGCCTTTGCCTTGGCTTTGTATTTTCTCTTGCCTTCATCGCCTGGTGCGCGTTTCCAACAGTCCGATCGGCTCCTTCTAAACGAGACCATTGAGAGGTGTTAATCCACCTTCGAAAATGGTCAATTCGTTGTGGCATGATTGAGGTTTTACCTTGCGTTTTGGCTCACGTTTAATGATTCTTCGTTTCGAAGCACCGTAAACATATACACGCGGGCAAATCATGCACTTGGAGGCGTATATAAGTTAAAACTACTCTCGTCACTACGTCAACTGTGCACCGTGCACAAACATGCAGCATACGTTCTGTTCCGGCTCTGTCCTCTGTAATTGTCGTATAATAACAACTCGCTTCGGTCGTTTATGACTTAATGTTTGGGTCGCGAAGCTCCCCAGGGCTCGCTGGCAGAAGTGCACCCTCGGAGTGACGATGTAAATTTTTATGAATCAATTATGCATCGACACACACAGCACGCTTTGACGTCTTGCTTTCGGTTTTATGGACTCGCGCCACAGTTCGACCGATCGTAATCGTAGCGAGACGTTGTTCTAACCCGTTGCGGTTCAAAGTGCAGCAGTTTCTATTACACGCGTTTCCGTTTCGTAGCCAATGGAACCCACCTGCCTAATGTGTAGCGCAAGCTGACCGGGATTAACTGGGCTACCAGCGATACAACGGATGCCACTTCCTGGCCACCCTTGAGTGAGGGTCCTTTTTTTTAACGCACTTTCTCTGCTCTTGCTTCTTTCAAGAGCTTTCTCCTAGTTGGTTGGCGCTCCGGTTATGATGAAGACGTTTCCCTGAGCATGCATTTGTACATACATTCATCCACCCCGATAAGTGTCGAGAGAGAGAGAGAGAGAGAGAGAGGCAAAGGAGGCAAGATGGAAATATGACAGCAATAAAAATAAAAATTACGTTTACGTACGTATAATTTATCTTAACCATCTCCCTGACAGCCTCCTGGGAAAATGGGGCCGTGAAGAAATGTCGAAAATTCGAACAAACTCACTAGGGCCCTAGGGGAGAAAGCCTAGAATTCGTTCGCTCGCTCGCTGCTGGGTTGCTGTGATGCAGTGATGGGCACTTAAACGCTGCGTGCATGCATAATTTATGACGAAATCGAGCGATGACGTTTTCGGGAGGGACGTTGCAGCAACACGGCGAAATGGTTTTTTTCTTTCGGCTGCGCTCACGTGAAAGAAAGAGCTGGAGGATGAAGGAAAAAAAAACGACTCTCCGAGATGGTATATATATAGCCTCGAATGTGGAAATTATCTGTTTCCGCATTCACGGTGCATGCGGCATCGTCCACGTTTACGGCGAGGTCTCGAGCGAAAAAGGGCGTTCTACTGCCTTTTCCGCGACCCGGGGCTAACGCTAAGCATATTAGCGTGTTTTTTTTTACAACCTGTTTACGGTGCGGAGCGTAGTCTCGAAGTTTTATGGCTTCATTTCGGCCCTCTTTTGACGGTGAACGGTGGGCGATAAAATCCCACGGCGCCGCGTAAAGGACGCGAAATGGCAATTGTCCCGGCTGGACGTTCGTCCTTTTTACGCCGCGCTTCCTGGCTCGCGGATGTCCGACAATCAAACAAACAATTTCGCGATCGCGTCTTGTGAGGTCTCGCGAAGGCGAAGGAAGCTCGATCGATCCCCAGACGACCCCGGGACGTTTTGTTGTGTATTGTAAACTGCGCTAACATAATACGGGCCGTGTTCGAACACGGATCGCGGCTTACAATAACAGCAACCGGTTGGCGTGGTTTTTGTTTCTAGGCGATCGATCGACACACGATCGACTCCGGGATCACCGCAATCGATCCCCCACCCTGTGTGTGGGCCCTTCACGAAAAGGAAGAAGAAACAAAAAATAATAATGACCCTAGACGTCGGGAAAAGTCCGGGGTCTCGGGTTGATTTGTTTTCCCGCCAAGAGTCACGTACTCGAAATGGGCCACCGACAGCGGACAGCGTATCGGTGTTTATGCTGCAAGTTATCATAAACCACCCAAAAGAAGGGGAGCGATGTTTATTTTCTCATTTGCAAAATGAATGAATGATTTGCGCTGTAGCGCGTAAGGTTTATTTGTTATCCCTTCTTATTGCTCTCTTCTTCTAAGCGTGCACGCGTGCAAACGCTAACACAATCACGATCGCGGGATTGTTGGATAATGCGCACGTCCCCGCTGGAGCACGGTTCGGCCTGCATGTGCCCTCTTTTTTTTCAAAGGGCGATCGAGCGATGTGTGTCCCTTGAAGAAGGGATGTCATTGTGCGCGAAAAATAAGCCACAAACAACAAACCGGCCAAAATGGGACGTGTTGCAGCCGGGCAGTCAGGGTGAAAGTAAAACGAAAGGTTACCATTGACGAGCAACGCGCAATGTCAAGGATTTTGCAGGATTTTCGGTCGGTGACAGGGTGACTCCCGTCTGGCTTTGGGGAGTTTCTGCTTGTTTGTTGATTTACTTCGTTGTTTGTTGTTTGCCTCCCGGTTGGGTTGCCTCGCAGTTGGTGGCGGACACTGGCCGATAACGCGCAAATGTTTGCAAATAGTGCCACCCTGTTTTTTTTTCTTTTTGTTTTGCATTATTATTTTCTCTCCCGTGGGCTATCGTGCTGACACAACGGGTGGGTAATAATTACACCGTGAGCGGGATGAGCTATTAACGTCGCTGGCGGTCGCCGAAGGATCAGCACGGGTGCGATCGGTGTGTGTAATGTTGTTGTTTATGCTTGCAAGCATGTTGTCGTGATGAAGCGAGCAACCAGCGTGTAACGTATCGATTGGCAGCTCGGGGAAAGCGAGCGGGAAATTGTAATACGCTTTTTCACAATGTTGCACTGATCGCCAACCAATCGATGTTGAAGCCCACGATTGAAGAGTGTTTTAACACCATGCGTGTTAAGCGTTTTTGTTTAGGGAAATTTCAAAGAATGCCACGATTGAAGCGTTTCTTGCTCGTATTTCATAGTCACGATTGCACTGGCTCTAATTTTTCCCGCTCTACGTTTGTGATGAATTTTTGGCGCTCTTTACGTTCATTTGTATTTCTTTTTGGTCAGAAAATTGATATTTGGGAATAATAGCTGTTTTAACATATTCCAAAAATCAAGCGTTTTTGTCGACACCCAAATGGAAAATTTGCCATCATCCACTTTTTGGGTGACGCAGTACTCAAGGTGTTAAAACAACATAACAAGAGGTGATAATGACCTTCTTTCGTGTGGTACACATAATTTGGAGTAAAAATAAATCCAAAACGCCTTTCGAGGTCCCTTTACACCTGTGTCACGTTCTCGACTTTTCGATTTTGGAAGTTCTCCATTCTGCAGCGTTTCTCGACGTGTCAGCGAACCAAAGCGTGCCCACGGTCGAGGCTACCGGTTTCCTCCTGGTCTGACCTCATTGGAAGCCCGGCAATGTGGCATTTAGCAAACAATAACAATAACCGGCACAAACGCACGGACCACCGGGAGTTTGCTGGCGCAATATCAGCGTTTCGCAGGAATCGCTCTAATCACTGGCTGGTGTCATGTTCGGTTTTCTTTCCCGTGGAGTTGCTCCTTATCAGACGCGCTGTTTAAATGTCGCTTTGGTTGAGCGAAAGAAAAGAGAGGAAAAAAAACACACACACCCGACAAACATCGATCGCACCACCGACGTGACAATAGCGTGTTCGAAAGCGTGTTGCCACTCGTCTTCTGAAGTCGCGACTGTGAGCAAACGATCACCACCACTGGCATGTGCATAATTTGTTTTCAATAAAATTAATTACGTGTCAGATTCAGTGTAAACGCAACCCACCAGAGAGCCACCGGCCATTTCGCCAGCCGCAAGAGGCCTCGAGATTTGTAGAGGCCACAACACTCGCCGGTTGGCTCAGAAAAATGGTGATAACTTCGCTGCCGGCAGCGTACGATCGCGATCTTTCAGTCATTCCACGCCGCAAAGTGTGTGCCCTTTTTAACCTGCCGAATGCGCCTATCAGCCAGACGATGACCCACGCTCCTTTGGAATGTCCGGGTGTGTGTTGGCACCACCGGAATTTGATGGACACCGAGAGCGACGTGTGATTTTAATTGGCTCGCGCTGAAGACGCGTTTCTGATAGACGCGGCACATGGCGGTGGCCTCCCCGAAAAAACGGTGGCAAACATAAATAATCGTAATTAGGGTTTGTTCTACTGAATCTCGAGGCTCATCGAGCGTCGAGCGTCGAGCTCGCTTGCCCACAATTAGTGAAACCGTCAGCTTGAGCTGCCTTGAGCTGCCTCAGTGGGTCTGTTATCAGAGACTGGCGCCTGCTTTTCGGTGGCGGAATCTGGAACGATTCGTGTCCTGTAAAATTGGCGTTATTTACGAGTACGGCCGCCATTAATCACACACCAGCAGCAGCAGCAACAGCAGCTGAATGTTTGCTTGATGTGATGGCAACAATTGGTGTGCTTTGCTACTGACGAACGAACGAAAAACCCCAAACGGCTAATCTGCTATCTGCTCTTTCTTTTTTTTTTTGTTCTACAGGCTGCGGGCATCGATCTGAAGGAGAACCTCGCCGCTGGTGGCGCTCCGTGGCCTTATCCCTCCGTTTATCACCCGTACGATGCGGCTTTTGGCTATCCCTTCAACTCGTAAGTATCACTTTGCTCAAGAAGGTTTTTTTTTGTTTTCCAAAAGGTGAACCAACACACGAATTAGTCTCTCGTTAATCTCACGCACCCGCTGGCACGCGTTCTCGGTTCTCAGAACACGTGTTTTTGTCCTCAAACCCTGTGGCACATCTTTGGCGCGAAAAGCGGCGCGAAAAGTTGATTAATTAGGTTAGAATTACACCCCAACGCTTTCATGTGACATAGCACAATTTCTAAGCAGCTTCATTACCACCCGAATCAGTTGACGACAAATTTACGACTCGCTCGTGGGGGTGTCTTTCGTGAAGGATGGCAACGTAATGCAGCAACCAACTGCAATCGCCTTTGATCAGCTAACACCCCAACGTCCAGTGGACAACCTTCCACCGAGCGGACGTGTCAGTTGGGTTGGTCTAGTTTAGTTAGTTCGTTTCTTCTCTCTCTCTCGCGCCCGCGCGCGCGTTTCACGATCACTCACTTCAAGAGGCACGATGCGCGGCCTACTCGGATGCATGTGAGTGAAAAGAAAACAAGCACAAAACCGGGCGGCTCCGATAAATTAGTGATTGATTTTCCACCGTCCCAAAGGGACCGACCAGGGCCTTTGACGCCCTTTGACTTGACACGGGCGGGCTAAAAACAACAAACACTCGTTCGCCAAACAAACCGTTTATCAGTCGCCACTACAGACTGACTACGCGGCCGTGTTTGAGGCGTTGAGTGATTTACCGATTTTGTGCTGTGTGTGTGTGTGTGTGTTTTGCGTTTTTTTTTTTCTCTCTGCTTCCGTAAATCAAAAAAGGCCGCCAGTTGACTTTGCGATTTGTCGGGCTGCTGGCGGCATTCGCTTGGAAGTTCGCCTGAAGTGCAAGTTGATGGTTGCGCGAAAATAGACGCACGGTTTGAACCACCACCCAGTTGGGAGGGGGTATTTTATTTTCTTTTTTCAAAATTAATTATCGCTTTCAAAACGGCCGTCAAGACGTGGCGCATTTCACGCCGAGCACGTGTACCGGATGCGAATTAGACGAAGGCCGCTCGCAACTCCGAACGAGCTGACAACAGCGGCGAGTCGAAACCGAACCCGCTTCTCGACCATCTTGGTTGTCGTTACTTTCGCTCAATCAAAAAAAAAACCCCTGAGCCCCCAAACGGGGGTCTCAAACACATGTTGAGGATGTGCGCGCGCGCGCGCTGGCTTTTGGCTTCGGACCGACCGGCCGAGGGCGCATATGAATTATGGATGCGTTTATTATGCCAATTTATTATTCCGCTCGATGTCAATTCCCGGTAATATTGTGTCGCTATCGACACCACCTTGTTTCTGCCATTGTTTTGCGGTAAAGCAATCCCGTTTCCCTGAAGAAAGCAACGGACAACGGACGGCTTACAACGTAGAAGTGGGAAAAGGAAGAAAAATACACCCCCTTGAAAAACCAGCTATCACACGATCGTGTCTGATCCATAATAAGATTCGACAATGGATGGTCGTTATGTGGTTGAAATTGAAAATGAGCAGAAAGTTGCTTGCAGCACCCCATTCGTTTGCAGTTGCATTGATTTAATTGAGGTGTTTTTCTGATAACCGAAGCCCTCATAATTACATCATTGGCCGGGGTTTCCGGTCGGTTTCGTTTCAGTGTCGCGGAAAATGATGTCAATTCCACGGGGAAATCGATCCACGCCACACGCGGTGTCTATCATCTAAATCCCTCCACCAGGGGGTCGATAAGATCTCGCCCAGGTGCTTCCTTCCATTCACGCGATTGCTCGCGGCTCAGGCGTTGGGTTGGGTTCAATTTTTCACCGACGGAGAACCAACCGTCAGCCTGTCAAGCGGGTCACTTCCGATAAGGGCGTGAAATGAAGACAGCGTGTTCGGTGGTCACCAATCCGAAAGAAGGTGGACGATCGCGCGCACACACAAAAGAGAGAGAGAGAGGAAAAAACGAAAACACAAAACCCGCGGAACCGGAAACGAACCACGCGGGGACCGTTTTTCCGCTCGATCGGTCAGCGGTTTTCTCGTGTCACGCTCGTCAACCTTCCACGCGGTCTGGCTAATGAATTTAAAGCCAAACGTGCCAACTGGCTGTGGTGTTTCTTTTTTTCTTTTTCCCGAAGCGAGAATAAATCAATCTTCACCCGGTTGTGTGTGACGGGGGATCTCTAAGATTTATCTGACCGAGCGATCTCTCCATCTCGATCCTCGATCGCGCACCTTAATCGGCGTTTTCTAAGCGTTAGTTGAGGACGATTTCAAATCCACGGTTCTTCGGGACGTGGCACACCTGCACACACACACACACACACACACACACACACACCACGGCACAGGTGACTAATTCTTCACCTTGTCAATGGAACCCGGTGAACTAGAAAGTGAATTTTTGAAACGCACGATCGTTGTAGAGGGACAGAAAAAAAAACAAAAGATCAAGTTACCGAGAGGATGCGAGTTTCCCAGCGGCCCATTGGGAATTGGGTTTGAACCCACGCACACACACACACACACACGCGAGAAAACGAATGGTTGGTGTTTCGGATTGAGTTAACCATTATCAATCTTCGTCAGGGAGGATGTTGCAATTTCCCAAAAAACCCACGCGGCCCCGAGTTCGGTGTACGGGGTTCATTACGAATTGAAAGCGCACCCTTTTACGTCTTTTTCGATCGCAATGTCGGATTACATCGTTCATTGATTATCCGTAAATGAAGCTGCTGTTTTAATTTACATCTCGTGTACTCCCCCCCCCCCCCCTCATGCCAGCCCAAGAAGAGCCCGCTTCTTACTGGCTGCAAGTGAAATGAACACTCACAAAAAACGAAAACCAGTCTGGTCCTTTTTTGCGCGTGTGTGTGTGGGTGCGAGGACAAAAACACAAATCGAAAAACGGTGCGCAAATGCAACCTGCAACCCAGGGCCTCGCTTCTTTTTCGTAATCAGGATTACACGACGACCCCGGGTGTGGGTGGCAGATTTTGCGATTCTCATCGTCATCGAGGGCCTGGGTAATCTGTTCTGCCGAAATCCGACGAGTTTCGTTTGTCTCTCTATCTTTTTTTTTTTTTGTTCTGTTGTTTAATTTCCGAACTCCATCCGATACCGGATAGGAACAACGCATTTACAGCGAAACGGTGCGAAACGCGAGTTGCGAGTTTTGCAAAAACGAGCTTAAGCAGAGTCGTTGGAGGAAGAAAGACAAAAAAATGAGCTCGTCGTCCATCGAACGAAACACATCCCACCCAAAAGGATTGCCCGGTTGCCGTTTCCCAGCGTTCGGATAATGTCGTAGCGTTGTTTGATGAATTTTTTAATCCATCCATTTCCACCGCAAAAGACCGCTCACCTGAATGCATGGGTTTTTTTTTCGAAAGGACCGAAACCGATTACCGATTCCATCGTATGGCGGTGAAAATTGGCGTCCGCTTTTTTCGCCCACGAGACGATTTTCCATTTTCACAGGCAATCGACTCCCGTCGAAGTCGTCAATCTGGGCGAGTTTGTGCTTACGTTTTCGTCGCGCGATCGATCCGCGCGCAAAAAAAAATATAAACGGGGCTCTTTTTGGCGAATAATTGCTTGCCCGCCATTATTTACCATCAAAAGTCAATCAAGCATTGTCATGTGCGAGATTTACTGCTTCCCGGTTGGTTTCAGGTTTAGCGAGGCGGTGGCCCCATTTGTCACAGTCCGTTTTCCAGCGGGTTTATTTTTCCGCACGTCCTAAAATCGTATCTATTCGGTACCGCTTCCGACGCGGTGACGCGAAAGAGCGTCCAAATCCGGGCGAAGAATTATCGTTAGCCAACCATTAGCCTGGCCAGTTAGAAATACAAGCGCGCGCGCGCGCGCGTGGAAAATGATAAATTCATACATATTCCGTCCGGAACTGGGCACCGCACGGGCAATGATTGACTTCCGAGGGTACGCTGTCGATACGCGCGTCCATTAAGCGGCCGGGAGCAATCGATTCCCGTTCAAGAGCCAAAACCCGAACAATGAGGATGAAAAAAGGGTAAAAGAAATAATACATCGACCCCGAGTTCCGACGACGACGATGGCCGATAAATCATGCAATCACCACCGAACCGGACAACTTCAGCGCGCCATTCGCTGGGGATTGGCGTAATTTATCTCTTTTATCAGCGCAAAGCGTTTGAATATTTATCCCCGCAAGGTTCCAACCAGCAGTGCAGTTTGCAAAAAACTAAAAAAAACGACGATGGGCAGATGGAAAATTTACAACGATATAAATTGTCAACACCTTGCCAAACGCTTGCACACGTCGAGGGGGTGGTTTGGTGCCGATCGTTCGTCGCGATCGTTCGCCAAGTGCAGACGATGGATTTCCCTCTCGAAAAAAAAAAAATAAAACACCACCCCCATGCTGGGCGAATACGAGCACGGTGCGTTTGTTGAGTGCCATTCTGGGGTGCCTTGCAGGGATGAGTAAAGCTGCAGCGACCGTGGCCGATGACGAGGCCATAAAATCGGCATGTTCATTATCCGGTACCGAACGGGTCAGAAATGCAAATGTGCAAATGTGCGCTCCTTGTTCCAGACAGTGTCACACCACGCGGCGAGTCACTATTAATTTGTACACTTTATTAAGTAATATGTATTAATTTAAAAAGGCAAAAGGCCCACATATTTGTCGCCGCGCGCCTTCAGCTCACCTCGGTTGCGTGCACTGTGTGCGGAGCGATTTAATTGGCAAAACTGTGACTAGATGCAAATTGCAGCCCGATCCGAGCAAGGACACGCACGCGAGAGAGCGCTAAATTATGAGGAACGATCTGTTTGACGCGCCCGCACGGCCCCGACCATTTGTTCGAGGGCAATAAGCGCGAAACGGACACGGTGGAATACTAATTTGCCGGATATCGTTTCACATTAATCAATTACTTTATTGGGGGGGTTTCGAGAAAGAAAAAAAACCAAACAACCGGTCGAGTTTCGGGGGCCTTTCGTCTAGGCGATGATTTTCCGATTAATTAATGCCCACCCCAGTTTGGTTTCGGCTTTGGGGAGGTCGCTTCTTGTCGGTTTTAGGTGCGCTGCTTCTAACTTTGTAGCAAAAGCGAAACCCGGTTTATGACGATCGTCGTCGATCAATCGACCGTGATATGGTCATTTGCTTGTCTCAAAGGCTTGCGTTCCCTTTTACAGCGTACGGTCGTAAAAAAAGGTAGAACCGAACAGAACGTTAAACAAAACCCAATCGACGGAGCATTAACAAACTCTCCCCACCCAGGGCTAATGAAAAAGGGCAGCCGAACGACGCCCGAAGCGCAATAAAAAGTGGAATACATCAAATCAAACGGACGCGAGCTGCTGATGAGTCAATTCAACGGCACCGTGATTTTGTCTGCCAGAGGAAACGATCGATCGCTTGATCAAAAAGCTTCTGGGTTTCTGGCGGCACAATAAGGATTCTGGCTACTTGCGGATGCATTCGGTGATATTCCGTAGTTTTACGTCGATCTATCCAAAGCAGGCGTTGCAATGCAAGCGAGCGCGCGCGCGAGAGCTGCGTTTACAATGAGCGTGTGGCGTGTTGAACAATTGTAATTATTCAAGTGTGTCCCAAGGACGCTAACATTCCGATGCGTTCAAGCGCTCTAAGGGGTGTCTCACTGTCCGGTGTTTTTTTTTCTTTCGACCCAAAAGTGGACCCACAATGTGCGGCTAATAATTCAATTGATTAACAAATTATCTGCTCCCAGGGTTGCGATCGCAAGTTCTTTTAAGGTTGGGCCCCAAAAACAGATCACTCCAGGGGTGGACGAGCGTCATCTGTTTGAAGGAAGTTTCGTCCGAGAGTTGCGAGAGATTTGTTAATTTATTTGTGTGTGTTTTTTTTCCCGCCGTTTGTTCGTTTCGGAATTCGTGTTACTCACCAACTCCTCCAACCGATGCCATTTAGCGGAATCACCGATCGGTTTGGTGAATATTAATCAGCAACGAGCAGGTTTTTTTTGTTTGTTTGATGCGTGTAGAAATGGCCGGCATATTGGCACGCACGCCGGTCAAAAGCGACACATTCGTTCGCTCGATGAATCGACCGACGGAACAACGAATCGTCTCCGTGTCCCGGTGTTTGAGTGACATTTGTTTGTTGTTTAAACGATTGCTTATCGTGTGCGTGCCTTAAGGGGGGCGGCCGATGCGAGCTCAAAGCGAGTCACAAATGGGGGGTGGTTTATTCAAATGTCCCGCTGGCGTTGGCAACAGGCGCTACCTGTTCGTCATAAAGAAGCGCTCATCAAAGCTCATAACATCACCTATTATGAATGTCGTAAAACCTCCGCCGCACGGGGGAGCCCATACTAAAAGGGGCGGCCTATTTGGGGAAAACGGTGCGTTTGGGATGGAGAAAGCTTGAACACGGGGAGTCGGTGGGCTGTTTTTTTTTGTTTGTTTGTTTGTTTGCTGCCAAAGCCCTCCATTGGGTTCTAAATTCCCATTTGTGGGTCACGCTTTGGGGAGGACGTGCTAGAAACCGGAGCCTATTAGGTATGTGTGTGTGTGTGTTTGTGTGCGTTGATCCGTGCTTAGAATGGGGCTGATTTTCCAGGCTGATTTGCTGCAGACAAATTCGTCTCCGGACGCGCACGATCGCCATCGTTGGCTCGGAAACCCGTGTCCCCGGGGCGTTACAAAGACGGAGGTGCGGGTGCAACGTGGACATAAAATAATACAAATTATACGAGCGTGACAGGAAGATGACCATTTATAATGTTTTAATAAATATGTTCCGACAGGGGCGAAACAATGTCGCGCGCCAAAAATAAAAACCACCCCGATGCCGCACACAAATCGAAATCGATCGTTCCAGGGTGGAGGGCATTCGCGTGGGGTTGTGGTTTTTTTTTTGCATTCGAATCGTGGGCATTCGCTGAATTTATGGGCACGTTCGCCTCGGCTGGCCACGAGGAAACGATGCGTCAAGGGAACGGCAACAACGGCTAAAAAAAGAAAGACGACGGCGCACAATGACAGTGGAGTCTTCTTTTCGAGTGGGGGGCATTATTGGTTGTTTTAGCGTGGTTTTTTTTTGTTGTTTTTTTGGCAATCCAACTCACGGGTGGCGCTTACGGCGATTGTCGAACAAAGCCCAAGTCTCCACGGTTAATTTTCTCGTAATCCACCATCCCGGGAGCGGTGTCAAATGAATTCATTATAATGTCATCCTCACGCGGAGTGTTTATACCCCCCGAGTTGAAGAGTGCAATTTAAATTCACCCGTTACGAGTGACGCGTGGAGCCAATGAAGACACCACTCTCATCCGTTAAATCGTGGCCCTTTTAAACGACGCGTCGGTTGCTAAACATCTTCACTACACATTCCAGAAGAGTCGCGAGCACCAGAATGGGGGTTGGGTTGATGTCTCGTTTGGTTGCGAGTAATTGCGGGCCTCGGTTGGAATGTTGGAAGCGGTTCTTTATTCTGTCCCCGCTTGGCGCTTCCAGACAAGAGATTTTAATGGCCGCAAAGAAGGATGTTCCTGGCGAAAAAAAGGCGTAGGAGCGAGTGCGCGCTCTCGCGCCGCCATAATTACCATTAATTATAATTTTATGAAGCAAGTGAATAGCGCGAAAGAAAGGCTCTAGGCCAGGAGCGTGATAAGCGGGATCACGCACACGCTCGAGCTGCTGCATGCAAATTTCCTTTTCGACCTCCAGCCAGACAGACGATAAGCTGGAGAAGCATAATGGTCTGGTCTGGCGCATTGTGCGCCCGTGTGGAAGCGATCGATCATGACCTGAACGCCAGAACGAGAAAGAGAGAGAGAGAGAGCCAAAGGCATGCCAACACGCATGAATGGGTCGCGTAGAACGATTTTTAACGATTTCGTACACAACATCGCCATTCATCGTCGTGCTGCTCCATCTCGACCTCGAGCAGAAGTGCCCCAGAAGAGACGTCGTGCTGCAGCACACATCCACAGCCAGCAGAGCTACAATATTTCATGGTTCGTCTCGTTCACGAACATCCTCCCCCCCCCCCCCCAACTGAAACCAGACAGACCCATGGGTCTTTTGCAGCCGCATGATTCCGGTAATTGCTTAAATGTTCGTCTCGCTTCGAATCGAAAAAAAAACCCGGGCCTTGCGAGATTGTTTTTTTGCTTGCTTCCTTGTTGCCTCCTTGCGACAGGAAGCGCGCCAATATGGAGGAAGCCATAAGTAATGGAGAGTCAGCACATCGTGTAAAACATGGCGTCAGCTTTGAGTGGGTGGGGGTACGAATGGGGGGGTGGGTTTACCTCAGCAAACTCGCCTGTAGATGAAACCGATACGTTTCGTACTCCACTCGAGTCAAGGGCCAACTCGATCGTTCCTTCTCGCTTTCATGCCGGTTTGGGGTGTCTTAATGAACAATCGAAAACGGTTGTGTTGCGCCACGATGAAGGCATCGATTTAAAGGGCAATGAGCGAGAGAGAGAGAGAGAGAGAGAGCCCGATCCCCAACCCGATCTCCGACGAATCCGTCCCCGGGACATGGCACCAAAAGGACAGCGTCAGTCACGTCGTCCATCCGCGGGCAGCTTTCTTCCATCAAACAGAGCGAACCCCGGGCAGGGTTGCTTAAAACGAGAAAATGGAAAATCGATAAAAGCCGCATGATAACGTACTCGCGCGATTCAACCAACGGATGCAGCGAAACGGTCATACACACGCAGAGAGAAGAACAAAAAAAAAGCCGAGCGAGCGAGCGAGCGAAATCGAAATAACATCACACGAACTTAAAGAAACAAACGCTTGTTAAGCCAAAAGATAACACGATGTTCTGCCTCGTGGCGTTTCCCTCCATTTTTCGTGGCCCTGGCGTCTCGCGGTGTATCCTTGCGATCCTCGATCCGCACGGAAACGCCATCAAAGAGAAGAAAAAACAAGAAGAGATGAGAAGAAAAAAACCGGCCAAACGAACATCCCGACAGGATGGCTCGGTCGATCGAACGTTCACGTCCGGTGCAATAATACGCCGCCAACAAAACCCACGCTTCGTGCAGCAAAGGCTGATGCACTCGCTGATGCAAGCTTTGTGGTGCACTTACACACACACCCACACTGGCCGTTGGCTATTCATGGCGGTTTTAATTGCAGCTTTTGGTGCCGGTCGCGGTTGTGCGATTTTTCACCCGTCTAGCCGAACGCAAAAGGGCGAACTCACACGATGGCCTTTTTGAATGGGACATCCTTTGCCCGGCGGGGCGAGAGTTTGGGAAAAGTTTGGTGTTTTGTGGTCGGTTTTGGTCGGAGCCGGCCAAAGGTTCGCCAAAATGAGGTGCTCTATCATACGTACAAAACCGCAGCTTAATGGTGGGTTTCCCTCGGTTTTTGGGCAACGGCTGGTCCAAATTGTGCGGTTTCAGGATGCCTTTTTATTTCCAGTCTCCAGCTTCCGGCTATTTGGATGTGAAAAGGGATTGCTTTGTGATTGTAGCAGATGGAGCAGGGTGTTAAAATTATTATTTACCGTTCGCAATCATTAGGGAATTTTGATGGCACACAATGAGCAAACATCCTGCCAGAAGCAACCACAACCTGGGGTTTTTCGAAGGGTCACCATTTTGGTGTGGTCTAAATCGCACGCATTGGTGACCATTTTTAGTCTCCCGTCTCAAAAGATCGACTGTGTGGGGTGGTGGAACTAAAAACATTAATCCCAAACCCTCATCACGCTTTTTATCTCGTTGTCTCACTCAACAGGTACGGCATGGATTTGAACGGAGCGCGACGAAAAAATGCCACACGCGAAACGACAAGCACCTTAAAGGCCTGGTTGAACGAGCACAAAAAGAACCCCTACCCGACCAAAGGCGAGAAGATCATGCTAGCGATCATCACCAAGATGACGCTCACGCAGGTGTCCACGTGGTTCGCGAACGCCCGGAGGCGACTGAAAAAGGAGAACAAAATGACCTGGGAACCGCGGAATCGCGTCGAGGACGACGACGTCAATCTGGACGATGACGACGATGACAACAAGAGCTTAAAGGACGATAAGGAAATCCTAGGTGAGTGTGGATGCTACTGCTGTCGGGGATGTTGAGGGCGCTCTAAACGAGTACGCAAGTGAAGTAGACGTGTGACAAGAACCGAGAATCAAATGAGGAGTGCATTGGAGCTGTTTTGTTTTCTCGGTTCCAGTCATCAAACCAGGAACCGATGGAACAAGCTGATGTTGTGCGCTATCACACCAGATAACAGCTATGTTGATGCATTCGTTCTATATGAAACCGTGAGCAAATTCACACTGTCTGGCACATCTTCTAGTGGGATTTTGGGTTAAAGATTCTCTCGACCGAAACGAGCTTTAAATGTGAAACGAACCCTTTATTAGTTCAGTTCCTTTTCAATAAAGACTGTTAGACAAACAAGGATGCTCCGGATCTATAAAACATATTAAACTGTTGATCGACTAATGTATACAAAGTAAAGCAATTGCTTTGGTTCTAGCTTCTTGAAAGGCAGGACCGATTGAGCCTACATAACTTTTTGCGTCGTGGTTCCTTGCTCATTACCAGTTCCTTGTCATCAATTCACTCATTCTCCCCTACGCACCTGGAACACTTGCATTAACACACCCGAACCTGTTGCTTGTTATCTCCCTTTCTGTACAGATTCCAAAGATTCCGGTACGGGTTCGAGTGAAGACGGCGATCGACCTTCGCGATTGGATATGCTCGATCGTCCTGGTGGTAGCGAGTGGAACGGATCACGGAACGGCAGTGGTCCCAACTCTCCCGACATCTACGATCGAGGTATCCCTGGGGCCCATCATCACCCACTGCTGCATCCTTCCAATTTCCCGCCACACCTAAGGCCCGCCATCGCGACACCACCGGACGTAAACCACACACCCAGTGGTAGCACGAATCCGAGCACGAAACCACGCATCTGGTCCCTTGCCGACATGGCCAGCAAGGAGAACAAGGACTCGGATTCATCCTCACCAACGGCTGGTGGTTATCCTGGGTCGCCTGGAAAAATCCCCGTAGCACCACTCGCCGGTCGAGGACTTAACCCATTGCACCATCACCCATACATGCGACCCGACTTCTATCGGAACTTGTACGGGCATCACTTAGCGCCAGGATCACCCGAGGTGTCCTTGCTTGAGTCGTACCAGCGCACGTTTGGTGCCACGATCGGTGCCCATAATGGATTGCCCGTTGGCATCAACCCGCTTATATCGAAGGCTTCCGGCAGTGGGCCACCCTTCGCACCGCTTAGCCTCACCACCGCCAATCACCACCTCCACCAGCATCAGCTACACCCACACACGGCACCTCCACCGGGCGCATCGCCGGCATCGAGCACTTCGAGCACTGGGCCGGAAAATCTCGCCCCAGCGCCTGTTTCACTCGCACCGGTTGGACCCGGACCGAATGAGGTGAAGCTGATCAACGTGCTGGCGAATAGCGCCAAGCCTTGACCGATCGTGGCGATCAAGTAAGTGCGACATGCGGCCCCTTCTTTTACCAAAAAAAAAATAAACAAACCGACAGCACGCCACTTCCCCACACACAACACAATCGGAATCGAAATCGGACAATAAACGAGCGCGGTGGAGCAATCGATCCGGGCTTCTAAACAGACACAAGGCGTAGTCAAAACCCCGCGTCGGAGTAGGCCGTCCTGTTTTTTGGGACATCCTTTTGGAGCGCAAAATGGATTCCTCTGTCAGTGCATTGGTTTTTCCTCTTGCTGTATATTACCAACACGGCTGTTTCATGGCCTGTTTCGTTAACCTGTCTTTTGCTGTCCTTTTGACTGCGTTTAGCAGCAGAAATGCTCCCTAGTTGCACCCTCGATCACCACCGTTTTCTTCCTAGTCTGGGTGGGTGACGTCCCCAACCACCCAACACACTTGCAAACACTCACACACACACAGAAACCAAGGATCCAAACGGAACGGCACACGAGCACCACGTGGTGTAAATAGCGCCTAGAAGTATATACGTAGTCGTAGACCGCGAGGCGGGGCAAAAATAATCCCCCACACAAACACACACTCTCTCACACACTCACACACACACACACACACACACTCACTCAGAACGAAAGGGCAGGATCGAGCATCTAGTGTATGTGATATTAAATTGTATTAAATATTATTTGATAAGCTATATTCGCGTGGAGCAGCAGCTAGCGTTTGTTGTTGAGTGGTTTTTGTCGTGGCCCGCGCTGGCCCAGAGCATTTCGTGTGCGTGTGCGTGTGTGTGTGTGTGTTTGTGCAAAACCCGTGCTTGAAAAGTCCTTTCGATGGCGGCTTTAGGTAGTGGGTCTAAGGATTCACCGCGCACGCGACTGCATTTCACGCTGCCATCGCTGGCACGAAACGTCCGGGCGTCCCTTAGCTAGTTGTTGTACAATTTGTTTAATATTAGTGGTCCTTCGATTTTTTTATTTCTTTTTCGTTCGTTCGTTTGTTCTTGATCGCTCTGCAACCAAAACGCACACCCCCAACGCAGTGGATTGACTGAAACATATCATTGACCATATTTATCAGACGCGCTCATTTTTTCGTGCTTCCCGCGACACCACTCGCGCACTGGTGGTGCAGTATTTTCCGTTCGGTTTGGTTCTCGCGTGTGCCGCCTCGATCAACGCTCGGCAGTGGAAAAGCGTCGTCTAGGAAAAGCGCCGACTGTAAAGTGTGTGTGTGTGTGTGTAAAAAGAAAAGAGAAAACAAAAATCGTGTTGTGTATAATCTCCCAAAACACACCGCGTTTGGCTTCAAACCGACCAGAGGACACTCGTTAGTTAAATATTTAATTCTTTGCTATTTATTTTCACCACGTTTTCTTGGTGCACGTGCTCCTCCTTTAGGTGTGAGTGTGTGTGTGCGTGTTTGTGTGTCTGGAGGGCGCTGGAGTTAACAAAGTCCGTGGGGCGGGCGTAGTTCCCGTTAGGAAAATGCACACATACACACGCAGAAGGGGGTGAAAAGTCCACCCCACCATGCTGACTTTTCGAGCGTCACACACACACACATACACATTTTCACAAACCCCCGCTTTCGGCGGTCCGAAGCACACTCACCGCGGGGAAAAATCGACCCGCGGGTCGGAAAAGTCTGCCCAACGCTCGTAGGCGTCGTGCGGTGAATTTAAACAATTTATAAATACTATAAATATATCATTGTAATAACGGCAATAGTGGTAATTGTACTGTAAATTATTATCGTAATGCAAAATGCGCAAGCAGCCACAACATGGTAAAAAACGGAAGTAATAAGTAGTAGTAATGATAATGATGAAATCGATTCGAGCAAATAAGAAAAGCGAACAAAAGCGAGCGATCAACGCGCGCGTGTGCGCGCACGTCAGTGAGGTGGTAAGGCACGTAAAATGAAGAGAAAAAAAAACCAACGTAATGTTACTAGTTGCAATAAACAAAAAACCGAAAATAAAACTGAATGATAAAACAGAACAGTGTGTAAGAAGGTTCGCCCGTTCGAAGGAGTCACGGATATCACAAAACCGGTGAGGCCCGGCAAAGCACTTTCAGCAGCTTCTCGTCTTTCTTTTCCCAGTTTAGTTTTAATTGCAACCAATTTCGGATGTGTCTCGCGGGGCTAGAGCTTGTGCCGGACGATTCGCCGGACGGAATCGGTTGATATGCAGGAATTTGCTGCAACAAATGAACTAAAAATATAAGTCGCGGCCGCCGCCGTTGAGACAACGCGCGCATTCACGGTAGCGAACGTGATTCGACCTAGCTGCCCGCTACGCCAACAGGAACATGGGTCTCGAAAATTATGACTTCAACCGATGATTTATGATGACAACCATCCCGGTCTGTGTGTGCGTGTGTCCTGGTCTCTGGATCCTCGACCTTTTGGCGTCTGGGCAACCCTTCAACCGCAAACCTGCACGAAAGCGCCGAAGTAATCAACCAGAGTATGTCAACTGGCTGACGTTTCGATACGCGGTTTGAGTTCAGTTGTGTTTTCATGTCGCATGTTTTTTTTCCGAAGCATTTTTTTTTGCCACTGCTCTTGCTGTTGTTGTTGCTGAGAAAGAACCGTCGACGTGAAGTCGCTTGCTGGCGATGAGAAAAATTCGATCGGACGAAATTCAATCCCCATCGCAAAACCCTGCGGTCCCTGGAGCCCGCGGTCGCCGATTGGAGCCTGCCCTATTGACTTGTAACACTTGTTTATCCAGTCAATCTTTTTGTTTGCGGTTTGGCGTTCCTTCGTAGACGCCCCGCCGTAGGGCCTCGTTTCTGGTCCCAGCTCAATTCCGCACGTGGCTGGGAGAGCTGCGTTGCTGGGTAATGTTGCAAAATGTTGCCGATCGTTGCTTGCGCTGTAGCGTGAGAGATGCCGCAGAGTTGGAGGTATAATTGAAGCGTGGACAAAATGGAAACTCGAAACTTTTTTGCATTTGATCGAAAACGAAGTGGATCGATCGCAATGGGATGGTGTTGATCTTTGACGAGCCAGGAGTTGATGTGCAGGTTTCTGTAACCATGACAACTTGGGGGAAAAATAGTTCCAATGACAGAGCAAGGAGTCTATTATATCTGACGAAACATTAATGAAGGCTTGTTGAATGAATTACACATTTTCCGATTATCCTTTTTATTATATTTGATCTTTGTTTATTCTATTGTTAACAATTAATACCCTTATTGAACGCTCTGGGTGTTCTTCTGGCGCTTTTGAACGAACCAATTCTGAACAGACTTTCTCCAAAACCGCACCTGATGCAAACAATATTGTAACCGCAGAAACGGTAACCTAAAACTCTCCTACCCACGGGACTATTCGCAAAAATATGATGCCAAACTGAAGCTCATAAATTGCAGCATCCTCGCGTCCGGTTGCCCAGCGAAACTCCAAACGAAAACACAACTCGAACGGATGTCAAGAATCAATAATAAAAATTGATTGCTGCGCTACTGCCAAAGACAAACCGCCCGCGAGAGCTCAAACTCCGGCAAACCGCTAGCTTGCAAGGACTAACCCACCGCTGGAAGCCTCGGCAAAAGGGGAAAGTGGAAGCTCTGTCCCGCGGGAAAGCAACGAAAAAAAAAACCTGACCAAAATGCGCAACGGATGCGGGACGCGAATGAAAAACATGACATATGTTATGTAGGACGTATGTTTGCATTGATAACTTCTGGTGGCTGCGATCGACCGCAGTTCGTCCGTTTGTCGGTCTGCAGATGATGTGCAGATGAGGCCGTGCTTTTATGCATGTTTTTTTTTGTCGTCGCATCCCAGGATCCCGCGGAATTTTCGCGCAGTCTAGCGTGGACGGAAAAACGGGCGCTTGAAAGAAACAAAACAGAAAAAAAACCCTCCGATGACTCGCAGCCCACCACCGGCTGTAGGGCGATCGCGAGAGCGTTTGATTATGAATTTGAAAGATTGAGTCCTCAGCAGGACCTCGAGATTGATGTGGCCATCCGGTTGGTGGCGGCCACGTGCACTGAGAGACGGAATACATTACCGCGATGATTGGTTTCGGTTCTTAATTTCTTCTCTGATGGCCGAATGACCGAACGGACGGTTTGCTGGACGCCCACTGATTTATTTGCTTCCTCGGTCCTCGGCGTGGTGAAAGAAAGTGAGTCCTTCCCGACAACGACATTTGTTCCGTTGCCGGTTCCCGGGCGAGGCTGAATGAGATGTTCGCGTATTAATGACGATCGTTCTGTTGCTCGTCGGGCGGCATTTTCGCTTTGTCGATGGCGCCGCCGTGAGTTAATAAATAAAACATCTTAATTGCATGATTTCGCGGGCAAAAAACCCATCGATCTTTGGTTGGTTTTGCTGAAACAGCGGCTCGGGCACGCTGTCATCGATATCTGGTGAAGGTTCTCGATGAAAAAATGGCAATTGGGTCGTTTAAGAGGTAGTTAGTCGTGTAAAAGCTTCATACCGGCTTTTGGAACGGGCAATTTTAAACACCAAAATTTATGCTTTACCCATGCCTTTTTAGAACCACCCACAATACCCGCAAGAGTGTTCGTTCTCACCGAACAAAAGAGCGTACGAGTTGATTTAAAAAAAAAAAAAAAGAAACCAATTCCCCTCAGCTGATCCCATTTTCAAGTCCGGCAGCTAAACACCGTTACGACCTGCTCGATATCACCCAACGAGCGGTTTCTATTCCGGATTCCCCCAGAAAGTGCTTTAAACTTTACACCATGTTTTATGCCACACTACTGCCCACTAAGTGCAGTCCGTGACCGCACCCGGTGGCAGAGCGAGCTACTCTGGCCATCAAACTTACGACCTGACAAGGCGAAATGCAGTCATCGGACAACCTCTTAAACGAAACCCAGCCCTAGCACAGTTTCGGTCGATTATACGCGCCCTAAGTCGTGGTGGTTTGCGAGTTTGCTTTTTTTTTCTTGTTTTGTGGCACATTTTTCATCGGAATCCATTACAACCGGACGACCGTTAGACGACGATCGGCGCATCACGTGGTGGCCTTTGGCCAGCCAAAAAGTCCCTTTTGGCTGCCCTAACACCGAGCTCTCATTCACTCCTGCCCCCGAGGCGGTAATTAAAGCAAACAATGGGATTGTTTATCTCTTAAGGTAGTCATAAAGCATAAATAGTTTAAATAGCATCTTTTAACTTTATGATCCCACCCCAAATTAACGGCCACGGGAGAAGCGATGGGTTTTTTTTTTCGCTTTACCCTCTCTCCTGTTGTTGTTCTTCGTTCTGTCTTTCACCGGCTTGGGAGAGTAATTATCGTGCAGGTCGGAGGAGTGCAACCTGGTGTGTGGTGATCGTTTTAAATGGGACTTTTCGCCACGGACTGAAAGAGAACGAGCGGCGGGAAATTGTAGACCAAAAATGAAAGAAAAAAAAACACACACACCAACTGAAAATGACTCCCGAAACGCTGCAGAAGAAGCCCAAAACCGTAGGGAAAGGCGCTCGGTCCCAAATGGTCCCAAACTTTATGGCCACTGCAGGGCTGCCCGTGCTGGCCGCTAATTCACACTTGCCAGCAAACTGCAGCCAGCCCGCCCAACGAAACGTATTTGCTCGCTTTTCCCGAGGAAAAGTGGACCGGAAAGGGGTGGCCTACACACTCGTAAAAGGCCAGCGCAAACGAACGAACCGACGCAAAGGACGACGAACGAGTGCGAGTTCACCGAGACGGCAGAAAATTGATAATGAAAAGGTGCAATAGAACAATAAACGACACCGGCAGCACAGAAGCTGCACACGGGAGACACAGAAGGGCTAGTTTTAGTGGCTACAGCGTCGTGTTGGTGCTTTCACGATCTTTCCAGCCAGCCGTTTGCCGTACTCACCGTTCGATTCCGGCCAAGCGCTTCTTGTCCTGGACGGATGGCGCCAAAATATGGTTGGAATTGTTTTTTTTTTATTGATTTATGTTCGACTTCCTCCCGGATCGCGGGATGAGAAATTTGGAACGAAATGAGCCACATTAAGGACGAACTGGAGCCGGTGATGGTGCGATCCCATTTTCACCGTTCGATCGCACGAAATTGATTGGGTCGTTTTTTTTTGTTTGACGATGAAATTAAGCGATCAGGCGTGAGTCTTTGCCCATTATCAGAACGAAAGGCTCCAGAAATCACAAGTCGTATCAAACACCATCGAAGCAAGCGATGAAATTTCGAGCACCGCTGTGCAGTAGGCTGTGGAGATGAACTTTTTCTCGCTGGATCGATGTTTATAGCCCTGTGCCTGTAAAATTCCACGGCGGAGAGAGAGATCGCAGCCATAAAGCAGCACCATCCGTCTAATTCACGCGCCCTCGAGGGAAAGCAGACCTGATTAAACGCAGAAAAAGAAGAGAGCCGCAAGGCATCAAAATAAATAAAACGTTACCAGCGAGCCCCATCGGGTGGAAAATGGTCGTAATAAA
Source organism: Anopheles nili (assembly GCF_943737925.1). Taxonomy (NCBI): domain Eukaryota; kingdom Metazoa; phylum Arthropoda; class Insecta; order Diptera; family Culicidae; genus Anopheles; species Anopheles nili. Next base: position 44,084,573 of record NC_071292.1, read on the forward strand.
TCATCTCGACGATTATGAATGTTTACTTTGAAGGAATTCCACGGCACTGGCCCTGGTTAAAGGATGATTGGTTCGACTCGTGATCGGGGTGGGGATTGCGAGTGTAAATTAGAACGCTACGCTTATTTACAACCATTCAGGTCTAATGATAGCCGTTCCGTAAAGGGCCGTCCGTGTTTAATGGGCCTTTAAGCAAGACATTATCACATTCAAATAGGCACGAGCAGGAGCCCAACATAGTCCTTAAGTCCATGGTTGATGCATTCTCACCGTGATGCTGCGTTTCGGCGCAGGGTTTTTTCTTCAATCTGCCCTTTTCCGTCACTTCACGTCCAGGTGAGACCTCACGTCGTTCCACTTGAGCAAGCTGGGTAAAGCAAACATGCTTAGTTGGGACGAATGGGCATTGAACGAACGGACATCCGCATTGAAGGTGGACCCTGAATGCAAGCGGTTCAAGGCATGAATGCATCCTAAACCACACGATCCCTGCTGGGCCCGTAAAATCATCCCGAACACGATACCTAACGATGATGCGCTCGGACGACGAGAGATTGTTGAATGGAACGGGCCGAGGGTGAAATATTTGTCCAAACAATGTCCGGACGTGGACACAAAACACAATCCTGATGGGATGGGATGCTCTTTGGATGTGGGGTCCTCGGAAGGACCTCGTTTGTGGGATTGTCCCAATGTGCGAAGATCCGTGATCGTGTGAAGGTGTCGATAAACGTTACTCTAAGTATGATAAATACATCCGTATGCTCGCTAGGTGGCACACTGAGGTCCCTAAGGAAGTGATGAGCCAGAATGAAGACCCAAAGAACTTGTTAACACGTCGCTTACGCCGCGTGTTCAATCACAAACTTTGACCCATTTCATGGGGACAAGGAAAGAATTCACGCCAGCGCTTTAAAAAACCTACCCAACCCGAATTTGCATGCGTTAAGGTGGAAAAATGAGTACGCGCAGACGAAACTGACGCCCTTCACAAAAGTATGACAATGCGCTTCGGGTGGTAATGAATATTTAAACCCACCCACTCCCGGTGGGCCAGTCGAATTTATGGCCCATAAATACCCGCGTTCACGTCATCGAGAGTGGCCGAGCCCTCAGAACCCAAAAATCTCGACACACATTTGCACGTTCCCGAACATATTGCACGATTTCGCGTCGCGCTGGAACGTGATCGAACGATTGGCAATCACGACGGGACCCCAGGGTGACCAAGATGGCCGAAAAAGGGTTTTCCTCGTCACGAATTTGTGATTGCCCTGTGCCGAATTCCACTCGACCGAACTACTCACCGCTCTGCGCCCAGCGATTTGTACCATTTTGTATGCAAATTCGCTTTCCGGCGCTGTTTTTTTTTCTCTCTCTCTCTCTCTCTCTCTCTCTCTCTCGCGCCTTTAGCAGGCTTGTCATGTTGGTGCCGCTGTAACGCGCGGGTGTCCATTGTTCCACCGAAGCGGGTCATTTTGGTGACGCATGTAAACGGCAAAACGCACATTCCAATCGACCCAATGGGTGATGGGACATTAATACGTCCCCGAGAGTGAGAACGGTTTTATGGTCGGCATATAATGAGCGCTCGTAAAAACGATTCCACCGATGTCGTCTGGTTTTGGTTACAGCGGCACCGACCAGGCACGTGGTGTCCTTCGCTCCCCCGTGAACCATCCTTTTTTTGTTTTTGGTGATCGAAAGCGTGCTTTTAATTTGGCATCCACTTCCAAAAGCTCCACCAAACCAAACTTCCCGCGTGGACACACCATCACCCGGCCGCTCGATCGCTCAAAGGCATAATGAAGCCATAAAATACAATCACTCATTAAATCGCGCGTGGAGCAAACGCAGCCGGACGCACAAAACGCCAAAGCGGCAACAAACAATAGAACATTACAAATTTTCTCTATAATTCAACACCGAAAAGTTGCCGTAATAAATTTGTTTACTTTATTGCCGCCGCCTCACCACCCCCACCCCAATGAGTGTCTCTCTCTCTCTCTCTCTCTCTCTCTCTCTCTCTCTCTGCACCGGCTTTCAGGCGGTTTAATGCTTTCGGTTCCCTGGGGTTGGGGGTGGAAATTTTTATGTCGATTTCCTTTGCCCCCCGGAAAGGCGGCGCCGGAACCGCCGGGGATGGTGGCGAAGGTGATGACGTTTGGGATTTTGCCGCATTGAGTTAGTATTGTAATTTTTCGCACCCAATGTTGGCCTCGGGAGGTTCTCCCCAAAGCGAGGGAGGGATTCGCGGGAGGGGGCGTATAATTCTTCCGGTTCACCATGGCTCAAAATAATCATACGCTTACTAAAAACATAACTCAATTCAGCGTTTTTTTTGTTTGTTTGTTTCAGCGGCTCGCTCCGCCCGATTGCTCATTGGCCGGTAATTTCCATTGTTTCGAATGGGGGTTGGCGTAATTTTATTGTGCACACAGGAGGGGGCGAACAAATCAAGACAACCTCCCGCGTGGTGAACGTAAATGTGGCGGTGCGGGGGTCCCTTACGAGGACTCGAGTCCCGCGTTGACGATAAAACACTTTTCCGCTCGGTCAGGGAGTAGGGAGTTTTTCCTCGAGTATCGAGGCCCGAAGTATCGTAAAAACGTTACATGCTGCGGCTCTTTCTGGGAGCGGTCAGTTGGGGGCACGTTTTACCAAGGGGGAGAGAGCGGGGAGTGTCGTTGGTAATTGATTTGGTGGACGCACGAAAATGTAAATGATTGACAGAGTTGGCGTGAGTTGGCGCCTATAAAATGTAACAGATTTCTTTTTCTTTTTTCCGGTCGTACCGTTTTACCTTCGCGCTACCCGCGTAAAAATGGCGAACCTTTTTGGTTGGTTTTCTGTAAGGTATTGCAATAATACCCAACAGAGTTGGTTTGCGTATTTCACAGAAGCAGGTATGGAGTTTTGCTTAATCCCGAGCGTAAGTACCTTCGCGAAAGTGTGGTCGATGTTTTCTTAAATAAGGGTTTGTTGACACGCGAAAGGGCTGTTGTTGAAATCGAAAATCCTAGATCCAAGATACCCATGATTAAAAGGAGGCTTTTTTCTAATTGGAACCGCGAATTAGAGTTTTTTTCTTCCTAAATCAATACTTAGTTTTTTTTGAAAGATATATTCTGTATGAAGACGTTAAACATTATAATGATTAATTAGAGTATTGTTCAATTTCGGGTGTATTAAAAAAATCAATCAACTTTTAGGAGAAACAACTTAAGCCAGAAGTAATCTTACTGCCGGATAAATTTATTATTAAAGTTCAGTTATAATATTTTATAGGTTTATTAGAATAGCACGATTATTACATAAAATATTTTAGTGTATTGGAAATTCATCTACCCATAATTTCAGACATACAAAAAGAGTGGCACATGATATGATACAATTTTTTTAATTTCACCTAAATCTATTAGTAATAATTGTTCGTAAAACAGATGGCAACTCTTTTCTCGAACTGTTTCCCTTAACTCATCTGACCTTCGGCTAATTAAGTGCAGTGAGCCCCTCAAAGAGCCACCCTTCCAAACTATCGCACACTTGCGAGAATATAATTTTACAACCCAGTGTTCTACGAAATGTTCGTTCAGTGTTAATGCAAAGGTAATGCTTGCCTTTAAACTTTTTAATTATTGGACTGCCGCTGTTCGTCACACGGGTCGTAACGTTCGGGATGTGTTTGTTTGTTTGTTTTCTCGACTGGCGCGTTTTGTTCCACTTGGTTGTGGTCGTCGCACTGCTCCCGATGCACTCTCGACGATCGTTTGCCTTTGGCTCCCGGAAACGCCCCGGTTCCGTGTAGCGCGCAAGGACCGGCCAGGAAACCCATCAGGACGACCATTCGAAGACGAAGACTGCGCAAACTCGCTGGCTCGCTGGCGCACGATGCAGCGAGCATAAAAACTCGGCAACGAATTGGTCCGTCTGCTGGCTCTTGCTTCGGTTCGCTTGGGTTTTACAACCCGCTTTTTATGAAACTTTATTAATTCATTCCGTTGTAATAAAATTACTTCGCTTGTTTTATGCTGCTTAATGCGCCGTTTTGCGTCGGCCTGCCCGGCGGGGTTGGTTTTTGTTTTATTATTTGATGTTTTAGTTGCCCTTTTTTTCCACTTTACTTTACTTTACTTTGTTACTTTCGCTTCCTGGGTGTGCTAGCGTCTTTTTTGTTGTTGTTCTTGTTTGCTCTACCCCAGGCAAGTTCCGCGTATCCTTCTCCAGCGTCTCGGATGCAGATCGGCAGCGTCTTCTACGCCCCACAGGAATGTTGCGCCATTTAGCAAACCCATCGTCCTCTAATTGTGGCCAGTGCTATCGGCATTCCGCAGCAGTTGAAATGAAATATAAATCGTTTACATCCCGAACGTAAATGTGTCCTTTGGCGTTGTGTCGTTGTGCTTTCTGTCCGCCCGATTTGTGCCTGTTTGTTGTGCATTTCATACTTTACGAGCGAATATTTTTGCGTTGTTCTCGAGCATGCTAATGAGCGCAGCTGTTTGTGAGTTAAAAATCGTTTCCACTTGGCTAGCGAACCAGCTGTTAAAGCCGGTAAACGAATGGAAAAGCGCCCACCCGTGTTTTTTTCACAAAAACACACTGTTCACCACACAACGAGCGATGTCCTACAACGCATTGAAGCTCCTGTTTAAATGGTTTTGCTGAACGTCCTGAACCCGCGGATGGGGGTGGGATTTATTTGCCCTAAAAATAGGTGAAAAATATTTGATGAAACTATGCCCACTCTCCCCCTTCGGATGCGGATGTTGATGAAATGAAACGCCAAACGGTTCGGGTTCTAAAAATATCGAAGGAAAGAAACACCATCCAAAAAAAAAAGCCATCCTTCTTCCCGACCGGCAAGGCGTGAATTTTGCCACGGGTTGTCACGGGTCTGAGAAGAGAAGGGACAAAAAAATGGAAACACCCGGCGGAAGACCACGACGACCGACGACAGCAAAACAATCCTGCTCACAATTGTGGTTAACAATTAGTGACAAATAAACTTACAACGAGTTTGTTGTGTGTGAAATTGATACGCCACTCGAGAGCCGGGGGCGTATCGTCTTTTTCTCGTCGTGAAAATTCCCCACACACCCGGAGCGCGTCAATAAAATGTCTTACAGATGACACTTGTAGCACGGACTCGCAGACGCATAAGTGCCCGACGCGTGACGATAACCCACCGATACCGGGTGTGTCCTTTGCGCATAAGCATTTCATAAATTCTGCTCGCCCTCGTGGTGCGGTGGTGGCAAATGAAGCTATGAAAAACCCCCGAGAAAGTGAGCCAGAAACCAGAAGAAGAAGAGATGAGAGAAGAAGAAAAAACCTCCCAAGCCCAATGTAAACATTTGCTCGGGCAGATTTTCATCGCTTTTCCACCGCACACGCGCGCCCGGAGTACAATATTTAGATTGAGCTGTGTCAAGCGGGAAAAACATTACGATCGACATGTGAAAATCGGCTCCGATTACGAGAAAGAGAGAGTGAGAGAGAGAAGTAATAACAACAAAAAGGAAAGAAACAAACCCACCGAATAAAAGACGGCGACTCTCGAGAAACGCGTTTCCGATGCGCGTTTTTTTTTGGGAACCGTTTCAAAGCATGCATAAGTGCCCTCGCGGTCCGATTAGTGCCGGCGCAAGGCGTTAAAGGCGACGAAACCTGAGTCTTATGGTACACGCCGGTCCCATTACTTACTGGCGGTGACAGACGGTGGGCTGGTCCGGTGCTGGCGGAGATGCATCTGCTGAGAGTGGCCATTTTTTTTGGTTTTTTTTTGTTGAAACACCAAACGAATTGGAAAGTTATTTCTCTCCCATCGAGACACGTCTTTGAATGGGTCTGGAGGCAATCCAGTTGAAATAATGATGATGGGAAAAGCATCGCTTTTTGAGCGCAAGTATCGATTTCAATCGAATTTTCCCAGCCTACTGAGATGTCTCCTGACTCTCTACAACAAAATCACATCAATTGCGTAGCATTTTAAGTTTACCGTGGCCACTTGAAAGGTTGAAACTGCAGCCCCTTTCAAAACACAATCTCAACGTTCGCGTGAAGCTTCTCGATCGATCACGGCACTCGTTTCTAGAAACTAAGAACAACGCCACCGCTCTACCGAAGTAACGCCGCAGTTAACGTGGCAGGTCGTGGCGGAAAAGCGAAGGAAAAATTCCAACGAAACTAATCATGCCAAATGTCTTTTGGCTCCACCATCCCTTTCTGTGGCGCGCTCAAAACCACAAAACCAGAGGAAAAGAAGGAGGAAAGCATTCTTCGGCGGGCGTCTCCAAGCAATTTGACATTCGTCTACCATATTTCCACCACGGTACATCCATGTTAAACCCAATATAAAATCTAATAAATTTCAAGATAAAATGCGGAATATGCAAATTCACTGCCACTGCCACGCTGGTCGCGGGGTCGTTCTCGGCTGCTCGGCTGCTCGACGACGGTTTTTCCCCAATCCAATCCGTTTCTCGAGCGGCGAAGGAAAGTGCGCGAGTGCGAGTTTGACGGGCGGAACGGAATTGAGCGAGGTAAAAGTAGGTACTACCGCGCATTAACGAGAAGCGCAATTCGCCAACCGCGCTGTTCGCTGGCAGGACGTAATAAAATACATTCAACGAGCAGCAAAAAGGAGCACCAGAGCGAGAGAGAGAGAGAGAGAATGAGAGCTGAAAAAAAAAGCCACCCAAACGCCCACCCGGTGGTGGGTTTTTGAATGTTCATTTATTCAAATTTAAATTTCAAACTAGACCGAGAGGTGAGTTCTGTTAAAATTCGCAAATAAATGATGTTCCGGTGGTGTGCCACTGTCAAACGGTGTCGATCCGGCACTGATGGCACTGCGGTCACAGTAAGCCGCTCCAGCGAACGCTTTTTGCGATAATCGTTTTGTCGCACGAGAATGACTCCACCACCGAAGGATGTACAAGGATGCCCTTACCAGCCCGATTTTACCGTTGCCGGTTTGCCGGCGAAGCAGTTCCGGTTCCGGAATTTTCATTCGATTCGCCCCATCCACCCAATCCACGAGCGAAACGCCACGAGCGCCTGCGAGTGGTATAATAACGAGATTGTTATATGAATGAAATAGATTAAAATTGCTTTTTAAGTAATTCACTCCACCTTCGCGCTCGTTTGCTGCTGGCGTAATATCGTATGCAAATGGATCGCGCTCTCGCGTTTGCTAATGCCGTCACGAAACTGCCATCGAGGATGCCTTGGAGCGGGATGGAACACGATCGTAAGGATTTTGCTGTTTACAATTTAAATATTTACCAGACATCCTCGGCGTTCCACCGGCGGTGGTTTTATTGGGAAATTGTCCCCCAACAAACCATATTGCCGATGAGGCGAAATACTTTCGCGACGGTGATTCGAAAGAGTTCCCCCACGCTGGTTTGGGATTGATTTTTGCCGATTTCGATCTATTATTGCGCGGATTTAAATACACCCGGTCCGGTGTAGGGTTTAATGATGGGCAAAGCACAAACCCACCTAATTGAATGGTATGTGTCAGTTTCGGTCGAGGTATTTGATCACGAAGATAGGTTCGAAGCAATGCGAATTCCCAACCAAACGAACCGGATCGGTGATTATTCGCACTCTATCATCGACCAACCTGGAACCGGCTTTTTGATGGACTATTAGCGGGTGCCGCAAGTGCCCATAATCAGTGTCCAAAACCGCGATGAAAAGCCCATTTCAACGCAATGCACCGTGTGCATCGTAAACAAAACCCCCGGCACGTCCAGCAGCAGGTCCACAAATCGACACGCATTCATGTCAAAGTTTGGCAGCGAACGCCACCGATCGCAAACCCAGACCTGGGGTCCATAACTTTGCACGCGTGCGCGCGCGCGCTCGCGAGCACGATAAGCAGGAAAAGCTTCGTCTTTCATCCCCCGGGGGGAGAGTTTTTTTTTTTGGGGGCAAATGTGCAAGAAAAAACACGTTAACATGAGCAGGCGACGCACCTTCAACACCGAATCTTATCAAGATCGAGCCCCGCCTGACGACGGACATCGTTTGTCCGTTGCGCTGTAATTATGGGGCCGGTGAAATTCAACTCCACTAAAACAAAGCAAGAGAACGCAAGCTCGCGATGATGAACGGCTCGAATGAAAATTAAGCGACGGGCAGGGAAAAGGAACTACCCCCGAAAGGGAACTGCAAACACGTTCAGCTTTTGCTTCCTTTTTTTTTTTTTGGTATTTTTGCAAGCCGCGCGGTGTCTGCTCTTAGCGCTGCCGGGTCGCACTTTACGCACGCAAATAAAACGCTGAATCGCAAATAAAAGGCCTTAGACCTGGCAGGACCACGGGGTGGGACGAGAAAGAGCACCTAAAATTTAATGAGATTTTAATGTTCCCATAGGTCAGCGGGCGCTCGCTCGGGCGATAACGCGACGCGTCAATGTTGCGCTTTTTCTCGCTCTCTCTCTCTCGTGGTGGCTTTTCTCTCGCTTTCACAGCCCACCGAAAGCTCCTTTCAGGGGGTCTCGTGTGAGTGTGTGTGTACGGGTTTTATTTCTTTTTGTAAGTTTACACTCGTGTTGTGCGGTGTAAAATTGCATGTTGCAACATCCCTACCGGGGGTTGAAACCACCCCGAGAGAAAAGAAGAAGCAAAAACAAGCGCAAACCGACGAACTGCTGACTGGCGTCGCCATCGGGCGTCACCCAAAAGGTGCGAGATCCTTCGTGCGAAAAACCAACAAAAAAAAACCAAGCAAAAGTACGCAAAACTGCGAAGGGCTTCAATTTCGGCTGCAACACGCTCGGGTCTTGGCGTTCGCACCGGTGCCTCATTAATTTTGCATTAAAACAAACACTATCTTTATGGGACGGTGCGAGCAAAAAGGCTCTTTAGGTTTTAATTTAGTAATTACCGCGCGGCCAGTGTCAGGTTTTCGGTGCCATCACTCGGGGTGCGATTGCTCGGGGTGTCGTTCGCTGGCTATTTCCCGCGTGCAGGCGAATGCATCCGAGTCTGGAGACCGTTTTCGCGTACCTAAAGATATGTTTGGTGGCTTGATTGCAATAGTACACCCTGCTGCATTTGCTGCTGATGTTTCAAGCAAAATTAATAAAATTCACAACTATGCTTTTTTGCTTTAATAATCATTTCAACGAGCTAGCTTTTTTAAATACGTTTTGATTGGATTGAAAAAAATACCCCATAAAGCATACTTTGTACTAATCTTGAATCATTTACAGTCTGCAACATTTAAATCACGTGGATAAAAATTACGATCCCTTTCGAAAGCACCTTAAGCACTTTATGATAAGACGAAGGCTGCAACCGTAAAACCGATTCCCAGCGCATAAGTTCCCCTTGGAATGTGGCGTTATTTATCGTCGAATGATTCATTACGCCGACCAACCAGCGCATTACGGCCTCACAAGGCGGCTTGTCATCGATCAACGATATACAATTACGGTATGCTTCTCGAAGGCCCCGTTTTTTCTCCGTCTTATTTTATCCCTTAGCGGCCCATTCCGCGAGCATTCCGTCTGAAGGGAAGCTAGCGGTCTTTCCCTTCGAAACGTACACATTTAGCCATCATTTAACATAACAGTCATGTTATTGTCATAATCTTACTTCAAAAAAGGAGCGCGCGCGCGCTCGTACACCTCCAAGGCCGGTCAACTTTCGTTCGGGAAGTGTTTCATTTCGTTCCACCGAATTTCCAGTTCAAAGCCGCGCGTGCAAGCGCATGTAACACAAGCCTTAATCCGGTCACCAAAAGACGCCAACCATCGTACAAACGCCTCTTTTGCTTTATGATCCCAACAGGCAACTACGGAGTACCTGTGCAGGATGGGGCTGTGCAGATAGAATTGAGTTTTATCCTTAAGCTAGGAACAAAGAAAGGTGTGAAATTGTTGTGCTCTTGAATGCTTGTAAAGCTCCACAACTCCAGAACTCAACAGACACTCTGTTAACGACCACACGAACAGGAGTAAGTGTTCGTAACGAAAATTTCCCAAAAACGAAGCGCAATAACACAAACTCAATCAACAACTCATTCCGCCGGAAACGTGAGGTATATGTGGCTGTTGTGATTAATTTTCCACGCTGACTTGCCACAATCGAGCCAGCGGAGCATAAGCCATGAAGGATGCAAGAAACCACTCCGGCAGGCCAAAAGACCGCTGCCGAGATTGCGACGAGTGTGTAAACTAGATACCCAAGGCTCTTATCCGCCTCGAGGCAGTGGTTGGTGACAAGCTGAAAACCTTTCCCGCAAAAGGCACAAAAGGCTCTCGGGGCGGCGTGGGGGATTAAAAATAACATAATTTCACGCCATTACATAACGTGACAATGTGTTGGGAGATTCGTGATGGAAGAAAACATCGCCGTCATCGTGCCGCGAGTCTGATAAATGCTCCTGCTGCGTAATTCGTTAGCTGATTTAGCAGCTGTAAATCATCGATTGCGTGTATGAGAGAGAGAGAAAGAGAGAGAGAGAGCGAGCAGTTGCATTTCTATCACCAGGGGTTGATAACTTTCTTTCAATTAGAATGGCAAAGCATGTACGAAAGAACGAACAAACGATCTTACTTCCTTGCGTTAGCCTTTTTACTAGGTGTTGATTGGCAATAGCAGAAGTCAGCGATTATTTTTCTCCATATTTCACACACAACAAACCACAACCAGTTTCCAGTGTTTTTATTGTGCTGATGCAATCAACACCCACCCCCGCTGCCGGTTCGATTGATACTTAAACATTTTTACACTTGCTCGATCGGCAGCGAAAAGAGCACGGGGCGCCAATTAACGCGTCTTAAGGACGCGAATGGTGGGCTGAATAATGAATTGAGTTGCACGAATCGCGCTCCCCAGCCCAGTGCAACTGGTGGTGCACTTTTCCATCGCTCTATCGCCAGTCGGGAATCAGAGCGAGAAAAAACAAACAGGCGGATAAAAACGTGGCACTTATGGCAATTAAGGATTAAATGCATTGCATCGATTTGCATACCTGTTTCACCTCCAGGCACCACGTTCGAGGCGACGTTTGTCGTCCTGATCGTGGCACGATCTTGCGCCATCCATCCCGATTGTCCACGGTTTTGCTGGCGTTGGCATGGTTGGGCGGTCCAACAGCTTGCCGAGGATCGAGTGATCGAGATTTCGAGGGCCCCCCTTTTGCAAACGGGGCCAGGCACGATGGCCTGGCGCCAGACCACCCTTTTATTTATATTCACATAAATCTTGGAAAATTGTAATAATTGCTGTCGTAATTCACGTTTCGGGACGATCCGGGCGGTACGGTGCCAAATCGGCACAAATCTGACCGATCGTTAGCGTGATCGGTTCGCCTTTCTGCTGCTGCTGCTGCTTTCCGCGCTTCGTTTCTTTGCTGTCCACGCGGCTGGCCAATCGGATGAAAGCGCGAAATGGGACTGGGAACTCGAAATGAACAAAAAAGAGACAACCCAAACCCACGGACGGACACGCCACGAGAACCACGTTCTGAAGCGAAGGCGGAAAAGTGTCGAAAAGCGATCGTCGACAAGCGAAAGAAAAATAAAAAGGGGGAAGCCAGGATTCGCCATGAGGAAAAACACCACCCAAAGTGACGCCGCAGAAGCAGGACGCCTCGAAGGAGACCGCAATTGAAATGAAAAAAAAAACGGCACAACCAGGCGCTCTGGCGAAACGGCAAGTTGCAGTTGTTGTGCGCCTTTTGTCTTCTTGTTTCGCGTTCGCGAGCCTGGCGTCCATCGTCGTCCTGGTGGTCACGGTTCGATTGGAGTTCGATCGGTTCGCGATCGAATGCATAAATGCGCTTTCGCGCCAGCGCATTAAAACGTACACTGAAATCATGAATACAATGTCAATTGTTTTTGTACGAACATATTTCAATGCCGCCCGGAATCAATTTCCAGTGCAATACATTTTAATTCCCTTCACCACCTTCGCGGGCTTAACGACTGCTCGGCGTACGGTTGGGTTTCTCAGCTACAGTGTTGCACAAAGCGTTCGTTTTAAAGATCATTGCGATCTTGGGATGTGTCGTGCACTAGCACTAGCATTTTATGAACCATTTTTCCACCACAAAAGCAGTCAATTCATTTTAGCGCGTCTCGTTGAAATAACATCGAAATAGCGAGAGGAAAAACCCAACGAATATGCCCCATAAATGTGGCAAACGTTGTGTACACCACTGTGTCCACCCTGGCAAAGCGATCGCGCTTTGCACCGGCGGCAAAACGGATAAGCGCCAAAGGAGATCGCGACACCGATCGGTAGGGCGGTGTGTAATCGTCGTACCTCATCTAAATTACTAGCTCCCTGATCATGGGCATGGGAAACGGCAAATGGATTTGAAATCACGAACTTTTCCGTGTGCGCCCATCGAGCCTTCGAATTCGTTGTCTGCGACCGGAAGAAGCGAACGAAAGAAAAAAAAAACCCACCGGACAACAACCAATGCCACCCGTAAAAGGCGCTGGATGAAGAAGGAAGGAAAAAGAGAGCCGAAACAGAAGGACAAAACGGCAAAACTTTTGCGGCAAACAGAGATCGCGAATAATCAATTGGGTATCGCATTGTTTTGCGATCACACGCGCCCAGCCCGCCCGGTTCGTGGAGTTATTATATGCGATTTAACTAATTGTGACCGATGCTCCTTCTGGGTGGCTTTTGTCGCGGTGTCGGTGGCAAAATCCCAACCCAACGGTGAGATGACTTTTTGGACCTCCCGCACAGCAGCGTCATCTACACGGATCGGCACCAAACTATTGCTTTATTTATTCCTCCCGGGAGGTTTTTTTTACACAACACTCTCCCCACGAAAAAGTGCCGCCCATCGACCGAGCGCGTATTTGGGAACGCGGAAGAGAGTATTGATCTTTGACAATCAGTGCCCACATCAAACACACATCACCGGAGGCTTACGAATCGGGGCGCGATTGCTAAAGGACTGTTTGCCGTTCACATTTTCGGCACCATTCGGAGCGTCATTTGGGCTTCCTAATGGTGGTTGCAATAGTCGCGAGCGCGCGGGTTAAGCAGAAGGCATGATCGTCCTGCAACCGTCTGCAACCGGGCGGTCAAACAAACGGCCAGTAAGTAGACAAATGTTTGTCTCTCCCATCTAAGCCGGCTGGCGTTATCATGGGAGTTTTGTGTTCAAAGTCTTTTCTTTTTTGGGAACTCGATTTCGGTGCCTTATTCGAGAGGTTTGTCGGCTCTGCTGGCCACCGTGGCGGGTGTCAGATGTGAGCAAATTTACAATGAATTAAGGGCTTTTAATCAACAGCTGTGCAAGCTACGCAACTAACTGGCTCTCTCTCGGCAGCAACCGAGAGGGTGACGCAAAAATATAAATGATAAATAGCTTTTGCTTGCTTGATTGGCGGCTTTTTTTTTGTTACTCATCGAAAAAGGTACTCAGCTTGCAGTAAATTGCTATTGCCGTGAATAAGCGTTTGGGATAATTCACCATAGGCAGCTCATACGTAAGTTCCTCAACGCATGATCAAAGTTATTGCTAAAAGAAAAAAAATTGCAACCATAATCAAAACAAATCACCAGCGATAAACGGGGAAAAATGGTGACCCAAGGAACAAAAATTCACCATTGTTTACTTCAACAACCCAACGCATCGCACGGACGAGCCCTCTGGAGATTCGGTTTGCAAGCTTTCATTGATCGCGGGAAAAAAAATCCGCACGACTCGGAGATTGCAATTACAAAAGGTTCATCAGCACTTTTTTCCCCTAGCGAACAGCTCCCATCGCACGCGGATTTGACTCATTTACCCATCATCAGCTCAACTCACCCGACGTACCTAAATCATTGCCGTCTCGACGGCTCGCTGGGTGGTAAAGAATGCCTAAACATCCTGAGCGCGCGTATTCGTATGCAAGGCGGAAAGCTGATACGATCGCTCATTACGGGTGTCCCGGTGGAAACACCGCCTCTATCTGCTGATGCCACACTAGAAGCGTGCTTTCGTCAATTGTTTAACAAAAATTTGCCCCTTCTCAGGCACACACACACACACACACACCGACCGTTTCCTGTCGCACGAGCGCACTATGTCCAAAACAATAAACATGGCGACGGATAAGAAAAAAAAAAAGAAAAAAGCAACCCACCCGAGACGTCTTGGGCCCCTGTGTTGGGTGATGTGATAGATTCGATTTGAATACCACCCAAGTAACGACGAACGGCGGCCCAGGCGGCCCTTTGGGAAATAATAAAACAAAAATTAAAGCCCCACACCCACACTGGTACCCGGAGTGCTGATGACATTTCCGATTGGCCGGCTACCGATCGTACACACCGTTGCCAGAGCCTGGGAAGGAAATGAATCACAGCACCAGAAAGAAAAAAGCCGGTTGCGCTGTAAATCGCGCTTCTGCGACACTCGTTTTCTTTCTTTTCCTTTTTGTTTTCATCTTACCCACCCGAGCCGCGTGAGAAGTGTGAAATATTTAAAGTTTTTAGGATTTCCTCCTATTTTGTATGCGCCTCGAACGCCTCGAAACACCACCGCGCTGCTCTCGGGAAAGGCGTTTTGGCGTACCCCAAAACGTTTCGTCGGCTTTGAAACGTTCAAATGGCCCAAAGCACAAAGGGGACCATGTAGCGCATACCACGGTTAGCTCCCGGCTCCCGCTATCCTCGATTGCTGGCCCGGCGGACTCGAGATTCTACACACGCCTGCAACGTGTCATGTAGCGTGCGGGCGTTTTTTTTTTTTTCTTATTTTTTTACACTTTTCGGTAGGTGTCGGTGGACATAAAACGGACCCCACGAAGCAGCGATATCAAATATACATAAAATCGGGAAGGAGGAGGCGAAAAAAAAAATCCAAATTTGTGGCGTGTTTGAGCTTGTGTTTTTTTCCTTTCGCTCGTGTGTGTGTGTTTACACCACCATCAAGAAAGCTTTGGCTTCTCGCGCGGGAAAAAAGGATCGATCGTGATTCGGGACGATCACTCCAGGGTGTGTGTGTGAGTGTGGAGAAGTGTGGTGAGGTGCGAACATCCTCTCAAATCTCCCGGAAATCCCAAATTTCACAAGAGCGAACCCCATTCCAATCTATTCGCTCTGGGAGCCGACGATCGCGAAAAGAAATACCTCCAAAAAAAAAAGCCACTAGGCCTCGATTTGGCGGGGCTTTTGCTTCCCTTTTTTTTTTTTCGTTCGTTCATTCCCCACCTCATTTAAGCCGAACCCGGAGCATACATTTAAAGGTGGCAAAATGCTTCAAGATGTGGCACATTGAAAACAAATCGATGCTGCCGATCATAAATTAGTCTGCGACGCCCGGTGACAACAAACATCGCCAAACGATTGTCTCGATCCTGTCGAGGTCTCGCGGCCGGCTGTTTCCATGGGGGAATATTTTGGAGACTTCCCCCGTTTTTGTTTTTTTTTTTCGTCGTTCCGTTCCTTCGTTGCCGTGGCTGGGTGGTTTTGTGTTGCAGTTTTTCCGCTGACCGCGTCGATCGGGTCACACGCGAAAGGTGCGAAAATAAAACAATTGATTTTTTGGACGCGATACCGTGAACACCTTTCGTTAGTTGATCATGTTCTAGCGTTGTTTCTTTTATCTCATTTATTTTCGGGGTGGGTTGTGTTGTTTTTCTTTTTTTTTTGTGTGCTGTTCGTTGCCTGGAAGCCGCTAATTCCTGCCCGAGGCCGTTCCCACGCGTTCTAATGTGGATCGTTCTTTTTCGCTCGCAATCGATTCAAATTCGGTCGAAAATACCGGTGGAATATTAGCGCTATTAGCGCGAAGGTACAACTCAGCGCGTTTCACCGAGAAAACCTCCAAAGAAACGAACAAACTGTGGTTGAAATTAATAGCTTCGTGAACGTAAAACAATGCTTCATCTAGGACCCCTTTTTGGCACGACAAAAGACCCACAATGACAATGAGTACAGTAGCACCGCGAGCGAGGACTTCCGGACTACAAAACGGGAACAAAACCTCATCCTTGTTAGAGAGCATTCCAGCTGAAAATTGTTGCAAAAATATTTGATACTGCTGACAGACATTCCACCGAAAGGGGGAGCCATACACAAATAAAACCGACCGACCGGCTGCGTCTGAGAGAAGTGCAATCGTGTGGGAAAAAGGTAAGGTCCCCAGGGCGCATACCATCCACCACAACCGACAGTGATTGATCGCACCTCCGTGGTGTGGCGAAAGAAAATCGTGTTTGTTTTGGCGCATCGTGCGCCGGAAATCGTTTTTTTTTGTGTTGCTTCTCCTCCGCGATCTAACTGGGGGGGATCTTAAGAAAACGGGCGGTTTTTAGAGCACGACGGTGCAGGATTTAAGCCCATTCGTGGTCTCTTTCTCTCTCTCTCTCTCTCTCGCGATAAATCGAACGCTAATGACGTGCTCACGTGCCCGGCTGCAAATGCGACAATTGACGGACGCAAAATCGATCGCCGTTGGTTCAATCCGCGGCTTCGAGTGCCACTAGCGCCGAACCGAAAGCATATCGGCAATCTTAAACAGATAATAAATAATCGCTTTATGACCACCGTCGCTACTTACTGAGGAGCGCGCGCGCGATCGAGTCTTCGAGCCCTTCAAACCGGAGCCCTTGTGGACTGACATTCGCGATGCAACGATCGTCTCGAATTTCCGCGAAACAACTGTTGCTGTTGCACCAAAGACAACCAAAACAATAACGAACGAGTGAGTGAGAGAGCGAGAGAGCAAGAAAAAAAGGTAGTCACACAAATGCGCAACAAAATCCGCGCGTTGTTTTTAATCGAACACGGGAAAACGAACGAACGCTTGGAAGGGAAACGAGAAAAAATTCAACCGATCAGCATGCTTCCCAGTCGGCCGAGTGTGTCGAGTTTTTCTTGTCACCAACCAGGCCGGGTGCAACCATGAAACCGTGAAACCGATCGTCTTAGCTGGCGTAAGCAACCTTGGAGGCGCAAACAATCACGAGGCGCGCGAGACAAAACACACAACCACACCCGGCTAAAGGTTCGGCAAAGTGTAAATTAAATTCGCGTTTTTTTACCGGATGTTTTAATGAATGATCGACGCGATCGGTGGGGTGTTTCTTTCTTTTTTTTTATGCTGTTTCGGCCCTTTCGAATTGCGCTGCCGTTGGCACTTTTACGGCAACGGGCCGTTTTGTGTTGGGACGCGACTGTGGGCGCGTCAATGGGCGTGCGAAATGATGAATGAAATCGTAGGAAATCGTTCGGTTTTCGGTGAAATACTACGCTGTGGGAAAGTGCGCGCTGACCGATAACAGGAATTGCACGCCGCAGACGTATGTCGTTGAACTAAGCATTTGCAACACAGCTCGCTGGGGAAGTATTTTGTAACAAGACATTTGATCTTTTTTCGGAAAATGGTTTGCAAAAAGGGTTAAAACGCTTGTCGTTTGTGTGAAAAACAAACAGACATTGCTCGAAAGCTTGTCGTTTAGAAGCATTCATATTAAAGGTAGTTTAGATATATGAGTCCTTAAACATTATCAAAAAAAAGCATATTATTTGCTAGCATCCTTTGAACGAGTTAATACAGAACTCATAGTGCTGCACCTTTTTTTTGTGTAATTTATGTAAATAAAAGTAACTAAAAGCCCTCATCTTCCCCTATCGCATAATTAGCATAAACATCAATTGGTTCCCCCCAACCAACCCCAAAAAGCGCTACTGTGCGACGCATTAAGTACACCCACCATTCAACGGGACACGAGCATCAACACCAGTTCACTCTTCTCCACACACCCGAAATAGACACACCCGAAGGTGCCAATTATTTTCACGCCCACTCAGGCTACATAAGAGATGCATAATTCTTGTTTTTTCTTGTTTTGCCCTTCCAGCCAACCCAAGACAGTCCGCGGCAGTATCATATTGTACCGGTTGTAAAACAGTTCCCCAGAATCGAGCACAGCAACTGAAATCGACTCCTGACTCCCCGAAGAACGCAGAGGAGGTTTGCACATTTCGTCGAATCCGCTCGAAACCGCCCCCGTGGGGGGTTTGCAACAGCAACAGCAGCAACAGCAGCAGCTTAAAGTTAGAAGTTGTTCCGACGGCGGTGGTTTATCAGATTTCGCGCCCATTTCTCCACGGTGACGGGTTCGCTATCTCAACGGTGGTTGGTGCAGTTTTGTTTGCCCAGTGCATCGTGAACAAACAAAAAAAAACGCGCGCACAAGATATGAAAACAGCGATCGTCAGCAACACGCTGGACAACGCTGGAGGCCTGGCAGCTGAGCCAAAGAAGCCCGCACACTGCTACAGGACGATGGACATAAATGAGCCCCAACGATCATGGACATCTTTTTTTACGGTTTCGGAAGAAAGGTTAAAATTGCCCGCTTGGTTTGAGTTCTTCGAGACGCAAAAAAAAAGTTCCCCATTGGCTGTAAATATTTGTCACTTTGCACCGACCGCACCGTGAGGTGACCGCACTTAAAATCCCATCAACGCCCATTCGCCCTAGCGGAAGTCGTGCAAATTTTGCTGTCCAACATGCGTCCACAGCGCGCTCTGGGCCCTTCTGTGCGTTCGTCATTTGACACGCGATCACGATTGCGATCCGACACCGCGAACCACGGTTTGGCCACTCGCTTTGAGGGTGGTTTTTCTGCGTTGGGTGCAGCATTTGTGGGCCTTTTGCATGAAGCGCACAAAACATAACAAGATCCGGGAAGTAATGGTAGCATTCGAAAAAAAAAACAAACGATCTTCTCAACGCGAGCGCGTGCAGTTTGGGATGAATCCCACCCAAGAGTTGGTTCACAATTGCATTGCATTTATTCAGCCATCCCCCACAGGGTGGGAATGTAGAAAATGGTCCCAAAATTAGTCACCACGAGCGGATTTAACACACACACACCGACACCGAGGAAGGAGTTTGAAAGCAAATGTCATTCTAATGAAAATTGACATTCATCAGTTTTCCAGGAGCTCCCCGTCAGGAGCTTAAGAGTGACGGTGCCAAACGGGTGTCGTGTGCCTGTTTATGTAATTCATCTCCCTAACACTCCTAATGCCGGCGACGGTGGGTTGATAAAAAGCCGGCGAAAACCCTGGCCAGTTCGGTTAGGGGTTCCCGTTTTCGTGACAATATGACTGGCTGTCGGATAATCTTCACTTTTCAGTATGACTGATTATGACGGCCCTGGGGTGTCCTGCCGTCGGGTTTTTGCATTTTGGAAAAACAACCGCCCGGACGGGTGAAGGCGTATAAATATGTTAATGTGATGTTTATATTCACTTCCCTTGTTCGGTTGGGCACACAAAAGGGTGCCGGGGCGTGCGTTTTTGTGTCTGTGTGTTGCGAGGCACCAAATTCAGGTTGCGTGAGTGAAAATTGCTGCCCGAAACGTTATGAGACGACTTAGACGACTGTTTCACTCCTGCAGGATGTGGAGCCACATCCCAGAATCGATGCAGTTTTCAATTGCAAGACGAATAAACACCCCCAACTAGCCCTCTTGGGGCCTTCCACAGAGAGAGAGAGAGAGAGCGCAAATAAAATATTCAAACCCGATTGCAAATGGAGCTCAACCATCAACTGCTTCGTCCTTGCGGTCACACAAAACTCCTCCAAAACCGGACGTACACGCTTTTCCGTAATGGACCATCACTCTCCGGGCTCGGGGAATGGCAAAATGTGTTTGCATGTCTCTTACCGAACCGACAAGAATGGATTCGCTGCCCCAAACTCCCGATGGATGGGTTGGCCCCAGTCGAAATGGCTTGGCACTTGTTTCTCGTCACATCGTCACCATCCGTTCGAGTCTGCTGTGAGTGAACACTGTATCACGTTTCCTGTGCTGTTCCCGGCGAGGTCGTTGGGATGGGCTGAAATTAGAGAAACCTGCCCGGATCATCCTGCCCGTAGAGAGGAAGGATCCGTCGATGATGGACCACGATCGTTGTCCTGCTGCGGCATCTCGAACGACATCTCGCAGCGAGCCTTGGGAAGAGTGGCCTTTTTTTTTCTTTCCTTTTGCTGCACTAAAACAGCAGTTTGATGCTCCATAATGGATGGATTTGCACCAGCAGCAGCAGCAGCAACAGCAGCAGCCGCAGGGATAAAACGAATTTCGGTGTTCTTGGCGATGTATGCGAAAAGGATTAATATTTCACAAATTTTAATTAGAATTTCCTATGTTTTCGTGTTGACACTAATCCCCTTTTTGAAAAACGGCTCGGCCCACTCGTCACGCGGCTGGTGAGCTTTTCCATTCAATTTCAGTCTCCACCTGTGTCGAGGTATGCGCGCACGTCCTCTGGAAACCGACCACACAGTGCAGTGCACTTGCGGACTTGTGCGTTTTTAGTTTTGAGGCGTTAGTTAGTGGGTTTTTTTTTCGGTTTCAGGACGGTACCAGCTTTCGCAAGCTGTTTAATTCCACAGCTGCTGCAGTTCGACAGCGTAAGGGCGGTTGCTATCCGTTCTTATAGCGATGGCTTATTCATGTATCGTGCGGGCAATAGAAGGGATTAGATATGATGCTTTGTTTTTTGTTTTGGACCTATTTTTCCTGAGATACTCGCAGTGTATTTTTTTCCATTTTAATTACTTTAAAATAAGTCATCAAATTATTATGATTTAACAAATGTTGAGTAAAGTTTAAATAACATTCTCTTGAGTAAAGAGTTCATAAACGATAAAGAGAACGTAGGCGCATTTTAGCACTGTTGTAATAGATGATTTCGGTGGAGTTGTCACGGGTTTGATCGTCCAGGCGATCTTTGGAAACCTAGAAGAATTTTCCCATACTTACACGTGACCGATCTGTTATTCTCCTTTTTTTGCTCTTTTTATTTTATACAAAATCTACACTTATCTGAATATACCATACCATCTAAATAATACCTTTAGTCCTCATTTGTTGAAAGTTATTCGGATGTAGGTTAAAATTAAACAAAAATCATTTTTAATTGGAGATGTTCCGATTGAATTCCTTCTTTTTCTTTGAATGAAACCTGATTTGGTATAAACGATGCAGAAAATTGCTTGTCCTAGTTTGTTCATTATTGTGTTAATTTTTCAAACGTTATTTTGTGTTTTAATATTTTTTTTGTTAGTCTTACTCTCTTGTTTATATTTGAAGTAATAATGATTCTTCGCTGTCTACCCCTGCTTCTACGTTATTTCTCTTTTTTTTTCTTCGACATCTTCCTCCTCAGTATCGTCCTTACCGCTGTATTGCAGGAGACTGAGGATGTCTCCTTTCACATCACATCCTTTGTCATCACGATGGTTTTCTCGCGTGTAGGCTGCATATTTCTTTGGAGTCCGCTTTTTCCTCTGTGGCTCCACCGTTCTTTCTCTCAGAAGCACTAGTGTAGCCTGTAGAATCCATTTCGGTTCCTTTTTGCACGCGTAATATACGATAATAATAATCATCGATATAATTATTGATTGGATAAAGTCAATCACAAGACTCATTTTATTAAGGTCCTTTGCCATATGAATAATTGGGTCTATCGAACCTTTTTACGATGAAAGTTTTTCGAAAGGCAGCTACTTTGCTGTTATTTTAAAATAATTGTCATGATCAGAATGATCTAAATCGGAATGTTCAAAATTGGTAAGCATGCTTTACAATAATAAGAAAAGCTCCTCAATGCAATAGATGCCAAAGATCAGAAAATTGTTTCTCTCCTAGGCACCATTTATGAACCAATTATTTCAAAACTCTTGTTGCTCTACGTTCTGCCTTCTCTATGCGCCTCAAAAAAGAACTCGCTTTTGGAAAGTCCCAGCCACGGTTAATCACTAATGTACAGAAAACAGCAAACTATCACTGTCCCTTCTTGGCAAATAGCACTCGTTAATCTGCGCTAACGGTTTCACACCTAATTGAAAAACAACAAATTATTTCCATAATGGCAACAAAAAAAGGCATCCTCAGTAAATTCCTAAGCCGTAACCGGCAACGGAACGCCAAAGTTTCCCATTAATCCAATCCAGATGTGCGCAGAATCCTCAGAGCGCACCTCATCGACGAGCTTATGACTTTAGCTATTTACCCAACAATCGGTCTTCGGCACTTCGCAGTCTCAATTGGGCCACCGGTGGGCCAGAAAAAGAGCATTATGCGTGGAAAACAAATACAGGGCATTAGCTGGGACCATGGACCGAAAAGGGCAACCTCAAAAATGCGAAAAAAGCGACCATTCATTATGGTGGCGTAGGGAATGGCACGTCGAGGTTTTGGAGGATGTTTTGTGGGTTTTAGGGAATCCGGTATCGCGCCTTCATTTTGGTCATCGGTCAAAGCGATCACCAGCAGCAGGATTCCTTTGGTGCACCTTTTCCGGTTGGGCAAAAAATGCGTGAGCCAAAAAACAAAAAGCAGGTGGCCAGGATTTCCGGCCCGGCAGTGAAGGCGATGGTTCCGGTGAAAGAAAAAAATATATATCCTAGACCAAAGATTATCCTTTCGCCTTGGGCTGCCTTCTTACAGGCGAACCACAAGGCACAGATAAGAATGGTTCGGTCAGCTCATTACTATTTATTTGCATACATAATAATTAATTCCATTAGGCCCGTGCGGATTCTGAGCCGCCCAGAGCGAGGGCGACTCCTAATACAGACAAATTTCCCACGACCTGCCTTTTTCGGGGCATCTAATCCTTTCCTTACTTCACTTGTACACTTTTTCGCCGGTCAACCGCACGACAGCTTCCTTGGCGTTGCGGCACTCCGGAAAAACCCCGTCCTCGATCATTTCTCACCCATTTAGGCACATTTGTTTTTATCGCCTGTTTAGGGGTTTTGTTTATTTAGCCATTTCGAGGCATTATCCTGTTTATCGGTTTAACGCGCCGAAAACCGAGGCCAGTGCAACTCTTTCTCTTGCAAGGGTCCGTTCCGAGACGTGTTCCTTCTTCTACACCACGTCCGTTGCATTGCATCCGAGCTCACCCAAACCAAGGGTTGGCTGGGTTTCGAAGTGGAAGAGAAAAATCTCCCCCACAATAAATTCGGCCCGATTCGATAATTGAAACGAGCGGCGGGTAATTATGGTAAGCGAAAGAGGATAATATATTCATTTGGTGCTTTGGTTGCGGGAGCATCCACGCCCGTGGAATCTGCTCGCTTTACCCTCGGTTTCGTTTTCAGATTATCGTACCGTAAAATTTAAATTTCTCTCACACTGCACACGACTGCCCTCTTTCCAATTCGCAGTTTTGTGATGAGTTTTTTGTGTATGACATCACGGAAATGAGCGTCGTCTTTCCTTTTTTTATTATCCCCAAAATTGTTTGATTGCACGGTACAATAGAGCGCATATGACAAATATGGCCTACTGTGCAATTGAACCTTCACTTTTTTTTATGACACACCAAACGGTCAACGAAAGCAACCCGTAAAAGACGACATAAAATAACCCATCCCAAGCCCATTGACGGTGCCAGCCAGCAAATCTGGCCCACAATAAGCTGGACATCCCGCTGGCTCGAGAATAATGGTTTCACGGGGTTTTGGGCGCTGGTGAAAATGGTTTACAATTTGCGCTTTCATCCAGCACCAGCCGGGATGGTGCGACAATTTTACAATCATAAAATTTACGACGTCCGCAATCACCCGAACGCTGGATGGCTTCTCGGGCATTTCTCGGGTGGAAGAAAATTAAGCCAACCCGCGCTTCGGGGGAAGAAAAAACTCTTGCAAAAACAACCCCGCCAGCCGTTGAGTTTGACTCGCCACCGCGATCGTGTTCAGTTGTAAAAGCAACTCAGTCAAGCAAAAGTCACCAAGCGAAAAGTGCACTTTATCATCATCGACCCCGAGGGCGTGTTTCCGTTCGGTGGGAAATGTGGTGCGAGTTTTCCTCCCTTCTTTCGAACGAATTGAGCATCACCCAACGAGCGGTTCCAGGGCACACATGTGACAACAAGCGAACAAAACGCCTCCCGTTTGATGAGAATGTTGCCGCGTGTTCATTAGCAGCCACTAACCAGCGAGCCGCTTATTGTGCTTAATTATTTTCGATAATTAACCTTATCGCTGCAAAGCGCACTAATCCGGAAAACAGCCCATCCCCGCAGGGCTCGCCGCGTCTGGTTTTGGGCTTTGGCGCCGCGACACGAGCATGTGGCCAACGCCTACACACTCAGCAAACAGAAACCTTCCAACGGAAACCTCATAAATTTCAATCATTCTCCTATCGATGTCGTAAATCGATGGACGAAGGCAGACAGCAGAGCCCAGACCCACTTCGGTCGCATGTTGGATGAGTTTCCCGGCCAGTTTTGCGGCGTGTGGAAATTGTGCAAAATGGACCGGCTCGGGAGGAGAAAAATTGCGCCCCAGAAAAACGGATGGAACGCGCACATACGAAGCGAGTTAAATAGATATTTCCGAACATTTCTGGTCCCAAGCCCGAAGCGGGATATTATTAAATGTTTGTGCAAATACTTCACATTGACATCAAAACGGTTTATGGTTTTTGCGATATTATTATTTTTTTTTTTGCGTGTGTGCTTCTTCTTCGCGTCCCACCGAAAATGCCACCATCCGGTTCCGGTTCTCTCAGCTCAACCACTTCAAAGGGGCTCCGGGATCGATGGCCCTTCGCCGATGACCACCGGCCATAAGAATTTGATCAAATAAACCACATAACCCCGGGAAACGGAACGGTGAGATTTTTCCTCTTTCTTTTTTCCTTGCTTGTGACATACGCCGTCGACGGGAACGGCAAAACCCGATGAGATGGTCCCCGATGCGATTTGATCGCTTTTCCTGCTCCTATTTGTCGGATGGCGTTTTTTTTTGCTTCTTCTTTTCTTTGCTCATCCACTCAGCACCGTCAAGCCGTCTGTCCGTACACCGGCACAGCGGCCAAGTGTTTGCACAAATGTGAGCTAATAAATCAAGACCCTGCACCGGTGCGGGAGTTTTGCAACGTTTAATTTCTGTAATTACAGTGCCTGATACATTTTCAAGTTCATGATCAACTCGGTTTGCGTGGGAGCCATGAGAGAGGGAGTTTTTAATTAACTAACTCATCATGCCGCAAGGGGTAATGATTATTAGAAGCTGCGTGGAGTTTAAAATCAGCGTAAATAAATGCAAAAATGTGTGCTAAAAAGAGGAAAATGCGAAAGAAACACAGAGATTTAATTTGTAACAGAGAACATTGAACTGAGTTGAGTAAACGAATCGCATTTCATCTGAAAACTTCAAACATAAACCTCCAACACAAGTTGACGCATGGTTCAAAAAGATTGTAAAATAAAAGAAACCCCCAATAACTCAGCAATGCGCGATCACTCAACAGTTAAAACTGATTCTCTTTTCTTTTTTTTTCGGGTGATAAAAATCGCCAACCCAGTAAGACAGCAAACGACGATTTCCGTGACATCAATGAACACCCATAAATCAGCGCAGCGACCCGAGCGGACGGCTCAAGCGAAATCAAAACTGCCGCTGAAATGCTTAAACAAAAACAATACACGAAGCGAAACAAAAACGAATGAACAAAGAAAAAAAAATGCAAACTTTATGGGGCGCATTTATCCGCGCATTATCTCCAGATCAGCTATCAATTCTATTACAGTGCGGAATCTTCAAGTTCCGGAAACGCACCCAGGAAGTTGTGTTTCTTCCCGCGGCTTGGGGATAGAAGGCACGGAGCAATCGGAACTAAAACACCATACGGTATTATTCTCCGTCGTAAAAATGACCATCGAAGCGTGCGTATCGTTAAGACATCGTTACGGCCGGGATGGCACCAGGAGGCAGTAAAAATGAGGGTCAGCAGATTGTCCTTTTGGGGGCCGTTTTTCTACGCTGATTTCAATGACTCCCCGGTGCAGGCGGTGCAAAGAAGAAGGCGAGAGAGAGAGAGAGAGAAAACACACAGTGCCACAAAAGCTATCTAGCGCAAACTAGCAACCAGGACGATTTACGGTCCTGGTCAGTATGATCTCACCGTCGCCACGCCAGATCGGACAGATTTCGTCCCCTAGCACCCATATTGCAATATGGGTAATATTATTTGCTATCTCTCTATCTCTCTCGTTTTCCATCGCCATCGCACGCTAAAAAAAGGACACCCCCGATGCGTGTGCGTGTCCTTATGGACAAGGCGTAAAAAAAGACACCTAATCGGATTTGATGCTGTCCCGTCGTATGTCACACAGGTACTGAGAAAGGAACAGGAAATGGTCATCGTTGGACAACCGAACACGTTAAGAAGCAATCAGAGACATATTGATTTCCGATTTTTATATCGAACGCAGCTCGTCTTCCGAGACCCCTGCGAGGATTTTATGAACCGTACCGTATGAAGAGATTGTGTATGTTTTTTTTTTCTTCTGCCTTCACAGACGGAATTGGTGAAGAAAGAAAGCAGTTTCTCTTCTTGTTGATGATTAGATCTCGGAATGGCTCGCTGGGGGAGTTTTTATGCTGACCCATTGCAAACAGTACATTATTTACATCATCAAGTAAGGTTGGGATTGAAACATTACACAAATAAATTGGTTTTTTTTGACGAAAGTTCCAATTAAACAGATTACCTTTAGTTAATCAGCAATTCCACACGAAATGGTGCATTTGGTAACCGAAATTCCCTCCTCTCGAAAGACCACATTTTCACACAGAAAACCACCACCATGATGGAAGCCATTTTCTCGATCAAAGAATGCCATAAATTTTCCTCTCATTTCTCGTCCATTTGTTTGTGAATTAGATCCCGCTGTAACAACATTACCCGCTGCAAATAAACAACGCTTCACGCGTCACAAAGCTGTCGCTGTCCTGTCAAAAAGGACCCCGTACTTGTGGCAATTACTTGCTGCAACCATACTGATCATGCGATCGCGAAAGGTCCCCATCCTCGGGCTCGACAGGAAGTGTAAATGTTAAATAGAGAAACATCTGTTCGCAACGCACCAGGGAGTGGTGCGCCATTTCTGCCAGCTAGCAAATGGC
This sequence comes from Anopheles nili, assembly GCF_943737925.1. NCBI lineage: Eukaryota > Metazoa > Arthropoda > Insecta > Diptera > Culicidae > Anopheles > Anopheles nili. Next base: position 44,111,507 of record NC_071292.1, read on the forward strand.
GTCAGTTCCCCCGACCGACGGTAATATTTTTCCACCAAAACCTTCACGGGGGTTTTGTAACAGATACAAACACGGATCCGTTTCCGTAATTACCACCGCGCACCCTTCACGTCGGCCAACAGCGTAGAGAGGCTGGGTAAATAAGGTTATCACAACAAAACGATAAATTACGGCATTTATGCGCGTTAACACACTCGCACGGGAGCGCAGCCGAAACCGATAATATTTGTATCAACAAAAATCGGATAACGTACGGGGAACGGCGTCCCAGCCGGAAGGAAGGAAGGATGCGTGCAGGACCACCGGTAGTGGCTATTCCCGAAACCAACAAGGCAACAAGGTGACAAGGATGACAATAACTCACAGCGCACGTTCTTAGGCCCGCTGATGACCATAATAATGGAACATCCTGCGGTACATGCAGGCACCCGTTAGGACCCTCAGCGGGTTTTCCGTGCTGGTTAGCACGGATCGATTGACTGTTTCCATCCAGCTTCCATTCAATGTTTTTGTTTGCCTTAAATCGAAACGAAATACTCACGGAGAAAAGGACGATCCTCCACCCCATTGGCCGGGTTGAGGTCGCTGCCAGAACGCTATTAAGGCTAATTCATTACGGGCAAAAAAGGTAAACATTTCTATTTTCCATTTGCCATCGCCAAACAATGCGAACCGCAGTGCGCTGTGAATCGGAACTTCGAGAAACTCGCCCGGCTTTTGGACCCGTGGCCCGTGAGTTTGCCTGCGATGGAAAGGGACAGGATGCGGCTGAAAAGGCGGAGGATGACACAAAATAAATTAAAATGCATTTGTCATACGGCGACCACCCGTGGGTTTTACGGGCATTCCTGCCAAGGGGCAAAAAGCAAGAACAAAAAAAAAAAAGAACGGTGAACAGAGCGAGAAAGCGAGAACGAGATCACGAGCGTGTGTGAGGGAAAAGGTGCGAAACGATCGAATGTACTTAATACTAGTGCAGCAGCGACGGTTATCCTGGGTGTCGTGTTGTCATCTTCGATCCGGTCGTCCTGGCAGGAGTCCTCGCGTACTAAAAGCGAGAGGGCCAACAAAAATTCGTGCCAGAACGAGAAAGCGAGAAAGTTAATTCCTTCGATCCACACCCGTTGCTCGGTTTGGCCGTGGAAATTAACAGACCCCGGGAAGGACGATTTTTCAACGATCGGACGGTGAGAGTAATTTGCCAACCGAAAACTCGTGTCCGGGTGCGATAGCACCACTCGACCTCGTTAGCATCCGCCACCAGCGAGCGTCCTGGCTGTGTCGGGAAAACTTTCACGGGCAGTTTTAAGGGCGCAGCTTTCGGGGTTTTATTATATCTCGTGCTTCTTTTTTTTTTTTTTTGGTGTCTCCTCCCCGTTGCGCAACTTTTGCGAGCGGGTTCCGATATAATTCAGCATAAATCACTGCAACCGACAAGCGGGGCCCAAATACACATACGTGCACGTAATGCGAAGCTGGTCGGCTAATTTATAGTAGTTTTGGGTAGAAACTTTCCGGCCCAAGCATGCTGCAATCAAGTCGCATTTTAAAATGGTGCCATCGAGCGCGAAACGATAGCGTCTCGCTGGGCAGCGTTAATATGGCGAAATTATCAATTCATTGGTGCTGGCGTTTATGCAGCACGGTTGAGTTCTCCGATTGGGAAACCTTCCTTAGGGTGGCGTGTTTAAGTTGTTAGTTGACTTTTATTCACCGGAATTTGACTTATTTGATGCACGAGAGCATAGTTAATGGAGAAAAATGATCACAAAAATTCATAGTGCTGAATAAATGCAATATAGTTCAAAAAGAAAAGACTTATTTTCACCCAAAACTCTCTAACAATGCATGTCGAAAAGCAGCATGAAAAGTCTGGTCTACCAGTCTGGTCCTTTTCACTTTCCAATCATTGCAAATTGTAGCTCCATAACACGCAAAAGGCAAAGTTTGATCAGTTTTGCGATGAATTGATAAAGTTAAAATACCCCAGCGTGGGGAGACAACAACAAAAAAACAAAAAGCTCCCCATTAACACCGGTTTCCAGCAGTCAATTTCCGAACAACTACGTACAAGCACGCAAACTGACATTAATCTCGGTGAGATTTTGATGAAAAGTGACTAACGACGAAGCCAAATCCCGCCCAAAACACACCACACACTCATCAGCGTCCGTATCCTGTTACCTTTGTGCCAAACTCCTCACCAGCCAGCCATCTTATTTGTGCGCTTTTTTCGCCACCCCAAACGGGCAAGGAAAAACTTCTTCACACACCATCTTCACCTGGCCACTCGGGGACCGGTGCAGACAGTTTGTTAAACTCCTCATTAAACCTGGCTGCCGGTGGGTGCCGATATTTGTGATTAAAATTCAAATACCGTGAAATTGAATCCTTGCGCCCCCAGTGCAAGCTGTCGTCGGGTTTTTCGGTCGGTCGTGTTGAACATTCCCATCCGATCCGATCGGATCCGTTCGTCCGATGACGTCGTGGACCATCGAGTCCGGGACACGGGATATTTCTTAATAAAAATCGACCTCATCGCTCGAACGCATCATAACGAGACCCGAGGTAGATTAGTAAGTTTTGTCATGTTTTCGTTACGCTTGTTGAAAAAAGTTTTTGCTCACCACCGGCACCGACGAAGCGAAACAGCTACCGTTCACATTGGCTTACGGCCGCGTGTGCCATTTGGGTGCCGTTCCGTTCGAACGCTGGCGAACAAAAATCGACGTAAATCTTCCCGACTCGCTTGCTCGCACGCAACCGAAACGTCTTCATAAGCAGACCTGCCGGCCGGATGCTGGCCACCGAGACAGAAGCTTGGGCCAGAAAGCCCGGACAATGGACGGACAACCGGGCAGCGGCGAAAATCCGCTCCCTGGGAGAATAGGCAGAAAAATAACTCAATCATGGTTCTGCATGAATGAAGCGCCCTCGAGAGAGGCAAACCGAGCGGTCATATTCATTTTTTGACAAATGTCCAATCTCCAGCTGGAACGCATTAAAATGTCTTGTTGGGTGATATTTTTCTGTTCGCTGGCACGCCCGGGCCTGTGTGTACCTGCTCTGGGGTTTGGGTGGAGATCTTTATGTGTTTTTTTTTTCTTTCGGGCGTTCTTTTGCTGGCCTTCTCGATCACCGAAATGGGGAGGCTGCAAAAGCTCCCTCTAAATCACCTCAGCCAGTGGACACCCAAGAGCAAGCGACTTGTTCGGACGACCGACGATGGGTTTTCAAAACGCCTTAAATGTGCGCTTTAACGAGCGCCCAAAAAAAAAGGGCTCCCAAAAATGCACCACCATTCGGACTTGCGGGTAAGCACTTTACGGTCGACCCACTAGGCGAGTCGCTCATTTAAATGATGGAAAACTGCAGCTTGTTTATGTGCGCTTGTTGTGCGTTTGAGCGTTCTGCAAGCGAGCAGCGAAATAAAGCAGAAACTTGCAGCGCGATCGAAAAAAAAAACCGACCAAACAAATCATCATTCTGCGAGCGAGCGAGCGAAGGGAAAAATAAAAAGGATGATCACGACGCACGGAAGAAGGTGAACATGGCTATGACAAAAGATGTTTCCAGCATTGCAGGAGGTCGCGCTTGTAAATATGGCCAGAGAACATAAAATAAATATGTTGATTTCGCAGTCACATTATGCAGTTATGAAAGGGAGAGAACATGGGTAAGTTTCTTGTTCGGATTCATCAGACGGCGCGCGAGGTCGGTTCTGTCGGGTGGGCCACGATCCGGTTCCGTGGTGGTTCAGGCGGTCTCGTGTGACGACGGTGGGAGGCGATGAAGCACGGCCTAACAAACAATAAAATCTGCCGGCCGTTCCGGGCGAAAGTAAAATGTTCCGCAAACAAACAAGCAAAAAAAACACTCAGAACGCTCACACAAATCCAAAATAACAGGCAACACGAGGCAACGCAACACACAAAAAAAAACCGGAACACAACGCCGGGATGATCGCCGGGAGATCGAATTTATGCGAATTGACGTGACTTTTCGAGAGGACACATTATTTATGGCCTCGTGCGATCGTGCCGCTTCACCGCAGCAGGTCCAACCGATCAGCCACAACGAATTCAACGGCAATTCAAACCGGCCTAGGACGTCGAGATCGAGGAAGCGTAATAAACCGTAAGCCTTCGTAAGGTCGTCCCCGTTGGCCGTTTCGCCATTTGTTCGTAATAAGATAATATATTTGTAATTTATGTTGCCGATGAAATTCCACGAATCATTTGTAATAAATTGATGATCGGTTCGGGCCACAGTCGTCCGTGTCGCGTGTTTCGCCTTATGTCCCGTCACGTGGGAAGCAGAGAGAGAGAGACTCTTTTATCCACCAACGAAAGAAAGAAGTTACCCCCAAAAGCCCCATGCTAATAGATAGACAAGCATTTTTGCTTTTTGTTTATTTTTTTTTGCTGCACTCGCGAACAAAAACTATTGCATTCGTCCAGATGCACGCTCATTTCGAACGATCGTCAGCAGCTGGTGCGAAAGGAGTTTTTAGGAAGAACAGAATGCAAAGTTTCTTCCGCACTCGCGGCAATGGAAATGCACAAAACTGCACGCGACGAATGCGGCGACACAAACCACTCTACCGGAAGGAAAACGATCGAACGAGAATCTCAGCAATGGTGGGGAAATATGCTGAAATAAAAAAGTGTGCAGCGTAACTATGGAAACTACGGAACAAACTTAACCACAAGGCTCTTACCATCCCACAGGGACAAGGATCTTTGGAAGACGTGTTTCTCAGCACGAAAATGGGCGGGAAAAGAAATGCAAGGCTATTGAATTAACTAGGACCCATTTATAATTGAAATAAATTACCGCAAGTTTCGTGAAACGCTGTTCTTGCGCATTCTTCTCTTGTGTTTTGTGCTGTTTGTCTGAGAGAAAAAAAAAAAGCGACTCACCGAAAGCTTTTGCTTTCATCATTTTCGTTGGTTTCTTTTTATACCAAAAGAAACAAAAATGTTTCAGATCTCGTCACACTTGAAACATAATCCACGCCCATAACAAATAGAGAAAGTGTCTGTTTTATGATCGTTTCTTGTGAGGAGCTTCAGCAATTACATTACCATCTGTACGAAAGCCTTGGGCTTCCAAATTGCGCTATTTTACACCTCCTTAAAACAGCTGGCAGAACATGTGAAAACGAGCCCTCGAACCCATTCGAAGTTCATAAATCCATCATCGGCTTGTTTGTTTAAACGCTCGCCTTTCGCCTTTCCAACTGGGAAGGAACAGAAACTTAAATCGGAAGTAAACAAACGAACGAAAACACACGAAAAATGGACATTGAATTTTACGATCAAGGCGTCGAATTTAAAACCGACAAAAATGATGGCACGAACCAAACACGGCCATCCGGAAAGATGATCAGAACTGTCACGTGACCACACTGGAAAGATCATTAATATCAGCCACAATCAGTCTGTCGTTACAAACGCATGGAAGTGTGTGTTTTACAGGATTAAATGCGATTTTTTTTTTCGTTTCCTATAACATGTGCACGCGTTTGCTCCAAAAAGCGCTATCGAAAGTGGGGAGTTATCGTGGAAAATGCACGGTGGTAATTTATTTCATTTAGTCCGCCTCGTGCGCTTTCAGAAAACCGAAAAGTCATGTTTATAGCCCCTGGTTTACTTCTCACAAGTGCATTGTTCGCCCATTCGCCTTACATCACGCCAGATCACGATAACACAAATCACGCCCGGTACGAGCGTAGGGTCACCAATCCTACCAACTCAACCCCGACAGGGTGCAAGAAATCCTCTACCAATGTTCGCCAAATAGCTTAACACATGTTCCGGTGTGTTCCTAGTACCCGGAACCACGTCGACTTCCGGTGCTGCAGCACCTTGAAGCGTTCCCATCTCACCGTAACGCCGTCTTTCGGTTCCACCACGGTGACATTCTTTCTTGGGGCCCGATGCTAATGACATGACCACACTAAATAAATTAATTTCCTCAGGGATGCTTAACGCCAAGGCTGCCGAAAACCCGTTGCTGCAGTTTTTATCTCTCGAGTCGCAGCATCGCCCCATCGCCGTAAGACGGTCACGCTCGTTTCGGAAGCTGCAACCAAAGAGAGCGAGAGAGAGAGAGGTCCTCTGACGACAACCGGGCGATGAAACACGGACACGGACACGGACATCGGACGGGTTGCGAAGGACCACCGAAGGCGCTTCCGGATTCTCAGAAGACACAGATTACCACGGAACGCCTACGGAACACGGGATAACAAAACCGAACGACACATAAAAGTTCTAATTTGCATAGGACAAGTTAAGTCTTAAAAGGTTATTAGTGTACAAGTTTTGAGGCAGTCGTAGCTCAATGCGAACTACAAGCCCTCACACTCTCGGGGCTGCGAGTCCTTGCGACAGGACCCTGACGGCGTCTTCGAGCCATTTTCCCGGTGCCGTACCGGTTGGCCTGGGGTTTTTGGTTGGGGTGGTTTTGTAGCTCGGTACTCACTACGACGACCACCACCAGCACCACGAAAGCATGTGGCCCCGACGGGCAGCAAACCGAGGATCCGGACCGCCGGGTATCCGGTGGTACGAGTAATCATGTTTTACATGAAAACTTTCCACACTTTCGACTTTCGACCGTCACCTTCAATTGATCAAACCCATTATTCGCTGCATCCACACGGGAAAAGGGCACATTTTCCATGATGGTGGGCTTCGGGCTTCATCTTGAAGCTCATTCTCCAATCCCGCCCCCGGCACGGTGAGGTGCCCCGATTCGTTCAATAAATTAAATTTTATGTCTTAATTAATGCCCTCGTACCGTCTACCGGAAGGTGTTGGAAGATGCACAGCGTCCAACACCACACCATCAACGCCACCGTAGCCATATTAACAAACCAGCGGGAGTCCTCGCGGACGCGCTAGGCCTTTTCTTTTTTTTTTGTTCGTTGTTTGCCGTCCTCCACACGGTGGTTCCCGATTTTGTGGCGGTTCTTCTTTTTTTGCTGTTGCTTTCGTCCATTTCGCGGCAAGCACCAAGAACCGATTGTTGTTTTAATGAATTTTGACAGCTTCGATCTCCGGTGGAGGCCACGAGGCCAGTCTGGTGTGGTTCACGTGCTTCCAAAAAACCCGCGCGTCCCGGTGAGTCGTTCCTACGGTATCGTGGTTCCTTGAAGCGAACCGGACCGCGCGCTGAGCCAACACCACGGGATACATGTTGCGCTCGTCTATATGACCACCCCTGCTGTGTGGGCACCGTAGGAAAGCACCAAATTTTACAACAATTTCCATGTTTTCCGTTGTCTTTCGACGGCCCACACGACCACGCCACGATCGAGCCGGGAGGACTGAAATATTGAGCCCAAGCGCACGAGACGGCGTATCTGCGGCGAGTTCGAGACATGCACGGCTAAATCTCGGTGCACAATCGCACGTGAAGATACACGATCAATGGCTCTTTTTTGCCTTACTTTTTTTTTGTTGCTCTGCTGTGTGCGTTTGCCGATACCCGATCGAATGGGCTCGTTCTGGTTAGATGCTGGTCCGTTAGGAGCTCAGCTGGACTAAAATTATGGTACCATAAATATTCCGACCATTCACTACAATGGTCCACTCCAGTCGAGGAGACTTACGTGGAAGGAAGTTTTGTGCATTTCTTCTTTTTTTTCTGTGGGACAGTGAAAAATTGAGACATCAATACCTTAGCTGACTCGGTTGAAACGAGAACTCTTCAGCAGGATGTCCTAAAATGTTTATAAAAAAATTCAAATAACGTTTTGTAAATGACAGTTGTTTGAAATCTTTCAAGAGTTGAAATGTCAAAATTAATGTCAAAGTTTACTTAAGGATAATGCTTCCGCTTGAATAGAATGTTACGAAATCCGACAAAGGCTTATAAATTGCATTTCCCGCAACACAAAAAAGGAAAACCATTTTCACAACAATTGTAATCATTTGTCGAGTCACTTGCCGTGATGAATAAAGATACGTGATGGGACGACATCGCGATCTATAACGTTTCAATTGCATAACAATCAACTCGGACTAAAAGGCTTTGTCCACCTGTCAATCAACACGATGTACCTCGGTAAGGCGTACGACAAAACACCCCCTCCTAATAGTCCTTCGACACACAGGCTCTTAGCCGATAAAACCCAACTTCTTCTGCACCTATGCAGTGTGAAGGCAATTTAAATTAATCGACATGGATACGCCTTATCCTGTTGGCCCGAAAAGGCACAAACGGCGGGGGTGAATGTTAAACATCCAGTACATGCCAGTAACATGTCTTTTAGTGGACCAAGTCTCACCGCACGTCTCGCGCTAAGACGTGCCCTTCGGTCCATGGAATATGCCCGGTATGGATTTTGCACTTCAATCTCGATAGGATCTCGGCTGAAGGTGGCAGAATCCTGTGTTGGCGAACGGGTCGCCCGGTCCTTTTGCGCTCGCCCGAAGAAGGGCTCACCCACAACAGCATGTTATCCTCACTCCGCAAGGATTTATGTCTCTCCTGCACACCCCAACGTGCGGCTGTGTGTGCATATTTATGTGTGGTGCCAGTGCCGGCCAGTGGAGAGCTTCGCCGCACAACTGCTGCTGTGAGCGATTTGAAGAAATTAAATTAAAATCGAAATCTTTCCACCTCCTGGGCGAGGCGAGCTTCAGGCGGTTGAGTAGGAGTCGGCTTAGTGACGATGGTGCGACTCAACGATGGCTATAAAACTCTATTACATTGATTTGAAGTGAAATTCATGGGAGGGTCGGTGTCGGTTTTTGGATTTAGCGTTTTGTGGGTTCATCAACAAATGGAATAAGAGGCAGACGAATTGCGACCGTGGATCGAGGGAGGATAGGACGTATAAGAGCAGATTAAACGCAATGAGCCGTTATGGAGTTCATCTGAGGCCGATGTTTACTTAGGGTGAGGTGTCCGTCGTGGTTTATATCAGCGTCATTTTATAATCTTAATAGGATTTGAAAAGGAACATTATTCGACACTGTAGATAAAGTTGTCATTCTTAACACTAAAGTCGAGTGAATCGTTTTTCGCTGCATTTACAATGAGCTACAATCTCGCTAAACATGTTTCTTTTTTTAAAAAGTAATATTCATCAGTTGCAACTGGTTTATCCAACAAACGCTAAGTTTATCAATCAGTAGCATTATTTCTTAACCAATAATTGAAGTATTAAACAAATATGCAAATGTTTTTATATTTAAATCTAAGGAAATTTAAGGAAATTAAAATTTTTAAAAAATAAAAATATTTGCAATGTAAAAAAATAAAGTAGGCTGTTGAAAATGTATCAGACATGTCAAAAATAAGTAAAATCAACGTCAATAAATCCATACATCCGCTTCCACGATTTGTCGTTTTATATTCGTACATATTTCTTTAAGTTTGCAAAAGTATTCATATTTCCAAAATCGAAAAATAAACTCTCGGCTTATTATTCCCACAACGACAGCTTAGCTGCTCTTCTGCTACTTCTTGCATTTGTAGATGGGGAACTAAACACCTCGGCATAACAAACCAAAGCACTTTCTCACTCCGTAACCATCAGGAAATAGTTCTTCGAAAATTGTTCCAAAAATCTGGAATTCTACTCAATCGTAAACAGCAACAACAGCAGGAACAGAACCAGACCAGAACTTCGACCCAGGACGTGCGATTCGGCCAGCTAGCGTAGAGCTAAAAGCTTGGCAAAAAATAACCGACCCTAACAACAGTTTAGCGGACAGCAACGACAACTAGCCGCGCTCGGAAGGCGTGTAGTTTGGTTATTGCGGGCCGCTAATCAAAAATTCATTGTTTTGTCGGCTTTCGACCGATTGCCATGCCTGCTGGCTTTTTCCGGAACGTCCATCCGTTCGTTCTTCGCACATTACACACCAGCTCCACAAGGTTCGCAAGGCTCGCGGTAGGCATTTCAGGATGCACGAATCGATTTGGCAATTGACTATTATAATCAACAAGCAACCAGAATGCAAGCGGCTTTGCTGTGCATAATTTATAAATATATATTCAGAGCTTCTAAATCCCATAACTCCTCGCACTCGGCGCGATTCCCTCTTTGCCTGTGGTTTCCCCCTATCCGAGGGAAATAGTTCCCCGACGTCCCGAATGGAATTGTGTTCTCGACAATTGCATTCGTACCCCGGGACCTGGACGGAACCGCGTCCGGATCTCCCGTTTGCGGATCTGCTGAATCGGAAAACGAGCTGTGAAAATATGACCATCATTCCACGCCACCGAAACCGGCACCAGCCGGGTTGCTGATGGGACCTTTTTCCCTCCGTTGGCACGTAGGGCGAATTGAATTAAGCGTCCACTGGTGAAGGCCACCACCGGTCAACAGGACGCTGGGCCTGCTTTGGCCTGCCCGTGGGGGAAAAGTCTCGTCGTCGAAGCCACACTAAATCCGGCCCAAACTTGAGGCAATCGTCCGATTTGCGCTTGTGTTTTTGTATGAATATTTGTACATTTATTAAATAAATATCAACCATCCCGATGGTGGTGATGGTGGTGGTGGAAAGCGATCCAGTCAGCGTGAAAACAATTACTCCAATTCGTGGTTCTGCCGCTCGGGTTGGCGTGGAAAATTTGAAAAAAAAAAAAACACTCACACACCTCGACAAACGCCCAATCCCGGACCAATTGCTCACGCTCCAATCGACAAGGATCACGCGGGTGGCAAAAGTTTCGCGGGCCCTGGTGGGGTTATTTGTTTCGGTCTGACCGGGACGTTTTCCCGGTGTGGGTTGGGTTTTGGTTGGGATTTTCTCTAAAATATATTTATTTCATTTTCACGCGTCCTTCGCGGTGCACGGCCGGAACTGGTGGTGGAAAGCGTGCGGCTTCGAAAATGAAAGGTCCTGTGTGGGCAGCCAACCGAAAACAAAAGCTAAACATTGGGCTGCGATAGCTGCCGGTGGTGGCCGAAAAGCTGGCTGTGGCTCATGAGCTGCTTAATTTCGTTGCAGGACACTATAAAGTTGAACCTGATTGAAATATGCGCAAACAGAGAAATTATTTCTTTCGTCAAATCATTCAAAGGTTGCTCGAATTTGAGGGATTATTTTAAACGTGTTCGTGCAATTCCTATGCCCAGGGATGCGTTTTCATCAAGTTTCGCAAATTTATTGCATTTAGATTTCGCACTCTCCGAGCCACCGATGACTTTCCATGTTCGTGGGTTCGCGTGTACCCAAAACGACGAGCTCAAAAAAAACCCTCACACACGGGTAACACGGCCATCGGCAGCAATTCCATGCAACCAACGCGGTTTGTCGTGTCTGCATCGTTGCCTCGCTCACGGTCGCTTATCTGCTGCAGGTGTGCTAAGCGTGGACATCCTCGCACGAACCAAACGGAACCGGAACGGATGACCTCCTGCCGGTGTAGACGTCCTGCACCTCGCGAGAAACACGCAAACGTACAAATCCCGGTCGCGGGAAACCGTGAACCGGTGTGGCGAATGATGTTTCGTATTATTTAGCAGATGCGCATCGTTGCGGAAAAATATCATAACTATGCAAATCGACCCATCAGCGCGGCGCTAGTTTCGTTCGTTCGTTCGCTCGTTTTTTTTTATTTTCTCTCTACGCTCGCCTGGAGCTGTTTTCGGTACGATCAGTTGTTCAGTTCACACCTCAAGGGTGCGAAAATGACGAGCTCTCGGTGGCATGATTTGGAGCTTTTTGGAAACCAAAAACCCGTCGTCGCCAGCGGGACTGCAAGCCGGGGGCTTTATTGCTCCCTGTTACACCACTAAAAGTCACACTATTTGAATTATAATAGAGGATTTCGCGTGGCTAATCTAACTCGCTGAGAGGAAGTGAATAAATTGTGGGTGTGTGTTAATGTGAAAAACTTTAAACCATATTTAAAGCAAATTGCTCACTCGAATCGAATGTAATATATGCATGTTTTCTTTCTTCTGCTGATGTAGCTTTAACTTAATGTAAAACAGTGCCAATCAATGTAAAAATGAACGCTCAACGAAAGGAAATCCATGCCCCCAGAGAAACACAAAACAAAATCGATGTTACTCTTCACAAAATCGCTTCTCCCAGCATTTATTTAGTCCGGGCTCGTTTTTCTCATTCGCTCACCCACGCTCGGGGTGTCAAAAGGTATTATCAACCGAGTATCCTTCAGCCGCGTGCTTCAGCATAATACAGCTCCTGGCGTGGCATGCTACATTTCTTCGAGTCTTTTCCACAAACACAAACTCACTGAAAAAAAACTCAATCTCGGGAGGAGCTTTCGATTGTGCCCATGGTTCGCATTTCCATGACAACGGAGCGAGCGGATCAGCATAAGAAACCCTTCCCGACGGTTCACGGCCGGAAGTGGAACGAATTTTCGAACGAAGCAAAGACGCACAGCAGCCCGTGCAATAATCCTTTGATATGATCTATGTTAACAATTTTTAACAAATGTTGCGAACACAGGCACACACTTAATCCCATCCGTTATTCATGCTTAGAAGTGTGTGCGCGCCCCAGACCCGGCACAGGAATCGGCATCCGAAAGTGTCACACCGTGGCGAATCGAGCTGGCCAAGAGGCTGGGAAAATGGCACAATAAATACATCAAAATTTATATCCTTGAAATGTGATTTAATAAGGATTTGTGCGTTACGCATGTTACAAGCGCAAAACAATCATAATTTATAAGGCGCACATAAAGGCGCACCCGGGAGTCTATTTCTTTTTTCTTTCGCTGCCTTTTCTGCTGCCCCGACGTCCCCGGGATATCCTTCGGAAGCGAAATCTCTTTACGCACATCCAAATCCATTATTATCGACAAACGCAGGAAGCAGAACGAGCAGCGTTACCTTTTCTTTTTCCCGCTTCGGGAACGCATCGGTGAAGGTGGAAGCCAAAATCCCTGACTAAGACCATTTCCTGCGCGAGAAAAGCCCTTCCCGTGGAGTCACTCGTCCTCGGTCCGGGGAAACGAGCTTCCATCCTGGCCGCCCACGGGGAACCCATCATGAAAAATGTCACATTTCTTGCCTCGTTTTCTTGCGCACGGTAGCGATGTCGAATCGACCGGGGGAATCGTGTGGCCGAAGGATAATGCCTAAAATAAAGGACGTCTTCGCGCCTGGCGTAAGTTAATCGTAGACGAGAAAGAGTGCACGCGAGAGAGAGAGGGAGAAAGAAAAGGCAAAACATTCACTGGCCAAGGATCCGGACGTCTTTGCGCGGCCTCCTGCCGAGTGCGTGGACTCGTGGGAGATTTCCCCGGGACCTCACAGGACCTCAGAACCGTAGGTTGGGTTGTTGGGTGTGAGAGAGAGAGAGAGAGAGAAAGAAAAAATGGCCCAGCAATAGGAAATAAATCTTGGTGTTTGATTTAGAGATATTTAACAATGCTTTATTGGGTTATCGCAACAGCGCTCTGTCGTGCATCCCGCCGGTGGCCGGTGATTATGGTGAGAATGTTGATAAAGTACTCCAAATGACCACTTCGGAATCCGTTTTATTATTTTTATTTTACCTTTTTTTTATTTTATTCCACCCCCCATCCCAAGGCACCACCCGGATGGCGACGTTTCTGCCATTCATGTCCATCGGGTGTATTCTTGGCGTTTTTTCTCCTGCCTCTATCTCTCTCTCTCTCTCTCTCACTCCCACGCGCTTGATACGAAACAAAAAGAAGCAGGAGAAGAAGAAGAAAAAAGAAACACATCGGCTACCGGTGGCCTGAAATTGATTAATGGTGTATTAATTCGGAAAGTTGCCTTTATGCCATCTTAAATGGGTGACCATGAATATTCCTTTATTTCACCTCTCGGCTCACCGTGTGCCGGGTCACCAAATGTTGCCCGTCCGGGTTGCCTTTTTTCCGGGTGATAAAGTATTTTACAAATGTTTTCCGATTCGAAGGCGCGTTTTGGGTCTCGGCCGGTGGCAGCTGGCACCTTGGGAGGGTGTTTTGGCTCGACCTGGCCCTGCTGCTGGGCGTTTGCTATTGATAAAATAAGATGGCTCCATTCGGGGATGGGACGCATCGGGAGTCGAGCACTTTTTAACACGTTTTGTATGGTCTTGTGTTTACCTATGTTGTCATGAATTTTAAATCGGTATTGAATTTATTTTTCTTCAAATAATCCGATTTTCATTCACCGTTGCTGGGCTGTGCGTTTCTACGCGCTATGATTTTTACCAATCAGACCTTTCAAACACGGGATTAGGGTTATAAATTACGGGATGGTTTCGAAAATACGTAACACATGGTACAACGTGTAAATGTGTGAATGTTTGAGCGAATCTCCCAAAGAGATATTTTATCGGTTTTTATCGTTTCAAATTCAGACAGGGTCGAAACTATTCTAAATAGCTTACTATGCTCAAATGGGAATGGTACTTTTGTTCGAAAAATATTTATGTTCGAAAAGTTTAAAAAGACCGTTAAAATATTTTGAAAAAAAGTGTAGTGGGATCAACAATGAACTTCTAATTGTTTACAAAAACCATAAAAGCTACTCAAGCATATCAACCAAAAGAATAATTAACGCTTTTATGTTTTTTTTTATTAAAACAAAGTCACCATGTACTCTTATGAATATATATTTCAAACTATTGCTTAGAACACATAATTTTTAAACCTACTGGAACGTTTATGAATATTAAATTATTTCTAGACAAAACGTCTTTGAAGCAATCGTTTCAAATTCTGCTGATCCCATTTCTTGTGAGCCCATCGTACGGGCGAAGGACTTTACCAGTTTTTCCTCGAAATGAAACTCTAATCAATATCATCAATTTACGCACAACGATGGAAGCGACTCTGAGCGGGTCTGAGGGCCATACGCACCCGAGCTCTGGCATTAAATTAGCTATGAAAATATGTACGGAATAGCGCAACCTATCTAAGTGGAGCAGTAAAAATTAATTGTCCTCATTACTCGCGCCGGCAAACCGCGCGCGCCAAACCGGCCGAATATTAATCAATTCACTATTTTCCACCAGATACGAATTCCAGTCGCATCGCCCATAATCGCCATCGGATTGTTTACGATCAGCAGTTGATTAGTGTATTAATGCCAAAAAGTAAGCGTTTAAGCCAAGGGTGGCCCTTCCAGCTAGCGCCCAACCCCAACCGGCTCTCATAACGAGCATAACTCGGCTCGAGCTTAATGAAAATGAGCCCACATTCCGATCCTAGTGCCGAATGTGTGTAGTGCGTCCTTTTCCGTGCAGGAGGTCCACAACAAGGGGAACAAAATTGAAACAACCGGGGCCGTTTATCGTTTGGCCAAAGACACGGCCCCTCTCGACGATGAATGCGAGCCGTGTATGATATGTTTTCGTAAAGGGAAAGGAAAACTCCCAAACGACCGGATGTGGTCCCTTGCAGTCGTGGGTGAAGCTCATCCACTCGCCTCGCAAAGTAAATAGCGCTTGTGCTACGCTTATTGTGCCGTCACGATGAAAAAAGAACCACTGCCTGAGAGGGCTCGTCTGGTCAGGAAGCCGGGAAAATCCATCCCGTTTCGATCCATAGATTTGCTTTCAAAGCCGGATTGATTCCCTTTGCCGGAAGCAGTATGCAGTTATCCATCATCGCCATCAACGGTGGCTTTCGCTTTGCGGGACAAACACAGTGCAACCGCTTTCGAAATGTATCCCTTTTTGATTAGTGACTGATCGTGGAATGGAACTCCGACTCCCTTCTTTTGATTGCTCTTAGTTTGATGATGTCACCGGTCGATATCTTAGGTGTAATTTCTCATCTCCCGACCGCTGGTTTGAGCAGTTTTGTACAATGTTTAAAAGCCCTCATTCCTGTCTGCAATCTCGAGTTCCTCACGAGCTGGATACATACGAGAAAGAAAAAAAATCGAGCTAATATCAAACCTAACCATCACCCGGTCGTTCGCAAACAAAGACAACACGACGAAGAGCACCATCGCAGACCAACCCATGGGTGGTTGTGGAACGAATCGAACCCATTTTGTCGTCATCCCATCTCGAGGACGCGACACACTCCCGCATCGAATGCATCGCGAATCCACGGTCCTGTGAGCTGAAAATACACCCATCCGCCCGCCCAGCAAACCCGGGGGCGAATACAATTGCTCGACGATGGGAAGAACTCCTGGCACAGGGCACTGAGCTGCCAATCGGCGGTGACATCGATTGGGACTCCCGCGTTTTGTGACTGCATTGATGCTTCATCGATCTTCCGCCACCAGAAGTGACTCTTCTCCGAAGGGTCGAAAGAATCAGGCGCCATCATCCTTCGGTGAGCCACCCACAACGCCGGAGGTCGCCACACAGTTCACGGGTGTGTGTGTGTGCTGGTCGACGCCCTTCCGAGCCCTTTTTACCAGGTCCCAGATCCCGGGGAGCAAATATTCCGCTCACATATAACCTATAATGTTTGTCCATACATACGGTTTGAAGCCGAACAAGGAAAACTACAGGCAACACTATAACATTATGTGCACTGTGTGTGGGGTAGTATATTTGTTCGCCAGTGGCGATGTGCCGTCCGTTCCTTCCACCCAGCGGACATTATGTACCATCGGTGGAGACACATGTACACTTTTGCTACTTTTGCTGCTGCGTTCCGTGCTCGGGTGCTTGGAAGGTTCGAACGCGCCAACGTTGAAACGGGCGCAATAGTCGTCGCAAAAGGAAGCGTATAAGGCAAAGGGCACTGGGCAAGTGAAAATGTCAGCGCGGTAGCTGACGGCGGGCTCGGGACTCGGGCGGTACGATCAAGGGACACAGGAACCGATGGAGGGTTTGTGCTAAACCATGCTTTTAGCGTCGTGCTCATCCTCCCCGCCACGGGTTGGGTCCGCACGGATTTTGCGGGCGCGCGGAATGAAAAATAGTGGAAAACCTGCCCCACACTGAGCGAGAAGCAGACGGTGGCATAAGGATTTTTGCTGAAAATCCGAATAAAAATGTAACAGGCAAACGACGAGGAAGCAAGTGACTTAATTCATTTTTAAGCGCATTCAGAAGCTAAGAAATGGGAATGGAAATTATATCTTCGAAAAAATCGGCCTCCAAACAGTTGTTGTAAATAATTCCACACGTTTTCTTACATTACAACGGCATCGTTTGAAATTTATACGCACGAGAAACTTCACAATTTTGACCACAAATACCGCCACATGGATTCCCCCGTGCGGTAAAGATAAAAATGGTTGAAATCCATTTACGCCCCATGTACCGCTCCGTTGTGCATTCCCCGTTTTTTTTCTCCCGTCGATTTTGTCGTCGAGTGCAGCGCCAAGAGAATGCGACCTATCCCATGTGTGCCGGCGTGCTACGTGCTAGACCACGCCAAAAGAAAACCCGAGACTCTCTTCGGTAGGATCCTCCAGAGCTCGGTAGGGCCGGTTGACGCGAAAAACCGACCGACCAACCGACGGAACGGGCGAGATGATAAAATGGTTGCAAGACTTAACTTTATATTATTGAGCTTTGCTCAACAGCCGCGCGTCCTGGCGTCCAGTACGGGAGCACGATTTCCGCTGGGTGGTACAAATAAATGGGTGTTGAATATTTGCTGCCCCTTCGGGCTTGGTAATTGGTAAAAGCCGAAGTTGGTAGGGTTCAGGTTTGGGTGGCACAAAAAAAAAGGATGACGACAACCGACCGACCGAACGAGTGGTGTTTCGATGTTCGAACGCTAAACGAAGTCCGGCAAGGACGAACCACGCTAAGGATACGATCGGTCCGCAATCGCCATCTTCTTTTCTCATTCTCATCCCCATTTCAGACACCCGTGTAAAGCAAAATCGGTCGGTTGTTTGAGAGCGTAATGAATGATTCGTTTTAGCGTGGGAAAATTAATCAATCCATCGCACGAAATCATCGGGACGCATTTTTCCTAGTAGGCGGTGATTTTTCTTGTTGTTGCTCTGTTTTTTTTTTCTTCCCAACACACAGCTCCCTCAATTCCGTGATTCGACGAACGCAAATTAGAAGCAACACACGGCCGAGGGGGGAATATATTTCACTTCATTCGGCGGACGTGAAGCAGAAAAGCAAAAAAAAAACCGAAACAAACTTTTACAAATGAAATAACCATTTCTCGCTACAGTTGCGATACGTTTTCTGTTCCATTACATTCGCGTATTTACGCATTTACTGCCTGCTTTAGCTCGTTTTTTTTTCTTGTTTTCTATTCGCCATCAAGTAGGCCGCTTTTCCTTCACAATAACGGTTTCTCTCCGCCGCTGGATGTCATTTGTATTTTTTTTTTTCCTGGCTGTGGGCAGCAGGTCAAAAATCAAACGAACCAAAAGCAACCCACCAAACGGGGAGCGACAAAAATAAGAGCAGAAAAATCAATTTCAACTTGAGCAAACTTTGCCACACGACACCGCTGACTATTTAACACACGCACACCGTTGAAGCCGAACCATTAGAGATGTTAATCAGGCCGGTGGGTTCTCGAAATGGAAAGTGAGAGATTTCCAAAAGGGCCATTTCCACGGCCGCCCGTCCGTTTTTCGAGAGGGCTGACGTCTTTTTTTTTTTGTTTCGTGCAACGGCTTTTCCCACAAATCGGCACCCGCGTTGGGCGTGCGTGTGGCGATTCACGCTCTCTGTCTCCCTCACGCGCAAGTGGACGGACTTGTGGTCCTTTTTATCCCGCGGTGCAGGATGAAATTGTAACCGGTATCGTTTTCGATCTAATCCCCAACCAAACCACCCCACCCACGGAGCAAAAGTTTCATTTTGTCGCCTGAACAAACACTCACTACTACAAATAAAACATGTTTAACATTGTCTAGTCATTGGTTTCGTTCCGTCGACGCGCCCGTCGTCCTTTCGGTGGCGGTCACACGCTCTGCGCATGTGTGTGTGTGTGTGTATGTGCGTGCGTGCGTGTGTCCTGGGCGTTGGGTGGATTCTGTCCCTGTAGGGACAGTGTCGTTGTGGTAAGTGACACCCAGCCGCACACTTTGGTCCGAGACGAGGACAAACGCCAGGACGCTTCTGCAGCGGTGTCAGCCTTATCAGCATCTAAATTAGATCAGCCGGAGTGTGTCCATAAGTATCGATACAAACACGGACATCGAACCCACCCTCCCCCACCGAGTTCGGATTTTCTCGCATTCGGATTTTCCCTTTGCCAGCAGTGGCAACGGAGGCATCGTTGACACTTCACCCGTCAGGAAGTTTACCCTCGCTGACGGCTACCGAAAAGTGAGCCCAGTCCGGTGGTTCGGTGAAGTTTTCCTTTGCGCCAAACCGGAGTCGGAAAAACCCAAAACAACTCACCCCAACCTCGAGCGTCCTTCGCCGTAATGGAGTCGTAAAAGAGGCTGCGCCAAGTACTGTGCCCCGTGTAGAGGGTTGTTTTAATGAAATGAATGATTAAATCAAGGTGATAAGATAATGCCAAATAATGAGGGTGGATATTTTTAATTATTTCGTTCTGTTGTTGTTGTCTCGGTTTTTTTTTTTCTCCTACACGTTTTCCTAGGTGACTTTTTTTCTGCGATTAGACGACTCTCGACGGTTTTGTAGCGCTTTTGATTTGCATCTTTTTGGGTGAGTTTTGGCAATGGCGAACGGGATGTGTACAGACCGCCTTCTTTTACGTTGACTACGGCGTGTTTTACACGCTGGTTAACTACATTGTTTTGGGAGTGGATCTGCAATGGAATGTAGAAAAGCTTTTTCGTACATTACCACCCTTGAAAATTTGCAGTTTGATAGCGATTAAAAATCGACACATTAATTGAACACTCGTTAAATGGTTATAGGTATCAATTTCACTTCGGAAATACAAACCGATCGGGATGAGGTATAATTTCAGATAACATTTACGCGCTTCTAGTCTGTTGCACGATATAATAGTGAAATTTAATTTCTTGTCCTTGCAGTACTCATCTGAGAATCCCTTCTTATTTTTGTAGATCTACTCCCAAACATTAAGTAAGAAAAGTGGAATTTAAAACAGCTTTAAATTTCAATAATTAATTCAAATAAAATGCATTAGTTTGCACGGAAAATAAGTATCAAAGTTTGTATATTTTATATGAATTATATTTTATTTGTACTTCGTATGGGTTCTCCAGGAATTAAAGATTAATCAACAAAGAAGCAGCAACCAAAGAGATAAATTCACAATACCTACAGTAATAACTTTAGTGGAGTGCTTTATCCCAGCTCAGTCCAGCTAACATACTGGCACGCATATTCCAAACCGTATCCATTTTCACGGACTTCTCCACACAACAACAACAACAACAACGAAAAAAAACGGTCCCATGAAGCGTTGGCCGCTTGGGAAAATAGCAAAACCAAGCAAATGCACAACATGCCCATAATCACAAAGAAGATTAAGCCAGTTGTCCGTGGGACCGGCGAAGAAGAAAACAAAAAAAAAAAGAAGAAGGAAATAGCCCTAGCGACCGAGCGAAGAAAGTATTGCTCTCTATTTATTTAACTCGACGCCATCGCCTTCTCCACCCCCTCCCCCCATACCATCATTGCGAAACAGATCTTCGTGGCGGGAAATTGTTTTTCCGGCGATCGCTTTATCACCACCGCGCCACGGCCATTGGCTTTCGGATCATTTTGTCCCCTTCACGTACGCGCGCGCGCCCTTGTCGGCGAGATACAGACAAGAAAAGCAGAAAAAAAAATGGAAAAAAGGAAGCATATTCGCTTCGCCGACTAAAATAAGGGCGTATCTCATTCCACGGACCATCCACCGGGACCTGTCCTGTCGGTGTGTGTGTGTCCTCGTGTATGTGTGTCCACCAGCCACCCTCCCCCCATCCGCCACCCCCCCCCCCCCCCACCCACCAAGCGAAGGCGCTGCCCTCAGCGAATCTGTCAGTACTTAATTCTACAATATCAAATGATAACACGTTTTCTTTGTGTTCAGTTTGTACATAAAATGACTTCGTTCTTTCTGCGTCCCACCCTGTGCTGTGTGTTGCCTGTTTCCGTGCGCTTGTGCCCGTGTTGGGGTGGGGAAAAACTGAGAACTGAGAAAGCGCACGAAAAAAGTTGCACCCGCACACAAGGAAAAACAACTTCCACGGGAGTTCGGGGAAGTTTCCGTAAGGAGACGGCCAATGGCGGCCACGTCGTCAGCACGGCACTGCCAATGACAAACAATGGCAAGCGGAGGAGCAGCAACAACAAAACAAAAAAAAAAGCAGCCAGACTCCATCGTTGTCGTTATGTGTCATTGGAAGAAAATATAACACAAATGAACGGTGGAAAAGTTTTACCATCGTCTATTGCTAAAACCGAGAAACCGCCGCCATGGCGAACATCACACGGGGAATTGACGCATAAGGGCGCGCTGAAACAAAAGGAAAAATATTGATTTTGTCATTATCCATTTGTTTTTCCATTTAGCGGCTGATTTTCTTTCTTCATTTTCCACCGTCGTTCGGTCGAACGGTTGCTGTACCCTTTTTTTTTTCTTACTTCTCCTTGTTCCTTGCCGGCCGTTGGTGACATCTTTTTGGAGCGTTATCTATTGCTACTGCCTCGTGGGGCTGCCATTATGGGTTGGGTTGGATCGGGTGGGCAATTTAAATAGCCGCTCGGCCAAAAATGGGCATTTGAAGAAAAAGAAAAAAATGAAACGCAGCCCATGTAAGCAGCAGCTAAGGACGAGATCAAATGAATGCGAGCGTAAATGCCGCTGGTTGCGCACATTACTGTGCAAAGCGTGAACAACGAAAGCGCGTTACTTGCCAACGAAAAGTGGCCACTGTACGGTGCGTTATGGAGCGAACGGATCATCGCCCATCATCGCCCTCACCTGGTTGAACAGGCGGCGTTTGAAACTCACCAAGAAAAAGGCACTACCTCAGAGGCACTCGTCCGGCTGATGTCTAGGAAAGGTCAGAGCGCCCATTACGCGCCTTCCAGATTGGGTTGGCTTTGGTGGCCACGAAACGGATGGAACGTTCGTTTATTGTAGCTGTTAAATTAACGTCCCTTTCGACCGTCTGTACGCCACGAACGAGTGCGATTTGGATAAAACAATCCGCCATATTTGGGGGCTTGAAGGATTAGATAAAACACGACGCAAGAGCGCATTATGCTACAATGTCTCCCAATCACGTGTTTGCGAGAGCGAAAAAAAAAGCAGGTTGTTGGCCACACGTGCTCGGTGCGTTTTTTTTTTGTTTGTTTCATTGTTCAACTTGTTGGATGTTATCAAAGCTGGGAGCGTCATGGGAGAATAAAAAAAACTCCCCAAACTGACAAACGGTAAATTTACCACCTTAATTTACTTTTGTCGTCTCGGCGCTGGCGGCAATCACGAGAAGGCAAAGAAGACACTTAACCCGCACACGTTTCGGACACTTAAGTCGGCAAACATTCTGCTTGGAGCTGAAAAATTCATCACTTACGCTTCCCAAGCGGAGCTCTCACATACGCGCGAGCGGGTTTTGATTTATTTATATTCAAAGCCATGTTTTTCCTTGACCAACAAAACCTGTCACGCTCGTCAGAGCCTTATTAAGCCCTGCGGTGAAGCTGGAAGCTGCTACTACTCGTAATGGCGGCCCGGGAAAATCCAACGTCCACAAGCTGTCAATTTTGCACCATTTTTTTTTTCGTCTTCTTGAACTCGAGAGTGCCGGGTGGTTGTTTTTTTTTGCTTTGGTGGGAGGGGTCCATTCCTTAAAACTACTTAGCTTTGATAAGACCCGATGCTGGGCCGAGCGATCGATACAACTTCTCGATGCCAAGCCAAAAACCAAACGACCGGAGACCATCCCGTGCTCGTGCAAGCAGCAACTCAGCATGTCCAGCTACGGGACAAGATGTCAACATGTCATTTTCTTTATCTTGAAATAATTTACTTTTGTAAATGTTTTACGACGGTTCGGGCAACTTTCACGCTCTTCGTTTCTTTGCGCCGGAACGAACTACGTTAGTTTCCGTGTTTTTTGTCTGCCAACCTGCCTTATCTACCCGAGGAAGCTCACCGAAAGGGATTCGCTTCCGTTGCGGCTCTTTTGCTTCTTTCTCAGCCCACTTTCGATGGTGTTTTGGCCCCGCTTTGGCTTTTTTGGGATGAGGAAAGGATTTTTCCTACGAAAAAACTTTGCCCAAAAGTCTATCAATATCCATTTAGCAGCCCAAACTGTCCTTTGACCTTTTCTTGGCCACTCGGGCGGCTGCCCGCAAGGAAGATACGATGAACGAAGCTCGAGAGTGACCAGCGACGATGGCCGGACATCGTAAGACGGTGGGGCTTGCGAATCTATTAGGAAAATGTATGAACAATGTATAAGTTATGAGCACAACCGATACCGCACACGAGCCGGACATCCGGGCATCCTGAAGGTGGATCGACCCGTGGACAAAGAAAGCGTGAACAGATTGCTTCCCTTTTCGCACGGCTCCCGGGTACAGTGTGGCCGATGACTCAATCAGTGCGACATAAACAAGGGTCAACTGGTTCGCATGCTGGTGTCATTACGCATTTTTTTTACGACGAGTAAAGAAGCACATCAACTGAGGCTACCCTCGAGGGGCTATCGGTGCCATCTGTCCGACGCTGGACATTCATAAAATCCTTTCGAAAAAGGGCCAAAATTGAGTTTCACTTCTGGAGCTTGGGCGTAAATTGGATAAGCCGATAGAGTGGACTGTTCGAAAGTGCAGTAGCAAAACAAAAAGTGCTCGACAGCAGCATTCCTAATGCCATTTAGCAGCAGGCTTATTTTTTTGTACCGGATATTTACAAGCAGTAGGCCATGACGTTTTGCAAGCTAGCAATGAGCAATGAGTGTCTAAGAGAATTGGCTGAATGTATTTAAAATGATTCAAAAATGCCGTGAAAGAAATAAATAATAATTTAAAAAAAATTCCAACATTTATCACAAAACAATTTCAACATTTATCACAAAATCCTTTATTTATCTCATCAAAAATTTTACCCTGAAAAAATGTTACACAACGAATAAAGATGAAAAAATGAGAACATATTCTTGAATGCTTTATTTTTTATTTATCAAACATTTTCTTTATTAAATTTAGAATGTTTGAATAATATACAAAACTTGAGTAGAACAAAGAAAAACTTCTCAATTCAACATGTAAATTAATGTGAGCATCCAGCACAATATTTGTGCTTTAATTGATAAAAAAAGTGGAACATTGAAATTGGAAAAGTTACAATTTGGATCCTTTTTTCATAACTTTGGCCGAAGGCAAGCAGATTGATATTACCAGAACTTATTTTAAAGAATTACCAAATAGTGCATTATAATTTTATAATACAGTTAAATTGGGAATAGAAAACATATAGTTAAACTATAAACAATTGGTTTGGTAGTACAATTTCGACATCAATCCCGACAATAGCCCATTTTTTACCATATAAACATACATTTCTCTCTCGCTATACCCTCTTTCCGAAGCATTCATGCATATCGCTTGGAATTGGACCACATTTCACCATACATTTAACCAAATAATTCATCAACAACGACGGCTTTCCAGAGAAACCGCGTCAAAACTAAAGCCACAAACAAAGCCCATTTCTTCCACGATTTCCCGCGATCCACCTCCTACACCTCCTCCCAAAAAACAACACCAATCCTCCCGTGTATTATGTGTTGCAAAAATGGATGAAGATGATTTTTCCTTTTCCACTGCATCGCTCTCTCTCTCACTCGGCCCCAATAATGATGCTCCACCAGCACGCTGGAAACATGCGAGCTCTGCAGTAGCTGCCGGGCGTACAGAGCCGCCACCAAAACCCGGCTGTTCCGCGAATGGTTCCGAGGTCGAGTTCGAGCTCCCCCGAGGAACGGTTCGAACGGTTACAACATTTATCGGCACATCCGCGCCCATCAACCACCGGAACGCCCGTATCGCGGAACTGTGTATGTATACATTTTAATACATGCCAAATCTGCTCGGGCGAATATTACAACCCACAACCACCCCGGGTTCACCCCCAGTCCACGCCAGGTTCTGTTTGCAATTGTTGCCTGGACCGCAACAACGCTCCCGGTTTGGGAAGCGGGAAAATCCTGCCCTCTGCAGCGGTCACTCTCAAATCTCTCTACGCAAAAACTCGCCCTCCGGGTGGAAGAGTCCAACCGACCGACCGACCGACCGACCGACCGATGATCATGTATTTCGATTTTTATCCACCGCCCTCGAAGAGGTGGGGCTGCTGCTGCTGCTGCTGCTTGCAAGGAAACAAACGGAAGGGCGCGTTTTGTTTATTTTAATTTTATTTTATAATATTGTTTCACTTTTAACACCGCGAAGTAAATTATGCTCGGCGTGTTTTGTTTTCTCTCCCTTTTCTTTTTTGTTTTTTGCATCGCACCCGGGCCGAGGGCTGGAAATTCATCGGTTGTTCTTTGGGGGGAAGGAGAAGGCCACCTCCTGATGCACCCACCCACTGCCCACCCCCACCCACTAAAGGGCCAAAGAAACATCGCCCATTCATAACCGCATAATATCGCATTTTGCTTCAGGCGCACGTTGCGGAATATTTGTTGCTGTATTTCTCGCACCGAATGCGAGAGCGGGAGGGATTTTCTTTGTCGCCGTTTGTTTTTTTTTTTGGTTTGTGTGCATTTGCTTTCGGTTTTGTTTGTTGCCAACCCAGACCTTTGTCTCACCACATCACATCGACGCGATCAGCAAGCAGCCCTCGGTTCTGGTTGCAGTTAATTTTACTCGATTCCGCTCTGTTCGGTGTGTAAATTTGGATTCACTACTTTTTTTTCCTTTTTCGTTGTTGCTTCTGCATACATTTGCAAAAAAGAGAAGAAAAAAAACCCCCCAGCAAACCAACCGACAAAAGAGAAAGCCTCCCTTCGAACGGGTGGGAGCGACCAGTCAGCAACTGCTGCAGAAGTAATAAAAACGCGAACAAAACACCGAAACATCGTGAACGTGGGCCGGCATCGAAAAAAGGGGTCGGTGGGGTCGAAAAGGACGAAAACATAATTCCAGCGCGCCAACCAACCAACCAACGGCAAACAAAACCGGCAGTACGTACAATAAGAAACAAATGTGTTTGATAAGATGTGGGAAACGGGCGCACGGGCGATGCATTTCTCTGCGCAGCGTGAAATTTTATCTGCAATAAATTCTGACCATAAATTGTTTGTAACACACACACACACACTCTCGCTCACTCTTTCTGGCATCCGGGATTCACTTTGTGCGCTTGTGCCGGAGTCCTCGATGGGGGCTTCCTCGCTTTTGTGACCCCGGGGGCTTGTCTAACAAGAAATATGCCTCGGTGTAAGGAGTGATCCGCTTGCATCAACTGAACACGACAGCCCCAGTTGACCCGCGATCTGCATGGTGGTTGGTGCGATCGTGGCGCGATCGTGGCGCGTAATATTTTCCCTGTCGCCTGCTTATGCGCGATGCTGCTACAAATTCCTGAACCATGCTTCATAGTCGATGGCGTGATGAATGGGCTGGGCTCGGGTTGAAACAAAATTGAGTTGCATTGAGAGTGTTTGTGCAAATAGTGCGATTGCTATAAGCCTATCGGTTTCCAATGCGATGCGTTCTCTAAGCTATGTATGATCTATGGCAGATGTGTCAAACTCATTTCATTGGCGGAGGCCGCATGTACACATTACCGATAATTTGCGGGCTGCAAAAATTGAGCTTCAAAGTTGCAAAAAAGTTCCAAAGTTGAAGAAAATCAACATGGTTCAACAAAAAACGTTTTGAAAATGTACCCAAATTTATCTTCGGTATTTATTTCATTTATTTAAGCAGTTTAGTCATGTTTCAACTCAGTATTATTTATTTAACAAATTTTGTTTGTCAGATTTCTTGCTTGAAATCTAGCATCGTTTGCTTTTCACAATTTCATGTACTTCATGCAACGAGTTTTTGAGTTAACCTAAAATTTTGGAACAAAGCAAGATTCAATCAAATTCGAGCATGACGAGGATTTTTTTTGCGATCTGCAATTTGTTCACCCTACTTTACTTAAAAGTTTTACTGTTCTACTGGCGAAATGATTGTTCTTCTCGAAAAAAATTAATGCATTCAGGTTGATTGTAAAATAACATTCGATTTTTTCGGTATTCAATGCTTTCAATACAAAATTTCAAAATATTCTCGCGGGCCGCATCTTAAGACTAAGCTAATTTGACATACCTGATCTATGGAATATATTCATCCTCTGCGTTCAACGCCAAAGAAGCTTAATACCTTGCGAGCCAAGCATTTTTTTTAAGAAATGCCGCAGGCTGCAGCGATTCAAGCGATTCCTGCTTATATGTGTTAGCAACGATTGCATCGGCTCTAATTCTACACGTTCTACGTTTGTGATGCATTTTTGGCTTTCTTTACGTTCATTCGTATTTCTTTTTGGTCATAAATTTGATATTTGGGAATAATAGCTAATCTTCTTGTTCAAAAATTGCATTTAAAAATCAAGCGTTTTTGCCGTCACCCAAAAATAGGTGACATGGCATCGCTCGCGTTATGTACGCTTGATAATAGGTTTCTAATATTCACTCATTTAATTCAACTACCAGCAATGCATCGGTATATCTTAACAGTGGCTAATTTATCTGATTTTTATGCTTTTCAGTGGCTTAAATAGACCGTTTGCATTGAAATGCGTAATTTACATATGCTTAAAATTGATGCTCTCTAAATTGATGCGCAAGAAACCCCCAATCGGAAGGGCTTCAGCAAATGCTAATAGCGGTCTATTGAAAAGCGATCCAGCACGGAAATGCCTTAAATAATGCATAATATTTCTACCGTAGCATTTGGAAATACCCACAGGAATGTAGTACGAAATCGTATACATAATTCTTTCTTGATTACAATCTAACATTTGTGGCTCATTATCTCTATTAGATATTTCAACAAAACCCTAAAGTTTGTAGTAAAGCGGCGTATGTATGACCGCAACAAATTGTATTAAGTTTCTCTACGGGTGTTTTATTAGATGCTTGCAAATTGAAAATGCATGTTTCTTTTGAGATTTCTGCAAGACAAGGCAACCGAACAACCACACGCAGAACAAATTGCGCGTCAACCTGCGCACTTCAGGCGCTCGAAATGGACCGACGCTTTTCCAACGCACTGCTCATCCTCGGCGTGTTAATGGCACCGTAATTATTCCACCAAAACCTCTCCCTCCCGAGCACGACCAGAGCCAGACTTTGACAAATGTCCAAAGAACGCACAAAACTGCATAATGAAATAATTTTTAATGCCACGCGAGTGTAAAGGTCATTACAAACAGATATATTTTAAAAAATAAAAGAAGCGAAATATATAAATTCACACCACCATGGGGTCCCGCTGGAGGGTGGTGGATCGTCACTTCCAGCCGCCTGCACCCGATGTCTCCGGGGGTCCGGGGGTGTCCTTTTGTCTTTTGGTTTGGCTTCTCGGTGCTCCTGCTGCTCGGTGCTCGCATTTACTCGCCATCTTGTGGGATGCGTTTTCCCGGGTTAAAGGCCTCATTCAGAACGCGGGAAAATCGCACACACATGCACAAGCACAAACACACCCAACAAATCGTCCTCGGGGTGCTTGCAAACGGCGCGAAAACCCGGAAACAAGGGCCTCCGGGAACGCCTGGAACGCATTCGCCACACCGACGCCGACCCCGGGGTGGGAGGTTTTTGGCAGGAAAAATTATCCGGCTGTGGCATGTTTAAATAACAGAAGAGGCTAATAACAACCCGAATGGATTTTCCCGCGAACGACGGTGCACACGCTTCCGGTGGGCCATTAATAACGAGGGACGCCGAGGGAAGCAATCCCCTTTCCGGGACACGAAATCAAAAAGAGCAACCGGAGCGAGTGGTGGGAAAAAGCAAAAATAAGAAGAGAAAAAACACACACACGACTCGCCTCGATTCCGGATTCATCGATTCGCAACAGCATTCGGTTCGGTTCGGACGGCTTCCGGTGATGATAAATCTTCGCTTGGGCAAATATTTGCCCTTCAAAAACCTGCACGGCCCCGATCGTTAGCGTGGAGTTGATCCGCGACACTAGCGCAAGCGGAAAGTCGATTCGTTCCCTCCCTCCCCGGAAAAGCCAGCCGGCCACGCTAAAGAGCCTTCAATTGCACAACTAAAACTAATTGACACGTGACCGCTGCGCGACGACGTTTGCGTTTGCGTGGTCTGCATTAGGTGCGCCTCGATGTTGGCCCTTCTTTAGACCAGCTTCCAGGCGTGTGTGTGTGTCTGAAGACATGCATATGTTCTCTCTCTCACTCTCTCCCTGATGCACCATGCCAGCGAACCGTGGTGGTGTACAAACATAATTTAAATAATAAATAACAGACGCGTGCGCATCGTCAGACGCATTCAGGGTTTGCAGGAAACGTTAACACCCCGAAGATGATCGGGACGACGTCCGAGAACCCCGATGATGATGCTGATGATGATGATGATGCTGATGGTGATCGGGGCAATTTTACGAGCGCAATCGGGAGGGGTTTTTCCACTGCACTCGACGTTTATGGGTGGCGATGACAAATGTTTCCACATTGTAACGAGAAAATTGGCCGCCGAAAAACCACCGAGGGCGTCTATTTAGGTTAAATTTTCAATTTTAGAACACACAGTCGGCCCTGATCGTGTGGTCAGCGTGGGATAAAAGATGAGGGAAAAACGCTACAGTTAAGCGCGATATCTTTTGCGCTGTTTAAGATGCTGGAAAATGCAATGGAATAAGAAGCTAATATTGTAAATATAGCTAGGGTGAGCGAAAAAAAACCCCACCACGTCCATCATTATGTACGCAATATGCAGCTGCGGAGCGTTTTGTAACGCCCTTTGAAATCAAATTAACCCTCCAAATCAACGCCTTCCCGGAGGGTTTTCATGCTAACTATCGCCGCAACAGATCGCATAATTTCATCCGCCGGATTGCGCCAGCAGCGGCATTTTTATCATTCCGACTCGAGCTTAAATAAATACGTACACAAATGAAGACACCATGCGCCTTTTGCGCACCCATCCGCTGCTTTCATCACAAAGCGGGGCCTTCAATCCAAAAATAATTAAAATCTCATCGAAACTGCTGCCTTTTCAACGCGCCGGGTGAACAAATTTCCACGACCGCGTGGCAGAACGCACGCGCGCGCACACACAATGTTAGCGAATGTAGCCAATTACATCGCCACAAAGCTTGCCTTAGTACGCCATTTTACATTCTTTTTGTGTTGTTTTTTTTTTTTTGGGGTAACAGCGGCGCATTCAAATTAGCCACCCACCCCACCCACGCACGGGAAAACCCCACCTGCCCACCGAAGGGGGTTTTTCATCTCGAGCGCACCCTTCGACGTGCGCTTGAGCGCTAAAGCGTCTAAAAAGTCTAATTTAACATTATGAAATATGCAAATTACATCACACCACCGGAAGCAAGGAGAGCACATCCTTTTCGTGCTCTCTCTCTCTCTCTCTCGCTCACACACTATGGTCCCAAAAACCGTCGAGATTCACCTGCGAGCTTGGCCCTGTTTGGCAGCAAAGCGCAGAAAAGCGGTCGGAATTGGTTCGATTTGCGCCAGAACGAACAGAATGTTTGATCCGAAACCCACCCACCCACCCACCGGGAAACTGCCACCGAGGGTGTTTATTAATTTAAGCGGGGTGGCGAAACGGAAAACCCATCCCCCCCACCCAGGAACAATGCGTACGCGAGCGCGGGGAGCAACTTTTCATACATACGAATTTTACTTATTTTGCATTCTCGCAAAGCGCACCCTCTCGCGGTCTCGCGGGGGTTGCTTTCCCCCCTCTGCCCGAACGTTTCCTTTTGTTTGGCTGTTATCTGCCGGAATAACAGATTACTTACACTTAAGTTGCTCGCGATAGAAAATCTTCCCCTATTTATTAGCCGCCATCGTTGCGCCGTTGTGTTGTCCTTTTTTCGGGTACCACACGCTTCCGCAGCAAACAATTCAATTCAATTCAATTCCATCCGTTCCGGCCAATTCTGGGAGGGGTTTGTCTCCCAACACAACCACCCCCTTTGGCAACCCACGCACGATGATTATATCCGTGCGCGTGTTCGCTTCGGCTGAAGGAAAGAGATATATAAAAACGGGTGTGCTAGACAAATTTACTTTCCCCTGGAAAAGCGGGCTTCCCTGGGTGGGGTGCGAAAATGCTCAAATGCCTGGAACAAAAAAGGGTGTCCCTGTGCGTTCCTGGCGCGTTCGATAGCGCCGGTGTGGCCACAACCGGGTCAGGAGGTGCTTAGGATTTCGGCAACCCCCGGGGATCGGTTATCGGCGTTCAAGCTGCGTATTTAATAAACCGTCGCGAAACGAGCGTGAATGAGTGAGTGAGAGAGAGCGAGAGAGAGAGAGTGTGTGAAAGAGAGGACAGACAGCGGATCGTATTATTGAATTTGGTATTAATGATGGCATCTTTTCCGCGTGTTTCGCGTTCGGTCCCTCGGCGTAATAATCTTATCTTTCTTACGCAATGCTGCCTCTGTTAAACACACCCACACGCACACCCACACCACCGTGAGAGCGGGTTCCGAAGGATCATCAGTCGAGCGCGGGTAGGGATTTTAATTCTCTGGTTTTTTTCTTCTATCCGAAGGGTGGGAAATGCCTCGGTGGAGGATGCCGACCGCGCTCGGGGATGGATGACTTTTGCGCGACGCTGGTGATGATGGCGTGATGATGAACCGGAGGAAAATACTTCTGCCGCTAATTGCAATGATCGGACTGATGTGACTAATCGTTCGCCACGCCCGTCACGTCGAGGACGTGCCGAGATTCGTAATGAAACACGGTACAGGCGAGTTTACAGCGAACCGATTGACGTTTTTTTTTGGGGCGCATCTGGGCAACTGGCGATGACGTGCCCGCGAAATGTCCCGAAGCGGGATTTTGTTGGGATTCACATTAATTATCGGGACCGGGAAGTAACCGATCAGGAACAGCTTTTTTTTTGTGTTCTTTTGTTAGTAAAGTTGAATTCGGAAGCGAGTGTTTGGATTCATGCCGACGGTTGAGTGATAAGCAAGCACGAGCGCGCGATGTTTCAACTCTAGTTAAGTGTATAAAGGGTAACAAAGTGATAACACTTTTGTGGGAACATTGTGCAAGTGCAGTAATTCAAAGCACTCAAGGATAAGAAGGAAACTCAGCTCCTTTGAGTAGATACAGCTGTCGAAAATAGCTTGCAGGTTGATATCTAATTTTCTGCGGCAGTTCTTACCACCTTTATAATCCATCCTTATCGTAACTGTCTTGTAATGTCACTTGTTATTTTCGTGAATTTTCATTCTTACTATTTCCTTCTCAAATGCCATCCCAAAAAGGTATACTAAAAGATGGATTTTAGAACATGGTCTAATTTTCTTCAATATTTAGCATTAATTCCACGACCTTTTTTCATGTAGCTGCGGAGTTTTTATAAGGTTGATCATTTTAGTGAGCCGTTTGCGAAAAATTTACCCTAAAATTGAAAACAACCGCAATTTATACCACTTTGTTGCAATGCATGAAATAATCTATGTCCTTCATTTACTCAAGTCACATTTTTCTCTTTTCCAACAACAAAATCCTTCAAAACCCCCTTTGTGTCATTTATTCATAGCCTCCTCTGATGAAACTCATAATGACTAATCGCGTCCAATCGCTTGCGGCTGTCAAGTCTTCCCATCCCATTCAAACGTCCTCGACGCGGTGTCGTCCTTTCGCCGGCCCTTTTTCCGACGATATGTGCGCCGCCATTACGCTAAATGCATTCCTTAGATCATCGCACCAGCACCAAACAGCACCAAACCCAGCTTCGAAGTTAGCGATGAGTCGTTTAGAAGAAAAATTGACTCCTCATTCTGCGCTTTGATTAAATTTATCTGATACCAATTTACAATGGAACTAACAAAAACAAAATCGTCCATGCACGCCTTTGTACCGTGCGCCGTTAGGTGCCGTTTCCCTTTTGTGGGCTCATTTCGTACCGACGCTTGTTTGGGTGCTTTGAAGCACCCAATGCTGCTGCTTGCCCGTGTTGATGTTACCACCCAACGGACCCACCCATCGAATGCCCGTCGAATGTCCATTAGGATCGCGCGCATGGAATGGAAACCTCATTTTCCCTGGCTTATGCTCCTTTTTGCCCCCTTTTCCCGGCAAAGCGTTTCAGCCTTGCGCCTTGTAAGGGCACCACCGGGAATTCGTTACATTCGCGAGAACCTTTTTTTGTTTTTGGTCTTCGCGAGCGCCGTGTCCGTGTCTTGTCCGTTCGGTCTGCGAGATGTGTCCTTCGTTTGTTTTTACGCTTTTGCTTTTGCGCCAGCACGAGCTGCTGCTGCCAATGCTCCAAGATCAAATCAAACTAAATGACATGGCCGGGGATGGCGCTTTTATTTCGGAACGAATTTCATTTTGTAGTAATTTTAAGGAGGATCGTTTCGCTGGCATGAAATCGAACGACCGAAAGTAAAAAACAAAAAACAAACTCCCAGCAACATCAAAGAGGAGGATTTCATATAAAACTCACAAACGACCC
Organism: Anopheles nili; assembly: GCF_943737925.1. Taxonomy (NCBI): domain Eukaryota; kingdom Metazoa; phylum Arthropoda; class Insecta; order Diptera; family Culicidae; genus Anopheles; species Anopheles nili. Next base: position 44,144,991 of record NC_071292.1, read on the forward strand.
GCCTGTCAGCCAAGCTGCGGGATGGTTGAGAAGAAAAAGAGAGAAGACCGAAGATGAAAAAGAAAAACCCCCCATCCAAACGGGGAACAGAAACAGCAAGCGAAGGAGATGGTGAAAGAAAAAAAATATATATATATCGGCATCACGAAAACGGGCACCGGCCATTCACGATTCGCTTGGAAACGATGGCGGCGCCGTCCTGGAAAGTGATTTCCAATTTCCAGCTCGCATCGGTGATGGGTTTCGCCTGCCGTTCCACACTCGGTTCGGCGTCTCGGTTAGTTGTCATTTTCTTCAGAATTGATGTTCCCGGCGGCCAGCCCGCCAGTGCCGCGCCGGAAATGGCACCAAAAAAAAAAACGGGAGGTTGTGTCAACTCACTTACCGCGCGATATATTTCTGCTGTCCACGGAAAAAGAGGAACACCGTTAAAGGCGAGCGAAAGGAAGCCACCTTTTGCCAGATTTTTCAAACCCGGCGTGTATTTGCATATCAGCCCACTTCCTTCGGGAGCGGCTTTCGGTAGCCGGCTCTTCTCTTGGACCAGTACGCCCTACACGATTGTACGCCCTTGGCCGTACGATTGCGCACGGAAAATCACGCCCGGTCGCGGGCTTAATTGGGTGGAGATTTGCATTTAAGGTAAGGATCTTTGTTTGGGGCAGTCTGGGGATGAATTTACTGTTCAAATTTCATTTGCGTTTGCGAACTCCTTGGTCATCCTCCGTTCAGCAATTAAGAGTGTTTTTTTGTTGTCCTTCTTGTTTTGTTCTCTCGATCAATTAGTCTCATTTCATGCTTTGCTCACCCAAATCCTGGGTGATTAAGAAACTGATCTCTACCGCGTTTTGAGTGATGCCTATTTCACGCCAATTTAGTACCCCAACAACACCAACCAATTCCGGCCGCAATCGGGATGGGGTTTTTCATTGGTTCGATCAGATCACCACGATGCCACCAGGCGGACGTGAAGGCGTAGGCCCATTGAGATAAACATCTTAACTAGCGCTGACAACCGATCGTCGAGGCGCGTCATCTGGCTCATCGATCAGGCCCGCAGCTCTAAGACATCTCTTCCGGCAGCAAAAGGGGCGCATAGGAGTAGAAATATCAATCGCACGAGCACGGAAAACCCCCCACACTCTCGAAAGGACACTCACCCAAAACCATTCCATTCGATCCTTCGCCAGACCCCTAGCATTTATTTATGTTCACACCATTTCGGTGGCGTTCGTGTCAACGGCATCAGGCAGCTTTTCCAGCTTTTCCGACTGTCGCGTTAATTAGGTGTTAGGATGCGGCTCTCGATCGAACCTATCGGAAGGGGTCGACCAAAGCCAAACCTGGCCCTAATTCCCACCCACGAGCACACACACACACGCACCCACACACACGAACCGGGGTTGTTCCGAACTGTGACAATCCATGCCGCTGGTGTCGCGAGTGTCCGCTGGATTCCGACCAAAAACCACCACAATTTTATGGTTCGAACAGCGTACGGAAAACTGTCAGCTGGCGGTCAGACGATTGAGCCGTACGTTCGAAAATGGTTCACCATCCACCAAAGCAGGCCTTGCTTTCGGTTTGCTATTTCAATTTCTGTTCGCGATCGTGGGTGATAATGAACCGACGTTGCCGGTGTTTTAACAGCACGCTTCCGTTGTTCCGCTGGGCATTACGGCGAGGAATTAGATGTTATAGGTCATGCTGTGTCCTGGCTGTGTCCTGGCTGTGTCCTGGCCGGTCGCCGGTTGCTCCGCTCGACACATGTTTCCATTTTTGGGCGGGTGTGGTCAGTGTTGCAGCTTGTCACACGAACCCTGGCAGTCGGATGCTGGATGCTTGCGGGTGTGGGCTTTGCGTACCTTCAAACCAATTGTTGAGCGTAATTAATGCGTTTATGTTGCGCTTTCCGCTCGGGCTTTGGCTTTGGTGGGGGGATTTTGATAAGAGTTACCACGCCTGCCAACGTTAGGCGAATATCCGTTAACGGGCGAAACAACCGTGTGTGTGTGTAGGTTTTAGTGGTGTGTGAAATGAAGTTATTCGACGGAAGGGAATTATGATACAACTATTTGCTGTAGCGGTTAAAGCCCTTTAACCAATGCTTTTGACTTCATTTTGAACTGTAGTGAATTATTGAGCAAACTGTGATTGACGTAATTTTTTGAAAGAGAAAACCTTACAGTTTAAAGCTAAAAACCTAATTAAAGGTTTTGTTTGCAAAGCTACTGTGCTTAAAAACATCTTCGTTTTAAAACTTATTTACAGCTGTAATTAAATATAATACGGTCGCTTTAAAAAACCCAACTTTCACACCTTAAATACATGACAACTTATTAAGCATTTCCTCAGCATATATTACTTATTTCTTTACGATGATTTTACGCTTTTTCGCACGATAAAACTGTCGTTTCGTATCCGCGTTATGACTCCTCAAACATTTGCCACTCACGCTATTATGAGTCATTGAGAGCTGAAACGACCATCGGAAACATGGTTTGAAACGGTTTTGGATGAATTCCTCACGATTCCGACCTCCATCCGCCAAAGTGTGTCCGTTTGTGGCATTTAGTCACTTAGAGCCCCTATCGAATGTTTACCGATCAAATATCATCCCGCGCCATTGACGTGCAACGAGCCGTGAAATATACTACTCAGCTTCTCCATTTACCGGGTAGCGCGATCGGCAGCGATCAGACAAGCTCCATCCTCGCGCACCGGATCGTCCTTGTCGGTGTTAATAACTCGAAACCGTCTCGAAACGCTGGCGGGAGAAGAAAAAAAAAGGAAAACCATCACCGGACCGGGCACCACAAGCGAACAAACCTCCTCGAAAACACCCTCGCCTCCCTTTAGATGGGCCTTTTCTGTTTGCTAACACTTTTAACCGGACAAGAATGCTGCCAGCGCGAGTTAGCAGCCAAACATCGAAAGAAACACCGCCACTGCCGGCGCATATCTTATCCGAACACCGCGCTATGGCAACGGAAATGGCCACAATATCCTTGCTGTATTTTTATTCCATCGCTTTCAACAGCATTCGGTTAACTCGTTCGATTAACTGAGTCAACCTTCGGAAAGCATAGCATTAGAAAGGCAGCAAGCAGTGTGGCTTTAATTTTATTGAAAAAAAAAATATAAAGATACGTCCTCGCTCACCCACTGTGCGAGGAAAAACCAGCTCCCAAAATACAAACTTCACACGGGCGGCTTCTTCTGCTGAGGGCCTCTTCTCAGAGCTAATCCTTACTGAGACATCACGGTCGGAAAGGTGACGAAGAAAACACGCTCTTTATGGGCATGGTTAACTTTTACGGCGCAGTAAGTGATTTAGCTCTCGCTCGGTTGGTAAACGAATTAATGTTTTATGATGTTTGCTATGACAAATCGTGTATGCGCGTACTGCGCCTCTGCATTCCTACCGGAGGATTGTTGGAGCTGATGGTGGCCGGAAAAGTGCAAAGGCGTGCGTGTGAGTGTGCTCGAAACATTCCCAGCCACTTTGTACGGGAGAGCAGCTTGAAACTGATCGTTCGCATCGGTGCAGAATTAAACCAGACGCAATCGTGCATTCCGCGCGTGCGAACACAAGCAGGAACTTTGACATCATTTGTTACGATCGTGTCACGGGCTGAGATACGTGGCTGTGTGAAAAATGATCCCGTGAAAGAAAAACCACTCACACACGACTGGGAAGCAGCGCTTACGTATTCATTCATTAGCGACAAATGGGCCAAATCATGTAGCACCCAGCGCGATCGTGTAATTCATCGCGATCCAGCGTTGTCGCGAGTGTCGGCGTCACTTAAAACAAATGACTCCGTTATGACAAAACAGCGCACATGCGTTCGAGCGAGTGAACAGCCGTCGAGCCACTCGAGACTGTCAAAAAATTGGGACTGAAAAGTGAGAACTAGCTCGAGTGAACGATGACGATCTTTCGCTGTGATCATTGCCTCAGCTCAAGTGGCGCACAGCACCGAGTCAATGTAGTCACTTAGTTGCCCTTAGCCCTTAGGAAAGTGCTTGAACAGCAAGAGCAACACAAAAAAAGGAAAAGTAAAGGAAAAACCAGACAGCTAGCGGCCCAATCGCTCGCTGAAATCAATTCGAGAGACTTATTTGGACACTAATTATAGCTGATACCCGGCCGACGAGTGTGTGCATGTTTTTGGTTGCTGCCTGAGAATCTCTTTCGACATACCACGGGCTGGAAGAAAAATACCAGAACCCGCTGATCTCTGACCCCATCCGTGGGCAGAAAAATGTGTGAACGAACGGGCTACAAGCGGTTCGGATTCCGGGTTGAGCTAAATCCAAGATCCGCTCGAGCTGGAGCTGGCACTTAGGCATGATCAGAAAACAGATGCGACTTATTACGTAGGAACCTTTACCCGTAGGGTTTTAGCGTTGCGAATCATCCCGAAGGACGATTCAACAAGTGGCTGCTCGAGTGCACACTAATCCTGCTTCGCGAACTGAAACATTTCTCTCCACGTTTTCCTGTGAGCCTGCACGCCTGCTCTCGAATGTATCCGGAGCAAAGGAACCGAGTACCGAACTGCAAACAAGCGCACCATGATCAAAGATTCTGCCTCAGCGCTCCATCCATCATAACTAATTAACCATGCGGTCGGTTCCAGCAACGACATTAATTAATCCGTCTCGCACGCGTCACCAATGTGATGCATTGAGTTGTCAAAGCCGACGATGCTTAATTACGCTGCTGCTGCTGCCGCATAGTGAAAATCAGCGCGCCATCGCGGTTATAACGCGAGCACTACTTCAAACGGACCTTCCAGGCGTTACCGTTGCGTGCCAGGGCCTGTAACTTGTTTGATCACCACGGGCACGCAAACGATGATCGCTGCGAATGATCGGTGAAAGATCGCAATCCTTCTTCGGCTTTTCGGTGGTGACGGTGACGGACCGTTTTTGTCGGCGGCTTTCATGTGCAGGATTGAGGTTAATTATGTTTTACAAAAGTGTAACCGAGCGAATAAGTGTGTAGGGTGTCAGGCGGTGTTTTATTTCCTTTTTCTTTCTTGTGTGCGTGAGTGTGTCCGTGTGTGTATTTTTTGCATCCTTTCATCTGCCCTCGGAACGGGGATTTATTGTGCCTGATCGAGTGCTTAATTAATAACACTGCAAAAGCAAAAACACAACAGCAAACCGATTGAACGACATTTTCCGCGCTAAACGGGAGCTGGAAAGTTCCCATGGCCCGGTGGTCGGTTTTTTTCGTAAAGCAAGCGTTACAGCCCGAGTGCGTCATTTTAAAATTCCACCCATAGCAGCAAGGATAATACAGTCTTTGTGGCGTTGTTCGCATTCTCGTCCCCGGCGGTATATCAAACCCGGGAATGGGGAGCCAAACAAAAGAGCAGAAAAAAAGCAGGCCACAAAACAGCAACAACCATCTTGTCACTGAAAAATGGCGATCGGCGCATAAAATATTCTCCCGCAGTCGCATTGCGCGCGAAACAAATAAAAAAAAAGCCCCAAACTACAAAGTGCCACTGGCACACATACACACACACACACGTACACGGGCGTCTGGATCACAAACAACACACGGTGCAGGCGAGAGAAGGCGCATACACAACAAAAAAAAAACCCCGAGCGGTACGCGAGTAAAACACAGAAAAATCAGAAGCATCGGAAAACTTTCGCGACATGAAATCGAAATAACCAAACAAAAGCCGGACGAGCATTGCAAACACAGGGGGGGTGGGGTGCACCCGTGTGGGGGTGGAAGGGGAGAGAGGTAGAAGGTGCTGGGCGACATACACCTTTCCGGTGTGGTAGCGAAAGACAAAACGCGATACAAAATTGCACCTCGAGCTACTCGCACCGTAACTCGCGAATCGAATCGAAGCGAGAAGAAACAAACTTTCAACACAAACGGTTGGTTTGTGGCGCAAAAAGGAGAAATAAAGATCTTCCTTTCCCCTTCCACAATCGCCCCCCTCCACACCCTCTCCTGGAGCCACTTCCCACAGGCGCACAATGGCGAATGCGCCACTTCTGTTTGTGGTGGAATTTTTCCCGGCGCTTCTCAAATCCCCTCCGAGCGTGGTCTCGAGCGTTGGTCTTTCATTTTCTCGCAACCGACCGCTTCGTCCTTGCGATCACCGATCACCCCACCCGCCCTAAGCCCTTTTCTCCCTCCCACCCCCCACCCCCAGCAGAACGACGCGGGATGCGAGCGCCATCTTGTTAGTTTTCGAAATAATAATTAGGTGACGGCGCCAGTCGTTGTCTCTGTGTGCGGGTTTCCGAAGCCCAAACATGGTCCCATGACGACTACATCGCTTTCCATTGGCATTCTCTTGATCCCCCTCCCCTCCTAGCCTCCCTCGCTAAAAGGGCTGACAAAGGACCATTCGGTGCGCGGCACGGCAACACAGACGAAGGAGAGGAAAAAAAACACGAAACACAAACGATCGAAAAACAATGGCAATAATTTTCGTTATTTTCCTTTTGTCCGGGAGCCGTGAGCGCGTTCCCGAGAGCCATCTTTAATCATTTTATTATTCTGTCTGGGCCGGTTTTCAGGCTACAGGAGGGGGGTGTTTTGCAGCGCAGGACGCCAAACATGTGCATGTTTCTTCACTCGCGCGATTGCATCGCCAAAGTGCATTTGGGTGATGGGGAGGTGAATAAAAAATAATCACACAAAAAAAAAAGAGTGTGTCGCCAAAAAGGGGCGCTAGATGGAAGCGCCAAAGTACATCAACGAAAGGGCCGAGAAGAAAGCGAGTGCGGCGAAAGGAAAAAAGGAGAGCGAAAGCCACCAAACGATCGTTGTTTGTGGTTTTGTTTTGAAGCGTTAGCCCGCTTCAGGAATGACATCTCTTCTGTCAGATCTCAAGCAGGCCGATCTGGCGAGTCACAGCCTACTAAGTGTTTTGGATGCAGTTTATTTCCTTCCACCCAACGCCACAGCTATCACACGAGCCCAGTGCAGTGCATGTGAGTGAATTAATTTCAAACACAGCTTCAACAACGCGCCGAATCTGTTCGCGCCGTATCTCGAGTACACGGCTGCATGCTCGACGTAAAAAACACCTCCCAGCTAATGCACGTTTTAAGCTCAACCCCCAATGGGAAAAGGACCCGCCAATGGAATGCACCGGCCCATGGATGTTATCTCCCGAACGAGCTTGTTTCGAACCGTTCCGCAATAAAATTTTCATTGCTTTATTTCATGTTTAATTCGCCCGTTTTGTACAGCGCCCCCTTCCCCCGTTTATGAGACCGAAACAATTACAAGCATGCACGTCGAGCAGTCGTTTTATGGTCGCTTATCAAGCGAAGGATCGTTTTTCGCTTTGGGGGGGTGTTTTTTCTGTGGCGCTCGTTGGGGAGGATGCATGCCGCGATCGCAAAGTCACCATCACACGGTCGCGCAAATGCACCCGCGTGCAGTAACGCTAATTTAATCATATTTCCTTTCCACGAGCCAGGTGCCAATAATCGGGCTGCTTAGCTGGCGCTTTGGGGTTTGCCGTGAGTCTGTGCCAAACCTTCTCCCAAACACAACGGAATGAGTCTCCGAGCTGGCCGCTATCTGCTTGCGTTATAGTTTAAAGCTCATTTTTCTTCACTTTATAGCTGGTAACTATTTAGATAACTATTTTTTTTTTCTTCCGCCAACCGGCAACGTGAGCCGACGAACGTCGCGAACGTGAAATCCGTGGTTTGGTTTTGTATAATACTAACAAGCGGACGATAAGTTCTGAGGCATATTTCAATAATTATCTAAAACCCCACTACCAATGCATGTTTAATTCCTAGCGTTTGACTTCCGTCGACTCGGGCGGAACTCGACCCGCGCGACCCGGTTCTTCTCCAGCTTCGGCAGCTGGCCTCTTAGCAGACATTCGGTGGAGGATTCGAGACCGAGTCCATCCGCGCGCAGCCCACCGTTTGCTGTCTTATCTAAATGGAATAATGTTACCGGAATAAATAAATGTGGTGTGTGTATATATATATGTATATACAAACGCGTATACGCGCCATGTTCCGCGGCTCAACTCAGGCCTTTTCCCGTTCGTTCTTGCAGACTTCTGGACAACCGGACAAGCGGACCGGCAGGAATAAGCGGACCTCAAGCGATAAGGAACAATAGGCGACGGAAGCGGGATGAAAGACCAAAATTTATCTCAAACTGTGAGAATATCCATTTGATCACTAGAAGAACTGGGTGTTTTTTTCTTTCTTTGGCTAGTTTTCGTCCATTCTCGCATTTCCGGTCGCTTTTCCGGCCCATTCCGAACAATATTATCATCTTTCACTACAATCGAGCCCTACATTCGAGAGCCCTTTAATCGAATTAAGTACAAGCTGTTAACACAGCTTCACCTTTTTAACGCTCACTCGCTCGCTGCCTAAGACATCTCTACGGTCTTTATCCCATAGTTCCATCGGGACAGAAACACGCACTCTCATTGTGTGTTGTTTTTTTGTTTTTCGCCGACCGACCATTTCTCATACTAAACGGCCTTTGGCCAATCCGCGCGAGGCCGATTCCTTGGCCGCAACATTTCGTACTCATTTGCCCGCCGGATCGGAAAGCGAAACAAAAACGAGCGCTTTATGTGAGAATGACCGCCCCGAACGTGGGTTTTCCTTTTTTGTTGTTCTCTCCATCGCTTCGATGTGTAATGTTGGAAGATGTGGCAGGCACTTTGCCCCCGAGAAGCCCTCCCCCGTAAAAGGAAAACGCCTCGCAGCCACGCGGGAAGATGAGACCAGAAATGAGCACGGAACAAAATTAAAACCGAAACTAAAGAACTAACCGCACCCCGTGCGCCCTTTTCACCGTAGGCAGCGGCAATATATTGTTAAATTATTCCGCTCCGAAGCATCCAATTAAATTGTAAAAATGAATAAAAACCCAGAACCAGACGGAGTCGCCTCTTATCTGCGGCGCTCTGGACTCTTTTGGACTCGTTCTTCCAAATTGATAAAAGCCATACAATATATTTCTAGTTTAATTGTGTTTCTATGTATTTATGAAGCAAAAACATGGGTTTTTCCGATGGAGTGTGTGTATTTTTTTTTGTTCGTTTTCTTTCTTTCTTTCTTTCTTCGGTTCGTGTTCCTTTCGTTTTTGCTTTTGTTTTGGGATTTTTGCTTTTTTGTGTTGCTGGGGCTCCCTTTTTTTTGTCTCTCGTTTCGTGGAGCCTTCCCACCTTTGCCATGTTTGGGGCTGTGTGTGTGTTTTTTTTGTGTGTATTCCACTTGACCAGAATTGTTTTTTTACAGTTGTGCTTTCATCGTTTACAATGGACGGCGTCCGTGGGATTGGTGGAACGAATGGAAACGATCCAGACCAATGCAAAAGCGCTGGTTTGGCTTTGAAAATTGAAGTGCGCGCCTTTTTCGATCGTAAATTGAACACCAAAAGTGTAATATCTTTTCCGTGGTCTGTAGCCAACAAATCACAAATCGAGAAGTCAAAAATCGCGGATCTATCCAACGAAACACTCTCTACCTTTTCCATTTCACTTTTCTCTTTTTCGACTCGGAAAACCTCTCCCATCACTGACATAAACTAACAATCTGCATTTTTGCATAAAACAAAAATTGATTTACTTCAGCTTAGGCACAGCCCTAGGGCTACAAGCGCGCAAACATACTGTACAAGGCAGAACATTGCAAAATCAGAAGCAGTTCGCTTTACTAATTACGGCCCGCAGGCAGACGTTCGAACTCATGTTAACGCCTCCGGGGGATACTTAACTCACCGAGCATCCCAACTCCTGCCAGTCTCTAAGCCCTGTGTGTCTGTGTGGGGAGGACTACTTCTTGCTCTTCCAGCAGCAGCCAACCGGTGAACACACACAAAAAATGCTACCAAAATTTCAAAAGACTCAGTCCCGGTGGATTCCGTTCGGCTGGTGTTACTTCCGGGCTCGCGCGCGCTCCTTTTTGTGCCGGGAAAAACTTCGGCACCAAAATCACCCCTCCCAGGCCGTCGAAACATCAATGGCCGTGGCCACCGTTCCACCGACGGGGTCGTATTCGTTACACACACACAGCCACACACAGACAAAATACACATTTTCATCATGTTGCGATACTCGGTGTTAATAAAACAGCCAGCGGGCGTACAGCGTGTTACGAAAGCTGAAGTGGTGCGTCCGTTGCTTTTCCATGCTTTTGGCCGTGAAGTTTGCTTCCGTCTTTGACGAATGGTGTTTTTTTTATGTTTTCGGTGTCTCCGGCGGGGGAGTGTAAAGGTAGTTTATTTCGGGGGAGTCATGTTAGCGAACCAAAACCGTCAATGGCAATAGAAATCAAAGTTTTTGTATCCGATTTTTCGGAGAATGACATCGGAAGGGCTCTTTCAGAACACGCCTTCACACGTGTGAATTTTATTTTTAGACTACTCACTGTTCCTTTAAGAAGGGTGTTTTTTTTTATATCTTTTATAAATATTAAACACATTCAAAGGCTTAGCAGCCCGGTAATGAACCAGGTACATAAGAAACTGCTCAGTGGTTTTTGAAAACCAAATCCGTTCATCTTTTAGTACAAAAAGGCAGCTCTTTTTGGCCTAAAAGAGTCGTATATCACTCTTTTATCCACATCAAGTCACACATCAAAATCGATAGCATGCTTCACGAATCCAGTTAACATTCGCCAACCGTGTCGCGTTTAATCCAATACGATTCATTCGCACCGGTTCGGTGAAAAACTCTCTCGTCTCAGGATGCTGCAAATTTCGATCTCTCTCTCTCACTCTCTCCGTCCTTTAAGACCATGATTCCATCCTCCCAAAGCACCCGGCCCGGGGGGTTGTTGGCCACGAAAACTTAGTTCACGCTAGTCGCAACAGTTCGCAGCGTTCGGTGCGTGATAAAATATCCCACTCTAATTCGAACATGAACTACATTTGTCCGTACATGCTCGTCATGCTGGTAAAGACATTGCAATAAAACTGATACGTCGCGGCCGTCGGTAAAGGTGGTAGTAGCGCATCGGCGGTGCAAAAGAACGAATGGAAGAAAAAAAAAGCCATACCCCCCAAAAGCATAACCTTTTGCCAGGCTCGTGTACTAAGCGATCGTACCGTCGTCGTCCTCATCGTGGTCCCATCAGAAAGCCACAGCAGTTCGGTGGTGTACGGCGCGATCCGTGAGCCATGTGTGTCCTCGCGTCGTGCGTGATGCCTTTTTGGTCTATTGTTCAAACCCCGACACAGGCTCTCGGCTGGCTCAAAATTGTTGGCGAAATGGCAAGAATGAGCTGACATGGCCACACCGACGACCGGAGCGTCCGCCAAGGCCGGGAATGCCTTTTACGCGAGACCGGCACCAGGTTGCAAGAGATGGCAGATAGATCGGGCTCGAGACCCACGGGGCTGTAGAGAAGCGACGTCTGTAGCAACCGGCACCGCGGTGTCAAGTGATTGAACGCACCGGGGAAGATATGTGACAGAGATTTAAACGAGTTGTTAAATGTTCGCCTCGCCCCCGGGCTGGCTTGGGGTTAGCGAGAAGATGTTTAGCAAGTGATTTGCCGGTTTGTGCGCCTTGTTCGATTATTTTTAGGCATGCCTTGGTACCGCCACCATCGAGCCTTCGAGTTGACGCAAAATCGCATCCGCACAATCGCATGTGGGATTATTTTAGGAACTCGCGAAAAGCGAGCTTTCCCTAAACCCTATCGCGAGAGGCCACGAGCTGTGATCTTGCGTGGCATCTATTCAGACATCCCAATTGAGTTTTGTGATTGTTCTTGTTTGGTGCGTTCCGTCGTTGCAAACCTGGCAAATCCGCTTTGTCGTTGGGAAATAGTTTATCTTGCGCTTGGAAGGCACCGTTTGCTCAACTCCCCACACGTTTGAGGTAATTCCCGGTGAGTGCGTTTAATTAGCTCAACTTGCTGCAGGAGTTCTGCACAGGTGACAACAAGCGATAGACCCATGGGTAATCTGCTCGTTTTACAAAGACACCCTCATCGAAAGCTCAATTCTCATCCGTTATCGTCCGTAGAACAGCATTTTGGGCTAATAAACCACGGCACGGCGATGGCGTTCAATTTTTCAAACCACCATCCATCCAAAAGCTATCAAACGAATCATAAACATCGTGTACGATTTCGCTGGAACGAAGGTTTTTTCGATTTCGAAAACGAAACGAGAACTGTCCGCAGGTTATCGGCATCGACGGCAGCATAAAAACATCGAAGATTCTGCTGCCGCCTGGCTATCGGCTGAAAAATGCCTCTCCATCGTATCGCATCCGACATCAATCACGCCCGTTCGGTGCCTCGGTAATCTCATTAACGCCAGCGGACAAAACACCGCGACTACTTTAGAGAAACCTCCAAAACCAAAAGGGGAGACAAAAAGGAAACCTCGAATCCGATATGCTTTCTCAATGTTTTTCCCCGCATCGCAGCGGATCGAATACCGAACGGAAGAAAAAAAAAAAGCACAAGCACACGAATAACGAGACCGATAAGCAAACTGCTCCATTACGTTAGTGGGAGTCGGAAAAATAAATTCAACATTTACTACCTAACTCGTTCCCAAGAAACAAGACGGCAACGACGGAGCCGAGGGTTTGACAAATTCCGGCGTCGAACTCAAGCGACAAATCTTGTTTTATTCGCCCGCCCGTTTCGAGCCTGGGGAGGCCTATCCCCAATATTTATCCCCTTGTTACCCGCGGGAACTTATCGGAATTCCCGGCGATAAGACATAATTAAGAATTTTATGTATACTCGCAAGCCTCGCAGAAACCATCGAAAGCGTCGAAAGAGAGCGGCAGCGCAGAAGCAACGAAAGAGAGAGAGAGAGAGAGAGAGAGAGAGAAAAACAAGGACGAACCCAACAGCGAGAAAGCAAGAACAAACAAACAAACAAACGAAAAAACATTTAATAAATAAATAAAGCGAACGTTTTAAAAGCTGTTTTCGTGTCATTTGCATCGGATTGGTGTGTCGGTTACATCTTTTGATGTCGCATCGCGTCGCATTAGCGCAAACCGCACTCGTTCTCTTTCCTCGTCGTCGCGCGCGATCCGCTTATCCTTGCCGGTCCATTCTTCGAAACGCCACCCTTTTTTTTTTTGGGATCCCCGCGCAGATCATCGAGCGCACCGCGTGATTAAAGCGAAGGGAATCCGAAAAAAACGCTGACGATCGTCGGCTGGGAATATTAAATGTAGGAAACTCTTCGCTCGCCGCCCGATATCGTTCACTCCTGTGCCAATGTGCCATTTAAATTCATTTTGTTGTACCCGCGCTGGTTGCCGTGGTGCCGTGGTGGGGGTGGGGATGGGGGTGGGGGTGGGAAGAGAGAGAGAGAGATCGAATGTGTCCCCCCGATGGTCGGTTTATGCTTTCGCCGCCCCATCCGATCGCTACGATCGCCGTTGTGACAGTGACTGAAGCGAATGCCGACAAAAACTCGCGATCAATGGGGGATGATGGTGGGGCATCGGATTCCTCCCCTCCCCCCCCCCCGCCCACCTACCGGCTCCCCACCTGACGGCTACCTGGCTTGGGAACGATCGAAACTATCGGCGATCGCTCGAAATCGAAATAGAATTAGCACTAGAAAAAGGAGCGCGCGCCGAACGTTCGATGCCGGCGGCGGAAACATGAGCAAACTGTGCGCGTGGGGAAATAAAATACACGCAAACAATCGAACGGGCGGGTGGGAGGGAAAGAGGGGGCAGGGGGGGAGTGAAATCGAGACACCAAAAAAGAGTGAAAGAATCGACCCCAGAGAACCAGTAGCTAATGAATATGTGATAAAACTTTTCAGTCGGCTGAATTTTAAATGCCGTTTTGCGGGAGCAAAGAAAAAGGCTCCGTTTTCTCGCCGTTTTACGAATGTCCCGTCCCGGCTGTAATTTACATAATTAACAATGATCGTCCCGTGTGCTTCTTGTGCGCTTCCCTTGCCACCATGCAAGTGCCTCCCCCCCCCCCCCCACTTTTTTGTCATTTGTTCACAGAACCCCCACCGCAAAGCAAAGGACAGCATTAGAGCGACAGGGAGCATATGCTGTTTGGGGAGGTTTTTTTTTTTTTGATAATTTCGCCTCGAAAAACTGCATCTGCATCGAGGTGACGTGCAGCGCGACCGGAAAATGCTTGTTGTACCGGTGCCCCTAGGACCAAGGGATCCTGCCGATAAGATCGCTCCCCGGCACGGGATTATCGGGGCAATTAACAGACCGTTTCCAGGCGTGTTCCATGCGTTCCTTCGCCACGCTCCGGCACTGCCGTTGATCGTCCGCAAACACACACACACACATCGCTCCGAAATCATATGCACTGACACATATCCGGCACATGCTCGAACGCTCTCTCTCTCTCTCTCTCTCTCTCTGTGCACACTGCCAGGATATGGGCTAGTCCACCTGTTCCATTGGCTGGCAGATTAGATTGTTGGCCCCGTGCGACGAGGCACGGGGCGTTAATTTTCGAACGCAAGCTGAACGGAAGCTGCTCGCTGGTTTGGGAAGTGGTGGATGATCCGCTGGTGAAAAACACCACGCACGATCATGTCAACGGTAACGGGTTTTTTGGCGATTGCTGCAACCTTCGCGCGACCACTGATCCATGGAGCAATTGTGCGCAATTACGCTTAAAATTGCGCACAACTCGCCGGGGGAAGACTCTGACGGTGCGTTTGTCTTTGGCAGCCGTCCACGGCACAGGTGTACAGGTGCTGGCAGGGCACATTATGCTGGTGAACGACCCGGTGAAGCAAAAAAAAAGGGATCTTGTCGCGATGTCCGTGTCTCATAAACGTTTTCGAAAAAATGCACTCAAAACATGCTTCATTGCATGCGGCAAACCGAGCAGACAGCGCCGGGGCAAAGTAGTTTGATTGAATGGGAAGCTATTTAATCGGCTAACCGTGTTCTTCCCGTCTAATGCTGGTTTCGGACAATGTTAATTCGAAACATAGAAACGAAAAATCAAATGCCTTTTTGGGAAGAAAGTCATATGAGCCCCGAGCCAATCACGCAATATTTCAAACATATTTCAAATATATTATTAAGAACTTAATACAGTTGCAACAATGCTGCTTTTGAAAGTGAAATGATTAATAAATACAATACCTAAGATCACTTATCGCGTGTTCTGATAAGAGATTTAGTTTAATTCACAATCATTACAGTATTTATGTCAGGTTCAAAACGAACATGCCCACTACACCATTTTCCATACAGCGTTACAAGATAAGAAGCTGTAATATATGTTATATCTACCAGAAGCCCAGCCAGTTGTTTCGAAGAGATGTTCGTATCATTAACAAGCCTAGCTGCGCAAAAACAAAACGACAATCGTATGCATATTTACACTTCCCATAAATTGAAGCCCTAACTCAGCCATCGCATCTTGATTTGCTATGAGAATAATCACTGGCGAGTATGAAAACGAGAACGACCAACAAATAAAAAAAAATGAATGATTTAACGGGTCCATTTTTTAATGTAAAAATATATATGGCGAGCTATTGGACGGAAACTTTTGCCACGATATTAACGAAAAATTCGTTTGCTTCCTCATGATTATTCATGGCCCCTAACCCTGGTTCTATTCCACATGATAAACTTAGATCATTTGTTGCAGTGCAAAGGGGAGAAGAAAAAAAAATATAAGAATATTAGCAAAAACACGCAGTCTCGTGGAATTTTCTAGTGCTTCTAGTCCAAACCGGGAGGGTGATTGCTACCCTATAACTACTAGCGCAACCCAGCACCCTGGTTTGGGTGGATACATTTGTCAGGAATTAAATGCCGGTGACGAATTGTAGCAGTAGCTTATCTTCATCAAGATCTTCAACGAAAGACGTAAGAGAAAAAAAAATCCCCCAATCTGATACACCAGGTCGCGATGCCCATGCGTAGCAATGCCAAAGTTTTCCTCGGGGTCCTCGTCATTTTAGTTCATCGCAGCCACACCAGCATATAGCGGAACTAATAGACGAACGTGGTTCACGGACCTAGGCCCAGGCCCTACCCCGAAAACCGGCCCTCCCATGCGATGACAGATTCGAGCGATGGTACATAAAACACTCAAGCACCTGTACGTGGCGTGTTTTGCTCTATTTCTAATTGGATGAGTCGCCACCCGGCGGCCCGCCAGATACGCCGGGACGGAGATAAAGAAGTTCCGAAAAGGAAACATCATAAATCATATAAGCCTTCCGTGTTGAGCCTCGAGTCGGTTACAGGTTACGTTCGGTTGGTTCGGTCGAGTCGAGCGGAAAACTACAAACGAAACGCCGACCTGGTCGTGGCTGGCAGGCAGGTTTCATGACCGCGAGGACGAACAATTCCCTTCCAAAGGGGCACAAGCGAATGGGTTAAAGAAACGTCCACTCGTCGATCGCGTACACTGAGGAACACAATTTTTATTACACGTTTATGAGGTGGAGTTTTGAGGCGCAATGAGCGGACATTGGCGCCGGAAAATGGTTAGTTTGCAAGCAAGTTGGCAAACCTTTTGTTAGGCGGATGATTTTTAATAGCTTTGAGAGCCAGTTTCTCTCAATATATTTCTCTGAATCCTTTCACAAGGATCTAAACAGTTCTGTGCAGCAAGATTAGTGCAATAAACGACCCAGTTATGAGACAGTGTTGCTGAGAGAACCATCTGTTGCTTAAAATATGAGCTCAAAACCAGAATCTTGCGCATTAGCGTGGCGCACTTTTTATCCGGAATTGTACGTTAATGGAACTTGCAGGCACAGACGCGTGGTGGGCTCGTAAAACCCGACACATACACATCGTCCCGACCCTAAAGACAACGTTCCTGTGGACTCAGGTGACGACGCAAAACCATTCCCAGCAAGAAGCCCACGCGAAACGGGCCAAGAGACTAGTCTACCGAGCCTAGCCAAGATGCACCCGTAGATCAGTGAGGATCGGTGGGCCACAGCCAGCACCCAGCGCCCAGTGCCACCTACATTAATGTGAATAGCTTAACACAAATGTTATGCCCAGATTCCACAGCAAAAACCCGCAACCCGCCAAAGAACTGTCGGCGGCAGCGAGGTAGCGATTAATTAAAATTAAAATTTTATAAGCAGTGTCGTGCCGCCTCAACTCAACTCGGCTGCTTTGAAGTTCTCGTGGGGCGTTCGGACGTGTATGTGCTTGTTGAGTAGCGTAGTTTTCTTTTCTTCTTCTTCTTTCTCTTCTCTCAAAACCCGCTCCGCCTTGCTCGTAGGAAAAATATAAACACATGTAATTAAAAATCTTAAACGTTAAAAGGCTGCCATCAAGCGATCGCCAGTGGCGGGCATCGTCACGTACGCGGTTTGGGAAGCGTGTATAAATTTAACGCTCTCCACCGGCCAGCTGGTGGGCTGATGGCGGGATAAGATGAAAGATGGCGGCACTTGTCACAGGCCTTGGCCACTGCTGGCGCAAAATGTGTTAAAAGAAAGTTGGCCGCCCTTTTGGGTCCGATCCCACCGGTATGATTGGCACGGGATCAAGTGAAAAAGAGCCGATTGGAAGGCAGGTGACTTCCTGGAAAGCGATGAAGAAGTAATAAATAGAAGCGAGAAAAGAACGCCACGAAGAACGATCGAAGCGTCCATCGATCGCGCTCAATTTCGAGCTAATCAAAAAACGACCAATCCGCCGTTCGAGAGGCGTAATTAGAATATGAACGCTAAAGCTGAGCGCTGGAAGATTAATTTCGTGGAAAACGTGCCGTGTTTATATCGTGCCCATTGGAAGCTGCCATGAGGATGAGAAATTTATAACGTTAACGAGAGCGTGTGAATTTAGTGTGCACTTTCCAGGGCGGTTGGTGATTTTCCCTTGGCTACAATCCAATTCATTTGTATGGGATCTTTTGAGCAGATCCAATCAAAAGCAACGTAACCGGTCTTAATTATTTGCTTTTAATCGAAAAGCTCCATTTTGGGTTTCTTAAAAACGTCTGATTAGACACTCCATTTTGGAGATTTCGTATTGAGTTCTTATTCGAGCAAAGTTGTGTTGATTTTATGCACTTTCGTTGCAGTTGTAAATACGTTAAAAATATTTTAAAAGGCCAGTCATATTACGCGTAAAATGCAACAAATTACAGCGCTGTATTTTACCACCCCCAAGTTCTTACGTGTCACACCAATTCCACCTTCATTTCTTTTTTCCCAGGGACCCGTAAAAGCCCCCCCGAGTAACAACTCGCCCGAGAAAACATTTCTCACTTAACTCGTTTTATGCCACTTCGATAAAACCGTAAAACTCGCCGGAATGATTCCATTCACTCGATCCCGAAGCTCTCCCGCCACCCATCGGCGAACGGCTGGTTTACATGTTGGTCCCTGAGATCTCTCATTTATTTTGCGTCCTTTTTTTTTTTGCCAAACCGCGCCTCCCGCCGGTTGATCGCACGATCGAGCGAGCTAAATTGTTCCAGCAACATGCATTTGATGACGCGCCAAAAGCCCACGGTATCTAAATTCACGTGTAGCATTTATTTTATCGCAACACCGTCTGGTATCTTTTTTATCACCATCGCTTGGGCTGGGAGGCAAAAAACATCTCACACAGAGATGCGCGTACTACACCACTCATTAAGCGCAAACTACACGGCAGTGGAAATGCGCGAGAAGAAAAAAAAACCGCTAGAGCAAAATGTTTCCACCGATGCCTACTGCGATGTTTTCGGGGTGCAGAAGCATTTTTCTTCACCGCCAGAGCTCTTCCCACGACGAGTGGCGATGATGAAGATGGTACTTTTCGCAGTAGGCGATAATGCCGCTTCAGCGGGCGCAGTTGATCAACATGTCCCACGCCGAGCGTTGGATGGGAAAAATGGCAACAACAACAAAAAACCCTATCTCAAACGCGGCCCAGCGCGTGTGGCCATCTTTGAAGCGACCGGATCTTGTCGGATGTCGTCGCGGACGGACCACATCATCCCTCAGAGAGAGAGAGAAGGTCTCAGGTCTGCAGTCGCTCAGGAATGCTTTTACCAGCGCCGACCCGTGCTTGTGTCCGGGCGTGTACCGATCGTTTGATGACCAGCAGCGTATAGAAACATCACCTTGCTTTTACGAGCCACCCCTTTTTCGAGAAGCTACCCTCTTTGTGTGGCCACAGGGAGCTGAGAATTGATTCTACCGAAAGGACTACCACAAGCGCTCGGAGTAACGACAAAAAACAATCTCCTTTTAATTGCCCAAGCCCGCCATGAAAGCCCCCGCTCTAGAACGCGCACCCGGGCGTGTACGAAGCAAATGAGCTTGGGTGTAATAAAAAACAAAATTTCATCAGCTCCAGCAGCGGCCGTTCGTGTTTTTCGTGTGTTTCAATTGTTCCGCACCTGAAACCTTCGGTCGGGGTTGTGAGCCCTTGCGCAGAGACCCCAGCGAATGTAACCTGCTGTCGACAACATGTCGAACTAGGAATTTCACACAAAAATCCCTCGCCGCCTGGAATCGCCGTGTGCCATTAAAACCGGGGCTCGGGATGTCGGGAAAAGCGCGCGATGGCTTCCCCAAAAAAACACCAAAAAAAGATCCCCCAGATACCCCGCCCGGTCGTCGGTGGATTCGGCTTTAATCTACCGAAACTCAATTTGTGATTGCGCTTTTTTTTTAATTATGCTTTTAAGTTTACGACAATCCCACCCCACTGGCAATGAAATTCATCTCTCTCTCATTCCCTGTGGGACTCATCCGGGCGAACATTGACGAATCGCTGGGTGGATTGTTGTCAGCTTTGCGCGATTTTGCCTGTGCAATCTTGATCGGGTGAAAGACTCACTCTCGGGTGGGTTTAGGAGCATGTTTGGTTGTCTGGTGTTTAGGGAGCTTCATCCACTGGGGAAGTAAACGGTGCAATGGTTTAATGACAAACGGTTAAATCTCTCAATTGTCGAACGTTTTGGGGCTTTATCGTTTGCCATGATTTCATAAGTGGACATATGATGCAGTCCCGTTTGTGCGTTTGATCGGTAGGTACAACATTTAGCATAGATAAGAGAAGATTTGGCAACTCATTTTGTGATTTTTTAAAAGCCTTTTTTGCTGCCAATTGCTGCTGTAACGCTGAAGATTTGTGATTAGCTTTTTGGCTTGTTATTAATATCCCTCGTTCAATCTTTGTTAATATAATATTTATTAAGCAACATTATCTCTTGATGATCCATAACGTAAGGTACACAATTTAAAGCATAACCAAATAGAACCGGAATTAAAAATGTCTGTAACGCTGTATAACGCTGTATAACGCTATGTACTAACGTCTTTGCACAACTAACCTCATCCCAATAATATAATGTTCGCCCGTTTCTTGAAGCCCAGATCGTTGTTTTACTTCACCAACACAAAACTGTAATCCTAGTGCCTTCTCTAACCAACTAAAACGTCCCGACATAGGGCCCCTGTAATGATAATCTAACCCCCCCGGCAGCTCGATCCAGCTCCGGTATTTATTTAAATAAAGTTACGCAAAAAAGAAAAGCTTACGCACCATCCGCACTGGGCTGCATTTCGCGCTGCAAAACTAATCTTTCGCTATCGAAGCACGCACGCCTCGGGTTCGGCGTCGAGTTTATGAAGTGCTAACGTCAAAATTTACCAGGAAAACATACTCTAACAACCGTTAGATTAGCATACACCATATGCCCTGCCATGCTCGCAAAAATGCCCGTGCCATGTAGAGCCCCGTCTCGCTTTGCACATAAACCTTCACACGAGGAGCCCACCGCGTATGTATGTATCGATTTCGACCGCTGGTTGGGATGGGATCATTAATCAAATCATCGGTAGCCTGATCGCCTGAAACGACTCCAAAGTCCGTCGTCGTCCGGCTTGGCGTACTACGCCGGGGTGGTTTTCACTCAGACCCGGACCATCATCTCATCTGCATGATTGCATTGATGGACTGGACGCTGGTTTATGATCGGACGGACCCCGGGCCCCGGACAAATTATTAGACATTTTGACCAAAAAGAAACCATTAAAAAAAAAGGGGGGGCCTCACACTGAAGCCACCCCACACAGAAGCCAATAACGGCCACTTTCGGCACACAAAGAGACGGAGCTAGAGTGAGAGAGAGAGAGCGAGTTAAAGCGAACAGAGAGAAGGGAGTTTGGTTCTTTTTTTTTTACGAGGACCTTCTCCTATCGAGACGGCAAATTACTAATAACAATAAATTTAGCGGCAACCGAAAAAAAACCCCGATCTCCTCAAACGGGTGAACTTTTCCACTTCATCACCGACCCATCACCGGGTCGCGCCATGTCGCATCTTGTCCCTCGGAAAACATTCGGTGATATTAACGGCGAAAACATTTTAGTTTTACGATGTTTCGAGCCAGATAGAGGCTCGATAGCTCGCCACTCCAATGAGGATGCCGTTTGGTTTGCGATGAAAGAGTTTCATAAACCCCTCCATTCGATTGGGGCTCAACTTAACCCCCATCTTGGGAGGGTGAGAAGGAACCTGGTATTAGATAGCGGGAATAATACACACAGCCGAGCCGCGGCCAAGCCTGGCATATGAATAGAGTTGTATAAAATCATTTTCTTCGGCTTCCGAACGCTCGTTATCAGAGATAGCACCTCGAAAAAGACAAAAAAAGACGCGGCCTTTCCCGCGGTTGGGCTCGGAAGGCGGAACGTTTATGCTGCTATCAAGGTCAGGATCGTAAATTTTCGAATGCCCATGTCCGGCGTTCGATTATCGGGCGCGCATGGGAAACTTGTTGAAGTTTTGTGGCATTCCATCACCCAAAAACGCTCATTTGCATTTGAGATGGGGTGCTTTTGTAGCGAGCGCACCTGTGCGGCTTTGCTCAAAGCACCGAGAGAAGCTAATTAAATACCGACCCGAGGGGTTGAGTGTGGAAAATCGGAACTGTTTGTGGAAAATTGGAGAGACAGAGCGAGAGAGAGAGCCAACAAAACGCGTACATCCGATCGAACTTCTGGCGCGTTCCAAACCAAACGGGCGCCATTATTCGCATGTTCAATTATCACCAACACAAAAGAAAAAAAAAAGAACAAAGTATAAACGAAACGTGCTAAAATCGCATAAAGCATTATGCTAATGCTCGCGGGCTGTGGCCACCAGCCGCCCCAAAACACCGCGTTCGCGTTCTATAAATGTAACAAAATATTCATTTGCTTCATTAAGCTAATTTATATGTTTGCCGAACTAGCATTTAAGCGCGTATGCAAGATAGTTCGCCTCCCTCTTGTGGGTGTTCTCTTGCGGCTCAAATCCCCGTCCCCCCGTGAACGGCAGCAACATAAACTCCCCAAACGGTTGCATTAGCCAGCCATCGGGCCGAACATCGGGTTAACGAACAAAATAAAAGAATGAAGGAAAATAGAGCCTATTATTATACGGTCCGTAAGCAACCGCTGAAGTGAGCGAACCGAACGAAACACGCCTCGGGCGAGGCAATCTTATTTTAATTTCCAACTAGAATGTACAATTCATTTGATTAAGAACATGCCATTAGCGCACCACCGGCAGTGATTCGTATCGGGCTGCTCTTTGCTTCGCTTTTGCTCCACTGCCCACTGCGGTTGCCGCGCCCTGGAGAGGAGAAAGAAAAAAAATGAAACCTCACGCATTTCCATGCAAAGTGTCCTGGCCAAGCCCCGAAGCTCGAGCCGAAACTGGGGCATTTCCAAGGACTTTTCCGGCACCGGTTGCGGATCTAAAAAAGGAGACCGGCTGGCGTTATGCTGGCGCGGAACGCAAATCAGCGATTAAGTCGTATATATCCTGTTTTCGTACTTGCTCGGGAGCGGGTTTTCGACTAGCGCGACCGATATATATATGTATTCCAATCGCCATATTGGCGCCGGGAGGCGATATTTTCCACGGATTTCCAGTGTACCCACGTACGGTGATGGCGATGCGTATCGTTCGATAAAAATTAATAAAGTTGTTTGCCTTCCCCCGTTCTCGCGAAATGGAGCATAATAGTTGTGTTTTTGTTTCTGTTAAATGCCGTCGAGGTGGATTTGTACGGACATTTCAGTGGGAATGATGTTCATAAAGAGTGGTTCTTACACGCTTGAGGGTTAAGAGTGAACATTTTAGTATTTATTTACTTTCAAGTGCTACGTCATACCCTGAGAAAGTGATATTTATTCGTACTTTTGTTAGCTCAGCTAGGTGAACAAGTACTGGATAAAGCAATATAAACCATTTTCAGGTTCATAAAGTAACGAATAGAGCAAAGAATGTATGTTGTTAAAGTTAAATGTGATATAAATGTACTCACACTGTACTTTTTTTCATTATTCTCTTTGTTCTCATAAACTTCCACTATTTTAACACGAGCAAGTATACAGTGTCCAGCTCTATTCAGTGCATTATTATTCCCCAGACTGTTCCAACACAATTCGGTTCAATATTTCTGCCACTCAACCCCCGGAACGGGACGTTCCATTCCATACAACCACTGCACGCTTCCCTAAAAATACAATAGCGTTTTATGAAGTAAAAAAGAAATAGTAACAAGCATGATAAAACCACTCTCTTAACAAAAGCCTTCACGGCTTCCCTCCGTGCGGTGCTGTGACCAGGTTCATGTTCCTCGTTCTACGAGCTGCTGCTGCTGCTACTGCTTAATCTTACAACGTGACATCTTGCCCCTCCAAACATGCCATCCTTGCACCCGAACAAGTGTAACCATCGATGAGGCCAACTACGAACCCAACCCAAACGAATCCAGCGAATGTCCTGGTCTCGCGCGGCGAGAGAATAGTCGCAGAAAAGTAGATCCACTGCCAACTGGCGTTCTTTTCGTTGACATTTCTCGCTCTCTCGCTCGCTCTCTCTCTCGCTCGCCTGTCTCGCTTAGTGCTGGATAAACTCGCAACCCCCGGCGCAGCGCCCTTTGCCCTTAAGGGGTGCCCACGACTCGTTCGTTCTATCGCACACGGTCTCGGTGTAAAACTGTACACACGCGTTTGTCCTTTCTTGTGTTCGCCCGGCTTACAGATAACATAATCGAAACATTGTTCAATACAATTTTATAAAAGAAACACTCTCCGCGGCGTCGGCGTGTGTCTGTATGCGAGTATTTGGGCAATATAATGTGGTATAAATTTATGTTCTGCGCGCTGATGATACACATAAAAATAGACAAGCGCGCAACACCAACGGCGACCCCACTGTGCAAGGGAGAGGGCGCGTTATTTGGCGATCTATTTTATTCTTTTATTTCGTTTTTTTTTTCTGTGTTCCACCCCACCAGTTTGCAGTCTTGATTTGTTTCTTTCGGCGTTCTATGCGTTCGCGTCGCAAATAACATCGCCCCGTGAATGCGCATCGCTTTAGTGCAAGCGAGAAACATCGAGTGTCTTTCCTTCTCACTCGTTCTCCCAAGCACACACACTTCCAAAACGAACGAGAAAACAGGCGTGGCTTATTCGTTTCGCGTTTCGGATGGTTTTTTTTTTCTTTCACCCCACATTAAATAACCACAAAAGAAAATATCGTCTACAGCAGCGACCTCCGGTGGCCGGTACCGGCACTAGTACGCGATGTTTTTTTTCTCTTCTCTTGTTCGTTCGCATTTTTTCGTTCACCCCGTGCAACCCTGCTCCAGATGAACCGTGACGTCATGAACAGCTGGCAAAAATTTGTTCGCATTTTCGAGAGAAAATGTCGACGTGCCAGTCGTTGGTTTAGAGTGGAAATTTTCGTCAATCAGAGAGGCTCGAGACGTGTTTTTGGTTTCACGGGTGCTGCCACCTTTTGAGCGGCATGTGATAGCCTTCAACAGTATTTTAGAGCAGCTAAAGGACTCAAAAACGCACACAATATTACATTGCTCGTTTGTTGACGATTCAAATGATGGTATTTATAGGCGAAAAGCTTAAACTTAGAGTGAAGTAACTCTCCATACTTGTTTTCAACTTTCCTGTTTCGCCAATTTTATTCCTGCTACTCAGCAGCGTGTAGCTTGTCAGTAGGTCAAACATCTTTAAATTTATAAAAATAAGCGAAAAACGAATAAATGATATTAACCAATGATATTAACATTGCAATGACACACATCACGAGATAGTATCTTTTAATGCTCATAATACACAATTTCATACATACACACACGAATTATCACTAAAGAACCGTAATAGCTACAGCGAGCGAATATTATTGCACCCCAAAACTAACGCCACCGTCGCGGTTATCAGCGAGCTGCGACAAAAACTAAATCGATCTAAATTGCCTTCCAATTATGATTGCCGCCCGATCGTCAAAAGGTTCGCGCGAAGGGAAAGCGGGTCGTAAAATCAAAACGCTCCCACTGCACGGGTTGGCTTCTTAATTAACGGTCGATCGACCGATGATGGCAAGGACACCACGCATACCACCACATTTGTCATTTTCGCAGCCAAAACCCCAGCGCCTGTACCTTTTGGAGCGCGACGAACTTTCGCGACTGTTTCGCAACGGGCGCCCACCCGGCGAAAAACATATTTTCATAAGCACTTAGAGCTGTTAACATTATTTATGCTTGTGCCACCCCGCCGTTCGCGCGCGCGTGGTCTCTTTTCCACCCCGAGTGAGGGCGAAGCATCACGATAGGAGATAATTAAATTTCGCCATTCAATTTAGCCCGCCAAACCCCTTGCAGCACGCGTGATTATCGTCCTCGAAATGATTCCCCTACCAGCGATCGTACTTAGACTTAGCTGTGCTCGCGTTAGGGCGATAAATGTGCGTAAAATTCGCGACCAAAACCGCGGATAGGTCGCGTGAAATTATCGCTACCCAGGGTGGAGTAACCCGGGCGTGGTTGGTGAGAACAAAAAAAAAACGGACCACGTTCAGGTCGGAATCATCCAGCCATTCGATGCATTGATGCTGGATTGCATCGCGAGCGAAGAACGGCGCGTGGTTTTAATTAGATCGATTGGTGGCGCGATTAAACGCCCCCAGTGAATATCGATTTAGTGATTTACGACAAGTACGAACCAAACGTGGTCCCTTCGAACGCACACAGGCATCCGATAGGTCATCGAGCAGCGAGCATTCCAAACGAAAAAGGCTCCAGCTACACGCTGTGAAATGCAATTAGTTGCGTGGAAAACAATTACACATCTGAAGGACTCTTCATCCCTTCTGCCTTTTTGCCGTGTGTTGACACACCACAAAATCAATCGTCTCACGAGTCACAACCGACTCGTGTCAACTGCGGCAGCTTCCAAACACCACCATGCTTTTGCATGCGTCACATGATGAGCAAGAAGCCAGCGGATTCTTTGGAACTATTTTTCCTTTACCACCGGGTATCCTTTCTCTTTTCCCTCGAACCCAGGCTTGTGCAGGCAACACACACCCCCGACAACATGGCACAAATGTCAGCGCCACGTGACTGTACGACGAATTGACGTATTTATAAACATGCCGCTTGGTTGGCCGCACTCGGCGTTCGTCCTTTTAATTTTGGGGCGCAATTTCGCATAACTTCGTGTCATCTTTTTGACGGAATTATGAACGCGCGGCAAAAGCGAAGGATCGCTTTTGGGAGGGAGCAGCAATAGGAAGAAAGCAAAAGAAAAAAAAACCTCAAGCACGCCAGCTCACCCCTCTTAAAAATCGGCGCCCATAGTCGAAGGACGTTCTCGTGAGTTGTTGCATCATAATCCACCTTGCCGGCGTGTGCGGGGAAAGCCAGCGATGCTTGACGAACGTCAAAGATTAGCGCCCTGAAATGGCCTTTTGCGAACGGTCGAACGGTGATTTGGGACGCCGTATTCATTAGTGTCATGATCTGGTTTTTATCGCTGGCAATCCCACATCCGGCCGGTGCCACCCTTGGCAAGGTCCTTGGCCGTGTGGCAAATGTGTACATATGTACGCACACGTTCGGCGCACATCCGCGCGAGACACGTGTAGCGACTTTACTATCGAGAAATTAGACATTCCGACCCTTCGCATGGTGCGTCACAATCGCGCCACAATTGACTTCAACGCCTGCTTAAAATAATACTGACACGGTGCGAGCGAGACGGCAATTCCGATTAAGCGGTGACGATTCGAAATGTCAGATGGCTTGAGTTAGATGTCAGCGGGACAAGCAAAAATTTCATCTCCAACACGGTCGAACACACACCCACGCACGCTCGCTAGCGTGATTGAACAAAAACGGTATTTGATTGATGGTGGACGGCGGATTAGGCGCTCTTCAAGGAACATTGAGAATAAATTATATCCTGGAATATGGGAGTTAAAGCAAACAAGTTACAGTGAATTTCTCCCAAGAAAAATTTAGGTAGGTACACTCTATTGATCTAATGACTAGTCCCGGCTTAGGGACACCTTCAGCAAAATCATTTTTTGTATGAAAATCTTTATTAGCTTGCCTTTGGTTGATTGTTCCATGAGCTAATTCCTAATGACAATTAAGTTTAAAAATACTTCAAAACATGCGGTCAAAGGAGGCGTTAATTTTCCGTGAAAGGTTCTGATACTCCTTTTCAACTGAAAAAAAAACATTAAAAAAGTATACTGAAATAAATTGAACAGCAGTAGTGGTATTTCATGATTAATTTGCTCATATAAATGTGAAGATTACATTGATTCTGGTTTACATAATATCTTAACCTTAACTCAATAAGAATGACGCGTTTTGTACTATGATGAATAATGTCGAATAATGTACCTCGGGAAAAATAGTAAAAAAAACCAGGAGAAGAAAATAACTTGAAAAACTCAATGTTTTGAACAGAAGAAACATATAAAAAGGACTGTAATGAATGTGAATATCAACACATGCTGAATATGGTACACCTGTCGCAGGTTATATAAAAATGAAGATGATATAAAAATGACAAATGAGCACAAATAAAATTTTCCCATAACAGTAACAACCATAATCCGAGCAGATAACGTATCACACGTGCTGATTCGCCAAAAAGTGGCACTTAGAAATTGCTCTAATTAAAACCATAAACCGCTTCCCTCTAAGGCACTAAGACATGGCTCGCTGGAATCGCTTCAACCGAAGAAAGGTGATGCGGCTTCGCAAAATTGCCACCGCTGTTATCCGACAGCGACCAAAACTGAGCACACATCTTTACACTGTGCACCAAACATTAAACCTTCCCAAGACGCAGTGTGTGAGGCTCGAGAGAGAGAGGCTTTCCCGGGTGCACATTTTCATCCTTCATGCAGCGCGCGCGAAAACGACCACCTCGTGGACTCCGTCGGCGAAAAGCTGGGAAAAGTTTTAAGCACCATTTGAGTAGCGGCAGCATATGGTTAAATTTAAATTAAAATCACAATAATACCAACTGACACCCCACATAACAAATTAGCGAATCGAAAGACTCGCTTGTTTACAGCGCGACGCCAGCGAGCAGGCCAATGGAAGTGTGCCCTTCGCGACACGCCAACTTACTCCTCGCCAACCCGGCCAGACAAAAGGCAGCCTTTTCTGCGCGCGCCACCGGAAGTTTGCCCCTTTTGCCCGAGGGGCGCGAAACCCTTCGGTTTGGGTGTTTAGCGCGCGACAAGGTGGCGCAGTTTGCGTGCGAAACGCCCGGATGGGGTGGGGGTAATATTTATAAAATTTAATTCGATTTCGTTGTACATTTCAACCCTTTTTTTTTCGTCTTTGTTCCACCACCCGCCGCATTGCATTAGCCCGCGTTCGCTTTGACACCCCTTTCGACCATGAGGATCGATAGTCTACACCCTAGAGAGAGAGAGAGAGAGTGGCACATTCGATGGAAGGTCCTAGGACCTCAGGACAACCGGACCGGGGCTGGTGCGAGGAAAACTCACAGTTATAAAAGACACTTGTTTCCAGCGTCGAACAAGAACACGGTACAAGCACTAACGCCAGCGAGATCGCCTTCAAACTGGCAGCATTTGGGGCGCGTAAATCCGTTCGTCGACGTTCGTTGTCCTCATCCTCCTCCTGCTGTTTAGATTAAACGACAGCGTGGGCTGTAAAATTGAAAATTTCCGCGAGGCCGCTGACTACAACTACAACTCTTTCCCGCGCGCACGCCACAAGAAACCCGGGCGTCTTGGCAGGCGACAAAAATCGGCCCAATATTAACTTTACGGCGCAAGGTGCTGCCACGGAAATTGGCAACAGCAACCAGGGCTTGTAAGACGCCCGAAAGGCAGCAGCCGTGCTGTGAGTCCTGCATATTGGTGACGCCAGCTGGTGACAACGACGCACGTGAGCACTGACAATCGTGCGCTAATGGCGTAACGTGTGCCGCGCGCGAGTCGTAAAAGGGTTTTTCCAAAGCATTTTCCATTCGGCTTTGGTGGCGTTGCGTGCGGAATGCATGTTGCCGGTTGTCGAAGCGATCGAGGAAATAAATATTTGCCAATCAAATGCTCATACCGGCATGGTACAATGGTGGAGATTACATTTTCAAAGGTTTTTCCGCGCCGTGACATAAATGCATGGCAATGTGCTATCTATTGCTGGTGGCGACACGTCTTTAGTGGCGGGCTTTTGGGTTTATTCAACTCGTGGGTGGGAGTTTTCGGAGCAGAACAATATTCAACTCAAATAGGTGCATGTTTTTTTTGTATTATTTGCATTTTTTTTTCAGGGTGATGCATATTGTTTGTAAATATAACCAATTAATCCGGCAAACATCCGTTAATAAATGCGGTATTTTCGAGCAAAAAAATCACTCTTTCAGCTTCATTTTCTAAGTACAAAACGATAGGAAATATTACTCTTCCTTTTGTGAATCAAATTATTTACATAAACACTCCTATCTACACGTGCTGCAATGTTAGTCATAATTAAAGTGCGTGAACTTACCCACAGAAAATCAGCAATAGCTCGTGCACGTTGGCAATAAAAAGCCCTTTTCCCAGCACTCCAGCACGCCGTTTAGATACCGTTTCCGGTAGCAAAGGTGCCCCCAGCCACAAATTAGTGCCTCAAACTACTCCAGTCCAGTCCAATTTACACGATAAACTCCAGACCTCACTCCAGGTGCAAGGATGCGCCGCGCTAGAGACGGAACAAACAATCCTGGCTCGGAATGACAACGGAAAAATGCTCCTCCAGCTCGTACCGTCTGCGATGTTCGTCCTTATAAAAGTACAATGCCCGGGCAAAAAAGGACTCCAAGCGAGGGTGGCCTCCCATCTCCCCACCTCCCCTCCCCCATAGCCAACGGAACAACGCAGCAAAACAAAAGACATAATACAAAACGGCATTAATGAAGTGTAAAATGTGTTTATCTCTGAATCGCCATCAATCCAATTTAGAAAATATTTTAATTGAAAACCTTCTCGCGTGCCCTTGTTTTTTTGTTGCTTGTTTTTTTTTTTGTTTTCTCCTCCTGGTCGCGTCGTGTCTTTGTGTGTGTGTGCGTTTTCATTGTGCCATCGTTTTCGCCGGATTTCGCCGTCCCGTTCCGTGTGGCGGCTTCCCAGCAGCAGGAGCAGGAGCAGCAGCGCCCATTAGTTAGAGTTTTGTGCCCCCAAGGCGCGAAACTGTGGCACTGTGGTCGGCCGCAAGCTGGCGACACCCGTCGAAGACGAGAGTTAAGTCCTCATTCACCGGGATGAGGTCGTGGGATGAGGCGTAGGAGAACTTGTAACCCGAATTCAACCGCCAGGTCTGCACACTTGCGAGGGCGCTGGAAAAGCGACCGCTGCACACCTACACATGTGCATTTGGAGCAAAAAGCAAAAAGGAAAAAGAGGAAAAAAAAACTCTCGAAAGAGGAAAACCCACCGATGGCATAATTACAAGTGCCATTTCACAAGCGCCACTTCCACTTCCGGCCCCGACCAGACCGACCGACCGGCTCCGGTGAATCCGTCATAAGTTGTAATAAAAATCTCACCACCGAGGAGAGAGCAAAAGCCGCGAAAGAAAAGGGCCCCGAACCGGAGCCGGGGCCAGGGCCCGATTTATCTGCAACACCACGCGGATGATAAATGGGCAAAACAGGCACATACCATGACAAATTCGCCCCGGGGCCCTTCTCAACAACAACAAGTCCGCCGACGAAGGGCGTGAGTGCAACAACAACAAAAAAAAGTTTCAAAAAGGAACAGGAAAACCCTTCACTCGACGGCGGCGGCGGTGGTGGCCCTTTCGGATCGTGGCCTCGAACGCAGGAACCCCCGAGGTGCCAAACGAGGAAATTGAGCTAATTTTAATTTTATTTATATAAATTAATCCAAAAATCATTCATTAAAAATCTACCCGCCTTTGCAAGGCCCGGGCGTCGTCAGCACGGGCTTTTGTCCGGTGGCGCATGTCTACCGGGATAACGGGGAAAAACTCCTTTGGCAGTGGCAACTTCCGACCACCGACGCGGCGGCACTGATTTTCACGCCGTTCGAAGGGAGTTCTTTTTTTGTCGTTGTCGTTGTCGTTGTGGTTGTTGTTGTGTCCTCCGGCGTCGCGGGAAAACCTTTTGTTGCCGAACGTCTAGCTGATGCTAGGGGCAAAAAGGGAAAACGCTCTCGTGCTTTGTTTATGGAGTTCTGTTTATCGTACTCTCACGGCTTTCAAACATGCAAATAGAAACGAATGTCCGCGCAATTCTACATATCAAACCATGTAGTAATAATTCCACTACAAATATATAAGTGTATGGAGGTGCACATAATATGATACCGAAACGAATATGCGCAGGCTAATTTGGGTGCTTTACCAATCATTAAAAGTGAAATGGAACAAACGAAATATAAAGTCTAGATGTTTTACATTAATGCTTGCTTCAAATGTCTATGATTATATTTTCTAGCTTTTCTAGCTCTTTGATATGATTGTCATTTATTACTTACAGATTTTTTCGCCAATTATTTTGTTTATAAGCAATTCAAGAAGAACCCACAAGTACTGATTCATAGAAGTAACTCTTGATGTCACCTGATATAACCTTTTTCCATAGCAAATTTGTCAGATATTGAGTGCTTAGTCAAGTATTGCACGATGTTGTTCTGTATCAGTTATCTGTACACTTATATTCTTTAATTTTACCTTATGGTTTGAATTACTATACGCTGTATTTTGTTCACAAGGCAGCCGATTTTTCATGTATTTATTTCAACTATTTTCCATGTTGCACTAGCATTATTTTCGTATTTAAACAGAATATACATTTTAAAACCGTGCTACCCATGGGTGACATTCTATTTCACAAAAGTAGATGCAATACATATGATTTCTTCTTCTTTGACTGGTTGCAGCAGTTTACAACCATCAATAAATCGTTTAGATTCTGAAGACAAAAATAAAGATGTGTAAAATTCTTCCCACCAACGCACGCAGATTGCAACCAAAAACCGCATTTATGGTTTTATTTCACGTCCTTTCACTGTCCTTACAGCCCACCGAATCAGATTGGATCAGAGTTTTAGTCACCCGCACGCCGGGGTCATTCGACCAAATCCAACCGGCGTCGGTTGATGCTCCTTACGCGGCAAATATGACAACCCCAAAACCGAAGCGCAAATGACGCAACGCTTCCTTACTGCCAATTTCCTTGCACCATTGCCATTACCACTCACGTTGGCACGCTCGCAGGACGATTTATGTCGCTCCAGGACCTCCGAACGCCCGCTACACGCTAGACGCAAGGATGTCAAACCGTTTGAAATTAGACGTGTGGTCGAAATTTACAACAACAAACCATTATCGCCCGATAAATCATATCACACGCCAACAGTGTCGGCTCGGCGACATCCTGGGGGACGTCGCGACCCTTCGGGAAACCCTTCGAATGGTCAGCTTCTTTCCGGTGTCCATTAGTCCGGCAGTCCGGTTGTTGCCGTGTCGCTGTAAAAAGCACCAGGACACTTCACTCACGCTCGTGTGCCATTTAACAGCCACAAAACAGCTTCTCTCTCTCTCTCTCTCACCCGATCAGAGTGGCGTGTTCCCTGCCATTGTACGCGGTTATTCGATTTGTACCGCGAAAATTGCAACTAGGGCGTTTTATAAAAGTGTGTGGTGTGGGGCGGCCTGCTCGACCTTCACCACCAGCCCACACCCACAGCGTTGGAAAACAGATGACATATGAATTGATTGTAAGCAATTTTGCCATTGCTCAACGGCCGCAATAATACTCGGCAGAATATTGGAAAACATCGCGCAACCGAGCGTGACCATCTTTCCGGGGGCTAATTCATCGGAGAATAAATATTCTGCAGCTTCTCATACCTCTGTCGGCGTCGGGTTTTGACCGAATAGAACCGGATTAATATCACTCAGTGTGTAACTCCCACGACAACCGACTACGTCACGTGTCAATCCGTCTTTTTGACCCCTCTCGAGGAGGAAAGCTAGAATTACGCGTCAGGGACTGCATTCGACATCTGTTCTCTTTTTTTGGGACGATTTTGCTTGATTTTTTTTATACGCTGAAAACTTCCCGTTACCCACCGAAAGCCAACCTCATCTGACCCATCATTCGAGCGCCAAAAGAGTCGTTCTAAACGCAAATTTCCTTATCAAACGTGTCTCTCCATAGCCAGCAGCAGCAGCAAGGAGACCATCACCATGGCAACGGTGCATTGCATCGCCAGCTGGGAGCGAAAGCGCATTTCTCGAAATATGACAGCTGACTGACGTCCCCATGCGGGCCCAGATCGTGCAGGGATTTCTGCGAGCGTTTTTGCAAGTGTGTTGCAAACTGCGCCAACACCGAACCGGTCAAACCGTAGTCAATTAATGCGCTTTATCGAAGCTGTCTGCTGACGCAACTGACAACTGGTGTGCTCCACTCTGGCCAGGCGATGTTGGCTGCTATCAGCTTACAACTGCTACCAACACATGTCACCTCGAGCTCGAGTGCTACAGCTGCAGCATCTTATCGTTGGGGAGAAAAGCAACGGGCAAGATAACGTTCTCCAACATATCGGTGCAGGTGAACAATTTCAGAATGGAATATACTGCCTTAATTTTTACCACCATGAAGTCATGAAGGATAAGATAAATTATTGCGTCTTAATTGTTGCCCGGTACTCTATTACCAAAGTTCATTTAATACCTCACACAAAGAATTGTGCTGTTTTGTATCGACACCTTTCTCTCATGCGTAAATTATTAATAAAGCTCTCAACAATTTCCTCTCCTGTGGCTGTTTCTCGGTTCCTGCGTATATTATTTGAACTACTTTGAAAATATATAGCAAACGTAGCAAAAATAACACTAACCCAACGGTTCTGGGGGTGGATTTTATTATTCTTCCAACTATCCTGCCCTGCGGGGATATCCATTTCCGTCGGCATCCCGCTGGTGTGGGTAAACAATTATTTACTCTTGTCTCAAAATTGAGCAATATTTTTGGCACCGTTGCGTAGTTAGTTGCGAAGGTTATGAAGCGCGCAACTCGCGCTTCCTGCTCGGATTGCGTGCGTGTTTTGTTGCGCTTTGCTTGTCTAGCGATTTGAATGTATTTATTTCGGCTGCCCCGAAATATTTCACCAAATGGGGAGCATTTTGCTTGGCGGAACAAAACCATTTCATGGAATTGATTTTACTCAACAAAATACAAACCTCCTCCCCTTCATTTCGTCTGACATTTCGTGCACTTTGGTGGGGATTTCGCGCACATTTTCCATACTTGAACAAATAGAACGGGGAAAAAGTTTTGCACGGGGGCATCAAAAACGGATGAAACGTTGTTCGAAGAGTGAACCCTCAACAAACATCCACACTGCCGGAACCCATCACGTTCGGCCGTGCGTTCGACGTTTCGACGCAGGGAAATTATGGAAAACCCAGCCCGTGCCGTCGATTGTGAACACGTACACGAATCGCTAAACGGAACCATGTGGCATGTTGTGACTAATAAACGAGCAGGCAGTCAACGAGACAGAAACAATTTCACCCATTTCATCCCTTCGCCGTTGCACCTTGCACTCTCGAAAAAACGCAAACACACCGCGCGACCACTTTGGACCTGCTTTCCTGCTGATAAAACGGAGCCCGGGCACGGGCTTGTTACATGATAATTGGCTCATATAAATCAATAAACAACAAGAACGCCGAACACGGCGTGTTTGGCCGTCCGTCAACTGCCCGATTTTTATCAATCCATAATACATCTTGGCCGTTTCGTGGCCGCGAAAAAGGCCAAATAAAAATAGCCACCAAGCTACTGGCAGACGAACCAGAAAACCGTAGCCCCCGTGCAAGGCTGCAGATTATTAATTGAATGTAGCTAATCCATCCGTCAGGCCGATCGCTGGTTGATCCTCGTTTTTTTTTCCTGCTCCTTTTTTGCAGCTTTCTTGCCCGCTTACTCCAGCGGAGAAACTCACCCCGTTCTGGTGTCGAACGCGAACGAAATGGTGCGAAACATTCGACATAAATCAAATTAGGCTGGCCAGCGGTCAACGAAGTACATTTCCTGAACAACCGCTCGATCGTCGCTCTTCAGCACAGCAAGGACGAGCTGGTTGTTGAGCACGCGAATGCCACAGGATCGGTGGCTTCTTCATTGGCCTTTTTTTGTTTGCTTGTTTTGGTCAAACGAAGAAAGCAGCTTTCTCACTTTCGCCATCAACCTGCTTTGCAACGAAACCGCGGCGAAGGATCACCACTTTTGCGTGCGATCGCAGCCAACTGCACAAACTCACACACGCGGTCCAGTTTCGATCGGATGTCTTCTGAACCATCGTCTGGGTGCAAACTAACCAGGCGCATTTGATCGAGACGTAGCAAGGTGTAACGTGTACTTTTCCGGATCGGGCCGACAGAGGGAATTGATGGGGCGGAACAAAGAAAGAGGCCGTAAAAACAAGATCCTACATTTATTTAATCCACGCATATGCTTATTTTTTTTGGCACGTCCCTCCCGTGCCAGTCCCGTTTAATTTGAGAAAAGGTTCACGCGAGTTTCAGCAAGAAAAAAAAAACGAACCACAAAACCCGACCGTGGCCGTGTTTCTGTTGACTTAAGGCTTACTTCTGCTCTAAAATTCGCACATTTTAATTGTCACCCGTTAGCGTCGGAGCGGCACGAATGCTCGCAGAACGGCAAAACAGCGGCAGGCAGGCAGACAGATCGCGATCGTCGAGAAAAATAACGAAACAATTATAAGCCGATGCTAATTTGCTACAACATGCGGGCCCTATAATTTCGCAAAACACCCCAAAAAACTTCATTCAAACCGCACTTTTGCGTCGCTCGCGAGGATACCACGATCGGGCGGAATAGGAAGAAGCTGCAGCACGCAAAAGGGACCCTTGATTATTGTAGATCCTTAAGCCGGTTTCTGTGCTCGGTGCGGATGGCACAATCTTACCGTGTGTGCGCTCGCATCGGAAGCAGATCGGGGTTTGTTTTATTGCTGGGTGCATTTTTTTGCAATTTTTTTCTTTTCCACTTTGCCCGTCGGTGGAAGCTCCGTTTCTCATTATCTGCATCGAGGATTGTTTCGTTTGTACGGGGTGTGTGTGTGTTTTTTTTTGTAGAGCCACCGAAAGAAAGGTGTACCGTTTTCGCGCGGATTCGCTACAATTTTCCCCGCAGTTTGATCGCATTCGCTCGCGAGCACAGTTCGAGTGTCGGTAGCTGCAATAGAATGCCTTTACGAATGGGTGTGGATCGGCCGAGAACGAGATCGATTGGCTCGGGATCGGAATGGCTTGTAATGTTTAAAGTTGACATGAAATCAAAAACAGACAAAGTGCTTTTTAGTCGTTATATCTGGTTCCAAACATGTTTAACATAAGTGAAACATTGTGAAATTGGAAGCAATAATGGAGCCGAAACACAAATTACAAACCAAATATGCATCTGTGCGCGTTCATCTTCAAGAAGAAATGTGACAAGAAATTCACTCCATAATTTTTTTTTCTTAGTAAGTAAAAATACTCGCGTCCGTGATAAGGCTCTCAGCGACTGTTAGCAGGAAATGCCTTTCAGTTCAGAAACAATTATACAAATCTCAATAAGGCCTGGCCGTTCCTAAATAAATAATAAAAATACTCGCTACTTTTGCAAACAGATACGAAACCGTCTAATGATACGATGATCAAACAGTTGCACTAACAGTTTTCTTATCTTACACGTAAATACAAGGCTCCACAAATGTTGTTTTTATGAAATCAGCATTTTACATTCCTCATGTGTGGTTGGACAAGATAAAATCAATCCAGTGGTGGTTCTTTTAATTCTTGAGGTTGTTTGATTTAGAGGAATGTCCTGTTACCTACCCAGATGTTTGCCTCTAGGATTGAGTAATTTTACAAAATTACTTGAAAGTAATATTGATAACTTAAATATAATATGCACTATACTCTTACATGTATCCATTCTATATTAATTATCGATTGGATAAAATATGTTTAGAATTACAACAACCTAACCTTATTGTGTATTTGAGTTCCAGTGTATAATAAGATTCATTTTCACAGCAAATCTCGTTGTATGTATCGAAACTTATCTTAGAAGCAAATTAAATTTGCTATAGAACAAACACCGAAAAGCCTAAAATTCCAATAAATATCATATTGTTGCTTGTATAACCCTATGGAATACTTACCCGTATATACCCAGAACAGGAAAAAAAAAACATACATTTAGATAAAGGTACAAAGAGATAGAGTTTAACAAATTATTGGCCTTGTAGTTATTCTCGTGTTAACTTTCAAGTACACCTGCCACCTTCAAGTTATCGATGACAAACAATATTCAAACATCGTTTTTCAGTGGTACACACGGCTGTATCGTTTTGCTCACTGGTGTCACGTTCTTAAACACCCTTATCGACTAGTTCTTCAGTAGCATTGTGTAATATGGTACTTGTTCCCTATTTTCTGTGTCTTGGAATGAGTAATGTGCGTTATTCATATCAAACCTCAATTCGATATGATTTGACGCAGCAAAACTGAAAAAAGCAAGCAATGTAATAACTATCAATATATCTCTATCCTACATTCAAATAAATAAATGTTTTTTGAATCCAATGAAATCCGGATTTGTTCATATCGGAAACTAATATCCTCAAACACTTATCGCACCACATCTGCTAGACTGCACTAGAATGCAACGAAAGTAGTGCAAAAAATGCATCTACATTTACCAATGCACTCTATTATACAATCACTTATCATACTTTACGCCACGATTTAGCATTCACGATCATTAGTCAAGCGATCAATTTTAAAACAATATTTGACGGCAATATAAATATATCATTATGCTTCTCTTGCACTAAATTTGCATTCGAGCTTCAACAAACTAGTGAGGTATTTTGAAACCACCACACAAAAGGACAATTTACACCACCCAAAAAACTGCTCCCATCTCCTGCGATCGATTCAATCACAATCTCGCGAACGATAACTCTCGATCACCACAAACCCTGAATATCCCCGAAGGCGATGCATCGCTTTAATTGATTTAACAGTGTAACAATCAATAAAACAATTTTATTATATGTTCTCACTTTGCAAACCGTCAATTACCTTCCAGCTCCGCCTACATCGTTTACCATGTCCGGATGTGCTGCCGTGTGCGCGCGTGTGTGTGTGTGTGTGCTTTTTTTCTGTTTCGCTATGCTCCACGTTGTTAAATACTATGTTAATAAACCGGAAGTGGGTAGTAAAGTTTTTCCCTTGCCATTTGTCCAGCTCCGCATCGCATTTCGCTGCACGCCCAGCTGCAGGTATTCGTGTGTTTGCGTGTTTGTGTGCAGTTGCCGTGTGTGTTCCACTATCTCCCCACCCCCGCACGCCTGCATTTCATGCATTTCATCGACGAGTTGCATTCGCTACCCATCAGGCCCCCTCGCCAGAACCAGAACACACTTTCCCAAGCACGATTGTTTTATGGCGACCGGGGCCAGCCCTTTTGCTTGCCTGCACGGGGTAATGGCAGTCAGTCAACCATCAACCATGTAAAATGTGAACCGAACACGTTAAAAAGCCCGTCATGGTTCTCCCCCCAAAACCCATTCCGGAAAAGTGCTCCGAACGAACGAAGGGCGGCTCGATGGTTCACTGGCCCTTGTGTAGGGCCCTATTGATTTCCTTTTGTGGGGGTCGATCGCGTTCTTCGGCCATGTTCTTTTTCCCTCACCCGGAACACCTTCGCGCCATTATCACTGGCTGTTTGGCCAGCCAGAAGTATGGGCACTCGAAGGCCCACACGAAGGCCCAAAAGGGCTGCTTCTTGGGGTGGCTTGTAATTGTGCCCCTTTTTTGCTGTTCGAACACAGTTTGCCACTGCACTGCGACGCGCCACAGTAGCGCCCCGATACTCGACGAAAACGGTAGAGCATAATGTTCTCTTTTTTTTACCATGCTGAATGCATCGAAACAGAGCAGGACGTATGTATGTAAACGGTTGGGTGATAGGACAACTCGCGCAACGCGGGCTAACTTCTTGCCAGCACGTTCCACCAAAAGGACCTTGTTAGGAAGCAGGGTTTATAATACGCCACATGATTTATCATAATACCAACGCTCACGAACTAGAGTCCCGTCCCGTTCGTAAGTAGTTCTACAGCACCATCGTAAGGATCGTGAATCCTTTTGGCCCCCCTCCCCAACGCAACGCAAGAGCGCATGGAAACAAATTTATGACCTGTGAACATGCAGGATCCAAAGACGCCTTGCGCCTGGTGGGACCCAGGAGGTTGGTTGGTAGAAATTAACCTATTAGCAACATCTGACGGACCGGTGCTCGAAGTGTACATGCACAGCTTTGCGGAACGGCATCACTATCACCTGCCCGGGCGAGAGATTGTAAGATCTTGTCGTGGTACCTTTCGCATCGTCACCTCGGTACGATAATTGTAAGCCACCTCTCAGAGTAGCAATCACTTTGCTTTCCGGTCCCAAAAACCTTGGGTGCCCGTTGGTGAGGAGTCTTGTAGAACATCTAATACCGTCGCTACAGGTAAATGCTTGTCTCGTATTATCTCCGTAAACTGGGCAGCAGGATACGGAGCAAACCGTACGAAAGCGACTTGGAACATGACCTTCGAAGTTTCTCCGGGTATTCAGCAAAGTGTGCACGACGAAGGACGCTTCAATCTTGTGTAATGTTACCGATTTGCATGGATGGCAGGGCAAGATCGTGCCGAGATGGGCCAGGTCAAGTGGGTAGACCAACGTTTAACTAACCAGTTTATGACACGCTTGCAAGTGTTGCACATCATCGTTGGGTAATTGGTGTGATTCGGAAGAAGCCGCTTATTGCGAAGTCGGCAAACTACAGCAATCTGTCACAATGATTTAACCATCATTGTGCAGCACCAACTTGTAAAGCGCTTTTGCTCAAAGTCAATTAAAATTAAGTTATTTATGTCATTTTGAATGCAACCTGTAATGAAATGTACATGCTATTAATATTTTTTATGACTGACTGTCCGGCTAAGGGAATATTTCATGTCACAGATAGCTTTAGCTTCGCAAAGGAGGCCTTGATCGTACACCGGTTGAGAAGAAGAAAAAGATTTTGAGAAGAAGAAAAAGATTAACATTTTTGCATACAGAATTATACAACACACGCTCAACGAATTAACGTCTCAAGTATAACGCTTGTGAGGCACAAGTATAAGTAAACAGCATTTGAACGTAATTTGTTAATTATTAAAAGCATACCGTATTTTATCGAGTATAGTGCGCAAATGGGTATAGTGAGCACCAAAATTTTACACAACCAATTTTTGGGGAAAAAAAAGCTTTTATCTTTAACTTTAATTTTACTTTTTTCTTTCAATATGCTGCTTCACTCGGTAAATCTTTCTTCGCACAAAATGTTTCAGCTAACCTCACTTACTGATTTGGTGACTTCTAACTATTGTTGCGCAGACACTATTTTATTTGCTTTTTTTTTTTTGAAAAATAAAGTTAGCACTATACTCGATAAACTATGGAACATATAATCTTTCGACATAATAAAAAGATTCGATTTGTCTCAACCTGTAGTTGCTTAATGCAAAGGGTTATTTTTTTCAGTCTTCATATATCTATTGCTCTAAAATTTTTATTCCAAACCGAGGATGATCCTATAACCGCATTGTAAAAATTGTACATATGCTACTTAAATTGCTCCTCGGACTTTTAAGTATGTGGAGAAATATTTCTCTTACTCGGGCACTACAGGAAAAAAACCCCTCTGGTACAAAATCACCTTCAAAAGGTATTCTTTTCTAACGAAAGTATTTCGATATTGGTTCCGATGCTATGCGAAAGTCAATGAGAGAGTCTAGTAATACCGGGAAAAGAAAAAAACCAAACCAACCACAATACCACATCTTGTGTGAGCTCTCGGGACTATCTCTTCTTGCTTTATCCCACTCTCATCCCGCATTTACAGTCTGCGGTTCTTATCATTGTCCGCAAAACAATACGCTTCACGTGTGATATTCGAAAACGGCAGCGTGGGTATAGGACACCAGGACATTACTTAATATGTCTTCCTTGCATCGTTCCCACACCGTTGCCGGTTGAACAATGAGGGAAAACGAAAGAATGCCATACGTTATCGTTCATTGTTTTGATAAAGTTTTGCAAACGGAAGTTTGACTTCGTCGCCTGCGTCCATTGTGCTGTTGTTCTAGCATCTCAGCAAACGTCGGTTATGGATAGTTTTTTTTTTATTTAGATTTTGAATCATTGTGCATGGGAGTATGATTCTTCTAGTTTTACTCAACGAAGTGATCAAGTTCAAAAGGTGCATAAATACAATAAAGAACTAAATCATATGTTAAGCATTGATCTATAGCATAATTTAACTATACTTTGCAATTTATCTATCAATATTCCTGACTCCTGTTTTGCTTAACCGTTATTAGACGCAGTATACATTACAGCCCAAATATATGCTTTTTGATCGCTAAAACTGTATGTTTTGATCATCAAAAATGATTTCTTCTTAATTAGGATCAGTCAACCACCTTCCATCGCTACACGACACGAACACTACACGAGAAGCTCTTTATCCTCTGGATGGTAGGCCACTTCGCGCTGGTGAAGCCTCTTATCAATATGATATGTTCGGAAAATGGTAGCCACCGTACCGCCGGACCACCCAGCGTTTATTGTGGGGTTATAAGCGAAGGAAAGAATCAATTTGATGTGAGTATTCACCATGTCGTAAAGAAACACGCAACGTTAGCCTCGCGGATTCGTTCTGAGAAGGCAAAAATGCAAAACAAACAATAATTGGAACAATAAAACATCGGGAAAGACCAACGTTCCACCGCTGGAAGCTGGATCGGTAGGAACAATAAGAAATTATGACACCCGCCTCGCACATTTGAGTCCCGGGTTTCCGTTGCTGATCATCACAATCCTGAAGAAAAAAAAGATTCTCCGAACATCGACATAAAACTTAACAGCGTCCGCTGATGGCTAATCGCTCCGAGGTCGGTTAGTCAGGCGAATTAGTAGCAATTACCATCTCTTAAAAGCTAATTGACACAACATTGGTAAACCGCTCTTGGATGGGCTCTTGGTTTGCTCGCAGGAAAAGGTTGTTTAACCATAAAGACACAACAAACTTATTCTTCTGTACGTATGGCTAATTAATTCGGATATCCATTTATCTTCGAAGCATTTCAAAGGTCTTCAACAAAGGATTTCAACACCATTAACCCGTTTTTTGCTATCCATTGAGTAATGGTGATCTTCTATTCGCTATTCGACAGATGTTCAAAACAATGATATCTGCAATTGATGATTGTCGCTATATCAGCGAAAAGTGGTTGATTTTTTATTCAGTTCCCTTGCTGTTTGGCATAGAGATAAACTACAGCATTTATTTATCGCCAATCATAAAACGGTCAATCTATCTGCAAAATGCGCGCCGTAATTGAGGCTCTGTTACTCTGTTTGGCATACACGCACGCACACAAATAGCGCGCTCAGCTGGAATTCCAGATGATAACGCTCTCGTAAATACGTGTCAGTTCACATTGTTCTACTTTGCTTCGTAGCAGTCATACGTATCGGTGGGTGTAGCTCCCAGAACAGCCTGCTTCTTGACGCTAATAAGTGTACATTTCACAATTTTATAAGTAAACAAGTGAAGAAAGTCGTTTACTCTGACGTAGGTCGATTTCGCCGGCCGGTGCATTACGCAAAACCCGTTTGCAAGTGGCGTGTTTGCAAGTGCAAGAGAATTGTTTGTTTACATTACAACCCGTTGGCTCTGTGTGTTGACAAACGATATCGATATCGCGCCCGGTTCATTTAGCTCGAGCCCAGTTCATTATGACAAGCGCTCAAAGCGACCTCTATGTGCAAGTGTTAGAAGCAGTACCCAGCTGCGAAAGGGTGTCTCGGCTGGTAGAACGTTTTTCGGACGAGTTTGCACGTGCCCCAAGTTTCGTTGTGCGATGCAGCGGAAGGTAGTCAAACTTTTGTTTTACGATTTTACCAAACGAATGAGCATGTGCTATTTCCCAGGGTGAACATCATTGGCGAGCACGTGGACTACTGCGGCTACCCTGTGTTCCCGATGGCGATCGAGCAAACGATCTTGCTAGCGGTTGCTCCATCGGATGATAACCTGCTGCACATCAAAAATGTCGACAACAACTTCAAGCCGTACAAGTGCAATGTTCTTACGTTCAGGTAAATCGCAAAGGTAGTGAAATGTGTATGAATTTTGTCCCACTGCTTCCTCTCCAAACTCTGATATTTTCAGCATTGATGTGCCTAGTATCGGAGGTCCAAACTGGTATCAGTACGTGCTATGTGGCATCAAAGGAGTGATAGAGAATACCACCCCGAATGGCGTCGTGCCCCGGGGAATGATGCTTATGCTTTCCGGCAACATTCCTCCTGCTTCCGGATTATCTAGCTCGAGCGCCATCGTAAGTGCCACAGTCTTGGGCGCCGCTTACCTGCATGGTGTGAGTATATTTTACATGCAAGTGTGCTCAGCAGATGCATCCTTAAGATTCGCGTTGTTGCAGGCCACACTCAACAAACAAACGCTTGCCACCATTTCTGCCGAGTGCGAGAAGTACATTGGAACTCAGGGCGGTGGTATGGATCAAGCTATTGCATATCTTGCGCAAGAAGGATGCGCCCAGTTGATAGATTGGAACCCGCTCCGAGCTACACCAATTCAGTTGCCATCGAACGCAGTGTTCGTGATTGCCAATTGCCTATCAGAAGCGAATAAGGCAGCAACATCCGACTTCAATCAGCGCGTCGTCGAGTGTCGACTTGCGAGCAGGTAGATAGTAGTAATTGGTTCCAGATGGATCACCTCCTGACCTCAACGATCCTGCCTTTTTGCACACAGATTGTTGGCGAAACAAATGAAGCTGAACTGGCGCGATCTTAGTCGATTCGCCGATCTGCAAAAGGCGCTTGGTTTGTCGTTGAACGAGATGGTGGCACTAGTACAGACTAACCTTGCACTTGACGTTTATACCAGGTTGGATTTGTTGAAGTTGCTCGAGGTATCTGATGAAGATTTTTCCGAGCACCTGTTAACGCCCAACACACGCGACTCACAAACGTTCAAACTGAAGCAACGCGCTTTGCACGTTTTTGAAGGTGAGCAGTCGTCGTTCATATTTTCAGGCATAAGAAATTTATCAATTCACATCCCTGTGTGATTCTAATGGGTTGCAGAAGCTCTACGTGTGCAACAGTTTATAGAAACGGCGAAAGCGACACCTGAAGATTGCATTCAGCGAATGAAAACGCTCATGCAACAGTCCCACGAGTCTTTGCGGACGCTGTATGAGTGTTCGCATGAAAATCTGGACCGTATTGTTAAAATTTCGGAGCACCTGGGTGTTGGAACAAGGCTAACTGGAGCAGGGTAAGAATGGCTCCGTTGGAGAAT
The DNA here is from genome assembly GCF_943737925.1 of Anopheles nili. Taxonomy (NCBI): domain Eukaryota; kingdom Metazoa; phylum Arthropoda; class Insecta; order Diptera; family Culicidae; genus Anopheles; species Anopheles nili. The sequence continues at coordinate 44,189,755 of NC_071292.1, forward strand.
TGGGAAAACTCACAAATTATCAATTTTTCTTCGCAGATGGGGTGGATGTGTTGTAGCTTTGTGCGATGGCGTGGCGGAGAGTGAGCGCTTCGTCGATACACTTCGAACAGAGTTTTATGCACACATTCCTAAAGCGCAGACATGCGATATCGCCAGCCTTTGCTTCACCACGAGTCCGCAACGAGGCGCGGAAATATACTCGATTAAAACCCGAAAGGAGATCTGCAGCCCATGTGCCTAATACCCAGGATTAGTTTTTTTTTTTCCTTTTTCTACACTAGCTCAGTTACCAAGTCGTGGACACTTCGTGCTAGATGGATGCACTTTAACTTTTAATCTGATAGATACAGGCTACGAGATTCTTCATGGGCGCCATTAATGTTGCAATTTTCAGCGCTTTGTACTGTAACGGACTTCAATTAGCATTTACAATGTTCAATACTTCGTTGAGATCGTCAATTAGGAGCCACACACAGGACTATGATTATTCATTCACCATGTGCTAATTATGATGACATTACACATTGCTAAAATATCAGAAGCAGCTACCGTTGCTGAATAATAAAAATAATTACTAACGATAACACAAAACTCAACGCGATTGTCTGTAAGTGTCTATTCTTTTAATGACTATAAAAATAATAGTGGAAATTGTTTGTGGGAAATACATAAAAAATCATCATTCTTATGTGTTATGTTTCATCAAATTGAGAAAAATAATACTGTAAATCATTGTACGAGCGATATGAGATTTATATTGTGTAATACCAGCATGTTACCAAGATTACAATGTTTACGCATCACCTAAGAATGTATCGATTGCTTAACCAATCCATTAGCATAGAGCTAGAAGTTACGTGTTTCTTTATTACTATCGTATCGTATCTTATTTACGCTTTAACCTCACTCCTTTTTTAAAACGGTATGCTTAACATAATTTGATTTCGAGTTTAGCGTAATTGATGTTCTACTGAAGAGGTAACAGCATTGGTTTCTTCTAGCAAAGATAGAATTGTAAATATTTTATTGTACCGCAAAGGATTGAAATTGTGGAGTAAAAACATAATAATTCAAAATCTAGCTATCAAGGATGAGGCTTTTAATATCTTTTGATTAATTAGTGTTTTACTTTTAAACTAACGTTTTAATCATTTATGTTTTTGTTTTTAAATCACAGTATGATGTTTTTGTAAAAGAAGGTCTCCTATAACTTTTACTAGAAATTATAATAAGAAAAGAATTTAAGCTAAAAATAAAAACAATTTCTACTAAACTGATTTTTTTATCACATTCTTACCTAAGCTTAATCGTGATTATGAATAAATTAAAAAGCTAGTAAACTTGTGAGAAAAGACTTGTTTTTCGAGTATTTATTAAGGAACAAATCATTTAACATGATTAAAACAAATCTAAAATTGTTGTCAATAACATGATCACTTATAGAACTTGATCCAAATGCAGCATAAACAAGGAAAAACTCTGCACAGTGACCCAACACATCAAATCATGCCTAATGTTGCTTCATAAACACTTTTCAACCAGTTTTGTTGTAAATTGTTACATAGTTTAAAAAAAACTATTTATGATCAGGTTTTGTTTCGGGCTGCATCACTCTGCAAATATTTTCTCGCAATGTTTGAATTTCCTCTCCGTGAATACCTGTTTGCCGACTCTTATTTTTCAATTCTCACTTCCCGCTTCTCACTTCTCATGTCTCATTTCTCACTTCTTCGGGACGTCGTCAAAAAGAACGATTACCTGCTTCTGGTTCGGGAGCCTTATTTATTGGAATGTTCACAAATCGCTCAGCGATACAAATGTTTGTATAGGGGGGGGGGGGGGGGGGGGGGGGGGGGTTGTATAGGAGCTCCCCTTTTTACCTCGCGGGGGTAGTTGAAGCTTTGAAAATTTTTGCAGTATGTAAAACTACAAGTGAATTCTACTGAGTTAATTACACCAGAAACCAACCTACACTGTGTGACGAGGGCATTCCCTAAATTCGAGATCGTGATACAGCTATGTACCAAGTTTGGTGCAAATCGGTTCAGTAGAAACCACATTGAAGCACGACCATAGGCACATAATATATATATATATATATATATATATATATATATATATATATATATATATATATATATATATATATATATATATATATATATATATATATATATATTCAATATAATTCGCGCTTCAATATGGTTTCTGCTGAACCGTTGTGCACCAAACTTTTTACATAGGTGTATAACGATCTCGGATTTAGGGAATGAATTTAATCCCTCGTCACACACCATAAGTTGGTTTCTGGGGTAATTATTCAGTAGAATTGAGTTGTACTTTTACGAGGTAAAAAAGAGAGCTCCCATACAACCCACCGTCTAACAAATCTATAATAATTACTAAACAATATAAAGAACCACCGATTTCACTGAAATTTGGGATGCATGTTTCTTTTTCAATTTAAAATTAATCCAAATCGTCAACTACTTTGGTGGGGCCCCTTGGTTCCCCATACAACCCCCATCAAAACAGGGTATATTCTTCACCTAACAATACAAAACACAGATCTGTTCAAAAATGCATCTTTTTATATTTTGCAAAAGCCTCATAAGTTTCGGCCACCCCGAAGAAAAAAGGGAAAAAGAGGGGGCTTCCAAACAACCACTCGTCGAAAAAGTCTATACACAAGTTGAGAAACAACAAGAGAAGAAAGAATTTGATATAAAACCCTTTTCTTGATAGCTAAGATGGTTAAAAGGGTAGATTTGCTTAAAAAGGAGCGCAGGATAGTTTGAAAAAGCAAGGTATAGCCAATTGGATAGGTTGTGTCAAGAGCAACAGAGAAAGATGAATTAAATGAAATAGAAAACCTTCAAAGACGAAGCTAGCAATCACGTACACAAAAAAAATTGAATTGAAAAATACACAAAAAATTTAATTTTTTGAAAAATTGAATAACATTATTATTCGTAAAAATTCATGTTACCTTAAACTACATCGACCCGAATGAATCAGCGTGTTAATCAGGTAGTATAAAATATATAGCATCGGACTTAGTAGACTTCCTTGAGGAGCTTCTGCCGATATCGTTACTCGATGAGATAGAGTGGAGCGCAGCGCTACTTTAAACAACCTCTCTCTCTCAAATAGCTACTTATCCCGTACAATTGTGTACGGGAAGGCGACATCTATCAATTCAACAACGGTTGACCTAATAATTGCTTTGTTCCGTTTCTTGCAGTTAAAGCAGCTGATGGACAGTGTACAGCTGCAACGGACGTCAATGAACTAATGCGCTTTATCCTCACATCGGCGATACTAATAGTACATCAGGAAGACCAGGGCCATCGATATACCTTCTAATCACCACAAAGTCTGTGTGATCTACGTAGAGCAACAGCTGGCCATTACAAATAAGACAGATACATCTGTGATCCACAAAATTTACTACGTTTAAATTTGCCAAAATGAGCCGGAACCGCTTGTGGTTCTGATACAACTGAGTAATGCGCTGTCCTGAACGTGCTCTCTAGTAGATAGCTTTGCAATCTAACTGACCTAGCTAAAGTCAAGTTAAAGCCCGGCGCACTTTACAGAGATCAAAGGTAGAAAGGAAGTTGAACTAAACAGGGTAGGAGATCGATGGTCTAATCTCCAAGCGAATATTTATACTTATGATCACCTCAAATCGAACAAGGGTCGATCTCGCCAGTTAATGCATGGCGATTGAGCTACAGCTGAAGCTAAAACTCCCATGAAGTGAACTTCTACTGGCCTAAACGCATCCCTATAAAATAAAAATGGCTTACAATATACTTAGGCACCGCTATCCTCTTTTTTCAATTTTATTCCCCACGTTTTTCGTATGATTTTTAACAAAGAAATCACTTATCACTTAAATTAGTTTAAGTAGAGTTTGATTTTATTTTCATTAATAACTATTATTACTCAGCAACAGGACTTATTGTATATTAACTATATAGATATTTTCAGCAATGTTCAGTGTTCTCAGAATTAACGTATCCGTGAGGAGAAGCTGACGAAAACGGACGTAGATACCTTAGAATCAGCATTTGCTGTGGCTCTAGTGGAGGATTAGACGTTGTAAAAGCTATGTGGTGTATTCTTTTTTATTAATCGATGTACCTCGTGGTTTATTTTGTCTCTGGAGTTCCCTGCTCCGTCTTGGGCATCGACTGGATGATAAAGAGAGCGTCGGTAGACCGCGCTCTTTATTTTATACTTTATTAGCTATTAGATTAAAAGTTAAAGTGCATCCATCTAGCACGAAGTGTCCACAACTTGGTAACTGAGCTAGTGTAGAAAATGAAAAAAAAACTAATCCTGGATATTAGGCACATGGGCTGCAGATCTCCTTTCGGGTTTTAATCGAGTATATTTCCGCGCCTCGTTGCGGACTCGTGGTGAAGCAAAGGCTGGCGATATTGCGTGTCTGCGCTTTAGGAATGTGTGCATAAAACTCAGTTCGAAGTGTATCGACGAAGCGCTCACTCTCCGCCACGCCATCGCACAAAGCTACAACACATCCACCCCATCTGCGAAGAAAAATTGATAATTTGTCAGTTTTCCCAATTCTCCAACAGAGCCATTCTTACCCTGCTCCAGTTAGCCTTGTTCCAACACCCAGGTGCTCCGAAATTTTAACAATACGGTCCAGATTTTCGTGCGAACACTCATACAGCGTCCGCAAAGACTCGTGGGACTGTTGCATGAGCGTTTTCATTCGCTGAATGCAATCTTCAGGTGTCGCTTTCGCCGTTTCTATAAACTGTTGCACACGTAGAGCTTCTGCAACTCATTAGAATCACACAGGGATGTAAATTGATAAATTTCTTACGCCTGAAAATATGACCGACGACTGCTCACCTTCAAAAACGTGCAGAGCGCGTTGCTTCAGTTTGAACGTTTGTGAGTCGCGTGTGTTGGGCGTTAACAGGTGCTCGGAAAAATCTTCATCAGATACCTCGAGCAACTTCAACAAATCCGACCTGGTATAAACGTCAAGTGCAAGGTTAGTCTGTACTAGTGCCACCATCTCGTTCAACGACAAACCAAGCGCCTTTTGCAGATCGGCGAATCGACTAAGATCGCGCCAGTTCAGCTTCATTTGTTTCGCCAACAATCTGTGTGCAAAAAGGCAGGATCATTGAGGTCAGGACGTGATCCAGCTAAAACCAACTAGTACTATCTACCTGCTCGCAAGTCGACACTCGACGACGCGCTGATTGAAGTCGGATGTTGCTGCCTTATTCGCTTCTGATAGGCAATTGGCAATCACGAACACTGCGTTCGACGGCAACTGAATTGGTGTAGCTCGGAGCGGGTTCCAATCTATCAACTGGGCGCATCCTTCTTGCGCAAGATATGCAATAGCTTGATCCATACCACCGCCCTGAGTTCCAATGTACTTCTCGCACTCGGCAGAAATGGTGGCAAGCGTTTGTTTGTTGAGCGTGGCCTGCAACAATGCGAATCTTAAGGATGCATCTGCTGAGCACACTTGCATGTAAAATATACTCACACCATGCAGGTAAGCGGCGCCCAAGACTGTGGCACTTACGATGGCGCTCGAGCTAGATAATCCGGAAGCAGGAGGAATGTTGCCGGAAAGCATAAGCATCATTCCCCGGGGCACGACGCCATTCGGGGTGGTATTCTCTATCACTCCTTTGATGCCACATAGCACGTACTGATACCAGTTTGGACCTCCGATACTAGGCACATCAATGCTGAAAATATCAGAGTTTGGAGAGGAAGCAGTGGGACAAAATTCATACACATTTCACTACCTTTGCGATTTACCTGAACGTAAGAACATTGCACTTGTACGGCTTGAAGTTGTTGTCGACATTTTTGATGTGCAGCAGGTTATCATCCGATGGAGCAACCGCTAGCAAGATCGTTTGCTGGATCGCCATCGGGAACACAGGGTAGCCGCAGTAGTCCACGTGCTCGCCAATGATGTTCACCCTGGGAAATAGCACATGCTCATTCGTTTGGTAAAATCGAAAAACAAAAGTTTGACTACCTTCCGCTGCATCGCACAACGAAACTTGGGGCACGTGCAAACTCGTCCGAAAAACGTTCCACCAGCCGAGACACCCTTTCGCAGCTGGGTACTGCTTCTAACACTTGCACATAGAGGTCGCTTTGAGCGCTTGTCATAATGAACTGGGGCTCGAGCTAAATGAACCGGGCGCGATATCGATATCGTTTGTCAACACACAGAGCCAACGGGTTGTAATGTAAACAAACAATTCTCTTGCACTTGCAAACACGCCACTTGCAAACGGGTTTTGCGTAATGCACCGGCCGGCGAAATCGACCTACGTCAGAGTAAACGACTTTCTTCGCTTGTTTACTTATAAAATTGTGAAATGTACACTTATTAGCGTCAAGAAGCAGGCTGTTCTGGGAGCTACACCCAACGATACGTATGACTGCTACGAAGCAAAGTAGAACAATGTGAACTGACACGTATTTACGAGAGCGTTATCATCTGGAATTCCAGCTGAGCGCGCTATTTGTGTGCGTGCGTGTATGCCAAACAGGGTAATAGAGACTAAATCAGGTCTTATTATTCGCTCAAAGATTGGTTGCAAAGGAATTGTTTAGAGATAAAACGTTACTAGATTGCGAACGTCATAGATCACGTTTTAAATAAGGTTAAAATGCCTCAATTGAGATACTTATTTTGATTCATTTTCTTTGATATTAAAAGGTGTAAGATGTACTTCAGTATCACACGAAAAGCTGAGAATTTGTATGTTACTCGCTGTATGCACTGCGTTAAATATAGTTATATTACGATTGTTCATAATAATTATTCAAAAGCTTTTGATATAACCTGGTTAAATAACAAATAACCTGTTTTTCTTATAAACGACGGCTAGTCTAGCAAAACTTAATTACATATATGTACAAGCTGTTGCACATTTTCTCCAAACAGCAATTGCGCTTCTAATCACTGATAAACTTGGTTGAAGATTGATAAATTACACGAACCGTTGTAGATTAATCTACTCAATGTAAAATATACATAAATTGAGCTATAAAGCAATTGAGCAATAAAGCTCACATATATTTATTGAAAATATAATATTGAAGTAATACTTAAAGTATGCATAATACAATACTGAATTTACGTGTTCAATTGTTCAATTATTTCTGTGAGCTAATTTGTGTTTATTTGCAAGTTGATTTGATTCATTTAAACGAATTTTTGCCTTGACACCTTGAACAGGATTTGAATCTTGAAAACGAGATGTCAAATGTTAATTTCAAACTTCAATTGGCAAAACTGTTGTCATTGGATGCGTGAGCGATTGTTGTTTGGAAAAGTGCTTTTGCTGGTGCAAAATTGTCGTTCTTCGGTGTTACAATTTTTAATGCAAAGCAATCAAACCCTTCTTTCTTTCATGTAAATTGAAACTACCAAACTATTTGCAGTGTCCGTGTTCAGTACTTAAAATCGCGCTATCTGCTATTTGTGCTTTATAGCAATAGCTAGGTAATTAAAGCTAGATTAGTTGTGCTAAACTAACAAAGAAAGGGATACCTTCAAAACCATGTGTTAATGCAAGCTCTTTTTTTCTACCACAGAAGGCTTCATTTTGAAAACAAGGGTACTGTGACACAATTTACACAATTTCGAGTAACAATTATCTCAAATGGATGCCATACAATCACAGCTCGCAGTAAGGAATAGGTGCGAGCAGGCTCAAAAAACCATCAAAGAGTTGTACGAATGGGAGGATCAAGTGAAGCGTACAGCCTCTAAAGCACAGTTTACGGATAACAATGAGGTTAGTTGCCATCTAGTTGGCTGTCTCGTATTATACGACGCTTGCAGGAACTTAATTATTACATTAACTTTTTGTTGTAGCACAAAACAATACCACCCGTCAGAAGTGATGTGAAAGCAATGAATAAATTTTCTGAGCAAAAGACTACCAATGCAGAAAAGCAAGATCCTACCGAGCCTGAAAGTAATTACACATGCACGTGCAACTTTGATATGTAAACGTTTATATGAGTATATCGAAATTGTTTCTTTTGCAGCTGTGGACAAGAAAAGACTAGCTGACGCTGAGACGTTGAAAGAGAGAGGAAATAAACAATGCAAACTAGGCAATTACCACGAAGCAATCGAGTTATATAGCCAAGCCATTGAGACATACGGCGATAATGCAGTGTACTACAGCAACCGCGCATTGTGCTACATGAACCTGGAGTTTTTCGATGATTGTCTTGCAGATTGTAACCTTGCCATTGCCAAGGATCCTGAGTACATCAAGGCATACTATCGACGGATGCAGGCGTACGAACGTTTGGGAGAGAACGAAAAAGCCGCCATCGAATGCCGTCAAATTCTGCAGCTATCGAAGGATGAAAATGATCGCAACACGGCGAAACGCGATTTGGCAAGAATAGAGAAACGACTCAAGGACCAAAAGCCATCAGCTGCAGCCAAACCTGTTCCCGTAGAGGTGAATGACACGCTCGCGATGGTTAAAGCAGAAGCTGACAAATACAAAGAACTCGGCAATAAGCATCTGGCTCGGAAGGACTATGAAAAAGCCGAGCGATCCTATTCAAAAGCAATTGCACTGTTCGCCGATGAAGCTATCTATTATAACAACCGCAGCCTGTGCTATTGGAATCTGAAGGATTACGACAAATGTCTGGCCGATTGCAATAAAGCGATTCAGCTGGACGAAAACTATTTTCGGCCGTACTACCGTCGGATGCAGGTGCGAGAACTTCTCGGTGCTTACCAGGGTGCGGTGGAAGACTGTAGAAAGTTTCTCGAACTCACTAAAGATGACAAGCAGAAAGCAACTGCCGAGAAGGATCTCCTGCGCTTAGAGAAGCTGGTCAGAAATGAGCAACCGGCTAAGCAAGCATTTGTGTGGAGCGAAATAAAGAAAAATGCCAAACTGATCCATCCGATCCAGAAGCCGCCACATCTCCGCTCTAAAAAGCCCCTCAAACAGGTGTTCATTAAGGAGGCAGGATCCTGCCCTTTCATATTGGATCCCAGTGCTGTTACACCTCCAGGACAGCGTAAAGTCATCCACGATGCGATCATTGACAAGATATTCAATAATAACACTGGTGAACGTTTGATAGAACCAGAGGAAAAAACCAATCTTGAGCATTTGTTCCCATCACACTCGAAGCTACGCAACATGTTCTCTCCTCCGACGACGCCAACAGAACAGCGAAAACTAGTCCCAGCCAAATCTGCCGCGACTTCAGCAGTGGTTCCAAACAAAACAGCGAACACCACGGGGCCAAATACTAGAATAACAGCTGAGCAGAAACCGCAAAATAAAGTAGAAAAGAATAAAATAAACCTAGGAAGCCAGGTATGTAATAATAATAATAATAATAGTGACGGTTAAAACCCATCCATACCCCCGTCATATCAATACGTTCTTTTGCGTCCTATTACAGGATGCGACCGAAAAAGCTCCACAAAAAGCGCCCTTGCCTGACACGCAATTACCACGACAACTGCCAACAATTCCAGCAATACCCAAGACCAGTTCTCAGTTTTACACCACCTGGAGTGAACTGAACGAGGATGCAAGATATCAGTGCCTTAAGGTAACATTTATAATTGCAAAATGTAATCTTGATTCGATCTGTTTTAATCCATTCGCTCGTTAATGCATCCTCTCCAACAGCTACTCAGAAGTGCGCCCTTGAACAAGCTATTTGGTGCCAGCTTGTCAAACAAAATGCTCAGTGAGCTGTTGCAAATTCTCCAAAAACGATTCATACCCGATCGGGAAGAGGTGACGTATATTTTGCAGGAAATAATACGAAATGATTCGACAGCGATACTTTCGATGATGATGAACAAAACAGATCGTGATGGTAAGTGTGTGTGTGTGCGTCATACTTGATGAAATTTTTCGTTGTAATAAATATTCATGTTTTATTTTCCGTTTACGTTAGCAATCACGGAGTTGCTCAAGTACATGAAAGCAAGTAACGCTAAACCAGAAGACGTGGAGGCAATTCGTCAGAAGCTGCTGAACTGAATATTCTCACAGCAACGGTGTATGTATGCTTGCAATAGATTATTAATGGTTTTGTGGTGCGAAACAATATGATAAATACGGTATCCATTTCTCTCCATACATGGTTCAAAATATCAAATATTTAAAATAATGTTATGCTACTAGGGTATTCTTAATTGTACATCTCGAAGAGAAAGAACGAATGAAAATAAAATCTATGAACCATCGCAACATAAGTTAATTTAACGCCTTCTATCCGAATGTTTGCTTCACGTTTAAGCAAATGGGTTTTCAGCAGTTATAGTGTATTGAACAAAAATAAGTACAAAAAGAGTGATTTCGTTGATATATTATTTGATATCGTAGTTCATGGAATACTTACTAGTCGCAATATCTCAACTCGTACAACAATTGATAAATAAAAGACAAAATCACACAACTTTTTTTCACAAAACAACATACTTTGTTTTATTGGGTTCAGCTGCTTACCGTATCTGACATAGTAAAAGAGCCACTGGATGGGTTAGTGGACCACTTTCCTTTCTGTTAAATTATTGGATTTACCCTTTATTTCCAATGGCAATCCCCAATTATTGGACAACAAATTATGTCACCATTATCAATATCTCGTTAATACTACATTTCGTTTTTTTTTTGCATTTTACGCTGGCTCTTTCTATGGGTCGCTTGCATTTCATAAGGATAAGAAACACTGCTTACTTGTTGGCTTTTGATGTTTAGTGTAAAAGTATGCGGACGAAAACACGTCAGTTCTATAATTCTTCCCAACACGTTGAGTAAGATGTTTACCCAATTGCTGACGTGCTATCGTTCGATTTCTTCATTCTACGAATACATCGAGCTCAATAAGACAATTTCCTATCGTTTACGATTTATTATACTCATTCGTTTAGTTTTTCTTCTACCGCTAATAACAGCGTATAGACTCAGAGCACTTTCAATACATTTGGTATTCTCGTGAGAGTTTTATCGTCCTGTTTCTTCTGTCATTAGGTTACATTTAATGTGCACGCTCATCCGAGTATAAGTTCGCTTCCTAAAAGCGGCACCCACACACACACAAACACACACTTCAATGCTGCTTAAAGAGATGAAATCGTAGAATATTTAAGGGTTACTAATTCATGTCGCTGAGCGGTTAAGCGCTTTTCGCGGGTTTTGTAACTGTACGCACGTGTGTGTCTTAAGTTTGGTTCATTGGATGGCTGGTTGGATGGTTGATTATATGGTTTGTTTATCGTAGTACCTTAACGTAAATGGAAGTTAGATCAATAGGTCAAAATGCACTGTGGGTCACCGCGATCACGACACTCCATTACTACACTAAAAACAAAGGACATTCACGTACTGATAGTTTTAAGAGGGTGTTTGGCGTATTGTGTTGTGTATGCTTGTTTGTAATCGAATTTATTTTTCGAACGCAATGCATAGTGTGTGGGTGGAACGAATGTCGGGGGACAAACAGTATCCCTAGCTTTTGCGGTTGTTTTAATTTGGTTTTATTAAATTCATGAGATTACTGGAAATTACGCATTTGTCGCATTTCATAGTTGTTTTCTGTCAGATTTCACCGTTGTGCCTTAATTTCCCCCCTATGCACCAATAGTCAATCTTTGTCGCTGAACATAACTCATAACCAAAAACCTGACTGCACACCACTATCTGGGATTGAAGATGAACATAAAACTAATCTAGCTACCCTGCCGCGCTTTGATTGTAGAATAACTGCTCCACTAAACGTAAGAAAAATGCCCGTTTTATAATTAACTTGGAACCAACCTAATGGTCCTCTAGTGATGCACTAGCAAAAACCTACTTATGTTCTTCGCGGGTCGCATAATCGTTTTGATCAAGGTTTATACTTGGACAACATGAAGCTGTGTGTCAAGAGGTGTGATAGCTTGAAGGAATGATGCTAAACGATATTAAATGACCAAGTTATGTGTAATCCTATTCCCTACATCAATGGCTGACATCATGGGTTTCCGGCAATGGTTTTTGCTATAATAGGAATACCCGATGATGGGGTTATTGTTATTTCAGAAAGTAAAACATGCAACAATAGCCAATCTGTCGAGATTAATACAAATGCTAAATCTTGCCAATATCCATTCTAGCGATCGACATATCAGCTCCATTTCTATAAAAGGCTCAACCACAGTGATCGCTCCTCTCGCTACTTGTAAAAACAGCATTCAACAAAAGAAAACGTATTGCTGCACGCCTTCTACTAGCTCTGCTGATTGATGATCCAAGGAAGGAGACTAGGCTATTTTCGTCCTACCATTCTATGTTTTTTTTTGTTGTGAAAATTCCAATTACACTCCACGCACTCACAAAATTTATTTCATTTCGTTTATTAATACAAGCACACGCCCTTCCTTTTCTCCTTTGTGGGACCACTGTTCTAGGAAACAGCGGCACTTTAACGTGCTATGCAATGCTTGTGGGTCTTAATTACGATTGAAGCCGACTGATCCCGTGCCACTGAGGTTCTCACGAACACTGCAAAAAGAAATAAAATAAGCAAAAAACAAATTAGGAACTGTTTGAATGAACATCATTTCGATAGTTTTTATATTTAAGCTATGAATGAATCAAACACAATTGTTATTTACGATAATTTCAAACGAATCAACTAAACAGACTATGCGCACATTATACATTTATGTCGGTGAGATGTAGCCAGGCCTGTTATTGTCGTTATGTCGGTAGCAAAGAGCAAACTTTGTAGAAAGACGAGAGATTTATTGTTAGTATCTTAAGCCAAACAACAAAATCACTAGTCTTCCATACAATGACTTGCTTTTGGAAGAGCGATAGCGCATTTGACAGAAATGTTTGTTATTAAAGCACAAATGAACCGAATAAATGAGCGGATTAACACATCACAATGCAACACACACACAAATCGCCATTATTTTATCCTCCTGATTTTACGAATCACCACAAATAATCTAACCACCATCGCGAACAGCATTTTATTATGCCTTTGCATAATTGTCTTTACTAGCAGAACGGAATAACAGCTTTTAATGATCTTTCCCAATGAGTTTAATGAATGCCTTTTATGTATATGTTCAATTTAGGTTTTGATATTACCTTTGTTGTAGCATGTATTGAGCAGCTTGAATTTCGTTCGGCGTGCCGGTGATCGTGATGATACGATCATTCGATCCTGGTAAGGCTTCGTCTATCCGTATAAAAGCGTTAGACTTATTCCGAATACGACGTATTCGGCCACCTTCCTTGCCAATGATAGCCCCAGCCAACTGATCAGTGAAAAAGAAAAAAACAACAAACAGAGGTTATTAGAACAATGAAACAAGCAACGCCCAGTATAGTATGGCAAGGTAGGGAATTACTTCAACTCACATCTTTGGGAATTGTGACCTGTGTGGAGGTTTTGTTATCCATAGCACCATTGTTCCCGCCGCCAAAGTTGCCAAGGCTTCCGTTTCCCAAGTTACCTCCTGCACCACCTAGGTTCAGACTACCGAGGCTTCCCAATGCCAGACTGTTTCCCCCACCGAAGCTTCCTCCCATGTTGTTTCCATTGATGGGATTAGCCCAAGGATTGATGTAATCTCTGTCCCTAAGATGAAAGGAATATTCGCAAATGTATCGTCTCGTTGGAAAACGCAGAAAACCTATCTCCACCTCATCCTGTTGCCTACCTCATTCCACCACCACCGCCACCTCCAGCTCCCGCTGCAGCTCCACGGTTCGCACGATCGTTTCCTCGATCGTAGCCACGATTGGCACGTCCACGGTCATCAAACCGATCACCTCCGCCTCCACCTCGACGATCGTATCCGCTACCAGGTGCGGCACCGGTGGCGTTTCCACGACCGCCACCGCCATTACGGAAGCCTCCGCTACCGCCACCACCTCCGCCGACACCGTAGCCACCGTACTCGTCGGCGTACAAATCGTCGTAGTTGTGCGGGTCATAGTTATGCACCGGCCCCTTAATCGGCGTGCCCTTGATCAGCTTGATGATCTCGTTCAGCGTCTTCAGACACTGTTCCTCGCTGCCTATCACTTGAGCAATGCGGTCTGTGCTTTGCGGTGGGATGTTTGAGAAGATCTTCAAACGACATCCTATTTCCTATAAAAAAAGGCAAACAAAATATTTTATTAATTCAATGCATTGAAATCCTATGGAAGTATATAATTCATGTTTTTTTTACATTTCTGAACATGGAAGAATTACACTTTTGCTATTATTTTACCATAAAAATGTAAAAATAAAAAAAATTAAGATAAGAATTTTACTGTTTCATTTGTAGCCATCAGTATTTGAAATAAAAAACAAAGACTTTTATTTAGTGTTCTACCGAACAAAAGACATCCTCTGACGATCGTTGAAATGAAAGGTAAGTTTCATTGAAATTGAACACGGCGAACATCTGGTTCCCCTCAGATACGTTTGGCAATAATTACCGGTCTGAATTTTCGTCTGTACCCTCGTATTTACTGATCTTCGTTACGGTGTAGCCATATTTGCCTTCTTTTCTGTGCTCTCCCCAGGAACCCCTAAAGGAACAAGCGAACGAAAAGAAAAACAAAGGAAATGTCGAAAAGGCGCAAACGGAATGAACTCATATTCAAATGTTCCTTGACATTGTTCCCCTACTGTATCTAAAACTTCCCCTTTACTCAACTCATCGAAGGTCGTGAACAGAGTGCCAAAACATATGCCCAATGCCTACTCATGCCGTTTTTGGCACATAAGAGTAGTCAAGGAATGCATGCGAACCGCATGTGCGACCACACGGTTTATGTGAGACATGAGCGATGCATCTGTACTGGACCTGTATCCTTCCTTTGCGCTGTCTACGAGCGTTTCCTGTGCCGAAGAGGCTTACGATCGCGGTAACGTGCCACACCATCTGCGCCAGTAGCATAAGATAGCTTTTCTGGCGCCCAAAATGTTCCGAAAACGGATGGAAGTGGAAACAGAACGAACGGATACGCAGGAAGCAGAAGAATATCACAAAGCGTAAACGCAACTAACGGATGCGGTGTAGTTACGGAGAGCTGAGAAAGTACAAGGGCGAAATCCTGAAGCAGCTGTACGAACGAATGGTGAACATAAAAAGGAAAGAAAAAACACACACGAAATAATTATCGGAACGATAGTTTAAAAAAAAAAGGAGCAGCAAGAAAACCTGAATCCGACAGCCTCAGCTTGACTGACAGATCAAAACCGGCAAGCACACACTCATACAGAGTAGGCTGAAATTAAGGTGGTTACTACGCTTTTCCGACATACCAGTTCAAATTAATTCTACTGGTTTCCTTCCATTCCTATTCCCCCATATTTCGGCCTACGGTTGTGTACGTAGTTACATACACCTTAACACTCGGCGACGAGCATTTTTTTTTTCATTTCGTCTTACTATTTCCTCCTTCGTCAGGATGACATTATTCTACGTTTGTGCACGACCTGGATGCTCTGGTAAAGAAAATGCGGGAGAGTAGAGCCAGCACATAAGAAAAAAAAAGATGACATTTCACGCAACAGGGGACACGCTAAATTACGATCGACAACGTGATGATGATGAGGCAGATGTACAGCAGAGCAGGGATAACTCTCATTAATGACGACGCATACACAGACAAATTCACAGCGCACATCGTACGCAGGAACGAAGGAAGGTTGAACACAATATACAAAAAAAAACGTTCACAAGACGTCCTGAAAGGACAGCTGGATGCGAAACGAAACATTTCTTCGCGTTTATTTTCACAGCTTCTTCACGCTTCTATATGGCATATGTGTGCAGCCGATTCCGTTTTTTACCTCAAAATTTATATTACACGAATTTGTGAAACCCAACTCTTTTGGAAAACGCTTCGCAATGACAAAATATAAGCGTAGTTTTTGCAAATTATTTCTTGTACTTCTGCCGTTCAAACGGGTATTCTTAACGTTTAATCTTAAGAAAAACTTTGGTCATAATTTACATTTGCTCGCAAAACAATATGCCAATCGTTTAGCAATTTGCTATCATTGACTGACGGACACCCAATGGACGGATCCAAATTTCGCGTCATTTACTATCATCGACAGTCATTGCCACAAAACCTCGCGTGAGCATCATTACAAGTGCTTCGCTGTCTGTGTGAGATAGTGACCAAATTGGAGTCGAAACCGAACAGGCAACGAATAACGTGCTACCGGAAACACAACTAAGGATTCAGTTCGAATTTAACACTTTTTATCGATCCAATGTGTTTCTCTTTTCACACACGAACGTGATAAATGCGACGAGTTAAGCAAAAATTAATACAAATCCATGGTTATCAGCTTTCCGCCCTCGTTTGCGCTTGGAAATAAGCGTACAGGTATATGATTCACACATCAGAAAGGACACCGTACCACAGTAGCAGTGTGCGTTTGCTCAGGACATTTAGAATTTCTTTAAGTGAGAGGGATCGAAATTGTAGCATAACTGTAAGAGGACAGGGAGAATATTGTAGGCTTACCCGTGTGTTGAGGTGATGATTTCATCTCCCTTGTACAATAATGTTGATGAAAGAAAAGTGCAATGAACAACTGCAGGCCGTACGAGCTGCATCATTACACCGCACACTGACTCAACGGCTCGGGGGGGGCTGGACTCCTCGGCTAGGAATAGCATCGTCTCGCTCTCAATGGAGACAAATTGAAATATTTCTTTGTTCGATACCGCAACAGGACGTACCGAAAACAAAGCACCACCTAAGTGACCCATGATCGCTGGGGAGTGAAAAGGGAACATGCAGGAAGCGCGCGCGCACACACACCACCATCTTTGCCTGTTCGTGAAAGAGTGCCAACCATCATCACCTTCTTTCGTGTTCAAGACGTTCTTGCTGGAGTAACACGCACCTAGCGGTGGTGGCGTCCCAAGAGAGGTTGGAAAATTTCCACCTCTTTTACAACCAACTGTCCACCACTCAATGTAGGATATGATGATGTGTAAAGATTTTTGTTAGATGCGTTTAACAAAAAATATCACTTTGTTGTTCCTTGCGGCAAATTAGTTGTTTTTTGATGAGCAAGCAACGGAATAGAAACAAACTATTAATAAAACACAATCCACCATACATCAATCAACTATGAGCAAGAGCACAGGAAACTATTGATGCAATTGAAACCTTATTTTGAACAATCTGTATGCTCTGAACTAGACAAGATTCAACTGAGCGAAATAATGCCGGCCTATAAACGCCGTTCCTCGAATCGCAACTGTCCAATGCCAACTGAACGGCGAGAAACGTGTCCTCTGAGTAGAAAGCTGTTGCGCATGCCTTAACTCTGGCTCGTTATTATCTTCGTCTCCTTGCTGTGGGGTTCGTTTGCTCCCTCGCGCATCGCGCAGATGGGTACGGGTATCCTTGTTCAACCGCCATTCGTCTCACTCTGCGGCTCTCCATCTGCCACGCACAAAAAGGATTCTACGATGCCGCGCTGCTGCTCATAATATGAAAGCGATCGCTGTTTGCTCTCCCGCACTCACAATTGCACTCTCGCACACGTGCACGCATACAGAGGCAAGCACGTGACTGCATACATCATCGAATCCGGTGGTACTTTTGCCTTTCTTGGAAGATCCTTTTGCCTTTTCTTCTTCGTGAAAGCTTACCATCTCACGCTTCTTGCTTGACACTCTCACTGACAATAGGCTATACGAACGAGAGGACGACGGCCGCTGCGGCCCTGTCTCGTCAAACAGTTCTTCTTTGCGCGCCTATTGCATTTTTCTTTTCCTTTCGTCCTTCTTCAAGAGGTAAACGCAGAATACCATTCTTCGGTACACCCGCTGGTGACTGCCGCGGTTGCTGCTGCAGCTGGCACGCTGTTCCTTCTTCCTGTTGTACGCGCCATGCTATGTTAGAGCTTATTTTCTACAATCAATCAATAGGATACCCCTCTCTGGCAAGTTTGTATGTATGCGGCTCGTGCTAGCACCTGCCTGCAGCTTGCCTACTGCGTTTCCATATGGCAGGGAACAAGAAAAAGGTCCTGCCGTTCCACTGTTGCATGTATGCTTGCCCGCGGTGTTCGATTCGGTGCTGTATAAAATGCCATTAATGTTTCTTCATGGGAGTCCCTAGTTTCGACGTGTACTCAAGTCGAAATTTATATTAGCTAACATTCTCGCTGTATCACGAAAAATTCTATTCTATCGTGTACTAGGAAACACCGTATTGCATACTTTAGGGAAAATTCGAACGAATTTAGCAAAACATGCATAATCTTTAAACAAAAAATATTTTTTCTATAAAAGTATTAAATTCTCGTTCGATTCAAGTCAATTCCAGCACCAGAATACCGCCCATTTTGAATCTATTAGCCTGCAAACAACAAAATCATCATCAGGAAAAACACCGTCTATTGTAACGCCTTCGACAGATGCATAACCTGCATAGATCCCCAATCGGTTAAATTTTAATGGTAATATAGTTTCATGCCCACGTCCCACAATGTCTAGCCTTCAAATCCATATGACAACCGCTCCGCTTGTCATCAACGAAAAACCACAAGGGATGCACAGCTCATGCGAGCTCCAACAAACCGTGTGTCGCCTGAAAACTGTACCGTAATTACCCTACATTTGGGAACCACTGCCATCACCGCAAACCCCCCTTGTCTCTTTCGATGGACCAACAAGGACATGAAACAGCGCCAATGGTGAGAGCCAAGAAAGCAAATGTACAATGCACTCATTATAACCAGTGGTTAGAGTCATAATTATTTCCATGAAACGCTGGAAATAGTTTCCCGCATGCATCACGAAGGGGCGGAAGAGCAAAAGGAGGTCATAACCGCCACTACCGCCATCTGGTAGCGGTAGATGACCAGTCTGCAACTCTACGATCTCCTCTTGCGTGCTCGTAAGGACATCGGGCGATGGGAAACGGCATTTGGAGCAGCTACACAGGACAAAGTGTGCGTGTGCATGACCCGCTGCGGGGTTTACTACCACATACGTGCGCTTATCATGCCACACACAACATCCACCGTCGTCACGGTTCCGTGCGTATCTTAATAACGATTTGCTTTTGTCATCTGTTCACCAGAATTACACACTCCCGTCGCTAGAGCGCACTACGGCCACAGAGAGACGCACCACCGGGGGGGGCCTGTGGCAATGAGGAGAAAAAACGCAGCAGTCCAACACATACTTCTGGCGCCGTTAAATACTTGGTTGCAGACAGCAACCACCCTTCCTCGTCGTACTAGTCGTCGCACCGATACCCGACTGTCGATCATTCGACGGTCTAGCTAAATGCTACTTTTCCCTACAACGCCTTTCCCGGTAAAATTTCCCAGTGGCACCTCGCTGGCGCGAGCTCGACGCTAATACGACTACGTCGACAAATTTCTGGATGTTCATGCTGCCGATGATGATGATGATGATGATGATGATAATGTTGACCAGAATTTACAGGCTGTAAAATTGAACATACTCCAAAAATGGTTGCGAGGATAGAAACCATTTTATATGCATTTTTGACTTTCATTCCCCTATGAGGAGATGTTAACTCAATGTAACATTACGATGGATTGGCGTACACGAAATATTCGTATCCAAATCAGTTACCATAATCAGAGCCACCACTAGTAGTAGCTGGACTCTCCTCTTCGCACTGCGGTGCCATTCGTCCTTACGATGACGTCATGTTGCTATGAAAATCGACATCACGCAAGTACCTATTCTTTTTCATTTCTAACGAAGGATGCAAACCATACAATCGACATAGGCTCCAGCGAGCAGCGCAGGGAAAGGATCAATTTTACATGGTCAACATGAATCCACTACGGCATAGACGTTTGTGGGGGTAACGGTCACACTCATCGGTCTGTCGTCATCCAAGTGAAACAAAAACAATCCTACATCGACGCCAGCGAATCCGACACATTCTACGGCACTTAAATTGTTGGCTCGTCATTCATAATTTATCGACTGTTTGATGATAAAAGATTCAACTCATTCACGACAGGTAGAACTGTAACACGTTGAAAAGGCTACAATTGGCCCACATCAAAGAGCGCCCATGTACTTACATCCTTGATCTCCTTTATTTTGCTTCCACCACGCCCGATGACGCATCCGGCCAGACTTAGATGAATCAGTATTCTCAGTTCGAATTCATTATCTCCAGCCTAGTTCATATGACAAAAGAAAGAAGAAAAAAATCGAATTAAGTTAAAATACTAACAAAATGATTAATAAAAATAGAAAATAAATCGTGACACGTGTGATTATATATGTAATCTTGGTAACATTTTATACCCTATCATTTCTTTTGAACTACTAATAGATATAAACATTTGATCTGATGAACTTCAGCCAATGTATTCATGGACAATTAGTTGAATTATTTCGAAGGATCCAGAATAAAGGAAACAACTCAACATACATTACGTCACCAATAAAAAATTCTCGTGAAACGGGATACCGGTAAACATAATTCCAGATGTAGAATAGTAGAAACATTGAAAAAACCAATCCACACACATACATCAATACGAACAAAATCTAAGTAAATATGCACACATTCAGGTATAGTACAGACAATCTGACGCCATGCACTTTATAAAAATTTAAACTTGTAATTACGGAAAACACGCGATATCAATTGCGGGGCGCTGGGAATCACGGGTTGTGTTTTGGATGACAAGGATAGACGACCTACTGGACGCATGGGAGTCATTCTTTGGATTGTGTGGACTACTAT
Source organism: Anopheles nili (assembly GCF_943737925.1). Lineage (NCBI taxonomy): Eukaryota > Metazoa > Arthropoda > Insecta > Diptera > Culicidae > Anopheles > Anopheles nili. Next base: position 44,210,568 of record NC_071292.1, read on the forward strand.
TGCATGTCCGGACTCCATGGATTGAGTTACAACGTAATCATGTTCATTCTTTATTCGGAACAGCTTTATTTTTATATGCATTACTATAAACGTACATTTACACAACCTATTAGGTGTAACTTAAGGTATACAGCTAACCAATAAATGCATTTAAATATAAATTTTAGCTACAAAATAAATATTTGCATAATTTTAGAGCTCAATGTAATGCCACACTGGTATCTAAGGAATCGGTCAATAGAATGATCCATATTATGCAATATTTATATGAATCCACAGGACAAAATTTCAAATGTCATCATCCTAACGCATTTTTGCATAATCACTTCAAATGTTGTATAATGCTATACAGTTAAATGTACTCACCCGATCAAGATGCTTCATTACATCTTTCACTACTTTTGTAACTGTCTCCATATCGCCACCAATTGTAAGAACACTGAAAATACAACGATCAGGATAAAGAATAGAAATAACAGTTACCAGATTAGTAAGCGTTTTTGGATGGGTATAAGAAACGATTAAAATAACTTATGCCTCAGCTTCGTGTACAACAACAAGACTCGCGTTCACAAAATCGCATAATTACATTGATGTAGTTACATATAAACAATAAAACAAATGATCCTCTCCTTCACGAGGAAGATTTACATAGTATGTCGTATCGTTAAATTCTATCATAGAACTGCATACTATGCAAACGTAATGAAAAAATATGTAGTTAGGATGGCGTCATAATTTAGGGAAATTTCATCGAACAAAGTCGCCAAAATTACTAAAATTTGGTGAAACAATGGGTACAGACGGAAGTTACGAAGGCCGTGAGGATACATACAGTGTTAAACACGATTGAGAATTTGTGTACTGTGAATGCATTTTAGAGACAAACGTCATACATTTTTTGTTAAGGGGGAGTGATCAAAACTACAGTAACGATTAGAATTACCGAACACCTTGTATCCTTGCATTATAGCTAAGTAAAAATCGCAACAATCAATTTATATCTATTTCAAGCTTTAGTTGCTTTTGGCTAACTTTTGGCTATTTTTAACCGGAGAATGCACTGCATGTATTAATCAGATAAATATTACTTTTTTAATGCTGTTAATAATTTTTACAATTAAAATGATTTGAAATAACATTGCATCAATAATTTTTTGCAGCCGTTTGCAAAGCCAAAATCAATAATGAAAATCAAATAATGGAATGAACAAAAAGGATAATAACAAGCCAAGACTATAGGCATAAGAGCATGTTGTATAGAAACGAAACGGAAGCAACTGGAGCACAAAATCGTGGTCAAGAGAATGCAATCACATGAACAGCGAGGCAGTCAGTAGTAAGAGTGGTCCGAAGAAGAGAAACCTCCGGTTGCGATTATCAGGATACAGATAAACAAACGAAACAGACACACAGAGATGAACAAAAAATAAATAAACACACAATTCTGCGGTATATGTTCAGGGAGGGAAGGCTTATGAGCAACACAACGGAATAAACGGTGAATAAATTGTGATCCAAGAAACGTTTTCATATGATATATCTTAAACTATTTCAGGAAACTCTGATTCTGGGAAGTGGGAGAGAGGACAATCTATTCAGGAGTTACAGACTTCTTGCGGAAAAGCAAACTCGCACGGGTACGAAAGGAATGAATGGTTATTTCAATTAAGAGGTATTCTACGAGCATAGGTGATGATACTTTAACACGGAGAAAACAAACAGATACAAAACTTGATATTATATACTGGAACACACACATAGGTTCTATCTTTTTCAATCATCCACGATCAAATGATTTCGTAATGATTTAGATTCACGAGACACATGTATTGAATAGCTTTTCTATATGCCATGAATTTCCACAACACGAGCAAAACTTTTACCATGACAATTATCATTCAATTCAAGCATTGCAATCTGGAAAAACAAATGAAAAACATTGGAATTTATTGCATATTCAGGGAAAACATATTTTCAACCATTTTTTGATCAATCATATTAAAACAACATCGTTATTGGCAAGATCTAACTTGTGCTTCTCCACTTCTGCACAAAAATGCAAATCGAATGAGAATGCATGCATGTTTTATCAGATGCATTACGAAAGGTATGAATCATGCATGTATGAATTGATACAAAGGTAGCAGAGCAAGTATATTTTATTATTTTCCTAAAAGCAATGCTTTTCTCGATAGAATGATAATTTCATGAAGCTTAAAATGTCTCGGAAAATTTGACTTCATCATCCCAGGACAAAAGGGGTAATGGGCAATCGTAAGGTATTCACAAAATTCACATTTAAGAACGATTGCGAAATGGGATTATATTGGTAACACTGCTTGTAGGTCATGGAAAGACATGTTTATAATGGATCATTTTTTTTTTGGTTGGGATAAAATTATTGTAGTATTTTTGTCGATTGCTTAGAGAATATGTAGAGTAAAATAAAAGAAAGAGGTCTTTACCGTTCGGGGCCAGTACAGTCGCCTACATTCACTTGGGCTTGATACTGCGCATTGGGGGGATGATGTGCGCACAAAGGACACGCAGCCGCACAGAAGAAGATTGTGGTAGTGGTATTTTATAGATTTTTGATTTGTTTGTTTTTGGTGACACACGCACATACACACGACACACAGACACAGGTTTGTAGAGTCGTAGAGTATTAGGTTGAACATTGGGTTGGCAATGCACAGTTTGATTTCGGTTTCGTATTTTGGGGGTTTGATTAATCAAACGATGTTGGGAACACGGTGCGCCGTTCGTGACACATACACATGTCCAGCGACACATGTGCATAGGACCACCATTGGAAAAGAGAGAAAGAGAGAGAGAGAGAAAGAGAGAGAGAAGAGAGAGAGTAGAAATGTATATTATTTTCCAGAAGAGATGAGTCCGAGTCAGGTCAGGCACAGACGGACGAGCGAGCGGGCAGGCGGGCGGGCGATCGGGCCAGTAGTCAGGCGGGCGGGCGGGCGTGAGCGATCATCACAAGGCAGGATAATTAAAAGCGACACAATGGTGTCGTTTTCATGATGACGATGGTGGTAGTAGTAGTAGTAGTAGTGGTAGTAGTAGTAGTAGTAGTAGCGGTAGTAGTAGTTTTGGTTGACAATGATGATGATCGTGGCGCAGATATTCCGGATCAAATCCAGAGAGAAGATGTTTATGAACCATCAACCAACAAGATCATCAGGACGTTATTTCGATCATTAACGAGATCGCGAGATGTTCGATTTGATCAGATCAATGATTGACCCCGTTTCGGGAGTTAATCGTTCATACGCCGGTCCATAATATGGATTATGGTCACGATTCGATCCGATCGTTAACCGTTTACCAAACCAGGTTGTTAACGCATACAACAGCAGCCATTTGTTGCATGAGGGAGTTTGGTTGATTGTCCATACAGTATTAATGGTGGATTTGATAACATGGTTGCATTACCAGACGATCGAGATTTATTTCCAGACGAAACGAACCGGGCCCATTTTAAAGTTGGTATAGAACCAAGAGTCAAGAATCAAGCGAGCAGGCAGGCGATCGGGCAAGTGGGTGGGTGGTGAGCGAGAACGTGAATCAAAGACAAAACAGCCACCGATCAGGTGATCGAGTATTCCGGTATTACGATTTAGAATGTGAAGTCACCGCCAGTAGCCAGCATAGATTTGAGTACGGACCCGTCAGAGACCAGACGCCGAGTGATCGTGATGGTGGCAATGATGGTAAGGCAGGCAGTCATTTGGAGTCGAGCACATCATTACAGTAGCGATGATATAATAATGATGGAATCGTTATTATATTAGAAGGAACGTTTCCGTATGCCATCCAGAAGGGAATATTGCAGAGCCGTTACGAGGCATCCACCAAGGCGGGATCGTTTACACAAAGTGATATGGCGCAATATTCGGTGTGCCGGGTTTTCGTTCGTGTCGGCCAATACCGAAGAAATTAAGTGTATTTGTGTTATTGTGTAATGTGCACAGAGAACGATTCATCAATGGACAGGGCGCCCCACGCCATCGCCAGGACATCATCAATATCGGGTTTGCAGATACCACCACGCGGGACCAGGATATTGTTTTAGGACGATTTGATTTGTTAATCAGCACGCGTTCAAATAGGCGGCATTTTTTGTAGTTACGGTAGTGGTGATAGTAGGGCCAGTGTGGTGGTGGTGGTAGTAGTAGCAGTAGATGAACATGAGTAGTCATTTTTGAATTTGAATTCGATACCAACAGTTCAATGCACCCGAGAATCGATTGTTTACAGAATTTGCGACATGGGGAAGAGGGAAAAGAAGAAAAAATCATATTTAGATAAAGATTCACGTTGGGGGTAAACCATTCACTATAAACAGCAACAAAGGTGAGAAATCAGAAGACAATCGAAGGAAGAAAACTGTTAATTGTACAACTGTCAGAAACAAAACTGTAAACATCTATGGACAAAACGATTCAAATAACCAAACTTTACTCGAAGCAAATGTTATCCTATAGTCAATGTCAGTTTGCTGGACCAATTAATGAATATCGCACCAAGTTAAAACCAGGGACACATGTAAATTTTTCAAGAGCAAAATATCGCATTCCCTATTGCATCAAGTTCGTTGCCAAAGAAGAAATATATTCGGTTAGTATATATTGCGTCGATTTTCTACGATAGGATTTTCCGTAACGAAAGGCATTTATCATGTTTTACATCTATTCTGTTAAAACTAGAACTTGCTACCTCTTTTCCCATCTATTGAAATTCTTCATTATGATTATTATCATTCATATCATTGAAGCATCGTTATTCATTGTATGAAAAAATACTTTACAGTGATTCTAATATATTTTCGTTCTAATAATTATATTCTGCAATAAACAATTCAGAGTAAGATTTGGTTAACTAATAATCGTGCCGTTGTCAAAAGCAGAGTCCAATAAAACAAAATTAGCAAGTTAACAGAACTGATCATATTAGATATTCATTACTACAACTTAATTATCTGTGACCATACCTCTGTTCGCAGCTTTTGTATATTATGGCCGCCTTTTCCTATGATAGCTCCAGCCATCTTGTGAGTGGAAAAATACAATCAGTCATCAGTGAAATTATATAGTTGTGTATGATAATGCGTGAAAATCAAAAAGAAACGAGAAAAGTATGTATTAGTACATGACATTCATCAATAATAGTACATTCGTAAGACTTGACGTAAGACACAAATTAAACCCACTCTGTTGGCTTACCTTGCTCGGAATCAGCAACCGAATCTCCTGTTCCTCGGAGCGCATCCGCTTAACGGAGGACTTTGTGCTAGAATCTGATGAATCCTCGGTTTGAGCATTGTTTTTCGAAATCTGCTCATCGTTCGATCCGTCCTGTTCGTTCGGTACTTGCTCCTCATTAGTGCCGTCGCTAGCATCTTCGTTTCCACGTTTCATTTTGTTGCTTTAATAATGTAGGAAAAGTATGAAATAAAATATGCTTGCTTCTTTAACGATTTTTGGTTTATACTGTATGATAAACTTAAGATTTTAACCTTTGCTTCTGTAATAGGGAATACACTAATGCTACCTATTCATATCATAGCTTACAATACCGACGAGCAACTCGCACATTGAGAAATACAATCAAATGTTCCAAAGATATTGTTAAGCAATTCTGGATTACTGATCTAGCATTGACTTATTACGATCGAAAGATCAAACAATTCATGTAAAAGAAGTTGAGCTCAAAGACCTTGTTACAACTATCGAACGGCAACCACAGAACACAAAGCGCTGCAATGGCTGAGTGGGATTGTCACATATTTTAAAATGTAAAATAGGTTCCACTACAAGCATCACCCTACGCCACAAACGACATTCGTAGGCTTTTATTGTGTAGGATTTGCTCGGATTACATCAGTAACAAACACTGTTAGATGTTAACTTATAAGGAAACGTGAACAACAGCAGCAATGAGCTTGTGTGCTAAACTTGATATTTGATAAATACCTTATCTAGCACACTCTCAAAGATCTCTTTTTTAAATGTTGACTGCTTCAAAAAATCATCTACGCAAGTCAAATGTAGATAAAAAAACGAAAGATATAACAAATAAGAAATCACAGCGTCGTTTTTTTACTTATAGCATTCATGTACCTCATCATAGTGACGTTTCTTAAACAAGAATCTTTTATCAATCCACTTTTATAATTCCGAAACACACCAAAGCACCTTCACTATTGCATACTATAGCCAAATTCTACTATTCTGCACCAACATGAATACTCCTACTTATACTCAGAATGCTGAACCTCTTGGTCAGAAGAGGATCAGAACCAAAGAACCATTTAGATGCACCGGAAGTGTGGAACTGATGGTGATGTTACAAGTAGACTCATATTTATTGATAAAATTTGCTGAGCCCTCGATAGACTTGCTGCAAGCAAAGAGCATCAAGAACATTTGTCTGAGTGTTCCATTTGGCGAAGGGGAAGTTCATCCACCATGTACTAGCACTATCAATCGAAGGGACATATTTACTAGATAGACACCACTGGACACATCATTGGTACACGTAAGTGTCTATCTATTCTCTCTATACTAGCTTTCCCAGCCATTATGTAGACATTCACAAGGGAAAAGAGAGCTAGGATACTCTGTGGCGTACCCCTCGGACAGAACTTAATCATTACACATGCCACGAAAGTATTACCACATAGCGGCACGAGCAACAACACCACCGTAGCTTACAACTCGAAACTAGTAATTTGTTTTTCTCTTTTCACCGCTATTGACGCCTAATAGCGTGGTTGCTGGAAAATTATTTTCCAATACCAATACTCACGGTATCTGCAATATATAGGACAGAGCAAACATGAACAACCGTGTAGTGGACTTCTTTTTTTTGTAATGCTCAAAAGCAGTACTCGACTAAAATTAAAATTTAGAAGCCTAAGCTTTGATCACAACCACATTGTGAAGACTCGAAAAAAAACGGTTATTAGAACTTTTTCGATACCTTCTTATCGTTGCACTGGAGCTAAAAAAACAAAAACTTGCGTATTGAAAACGAAACGCGATCAAGAGTGATCTCACGGACCGCTTGACCCACTAAAACAGACTGAAAACCAGCATAGTTGTCACTCGCAGTGTTTGCCTCTGCATATTCTGCTGAGCTGTAAACAAAATACTCAAACAAGTTTGTATGGCCTACGCAGATCTAATAGATCTCAACGTGCGGCGCTAAAACGCACCGCCACTACGGATCAGTGGGCGAATGAGCGCTGGTGTGCAGGGGGATGGGGATGAAACCGGTGAGCAATTTACTTTTCTCTCCTGCCAGATCACAAATTCCAACTGTACAGGTGTAGGTCGCAGTTGCCATTGATTGCGATTACGCAGTATTTTGCCATCTTTGAAAGCTTTACATTTAATTGAGTTATTTCTACCTCACATTTGAGTATGCAAGATTCTGCTGATATAAAAATAAATAGTAGATACAGAAATTAACCTTTTAATATATGACTTATGAAGTTACCGATTGGTTATATCTTGGACAATAGGTTATAAATATGTTATAAAAATACAATACGTTTCCATGATAAGTTACATTATAAAATAATTTTTTAAAAATTAGAGAAAGTATCCAGTTAGGTTATTCCGCTCTCGATACGACAAGTGAATTAATGGATCTGCACTAATCGAGTCAACAAAATAGTAAAATTAAATTCAAAGTATTTAACAAAAACGTTAGGGTATTCCTTATTTGGCATGTTTATGCAACTACATACACACAAACCATCATAAAGATGAAAATACTAGTAGTAATTTTCTTACAAACATTTAAAAAATTGCAATTTGATTAGACAAAATAGATTTTTTCATCATAGGCCATCAAAGAGAATGTACGATACCAACGGGATTTGGTTTTGTAGGTCTTGGTTATTGAAAAATGCATAGACAGCTGCACAGTTCCATCCGTTTTGCCTATGCAAAATGATAATCAATAATGTATACCTAAATGGTACGGAAATTCGCCACGTGTTTCATACAACATGAAGTAAGAGGTGGCAGACATACAAAGCCTAATTTTCACGTGCAATACTATATATTACATTTCAAAATACACGATGCTATACGCTATTATCCATCGACACATACAGCTCTAGTTAGCGAAGCATTGGAAAGCAATCCAGCTATGTTACAATCTTTTCTTCATGACACTTTAAGCATAGCCTAAGGGTGACGCTTTATCTTGCATTAGAAGTAATGGACCATGCACTAAGTCGTGAAGAAGCAATCCTTCGAATTCATCAGGCACGATCGTCGTGTGTTTGTGAAATTATGTAATAATCATTATTTAACATTTGTCGATTGCCTTATATGATACGTTTCCCCGGCAGCATATTACAATTAGAGTAATGTATGTTCCTCCGAAATGATTTGCATCGATAAAGCAAAAGCAATACCATATTTTTTTCTCCTTCAACGGGTTTCACAGCATTACATAGCTATGAACATCAATCGAAGACAAATGATACAATGCCCTGCGTACCCTCCCTCCTCTTTTGTAAAAATGGTCAGACTGGCCAAATGATGGCCTACCCCTTCCACAGTTCGCCGTGCGTTCGGGACTTTAGCTCCAGATATATAAAAACGAAGTTATCATCCTGCCTCTAATCGTCCGCTCACCGGCTGCTCCTTCCGCGCGTTCGAATCGACGTAACGAAACGAACTTCCAGCGCCCATGTTGCTTTAAGCGTTGCGCGTATGGTGCGTTCATTCGCCCGTTCGAAAAGTAGCCTTCTTTCTCGGTGGTGTCTATTATGTATGTAATAGCAAAATTGATGGTCACATGCCGCCAGCCTGTCCAGTCGCACCAGTGGCGGGTAGTTATCTTTTTACCCTACCGGCTAATGTTTGACATTTCTCCTCCGGTTTCAAAACAAATCGGTTGCCATGGTGTCGGCGACAATACTAGTGGCCGTTTCTTTCCGTAAAGTTCCACTCATCAAACCACCCATATCACCGATTACCGACCACCAATAGCCGGTAATGATTAAGGGGTGGTGTCTCTGCGAAAGGGGATGGTGTTAGTATTGTTCGGGCATTGGCTTTCTTCTCACCCCGCACGTAGCTGGTGTGGAAGTTATCTCTGTGTTGTCTCCGCTCCGATTGTGGACATATTGGTGGTGTGCTTTTGCCAAAGTGGCCCCGTCTGCGAACACCTATAACGCTCTATGTAACTGTCATGTTTAACTAGGCCCATTACACGGTAATATATGCTAACTTCTTTTTTTACTACCTATCGATTGATAACTGTCAGAGAGTTTGTTTAAATCTTGTCAATGCTATGCAACCCATTGATCCAGCTACTGTTGGTCGAATATTTGAAATCAAAAAAATCCTTTAGTTTTCATATCTAGCTCTAGATCTTGATTCAAACCCGTCAACAATCGTCATAGACCAACATGATTAACAAATTCTGTTTGACAAAAAAAAGACAAAAAAGTAAACATACAGCAATCGTGATAAGAAATGTATTACACATCATTAGATTCTTCTGGAGAAAAATACTGTATCCAGAAGACTTGTGACAATTCCTGAATTTTCCAACGTTTTAGAATTAATCAATTGCTTGTCTTTCTTACGCTAATCCCGCTTGCTATGATGAAGACCGCACATCCATGCCAAATCGTTAGTTTCCATACAGGGAAACTATTCCGCTTGGAAGTCGTGTTAGTAAGCATGTGTATTTCTTATCAGTTAGCCAGTCGAACAAGCAGTAGCTCGTTGCTACAAAACGTTAGCAAGAAATTTTATACTTTCATCATTTTCCTAGCAACGCAGTAGCCTAAATGCTTCACACCAGCAAAACGCGAAGCAAAAACAAATAAATAAATCCAACAGCTTCAATATGGTTTCTTCCCAAAATTGTAAGGCTTTTCGCTGTGAAGATATACTCCTTACTGGAGTGAAAATCGATCCAAGTTTTCTTGCTTTCCTTCTTTTTCTCGCGACTGTGCTTAGAATATTGCCTTTTTCATTGCTTCTCTTTCTCTCTCTCTCTCTGGCTTGGTCTATCTTTTTTCTACGGCCATCACATCCTGCGGAAGTTGACTATAAAACTCAAACGTGAGTCACTTTCAACACGCATCTTTGCATCATTTTTACTATTTTTGTTTTTTTTTTCACTAAAATAATGACACGCATTATTCTTTGTTTTCATCATACTGCTAAAGTCCGAATTAGTTCGCCTGCATGCATTGGCACACCGAACACACTCAGCATAGACAAAACAGACAAAACACATCCGCCATGAGCGGTCGGTACAAGAGACCGACGAAGACACGGCAAATATTTGATCAACATTTACATATTGCTGAGAAAACACCTTTTTCACCAAACGGCGAAATTTGACCCACTAAAATACATACACGACGAGTGGATCCCCGATATCCGGGGATACAAAGAATACCGTTATACGGCGGAAACGATCTTCCGTGAAGTAGAATGGCCTCACCATATTTGGCTTCTCAGACATGCCCAACGAATTTCTCATTCGCCCATTCGGTCATTCTTCCGCCCGCTTCGAGCCAGATTCTTGCGGAACATTATATAATCATTTTCGGGGCGGTTATGGCGAAGACTACACAGCGCTGTCCGAAAACCGACAGGAAGAGTTTTCTCTTCTGTCGATGACATTCTTGCAAACGACGGAAAATGAGATTTTACTCGGACAAACGTGCGCGGCAAGTCGAGCAAACGCGCATTTCGCCATTCTTTTTGTCTAGTTTTGCTTTCATACCGACAAAATCCCACGAGGTACCATTTCCATCCGACCGCATTAGGAACTTTCTCCATTCGGGAATGTTCCCGGTCAGTGTGTGTGGTTAGAATTGCTGCTCACGCCGGGCCACATTGCATAACGTGGATAAATTCGACCTGATCTCGATCGACCTCGACCATTTCTTGAACCTTGGCGGCGTGCAATACGACATTCCACTCTCGGCACACTCCAGATTAAGAAACCGGTTCGCAGTGACCTTCAAGTGCACGTTTTCCTTCACCGTTCGAAAGGATATCGCTGCGGCGCCACAGTACGCTGCACTGCTCGGTACACCCTTCTGTAGTCGCTGTGCTGCCGACAACGCTACCGCTAAGATTATCACGCGCACTCACGCTTCGCGATCTCATTTTTGCTTTCCCACATATTAACTAAAGCCGGACAATGTCCGCCAATACGCACTTACCCCGTTTGCTTAGAACACACACGTTTTTGCACCTTCTTTGTTTATGGCTGGTACTTTTAGCGAAAAACACTTTTCCCTAAAGCTTGGCGTGGCTTGATGTGCGGATTGACGTTTGAACGCTTCTTCTTTACTTCTTCTTCTAGATTATACCTCAATGTCCTGCAGACTGCGTAGTTCCTGGACCATGCAACAAAGGCGTTCTATGAAACTGCTGGCAATATTTTCTGCACAAATGCAAATATCCGCACTTAATGATTTCCTTTAATTATTTGCAATAATTCACTTCTTTCCTGTTCCCAGCAGTGCAACCGCTGTAAGAATCATCCAAACTGTGACAGTGATATCACTCGTTTATTTTACACCGCTGAGAAGTTGAACGCGTATGTGATAGCATAATGATCTCATGCAAAGGCCTTTTCCATATTCACTTTAGTGGGTAGTGCCAAATTAGCTAAAATGTACTACTATTTTTTATTTAATCGAATGACTTTAAAAATTGATCATAGGATACGATTTAAAAAATATTCAAAGCTTTGAAACTACCACATTTAACAATTGATCATAACCTGTAAAGGCCATGATTACAGAACCCAGCGCATTCGAACGATATTTGCTCTTTTATATAAAATTCTAAATGAAAATCTTCATAATTCATACCAAACGATAGAAAATCAACATTTTTGTCGTTGTGAAACAATTTATACTCAAATCAAACATATCTAATGCAAACACCCTTCGGCTAGAAGTTGGTTCACATCCTTAGAAACATTGATTCATATATCATATGGAGTTCATTCATCATACGGTATGAATTACTCTGATTTTCATTCTGAATTTTCCGCAATTTAATTTCGCACGATCTGTTAAAAGGCCTTTAGGCTGTTGTCTAACATTTTATTTAAAATTTTTAAAATTGGCCTTCATGGAAAAATGAACGTCAGATTAACGTCAACTTCACAGGATAATTATAAACAAATTTGCTGATTGTTTACTGATCATTCAACTTAATTGCACACCGATACAAAATGCTCAAAACAGGCGATAGAAGTACCGACTAAGGCAAGCTTATATAGGATTCATCTATGGAGAAGTTTCACAAATTATGAAGAGCAATCAAGTGCTATCGAATAAGGGCAGTTCAACCAAATGCTGCTACAACTCAACATTGCAAGTGCATTAAGTGACGCGCTACAGTTTTCCCTTAGCATATACTTTCGTGTCGTCTTGTTGCTAAAAAGCATTCATTTATTTTCCATAAACCCGTAAGCTTAAACCTTTCAAGCACAATGAATGAGGATCCCCAAGTATGGACGGACGATCAATCTAACGCTTCGTCAGATTGTAGCGATAGTAGCTGTGACTCGCGATCGCACGAATGGACCCAACATATTGTGAACAATTCGTTGTTTTTTGTAAAGTTTGATCTTGTTTGCCACTCGAAGCCGGCTGTATTTGACGACGATTTGTTCTTCCGCAATGAGTATCGTCGTTTGTCCATTCGAAAAAAGGAGAGCATTCTTTCGCGGTTCGGTCAGAAAGACAAGGGCAAACATAAACTCTTTCGAGTCAGCATCATCGACTCTTCAAAAAAAGAGCTAATTAATGGTGTGCAAAAAGACGTTATAATCAGCATTGCGCCCAAGAAGAATGTCCCCCTGAAAGAAGTGCTGCCTCTTACCGAAACCATACTAGGGCTTAGCACAAGTTTGTTTCCTGATGGTCGGAAGCTTATGGTGGACAAAATTAAAGAGTATTCGGTGTTTGCCAAGAGCAAAATGGTAAAGTCCAAAGACTGGATAAAATCTATCGACGCTGAGCAGGTCACTGTGGACAATTTTGAATCCCTGCTGGAAGGATCGACCAAGATTCCAACAATCGTAAAAATATCCTTTTTTGAAATGATTGAACCAGACATCAGCAATGCGATTGAGATAAAAATTACGAATTTCATGGATCTGATTCAAAGCCAAGAAACGCTATTCGACAAGGAAGATATACAATCGATGAGTAACAACGATCTTATTTTCAGCATGATCTACATCTCGAAAGAATACACGCAAAATGACGAACTGGATGTGAAGTTTTGTTATCCTACGCGTGAAAACAACTATCTATTCAACTCGCGGGGTAGCTTTGTGACGTTACATTCGATTTTTAATCAATCGTTTAGCCAACAATCGGTTATGACTAATTTGAAGATCAAGAACGTGCTCTACTACACTACGTACACTGTGCTTGATGATGGAATTTTGCTGCTCGGCTTCAATTCGAAGTACTCTTCAGTGTTTGCGGTAAAACAGAAAAGTGAACAAATATGTCGGTTTTTGAATGTTCTCTATCAAAGCGGAACAAGCATGTTCAACAAACCGATCGAACAGCAAACGGAACTGATGCAGTTATGCGAGATGATTCGCCACTCGATCAAAGCGAACAGAAATTGCGATAAGTTTGAGAAAACCTTCCCACAGGCTCATTTTGTCCCACTGCCCAAAGAGATCCAGCTTCGGATTGATGATGCACTAGGCGAACTGGAAGCGATGGACTATCGTAATTGGAATGACGACTTTGTCGATTTGTTTTGCCTGCTCACCGTGATCGGATGTGCGTTGTACTACAAGCAGCACCTGGTCTGTACGCACCTGAGCGGAGAGTACATGATGGATGTGGAAGCGATTCTCAAAAATATGGGTGTTTTCGAAATTTTGATGACGACCGATGTGAAGAACATGGCCATCTGGAGAAAGCTGTATCCCAAGCAGTATTGCGATGATGGTTTTCACGAGAAAAATGACGCCTATCTTATGCTTGTATCGATTGGAAACCTGCTAATGGTCGTAGTGCTCGAAGTACCGATAAATACGACGCACAACAAATCCTTTTCGCGGTACGTCGATGAAATTCAGGACATGCTGAGCTATTTCAAATCGACTGGCATTGAACACCTCATTCGCATCTGGATTGACTCGAACAGGCGACCCCAATGTATTCCAACGAATGTCAGCAAACAATCAGGGGAACAAACGGCTCATGAAGATCGATCGCAGGTGCGCAACCACGACGAAGAATCGAACGCATCTAGTTCGATAAAAAATCAAACCATTCGGGAGGAACCGAATCCGGAACACGATGATGATGAGGATTCCGATTGGGGACAGAGCGTAGACAGCAGTCAACGAAGTAGCAGTTTTGATATCACGGATCTATCCGAGAACCGCTGCAAGGAATTTTCTGAACTGGTTCCAACGCAACTTACTAGCGGATTGGATAACCTACTGTTTTACTATGTTCAGCTTGAGGTGGGGGATGGATATTTTCTTGCCCCTACATGCAATAGTACGAACGTGAAGAACGACATCGTGATGAATCTGTTTCGTAAAACGTGCACACTGATTCATGCGACTTTTGAGAATACGAAAAAGTTTCGTACGCTGCTTTCGCGTGAATCGAGCAAATTGAACACGCAGCGATCGCTAGTGGCTATCAAGGAGCAGGGAATGTTGCTGTCCGTTCCCAAAGAGCATGCGTCAGGAGAGCGTGTTGAATTTTGGGTTATCGGCCGTCTGTTTCATAGTCCAGCAAAGGAATTGTACGTTTGTCATCGAGCGGATGCTCCGCAGAACATGGTTGAGTTGGCGTTTCGCATTTGTCTGACCTGTGCTGGGTAGGTGCCCATTGGGGCACAACAGACTCTAATCCGTTTGCCGTCCACATTAAGAAACTAATACAGACTGATTTTTAGCATTTACATTTTTATACATATATTTTGCAATATTTAAGACATGAAATGTCCAGTTTTATATAAATAAGTTTTTTTTATCAAATAAACTACCGTCCGAAGAGGTATCTCTCAGTGTGTTACATTTATTTTATTGAAAAGAAATGGTAGACTGTTTCGTGTCCGGATGATGAAAA
This sequence comes from Anopheles nili, assembly GCF_943737925.1. Taxonomy (NCBI): domain Eukaryota; kingdom Metazoa; phylum Arthropoda; class Insecta; order Diptera; family Culicidae; genus Anopheles; species Anopheles nili. The sequence goes on from NC_071292.1 coordinate 44,225,713, forward strand.
TATCGTTTTATTTAAAGAGCTAACCAACGATTGTAAAAGGCACTCTTTTTACAGATGTTTGACACCGCTCACATTGATCAGTTAGTTCATGACATTTTCCATGGTCGTATTAACAGAACAAAACAATTATCCATCTACGAAACAAAAATACGTCGTAGAATACCGTCCCGTGGCCACAGCTAAACACTGTGGTTTGCGTTAAAACTATCGTGATGATATTTATCTATGTGCTCCGCCACATATACTACATAAATAAGAGGAATAGCAAAGCAAAGTGCTAGGATAAAGACGAGCAAACAAATCCAAGAAATATCACAATCACTTCCATTACATGAAAAATCGTTTGCCGGCAGTCGGAGCGCTCGCGGTTGCGGGAGACTATCGTCGTATTCGCCACTGAGTAGCAGCGGTTGGCTCGACAGCGTGTCACCGTCATAATCGTCCTCATGCAACTCATCGAGCACGATTTCACTCGACTGTCCGGCAATATCCCTGTGTTTTCCGGAAGACTTTTTATGCAGTTTAGTGGCAGCATTGCTGCTGGGTTGAATCGACGCATTGCTCACGGCGGCGAGAATTAATTTCTCATCCAAAGTAGCGTTCCCTTCAGCCGGAACGTGACTCACGCTCGGTGGTTGGTTTGTGATGTTTTTTGGGCTGCTGTTTCCGCTCGTATGTACACGCGGAAGTGTTTCTAGTAACACGGAGTGTGGTGTCAATGGAACACGGATCACATTCCGTGCGTAGATCTCATTGTCCTTGTCAATTTTATTGAGTTTCTTCAGCTGTGAAATCTGGAATGGCAAAGATAATCCGCTGTTCATCTAGTATATTTAACGTACTAAAAGCTGGCCTTACCGAACAATTAAATCGTAGTGCGATGGCTTGCAGTGTGTCGCCTGGTAGTATCTGTGCTTCGAGCCATCGTTCGATCGGGGCAGGTCTATGCTGCGTGAGTGGTAAATCATAATCGTCCCCCGTGCTTGGATCCTCCACGTAAACATGACCACTACTAGCACTAGCTCTGACCCTGAGACAAATTAGCAACAGTGACAAACGAATAGAATAAGTTATTGAATATAAACTCCAACTGCTCGTCTTGGCTTACCGTTGACGCTTCATTTTACAACGATTCTAGCAGTCAAACCCTGCAGGAGGACTTTCATTTTCTATATTTCTGTCGAAGAGCAATCCTGCAGGGACGTGTTACAGCTGGGATAATACAAACAAACTTTCCAATGGCCAATTTCTTTTTCTTTTGTCGTAAGATATCAACAATAGTCGTCAGCGGACAACTGTCATTCTAACGCGCGCCGTGCTAGGCTCCACCAAATGTAAGATTTCAATGCTAGAGCATGTTTTTTCGAAAATTATAATCAAATCTGAATAAATCAAGTTTATTACAAAAGAAAATAAATACCTGAATTGTTTTCTATGATATGCAGCTTTAAACGTTATTTTAACACTTTTTAATTACCTTAAAAAAAGCCCAACGCGTAATTACGCTTGCACACTTTAACATGATGCTGTAAACAAAGGTGCAAATTTCTAAACTACAAATAATGACTGCCGTTAACAACAGTTGATGTTCAAAAAGCATCCGAAGCAATGGCTCAAGAAAATAAACCAACCTCTAGGCAGAAAATTGTCGATGCATACACTACGCTGGTGAACAAAATAAGGTAGTAATGATAGGACGTTTACGAGTGCAAGCAGACTAACATAATTTATGTTCCAGCGTCGGACATTTCGATGAATTCAAGGAGTTTTTTGCGTCTGAAAAGGACTTGGAAAAGGCGATACAGGAGTTTCGCACCGGGTTGACGGACGCGTTACTAACAAAAGTTAACAACTTGTGGGATGAGACTGAGATTGATGCGAACGTTGAGCTGTTGGCAAATCTCAAAAAGAAAGCTGCCGGAAATACACAGAAAATGTGGCGTCCCACAGGGAAGTCAGTCAGCGAGCAGGTTCGACCGCTGGTTGTGAATCAACTGAAAATGTCGCTAAAATTCTACCAATTGCAACTGGGGTTTCAAAAAGAACGAACAAAGGTACCCATTAAGCGACATATTTGAAAAAGGACCGAACAAAGAAGTATATATTTATTCTTTTTTCTTACAGGAAGTTATTTATAATATTGAAACGATGCGTGCAAAATATAAAGCGATGCAGGTGCGGCGGACCAACTTACTGCAGCAAATAATGAACGAGCAAAACACATTTGATTCTATCCGTATGCATCAAAAGGAGCTGGACGATCGAGTGAATGTAGATTTAATAATTTAATGCTTTTCGGTATGTAACTTGCTGCACAACAAAACACCAAACTTCAATGTCAGGTAGAATAAATTTGTAACAAGTTTATTATCATTTAAAAGAAAACATATTTAAACTAAACATTCCATTTATGTTACGATAAACATACAACATACAGCATTCCAGAGCAGCGCATCCGTACTAATGCTGTTTGTCATACTGCGGGAGGTCGGGAATGGTTAAGGAAGATTGTGAGTTCAATATTTACAGCGCTAAAAGCGTTAAGGGTAAAAGGCTCTTCTAACATTCAAGGTAGTAGTATGCCCCCGTTGCGTACTCTGTTACTGTTGCTAAGCATCCAAGACATTGTTTTAGTTTCGTTTCGATGAATTAATTAGATATTTGCAGCAATGCGTGAGTAGATGCTTTTCATTGGAAGAGTTGTTGTTGTGCGAAACCGATCCGACCTCCCGAGTATATATATCCAAACCGTATTGTCCTTCCTCAGGAAAGCTAAAAGCAAAAAAAAAACAGAAGGTAATTACATTCACAGTCACGTTGGTAAGATCCTGTTTTTTTACGGCTCACCTTATGTTAAACGTTATCATATCATCGATAACTGTCTGTTGGACGTATTTTGAGAGTTTCTTCTCCTCTATGCCATTTTTGTGCAACGTTGCCATAAAGTCTGTGAGTGGTCGTGACATACGGAATTGCAGTTCGATAGCTCGTCCGGCGAATATAAGTGGTTCCTGAAATTTCCCGCAAAAAATAACAATTAATCCGACTTCACTTGTAATAACGTATATTTTAAATGACGTACCGGATGAGTTATGGGTATAAGGCCAAACAATCTGGTCGCTTTTGTTGGGCCCCATTCACCGCTGGCACAGTCCGGTAAGGGCACCATAACGGTTTGCAACTCTTCGCAACATATCTACGAATGTAAGATAAGCGATAAATGCGTAATGTTCTTTCAAATTTCCACCGAAAAAAAAACCATTTTCAAGACATATTCAGTTTTTTACCTTAAATTTGCACACACTTTTGAACTTCATGGGTTCTCCGGTGAGATACTCTTGCGGTGTGACGGCATTGGCAAAAATATCAAGCAAAAAAGCACCGGAGCAAGGCGCATGCACACGGAAAGCAACAACGTTGCTGATTACGGATTGCATGACGAATCGCTTCAAGGACACGGCGTCGAACGAATCCTCATCGCTGTCATAGAACTTGAGATTGTAGTGGAAGATCAAGCATCCCTGCATATCGGATGGCATTGCTATCCGAACGGTAGCCGCTCCTAGAAAAGTAGGTTTTTCCACAGTCAATAAAATGGTCTGCGCTTGCTTGCAAAGTTGACCTCACGACCTTACCTGTGTCGTCGGTGTAGACTACAGCACCATAACCGTCATCGGCAAAGTGCAACCCGTAACGGAAGAACAGCGAACGGACGAATGGTAAGTTCTCAAACTCCGTCAGTGTGATCGGTCGCTTCAATAACTGCCATTCCTCTTGCAGCGGGAAAAACTCGTATATAAACTCTCGTGGGTCTGTCAAGAAGTAATGATCATCGTACTCATATCGCAGGCTATCGTTCTTGCCTTTGCCAGTTTTCGGAGCTTCCTTCGCGTTGACCAGGTGCCGGGCACCCCAGTTGCATTGCACGAATCGCCACGCTCCCGCCACGTAGACTGCATTCCACGAGTTGCGGAACCTGGAATTTTTCGGATGGCTGCAGACCGCCAGGCAAACACGACATTAAAACGAAGAGTGTCATAAGAACTCCGTTTGGGTACACAATGGCACCACCACCGAGATAGCCACCACCCAATAGAGACCCTTATTATCTTACCTTGAATCTTGAAATTTCACTCCCGGCTGGTATCCGGCACTCTTTGAGTATCCTTTAATAACCACACAGTGCAAACCGGCGTAGCTGCAGAGCCGCTTGAACAGTACATGGTAACTTTCCGTGCCGTATTTGATGCCTCGCAGCAGACCCATCGGTGTATCGCCCCGCAAGTTATCATCAAAGGTCATCGTATTCAGGTTTTTCACCGTAATCCATCGGAAAATTGTGCGCGCTTTTTCAATGTCCGAAGTACAACGGCCCACCAGCTGTCGCACGAGATCCGTAAACGTTTTCTGATCTTCCTGCGCGACCGTTATCGCGATTTGGTCCACGTCCGTAAACTCAACCGGATCGTTGTACACCTGGAATTTGCTCAAGGCTGGTGGTGCTGGTTTTGGAGCAACCAGTGGGTACTCCATTGCCACCACAGTTTCGTTGATGTCGTCATCAAGGAATATGCTTTCGCTTTGCATGTATTCGCTTCGTCTGACGCTGATCAGTTCCAGCATTTCGCTTGATTGACGATCAACCAGGGCTGCCGTTTCGGAACGCTCGTGTTCGAGCAGCTTTCTCGTTAGGCTTTCCTTCTTCTTTGTCTTGCGGATGGTCATGTTCTTTTCGAGGTCTTCCTTTTGCTGCTCGTGCTTAAGCGTAAGAATGTTTTGATCCTCGCGCGATCGTCGACTCGTGGTTAGCTCTTTTTCAAATTTGTGCGCTAACCGTTGCAGTTCTCTTTCCCATTCGTCCTGTGGGTAAGATAAATGATCGATTCAATGATTATATGCTCCCAAAACCTCAAATACTAGACAACTCGAACGGACCTGAATCTCACTTTGCATTCGTCGATCTTCTTCCTCTCGTTTGCGGGCAAACTTCCGGTATAGATCGTCCTCCTCTTTGCGATGTTTCATTTCCAGTTTCGCTTGTTCATCGCGTGCCTAAAATGTTTACCAAATTAGCATGTTATCTACATCAATTACATTTCAAACGCTTTAACAATCCATCGAAGATAGTTCGTAAATTGGCCAGTGCAAGAACTTTAAAATTTGTGAATTACATTTGAAAATTTCCACCCAGAATTTGTATAAATCTTTCATGCACGTTTGTCTCTACTTTCGTTAGGTATTTTTAAATACCTTGTCCCTTTCTCCTCATACCATTTTATCGCAAGAAAAGCTGCGAGAGAAAGACTATAATCTATCATCGTCCCGATGTTGGAAATGAAGAACTGAACGGTTGACTCCCTTCCACGCTCTGGTAACCATTTTCTAGTGGATGTACAAAACGAGCTAAACTACATTTGCCTAGAGATCGTTCGCTACGATCGTCAGCAGGAAAGCTTTAAGGGCGTTACAATTTGAAACCCATCGCCAATCATCGGCTTCTGATGCCAGTGAATCGTCTAATCGAGCATTCGATAAATCAGCCGGTGATGTTGAGAAAATGTTACCGATCGTGCGAATGTGTCACTTACAAGATAGTAATCGATCGGCTTCTCACGTGCTTTATCGTAAGCCTTCTGGATTTCTGTCTGCTTCAAAGCATGTGCTATGTGTAACGCACTGGCGTCGAATCGACCGTACTTGTAGTCCGGATCATTTTGTGGTGGCGTATTACCTTCCCTGCTACCATTATTGTACCCATTCGGTGTGCCAAGCCGCGGTTGTCCTGTAGTAAAGCAAAAAGGAAAGAAATAAAATAGTAATTAAATGACGAAAAAGGCATGCCATAACCCCGTAACAGGGGATAGTAAAAGCACAACACACATTTCGAATGATTGTGTGGAGTGATGCGCGCAATGGCTCATCATTTCGAAGAGTTTTTGATGCATTACGAGAAAGTATGCACCAAGCATCGATCACAGCTAGCCATCCATCGCATCGCATCGATAAATAAGCGAAGGGAGTGAATTAGATCGTACGTAGTGGCAATAGGAACAAAAAAAAAGCATAACACAACGCCGAGCTTCCGTTCCGGCCTATTGGTTGCGCATAGTTTAGTGTTGCTGTCGTCGACAACAAACGAAAGAAAAAAACCGAAAGGAACGGAAGGGCACATTAACCGCGTTAAAAAACTCATCAACCGATCACCTTGAACAACAGGAAAAGGAAAGCACGCGAAATGATACATCAGAGCGAATGGAGGAAAGCTTTCGTTTTCAAGCAATTTTCCGGCTCAGTAGTTTAGTGAATCGCCTGAAACGCGAAGCTTTTGGCGTAGTAACTTCCCATTGCTGCATTCGCACGATCAGCGGCTTCCATCGGCTTTGATCAATGTTGTGTCGGTTGAGGAGATTTTTTTGTTTCGCAGGACTTATGTTATTTTTTAAAATATTTTCCCTCAACTTACCATCAATGCTATCGTTTCGATGACCCCGAATTTGTTCGTTCACATAGTTCGTGCTTTTGGGTACGTTTAGCGCCTGCCTTATACCCACGGAAGTTTGATCGAAATGTCCAGGGCCACTTTTCGGGACATGTGAACAGCAGTAGACCTTTGGGGCGAAGGGAGATAAAACGATGCATTAACATTAACAAGAAAATGTTTATTTCGGTATTTGAAAATAATTTAAGTTGAAAGAAGTAGTTACATTAAAGAAAAATTTTGTAGCTTGTATTGTTTCAGGATATATTTGTGCAATGCAAAGTTAAAATGGATACATATTTTTCGATAATCTATACGTGTGCAAAATACATATAATTATTATGTCGTTCACCAATGCTTAAGCTGGAAGTGATAACCCTCACAAAACAGGATGAAATGTACGGTTCGTTTTGAATTCAAAATAAAATTCTCTCTCTGATGAATGTTCACTAATGATTACGAAAAACGATAGACTACAAATAAATAGAGGACCAATATGCTTGCAGCTTTCTAAAGCACAGATATAATCAATCGAGCTCTTAACATTTGTTTTACAAGAGAATGGTTGAATGCTACGAAAAAATAGGAAGCTAGTGAGTCATTACGTAACTCTAGTTATTGGATGCGATAGTTGATACTAAGAGTAGAGTAGCGATGCATAATTGATGCAAATATTCCCCTCACTTCAATCGCTCTGGTGTCAAGCAAGGAGCTGTTGCTAATCAACTGTGCTCTAGTTAATTACCAATTACCAGCTGAATGCATAACATGAAAGTGTCTCCCCTTCTGTTGAATGATGAGTTAAGCTACCTGTTAAATATTATGTAATACAAAACAGGGGAGTCTGTCTTTCGTTACATAGTAAAATATATACTTGTTAGTTGTTTCTTCAATAGGTAAATATATATTTGTTCTTTATTTCAGATAAGCAATTCTTCCAGTTTGCATACACATAAGCATGTACGCAGTCGTCACAGTCAACACCATGAAATGTCGTATTTTGCAATGAACATATTTTTTAAGCTAACCATCGCAACAGCTAGAATTTCTGTCCTTTTTTTATTGACTTTACAATTGTGTTAAAACGTTAAATCTTATTTTTTCTTAATGCTTAATTTTTCGTCGGCTCCCGGTAACGGGCCATATAGTTCATCGGTATGAGCGTCGACTGGCCGTTCATCATAACCACCGCCTCGTTGCTGCCGGACATCTCCATAAACTCGCCGACCGTTTCGCGATCCTCACCAACGATGACCTTAAACTTCTCGCCCGGTTCGGGCAGCACCGGTTGCAAATTCGAAATCGGAACCGTAACGCAGTGATCCTCCTCCGGCAGAAACACGACACAATCACCATTATTTACGGTGCGAATAATGCCCGTCTGTCCGCTAAGATCGGAATCGCCATGGCTTCGGATCGTGACTTCGATGTCAGTCGTAAACCAATCACCCAACTGAGGATCAAGCCCAGCGCCGGGTGTTTGCGGATTGTACGGAGAAGCCGGTGCACCAGGCGTAGCAGGAGAATAAGCACTGGGCGAGGGTGTTCCGATGTACCCTCCAACCTGGTAGGGTGATGGGCTCGGATTCGGACTGGCCTGGTAAGGACTGTAGTTGTCCGCATTGAACATGTTGCCTGGAGTATGCGGTGCATACGGCGTGTTAATCTGGTATCCGGGCGTGCTGGGATTGTAACCAGGCGAAGGTGATGGTTCCTCCATGAAATCGAAATCGTTCGACCGGGCTGGCGTGTTGGATACGGTCGGATCCCAAGCACCATGTCGCGGTGTCATCGAGCCATCGTGCGACGGAGTCATCGAGCCGTAAGGAGTACGGCTGCCAGGATCGTACTGCGGTGTCTGGGAACCATGCAGTGGCGTCTTCGAGCCAGAATAAACCGGTGTTTGAGCACCATAGCTGCTCGCTGGTGTACGGCTCGGTGTTCGCAAGTACGACGAAATGCTTCCAGCCTTGGTCACTCCACCATCCACGATCGCTATATGGTTTCGATCGACCGAAATCGTCTGACATGACGAGTGCAGCTCCACTCGAGCCGTCGTTTCCGTGGCATCCTTCACGATACCAACGGCTCCCTTGTACGGTCCTCCGGTGATACGGATCGTGCGACCAAGAATTTCACGATCACGCGAAACACGTGCACCCCCTCGGCCACCACCACGACCACCGCGAGTTGCCCCCCCACCGCCACGTCCACCAGACGGATGCATCGGCGAATGAATGCGCGGTGACATGATGCCTCCGAATGGCGACATCATCGGGTTGCTGTTTTGCATCGGGTTCTTGTTGCCTCCGGCCAGCTGTAAATGGCGCGTTTTAACCACAAAAATACCTCCGTTCTCCGTGTACATGCGCGAGTGCAGGAATGCAAGGTTACGATACAGGTGCTTGATTTCACCATCGCGCCCGGTGTGAGGCCCTTCCAGCACCTTTACGATGTCCTTACGGCGGATTTGATTCTGCTCCCCATCCAGCGCGATTGTGTTGCGATTTTCACGACGCTTTTGCAAAGCCGTCGGTTTACATTCGATGACTTTGCCGTGCATTCCGAGCACGTGGAAGTTTTCGCGTTCCAGGCGTACGATTACGCCCACGGTTTGTGCGTCCAGCTGCACAAGATCGCCCCATTGGTAGATACCGAGCGAGTCCACTCCTGTTGCCATATCCGTGCACAGCTGAAGATCCCGCGGAAGCACCTCCAGCTCGTGCATGGTCAGATCGGAGACGAGCACGATACGGGAGGGTTCTACGCGCACGATCAGACCCGTCTCGCCTTCGTACCGTCCGGCCAGGACTTTCACGTGGTCTCCCGTCTTGAAATACTTGCGTAATTCGCATGCCTTGAAAATAAGCGGATCACGCAGCTCTTCATGCTTCGGCATAACGGTGATCAGCGATCCATCAATCGCGACGATCTTCGCTTGCAAATTCATCAGATCACCGACGCATACTTCCACGTTATCGCCCATCGAAAATGAGTGGGCGGTCACCGGATCTTCCTTCGAAGATACGGCAAGCTCGATGTTGATTTCCTCGGGCTGTTCCTCGAACCGCTCCAGTTCGGCTAGCGTAGGTTTCACACCTTCCGCCAACACAGCTGACATTGTGAATGCCTTGTAGAGAAATCCTTTCCGCGAGTATCGGTTGCCCTCAAAGATGAGAAAATCTCCATCGGAAGTTAGCTCGCCGCCGATCGCGCGGATTGCTTCCGGATCGAAAGATTTGGCCGCTGGACGACGTTTTTTCCTTTTACCATCGCTTCCTTCTTCCGTTTGAGTCGCCCGCAAGGCTCCTCTTAGCCGCGTGTAGTCAATACGAGGAAGTAGCTTCAGATGAACCTGGTTCTGGGCCAGATCTACGTAGTCTACCTGCGCGATGTCGTCCTTGTAGATGCCGCGCTTCAAACGCACCCATTGCTTCGGTTTCAGGCCCGTTTGTTCCTTGACCACCTTCAGAATGTCCGTCATTTCCTTGATCGGGACCATCTCCTGCTTCCAGATACCGACACGGAGGTTGCCCACATTGTTGATTGCCGCCTTCACGTGCGCCTGCTTGTATGCCTCGATGTAAATGTACCCTTTGACGGTTTCCGGTGCGACGACGGTCTTAATCTGCATAGGTTGATCCGTGTTTTGGTAGGTCAAAAATTTACGCATCAAAAGCAGTGCTGTGGATTTTTCCTCGCCTATGCGACACTTCATCATCCACAGGTTTGGATCTTTGATGCCCGGCAGCAGCGTCTGTTGCGTGATCTCATCGGACATCTCCTCTCCGCCATCACCAAACTGGCGGCGTGCCACCGAAGCGTCAGCATACTTGCGCTTCAGATATTCGGCCAATTCGTCTTCCTTGTGGGAGTCCCACAAGTTTGTACCGCGCCGTCTGTTCTCGATCTCACGGGCCGTTTGGCCAACTTCTTCGATCTCGTTGCCCACGATGCCCATCTCTTGTGCGCCATCTTCCCACTCCTCGTCCTCGTCGACTTCATCGTCTACCTCTGCCTCGTCGATGATGAAGCCACCGAAACGTTCCTGTTTCTTTTTCTTTTTGCGCCCACCGCGCCGGTTGTCGTCGTCATCCTCCTCGTCGTCGTACTCCTCCGAATCTAGATCTTCCCCTTCCGGCTCCTGCTCGTCTTCCGCCTCTTCCTCATCATCGTCGTCATCATCGTCCAGACGCCGACGGTCTTTGCGTTGCTTTTTTCGCGGCCGCTCGTTCTCCGATTGCGATGAGGAAGCCGATCGGGAGCGTTGCGGTGATCGCGACACCGATCGCGATACCGAACGGTTCGATCCTCCACTCTTGCGGGAACGATTCGATGCCACACTGTCAGCATCCGAGCCGCTACCACTGTCCGACATGTTGGCGAGGGTCGAATATATGCCACAGGTGAAACCAAACGTTTATTTGATCGTTTGCACTGCAAATTTAATGATTTTCACCACTTTTCACACACTTTTCAGCACAAATTTTCATCATTTACTTCATGTTGCGTTGCTTTGCTTACATGGAATTTTTTCTTTGACAGCTCCCCAAGGTTCCTATAACGCCCGCAGACAAATGTCACTGAAGGCCGCTGTCAAAGTCAAGGTATATGCAACAGGTGAACACCCATGTGCACAATAAAAGACAATTTATGGGCCTATTATATCCCACAGCTATTATTGCTAACGATTTTTTGCCAGCTTTGCTTTCAAATCTTTTTTGCTTAGAAATCTTAATATTTTTATATAATCGATTAAGTTGTTCGAAATGATTTTGTTTGAATTTAATAGAATAGTGGTGTTTGATACACAAGCAGTAAACGTATAAAGAATATAAGCGTGTGCAAAGTATAAAGACTATCTGCTAAACACAAAATAGTATTCTTCTTTAAAATATGAGAAAATAGGTGATATGCAAATATAACCATGGTAACATCACCCCAATTTTGTGACCTTAAAGTTAATGAATTATTTTATAATGATTCGATCAAGGATTCAAACATATACTGATTCAATTTTAAAATCTGAGCACCTTAATGTATGGTAATTGAAAATTAAATTTGAAATCGTTATCAACACCTACTTTTCACAGTATTTCACTCACTCCTATGAGTCATCTTCTGTATGGTTTTGTGGATACTTTTATAAATTAGATCATTTTATAATTTCTATCTAATCTATAGTTCGTGCTATATTTTATTAAAATCTTTAATGATATTTTAAATGTATGAAAGCTGATGATGCATAGGAGCTACGCATAATATATATGAATTCAAATACTTTCTCAGGAAAACCCGGAAATATGCTTATGAACTAACTCATTTGTATTACTAACACCATCATACTTTTCAACTTAAAAAAACCCTAAAAGAAGGTGACATACATGTGAAATTATTGTAATACATATTTGATTGTAAAAATTTTAAACATGCAGTTTACTAATTAGCTAAATACTTAGCTGTCTGAGGTGAAATTTTAAAGCTTGTTATAAGTGGAATGGTTAAATATTAGCGTTTACTTTGCTGATGGATTTTTTGCTCATGAAACCCATGTTTATTCATTGAGTAGATAACTCAGGCTATATTTGACCAAAAAATTGATTGCTGCTTTTTCACGGAAAATTAGTCGTATTTGATAATTTTTGAGTCTTTTTTATCGAGCTGTATCTAATTGAACACAATTGATTTCTGATGCAGATCCGTTGTATTTTGTTGTCCATAGTAGTAGTTCTGAACTAATTGAGAAATCTTCATAACATGTTTTTTAAAGCAAATGAAAAATAACCAATCATATCTTGTAAAATCTGCTAAAACACCACTGTACGCACTATTTCTTCTCGTGTGCCAGATTATATTCACAAATAAGCTAACAAAAGCTCATCTCAAATGAGCTTACCTTTGCAGGAGAGTTTTTAATTCTTCAATATGATGTCCACATGGGAACATGCTAGAACACACCTAATGTCTGATAAAATATTCCATAACAAGCTAACGCTTCATGTTTCTGATATGTTGAAAAAAACTTTACTAACGATAATGAAGGTAACAAGCTAACGATAATGAGTTAAAGAGAATTATCACATTCGGAATTGTTACTTATTAGCAGATGATTGTTAAACGATACAGTAAGTCTACTACGACTAAGTCTACTAATCTCAATTGAGTTTCCCCCAATAAGCAGGATGGATTATCCGACTACGAGAAACATTTCAAATTACAGAAAGCATTTCAAATTACAAAGCAGGCCATGACGGTACAACGGATGTTGAATCATTTAAGAAGAAGTCAACTAAGAATTTACTTTCACTGGTACACAACGAGCGCACCGATTGAACAACCGATTGGACAATAATTAGACAACATTTTTGCACTTAGACAGTTGTAGATTATATTAGGATTAGACATTAGAAAAAATGTAGCTTAAAAAATTGCACCCACCCAGCACGGTACTTTGCGTCGGTGCGGTGCGCCTCATTTAAATGGGTTGATCGAGAGAAGAAGATACCCAACGGCTGCGGTGCTTTTAGTGCAACCGCTTAATGTGGCGTCTGCTCGAATGTAATCGCTTCATCACATCGACATGCCCCACCCGGACAGCCACTTAATTCATTTCCTTGTTTTATGCCCCTCGGACCGGCCTTCCCGGCTCGGGAAAAAGGCGGCCTCGAATCACCCGCCTCACGATTGACTTACCTCTTTATCATCCTGATTGTGCTGGTTGTTGTAGTAGGTCTTGAGCGTCAGCTTGGTTCCGCACCGTTTGCACTTGAAGCATCCGGAGTGGAAGAAAGTAAAATCTTTCAGCGGTCCCACCCTATCCACCTGATAAACGATTTCGCTGCACCGGAGGCACGTTGATTCGTAGAAATTCGGTCGGTACATGATGGTGCCGCTTTTCTCGGCTCCTGCCGGACCAGATTGCTGCTCTTTCTCGTCCCTGCTTCGCGGAATGGCGGTTGCCACGGGCTTGGCTTATTGTTTTCCTCCCCCGCCCCTCTAGCGTCCCTTTTGTTTATCGATACACTATGGAGATGCACTCACGGGCACACTGTCTCTTTCGGGCACGATCACTACATGCGCCGGGATGGTGCATCAAATTTGCTTCCACTTTCGGTTCCTTTTTTGCTCGCGGCGAGTGATTCCTCGCGCGCGCGTGAGCGCTTGCGGTTCGTTTTCCACTCACTCGATCAAAAACCGCAACTGATCGCTCTGCCGCTGCTGTTGGGGACGAGGGAAAATTAAATTAAACAACGAAATTAACTTTTCCACCACCGGGGGCACAGCATAACGTTCATTGTTTCTTTTTTTTTGCTGATGCTTCTCTCGCTTTTGTTTGCCCGTGTTACTTTCGCGAATGGGATTTTAATTGCAACGGTCACCGCGTCCCGAAACCGTCACGATAAAAATCCCGCACCATGCCTGTTTCCGTGTGGTTTGAATGTTCTTTAGATTTGGGTGGTTGGTTTTTTTGTTGTTGTTATTTTCACTTCACGATTTTCCACACGATCAAGCACACGTGAAGGGAAATGCTTCCAATGTTCCGATATTTTCCGCGAACAACGAAACACCAGCAGTAGCACAAAACAGCCTGCGAAAAACGGTACAACGGTATCCCCCTTGCCGTTTGGTTCTATTTTCTTCTCTCCACCCAAGCCCAGTGACTTCAACGGTGCGGAGAAGACGAACCCTCCACGAGTGCAGTTGCAGTAGGCGGTGTGTTTTTTTTCTGTTCACGCTCTGGAAAACTCCGGCGCATCTTGCACCGACATCTGCTCCATCATCCGCGTCTCGGTGCCGGGAATCGGACGCGAATCGAATCGATCCGCACACCCACCGTTAGATGGCGCTTTCGTTAGAGCCTCATCGCGCTTTTGAGCCATCGTTAGGGACGGTGGATCGGATCGGTGCGAGCATTGGGACACACCGGGAAACAGGGGGCCGTAGAAAATGGGCACCTTCACGCGGACGCGAAATTATAGTAATACGCGGGTTATAGATTGCTTTCTGACGAACGAAAGTCGGGAGAGATCGTCCGCTATTTTGGGCGATTTGTTTGAGGACGGAAACCGACAGATGACGACTTGGGTTAGGATTCGAGTACGCTGTTTCGCAGGGGCACACATACTACGATCACCAGGTGGGACACTAATTTCATCGGTTCTATTTTGATCACTTACTCAAGCGCAGGCAAGCCTCTACGAAGCCTGTTTTTTTCCTGGGGTTTCGTTAAGGGTTAAGTACACTGGCATTCGCGAATCTCTCGGTCTCGCAAACCGTGTCCACCCTCACGTTTGCAAACACCAGCGCCAGGCGCAAAACCGAAGTGACACAACGACGAGAAGTGACAGCTCGCGAGCGGAGGACAACAATTTCTTTTTGACGTTTAACCTCACAGCTGTGGTTAGAGATATGGCTTTTGTTTGTGTTTTTTTGTTTGCTTCTGTTTTTACGTACACACTTTCTCACCGTGCTGCCGGTACGGATGGCCCGACATCGATCGTCCACCCAGATTCCGGTCGCATGGTTTGTGGAAGAGCTTGTTTGCACTTTTCGTACCTCCCGTTGCCCTCTCGCTCGCTCACTGTCCGCTCGCCCTCGGTCGGTCGGTCACTCGCTGGTGCTGCACGTAACGTTCGAAAAACTCGTTTCACTCCATTCCATTTTTCCGGAGCCCTGGAGCCCGAGCAAGAGTTTCTTCGCGAAAAACGGCTCTCGCGGGAGCCTGTGTGCACGTAAGCGCGCCGGAACTGGGGGGGTGTATGTGTGCACGCGTGGTGTGCCAGAATGGCACGGGTGAGGGGCCTTTTTTTTGGGTTTGGAGAAGCGTCTAGAGGGGACGAAGACGCAGCCCTAAACCGAAGCTGTTGGTCCGCCGTGTGTTGGTTCGGATGACGCTACGCGACTACTGGCCCGGCTTTTCCAACCCTTAGCGGTACCAACCCTTTAGCCGGAAACAGTCCACCCCAAAAAAACGCTCGATCGCGCGCTCGCGTAAATCGTTTCTCCCAGCTTGCGCGGTTGGTTTTCTGTGCCTATCTGGCTGGTTCAAGTATTTTCAAGCCACTTGTTGAACGCCACTCTCCCATGCGAGATGTTGGAATGCCTTTCTCCGTTCCTTTCTCTCGGCCCGTTTTGTGGCGGTGAAGAGGAAGGAAGGGGAGGGGGGGGGAGTGGAGAGGAAAAGTTCGCATTAATTTATCACTCCCTGTTTGGCCCTTTTTCTCTCTCTCTCTCTCTCCGGCAGCCCTGCCCGTTCATGCCAGCCAGCCAGCCAGCCAGCCCAGCCTGCAAGTGGAGAAAGTTTACTACTTTTCGGGCTCTCTGGCGCTCTTTTTCGCTCTCAGCCTACTTCGGGGTGGCGTTTTTTTTTGCATTCACCGAGCCATGAACGGTTGCACCCTTTACGGTTTTATTATCACTGTGATTATTACTGCTTATTTTTTTCTTCTTCATCTTCTATTCCATTGATTCCGTGGCCCCGAGCCCCGTAAATCATACGACAGCATCCTCTATTGTTCAATTAGCGTCCCGATGCGATCGAAAGGGATCGAATGGCTCCTGCGAATGGCTTAGGGTTCCGTTGGGTGGATTCGTGCCATCTCGCTCCCACACCGGTCACGTTGGCAACGCGGTAAGGCGGAAAGTAAGAGTTTTCCTTCCGCAAATACCAGAGAAGGCCATGGAAGGTGGTTCTGCGCCACCCTGTTTCGATTCCGACGAGGAAACAGGAAGCTGCCGCCAAACAGGTACGTACGTACGATGGTGACGTACTTTCGCGGACCAAAAACCCCAACCAAAAGAGGGTGTTTTCGTGCGTTTTCTACACACACACACACACGCGCGGCCTAGCACATAACGAGTTTTGGGCGGCATTCGGGAAACGATCGCTGTTAATGGATTTTCATTAGCGAGCTTGTGATCGCGGCTTTGGAGGCGAATTTTGCCCAAAACCAGCCTGTCGCCGACTTTGGTGTACTGGCTTTTGGTGAGAAAGCTGCGGCGCGTAGTTGGTGTGACATTAAATGCCACACAATTCCAAATCCTCACTGGTTTGGTGCGTTTTTGACCCGTAATAAGGTGGTTATAAATCGAGCTTTTGTGATTTAGAGCGATGGATCCTCGCGATTCCCAAGTGACAGGCTTTTATCAAATCGTCAAGCCTTTAGCAAATCATCCCCAACACAAACAGATGTGCGGTAAGTTTTCGTTGGACTCGATCGAGGATCGTGAAATCGAGCTTTTATCGGATTGCTCGTGTTATCGTCCCAACGCGAGCGAGATATTCCCACCTCGTTAACGATTTCGGTGCCACTCAGATCGAATTTCATCTCGGCCACCGATTTTGGTCTGACAGAGAAACCAAAACAAAAAAAATCTCCCCATCGCAAGCACTCGCGATCGGCCTTTCGGTTTCGTGGGTGTGATGAGCCAACGGTTTGTGCGTTGCACAATAGAGATAGAGATTTGGAAATAAAACTGTACGATCGGTGGCTGCAATAACGCGCGAGCCAGCCGAGAGCCAAGCGAAATGTGGGCAAACGAAAGCATGACGAAGCTGGGTTTGCTGTTTTATCTTCATTATTAATTTTACGGACAGGTGATTTTTATTGGCCCCAGGCCGTGGTGCTGGCAGGCGTTTTGGGAGAAACCAAAAAAAAAAGCAGCATTAGAAGCCTGTGGTCTGTATAGGGTTTGCAATGTTCGAAAAATTGCTATCGAGCCCCGGGGGGGCGATCGCGGGATTCAATTACTTCGCAAAACGTTGCAATGTTACAGCCCCCCCCCCCATCGCGCCTTAAAGATGATGATCATGATGTTGTTGATGATGATGAGGGTCGTAATCGTGATGCCATTTGTGGGGCGATAATGAGCGTCCACCGCACCGGTAAATGGTCATCCGATAACACGCGCCAATAAAACCATTTCGCGCGATTACATAGCACTCGCGGTGTGTAATATGTTGCTACACGGCTCAACCAAATCAGCAGCCGGTATTTGATGATGAGCGAGAGAAAGAGCGAGAAAAAACATGTACACACACACACACATCACAAATGGCGTGGAAAAGAAATCAATGAACATCTTTAAACAAAAATTCGTTTCCATCATTCTCACTTTCGTTCGCTGGCCAACGCTTCGGCGGTCGTTGCCTGTTGCCAGTGGCCAGTTAATCGAACGCTAGAAAAATGTTAATCAACCCAACCGCGGGCAAGAGAGCGCGAAAGGAGCCTTTAACCGCCTTCATCCGCCGACCGTGGGCAACCGCTTTTTTTTTGTAGGTGAATAAAATCGAATCTTGCGCCAGGTCTTTGCCAAAATGAAAAACGAAAGAGCATGATCGAGGGGGGAGGGATCTGGCTGCATGAAAATAAGGGGAGGAAATGAAAGAAGAAAAAAACCGCACGCAAATAACAGGAATCACCGCTTTCACCTACGCTGCCGAATCGGTTTGAAATTGAATCCGACGATCGATACCGCGCGGTGAAAAAAAAAAAACGCGTGTCATACCGCTCGGTTCCGGCCGGTTGGTGGGTATGTAAACGAAGCGAATTATGATGCACTTTGGCAGTACACCAGGTGTTTCCCTCAAACGCCACGTTTCCTCGGGCGTTTTCCACACGTATGGAGCATACGCGATCGAAATTGAGTGAGGATCGAGCGCGATGCAGCTTTGAAATGGTCGGAAGCATTACGAAATGTGTTCGGTAAACGGACAGATAAATTAGATTGATTTTTTTTTCTGGTCGTTCCCCAAATTGATCTTCACGGGCGGAATCGCGAAACCAAGTGTCGGGAAATTGGATGAGACAAATGGAAAGGGGAAGCTACGTCGGAGTTGTATAATCATGGCTTTTTTGCGCGCGTGTGTGTTTGTGTGTATCAATATCCTTTTCTAGCTATTTTTTCATTTGTTTGAAATTAGGGGATGTCTTACACACGGAAATAAGACATTTTCTATTGGCATTAAGAAAGCAAAGAGGATCGTAAATTTTCCATTGCTAGTCGTAATTGTTATCCAGGATTTTGTTTAGTTTTTATCTTTGTCATAATTGAAGAGCCAGCCAGAGTAAACAGGATCGCCTCAGAAACTTAATCTGATCCTTTTATACACGAGAATTTGTTATGCAGATTTTCCCGAGTTTTACTTTGCCAACTTTTTTTTCGTTTTTGAGTGATACTCGGGCAGTCCTCCCTTGTTCTTATTTATGAATTCAATTCAATTTATGAATTATGCGATTCCGAAATTCCTAAATCACAAAAAAACCTGTAACAAAGATTCTAATCCATTTCGTTTTAAAGGGTTTAAGCGTGCTAAGCAAAAACCGTCTGTTGGCTCATGAGCTGCTGAGTAAAGAATGTCCGAATGTCGGTGCGTGATTATTTTCACAGCATCCAGAAAAAGACCGTGACTCGTCTTTGGTCGCACCATCAAGAACAACGAACGTGCCACTGAGCGCTTAAAACCTTCCAACCAAGAACCATCCCCACCAAGAAGGTGTTGCGGAAGCTTATTCTTTTTTTCTCGCCACCCCCATAGACGCGGCTATGTTTGGAGTGGAAGTCCGGATTCCGATGAATTATACGGCCAAAGCGTCACCGAAATCGTCATCGCCACCAGCCCCAAAGCTGCAGAGGCGTGATGCTGAAACGGCAATCCGTAAAAAAAAAACACCCCAGCACACACACACACGCAAACCGGGTGAATGAAAGCGAACCGAAACCTCGCTCGCAAACCAAAGAAAAAAAACATATATGCACACCCGTGAGATCGATCCGCCCATGCCTCAGAAATCTTACGCCGTCCAAAGAAACACTCGGTTCGGTTCGATCGCCACGGCCACTGCCACGACCAGCGGTGGATGGTTTCTGGATTTGGGTGAAGCAGCAAAAACCTCAGAAACCTTCCGTCACCAGGAGTTGAATGGTCAACACTACGCGCGCACCCATACGTCGGGTGGGTTGCCTTTTCATTCACCTTTCCGGTTGCGAGAGCCCGATCGCGAAGGTGGGCGACCGGATGGGAGGCGAAGGAGTCCCCGGGCAAGGTCCCTTGTCATGGTCGAGGGTGGAAATACACACCCTCCCACACGCCGGCTGAGGCAATTAAAAATGTATTATTATCCGCTGGGTGCTCGGGCAAAGAAACGCGCCATGTGAACGATCGAACCGATCGATCGACTTTTGCGATGGGGTGAGGTGTTTTGCTATTTTCCTTCACTCGAGGTCACCGTGCATGGTGGAATGCGATCGTCGAAGGTACGGAGGTTTATCGACGCACATCGACCGTGAGGTGAGTGGTTTGGAAGGAAACACGTGTTATTTGCCCGATGCACAGGGTGATCGCGATCCACCCTCTGTGGCGGTTTTATGCGCGCGAATGCTCGAAATAGCAGCACCCATTTGACGTGCTGGAGCAAAGCAAAAAAAAAAAAATACTACATGAAACTTCGGTGAGCCTTGGCCTACGCCTTTCCCAACATCGAAATGCGTGAGTGAGATCGTTTGGGTATTTTATTGACACTCTGCCCTCGTGACGCGTGCCGCAACATATGCGGATCTCGAACCGAATAGGTGTACGATCGAGCGATAGGTTCTCGATCAAATATTTGTCACACATTCGATGCCCCCGGGGTGGCATATGGAGGTGGACGAATTTTTAAACGATTTCATATTTCCTTTTCCGATTGCGATCCACCCCCGGAAAGTGGCCGGTGGGTTGTGTTTTATTTCACGGCTTAACGGTGCTCTAAAAGCACAGCTTGTGACGACGACGATCCTCGGTATAATGTATTCCTGTCTTGAATTTTGTTTTCTTTTTGTTTTTTCGAATGCTCGCTTTGGGTGGGCAACGATGTGTGCAATTGGGCGCGTTGTTTTTTTTCCCTCTTCCGAGGTAGCTAGCTCAAATTTAAAAACTTTTTAATTCCACTCCGTTTTGCTTCCGGGTGAGTATTTTGCTTCCATTGCACCAATAGTTGAACCACGAACTAGCGTAATGAGCTGGGCACGAAAATCTGTCCAAAGAGTGTGAGTTTAAAGGAAATAAATAATGGAAATACGCTGCGTTAGCGATCTTCGAGCGCACCATTCGTTATCATTCGCAGACGATGCTTGAGCTCGTCCGAACCCGCTTGAACTCGTAGCTCATTGTCAGCTTGACGGTGCATGTTGGATTTCCGAGCAGGTTATCTTTAATCACGGGTAAAATGGTGCATAATATTCAGTTCCTTGCTTTACCAAATTGCGCTATAATAAGCTGTATGTCTCAATAGCACGCGCAGACCGAGCGTGTGCCCTTGTTACCCCATCCGGCATCATTTATCTCTCAAAAAAAATAAAACAAGACAAGCAAACAAACCCCCCCCTCCCAAACGCAAGTTTTCCACCAAACCAAACGAGCGCAAAATGGTTCAGCAATGAGCCAGAAATTGCACTGCGTCTGGGTAAATCCACCTCATTGGCCGCCCGGGTGAACTCCGGTGGCCCAACCGTTTCTCGAAAGGCTTTCCCGAGCCCTCGTCACTTGAGCGGGTTCGTCGCTTGCTGCCGCCTTTAAGTCTTTCGTCGATGTCGTCTCAGACCGGTCCCGGGAGGGCTCGCAAGTCAACGAGATGAACGAACGAACCGATTTCCAAATGTCTGCCATCATCATCCGCCGAAAAAGGGGCACTTTTTTTCCCCTAAAAAGTTTTCACAACAAACCCCGAACCGTGTGCCATTGTCGGCGCTATTGTGCGATGATTGTATGGTTCGCTCGCGCTCTCGCCAGTCTGGAGCCCCCTCTGGCTGCTCTATCTCTCTCTCTCTTTCTCTCTCATTCGCTCTACGCCCATCTCGTTCACCTGCGAGCATTAGCATTTTTCTCACCTGTGCGCGGAGGCTTTTGTCTACGGTAACCTAAAAATAAAAGCTAAACAGCGGGAAAACTGGCCGAGGAAAAGCCTACCCACCAGTGCTGGAGCGAGAGAACCGCGCACCCGTGGAGGATCGCGGATCGACGATCACGGTGCTCTCGCTCGGACGCTCTTTTGACTTTCCGCATTCACCACACAGGCGCACACATTGTTCCCAGCACCGCAAAACGACACGCGCACGTACTCAACACTCAGCCGGGCTCACAATACACTCGTAACGCTGAATGCATGATCGCTTGCTAAGAATGGTAATGTGTGAGTTTTTTTTCCCTTTCTAGTGTTTTTTTCCATTGCTCTTACACCTTTCTGCTTTCTGCGCCGTCACGTAAATTAGGCCCTTTTTCAATAATGTCCAAGCAAAAATTGAAAATTTAACCCCTGCTGATCAACTACGTGCACTTCTTGGCTCAGGAGGGCAGGCTACTAGACACGATCAGCGATCGCAAGGAGGTTTGTTTGATGATCTGTCTAACCGGTGTGATATCAGGTGCAATGTAATGTAAACGACCGCTTCAACGATACAACCACTACGGCATAAGGGGTTGATCCCTGCATCACTGGCATGCGGAATGCGTTTCCGATCGTACACGTTTCGCAAAAACCGTTTATAGGAGCATACGTTAAACGATCGTAAAAGAAAATGCACGGGCATGGACATAAATTGCAATATTCGAGCTGTGTGAGCTGTAAAACTGAAGCACTGGAATTTCATTCTCGCAAAACGAACGAGTATCTTTTGGCGTGGCGATCTGCGATGATGTAACACGACCGAGATGTCCATCGATCAGTGCGACGGGATGATTTCACGGTTTTCCAATCCACGGAGCGGGTTTTAATCTCCCGTTTTTTTTTTCCTTCTAACTGCCATCACCATTCACTGCGCACCGTTAGTGTTTCGGGTCGATCTGGGACATCATTCGCCGAATGGCGATGCTGATGACGATGATGACGATGTCGATGAAGAACTAGACCGAAAACAAAACGACGAACTTGAACCGGCGATGCTAGCCACCAACGACGAAGCTTGATTGCTCATCACGGGGCACTGACTCGTCGTGGTTGTGCCTCTTCGATCGACGATAATCGTCCTCCGCGGTTTCCATTTGTTGCTGACACTTCGCCTCGGAGTGTCTAATTAGCCCTCCTGCTGCTGTTCCGGTCCTATGATCTGTGGCACTCCTTGCCTTTCGGTTCCGCTTTGGGGTTTATTTGTTGCACTGCACCACGAGCACGGTTGAAATGGCACGGTGTGCCAACTTCCGCACGGTACGGGACACCACACACAAAGCACACAAATTTTTGCACAAATTTTAAAAACAAAACACACACTCTCTAGCCGGAATTCGCGCAGTTCCCCAAAATCCACGTTCTCCTTTCGCTCACCCCTTTTTTCGGTTCTCTCTTTCACACCGTTGCAAAACGTACGATCAAAAACTCTTCCCGGTTGCTTCCATCTGACGCGATCGCTGCTTCGAAACTGATCTACAGCAGAACAACTGAGCCACAACTATAAACAGTCCAACAGCACGGGAGTGCTGTTGCTTTCGCGGTGTTGGTGCCGCGTTTCATCTCGCGAGTTAAGCACCACGAAAGCTCGCTACGGTGTGTGTCCCGCTGAAGAGAGAATCGCGGAAGCGTTCGGATGGATGGGAAAGAGCGGGCGTCTCTCATGATCGATGCGATCATCACCGCCGTATGAAAGCTGTGGAATGTTGTATTATGCTGACGGTATGCATCTTGCGCATGGCCAGTGCAAAAGTTTGCTAAAGACCACGCAAACGTGTCGAGGGAGGCGCAAGCTGGGGGAAGTTTTAGGTACAAAAGGGCTGCTTGAAGTCATACGTTTGAGTGGAAAGCTACACAAGCTAGAAAAAATGTGAACTATTTAATAGGATCTATTTTCGATACTCTTGCAGACGTGCCATTTAAACGATTTTTCGAATGTCTTACCATGTTCTGCAGAAGTTTGGAATGTATGATTTCAGAATATTGTTGTTTTTATTTCAGAGTGACCTGATTCAACATTGTTTCCAGTTTACGAATTAAATTTTCTTGTTTACAGCAAAATATTATGGGGCTTAAAGGCAGTATTTTTGGAGAAAATAACTTAAATAAACAAATTTGCGAACAAATAATGATTGGAATTCTATATTCAATTTGTATATTTTTGTATTGTAAGGTTCAGTTGATATATGCCTTATTTTTGCCAATATTTTTCAATATTGGATCATATTGAGGTTTTTCATAGTTGATCAATTTCCAATTGTTAAACATAATTTTTTGTTTTTTTTTTAAATCATCGCATGTATGCTTGCTTCATGTATGTATGCTTCAATTGATGATCACAACATTTTTTACGAGAAGGAAAGAATTATTATCGATCACTGTATGATAGCGATGTGGAAAATGCTATGCGGAATTGCATACATTTAGGCGAAAGATGGATATTCTTAAAAACATACCTTTAGGCCGATGTACCGATTTATAGGTTATAAAATTATACCAGTTTTCGTAAACCTAGGATTTGAGAAATATTCAATGCAATGCAGCTTCAATTTCGTCACGATACGATAACAACACTTGAAGTTATTTAATACCATCAGCATGTATGCAGGAACTATTCCTATACTTTTTATGTTATCGCTAAAACACCAGTGGACCGAATTGTGAATCTGGGCGACTGGTAATTGAGGTGTTGTTGGACTGTTCAGTCAAATTGAATTATTCGCAGTAATACACCGGTACTCTATCGAATGCTAAACCACGGATCAAAATGATTACATAAAACGTGCACTATACAGAACATAAATTATAGCATTGCAGACCTTGAGATGTGTTTCATGGCAGAGTATGAAACTTGCTAGTGTTTTATAGAATCCCAATATGTTACATACATTTTCAAACAATTTACGTTTTACAAATGTTGGGTAATCATCCACTAATCCAAAAGTTGTTGTTAGATGAATGCAATATTGTTTCCTTGCTGATAATATCTTAAATTCCTATCACATTCTTGTTACACGGGAGATAATTGGGATTAGGTATGAGCGAATATTTCCTGTAGATCATCAATTAGATGATATCGTGGGTTTATCAAATGAAGCGTGGAGCATGTTTAGCTGTACTAAACCATGATGCACGTAATGTGAAAATAACACGCAAAGACTCATTAGTTGATGGTGAATGAATAATATTTTTATTATCATTTGACAGATAATTACAGGTAAAAAGTATTTGCGTCTAATCGATTGATAAATATACAACCACTTTCGTTGCTCTAATAGAAAACACTACGCGTATCTTACTGCGAGCAGCCTTAGTTTTGGAAAGTCGACCGAGCATTGAAGAAACACTAATCAAAAACTCAGCCCCAACCATGGTGGCGGCTGCATGGTAGAATGTCTTTCCTACGTTGGCCTTTAGTCTTCTCGGTCGGTCCTGGACTGAACTAGATGCTAATCTGGATTATGCTAAAGTAACTGCCTACATGCTATCGCAAAGCTTAACGAATAAACGTAATAAATTACTTCTCACTACTGCGCTGCGTGGTCGATGCCGTGCTAGTGGACATAATATTGCGGGGCAAATTGCGCTACATTTGGCATCCCGAATGGATTTTCCCCGAAGGAGTAGTAAGAGTGCATTCGATGCTCACTTCTCTTGCCACAATTTGGCAAGGACCCTGATGTTCACCGTTGGGAGAAGAACGTAACCCCGAGCAATTTCAATGGTCGCGAGATGGGTGGAGGGATTTGTTGTCACACTCTCGTTTAGTTTCCATTTCCGTGGTTGTGGTTTGGACTCAGTTCGTAGCGTGTCTGCGGCAGGCCACCAGCCAAGGCGCGCTTGTTTGAAATACTGAACAAGTCGGTGCAGAAGTTGGACACGACGATCGCTACCGTTGCACCGAGGACGCCTCCGGACAACACATCCGACCAGTGATGCTTGTAGTCGGAAATACGGCTCAGGCAGGTGTACCAGGCGAGCAGGATCAGCAGAAACTGAAAGAAGTGTTTCAGCAGCTTCGAACCACGCCAGTTCATGCGGGCTTGTAGATATATCTGCAACGAGAGCGCAAACGCGGGAATAATGAACGGATCCAACGCAGCACGCAGCAGCATACTTACGGCGCAGAAAATAAGCGTGTACATCGAAAAACTGGAATGGCCACTCGGGAATGACAGGCGCATTTCCTTTAACATACGGGCAGTGGATTTCTCGCTGGTACACATGAAGTCCGTTATGTATCTTCCTTGATTGATAGCATCGGCGCAAGTGGTCCCGTCGGGCATCCTGGGACGGCAAACCTGCGAAATCGCAACCATAAAAAAACCCATGAAATGGTAATAAGAGTACGTACATGTATAGTTCGCGTTCGCTTTCACACAACATCTTTATCAGCTAATCACCGTGTTTCACAAACTCGACGATCATAATGTTTAGGGCCCTGGCGCTCATTAGAAGGGGAAGGCGTAATGAAGGAAAAAAAACGACATTAACCAGCCACATCCAGCACTAATAAGCAACCCCTGGGAAGCTTTCTCTGCAAATTATCTCGTTATCGAATCTGCTAAACGATGACGCAAAAGACACATCAAGCGATAGCGAAGACAGTGTTTGTTTTCACATGCATAATGTCGCGTAAAAGCTCGTCATTCAGTAGCTGGATCATTCTCAAAAATTGATCAATTTCAAAAGGATCAAAACGGTGAAAAGAAAAGTAAATTCATTTTAGCAAATAATATCGTTTCAAACAATTGTATATCGTATGAAGTGAACGTAAACTGAAAATTAAATTGTTCAGCGGACAAAATGTAACTTGGAAACGTAATCCTTGCGTTGATCTTATACCAGTTTTCAACATTCAGTTTGTTTTTCTTCGGAAATGTTTGTGATATTTAATACCAACATATTTTCAACAGAAAATTGAATGCTTATTTCATAAGAAGGGAGAAACCAACACTTCTTCCTACTTTTTAGAAACATCGACAAACGGGGGCTCGGTGGCAGTGATTCAACAACAATTGTGTGTAACCTTTTTACGCGATCATTTTTTTTTCCACGACTCTAAACAAGCTCACCAAACAGTACGGCGCCGCACACCAGAACAAGCAGGGCATCGTGAACGCATGTCGTCCGCTAAGTGGCCCTGAAGTGTAGATGCCACTCATTCATTAGCGCCATTCGATTCGTAGTGGCACCACGCGCGCCTTCAAGCACGAACAATTGATAGGAAAGAAACCGTGACTCAAACGATCCCACCGGGTTGATTTGAACCGGCATTCTTTAAGAAACGAACGGAAGCGATGGGACCCCCAGGCACTGTGGCAAAGCCACTGCCCACCACCATCGAAGTGCACTTCTTGTGAACGTTCGATCGGCGTCGTTAGTAACAATTGAATTGTGCATTGTTCGAGTGGGTGCAGCGTCGATACATCCACGCACGGTACCGGCAGGCTCGTTCAAATTGATAAGACCCATCGGGTCGGGTCTCTGGCACCGTGTGCGGCATTTTTTCCGCACACCGGAAAAGGGAGATTGTGTTGACGCGAAGGAAGTTTGCGATGCACTTCCTATTGCGATCAATCGAAGACGCGACGTTTGTTTTTTCCGCTCTTTTGAAGCTGCTAATGGGACGCAACATCACCATTATTGACCGAAACTGCCTGCACTCGATCGTTCGTTTTGGTACACAATGTTCGTAATGCATTTTGTCCTCACAACGCCACCCCCAAACAGCCCTTTGGGACGACGATCGATTCAATCCGATAACTTACGTCGAAGAAGTGTGGCCGCAAGCGTCCGATCGTGTACTTCCCAACGTCCGTCAGCAGCTGGCTAACGGCAGCTCCGAAACCAAACATCCCGATCGATTTGTACGCCTGCACGACCCAATATGGAATGTCCCTGTTCCACACCTTTAGCGGGGGTGTTTCCGATGACTTCTTCACGCGCGCCCGGCAAAGCTCCGTGATGACAAACTGTAAAGGAAAGAAAATTCAAAATGAAAGTCGCGCTTGAAGAGTGGCATACGGCATCAAACGAAACGGGAGTGCATTAGGGCGAGAGTGTGATCGTTAAACCCTCTGTTGGGGAACCTCTGGGGACTGTAAAAGCGAGAGTTCCACAGAAGGGAACCGCGTGCTGAAATGGAAGGAATTGAGGTCAATCAACTGCAATCGCATGGTACGGCTCGACTTCACGGGACTTGACGTGGACGTTTTTTTTTACGGTGATCTAAATTTTGCTCCGTCAGCAGCGAGCTGTCAGATGACGAGAGTACCTAAGTCTGGATGTCCAATCGAGCAGGGGGAGACCGAATGAAAAGCGTGATCGTTGACTAACTGTGGCTGTTCCGTAAATTAGATTAATGCTTCTATGCACCCTTTCCCATCCCGGAACCAGCGGAGTCGTCCACCAAACGGACACAGATCCGATTACTAACAGGACGAGAACCACGATTCGGTCGTGCATCATTTACAACCCAATCCTTAGCGAAGGCACGAATGACACACACCACTAGAGAAGCGCACCGTTGGAGCAAAATTAAGCGTGGCAAAAGGCGTACCGTACTGCATTATGATTTGCATTTTTTTTAACGCCTCAAGCAAGCCCGTTTGCCCTGCGAAACGTCAGACCTGGTCGTAGCGGTTATCTATGAATTACAATCCGTAAGCCGTTGCGCGCGCACGCTTCATGGGCAAATTTTGTGCGGGTCATAAATTTGTCGCAGCCAGGACAGGGGCCCACAAATTGCTGCACACGCGCTCTTTTTGCTCGCTGCGAACGATCTACACCGGCGATACGTGAATCTCGAGCACGCCGTCGGTTGGTTGTGCTTTATGATGACTAGAGTGAAGAAAACGGGGCAAGATCGAGGATCACGGATGCCTTGAGGAAGACGGGAACTTTGTGCTTTTGCCCTGCAAGAAGAAGGACCTGGGTTCCTGGGGCGTTACGTTGCGGAAATGCACACGAAAGAGATCATTTAAATCAATGATAAATGGCGAGCGACGAGAAAGATTATCGATTTGCGGCACACACGACGTTCGGATGGATATGGTGTGTGGAAAATATTTCATACCCGTGACCTGGAGCCACGTTTTTCATACTTATGTCACAACACCACAAAGGCGACGCCTGCGTTTCCGTGGAACGTGGAGTCTTTTTTGTAAATCAACTATTATCGATGTAAGGAAGATTAACTCAGCTTCGCTTTTTTATTGCTGCCATGGCGTAAATCCCACGATATTTACCAGCGTCCACGAGACAGACTTTAAACGTGGTACATAAATCGATGCGCCTTCTTTTTTTTTCTTGATAAGTATGTTTCATTTGGTCTCACAAATTTACAGTACAACACTAAGCTTTATTCATTACCGCGTGAATCCACGCCATTTACTCCCGTTTTGTAGTAAAAGACTTTTTCCGGAAGCTCTATTTTTCTGCAATAAGGTACACCTTTACGCGTAACCTTTACAAACAATATCTCGTCCAACGGATAAAACCATTAAACGTTTCGTTTTATATCCGGTCCCAGGGAGCAAACATACGCTTGGTGCGGATGCCGTGGGCGCTTCCTTCACGTGGATCAAATTTCTACCACCGTGCGATGAAAGAAAACTGTTTCTATTTTTATGGCACAAATAGCTATGGAATACTAATTGACTGTTAGTCTGCGTGCGCGCGTGTGTGTGTATGAAAACACACCCGTTGTAACTCTGTTAACATGTTGTTTCGAACCTTTTGCCCAAACTCAACGTTACGGGGTTCAATCCAAAAAGCCCTGATGGAGTTGCCCCGTGAAACGAACAGGCCCGAGACGAGTTTTATCGGTCAGAACCCACCGCAAGTGGGTTGAACAGGAATGGGAAGCAAATGTGTGGAATACAACCTATTTGAGCTAGCAAACCCAGCCCACAAGCGAATGTTAATGGTACGTGTGCTATAAACTAACCCTGAGAGACGAGAGAGCGTTGTGTGAGGAAAAACCACACCGAAACCATCTAACTTATCGGGAACCAGTTTTCTCTCCTCATCAATATTGTGAAAGCGAACGAAGGATGGGGGACGAAAAAAAAAGGAGAAACTCCTTTACACAGACTCCTGGCACCCTTGCCTATCCTAGCAAGACGGATTCGAGCGGTATCGTCACGAAAATCAAAGCACTGAAACCGCTTCAATGCGCTCGAGCTAAGGTACTTGCGTCTTCTGAGACGACGACGACGACGACGACGATATATGGGCGTATCAGAATGCTGAAACAAAGGACGCGGAACCAGCACGACCTTCTCTCGGTTCTCTTCTTGAGATGGTCCTCCAAACCGTCGACGGGATGCAACGACGACGATGCTGGCACGTACGTTCGCCTGAACCTTAAACGCATCACTGAAAAGACAGCCCACCGTGGCCCTGGCCCGCCGGAGAAGGCGTAAAAATCATTTCGCAGAACTGCGACCATGACGAATTTCTAAATTCATGCGATTATACTTTGCATTAGCGTGACCGTGGCCGCGATGGATGGAACGACGATCAAAACGTCAACAAGGATGTTGTCATGCCTTTTCGGGTGTTTGACTCTCTGATAGTTTTATGAAAGGAGATTTCACTTCATGCAGCAATAAAGCATTATCTCCCAACAGGATGCTTTCAAAACCATTCTCTACGAAGGATTTGATAAGTAAATGAGCGCCACGGTGGAATAAAACCGACGTGTCTTGTGGTAGGTTATTTGCATAACAGCAGAAAGCGTAAACATTTACGTAAAAATAACCAAAAAAAAATCCCCCGCGAAAGTAAACTGTGCTAGTTTCAGTCTCACAAACAAGCGCGTGCACTTGTTGCACCATGCACTCGGTGGTGCACTCTTTCCCGGCGACGAAATTCTTATCCAATTTCCCGCCATGTCCGGAAGTTGATCGAGGGCAAACACCCAATCCATCCCTTCCATGGTTTCCATGGCGTGGCGTGGCTCCCCAATTTTTGTTTCCTTCTCTCGAATAATTAGAATCTCGCCTCGAAACGCTTCTCGGTGCATCAAAGAGGAGCACGATACGAAACCAACCGTACAAACAAACAACCTGCCACACTGTATCCGTCCGCGTACGGCTTTCGGGTGGCGGTTTTTCGTTGGAATTGTTTGGAGTTCCATCTCATCCATTTCCACGGCGCTTCTTAAGGTTCCTTCCGATACATCCCTCGCTCGTTCTTGGCATAGCGCGATGAAGCGATGTAGAGGAGTGCATCGTTTAACAAATTTCTCCCATGTTGTTGCGTTCAGTGGTTTCCCCCCTTCGTTTGCTTAGAACACGTTTGTTTAATTTTTTTATCCTCTCTCTCTCTGCATTCTATCCTTCCACCAGCATGCTTCGGCCGGTCCAATGTGGTGCGTTACACACTTTGGTTTGGGTCACTTTAGACCCGCGGGTTTCCAGTGAAGACAGGCCGCTATATGGCGGGAAGATGGGACGTTCAACCACGGAAACTTATTACATTAACACACCGAGCGAGCGAGAACAAATAAATATCGATTCCCGGACCCGGGGCTACATTTGGGACTACGTGCTCTTTAACGATCGGGTCAAGTAATTAACGATGCCGTTGTTGATGGGTTATAAATTATGAGTGGTGAACATCGGTGAAATTGGAGAAAAACGCGGGCGATGACATGTCGGCTCGAAACGGGGGAAAAGCACAATTAATAGAAATATATTATTAGGGTGGAAAACTTACCACAACTACCGGCAGTGCGATGCCGATGATGTATAGCATCCAATTCTGGAAAAAAATGAACCAAACATTGAACATTTATCTTTGCGCTAATAATATCAATAAACCGAATGGTAGCTAACATGCGATTATCCAAAGGAAGGTATCTTACCGTAACAGTTGAGTCATGGAATGGATGCATTAGTGATTCATCGTCGCAGAAGAACCCTCGCTTGAACGGATCGCCGGCCAGGAAAAAGATTAGAATGGGAAATCCAACTGAAATGCAGCGGGAGCAGCAAACGAACGAAGGGAAAAAAGAAATTGTAATCATAATGCTGTTCGTTGGAGTGTCATTGAAAAAAAAGAGCGATAAGGACAGTATCAACCTAAGCCATCTCTATTTTTATAATGACCTCGGTCGCTGCAGACAACAATGACATGATTCATACGGTTTGTAATATTTGAAATTTAAGTCCAGGATTCTTGTATCTTAAAGCTAACTTAGCTTCAGAGGCGATAAGATATCTTTCCGCGAATTTCCATCAATCCAATTTGAGCTTTAGAGATCACAAATCTAATCAAGTGTTATAAAATCATGAGTAAATTATTTGCAATAATGAAATAAAGAAAATTTTATCCGTTTAAACGAATACCACCCCAGAGGACTTTGGTACGCTATATTTCATCATGACAATGCTTTAATCAAAAGTAAATAAATTGTAATTATAATAATATGCTAGGTATATTACTTTCTGCTATAAGGTCAGCAGTTTTAATGAATTACGTAAAGTCTGGACATGCCTGAAGGCAAACGTTATCGAAAAGCAATCGATCCAGGCACCATATATTCCTTAACCACCACCGATGGCGCAGTATGAAACATTTGATTACACTCCACCGAAGGTAATCGATCGATCGATCGATCGATCGAAGCCCGAACTACTATGCATCGCTGGCCACACAAGCGGGTTTTACTGGGTCCTGCCATGGGAAGGTGAAAGCCAGCAGGGGGGTTGTTCCAGGGATGAAAATTGGATGGTGGCATAAAAACGTGACAATCTTCGCTTATGCCTTGCAGCAATTTCGTGCGCCCAGGCACGGGTAGCAGCAATTGCGCCAACGAGCTGCTTTATAAAAAGGCCTTATTTGTATTTCCCCTATGCGTGCACTGGAGCGAAGGAAAGCCAAATATTTGCATAATATTTGCATAAATAACCTTCCCGAAGAACACCCGTTACCGTGCGGTGCCTCTAGGCTTTCGTGTATGCAAAGCTATGCCATGCTATGGATGCAATGGCATTCCGGATAAGATTTTCCCGCTGCGCTGGGGGTTGACTGCGGGTCAATTGAATTCGGCTCCAATAATTTGCTAATGGGCAAGAGGAGAAGGCGGAGAATCATACGATCGAAAGCTGCTGCAAGTAAGATGAGACGGTATAAGAAATGGAACCGGATACTGATGTTGGATTTTGCATGTTATGACCCGCTTGTTAACGGCGATGTAATACTGCCTCGATTGTTGTCAAAGGTAGGCGACGAACCGTGGAAAGGATAAATAAATGTAAGCTGTTGTACGGTTGAGCGCGGGTTAGTTTGGACCCGTGTTGCAATTTATATGTAAACGAGGCTTCACACCGCCAGTCAACTAGGTGTCCTCCTTCCGATTAAGCGGAGCGATACGATGCAATCAAGCCAGCCAGCAATACGCGATAGCATAATTTACAATAAATTACAATCAATCGCCATGTACCACCGGCGAATGTGGACTAATTTTGCATGCGTTCCTTGCATTCGGAGGGTCTTTACTAGCAGAAGACAATGTTAACGCATTCGCGCCTAGGGAATCAAAATTCGCTGCAGGGAATTTCGACCTTTCGGTTTAATCGAAAATAGAAATCTACTCTACTCTCACTATCTTTTAGATTTACTTCAGCTTGTCTAGTATCATTTGTTGTAAAACACTAACAATTTCAAGTATGATTTATCTGAAACATAACATGAATTTATGAGGAAAGCAATTGATATTAACCATTTACTTGGCAATAATATGTTCTTGTTGAAGGTGTTTCGATGATGTGACTCTGTAGATTTTTAAGGGATATATTGATAAGCGTAAGGAATGCCGTACTATCAACTCAAAACAAACAAACGTGAGTGCCTGGCACAGATGTTGATAAAATGTGTCATGAAATGCGTCACCTACTTAATCGTCTGCGTCATATGTTTGACAATCGCAATCTGCCATCGTCCTCATGGGACGCTGGGAATTGGGGACTCAACCACGATACAGACTTACTGGAGCTATAAATAATGCCTAAATTAATACCAATCTTAGTGTACAATATGAGCAACATGTTTCCGCCGAATGGAAGCAATTTGACAACCAGCTGATTTGTTCCGGGTGGCATTAAAACGACCACTTTTTGGGACAAAATACGACCAAAGAAACAAGTGGGGAAAACACTGCACATTGATCGAGTGACAAGAATCTCCGCGATCGAAGGGCACTTGAGCGATCTGCCAACAAGTGCCCTTACGGAAGCGACTTTTGCTGCCGATGGGGAAATATTTGGGGCTGAAACCACTCTGTGGTGTCTGTGTGGCGCACGATTTCCTCACCCTACCGAGAAGTGGACGAGAGAAACTCGAGTTGGGAAGCGAGAAGTGCATTTCCAGAGTGCAATTGAACCGACGGAAATGATCCATTTGATTGCGCGCTGCACATTAACGCTCAGCCATGGGAGTGCGTACGTTTTCACGGGTGGTGAAAGTGAATCGCGTGCTATCGCAATGTGTGCGAGACCAATCCATCGCGGCCATGTCCCTACATGTGGTCTAGTTATTTGTACTTCGAGCCCTTCGAGACCCCCACCCCGGTTGGGGCCGTTCCGTTTGGGTAACCATGTGTTGATGTCCGTCGGTTGTGCGATGATTGATTGATACTTTCCTATGGCAATGGCAGTAAACTATAGGAAGAAAAAAAAACACACCGAAACGGGAACGAAAAAGCGCGTCAAAGCCGTGTGTGGCGACCCGTTGTTGGTCGGTCAAACCACACACGCCTGGTCTCGTAGAATTAAGCTGTTCGCGATTTTAAAAATAAAAATAAAAACCACCCGTTCCGGTTGGGCTTCGTGTGGGGGGGGGGGGGGTTGATTATTTTTTCAGCTGGTCGATGGGAAGCAAACTAAGAGCAATTGGGTCCAAGAAAGGAGCAGATGCTTATGCGATCGGCGTCTTACGACCATGTGGGGTAGAAGCAGCAACAGCAACAGCCTCCACCGGCAATGCCAGACTTGGGCGAACTTGAGGATATTAGGTTTCGGGTAGAAGTGCGTCCCCTGGCGTTATATTTCAATTATTCGCTAAGGCCATTAAACGTGACGCGTTACATTTGTATCAAGCAACGTGACAGCGCCGGCGAATATATCATCCACTATATTGTTTCACGTCTTCGTTAGGCGAAAACCACATTAATATTGATTGTTGGCTGAGGGATAATAAATAAAAATATGGAGAGTTTTAACGCTAATCTAGAGCTTTAACCGGATATGTGCCATGCAAGCAACAGGTACAGGTTTGGCAATTATAAACTTATCACTGAACATCTCTGCTACACTGTAGCAACAATAGCGGGATTCCCCGCAAATCTTCAATTGGAATCTTCGCTTATCAAATGATAACAGATCGAATGGTTTTTTATTTCCGGAGTAAAAAATGCCTTTGTACTCATAAACACATTAGCGCGTATAAACAATGCACTGCGAGTTGAGTGTTTGTGTAAGTTGAATAAATATTCGTTCTGTATGTTCAATTTAGTTCATGTTGGTACAACAACATTTTCCCTCAGAATGAATCACCATGACGAGCCACGATAAGCCCTAGACTACGGTCAAGGTAGGTTGACTAAAAATAGTTCATGTTCTCAAAACCGATTCCCAGCATGAGTCAAAAAAATAATGGCTAAAGAAGCATGGTGTGTCTAGCATAGTTTTTTTTTCTATTTTTAAATTATGCTACATTGGTTAATGAGTCCACCCCGATAAATAGTAGACAACATTACTCCACCTGGGGATCACCAAAAAAAGGAAATTGTGATGGATTTACATGCAAAATGTACACGTTTTCTCAAAATTCCTCACGCACGTTTTGATGACACAATCGTCCGCCACAAAACCAAAATATCGTAACGCCAACCTTCTGAACTCAGTTGATTTCCATTTTTTTTCATCGCAACGTGATGCGGTACAAATTGTCGTTTGCCTTCAGCGTGCCGTGCCGCCGGTAGACAATGATGCCAGCCCCGAAGGTAGAGATTGATGTCATTCAAAATGCAAAAATAAGCAACACGACTCCCGCGTGCTACTACCACCGGATGCCGCCTGCTACGGTCAGTGAGAAGGTTGCACATTCCATATCGGGTAAAAGGAGGCCATGAGGTTGATTTTTAAATATCCGCATTCACGCGGTTCGACACTGAACATCAAGATAACATTTTTGGTGCAGGGCTCCCAGTCGAGATTAAGTCACGTTTTCATATCGATTGACGTTCACTTATAAAACGATACAGATGACACAAGTGTTTAGATGATAAAAAAACACCTATTAAGCTAACAAACAAACCGCAAACTCACCACAGCACAGGATAAGGAAATCGAGCCCCACTTTTAGCAGCACTTTTTTCGTGTCATCCATGGCGCTGAGCTCGATGGTACCACGATCGACTACTATGATGGGTTGCTGCTCGCTCGGGAAGCTGCAGGTGTAGCTGTCGTTACTGCCTGAAATGTTACCGCTAAAAGCACCCTCGGAATAGGCCACTACTGCGGCTTGATGTGGCCGTTCGCGATGCTGCCGTGGAAAGATTCGTTCGTCGTGTTTCAACGGCGTTTCTTCTTCACTGATAGTGGCACCAACCGTAACGTGGTACATTTATTGCTTGAAAACGTAAGTATCAGAGACGATAACACAACGTCACGTCGCTGGGGGGAACACGTACGCACACTGTTACTCACAGTAGGCTGCGCGCTCTACAGATGGTAACGGTAAATCGCGAGTTCACTTCTACACCTAGCATGAACTGCAACCACCACTAATCAACTGTCTTCCGTTGTTTACCTATTGATTGACATAAACAATCGCTTTTCGCACCACCTGCGCTGTGCATCGACGCGTTGCAGCTTCACGGTTGCCGTGGGAAAATACCTTCAGAACACCTTTGACACCCGTAAATGCTCGCCACACAACGGTACACAGGTAAAATCGGGCGTAGAAACGAGCCAAAACCGGTGGATGGGCGTGTGCTAGATTTTTGCAATGTTTCCTTCGCCTTCCAGCGTCCTTTCACTGCACCCTTCTTCGATCGGGTACTCCTGCGCACGGTGTATGCTGTGCGCGAGATGTCCTTGAACTCGTTACCTTTACCTTCGTGTGCGAGGATCGATTCGAGGTCAGAACCCGTTTTTCGTTTCGTTTTCGAATACGCGCTCTTGCGGACGGGCAAGGTCAACGACGTTTCGTTGGAATGTAGCGCCACAATTCACCGACACGGACGTTTGGGTTTATTGTTTTGTTCGCACAGCCAAAACCACCGTTAATCACTAGCGGCCTTCGTATACGGCGGGGTGCATACGAATAACACAACCGGTTGTTTCGGTTCAATCACCGCTCGATCCTTTTGATCCTCTGCGGCCTAGCTGGGATTACACACGTTATCACTAACTTCGCGCGGACACTGATTTAATGGAAATCGTTTCACACCCGCGGATGCATTATCGCACGCGCAGACAGACGAACCACGGACACAATTCTCTCCCGGACGCAGCTGTTTTCGTTTTCTGAGATGTAAAACCGCGAGCCGAGTGTAAGAGCTGGTTTGTGCTACATTTCTGCAGCACAACACTATGCTTCACAATGTGGACATCTTCGGACATATAGACTACCGAAAATTAAAAAAAGCTAAGATTAAAATTTAATCATTTTTCTATTACGCGTTTCTATTTTCTGCCATTTTCTTAGTGTTTTATAAGTTTTGATTTTTTTCACTCGAATTAGCCATAATGATGCACCTATTTTACTTTTTGACAATCTTTTTCCATTAATTTTTTTTATAAAGTGATCTTTATTCCAAAGATTGCTATCCTATTGCATTGTATGAGCAATACTATTTTTAAATTAATGCTTTAATTTACATCTTATATATTTTACGTGTTTTTGTTCTTTTGTTTATACGCTGTGACTATAAAGTCTCATATGTTTTGACATTTTACTTCAAGGGCTGTTAAAACCCTAACATCTGAGACTGACAGATCATGTTTTGAATTAGTTCATATCTGTTAAAACTTGATAAGATTTCTTACAATTAACTCTTTTAAAAATAAGCTCTTTTTTAGAAAAAATAATAGGTGCATTTAAAATTATGCTAAAATCGTTAAAAAAGATACGTTTGGATTCGATACAGCCCTGCATTGAAAATGAAAAATTTAAATGAATCAAAGAGTGATATGAATTGGACAAAAATTTATACGGTGAGGGCATTTGGTTAGTTCTCAATCTTCAAGATAAGAAAAATCATTTGATATCAGAACATAAGTTCTCTATCTCGTTTTTTAGATGCAAATATAATTTGGTAATTTTTTAAGTGTTATAAATTAAGTGTTTAAGCAATTCAACTGGCGTAGTTCTTGTAACTTTGATTTAACGTAAAAATTTTCTCATTGTAACAGCATCCGCATTTAATCCAGTAAAGTATGATGATTTATAATATATTTGAAACATGAGCAAAACATACATTATCTTTATTTAAATATTCATTATATAATTAATGTTTGAGTTATGATGTACATGGTCTCTCGAATGATACTCGCTCTCGCTTTCATTTTTCTTTTAGTATAGTAAGTATGATTAAAAGCATGATTTGCTCGTTACGATGTTTTATTTATCATTTTGGTACAGGATTTGACAACATTAATGAACATAACGATCATCATAATTTGTGCTTGGATGTGTCGTGAGTTAACATTATTTAAAGTTAAATTTTGAGGTTAACAAACTGTAGAAATTGCATCAAACATTGCAACTGATTGGATAAAGTTGGTCATGCAAGTGCTGTATGGTTTGTTTAGACCCACATTTTCTGTATCTTCACTCGTTTTTATGGAAATAGATATTTACACCATGCAAATTTGATTAAACAGAAACAATAGTTTCATATTAACTCCTTTCGTGTATAGCGATGTGCAATTTCATTCAACTATGTCACTATTATTATAACTATACTCTCTGTTTTCTGTCGGTGAATAGCAAAAAATGTTGTTGTTATAAAGGCATGTTAGATTACAAATGCACATGTTAATTATATTCAACCCGACGATAAACAGCTGTAGCATGAGACATGCATGAATCTGCTTGATTAAAATTTGAATAGAGTCTAAAATTAGTTTTATTTCAAAATCTTGATTGGTTTCTTTCAAATAGTGCACTAGAGCATATGTATTTTGTTGTAACGATAACTTTTTTCATATATTGTCTAAAATATTTTCAAAAGAACAACAAAATGCTGGTTGGGTCACAGCAATGTTTGACAGTCATGATTAGCCCATAGTGCATGGATGATTTCATTGACAGCTAAAGACCAAAGCTAGTTGGCGGTAAAAACGACAACATAACATAACTCTTTTGAAAATTAGTATCCTTTTTTCCAAATTTAAATTCTTTCAAATTAACTGTTTTTTATCCTTTTTCTTCGAGCTGCAATGTAAGCTCAGACAAACTTACCTATAAAAATAATATTGTTGTAAAACTATTTCATTTACGATATAAAACAACCATAAAGACGATTCCCTATAGATTCATCGGTTGTAAATGGTGATTTCTTTCCAAATTTCTCTCCACTTAAATCATCTTACGTAATCCGATGCCTGGGTACCTTGAGCCCCTTGGCCAAACATTCGACAGGTCATTTCCTTGTAATTGTGCACCGTTTGCTTAAACAAACGGCACCCCGCTCACATGACCACTGTAAACCACCGAACCGGGAAACAATCTTGCGCGTACCGTGTCATCGCCGGAGCCGGAACTCGAACGACTCGAATTACAGGTGCTGTTTGTACGCCCGGGGATGAATTGAATTATGCACCGTATTAACAGCACACAGCCGCGTCCGGGTATGCCGGCCATAACCACGCAGCGATCCGATTAAGCAGCGACATAAAATATGCACACACCAGGCGTAAGCTCCCACCCCGGTTAGGACACCCGGATTGCAGTCGATTATGGTGCGATTACGGGATGACAGCACCGCGACAGGAAACCGAAATGAATGAAGGCTTACACCACGCCAGTAGCTTTGCGCGCCTTTTGGTAATCGATAGACTATCACGGCGCTGCATGCATATGATGCGGTTTATTTAGATTCTTGATTTGGGCTCTTACAATAAATAGGTACGATAATTGCAGGTCATAACGCTAAGGCGCAGCAGAGGCGCACTACCACACTCCGCATGTGTCGCCGGGCCAGGCCCGGCAACGCATTTTATCCGTGTCCTTCCGGAAGCGAAGTTCTCGGCCCTTTAGCCAGTGGTAGAAGGGAAGGCGCGTAGCAGCGAAGCGCGGGCATGCCATGGAATTGCAGGAGGTATGTACAGTACAAACAGCTCGTCGCACGGGCGATAAACACGTAAAAGGGCTCATTTTACACATTAATCAGTGCTCGTGGAAGGAGGGCGAGAGGGGGAGGGGGAAGGCGAGGCAGGACGCCGCGGCACGGTTAGGTAAGGTGGGCGGTCGGTGGCAATCCCCAAACTGTACGTGGTTGTAGCATTCTCGTCGTCATTCGCCAGAATTGTCCGCTGCCGTGCCGTTATTTGCCCAACCGGTAGGAGTGCTTGTCACCGATCTGCTCCTTTGGCCACATACACTCACACCCGGCATCGATCTGATTGTCATTGTGGGTGAGAGAGAGAGAGAGATGGAGAGATAGTTGGTGATAAGCTAATTAAAATCGGCGTGTCCTTTTACCTCCTTGAGTGCGACGTGTTCCCAGCAGTTGGTGGGTTTGTTATCCGTTCCGGGCACCTTGCGGCGCGTGATGTAGATCTTTTGACGTATCTGTGTGCAGGATAGGCCCGTCTCGGTGCACTACGATGAAAGCGTGTGTCAATGTGTCAATGTGGGGGGTTTCTTTTTTTTGCGCAATGTCAGTGTCATGCAGAATGTCATGAATATCGTTCATAATCACCTTGTTCTGGTAGCTGTTGTACGAACCGAGGCAGGACTCGGTGACGTAGTGATTTGGCCGGTATTCGTACCCATCGGTGCCGTTACCCACGTACACCATGTTCAGCAGGACCTCGCAGATCGGTTGGCGGGCTTGGGAGCGTTTCACGATCGCTGACGGCCCATCGACGCTTCCGGTCACATCCGGTTGCTCGTAGTCATCGTACTCGCTGGGTTGGTTGGGAAAATTTGCACCGGCGTCGTACGCGGGCACGCGGTTCCACTTCATTAGTGGTGCCCATACGTTCGCACCAGCAAAGAGGTCCTTCAGTGAGTCCTCGTCCTTGCGGCCCATCACGAGTGCCAGCGTGAGTGCGAAGGAAAACACCAAAATCTACGGTGGCAAGCGATAAAGCGAGAAAACGCACACGAACGAAATTAGAATCGGAAGTCCGGCATTGAACGCATTCAACCGATGGCCCTTCACCCGGATGGGGACATGAATCATTCCGCTTTCTCGAGCGTGCCGCGATACGCGACCTTATCGGAATTTCCATCGTTTATTTTTTTTTCTACCCTCCCACACTTCACTAATCGTCCGCCACCCCCACCGACCGGAACCAGATGTGATTGTGCAAGGGAGAAATGGAGTCTCTGACGTACTCTGGGGCGCTTAGAAGCGCAGATAAGATACAGCAAAAATGTGTGAAAGTGCAGCGGCCAGATGTGAATCGTTGTGCAATAATTGTTCCGATTTAATTGCTCACCTCACTCGCCCCCTTCGTGTGGGTGGAATTTTTCCTTTGGCAGCAAACAAAAAAAAAGACCTACGCTCCCAGCACTTTTCGCGTTGTGGCAGGAATTTCGATCCAGCTGACTGACCCACCAGGTGACGGATGGTTTCACTGGCGCCGTCTCCGCCCCTGGCATGTCCCTTGGTTCCTTCCCCCTCCCTCCTCTTCCACCCCCACCCCCGCCTAAACGACGGTCTGTTGCGGTCGTTATCTGGGCGCTGAGTGTTACCTTTTAATTATGTTGACCTAACGCGCGCGCTTCGGCACTGGCGCTTCGATTTGGCGCCCCATTACCGGCGCGGTTGTTATTTGGTCTGTCAATAGGTCTGACAAATGGTGGCACCGGAAAAGCGTGCAATTTTCTCCGAACCTAATTTTTTTTTCCTTCTGCCCATTCGATGCCCGGTGGTGC
The DNA here is from genome assembly GCF_943737925.1 of Anopheles nili. NCBI lineage: Eukaryota > Metazoa > Arthropoda > Insecta > Diptera > Culicidae > Anopheles > Anopheles nili. Next base: position 44,267,239 of record NC_071292.1, read on the forward strand.
TCCGCGCACGCAGACGCTTTTCCTTCGGCTTTCTTTTACAGCTCATTAAAAAGAGCAATTCCGGCGCCGAACTCGCCCCTATAACCGCCATTTGGCACTGATAAGCGATCGCGGTGTGGCTAATGCGCGTTCCCGACCGCTAATAACGATTTGCCAATGCGCACTTATCGCTGCCGATGGATGGCTGCGTGCGCTAAATGGCCGCAAACGAAATGGTGACCGTAGGTTGGGTCTTCAGCACGAACGAAGAAGCACCGAGGGCTCGATGGTGGTGTTTAAAACGCACTAGAATGCGTTTGCAATGCGGCCCATTCGGCCCATTCGGTCGGCAGAAGCTGGCACGCACCTTTTGTTGGATGCAGTGAATTATTCAATCGATGGTCTCCAGGCTTTCGCACCAGTATGCACCTCGGTTCGATTTATCGACGGAGCAGGTGCACAAGGACTAAGCATCTGGCCTAGAACGAGGTACCTGGGTGCATCCAGAGCCAGCTAAAAGACCTACCTTACGAACGCCACTCAAGGCGTTCTCGTTGCGAGTGTACAGTTTGCGTCAGCTTGTCAGCTGCTCAAAGTGGTATAATAAATCCATTACTTAACATAAATATTTATGGGACCACGTCGTGTGTGTGTGTGTGTGAGCGTGCCTCATATCCACCCACCCACCCACCCACCCACAGGTCGTTAAGGATGTCATTAGGAAGCAGGCGAGCATGCGGGAGAATTTGTTATTTTCAACCATCACTTCCGGTGTCCGGTATTCGATTGTTCGCGGCACGGACGATTGCGCTTCAAATCGGGTTGCAGCGCGTTTAATTGTCCGTGGTTAAGCACGTGTTGAGTTTAAATTCAATGTGCACGCACGTTGGCGTCATAAACCCTCGGCATGGGCTTTAAAACACAAATGCCGAGGGCTAAAAACGTGCACTCCATTTGTCACCGGGCGTTTGCGAGCGTTATTTTGTGGATCGCATGCATACGGCTTAAGCTGATAATGAATATGTTTTTGGGACAAAACCGCGAAGGATTTAAAGCATACAATTTAGAGGCTTGTTAAACGGCAAATTCCATTGCATATTTTGAGCGTAATTATTGTCTCTTTTGAAGCATTTAAGCGGCTTGCGCATTAGCTATTGTATTATAAGCGTTTTTTTTTATTTCCAACCAATCAAACATCTCTATGCACCCTTTTTTTGGTTCCGCTTTCAGCCTACTGACGTGTCCTTTTTTTTTTGACATCAGCCACAGGGTGGTACAGGTACAACTGTCACCCAACTGACCCACAGAAAAACAACTACGCTTGGGTCGGGTCGATGCGGTCTTCCGTTACATGTTGTTACGCGCGGCGTGGCAACATATTGCACTCAGATTTTGCCGAACAGCTCCGGGCACGATCGATTTTATCCGTTTTCATTGTAGTGCGAATGCAACAACAACAACAACAAAAAAGGGAGGGAGAAAAACAAACAACAATTCATCACCGCCGCGTCGCACTAAACACAGGGTGACCTATTTCGCGTCACGCTTTCGCACAAGTGCTTCGCCGGTGAGTCGCCCTAGCATTGCATTAGCGCGCTGAGCTTATTGTGCAATATTGTGGTGCAGCAGAAAAGAAAAAAAAGAGAGAGAGAGAGAGGACGTAACGGAACGAAATGCAACTAGCGATGGCAATAAAAAAAAAACCCCAAACCACCCCGGGAACGGAAGGGCGCGATGGAATAAAAATGTTTGAATAAAATGATCAATAAACGGCGCTTTACTAATTGGTATTTGTTTTTCCCTATCTCTCCCCCCCCCCGGTGGTGACCTCCGCCCACCTGCTTGCTCCACCCCCGCCTGAGGAGGGTTTCAATTGGATGAGGTGCGTGCGTGAAGTGTGCACACGTGAACGCTCCCAAAACGCGCCAACCGTTCGGAAGGATAATGGCGGTGAGAAGTAGGATAAAGAAAAAAAAAGCAATGTATGCACACTGCACTCCGAATGCACTCGAAACCATGGATGCATGGTGGGTGGAGGGTAATTTTACTTTTCACCCCACACACCACCCGCCCACCATTGAGGGGGCATTCCACGTGTTTCGGTTTATTCGCTTCGGTGAAATTGAAGCCCCCGGTTTCTCGACTCGAAACTCGACAAGTGCCACCAACGGGTGGGGGTGCGAATGCTAAATGAAATTAAAATTTCATCAGCCCGCCGCCCGAAGTTTCACCTGTGCACCTGTGCGAGTTCGCAATTGGTTGTGACTGGCTGCCGGGCGCGTGGTGGGAGATTTTCCTTTTCGAACTGATTTTTCGTGCCACCGAGCAGGATGATGGATTGTTCTGCCGATGCGATCGGATCGTTATAAAGCAGCTTTCGCGCACCCCACCACCCCACAAACCTTTCCCAACGGGCACTTACAAGTTTCCCAATTTTATCCATTGTTTCGGCGTCAGGATGTCAGGATGCTGCGGTACGGCGGTAAAAAAGGACACGACGAAATCGATCAAACGGAACGGCGAAAGGGATCACGTGTGAGTGCGCGCACAAAAACAAATTTAACCAAACCACGGGCACTGTTTGGAAGCACTTGCGGGGGTGGGAAATTTGGGTTTTTTTTTGACTCCCTTTCGAGTTGGCTTATTTTCCCACGAAGGAACAAAACATCGACCGATCTGATAGCAGCAGCCACGGCCGCAAACACGGCTGAACTTAGAGGCACCACGATATCTCGTCGCTCGCGTCTCGAGCCACCACAGGGTGTAGTAAATTACTGGCCAGACTACCGTGCCCCAGCGGAGCTTTTATAGCGCGTTGGAGTGCGGATTGATGAGCAAAAAATAATAATAATAATCATCATCATCACTCGCTTATCAGGTCCCCGCGCGGTCCGGCAGGTATCTATCGTACCGGGAAGCCCTGAACCCACAGATAAGCCTGGCCTCGGTGGTATGCTGATGCCAGGCCATACCTTGACGCATGCGCCCCCAGGAATCGTTGGTCGGCAGCGGGCAGAACTTAATCCGCCATTAGGGAATTGAATTTCACGCCGATGCTTTCGAGCGTTTTGTGGGCGCGACGGCATTCTCCAGAAGACCTTCTCGCTTGCCGACTAATCGACAGCAAAACCAGCGGATTGGGGTTGTTGGGGTTTTTTCTTTCGTTTGTCTTTGATCGCTCGTTCAAATCGTAAAGCGATCGCTCCTTAAAGCCGCCATTTGCGACGAGATTTCGAGAATCACCGCAGACAAATCTGCGTCTTGTCGTCGTCGTCATCGTCCGGCGAACGGATTTAGCTCAATCGATTCGCCGAAGACAATCGACGCCATTGATTGCCTATTAAAGCAGGGCTTCTATCTGGGAGCGACAGTGGGCGCTATAAAAGTGTGAAAAGCAATTCCTATTCCGGGGAAAATGCCGCCCAGTTGCAGTGAATCAGCAAAAGGTCCTGCGCGCAACGTTGCGTGGATTAAAGTTCAATTCCAACGAGAGCTTCCGGGAAACGGGTGAGCTTCCTTGCGGCCTTAGGACCTTCGGGGTTGACGCGGTTCTAAAATCGACTGCAATTAATTACGTCCCATATCAGGGGCAGTGTTGGTAATATCCGCGGGGAATATTGCCGATGTGCGTGTGCGTGTGTCTGTGTGGGTCCGAATCCGAATCGCTTCATCGCCGATTTCGATCGCTTCATTTCGAAAGGGCTTTTCTCGCCCGCCCGTAGGGGCCCCAAGTATCGATTTCCCAGCAACGCCCCGTGCCCTGCTGCGGGAAACTCGGGGAAAATGGGATAATGGCAATTATAGCCCCCCCCCTACCCGGGAGCTAAAGGGGAAGCCCGGTCGGTCGGGTGTCGGTATCGATTCGGATGAAAATGAGTGCCCTAATATATATAGCGGGCAATTAACCGCTTTAACTAATTTAACACATGACCGCCGATGAATCAACACACGCCTCGAAGAGTTCGAGTGGTGAGGGCATCGAAGGGCCTGTTAAGAGGACACTCGATGGCAGCCGTTTCGATCTGATGCCACTGCAAACAGCGCACTTCGTGTGCCGGTTGGATTGCGAGGTGTGAGCGTGTGGCTTTTTTGGGAATTAAGTGGGTGGCGGGGGAGGGATAGATGGAAGTCCTGGAGAAGGGGGGGGGGGGGGGCAATATACTCGGTACGATGTATGCAAATGTTTATTATCGTTCATTATGATTGTCAGGCTTGTCGTAAATTATTAACAACTCTTTCAAGTGCCTGGCTCGTGCTGCCCATTTTTTTTCCCCCGGCCGTATGTCCAGGCGTTTTCCACCGCTTGTGGGGATCAATTTTCCACCCCTTTGTGGGTGGTTCGAGCGGCACGCTCCTCGAATGCCTGCGGGGTGAGAATTGATTCCAAAAGCTCGCTCTTGGATGCCCGAGATGCGTGCGAATTCTTCACAACTGGCATCGAAATTAAGACCCTTTGCATGGAGCAGAAGCTTTTAGTTAAAATGTGGCTCATTAAAAACGTAACCTCAAAGTGGGTATCGAGTATCGGTATCGGTTTATTGGTTTCGAACAGACAACGGCGTGCCAGCAAGTTTGAGGCGTGTATTTCCCGAGATTATGAAGGCTTGTTTGGTAAAGTAAGGTGGAATCGACCTAACCATTTGATTAAAGCTTCCCACCCCCCGATAGTGGGTGGGAAAAACCCCGTCGGCTTTAAGCAATTTTATGTGATAAATGAGTTTCTATCCGCATGGTTGCTTCTTTTCCTTTTTTTGTACGTGTGTGTTTCGCGCTTCTGCACACTTCATCGATCTTATCGTTACAAGATAGAGCGCCGGTTCGATGCTCACAACAAATCGAATCAAATCTTCGATGAATCACGGGCTTTTATCAGCTGCAGCTGCGTTTTTGATCGTTATCGTTGGCGTTAGTTAACCTATTTTTAAGCATCTTCGCGGAGGTTATAAATAAAACCCCTGCTTTGGCCAAAATTCCTTCTAATCCTTCGAACAATCGACCAGCGAGTGAATAGCGAGCGCGAAAGATAATCAATTTCGGTGTGATAAGGCAAAGGGTACTCCGAACGAGTTTTATAATGAGTCATTGTCTTGGGATGGAAGAGGGGCGTTTCGGTATCTGGCCGGAGTAGTAAAAATACCTGGCGGCAGCAAAACGTGCAGCGCTTTTACAAACATTTTCCTGTACGTACCGGATTTTTGTGTGATTTTTACGTAAAACCTAAACCGCAGATTCCGCGGCAGTGATTACGGCCAATTAGTCTGTTTGTCCTACGCGGATGTCTTGCTGGTGAAACATTCTTCGACAGGCCCGGAGGGTTTTCTTCCGTTGGAATATGGCAGGACTTTCTGTTTGCGGGAATTACGCCCGGGGCGTTGTGGAAACTTGCTCGTACAACATTTAAAGCCATTCGAGTCGAGTTATATGTGAACTTTCGAGCTTAAAGTCGGGATTAAGCCGCGGTAGCTGGATAAAACTCGCTAAACATCGCTTTTGGGCATAAACGCAAGCTTAACACTTTTCTTTAAGTTAAAAATGATCGAACTCTGGAAGAAGCGTTAAAGTAAAATTAACTCTCCATCAGCGCGGAAGCAAAGGCTCCTCTGATCGCATCCTAAAACCAATCAAACACAATCGAAAGCGTTTTACTACAAATGTCACCGCATCCTTGGATAGGTGACTTTTCTCTAAAACTGCACGCCAACACAATGCTTTGGGGTTTGCTGTCAGTTTCGGGTGGGCCCGAGATATCGAGATACAAACTAATTGAATGTCAGCGCAAAATGGCGAAGCAAAATGGCTGATAAATTTCCCCAAACCCTCTCTCTCTCTCTCTCTCTCTCAGGCTCCACCGTCGGTGGGATTTATGTTGCAAACATTTTCTTGCTATCGCATCGCAATGAAGGAAGCAAATCCCTTGATAGAGAGCATGATGCCAGCCAGCGAGCTTTGTCGATTGGAGACGGTTTCTACTTAGCTGTTAATACGTTTTCCATATCACGGCCATCTTGCTTCTGCTCCCACCCACCCACTACTCCCCTTGATCACTTGATGGAGATTGATCCCGTGCCCATTGTTTGCGAACGTCGTTGTCGTACACTTGTACACCGATTCGTCTCGATTCGTGCCCCCGTGCTGGGGGGTTTCCAGCGCCGCAGTAACATATGTATGGCATATTCGTTTGTCAATTTATTCCATCTGACTGATGTTTGAAATTACAATCACGTTGATGCGATCCAAAGCAGCAGCAGCAGCAGCAGCAGGAGTAGGAGTACGCACGCAAACTTTTCCCCAAAACACCACGTTTCAGCCCAACGGGATGGGAACGGATTTGGGCAAATCCGTAAACGAAATATTGACTGTACCGCCTCCTGCTGTTGCTGCTGCTGCTGTAGCAAGGACGAAGCTCCATCGATCTTCATTGCAACAATCCGGAAATGGGTAGACCAGTAACGAAAGCCCCAAAGCACGGCTGTTGTTGCAATATGTGAAAGCGTTTCTCCAAAATTCATGCCCACCTCCTTCCACGCACGCAACAACGCGCATTGATTGTTTGAGCAGTTGGTAGCTCATGCTTCGCCAGCAGTCCCAGGAAGTGTCGGTGGTGTCCTTTGACGACGATGCGGCGATGTCTTACTTTGCATGCAACTCAATTAAGGCACCGGCAGCGTACGGCAGATGTTGCGGACGCATCCGTTTTTCGGGCAAGGATTTACGGTCGTCGACCATCGGGTCCGGGTGTCCTGGTGTAACGCCTCACCCAATCATGGTTGTCGGCAATCCTGGCGTATGGTAATCGAAAAATTAACACCAACCACTGGATCGATGGCGAAAAATGAGATCGCTTCAGGATGTGGCGTCGAAGGGTTGAAGAAAGAAAAAAGGACACTCCATATTGCCAGCGCATTCGTCACTCGTGCACCATCGCTGGAATCTTTTAGACCTGCCCGAATAGGTGCGATACAGAGAGTGAGAGAGAGAGAGAACAACACAGCAGACTGCATTCGACATACGGACGGATGATAACAACCACCCGATGGAGTGCGGGAGTGATAAAGAAATGTATTTATTGTGCGCTATTATGCGCCAAAGGTCAATACAAACGTGGGGAAGGACGATCGGTTTGTGGTTTGTCAGTATGGCGTATGGTGCCGGTTTGCCCGAATGCGGTACTGGGGGAATCCCCACCACATTCCGACTTTATTGCGCTGCTCAATCGGCATATGCAAACAGTGTCGCTTGCCAACCGAATTACCGGTCCAATATGGCGCTACTTCCGGTTCCAACGCCTCACGGCGCCAGTTCGGGTTGTGTTCATTTGTGCTCTCGATTGTGTCCAAAGGTGGGGTCTGATGTAAATGATTGCCGGTTATGGGCGCACGGAAACGTGGTGGGAAGAGTTTGTTTAATCATCCACTCGAGTCGCCTTGTCAGCGAGCCACGTACGTGGCCACGTGGTTGCACTTTTGTGTGGAACCAACCGCGAACCACGCGACGCAGCCAGTTTGACCCAGCACAGTTTGGCCAATCAGTCAATGGGAAAGTAGTGAAAGTTTCCTCTCAACCCCCTCTGCCAGAATGGCGTCGGCATGGTATGGCTGGTTTTGGTTGTGGTTGTGAATAATTCATTTCCTAAATGGCGGCAAGCATTTCCGGCGATCCGCACGAACCGGGTGGGTTTGCAATTCCGGTGCCATTCCGCGCCGGATGTCCATCCCGTGGGGGGGTGCTGGGAAGCGAGCGTTCGTCCTGCTTCGTAAGTTTCGCCAGCGTTCGGTTTATAGTGCAGGTTTGGGGGATTTGCTGAATGCCACTACAGGCTGGAATGCTGGAGCGCTGAGAATCACGGTCGGCCGGTGGAAAATAAGCCCCCGAAATGGAAATAAAGCGATTATATTATGCCGAAAACTCCCCCGCTCCGTAATTGAATCGAACCGACTCGAGAACCAACTTAATTATTAACTTTCACCATCGCTCATCCCCCGCGTCAGTGCTTCTTGGCGCCGTTGGTCCGTTGTTGCCGGCGACAGTTCGAGTGATTGAGAGCACTTAAAATCAAATTAAGCGGCCCGCTTTTCCACCCACGCCCCACGCCCTAGGGCAAGGCAAGGGCTACTAATTACGGGGCTGATTATCTACCCCCGAACTCGTCGGCGAGGACTTCGTCGCGTGATGACAGCGTGTGTATGTATGAACGCCGGTTCATCTCGTTTGATTAATACTGCAAGTTAATTGGCGTTTGGATCCCCCCCACAGGGTGATGCATTCAAGCATGGGTGGATGGGAGGATGGGACAGAGAAAAAAATTATATTTATACACATGGACATGCGTCGGGAAACAAACAACTGCCGCGAAAACCCGGGGAGGGTTGGCTAATTTCGTCGATTGCATTCAATTCGAGATTACGCGCGAGCTGTGTTAATCATCGAATTAAACTCACTCGCGCGCTCTCGGTGCTTCAAGATGGTGTTGGAGAGCAGTTAAGGCAGCGGTGTTCAGTTTTAATTTAATAGCTCGTGAACGGTGAGCTGGCGGTACGTGTTATTTACCGCGAATCGTAAATTACAATTTCACGTTTGAGCTTCTTGCTTTCCGCTGTTAATAAAGCGAACAGCAAACGGGAATAAAATCGATAGATCGGTAAGCGCAGGCTTTGTATGAAAATGGGAATTTTCTAAATTTTTAAACACAGTAAATCTTTACTACTTATAGGTAAATTTTATGTTTCTATGTTTTTCATCGATTTATCGCATTTTAAGGATTATTATGATGTTAAAAATTGATTTCAAAACATATCCGTAATACCAAATGATCCTGTGGGATGTTATTTGTTATACGATGAATAAACATATGAAGTCTTTCTGTTTTACATTTTCATATAAACTTCTTCTTCTGATTTACTGGCCTGCTCACAATTGAGTACGTCGTAATGTCATGGCCTACCTTGCTATGCTTAGCCATGGCTTTCATGACTTTTGATTACTCGTAGCTGGATAGTCAGTCCTGCGTAAACGTTAACCGTATCAATTTCATATGAACTATTAACCATTATAAATGTCAGGATAGATTGTTTAAGCGTATATGCTTTGTTATCAAGTTTTTATCTCGAACCATGTAGCCAGCAAAGCACAATGACTTTAAATTCATTGGCTTTATACCTTTACTGCTGTCTTGTTTTATGTTGTTTTTTTTTTGTATTTGCAATTCGCATACAAAAAGGGGTTCATACTCGTAGAGATCTTTCGACGAGACGCCTAGACTACACTCTGGTTGGTTTTAGCTCTTTCATCTTCTTCCTAACTTTCTTCGCTTGGGGTGCATTATTTCCCTGAACCTGTCAGCGAGCAGTGAAACAACCTGGAAGGTATTTTCTCTCAACAAGAAACGCAGATGTTTTTCCAGCAAAGAGTTTCCCCGAACGACGCTCAATAAATAGCATGCTGAAGGAAATTTAGGACAAGCAATCGGCACGGGTTCTACACCGTCGAAAAAAGCTTCTCGCGATCAATTTCCAAAAATAAAACTTCACTGCATTTATTTTCTAAAAGTTTATAACAATAATACTAATGATAGGCAGGTATTTTTCTGTACTTTGTTTTGAGATGCTTGTTGCTCGTTCTTGTTCACAATGCAAGCACAGTAAATTGAGTCTTCATTGTACTAGATTTAGAAGTGCCTTAAAGCCTGCCTGACCTAATTCAGTTCAATGCCTCACGCTACTGTACTGTACTGATGACGATGTCAATTACAGCGTAGAGGTTCAAAAGCTTCTCAACGCGCAGCATCACGTGTGAAAACAGCGTACAAAACCCCCTTTTGGCAGGGAGAACATCAATCGGGCCGAATTACTTGTGCCATTAATTGAGAGCTGGTTGAAAGGACGCGAAAGGAAAGGATACGATTCTGAAAAGACCCCCCCCCCAACTTGTGTCGTTCAGGTGGAAGTAATAATAAAAAATAACAGCTCTCGCAAGTGTCAAACCGGCCTTTGAACTTTAATCCTCGCAACAGCAGCAGCAGCAGCAGCAGCGAATGTGAAACAAAACAGCACAACGGCATTCCTGTGGCGAATGGCCAACAGCGCGAAGAGAGTCCTTCACTCTGGTGAAAGTGCGGAAGCGAAAAATGAAAATACAAACAAAAAAAAACAAGATGAAAAGGAATAGAACAACCACACAACAACGACTCAGACACCGCAGCGGCCTTTAAATGGGGCCGATTCCACCTCCAGAAAGCTTTCTTATGTGATTGCCAGCGGAGAAAAGTAATGACTCTTGAAAAACACGTCCTCAAGCCTTTCGCACCTTTGAATGTGCGACGGGTGTGACGAGCACTCCAGAGCGGAATCTCCATCGTAAAGGAACGAACGCGTTGGAAGTCCGGAAAATGGAATGAGGCGCTAGAACGACCTCTCTTCCCGGACGTTCGTTCGTTCGTTTCCCGACGAGCGGCTGCCATTTTCATTACGATCCTGGCCTGGCGGGCTTCTCGATCCTTCAAACGTGAAGAAATGAAACGCTCCCTTAATGCTCTTGCGCTTCCGTTCCCAATTCCAGCCCGTCCCGGTCCGATCAGCTGGGAAGAAGGGGGCTTTTTTGTAATTTATTTTCACGTTTTACACTGGGCGGGAATCATCATCCCTTTCGCCATTGTTTGCATCGGATTTCGTTCCTTTTTTTTATTGTGGTGTTTTTTTTTCTTTCTTTAGCTTTGTTTGGCGGGTTTTTTTTTGCTGCCATCCCGGTCCCGGTACGCCAGTTCCGGTGTTCCTGTTTGCTGTTCTCAGGTGCAAAATGGTCCCTGCGGGATGGGGTTCCATCGTTTGACTCGATCCTTCTATCACGCTTCGTGCTGGACCGTCAAACCAAGGTGTCTTTTCACCTTACCGACCGAGGCATCATCTTGAAACCCCTTCTCACCGGGAATCGAGTGTGACGGTTTCCGGTGCCTTTCTCCGTTATCGTCATCGTCCGCCATACCTTCTGGAACCGTTTCACCCCGGTGCGGAATGGATCCCGTTCCGTTCGGGAACGCAACCCCTTTGATAATGGACCGGTTGGGGCGTTTTCGTTCCGGAAGCGAAAGCATACCGACTAACTCGACCCAAATCTCATTTAGCGGACGGACACTACGGCCTGACATATGTGAGCCAGAAGAACCAGCCACCATCGGGGCGCGTTGACGGGAGCGAGGAAAATGAAATGCTTTTGATTTAGTTGCTGCACTATGATTGATTAAATGCGGAACGGCTGACGACAGGCACGTGGGTTGGGTGACGAAGTCCTGATGGGCAGTTGGCAAAAATCGTGGAAAGTCGTCGCTCCTTTTCACCTTTCACCTCGGGAAATCCTGCACACGATCCCATGGCTGAGATTTTAGTGATTCGAGCTCGAGAACGGTCCGATGTGATGTGCTTATTAAAAATCGCCCCCATCGTCGCTTTCATTTCTTTCGAGTGCTTTTGGGTGCCCGTCTGAGTTTGAGGCCCCTGAAGAAGGCACAGACTCGGTATCCAGGATCTGGAGTACGATCTCCGGACGGGTTTTTGTCCGGAAAAGCCTATTGTGATCGAAACACGTGCACGGAAAATTTTCCCGTTCCCGAGTTCCGTAACTGCGACCCAGACGTGTGGCTCGTGTGGCGTTTAATTGTGTTGCTTTGTTTCTGTGCATCTTAACCTGCTTTCCCGATGCCGATGAGATGCTGCTGATGTGGAAAATTTCCGTTCCATAGAACGCCCAAAGAGCTACGATGGATCAGCCACATGGGCTTAGATTTTGTGTTTTTTTTGTTTTTCCTATGTTTGGCTTTGTGGTTTTGCATCCATGGATTTGCGAGCATTGTGTGCGTTTCCTACCCTTGTTATGTTTGGGTAAAAATCGACAAAAAACACGCTTAAAAGCTTTCACATCCAATTGACCTCAAGCGCATAGAAAGAAGCTCTTGCTGGTGGGTTTTCACGCTAAATTCTTTAAACATTATTTCCGTATTTGATTCCGTTATTTTGCTCTGAACGTTAACAGCGAAAATGAGTCACTTTTTCGTGTGATAGCATGGGCTCATATCTCGTGTCAGCTTCAAAATGAATTCCCATGCCCACACCGATCCGTGGGTATGATTTGCTGGCAAACAAACCTCAAAACTGCATCATGTGGTATCATTTAAAATCCATTAGCTAACTACGGAGCCACCACCCGACCTGGTCCGTGCGTGTAAATATGACACGCAACAACATATAGCTATTGCGCAATTCGCAGCGTGGTGGTTTCTATTACGCTAGCGAATGCAGTGGAAATATTTGCGCGCATTCCCATGCCTTTATTTTGTGCATTTATTGCAGACGAAAAGGGAGTACATCGATATTTTCACCTGTACCATGCACCACACTTGGTTAAAGACTGCCTGCCGCTAAAGGAATCGTCCAATTGCGAGTTAGTAGCAGAGTAGTAGCGAAAGCAAATAATTGTCGGTGCCGATCGTACGGTTTGGTTAACCCCCTTTTTTGGAAGCTTCCCTTTCGATGGGAATGCATGGAAATGGTGCCATATTTCCTGTCTGCTACCAATTAACAAACCAACAGTACGCGCGTATGCGAAATATTGGTTATGGTGAAGGAGAAGAACGACCAACGCGCGTACGGGCTTCATAATTCATTTTCCTGAACGCGAGCAGCTCGCCGGCGCAATAAGCGGTGAGCGTTGACGAGCTCGTTCGTCAGTCGGGCTGGCAAAATTTGCGGCAAACGAATTTGGCCAACCCGAACGAAGGATTATTTAATTAATTTCCCGTGCGGCTGGAAATATTTCGTGGCCGCGTGGCGAGCTACGCAAAACTGGTTGCATAAATAAAGCAAAGGCTGAGCATCGTTGAACGGTTGTCATCGATTGGGCTTCGAGTCTGTTCCCGGCAGGATCGCAAACCGACGGATGGATGGCGTAATTCGCACGAAAATGCAGCTGCACATCCACGGGGTGTGTGTGATAGGGCGAGAAAAGTTGCCCAGAGTTGCGGGAAAAAGGTCATATTTTACGTAAATAATACACTTGCGCGGTGATGAACACCGGTTTGAGCGTTGTAATGGATATGTAGACATATTTATTTTAAATTCTGAAAATAAAAAAAAACCAATGAAACCTTGCTTCACTCAATTAAAAATGAATTGTTTGCAGATGTACCGTGGGAAGGCCGCATAAAATTACGATATTGCTTTGGATTACCTGTACAATGGAAAATTGAATTAAATAGCGTTTATTCGATCAAACACAGGGGCACATTTTTAAAGAATAAAGGAACGTCTCTGTTGGCATGTCGTGTAATTGCTATTAAAGAGAGCACGAAAATACCCCTTTTTCGTAGTCAGTTTTCCATTATACTTTATTGCTATTGTGTAATCTAGCACAGTAATTGATAGTTTCATTTCCATAAGTGGTGCATGTTGGTAAATTTTTGAATAACTTTGAATACGATCAAATAATAGATGAAATAGCGACAACGACATTTAAAAGACACAACAAATCTATAAGTGCCTTTATATATGATTATCAAGTACAACGTTTGATTATTAAATGAAGTACATCATATTATTAAAAAAAAATAAATTTAGGAATCAATGACGTCTCTCAATGGCTGCATTTGTTAACTTTCAGAAACGAAGTTCTTTTTATTCACAACAGTCTCAGCGTGGAACAGCATACGTATGATCATTTGTAACACATCGTCACCAACATGCCGTATTAAAGGATCAGAGCATCTAGTCTACCAAGAAATCAGTAAAAAATGCATTTTAACCGGTACATTCATTCCGCTAGTAGTGGGTAAATTGAATATGTCTAAAAAAAACCCCTTCGAAGAGCCATACACAGATCAAACTCTTCCAGTGCTCTCAGGACCTCATTGTTTGTTGCCCAAAATTCCCATGGACATAGAAGTGCCGGTTCTCGCACGCAACACTCCACCAGAACCACAACAACAACAACAACAGTGACCGTGGTCGGCTCATAGAACGTACGGCCTCGCTTAAGTTCATCTTGTTGAAAGCATTTCCGGAACAAATTTAATTCATGCTTGCACCCAGCTCGTCTGGCCACTCCTGTAGAGGGCATTCATTTTTTTTTTTCGCCAGTCCCAGGCCCCCAACATATCCGTTTTCCCCGAGTGAAGCAGTACTTTACCGCCCACGCAAGTACTATTTAAACACGCCGCCAGCATCGGATGAAACGCCGGACAGAAGAAAGACAAACTGAAGAACACGAGCCGACGGAAAAACAAAAAACAAATACCCGCAAACCAGCGACTGAGCGAGGAGGAGCGAGTTGGGCGTTTGCAGAATTTGCTGCAGCAAAAGCTCAAAGACCCAAGCAATCAAGCGAGCTTCGAGGAGCCTTTTCCTTCTTTTTCTTCCTCTTCTTCTTCTGGCACAACTCCCGGCGCACGTTATCACGGACCGATTCGATCTGTGCGGCCGTCGAATGCGGGCCATGTAGTATTGGTCTGGTTCTTATTTGCAGATTTTATCAGTCGGAAATGAAGTGGAAAAAATAAGTGAGCGCAAGAAAAAAAAAAGCTAAACACCGCTGCCAGACCGTCAAAAGAAGGTGGCTGGTGGAAAAAGGGGGCAAGTTCCTGAGGTCCGGTCGTGTTGTAACGGTGGTGCGAATGAGACAACCCAGCCACCCAGATGGGGCGCTTTTGGAGGGAAAAATTGGTAAAGCAAAAGAAAAAAAACACCACCTCATCGTTTGGCGGTCCAGGAAGCGAGATCCTTGTTGTGCGGGTGGAAGGATGGTGGCTCATCCTTTCGCAGGATTCCACCCCACCCAGCGTGAGATGGTGGGTGTGTGCGCGTTTGCACTTTTTACTGGCCGGCAGGTACGCGAAATGAAAGGTGTGCTGTTTATGTTTTTGCCGTTGGCCACTTTCGGTGTTTGACTTTTGTGTGCTCTCGAGCGCTCGGCCCACATTTACGTTGTGTAAGGACGATGGGATGCCGCTTCGGGGAAAGGATATTGGGTATTTTGTTGGGTTGGGTAGCACTTTGCGCGCCTGATGATGAAATCAATTGTCACTGGGTGGTGCACGAGTTTAGCTTCGTTTTTACGAACGGAAGTCGTCATCCCGTTATGGCACGTGCAGGAGCAATTTAGTAAAGGTCTACAAGGCGTGTGAAAGTGTGTGTGTTTTTTTTCTGGTAAATGCACAACAGGTGAATGCATAATTATTGTGCCCATTTTTGGAAGCCCACCAAGGGATGATTTTGTTGACGTTTGCAGGCGCGTGATTAGATAAGAGCTTTACGTAACACCAGCAGTGCACACCAGTTCCACGTTGTACGTTCGCATCAACGGAGTTATTCAATGCAGCATTAACACACACGCAAACTCATCGCAACCAAACACGCTCAACGCTCAACGCTCAACAACGACTTCCGACGTGGGTGTCTCGGAATGCGCCTCGACCCGAGGACGGATTGTCGCAACCACAGCCAACCGACTGAGCGCTAATGAAAGAAGCCATAAGGCGTCCAATTTCGGAAACGTCTTTGATGGTACAAATGGGCTGTAATTAAGGCTAACCCCAATGAGCCCGCACATCGGCTCATGGTTCCGGCTGACTTCCGTCTGCTTCTGACGCGTCCATTTGGCCGATGGCGTTCTTTTGGCGTTTCCTTTTTAAACCTGCCCATTACGCGACACAGCAACGCCGGTGGAGACTCTGAGCGCCAGTGCACGGGAAAAAAAGGGAAATTTCTTGTACCGGAATTTCCACCGTCAGCAGTCGAAGTAATAACGCAGCGGGAGTTAAAGGGCAAAACCTGAAATTATGCTTCTGCAAAAAGAAGCCTTCGTGTCCCTTTTTGTTTCTCTCTCTCTCTCTCTCTCTCTCTCACTCGGCTTCGGTTTCTGCTTCACTCTAGTGGAAGGTATTGCAACCAAAAAGTGCATCCGAAACCCGAACAGGCTAGGGATTTAAATGCAATTCAAATATTTCCCGGCAATTAAGCAGACGCTATCTCCTTTCCGGAACGAGCGACCCAGGGATGACCTGAACCCAGGTTCTGGTTCCGGGCAGGAGGGCCGCATTCCGTCGTTTCCCTTTCCTTTTTTTCACGCCTCAACCCCACGGGTGAAGGATTTTGCGGACCGCTTTCTACCTGCATCTCGTTTGCGGCGCATTTATGGCACCATCATCAACCCTGGCGCGCACCTGCAACGGTCTGCAAGGTCAGCGCAAATGCAAAGCAACCGGTGCTTTGTCGGTTGCCATGGCACCAACACAAAGAAACCACTCGTCGATTGGTGGCTTTGGGTTTTTT
Source organism: Anopheles nili (assembly GCF_943737925.1). Classification (NCBI taxonomy): domain Eukaryota; kingdom Metazoa; phylum Arthropoda; class Insecta; order Diptera; family Culicidae; genus Anopheles; species Anopheles nili. The sequence continues at coordinate 44,283,528 of NC_071292.1, forward strand.
GGGGTACTTGACCGTTTTCTGCTGTCAACCCTGGCTTCCGGACGATCGACTGTTAGCAGGAGTTAGTTCACCACGCACCGTCTTGGCAGGAGGTTGAAGAATCAGTGGAATTCACGCTCTGGAATTGCTCGAGCGATATAAATTCATTTTACAGAAAATTAGTCCACCAAGCTTCCTGGCCGCTTTGCTGAGGTAGCGCTCGGGCCGAACGTGCTGTCTTGTTCGGCAAAATACGTGCCGAGTGCGAAAGGTCCTGACGGATCCTTGCATACGGCAGAGATTGGCAGATTGAGCGCGAAGTGAACGAGCGAACATTGGCCACTAAAACCGATTCCGTTGATTAGCTCAAGTCTGCGTTGGGTTGACTTAATCGGCTGCTGGTGTGTGTGTGTGTGTGCATCATGTACGTGTGCTAGACGGCAGCGTGAATTAATCTGCAACTCGTGCGCTCTCGATCCTGTCTGAGGCGAATCGACGTCATCCACCTGTCTGAGGCGAAAAACTAATCCGCATCGTGCACCAAAAAAAAAAAAGAAAGGGAAAGCCAAACGAAGGAGGAAAAAAAAGCGAAGCAAAACTTCCCCAACAATGAGAATCGCAACGGTAAAAGTGAGTTCGAGGGTTTTTCGCTGGTGGTGATGGGATGATGTTTTCAAACGAACCACCCCCACGGTAGTCCGGTATCCTTAGGGGCTTTTCTTCACCCGTTCAAGTGTTTTCATCAAGCAAAGTTTATCGGCATTCCCGGGGTATGAATTAATCAATTGCTCGTGCACCAGAACGAGCGAGCGAGCGCGAGAGAGAGAGAGAGAGAGAGAGAGCATCATGGCACGTTATGGCCAAGATTTTCGCAGGTTTTCCCACGCTCTTTTCCTTTGGTTGTGCGGGGGTTTCGGATCCAACTTCGTTATGCATTTGTTTGCACCGTTTGTCGAATGTATGGGCAGCCAGGAGTGAAAAATAAACTTCAGCAAAAGCCCTCCGACCCATTCGTCCTGTGCGGCCGTAATCTGCTAGCTGGCTATATTTCGTGCACACACACAATTCGTTCTCCACCGTGGAGAGCCTGGCGAATAAATCGACCGCCGACCACAGAACATCCAGAACAGGAGAGAAAACGCGCTCGGGAAAATAGGGACGGTCGGGAAAAACAATTCTGCCAGCTTGAGTTATCAGTGACGGGGAGTGCACTCGGTGTGCACGTGCGAAAAGCTGCCTCATCAGGCACCGCAACGAACGGAATGCGACCCATTTCCCTGGGCATTCGGTGCGGCTAGCCAGCGAGGACAAAGCGCACGTGTGAAGCTATGTCCACCGAACCGATCCTGTTGGTTGGGTTACGGAAAATCCGCCACCGGGAAGTCTTGTGAAGTTTCCCGAGAGCCCTGAGACGCCACCGGTGGTTGTGCTTGCCCGAACCCCGTGGGGTGTGGCGCAAAGTTTTCGCAGTCTCCCCGAAAAACCCAATCTCTCCCTCCTTCCAGCAAATGCGCCACGGAACGATTTCGGAGGAGCTTGTACCGGAGCTTGTCGGGCGAATCGTTTGGCGAATTGGGTTCGCTGCAGGGCGCTGTCGAGGCGCTTTGGTTACAATTCCCGCGAGGTTTTAATGCTGCGACCCGGTAGCCGGGTTGTATCCCTTTTACGAACGGGGTTTTGCAATATAGCCGCCCACCGGTGGGGCTGCACTTTGGAGCGGATTTGTTATTCATGCGCTGCGATCCATTAGAGAGGGGAGTTTGAAGGTGGGCTCCCATTGGGGTTGCCAAAATCGCGTTCAACGCACGCCAAAATATCCAATTTATCGGCGTCTCGACGGCGCGGATTTGATCGCGGAACCGGCCGTTTTGGCCCCAGCTGGAGTGTTTGTGGGGCATTTTACAGGCCACCAGTTGTGAGGTAGCAAACCTGAGAGCGGCATCATTTCCCCTTTAATGCGGCTCGGGAATGGGATCGATGCTTAACGCTAACGATCCCATCCATTTGATGCCATTTTTGTGCGCCATTAGCCTTCAAATGGCGCCAGAGAAGGTGTCGTTGAAGGTGTACGATGGTTTTCTGAGAATTTGACACTTGCGCGTGTTAACTATTCCGTCATTGTGATTCATTTCCTTCTTGCTTCGTTTATGACTGTGATTCATTTTGGTTTATCTGCAATAAGTGCGCCATCTTTTTTTTTGTTTATTAACGAAGGAAAGGCCATATTTTGAACGTCCGCCATCTTTATTGGCATACAGCTTACGATGAAGATGAAGATGTAACCAGTTAAAAAGGTGTCTTAGATCGTATTTTGGGCATTGCAAGTGCTTCTAACAAATAACGCACGGAGCCTAACAAAGCATGCCATGTTGCAGGAGCCTTTTTGTTTCTTCTTATCGACAGATGCCCATTGGGCGCGTTTCAATTTATTAAACAATATGTTGACGGCAATCGTTTGCCACACAGACGTTAATTTGTTTGTTCCACGCACCGAGTGTCGACGCTTATTAACGGTTGCCGTTAACGATCGTTCGCTATTTATCAAAGGAAATGATGCTATTTCTGCGTAGCTAAAATGCGCCCGTTCCGCTGCGTAATTACGCGCGAAATTGCCTGCGAACACAGCAGGCGCACTCGATGTCCCCGACAGCGCCCCCCTGCGGACAAAGTGTGAACATGCGATAGCTCTAATGCCGATGCTTTCTCGTTATTACAGCGGTTCGGGATTCTCCTCCAGGCCGGATGGCTCCTGCTGAGCGTCACGCTGGCAGCCGAAGCTAATAAGCATCAGGAAAACAGCCCCGAGCTCGTTCGTAACAAACGTGGCCTGCTGTCTGCCCTATTTGGTACCGGTGTTGAGCCAACAACGAACCCAACCAATCCGGCGGAGGTGTTACCCGTGTATGGTGACCCAGCGAAACCTCCACTTCACATGCTTTACGGCCATTCGACGGGACTTCAAGGACCTGCACCCTATCCGGTTGTGTTCCTGCCCGGAGCGCTATCTCTCGGCCAACAGAGTCCCTATCTACCGCTGCTGACGTACCCTGGAGCACCTGTTCCAGCGACCGGTGATGGCAACTATTTCCTGCAACCTCCCATGGGTACGTTCCCTCCATTGGCGCCTACGACCGCAACACCTCTGGAGGTATCAACATCCGCACCAACGACAAGTGTCCCCAAAAAGGACACCACAACCCAGTCGACGGACCCGTCACTAGCGAAATCGGCCTACTTGATGAAGCTGAACCTGTCTCCAGCAGAGGAGGCCGAGTTGAAGCGTCTAGCGAAGATGCTTGGTGTGACGGACTTTGAGCATTTGCCACCTTTTGAGGATGTCCAGGCTTTGTTGGGAACGACGACTTCCGCGGAGACCATCAAGGCTATCAAGGAGTATGCCGCCACACCTGACGGTCTCGAACTCATTAAGGACTATGTGATGAGCTATCAACCAGCGAAACGCGTCAGCCTGGGCAAAGAACCGTACGAGGCTACGTCTACGGAGCAAACGGCGTCGACTCCGGCCGCTCCAAGTGGCTTTTTAGCTCACCTGCGTCGATTGAAGTCACTGCTCACGTTCGGGTACTTCGATGCAAGCGAGGCTGCGCCCTCTGGTGTATCGGAAGTGAACGACGTCGCAACGCCCGTAGAACCCAGTGAGGCTCCGTTTGTGGTGAACGAATACCCATCGTTCGAGATGCGTGATACCGTACGTGGATCGCCGATTCCGGTGGCTCACTATCTTATTCCAGTTCGAACGTTACCACGACACATGACGCCTACGGATCTGAAGTACGCATCAGCTCTACCGTTCCCGTACGCCATGCATTATCCGACCGTAGTGCCTCAGGATCCAAACCCTTTCAGTTTGAGCCAACCTGCGCCTGAAGTGCCGCTGGTTGTCAGTGCTCCGGTTGAGGTTAGTGCGCCTGTGGAGTTGGCACCTGCGGCTCCATTAGCTACCGGAGAAGTGCACACGTTCGAGCGGGTGGACATTGATCAACCAGTTCGAACTACGACGCCTGCGGGAGTACTTCCCCCGGACAGTGTCCTGGAGGTTCGTAACCCAGCATCTCTGCTAGAGGAGCTCGCTGGACTGGAAGAGGACACCACGGCGTTCGTACTGAACGTTCTCGATGTCGAAGACCAACCAGAGTAGGCTCGAATGAGCTCTTTAAGCACCACCTCTTTAAGCTTTTCCTCAGGTCAATCTTAACGGGGGGAAAACGCGATTGCAATTCCATTACACCACATTCCGCGTGTACCGATGCAGCAGTAATTTAAGCAGTTCCGATTGAAATGACTCGCAAGTGGAAGAATACGTTTATAACGGCGCTAGTTCCCGAGATAGATGAAAGGCGCAGTGTCCGAAGAACTTTTCACCATTAATATTGCCCATGATGAGGGAGGTCATTAATGCTCATTCCATATTCATTTTATGCAGTCCATTTCCCCGCATTTATTGATTTGCAACTGATGGGTGGGCGCGTGCTCGATTCATTGATGTTTCGATTACTTTCCATTTTGCTTCCCCCTGCCACAGCAGTAAGCACCCATTTTGTATCGATTTTATCATTCGTTTCGCTTGGTCATTTGCTCTAACGCAGGTAGATGCGTTACACTACGTGCGCCTGGTGTAAAAGTGGCCTTCACTTGCGTTGGTCTCGCAAACGCACTGTATAAGGGATTATTTATGTCGTATTACACATTCCATCATAAGCTGTCCGTTTAATAACCGCTCGATACCTACTTTCAACGAATCGTGGTGATTATATGTAAAGATCATTTTTAATTAGGTTTTTAATAAAAAGTTGAACTGAACTCACTTTGGTGCTTGTGTTTTGTGTAAATTTTCATTTCCTATTTGCATTTTTCTTGATCGTCATGCTAATGATCTATTACAGTATCCCTGCAGCAGTTGAAAAAAAAGTTTAGTGATGGGTCAGTTTAATTAACATTTATGAAAGAAACAAGGTTGAAACAATGGCATGTTGAAAGTTGTCCAATACATTTCTGTAGCGGATTGTGATGATTATTCATACCACGAACGATTGAGCTCTGAAATATGCAAAAGCTACGAACACCGGCTGTTACTGTATATAATCCTTCTAATTTTTATCGCATACCATACTCCAGAGCATAAAGAATTGATTCATAAATTGATGCTTGCCAATCCGCCATCTTAGAACAGACTCTCATAGCTTATTCCATATCGGTACCATCATTTATGTTTATTATTCATGCACAGTACATATACTCTCAACCATGCATTGCTTGGGCTATGGCTAAAAGAAAACATGCTGAGAAACTTGAAAAACTTGCTTCGTCTTGCCTGCACCGCACACATTTTGTGAGACTTCATCAACTTCGATGGGGGCATGAGAAAGAGCTTAGTAGTTGTTAATTTTTGGGGTAACCCTAACGTGTCCATTTTGCTGCGAATTGATCGACGCCGCACGGTAACTACACCGAGCGTTATGTTCGTGTAAGAACACAAGACGAGAAAGCCAACAATAAATCGTTATCACGTCGTGTCTGCATCGCACGTGAACGATAACGAACGGAAAGCGCTGTCCGAGCTGCAAGCAAGGTGTTCATGCTTGGCTAACTGTGGCTTCCTCTCAGCCAAACGCTGCCAAATACAACAAGTTTGCTTCCGATAAGTTTGGCAGCAATGTCGGGGAAAGTTTTCCACGCTCGTGTTCATTTCATCCTTGATGCTTGAGATTTCCAAATTTCCTTAATGGAGAGGGTGTGCGAGCGAGATTCCTCGGAGATCGCATAAATTCACCAGCGTCGTGTGCTTTCGCTTGACGTGTTTCACTTCGGGTCGGTGTGTTGCTGTGTTTGTTAAAATTCAGGATGTTTAAATTAAGCTTCGCAACAGCCGGGAAAGGCTGTTGTGTGTTGTTGGCCCCTTCCCGAATCCGATTGTGTGTTGCAGCCGGTCAAAACTTTGCGTATTGCTCGAGCGGAAATAGGTCGCCAGTGGAAGGTAGCACACCATCAAGCGCACCATTCTAGCTTCCGCTTGACGGTAAAGCTGATTCGTGACAGCAGTTCGCCACGCAACAGAACGGGTTGATTGTGTTCTTGGCTGCTTGGTACGTATGTTTCGAGAATAGGAACGGAAGTCAACGGAACGAGGGTTTTTTGGCTGTTTTGCGAGCCATGTTTTAAGTGTGTATCTCATTTGCTCACTCTCCCAATCCAATCCAATCCAATCCGTTCTCGAGGGTCTTCTTTTTGTTTGACGTTGTTGTGTGCAGCGATTGTTGAGATTAAATAATTTAGTACCCACCAAGCCGCGGATCCCGAACAGGAGCAACAACAACAACAAAAAAACACCACCAATTAGCTTTGGCGTGCTCCGCCGTGGAGGTATTGCCAGAAATTAATTTCGCAAACTGCCACGCAACTAGCGGCCAATGGTAATTTATGGAAAGTAGAGATTAAATAATCCTCTCCCCGCACCGGCTTCCGATTGCGGTAATCAAGCGCTGGTGCTGGAAATGAGGCAAGAGTTAATTTTGCAACCTATTGATTTGTACTTCCGCACGAGCTAATTCATTAATTCCGGGCACATAATTGATGTTTCGGAAATGTACACAACAGAGCCGCTGCTGTTCCGTCGCTGAAGCGAGCTGGAAGCGAAAGCTGTCATTATGCTTCAAATTTTGCTGGAAGTTTGTTTCTACCAACAAAAAAAAAAGACAAAAACAAAACAAAACACGACTCACAAAAGTTTGCAGAAGAAAAAAAAGCAATCCCCAAACACATATAAGGTTGAAGAAGAAGACGAAAAAAAGAAGAAGAAATAGCAAAAACTCTCGTTGGCGTAAAGTCCAGGGGTCAACAAAAACGAAAAGAAAAATGGCCGACTTGACATGAACCGATGGTGTCCTTGTGAACGGGCGTTTTTTCTCTCTCTCTCTCACTCTTTTTTCGTTGTTGACATTCATGTTTGTTTATAACGCGCTGGTGAAGATGCACTTCGCCCGGGCATATAGTGTAAACATAAAACGAAGAACTTTGGCAGCATTCGGACATTGGACTCCGACCGGAGGCAACCAGACAGACCAAACAGTGACCATTCGGATTCGGTTTGGGACAATCGTGCTGGGATCGATGGACAAGCGAGCGTCGTTTGAAGGAACATAATAAGACGCAGCAGCACCAACGATGCCCATTGCTGGCAGGCATGCTTGAGGCGGAAATGAGTCGAACATGTTTGGCCTCCCCTCGTGTGTATGTGTGTGCTCGGAACGGGCGCACATCACATGGACGGTGGAAATGTGACCCGAGGCATGCGAATAAGAACTCGTCGAGCAAAACGAGGGGCGCAAAAATAAAACAACGTAAAATAAAACATATACGCCACAGCCACGGAGCATTGACGGACAGACGAAAGGCGACAGACAGCCGCGGGACAGCAGTTTCCCGGGGCGTGAAGAGTAAGAAACCCGAACCCCGGCGCGAGTCATGTGGCACTGATATTTTGAACCGAAGCCATGACACCATGACCATAAACCGGATGGTTGCGTTCGTCGGTGAAGTCGGTGCTGGTACGAAATGGTGAGCAAATTCTGGTATGAATTTCGTTTCGTTTAAGATTCGAGAAGCTATCCTTTTTTTCCTATCTTCTTCTTATTCTTCTTTTTCTTCCCATTCCCCTGAAACCGCACGCTCAAAAACCGCCTGCTGCGATGCATACATAAGGCATATACGGGAGCAGACAAAACGGCAGCACGTAGATGGAGCGATGATGCGAAACAAGGACAGCAGCATGCGGTTTAGCAGTGAAAGGAATCGATCAAGATGGTGTCACTACACATGAGTCGTTGTGAAAAGCGCGCAGAAAGACTGTCTATTGAGTCGGAAAATTTAATATCTGCCGTCGGCTCTCTCTCTGTGTGTGCGGGATGGATGAGATAACAACCTGTGCGCCGCCGTACGCACTGGGAAGGCAAGAAGGCTAGGCGACTGATCGGGGTTTCATGGTTAAATTAATTAGATTTCTTGGATCATTGAGGATAATTTATCTAGTTATTTCGGTGCCATTGGGGGTGTTTTATTTGCTGTGTATCGGTTTCGAACGGGGCACACTGCACTGGTGGGATTGAGTGTGTTAAAAAATCGATAAGAGAAAAAATGGGAAATAAATTAAGGGTTATGTTGTACACATCTGCCAGAAGCAAAAACGTGAATAAAAGCTTAAGCTCCATTTTTTGAGTGATAAACACAAGTCAGCCATTTTCAATGTAATGTTATTGTATTACACAGTCCAGAAATAAAGCAATTAGACACTAGATCAAATGAATCGTTTCTCACATTTCAAACTAACAAACCATACAGACTCTTAATAAAATTCATTGCAGCAAAATGACGACAAAATGAACGACAGCAAACAGGGCCACATAATCCCAAGCATAAGCGCTTCTCACGTAACGCTGCATTATCACGAAACAACGGACATCTCCGGGTTTGGAAAACAGCTGGTCGAAAATAATAACACGCTTTGCGACGGAAAAAAAGCATTCAAGGAGGCAACCCGGCTCGTTGCCAACGGAAATCAATGGGTTGCTAAGTTTGCCTTGGTCGAGAGGCAAAAATAAAGCCCTACGCAGACAAACAACAAGACGAAAACAGCGTAAGGATCAACAATAAAGATATTACCTCACCAGCGTCGCCGCAGATTAGCTTTCGCACGGTTTCGCTCCTTGGAAAGGAAGCTGCTTATAATTTCCCCACTGAAGAATGCGCCCAGATGGAGCTTTGATGGAGCTTTTAATGAGAAAAAAAGCCGATTTAGCGCCACCAACGCTTCAAAAGCAGAATGTTTCGGTGATAATAATCCTATTAATATTTAAACTACTGCTCTAAGTGTAGCACCATTGTGCTCATAATGGATCGTAAATTCTCAATGACCACATTGTGTGGGTGTGTGTTTGTTGTGTTTTCGTTGTCTTGGCGCACGCATGCACATTATGAACGATCTTCAAGGCGATTCAAAGCACTGCCAGATTTATCAGCATGATGTATTGCGTATTAACAATGGTGCCAAAAGTATTATCTCGGAAAAATGTGTTTCTTTTTTTTCTGCGTGCTTCTGCTCTCGAATAAGTGGCTCGGTTGCTTCGCCTGGAGGTTCGCGTGGGGGACGGCTGCGAGGCGGAAAGCAGATGAATAATAAACAATGTAGCCGAAAAACGAGCCCGCCTGTGAATTATAAAGACATTTCAGGCTTTCTTCAACCGAGCACGATACCGTCCCAGCTGCCGGGGGTAAATATAAACGAAGAAAAATAGTCCGCTGTCATCTGGATTGAGCGGAATGATTCAGAATGGCTTCGTTTAATTAACAAGAACGAAGCGGATGAGCGACCGAGATTGGCGCGAGGATGAAGGCATCCATCGTTGGGCGGTACGTAATAACAACAACGAAAAAAAAAAACGAGCGTGTGGCCAGGGCAGGTGGTGTCATATCCTGTCATTTTTATTAAAACGTAAAATGTGTACCAGAATGTAGCAGTAAACGAGCCTAGCGACGAGGGACGGCGTTGGAGTTTAACTCCGGAAAAGCTCTCAGCTGAATTAGAAGAAAATGAGCGCATGAGCGGAAGGTCTAGGCGATGTGAAGAAGCATTTATCTACAAGCGAACACCACCATGCTGTTATCGGTTAAACGAAGAGGTTTACTCCCTTTGCAGGTTGATAGTGATCGATCGTGATTGGATGTGGTTGTCTATAAAAGAACTTTGCTGAATGATTGTTAATTGCTGCTCATCCTTTTAACTCGATAGCTATCGGTTAGTCGAACACGTTTCAAATGTTTCTTTTAAAGCCGTTAGATAATAAAAATGCTTGGTGCAAAACAGAACTCATACAATCAAGTCAATTGTATTTTCATTTTAGATATTTTCAATCAAACGTATGTTTCGAATTAGATAAAGTGTAAAACTGCAAAATGACATTGATTTCTAAGTCTTGATAACAAAGAAACGTACAATAAACCTTCACAAAGTATTCTTTGCATCAGATCGGTTTGGGTTTCACAAAAAACTGCCTATCTTTTTGCTTAAAGCAACGATACGTTTATCTGAAAATCAAGCACAGCACGTGATTGTACCGACATACGGCAAATAAGACCAATTGTTCCGTTGCAAGCGGTGCAAGTGAATCGGAGAACAGTAGCGCAACCGGAGTTTGCTGAAATATGCACACTTGGAAAGCAACAAAAAAGTGCTATAAATATGACGGAAACATTTCGAAATATTTTGAATTTTTCCGCCCTTGAAATCGGGGGAGAGAGAGAGGCGAGAAACAGATTCAACCCTGATTTAATGGCACGGAATGAATGATTGTGTGGAGGTATTTTGATGATCCTTTGCCAACGGCCACGGTGTCTCTTGGTGTTGCAGCTCGTGCCATCGTTGCTAGCAGCTAGTCGAGCGAGACGTATAAAGATAAAAGGGCAGCAAAAAGCTGGAGCCGAAATTCGTCACCGATGCATATGTTTGCACTATAGCATGGAGCATGATTTATGTCATGCTACCGTTTATGCTGCTGCGCCTCTTGCTGCACCGAAGGACCAAACGCACGTTGCACGTTTGTGTTCGCTGTGTACGAGCGGATAAACCGTGATGAAGTATTGATGTTGAAAATTTATGATGTGTTAGAGTGACCCGTTTTGTGTGAGCAACAACAAACCAGACGAATGTGGCCCAGAATGCGAATGCATTTTTGTTAAATACCGTGGTGATTTCAAAGGGTTTTTTGCTGGCCCGGTAAACCAGTGTACGTAAAAACAATTTTCCTCCCTACACAAACGCGTAAAACAGCTGTCTAGTGAAGTTGTGGTGCGCCGTTTTCACTCATTAATTATTTTCCGTCTTTTCGTGCGCCCTTTTCGTAAACTATACACGATGGAATGGTTTAAACTAGAAAACGCGCGTAACTCTTTTGCTTGATCGCTTTGCTTCGTATAAAAACCGTGCAAAAATGCTGCTCATATAGGAACGCCACTAAGAAGGTAACAGCTTTCCTGCAATTTCATTACAATTCCCTCGTTACGGGGAGCGGGAAATTAATTGTAATAGTTATGAAATTACCGCTTGGCTTGAAATGGTAATCAGAAGCAAGCGTAGCACCTTTCCCGGTTCGTTTTTGCTAACGATATGCATCCAAGACGGGCTCCAGCCACTCTGGCTTCCAGCTTATGGAAAGCTCTGCTCGCGTGGCCAGAAGCATTTGATATAATTAAAATATTCGCAGAACTTTTGCGCGCGACACTAATTTGTAGCATTTTAAATCAACCATTGTTTACCGGGGCTATGATTCTGCTCCACCTCGGTCCTCGCGCGCAAGGACAAGGCGAAAACACATTCACCGAGATTTGATTTTATTTGCCTCGCCTTAGGAAAGCGAGCAGTTTTCCTGAGGCGTTGGATTCGTACATTAATTGCACAAGCGCAGGTTTTGCCGTGCCGGTGGTTGTGGAGGTGCTTTTTTTTCGTTTGTGTGTGTCTTGTTGTTGTCTTCCTGCTTCCAGCAAGCAGGATGGTATATTGCGTTTGCCGTTCGCGCATTGTTTGCCTGCTCGCCCACAAAAGACACGCTCGCGTAATAACATCGTGCTGCGGGAAAGGTGAAGAATGTAACGAATTGAGTAGTACAAGCAAAACGAACGAAGAGCGACGCTGATGACGGTTTAGAATAATTAAACCCAGCACAACTTGGTGACTGTGGTCCGGTGCGTCCTGATTTGCCCGGTAGCGTTACTTGCGCTGTGAAATTAATTCCCGCTGCTGTTCCTCGGTTGCAGAGCTGTTTCGCGACATTTTTTTTCTATTCAATTACTTGCAGTAGCTGGTGTGCACTTAACAGGGTAGATAGATCTTTACCGTATCCACAACTGCCCGTTTCCTTGCCGGGGAGCAGGATTTTTTCTGTTTTAAATGATAATTAAATCGCCGGTGTCCAGCCCACAGAGAATCATCAGGAGCTCCATGTTTATGAAATGGTATTTCATTACATTTTTCTGAGTTCCATTTTTAGCTGCTGTTCACTCCAATCTTCCAACAGCGGCGATCAGATTCCTCTGAGTACCACAATGTTTTTAAATCTGGGGCTTACATATTTAAAGCTTCGACCGCATTTTTCAATTGCATTTTACATTATCCAGGATCATGGGAGATTATGAATGGTTTCTTCAATGTCGATGAATTGACATTCCTCGTCTCTTGCTATTGCCTTTTTATTTGATAAGATATATATTTAAATTTACTTTTTAATGCATCCTACATGTTTAGATAATCGCAGGTACTGCAAATAAAGTAAAGATTAATCAGGTGTATGTTTTCAAATAATTTTAACATTTTAATTGCTGTAATTTGGATTGTTTAATAACATTTCATAACTAAAATTGATTTTGATTATTTATTATATACGTGGATTATGCTTATAATGGCATGTTCTTCCAAAAGTTACAAATATGTCATAAAGGACTAGGCGCCTCCATCAAAGTTGAATATTTACACCGAACAGTGTGTTCAAATATGTAAGTTGTATTTAACAGTCATAACTCATTTGAATTATCAGTACACGTTTTATAAACGGTAGTGGGAGATTCTATAAGCAAATAATTCAAGCTTTTTGAGTATATCTTCTTATATATATGAAAATTAAAAGTACAAATTTGAATTTTTATAAGCCAAAAACTCAACAGTTTTTATGCCTTTGGTAAACCTTTTTTTGAAAGATGAGATAAAGTACAAGAGCTTAATCAAATTATGTTTTAACATTTTTCTTCATAATCCTTTAACATGATGCATAATAAAGGAGGTATTTTATTTAAAAAATCAAATAAAAGATCATTGTCAGATTAAAAAAAAACATCAAAAAGGTATAATGCTATTGTGTAATTTTACCACCATTGCTGGTTACTGGTAATCGGCAAAGCGTGATCTTAATTTAAAATATTTTCAATCATTGTCAAACTGAGCGTCCGCCCAGAGACAAACAACGCCCCACGCGGCTTCCCGTGAACTCGCACTCAATAACTCGCCCCGGAATGCATCTGGCAGATGCGTATTTAAAGTTTAATACTCGCATATTTCCAATACCCAAGTGACAGTGGAAATGGGCTCAACATTCCGTCGGTCGCAGCACGCTCCAGACAACCCTTCAGACACGCGCAAGCCGTTACAATTCCGATTTAATGCTAGTTAGATAAAAATATATGTTTATGTTCGCAAGTCCTTTTCTTCGCCGGTTTTGCTGCCCCACCAGATGGCACCGGGTACCGGGTACAGGGCGCCATCTGGCGCGTGGCGTATCACTGTCCCGCCAGCTTTAGTGGGTGGATTAGCTGAAAAAGCTGGAGCGACAAAGGGGTTAGCCGGGGCGGGTGTGTAACTCACCCGCGACTCCTTCGCCCAACTCCCCAAAAACGGGAGCCCGCGCGTGTGACCGAACCCTCAAATGCCAATGGCCTGGATATCGAAATCACACGCCAGTGCGTTAGAAAGGACGCGTTCGGGTGGGTCGGTTTAAAATTTCTTAATGGAGTGTTGGTGTCCTGGCTGCCACCCGACAACGGTACACAATTACAGAGATGTAGTAAAGGCTCGGTAATGGAAGTAATTCAATTATCTTATCCACTGGTAACACAGCGTACGCAAGGTCTTAGCGGGTTAACGCACATTTGACATACAGAGCTTTCCGCATGGCACACTTTGATGACAATTTTTGAGTCACTCTGGTTCAGGAATCACTTCAAGGCGAACTAGATCGCTCGTTTCCTCAAATATCCGAACGCGCTATCCTTCACAGCACACGTGCAAAATGCAGCAATAGAGACAATAGCGGACGACGCACCACGCGACGTAAGCCGATAATTTTACGCACCTACAAATACAAACAATCGGAAACGTTATGTGACGCTGGTGGGGTCCTTGCTCGGGAGCATCCACCCGGCTATCAGAACGTGCGGCGGTTTATGATTTGAATAACAAATAGAGATTATCTATGCATGCTTCAGTTTGGGGTATCATTATCAGATAACGGACGTGCGCGTGGACTCGCTCGAGGGCAGGACCTGCGAGGGGGGGGGGGGGTGAGGGTGAGTTGGGTGATGCGCCATGTGCGCCATTTGCGCCGGGAAGGATACGAACAGCTCGTCCGAAACTTTGGCAACAGCAAGCGACCAACATCACAGCCGTGTGCCGTGACGAAGGACTCGCCCAACGCCCAGCCGAAGGAGTGCCGAGCTAGAAAAAATGGTAGAAATTTGTATCCTCCCACCCTTTGTGGTGGCTTCCATGATCGCCTTGTTTGGCGGTACCGGGCTGCTCGTATGACGCGGAATTTCATCCTTAAACTCCACGTCACGCCCATCACGATTTCCATAACATCAACAGCAAAGTTTCGCGCTGTTACACCGTGCATACACCTCCACCGTTGAACACGTTTCATGATGCAGTGTACGTGCTTCAATACACACCAACGAACCCCACCGCCAGTAAACCCATACGGTGGCAATCACGGGCGAAATTGGGGGCACTTTTCCTTAAGGTGCGGGATGGCTTTTTAAAATTCCACCAATCTCAACGAGAGAGCAATGATCCGCTTGCCGCCCGCGCCCGGTGATCCGATCCTGGGGCTTATCCTTTTTTTTCTTTTTCTTTTTTTGGGGGGTAACCTTGTTTCCTACCACGCACGCCTCCAACACGTGCGTACTGGGAAATCTAAACGCAGGGCCGGAAGGGTGAGAGAATCCAAAAATTATTCCACGTGTTACCGTTTGAGTGATCGTTAATTTCCTTCCCGTGTGGCCATCGCGGGTTCGTGGGTGGGAAAATGATTCGGTTCACCGGAGCGCTTCTTGCGTGTTCGCTGCTCCTTGTCGACTGAGATTGATAGTTTGCGGGGGTGTGGTAGAAGGCTTGGGAAGAGAGAGAAAGAGCTCGTTTCCGGTAATGGAAAACATCCCACAGATAAAGCGGGTGGCGTCTTCGACCGCGAAAGCTAAAATGGCTCTTGCGCCACGCACGCACCGAGCGCGCGTGTGGGATGTACAAATTAAAATATTAAATGAGCGTTCGCCTGGTGAGCCCTTTTGTGTGTGTGAAGGGTGTTTAGCGCGTGTTTGTGGGCGCGAGTCTGCTCAGACACAGAGGCGAATGTTGAGAAAGTTCGCGCTCGATGCAAACCGAATTTAATCGCACGCAAGCACCCAACTCAAAAGCCTAAGATGTGGGGGGTGAATGCAGCTGCGAGCTGGAAACAATGAAACAATGAGAGCAAATGGGAAAGTAGCGGCAGAGGGAAGATAACCAATTGGAATGAATATTTAAATTATTCAAAAATTGGGTTTGTGGGTTGCCAGAGTGCTTGATGTATGTCGGATAACGTTTAATTTGCTTATCCAAACGGTGGTCTTGTGCTGTTTGATTGAGGGCTGGAAGAAGTACAGCAAAGGAAGAAGTTACCATTACATCAAACAACGATGAATAAATTATTTATTGTAAATTACTGCATAATTATAAATTCTACTTCTAACTTTGCGTGTGACTTTATATCGAATACAGAAAAAACATTCAAAACAATAATTGTTGAGTTTTATTGAAAATTGACACTAATCAATTGTTTGTTTCCTGAGTTGTTTAAATTTATTGATCGACACGTCAAAATCAAGCCTAACTATAAGATCACTATTATTATATAACGGTAATAGTGCAACGTACCAGCACATCCGATTCATGAAACGTTAAACTTCGAGCAAAGCACTTTTGTCGAAGCTTTTATTCAAAATTCAGTATTCTCTCAATAACAGAAACAATAAAAAAGAGAAAAACCTAATACGCTTGCATGTTTTAAAAGAGAACAGTATCATATTTAATGTTCGAAGCATGAAAATAACCCGCTTCTTGTGAGTTTTAAACTGATATTTGATGTAGAAAATATATATATTTAAAAGCATTAAACATTTCCCCCCCACTACAGACGGATAAATGTATTAACAGCCTTTTTTGCGCTTAATACCTGCGCGCGACTATTTCTGATACACAACACAGCTCTCAACATGATGAATAATAACAGTATAATTTTATTGTTTTTTTATCTTTTGCAGCAGTAACAACAAAGCCCGTCGAAAGCGTTGTTCGTATAAACGGCAACGAACGGTGTGCAATAGGCATAATTACTATATCACAACCGTGCCATTAAGCCTGCTTTATTGTAAACGATCGAATAATTTCTCAACCTAATTGATGCCGCTTAAAAAAATGAAGGGAAACGAAAGCAGGCTTAATGTCGTGTTGAGCGTTACAAAGCTGTGTGTCTGTGTGTGTGTGTGCATAACGATTAAAAAAAACCGGACCGGTTCATTTCGCGCGCTCCCTGCCGTGCGAGCGGTTCGAAGCAAACGTCCAAGCGGGAAGATTACTTCACCCTAATTAAAATGCCAATTGCTGTATTATGAGGCAAATACCTGGTACTCATAATCCACTAGCGGAAGGAAAATGCAGGCGGCACGAGCTTTTCCATCGTGGGCTTTCGCGAGCTGGCTGAATTGTGGAAAGCCATCGCAAAACACATTAATGCCCGTGGTGCGTCGGTGGCAGACCATCGTGCAAAAAGGGAAACATTATGCGGGATAACGGGCAATATTAAAGCAATATGCGAGCGGCTTACCGACAATCGAATCCGGGAATCCAAATTTCATATTTTCGGCTCAGCAAGCGACGAAAGCGTAACGAAATAAAAGATGGATTTTAATGCCATTTAAATCGGAAGCGATGATGTGCCGGATGTTTGGTGAGGTGTGTGTGTCAAAAGCAAAAAAAAAAGGGATTAACATGGGGTTTACCTTCCATTAACGCAAAATTGTCAGAAACAGCACAAGGGCAGCGTGCGTATTCCTGCAAGGCATGCAGTTCGTGGAAAAAATATGCACAATTGTGCCGGCATAATACCTCCAATTGACTGTATCAATCACGACGGACAACGGTTCTTGAAAAACTTTAAGTGATTCTAATTCTCCGAATGCTGGAGCACCATTTTTTCAACATGCGCAGATGAAATTCAATTAGCTTCAAGCTGTTGAGAATGCGAAACGATGGACAGTTCGCATTTCAATATCAATACAAGTTCAATTTCGTCTACCAATTCCATTCATCCTTTGTTCGAAAATGAATTCAACGGCATGTTTTAGGCTCGCATTTGCTTGATAGTGAGGCACTCTGCCTTTTTGCGCCATAAGTAATTCCCATTTAACATTGTTTTCGTAAACCCATATCAATACGATGTGGGTGGAAAAGTGAATAATTTAAAACCAATCTAAATCAGCTGCAAAACGCAGGCACACGTTAATCTGCGCAGCGCGGGCGAGATATTAAATTCTCGTTAGCAAAAGTGAGTTCCTCCTAATGTAACGGCAAAATGGTAAAAAGGGGCAAATTACGTCACCCGCCAATAAGCGAAACAACGCAGCAAAGCTTCCGTTCGGTTGTCGGAAGCAAAGTAGTGAATATCCTTACCTCGCTTGAAGCGAAGCTCCATCGCGCCAACGAAGGAACCCTTATTCAAGAATAAATGAGTTGACAAAACTCTTCCTAGCCATTGAATAAAACATTCTCGATCATGCTGCTCGGGATGCTGCTCCGTTCCCATTCTTGGGCAAGAATGCTTTAGCCTGCTTTCCGGTGCTTTCCGCCGAACCCATTATCGTTTCCAGTAGTTAGGTTTGGATGTGTTTTTTTTTTTACATTCTATTCTTCATCTGCCTGTGCTGTATATATATATAGAAATCCCGACATAGCTCAAGAAGCCTCGCGCAAGGTTCGAAGGAAATCGGTTTGTCGCTTCGGGTTCTTTTTTTTTTTACTTTTTCTTTGCGCAAGGTTGGCAGTTTGCGACAGCTCCGTCAGTGCATTTGCAATAATGAAATCAGTCTAAGGCATGAGCATGAAGCCACCGCGCACCAGGAACACACCGTGTCGACCGGCGCAGGAAATAAAGAAAGTGACGAAGCGGGGACGTACAAATAAATCATCATGACAAAGGCAGTTTTCGTCCTTGGCGTCATTCAACGGTACGAATTGGTCCGTTGGCTTCACCGGGTTCCGGTTACCGGCGCGGAAGCTGATCGTAGTTGAACCGCATCCGGGCCCAATGAAAGTTGTTGGTTTGTAATTGTGAAGCAATTTAATTGTGAGGTGTAATCGTTTTTTGATTAAAATTTGAAAATAGTTACCAATAATCGGCTGCAATGGCGGTTCCTTTACCCATCCGTTTTCTGCACCGACTTTCTGCATTGGAATAATCGTTGCGTAGAAAATGTCTTCACGTTTGACTGCAATTAAGATTTTTTCATTAATTTACGATCGCTTTGACCACACAAGAATCCCTAGAGTTAGAGTTTCGTTGTTTTGGTATCAACTACAGTACGTATTTCTCTTCTATTTGATGTTCTTTTTGATGCTACATTTTTGCTAAAGTCTAATTATGAGTTAGTATTACTATTTGTAAAAATACTCCCGTTAGGACTACGGACGATAAAAACCATTTGCATTAACCAATATCTTTCTTCATATACCTTTTCTAAAAACATAAAATACATTTGGCAATCATTTAGCGCAACACCATTAGCGCAAAGCATTTAGGCAATCATTTAGGCAAAATCAAAGCGATGCTTTTCGTGATTTTTGAGCCGTTTCGTGGATTTTCGAGGGTTTATGGATTTTATGGGATATTTTCAAACATTTTAAACAATTCAAAGGCCTGTGCTACATTTAGATCGGTCACAAATTGTGTTTTTATCGAAAAAACATGCTTTAGTTTCACAACCCCATTCCAGCGACCTTCGGTTTTAGCGACAAACGCACCGCTCCGGAGATTAACGATAAAAATTCATTATCGCACGAACATGCAACTGCAAACTGCACTTGATCATCGGCAATCGGGCTCGTTTGATGTTATGCCAAAAAGAAAAAAAACACTTGCGTATATCCTGCTTCTCGCGGCCACGTGTCTGCGGTTTCGCGCCACCATTCCATCGCATTTCGCTGCTCCTCACCGACCACTCGGAAGCTGATCCGAGTGTCATTCGAACCGGTGCATAAGCTTTAAATGTTAAATTGCACAAACCCGTGTCCCACGTTGCTTACTGCCTCGCCACACAACGGATTGTTTGAACTATTATACAACGCATCGCGCACTTATCAGCTGCTGGCTCGTGGCTGAACCCACGCACGGCTTCGAATGTCGACAGTTATTTCGTGAGGCGCTCCACTCCGATCGACAAGCGGGTCCACTTTCGATGCATCGAAAGGCTATAGAAATGGTGTTTAAGTACAGGCAGACAACGAGCGGCTTCGCATGCCGGTACCGGGTAGGAGCAAAAGCAACCCGCGTGGCTTGCTAGCACTTTCGGGTTTTGCGGTTGCCCATTAACATATTGAACCATAAATTTTGCATCATGCCCGTCTAGTGCGATTCGAAATAAATTTGTTTTATTGCCCACCACCCACCGGTGGGGGCCACGCCCCAAAATAAGGACGAGAGAAGCGCTCGTGGGAGCATTTTTCAGGAGCTCAGATTTGTTGTTTCGCTACCCAAACACGGTCGCTTGGTTGGTGTCCTTGTTGTTGTTTTTTTTTATTTCTTAAACTGCCGCTGCAAGCTGCTCACGAGCATTTTGTGTTATGCTTCGCTTAGCAGACTCTCGCGGGAATGTTGGAAATTTTTTGGGGCAGCGATTTTGGTGAATATTTTGAAAAACCTGCGAGCCAAGCCGTTCTCGGAACACCTGCCAAGTGGCGAGGCATTGGCCTCAGTGATGCGACTGTACGAAGGCGCAAGTGTAAGCGGGAGATGGTCCATGGTTTATTTACATGTAGGCCGAATATACGGCATCGTTGTGGGCTTTACCTATTGCAGCTGGTATAGATTTGTTTATGCAAATCACCGTAGCACGGATCGAATGAAATCGGTACCATTGTAATTCGATATTCATGGGGAAATTTTAAAATGTTGTCCGAATTTGTGGATATTGTTTGATAGAAAATGCTACAATCAAGAATTTAGGATGATAAACGAGGCAGAAAATAGAGTGCTAATCTCTAACTTTACTACCCCATTTCTTTAGCGTAGAGGATAATTGTTTCATAGGATTGCTTTATGTTTCTGCTTTGATTATGCTTTGATTATGTTTCTTCAATGTGAACTGACAATAAATGTTCTCGTATTTAACGTACCAATTGATCAAAACTGACCAAAAATGTTGCACGTTTGTAAGCTTTACCTTCTTCTAGCTGGCTTAAGTTGGTTTATGCAAATCATCGTTCTACGAATCGAATGAAATCGGTGCTATTTTAATTCAATATTCATGAAGAAATATGGAGATCGTGCCAGAATTCGTAGATATTATTTCTTGAAAAAATACTACGATGAAGAATTGTGAATATTGTCTTTCGCAGCTGCTAATCTCTAAATTTACTACACCGTTCATTCAACCAAGATGAAAATTGTAGAATATCAACACAGATATTTTTGGAGCGTTAAATATACATGAAATTGTTTATTTAAGTTATTTCAATGTGAACTGTAAATAATGTGCTACGTTTGTATAGCTAGATTGTACCTATCATTTGTCTTCTCCTTGCTAATTTGCTTGTTTTCTACATGAAATAAGTTTTTTTTTAATTTTTTAAAATATATTCACTATGATTACAATATGTTTGAGTTTGCAATGATTAATGAAATAATTTAATAGATACAAAGAATACAATAGTTTGCAAGCAATAACACTACCACGCGAGGAAGATCGATTCCATCCATTCAAAAAGTATACAATTGTATATAACATTGAGAAAATAATGAGCATTTATAATAAAAATTCACTATAACATGCTAAAACAAAATGATGAAAACACAATTTATTTGTTTTGTGACAGTTTGAATATTGGTGTTTGTAGATAATATCTAAAAGTTGCATATTAGTTGTATAAAAGTTCATTCTTATACGTGCATTACAACATTCTGGAGTTATTCAAGGTAAAAGAGTTATTAAAAATTTAGATAACAAACATTTCTTTGTAAATAGTTAAATTTATCGACGATTTGTTTCTTGAATATAATTTTAACCGATATAAAACAGCTCAGTTTGATAAAGTTTTATAATATTAAAAACCTGTAACCTGTTTATGTAGCTATACACATCACAACATGAATAGCTAGTGAAAACGAACTGCACAATAAACATCTTCTCTTTTATACATGTACCTATGAGAATCAAAAGACTACGATAGGTACTAATTAATTATTCGCAAGCAGTAATTAGCTGCGAGTTCCGTCATTAGTTGGAATCACAGCAAAGTTCGCTTTTTTTTCCTACCCATCAGATTCTAGCATAAAATAGACTTCACTCAAACACCACAAAAAAAAAGCTCGTTGAAGAGTCTAACCAGTGCTGCCAGCTAGTAGGTCAGCCATTTCACTATAACGCGATGTTTCACAGCACGTACCGAAACACGGATAAACTATAACAGCGGCTACACCAAATTGCTGCATCGCTCTTGGCGATTCGGGCGAAATCATCAACAGATGGCATTTTCATAACTTCCCCGAAATCACCCAGCTCGGCACACCTAACAAAGCCAAAAAAAAAAACAAAAAAAAAGGAAAACCCACCAAGCTACCCGGCTTTTCATGCGGCTTAAAGTGCAGCACCCGGCGATGCAACGTTGCAGCAATCCCGCCGTAAGCTGGCTGCTGGAATTTCGCCCAAGCAGCTAGATCGCAATTGATGATAAGATCCCTAGCGGAAATAAAGGGCAGCAGCCTCATAAACTGCGTTAGAATCATCCCCGCCGGAAGGTCCATTGATCCTTTATGCGCTCGCATTTTTGTCCGTCCGGTTTGGCGTCGTCATCGTCGCCATCGTGCTTGTTCCTAAGGGAGCAAAAAGCGAAGAAACACACACACATACACACATACACACAAACTCAGCCTTTGCGCCGCCTACTGCGAATGCGGCAAAAGGTTTTGCCTTGCGTTCGCAACTTTGCCATATGATTTTCACCTAAATCCCGCTCGGCAAACCGTACGTGGCCGTGGCGGGCCGAGTTCTAGCTTCATCACGACCCGCTTTGAGCTTCTTCAAAACGGCTTGGAACGATGTTGTGCTCTTTTTGCACCACACCGTCTCCGGTAAGCGGTAAGCCCGGTAGAGGGAAACGATTTCTTCGAATTATGCATTCCACATTGTCACATAACGAACTCAAAGTGGCTTTTGATGCCGATGGCAAACCACCGGGACGACCGAGTCCGAAAGGACGCCCTCAAGGAGTGTTTTGGCAGTCCGCCGTTCGGAGTTCGTTTTTCCGCCCGACAGCTCGAGCACGGGTAATTTATTTGCAGCGGCCATTTTGCGGGGGAGCGAAAGGATTCTGTATCGATGGCGGTCGGCACCGCAAAAGGGACGGTGCCTTTTCACGTTGCATCATGTGCATCGAGCGGGAAAATATACTCCATTGTAAACAAAGCGCGCCGTTTCCACATGGTGTTCGGAAAAGGACGATTCCGCGACGTCGCTTCTTTCACCGGAAACCATAGCAACGGGAACCCTCGACAGATGAAGTTGGCACGTTGTGCGCCGTGCTTTCCAAAGGCTAGTAGGCGGCGAAACGTCCACAAAGCGGTTGTGGAAAACGGACCCAACCCTCCTTTTTTTTTTGGGAGCTGTTTTTCCGGGGAAAGTTGGAAACTTTTCCAATTGGAAAAATTTGAATAAATGCCAGCCACTTTACCAGATTTATGTCATCAATATCGACCAGGATGGCACACTCCCGGGGTCCCGGGGTTTGGCCGAGTTTCCGAGAGGGTTTCCCGAGAAATGGAGCCAAACCCTGGTGGAAAACAAATACGAGCAAGTTGTCACGTTAGCAGGAAAGCCTCTAAACATGTGCTAATACTCGTCCCTCTCGAAAGCACAACCCGAACAAAAGGGAGCGCGCAGCCCTTTAAGCGACAAACTTTTGCATGCGAAATGGCCGACAAAGGTCGTATGGGAAGAAACAAAAAATCGCTGCCAACCATCGCGAACCTCGATAAAGACCTTTCGAGACCACCGCGCCGGCATGATGAGGGAAAACTTATCATAAAGACACAAAAACCCCCCAATGGGTGCATCTTTGCTGTGGCCCTGCATGCCGCCACTTGTCGATGCAGTGCAGTTACACCGCCAGCTCGAAAGTGGGTTGCATTTTTGATGAATGTCTTCGGAACAATGGGGAAACTTATCTAAGCCTTTGCTGGGTGGAAATAAAAAAAACGGAACCATGTTTGTTTTCTTACTCACCCCAGATCGATGTTGCGCGTTGCCCCAGTTACGTGAGAAAACGCTGGTAAAGAAAGCACCCTCCAAGAATGCTCCGTTTTTTCTCCGAAAGGGGCAGAAAAACAAAATGGTAGAATACAAAACGAGCCCGGAAATTGGAACGGACGCATTTTTCCTTCGCATTACAGCACGATACTCGGGCGGAGGTGTCTGCGAAGTTTAACGTGGCTGCAGTTTGGTTTCTATCACACGCCCGACTACCGAAGCACCGACGGCTCTGCTGGCAAGCGAAAGACGACGAGAAAACCATAATCATATTAAATTGTTGCACCCAGCGCAGTATCGCTGCTCGGGGATGATACTGGGTGATTCTGCCTGCCGGGATCCCTTAAACTTCAAACGGCCCACCCAGTCCCGGCTCGTTGTAGGCAGATCGGAGACCAAAACTGCCACTGCGGCAGCGTGCCATTGCCCGTTGCAGCAGATAAGGATCCTGGACGGCTTCACGGCACGAACGGTGGGTTTGAATTTGATCGTGGACGCATTGGCCGCATCGCTGTACATGTACTACGGTGAACATGAAAAACTCATTACACCAGAGGCATTTTCTAATTGATGCTGAAAATAGATGGTACGCCACTGCGCATACGGAATTCGGTCGGTCGGTTGGTCGGTGTGGTGCAGACAAAGTTCAATTATATTCTTTTCTCGTTGTCCTTTTCTCACTTGGCTGCGGGCCCAGAATGATTTTTTTTCCCACCCCAGGGAAGGGCTAATAAATTGCACTTAGATATCGTACTGTACAAGAGCGTGATAGAGGAGCATTGAACGAATCAAATGTGGAGTACCATTTTGAGTCGCAAAAAGCATGAATTATTTTACAGAACTATACATGGTGCTGACCTAATTTGCTTCCAGATGAACTAGGTGTTGTATCGAAAAGGATGATAGTATAAACTTTCATTAAATGATGACATTAATGACACTAGCTACAAGAAATGTTTCTTCCTAAATAACTCAACAACAGTCGCGCGGTCAAGGCCTACTTTGCTAAGGCATTCTTTGACTTGACATTTTTCATGTAGCCACACACAAAACGTCATTCCGGAAGAAAAAACCTTGTTTAAATTAATTTAACATCGTTTTCTAATCCGTGAATTATCTAGCTCAGTGACGTTAAAAACAAAACAAAAGCTTTTTACTAACTCATTTACTTCCCCACCATCTTATTGCATCGATACAGCTGCATACCAAAAGGGTACAATAAGGAGCATCATATAAACGTGATGCAATCTCGCGGTACCAACAACGCCAATCAGCTACAATAAACATCGGTTTACAAGCCATTAAGGGCTCATTCGTGGCATCGCATTAGAACCCAGACGAATGACGCAGCTTCCAATCGCCTGCTAACACCATCCGACAACGTGTCAATCGATCCGACCCCGTCATTTTCCCGTGGAAGAATAAAGCAAATTTTACTACCAACCGTGAGTGGAGATAAAATAAATTAGCCCATCTCTGCGGCCCCATTTTCCGTGGCTCGCAGAGCCCGCGTGAAGACGCGCACGGGGTAATAAAGAATTCATTATCATGACAACTTTATTCTGAGCTCGGTGAAAATCTCGGCACCCTAGCCCCCTCCCCCTCCCCTCCCCCTGGGCCCTTAGCTGCTGGATTGTCGCAAGGATGAAAAAGAAGGAGAGAGAAAACAAAACAAACCACGAGCTCGCCTGAACCAGTGCCCTGGAATGTTCGGTCGCGGAACACCGTGACGGGAAAGCGCGGAAGATGAAATGCATGTAGCGGAAATTCCGGCAACTCACGGGCAGAACGCCACGTTTTTCCTACTCCCCTAAATTTCCACCAACGGCGGCGGGAACAATGGCGGCCAAAGACAAAAAAAAAAGGTAGGAAAAAAACCAATGTCGCAAAAGGGCAGCTTTCCTGCTGTGGGCGCTCCGCAACAATAAAGTTCTCTAGCTTCGTTTGTGGTTAATAATATTTCCCCAGCGCTTGTTAGCGGATGTACCCGGGTGTGTGTGTGTGTGTACCCGTGTGTGTGAGCATTTTTGTGTGCGACTACGTGCATGTTTATCTGCACGGGCCCACGGTTTGAAATGCCTCGAGTGTTTGTGGTGGCTTGGTTCGTGACAAGGCGGTCCTTGGGCTGTGGATGGAAGGGACCGATCGGGAAAATCTCCCATCCTGCTCTTATGGGATGCCTTCTCAGGCCACGTTGGAGAGGTTATGAAATTCTCCCGACTCCCGTGCCTTGCCAAGGTCCTGGAAGCAGGGTGCGGCTTGCTAACCTCAAATCAAATTCCCGAATACCATGCCATCGTGCCGTGATTGTGCCACCAAATCAAAGCATTGCTCGTGCAACCGACGGAACCGTGTGTGGGTGTGTGTGGTTGGCACCGTAATAAGCTGTTCGATAATGTCACAAGTTATTTTCCAGCACGACGCCTACCGTTTGGCTACTTAGCGGTGCTGTTTGAAGCTCGATTCGCTGGAAGCACGCACCCGGGTCGTTGGGTCCCTTGATTTCCTGTGAGGTCCCCCTTGAGGACGAGAAAGTTATCTGGTTTTGCGAAAGAAAGCGAGGCAAAAGGGACAAAAAAGCGAGTAGCTCCCACTTACAGCCGGTGGCAATATGTCAAGTACAACACCAACGAAATACGCCACATTCTTGACTTGACTCCTTTCACCCGAGGGGTGGCGTTTGTTTCCTTGTGTCCTTGTGTTTTTTTTTCCTTTCTTTCTATTTTGTTCATCATTCGGACTTTTGACATCAGCTGAGCTCGTAAGGAGGAGGCTGGATTGAAGTGACGCACCGGAAGCAAAACCCACACCGCACGCAAGGAAGCACTCGAATATGGTGTCGATTTATTAGTGGCTGTTCGATTGTATCGTCAGCTTCGAATCGTCGATGCCACTCGAACGTCCTGTGGATGGATGCTTCCGCCGTGCTACGTTCGCCGTCGCGATAACGATGCCCATTACTTACGATACGCCGGTTAAACGAGCTTACGTATAATGCAGCATCCGCACACACTAAAACACCTGCGGCAAGGCATAAATCTATCGTCCTTACATGTTTGCCTTTCGCGGGAATAAGCGAACGATCGTGATCGAACTTATCGGCTTCTTTTCGCTGCATCCATCGCGTATGTGTGCAAGCTGGCGGCATTTATCTCGCTCATCTATCGGATGTTATAATAAAAGCCACCGTGATGAACCTCTCCGAAGACCAACCCTTCGGTGTGCGTGTGTGTGTGATGAACCCTCGAGAAGGACTCACGTGAAATTGGGGGCAAAAAAAAACCCCTCATGTTGCTATCGTTACCGAACCGCTGTCTGCTTGGATAGCGATACTCATTTCCGGCAATTCCGGGAACGAACGCAAACCGAACTCGTACCTGCTACTGAGCGGAATTCGCCAAAATTCCTGGACAGAAATTCGGTATGTTTTTCTTATCTGCGACCCGTCTGTCCCGTCTGCTACCGCCAGGATCCTAATTCCGGGCGCGTTCCGTACACGTGAGACCCACCGGTGATGGCATCCCGTGCCGATATGCGGATTATACAACAAAAGTGAAATCCATCAGTCCTTGGTCAACGTGCCGTCCTTCGGCGTATGCCGCACTTGTGACGGTGTGACGGAGCTGAAGAGCCAAAAACCGCCTCCAGACAGTGTGCGGTGTTTATTTTTGATGTTGTTTCGAAAACCGTTAGCAACCCGGTACCGTATCGAGGCTCGAAATCGCAAGGGTTAAAGGCAACCACTCTAGCTTTCACCCAAATCGCAGGTAAAATCCGTCGAATCGTGATGCTACCAAACGGAGGCTTCTAAATCCAACATTGACCATGCGTTCGCTAGCGGCGGCTATTATTCAGGTAACGGAGTACGATATTGGACTGACGTCAAGCTGAGTGAAAATTTTAATCGTGCTTGCTTCATATTTGCTTTTCTACGAAGCAACAAATATTTTGATGTAAAAGACAACTCTGAGTATGGCAACGCTTAATCAACCAGCGAGGGCGGAATTGTGTCAGAAATGTGGGCACACAGGTTTCGTTCGGTCAAAAAATTGTACTTTCACGCAATTCGATCCGAATTGGCTAAATTTTCATATCCTGACCATTTTAGCAGGTGGTTGTGTGCTGGGAGGAATTTCATTTGTGCATGGCACATGCACTCAAAGCTCTTTTCGTAGAAATAACGTTGCACTTATGATATGGAATACCAAATATGACTACTTTTGAGAAAGCAATTTTGAGTTTTTTTTTGTCGTTGTGTAACTGAGTATATGAATTAATTTAACATGACGTGACATTAGGCTGAGTCTTGGTATATGCGCTTTGGAATTAGTTATTCGTCGATGAATGTTTGAATAGCTTTTTGAGAGGATCACAACGAAAGCGAAAACGGTTGGCTGGCTACCTGTAATAAATCATTTCAGCAGAATTTATAAATGCAAACCCGTTTTATCCCTGGGTCAACAAATTCAATAGAAAACTCTTATCGATGTTTACCTGGGACTACTGGGAATTTCGAGCTCTGAATCGCTGCAAATAAAGACTAAATATAGAGCAATTTTTTGAACAGAACATGGGAACATACTCAGCTATTGCATTTGATTTCTATACACTTTGATCAAAAATAGAAGTCACATGATTTACTGGTGTTCAAAAATTTAATTCAGCTTCATTTGTAAAAAGAGATTTCTAATAAAATGCCAACATTAATTTGGTTTTCATGATGAGCTTAGGTAAATAATACTTTAAATAAAATTACGCAATCAATATCTTCGCAAAGAGCGCTTTGAGCATATGTTCAGACTACCAGGCGCCTCCATCGGTACTTCTGTGAGAACCACCAGGCGTCTCCATTTGGACGAGTAAAATTTATATGATTTTTAATTTCTTCCACTCCTTTTTTTACTATTTGTATATCATTTATGTTTTTAATTGATGTTCTTATCTACAGGTATTTGTGGCAAATTGTCAAACCAATTTTAAGTAGTACAGTGGTACTACACCCTTGCTTCTCTACCGCAGAATACATTATAATCATCTAATTTCAATCGCCATAATTAGACACATAACACCTGTGCTGAGTGCACAGTGAATGCTACTGTACCATTGAGATTGCTATCATCAATAATTAAGGTAATCTACGCAACCTGTAAATTTGCACCGGCAAGACCGTTTCCCACCGTTACAAATAAGCCACATTCGAACGCAATGCTCACCCGCAGCGGCACGAATGTTAAACGTGTGTGGGCTATATTCCATTCAAGTTCCCTCCCGATAAGGCCGTGCGCTACGTCGAAACCCATTCGCCGTTCCTCGTCGATCCTTTCGACACTCGAGCGCATCCATCGGGCTTCAACCCCTACACACAGCATTTGTGGTGCACTCGAAAGCGAGAGAGAGAGAGAGAGAGAGAGAGAGCGTGTTCGTTCATTAAAATCCCCGAGACACGAGCAGGCGGGAAAAAAAAAGCCCTCAGCAGCCCCAGTCACGTGGGCTCTGGTGGCTCATCACCTCGAAGAGTCCTCGCGTCATCTTTTCGCGCTGTGCCGCGGTCGTTTGACCGTTTATTTACGGCCAGGTTAAAGTGTACCTTTCCACACCGGTGTCCGTCGCTTCCTCCCCAACGTTACCCAATGGCGATATCCCCTGGTGATGGTGACTTTTGATTTTACGACCCCAGCGGCAACAACTTCCGCGGTGGGCAAGGAGGAAAAGGACGATTCAATGCTGCCGGCGGACGAGGACGAAGCGGGTGGTAACCTTTCCGGCAAAAGGGCACCCTGCGTCGGGTAGTGATTTTCCCCTTCACTGTCCCCGTACTCGGGAAGCTCATCCTTAGGGTCACTCTTCAATGCAACGCCAGGACGAGCCGGCCCGAATCGAGAGCACGATCCTTGCTGCTTCGTGGGCTGGACATGCGCACGGAAAAAGGACAACACGTTCGTGCCGTCTCATGTGCTGCCCGATCGGAACCCGATGCGGGTGGAAATCTTGGCAGCCATCCCGCAGTTGGACAACGTTCAGTCAGTCGTACGGCAGGCTACGTTGGTGAAACAGGTTTCGGCAACCGGCAGTACTTCCGGTCGCACATCGCACTTCGGTGGCGTGGCAGGACACGTCGAACGTTACGCACTTGCAGGTTCGTTGTTGTTGTTGTTGTTGCAAACGTTTAGTCGTTCGTGTTCTCTCTTCACCCAACTACAAAGGGGAGAAAGGTTGCGCCTAAGCCGGGCGCAAACAAAAAAAAACAGAAAGAAAACGGGGAAAACCCTCAATAATGGTGGCTAAATTGCGCGGCAAGTTCGCGGAATCGTGGTGAGCGAAAGGAGAGCGAGCGCGAGCAATGTCGTTAGGAAAATGAAGTTACGGTAATAAAGGATAAGTGGCTTATCAAACGTGCAACTGCAGGGCAGCGAAAAAGCGGAATCGAAACAACCCGAAACGCGGGCGAATGTTGGAAAAAAAAAACTCAATCGAAGTAGGCGCGATCTGTCGGTAGGGATGCTAATGTACGTTGCGTTGCGAAAAGTGTGGAGAATTAAAAAAAACCAGCGATCTTCTTCAACGATGGCTCATGAACAATGCGATTCAGGATTTAGTTTTTGCTGTTTGATGTAAGCAATAATTAGCGTGCGGGTGTTTCTTACAGTTGTTTTTCCCTCTTCCGATCGGTGGGTCGGAAAAGCTTCGCCTCGAAACGTCACCAGGACGAATGAATAATACATACCAAAATCCGACCCCCACGCAATTCGAGTTTCAAATGATCGCCAAAAACCGCGTTTCGGTGGTAAAGTGAGCAAATGGAAGTAATGAAGCCACCGTGTCTGTGTGTTTGTGTGAAGCAAAGTGGAGTTGAAGTGGAAATTTAATAGCCTACCGATGGCAAGTGACCGCCGGCAAAGTGATCTATTCGTCAGGACCACGCAAAGGATGCAATGGCGCCGGCTTAAGGCGTGGCAGACGAACGAAGCGCCTAAACTCGTCCGGTCGCGGATGTGGACAAAGTTGGAGAAAATTGAATTTCACGCTGGCCATCCCCAATGTGTGTGCGTGTGCGTCCGTGTGTGTGTGTGTGCAGTCAGTCCCGGCGGAGTGGGTGGTGACAATCTGATGCATTTGACGGACGAAAGGACGCACGCACACGAAAGCCGTCGACGATCGTTAGCATCGTTGGGTTTGGTTGCTCGAGATTGTTTCGAGTTTTGCGATGCGAGTTGGTTTTGGTGGTTTACGCTGCCAAGTGGTTGCTTCGTAAGTCCACCACCGCCGTCAAGTGTAGTTCCCGGACTAGTTAACCGTAGATAGCTTAAACTCGAGCGAAGAAAGGGAAATAGAAAGAGAGCTCACAAATCCACAACACCAACACCAGCGAAAACCGGTGACCGTGACCAAAAGGGCGAATGTGGCCCGCTTTGACTACGCCACAAGGCACCCGACTTCAAACCGCCTCCGGGAGGTGACCAAAACTTCCCTAACTAGCGTTCCCTTTTGGGCGGCTCGGTCTGCCCCCGGTGGCTTTATCTCGTTACTGAGCCAGGCCTATTTTCCGGGCAGCTTTCGGCCTGTTTCACATTCTCTCTTGCACTCGGCGGCTTGGGACAAAATTCAATAACCATCCCTTTGAGTTGAGTCCTACTTCCGGTACTTCGGCATCGCGCTAACGGTTTCATCCTGCAGCCCGTCGCGCGTTGATTTACATTATGAATACATAATAAACTAGCCCTCCCCGCTACCGTGTGGACCGTGCCGTAACGAACCTCTCTGGCCTCCGGGTGCCAAAGGACTGCGAGGTGTCTCACGGCAATGCTGCCCAGTGTGTCCTTGCGACAAATCCCTCACCCACCGAGTGCCCTAATAACGGCGGCCGTCTTTGGCGGGCTTTTCGCGCACGAAACGGCCAGCTCTTAATGGACGGAAGCGACCGAGCGCGCGCACATCCGTGCCGGTGAGAATATTTTCCCTGATTGTTAATAAATATTGCTCCGGAATTATGGTCCCGTCTGACTCGCGTTGTCTCGGTGGGAGATGGGTTTTTCTTTTCTTCTTTTTTTCTTCGTTCAACAGGCAAAAGCGCGCGCCTCCCCGTCGGAATATCCATCGGCATTTGATTAGAGGCAAATTGAATTTGCACCTTTTCCCCGTGGTCGATCTCGCGTTGTTTACGGCGCGCGCGCGCGCACACACCAATGTTCCCCGGTTTGGATGCAAAATTAAAAGCGAAGAGCAATCGTTTCCTGATGTAATTATCGGACGAAAAGGGGGCGATATTGATCAGCGCAGCGGTCGGTCGGTCGATCGGGCGATAATTTATTCTTCCCCCAGCAAATCGCCCGCGCTGCGGTGGCACTTCTTGCGCAATCCTTTTGATCGTCGCGCCCTTTCGCATCCCGTTTTACTGTTAGTTTCCTGCTGCTGGGCCGCGAGGGCACAATTTACGGCTACTTCAGCGGCCAGGGGGAGTTTTTCCACCCACCGTTCTCGTTTTGGTGAGGAAAAATGCCACCCAACACGGAAAGTTGGCGCCCGATTCTCTTTTGTGCCGTTGCGGAAACTTCGTTTCCAGGCCGCTCGGTTCCCTGGGTTTGCTGCAAAAACTTTTTCCCTAACAAGGTTTGTGCGAGCAGGGAATTGGGCAAATGTAATTCTTTTCCTTCGGCGAGTGTGTGGGCGTCGGATCCTTTTGCGCACGGATCATCGGTACAAGTGCAAACAAAATCAGTTGAATAAGCTGTCGGCACACGGGGCCTGCGTGGAAGTGTACACTCATAATTGTCTCAATTGCTTCTCATTACTGTTGCCGAAGGCGAAAAAGAGGGGCCCATGCAGCATCTTCGTGACGTGTGAAAAGCCTCGGCCCCGAACCGAAACAAGCCATAATTATGACTTTCTTATTACGCTCGTGATTGTGCTTGGTGAAAGCGCCAGCTTCTCAGCACCAAATAAAAAAGCCAAAGCTCTTACCGAGCGGCCAAAGCGTGCCGAATAAATAATAATCGTGTTATCGCTGTTCGCCCGTCGCGACGCCAGATAAGGCCAGAAATCAATTCATCCCGGTTTGAATGGAAAAACATAAATATATATGTGTCTACCAAACCGCGCGCGCGCGCCGAGTGCTGATTTACTGTGCTGGCGAGCTTTAAGTGGGGCTTTTGTTGGGCCACGCTGCTGGAAGCTGGGATCTTTTCCCGCTCCCTTGCTGGGGTCGTTACCGAAATTTATAAGAAAACTTTTCCATCCCCAAATTGTTTTCACTCAAGTGAGTGCCATTTTTCAAAGGAGGAAAACATCTAAAAACAATACCCTTCCAACGGTGCG
The DNA here is from genome assembly GCF_943737925.1 of Anopheles nili. Taxonomy (NCBI): domain Eukaryota; kingdom Metazoa; phylum Arthropoda; class Insecta; order Diptera; family Culicidae; genus Anopheles; species Anopheles nili. The sequence goes on from NC_071292.1 coordinate 44,316,204, forward strand.
ATGGTGCGACCGAAAGTTAGGCTTCAGCGGAGCATCATCATTTTCTGGCACGAAGCATTCGTTTTGTAGACCTTTTTTAGGGGAGGAAGCTTCTTCGTTCTCGAAACAGTAATGACAGGGGGGAAAAAAGTACACGAGCATACCGAAAACTATTCCAACACACACACACAGCTCGCGCGATGGACGATCAATTACAAAACTGCAGACTCATTAAAAATTATTCATCTTCAAACCGAACCCGGTGATCCTGGAATCCCGGCAGGGAAAGCAGCAGAGTTCCAACCTTGCGCCGTTGGAAGTTATTTCCCAACTACGGCAGCGAGCCGAAAAACTTTCACCCCCCTCATATTGCTTAAGTTTCTAATCACTCCATCGATTTTCGGTCCACAAAATCTTGTGTAACCGAACGAGCATCACTGCTGCCGGGCCGGGGTTCTGGGTTTCGGAACCCGATTTATCACCCGATCCCAGCCCGGAGCACCGGCACAACCTACCGGAAGGATCGAGGATCGTTCGGTATGATGATCATTCGCTTCACCTGGAACGTGACTGGTGGCGCGGTGCTCCAACAAACTGATCCAATCTCTCGTTAACTTTTACGAGTTGACCCATCCTTGCCGGCACTCGCAGCCAGTCGCTGGTCAGGATGTTCTGCCATGCGATGGACGATTAGTGAGCCAGGGTAGCGTGCAGCTGTGAGCCGGAAAATGGGTATGAAAATTTAATAAGTTGTACTTGTTGCAGCCTGATTATCTGCCGTGCCAAGGGCGAAAGTGCCACCAGCAGCATGGTGGGGGCGATTTTTCGCGCCCATCGAAACCCCTTTTAGAGGGATAAGCGCAAATTGAGACGTTTGTAAGCGAGTGCAGGCTTGTTTAAACCTTTTAAGCACATTTTTACCCGTAAATTGTGTCAATCATATAATCTTTTTTACTGCAGTTTAATGATTGGTGAACTTGTTTGAATTTTGCGACAAAAACGACAAGTATTTCGGTTGAGTTGCCTTTTCCGTGCTCGTTTCCCTTGCGGTATAAAGTTCGGGAAGCGGATTATGCTTTAGTATAATCGCATTCTAAAGACGTGAACTGGCACAACGTGTGCCGCCAACGAAGCGAGCGGCTCAATCCGACCATTTATCTAATTCCACAAAACTCCTCCATCAGCGCGGTGCAAGCAAAAAAAGGCATGCAAACATTCGCAACGGATTCGAATTGGATTCGTATCGAGGCCACGCTTTCCACACCGCGGGTGTCTTCGCGTTTGCCGATAAGCCTGCTTATCTTGGTGAGGAAAACAGCAAAGAGCGTTAAAAAAAAAAACAAACCTTTTTCGCCGACTGACATTAAACAGCACCGACCTGGAACCGGGTGACATGGTTTCGCTTTTTCGGTCGCATTAAGCGCGCGTAATGCAATTGGAAGAAGGAGCGGGAGAACGATTTTTGGTGTGGCTTACGTGAATGGAAGAATTGGCAAAACGGGCGGGGAATTGGTTCATTGTTGAAGGATGCACGCTCGATGCAAAGTATTCAATTGCAGTACTCGAAAGCGCTCGGTGGGGTTAGCAAACGAGCCAATTTCGCTGACTTTCTAGACCTTTGGCGTACACAAAAAAAACGTCTCATTGTGTTGTTGTTTTAATGATTAATTAAAAACAAAAAGTGCAGCATGGAAATCCTTAAACAACTGCAAAAGAGTCAAGCTGATTCAAAAAGAGAGCACATTGATGAAGCTTTGATCAGTTGAGTTATTTCATTCCAAATACACATCACTTCAAAGGTTCAAAAAAAAACAACCAAAACCAGAGTAAATAAATAAATTAAATGTGCCAATACTTCAGAACCGAGTGAAGCTGTTCTAGTACTGATACATGAACACAAGCATGGCAATTAATTGTATATTTTCCACCCACCACACACACACACACTTGAAACCAAACTGCATAAGCTTCGAGTCTCACCGCAAACTCGCATTCAAGCACCTCTCATATATATTAGAGCTGGCAAAGGATACGACGTCCCGGGGATCCTCCGGGTATCGATTTACGGCATCCATTTTTACGGCACATCTGGATGACCTTCGTCGGTAACAAAGGCAATGAGATTCGGAACCAATAATTTATCTCTCCTGCTACTTGTTTCATTGGTCTGCACCAAAGGCACTGGGAATTTCACTAGGTGTGCTTGGTTTGCATTATTCAGGAATTCAGTGCCTCAGTGGCTGAGTGAAATTCAGGGATTCAGGGATTTGATTTCACGACCGCTGGGAGAGTCCTTCGAGTTCAAGACCTTCGACAAGGATGGGATATTTTTAGATCAATCGTTACTACTGCAAGAGACTGTTCCCTGGGCAAGCAGGGAAGCACAACGAATTAAGGAACTTTTTGTGAAATAAACCAAAGTGTTCCGTACATGTGTGGTGTTGCTTTGCTACTAAAATCATCTACTATGTATTTTTGATGATAAGTACAACCGTTAACTTATGCTGATGGGTATCATTTTGATAACAGAAAAATCAAGCATTAATTGAATTGCTATTTCCATCATCTAAACTCCATTTTCATGAACGAGCATGTTCTTTTGGAAGGTAATTTTAGATGCCTTTTTTTAGATGCCTCCTTCCTAACAAACACCAAAAGAGAAGAGCTTGCTGTACATGTAATTAGGTTCAGTTAGGTACACAAATTTCGGTTTCTTCACATCCTGCCTTATTTCGAAGAAATGCGAATGTTTAAGCAACCATACAGCGAGGGCTGGAAAGTTTAGCAATACATTATTCCTGGAATCAAAACACACCAAACACCAACCATCCCAAGCTGCTCGCATGCTTCCAGTTACAATCAAACAAAAATCTTGTGTACCTTCCAGAACTTAACCAACTCAAACAGTTCTCAAACTCTCCGCCTGGTAATCCTGTGCAACAACACGCGAATGGCAGCAGCACAAATAGCGCAGCAGATTCGTTACATTATTAATAACGCCGGCAAACCAGCACCATTAGCTCGTGAGCCAAAATTCGCTGCGTGTAAATTGCATCAACCATAATGGAATCCTGTCGCCAATCCGGACCGTGTCTGCTCGAGACTTTAATTCCCCCGGCATGCGGGCGTACAAATTAAATGGTTAATTTTCGTTCGAGCTGAGCAGTTGTCTCCGTTTCCGTTGAGTGTGTTGTGTCTCAGGAAGAATACCGGCATGCAGAGCAAAATTTGCGATACCCAACGATGATGATGCAGGCAGACCAGACCAGGCCAGGCACTGTTGCTGAAATTGTTCGCCCCGATGCTGATGTAACCGTGCGCTATCAGTGCGTTCCGGTCGCGTGCGGTTGCCTCCTAAAACATTAATGAACACCATAACAGTCGATCATTAAATATCATATATCGCCGGCACACGCGCACGCAGCATCGTCGGTAAATGCGGGACTGCTCGTCCAGGACTCGTCTCAGGACCCGACAACACCCGCGCATGAAGCATCCTTCGCCCGCAGCAACACACAGCAAAGCGCGTTACGGATACGCTAACGTAAAGCAGATCACGCACGAAAAGATAGCCAACGGGCCATCCATGTGCAAATGAATAAAACGGGCAGCCTTGTGCAGGGGAGTCCTGAGCCTCAAGCGGTCGGGCAAAAGCATTAGCATATAATTATAGTTATTCTAACTTTTTCGTGCGCAAAACTAACAACAACCAGCGCAAAAAGCAAACGACCCGCGGCACCGACGTCATGGTTGGGCCCTTTTTCCGGATAGCCATTCCGTGCCGGACGTGGAATCGATCGATCCAGAGGTCGAATCTCGAAGACGGCGAAGATGGGCGTAGTAAAAGTTAGCTTCATTAGCTTTCTCCTGCGCGAAAATCACGGCCACTGGGTGGCAATTTGTTGCCCTCTGTAAGCCGAGCTATCGGTATCGCTGGGTTCCAATCATTGTGCCCGCGAGCTAATCATCCGCGTTTGGTGGGGTTTTACGCCAGCAAAACGCCAGTTAAAAGTAGACGCGTCAGCGAAATCACGCCCCGCGGAATCGCACTGGAACCTTCGTAAACCTTTCCCGTGACCCACACGGGTAGCATTACCTAACGAGAGATCGGGCCAGAGAGAGAGAGAGAAAGAGAGAGAGAGAGTTGGCCAAAAAACACAAGCACGCGCGCATCTTTACGGGTCACCGAACACGGCACGTCCATCGAGGAGGACCTCGGTTGGCGGGAAATCCGGCGAAAATTTACTAGCCGCTTCGGATATCCGCTTTTCCACGGGCATTCGTGGGGTTTCCCCGGGCGCACAGCGCAGCAAACAACACAATGGATGATTTATTGATAGTTAAGTTACTTTTGCTCTTCGCGCAGTGGCTGTGCTTCCTTTTTTTGAACAGTAACAACAACCAAAAAAAAAGGAGGAATATTAGGAGTTCCTGGCCCCGTCCGATTGTTCCCCAAAAGGGTGTTTCGAGGCGAAAACCTTTTATAATACATCCTGGCACTTTATTACGAAACCGTCCATTCTTGCACTCCGACGAGGATGAGGCTTCGGTTCATCCTCATGAAATCGAAAAAACAGAGAGAACGCCCGAATAAGGACGCTTGCTCGCGTGGAAACGATAACGAATCGCTTGGTCCGGATCGCTCGATCGTCGGGTGCGATCGAGCGTTGCTGAACAGGAGTTTTGCAAAACAGGCACGGGCGTTCCCTTTCGTTTGCCAAAACCACTGAAGCTGGAACACCTACACGACCGAGAAACGGGTCAGCTGCAGGTGACGAGTGTTTTGGTCGTAATTTTCACCATTTCGGTTCCTCCATTTGGTTACGCAATCGAAAACGCGTGAGTGATTTTTCGCCCACACCTGGTCGACGACCTGGTCTAGTCTGTAACAGGTTGGCTAACATCGCGTCACGTGAGCTTCAGGTTGAGAAACGCCCTATAGAGAGGAGAAAAATGGCCTCCCCGTAAACGCGTCCGGATGTAGAGCTGATCTGTTCGCGAATGGTTCTGATGGCTTCTGGGGCCAAACTGATTGCTTCAAGTTCGGTGGCATCAAATAAACTACACCCACGAGGGCTCTTTGTGCTAGGCACGCAACTGGAACGCAACTGGCAGCGTAAAAAAAAGGGCATTGTAACGCTGATGAGACGGGCACGGAACGCTTCGCTTACATTACAGCTTCTGGTACACATGCACGACAAGGACGGGTGAAATATTGCCGAAATTAAAAGAACAAAACACATCATCAAACAACCGCACTCGGATCTCGCACAAAAAAGGTACGCAAACGTACGCAGCCAATCGAGATTCGCTTTCCGGAAACCATCAGCCTAGCCAAAACGCAACTGATTAAACAACGATGGGGGCGAGCCAGCATTATGCAGCAGTCCGCACGCGGTGCGGCATAAAACGCGCATAAACAAACGCCACCGCCCTCGTGGAAAAAGCGTATGCAAACGGCATTTCCTTTAACAAACTTTGGGTGGGATTTGCCGGTGGGTGGTGTTTATCGCAACCCCCCCCCCCCCCCCAACTCCCACAGGCACATTGCGCATTGATTTCGGGTGCCCACTGCCGGAATTGGAATCGTTTTCGTTGGGAATTGGGTTTGGGGTCTAAAAGAAGTAGGAAAAAATATGAGCAAAAACACACACACACACACATAAAAGGATCGCATTTTCAGGAGAGGGAGGAGGAGGAAAAAGACTGCCGGCTATTGCATATTGGATATTGTTCGGTGCTGGAATCCTGTGGAGCTGGTTTTGTGAGTACCGAGGACTGGTTTTGGCTCGTACCACCTGCACGACCAGGACGCCCTTGAAGTTATCCCGTGCTTATTTGGCTAATGGAAGTAACAATGGCGACGCATATCCGGTTCGCCGTTTCGCTCTCGTGACAGATGAAGTTGAAAATGGTTCCATCGTAGCCTCGAGCAGGGTTAGATAATAACGCATGAGCGATATCATACGCCACCGCCAGTCGGCTTTGTTCTTTGTTCCCCGGTTCTGGTGAGCTTTAGAAGAAGAAGAAGAAGAAAAAACAAATGGCCGAATATTTTGTGCCAATTTTATTCAGCCAGAAGGTGGCTTTTTTCTTTTGCGCCACGGCTTTGGGATTACTTTTCTAGCTGCTCCGTGGGTTCCTGATTCCAATCTCATTTTCACCACAATATGTATATGTGTGTGTATGGGGGGTAAGTGCTTCTTTTCCCGGAAATGCCCTACCAGGCATTCCAACTCCGTCTCTAAAAGCGAACGAAAAAGCTAACGAGCCTTGAAAAGGTAAGCCATTTGCTGAGTTAAACACTACGCAGTGATACGTGCGATTGGATGTGCTGCTTGTGTGTGTGTGTGTGTGTGTTAGCTAATCAGCATGCAAACACAAATCTAGATCTTGCTTTTCCCGCCTGCTTCCGGAATTCACGCTTCACATCCAAAGGGAGGGGGGATTTAACGAAACTTTGAAATCGTACCGATTTGTCCGGATCATCATTCGGTTTGACTTCCGCCGCTGTGTGAATAAGTTTACTCAAAGCTCATAACACGACCATTACGAGCTGATCTGCCAAAGCAAACAGGTGATCCACAGCAGCTCGCAACTCGTGTGAGGGAGCTCGTTTTTTTTTCTCTTATCAACCCGTTTTTTTTTTCATCTACTTCAAACCCGACACCCCGAAGGAAGCGGCAGATGAACATCGTACGTTCGAAAGCAATTTGTCTGTGTGTGTTACTTAATCCTTGCCACTTGTCTTGCGGTTCTCGCTGCACGAAGCTGCCCAATTTCCACCCCCTCATTGGGTGAGCGAAATAATTTCTTCCCTCTCCTCAAAACAAACACACACTCACACGCACATACACAGGCAGGCGGTCCTGTTTCATATCGATCGTTAGAAGCTTTCAAAAATGCTGAAACCAAACCTTCGCAAGTCCACCCCCTTCGCCCCACAAAAAAGGGACCTCCTCTGGATGGGAATCCCGATTTGGTCCCTTCTCCGGGTGCTCTTAGGGCGAACTTTGGCGTAAGCCCTTTCGTTTGGTGAATCCTTTATCCTCTTTTTCTTTCTCTTGCACCACCTCTGTATCCATCTCCGTCGTCGATTCGGGTCCGGGAAAAAGGGTCCCCCTCTGTGTGTGTGTGTGTGTGTGTATTTTTCGGTGGTCTCTTTCACTTTGCGGCTTCATCTTACACCCAAAAAAAAAAAACCCAAAACGAAACGGGGCGCTCGACTCGAAAGCGAAAAGTGATTGTAACTCGGCAGATTATGGACGGAGAAAACACAAGTATCAATTGTATAATAAAAGGCGAAAATAATCCTCTTATCTTTTCCACAGAACACTACAACGAGTGAGTGCGCCCAGTTCCAGTACGTGTGTGTGTGTGGACGTGAGTGTGTGTGTGTGTCGCGTGAAGGACACCCGAGGGTGCGAAGAAGCGGTCGAAGTGTTGCAGAAAAATATGAAATTAAAATGATAATACACCGCCCAGCACCACTAGCAGTTGGGCAGGACGCTCTACCACTAGCTGCCAGGCTGCTGCTGCCTGTGTGTGTGTGTGTGTGAGAGAGTGTGTGAGAACCTCCCCCGCACCCGGGCAGGAGTGGGTGGTGTGTTGATGCTAGCCGTCAGTGTGCCGATGTGTGAAGAAGGCAAAGGGTTTTTTTTTGCTCGTGTTTCCCGGAGTGAAAAGTAAACGAAACGAAAGTGTGCTGGCAGGACACGCTTGTGCGTCGGGTGGAAAATCGCCGTCCAGAAGGAGCAGGTTCAAACATTTGGACTCGCCACCACCCCACCACCAGTACAAGCGCAAGACGAGCAACGCAACCGGGCCCCGGGAAATCCCAAAGCACATAATCATGTTTTTTAATCTTCACACGTCCTTGCCACCGTTACGAGGATATTAGAGCAAAAGCGCCTTCACCGTGCGGTATCGACGTGTGTGCTCGATGTGTAGCTTTGTGCCGGGCGCGAGCATGATCTAAGTAGGCGGGAAATGCTCGAAGCTGCTCGGCCAATTTGACGTGAAGCACGGAAAACTCACGCCAGTGAAGTGAAGCAATAGCGTGTGTGTGTGTGTATGAGGCAAACAACAACAAAAAAAAACGACCATTGCTTACACAACGGTGAAGTAAAACAACGGCACCACAGTTTCACAGAGCGAAGCGGTACTTCCGTTCTACGAGAAGGGTTAACACACACGCCGACGGACACGGCACGTGGGAGGAAAAAGTTCCCACCCTCAACGGAAAATCGTTGCCCGCCGTAGCCCGGGGGGCGTTCCACGCACGCCATAAAAATTCTAAATTATGATAAACGCTGTTTGTCCATTGAGGATATCGACGAACTTGAATTGCCTGTTTAGGACGTGGATTATTGTGCTGTACTTTTTGCAGGCCTGTCCTCAGCTTAATACGGGTAAGTAGCTCCGAGCCGGGAACATGCGATTTTATTGGCGGCGATTGACGGGGTGCTGCGGGAAAAGTGCCTCCCCAAAAACACCCGTGCTCGTGGTGGAAATTACGGTTATCTTATTGATATTTTTATGGCGGCCCTTTCTAGTCGCCACCATGCAAGCACAATCTGTGCCACGTCGCCACGTCGTGTTACATAAGTGTATTTATCCAGCAGATAAAGCATCTGGCACGTTGCGCGGTGCGGCATAAACGATGGTGCAATGTTTCGGAGCTCCTTTCGGCAGCGTTTGTTTAAGGAGTTGTTAGCAAGCGCACGCAGTTCATTAGAAAAAATGTGGAAGGTTTTCATAATACTCCCACGGATCGATGGTTAGAGAAAAATCATAGCAAATTATTGTTTAAACTTTAGACATCGTAGACTACGTTAAAACATCGTAGACGATGTGAAGGATAAATCTTTAAAAATAAGAGTTTTTTGTATGAACATGCGAAAGCGTGCGCAATATGAGTATGCGAATTTCGAGAATGCTGAAACATCTGAAAAGGATTGTTGCTGAAATTTAAGACATAAATATTCAAATACCTACTGCTCGTTTTTTTTTTGTGTCTCGGGTCCCCTATATTGGCATGTAAAACAAAAAGGAAGGCGTATGCGAAAAAAACGGCCTACGTGATGCAAGATTTTCGCTGACAGCTCGGTTTACTCGTGTAACCGAGACTTTGTTCGGTGCCGCAAGGACCATGGTAATCAATCCTTTAGATTTCGAAATCAGCAAAACAAAAAAGAAACACCCTCCTTAGCAATTATCATACCGAGTGAATCCCACGGTCACGGTCGGGTTTCTGAACCCTTTACACCCACGCATACCGTTACAGCGGGGTGGTTTTAATACCGATACGATGACATCGATCGAGGGTGAGTAATTTAGGGTGGCTTTCCTTCTACACTGGATTCTGAGTACACGAAAGCCAACGCTTGTTACCTGAGGGAAGCTTAACAAAAAATGGTAAAACAATTAGCTTAATTGGATTAAGCATCGAACTTTGTGAGCAGTTTGACCACAAATTAGTTCTTCATGAAATGAATCAATTTACGATAACGCAATTGAGTAAAAACACCGTGATAAAGGCATGTGGCGTCCTACGTTTAAAACACATGTTTGAAGTTTTCACATTCCACGCTGTCATTTTAATCATATGCATTAAAATGCATTTATTGATACAGCTCCTTCTTTTTCTTTTCTCAACGCAATCAATACAAAAACAATTTTATGCATTTTTGTGCTTCACCCTACCGAGCAGATTAATCTCGTGTATCCGCAAATCTAAATACAAACCAATCCATCACAGGCACACACGAATCTTGCGAATGCTGTGCACAACATTAACGCGGAATGGCTCAACTTTGCGTATGAATAATTCCTCCCCCAGCAGAAAAGGAATGGCCGAATCATAGGCCCAAAGGAGAGCCCTTTCCACCTCCCAGAAACCCTCTCACCAAGTGCGCCAGTAAGTTTGGTCCCATCGTCGGCAGCTGGTTTTATGTGTTTAGTGACGCCAGCGATTGTTCGTAGCTTCGTATTTGCTTTTCGCTCTCCACCCGATGGCCATTTATTTCCATCTAATAGAGCTTTCCGACTTCTGCAACGTGGAAAACGTACCGACTGTCCGAATCCTTCCCCCAGAACACTCCGTCCCCCCGTCCCCCGTCCCCCCAGGATGTGCCGCAAAAGACCGCGGTCCGGAAGGGCAAAAGGACACCACGCGCGCGCGTCCTCCTCGCTTTTGTTCCCACCGCCAGCGACTTTGCTCAGTTCACAATAAATAAAATTGATGCCCAGCCTCGGGGACCGTAGACCGACTGTAGAATGTCTGCAGAATCCTCGCCCCGTCTCTAGACCGAACGCTAGTGCGCCATACTTCTAAGAATCCAGTTCCATAAATGCTAAGAGCGTTTCATAGTTATTCCGACTCAGTTCCTTATCTCACGGTGGGCAGTTTCGTCGAGTGTGAGGAGGAACAGATCGGCAGTTAATGTTGTTGTGCTGTTCGAGCAACCGACCCACGTTTTGGGAGGATGATGGGTTTGCCCTTGGTCTGCTACAACTATGACAAATGACTGGACGTTGTGTGTGTGTGTGTGTGTGTGGGCAGGATCACTAGAGAGTATAGTCCTATGTTTGGCTAGAAGTGCTGGCCATAATCCAGGACGTGTTTGTGCAGGCAAAGGGACGCAGAAGTATGCTTCGCACTTGCTCAGGGACGACTCGTGTTTATATATCATACATATACACAGGCTGATGATGGTTTTGATGCTTTGCGGTATGAGATAAGCGCGGTTTAATTGAAACTAATTAAAACAAAGTGATAATACGTACGAAAAAAGGGATGACTTTTTGCAGTTGGGAAAATTTCATCAACTCTAGCTGCAAGGGTATTAGATGTGGGGCTTGGGTTAAGTGATAAAAAATCGCCTGCAATGGTAGCTTAATGCGTACAACATCGTACATCGCTGTTCCGTGGTGGATAAAATGTGTAAAAATGTGTAATAGCTTGTACGAGAAAAAAGCCATTGATGTGCAGGCGAATGTACAAGTGAACAAGCACGTTGTACAACTAGTTTAGTTACATTTGTTGTTGCTCCTTACAATTAGAGATGGGATCGACAATTAAGCGTTATCATTTTTGTTTTTTTTCCCCTGAAACCAATGATTTGAATAAAAAATAATTCTCATCAGCCTTTAGCCGTTAAATCGCACTCTCGTTTTATGAATTGGCAATGAATTTTGCGGCTATAAAATTGAGGAAACATAAAACCATAGCCCAGCGCGCATAATGTAATAAAGGCGTTTAATAGTCACACGGAAGGGGTTGCACTGTTTTATTTGAGTGTGAAATGATTAATTATTTCCGTACCATGAATATTTAAGCAAACTTCGTTTCCAACCCGGTTCCGCTGAATAAACGCGAAGGTGTAAAGCATTCCCATCGGGCGGGCCGCACGAAACATCCGCTCGAATTGGATGCCACCACACACAGGAAGAAATCTTGGCCCATTACCATCACAGATAGCGCCACAGTATACGACACAGGCAGTTAATCAAAATACCGAAGATTTTCAATTTAAATGCAAAGCAATTTAATCAACGTTTCAGACGAGCGTTTGTCTACGCCGTTGGAGATAGCAACGCTTCGCTGGGACACCTCCGTCGGTACAAAACTATTAACCAATAATGCCTTTTTTTATACTTCGCATCTCGCAAGTGGTAGCAAAGTTAAATTTCCAGGATGCAAAGGCCGCGCTAGAGCGCCTCCTAACTCGGTCACCATCGCTTAATTACTCACAATATGTAGTGGGCCGTTTGCATAAGCTCGCAAGTGACGTAACAGCGACCATTGCGCTGCCGAAAAAACAAGCGCATCCAAGAGTGCGGCCCATTTTATTACCGAGACTGGCAGGACAAAACTAAAACAGCACTCACACCACCGAACGCAGCAGCCTGAACCGGGTTTATTGCGCGCGTTTATGGGTGGTAGTCGATGTCTTGCAAACTCACCCCCTGGTCGGGAAATCTCGAAGGTCGCAGCGAAGGAAAAGCGTATAAAAAAACAAACTATAAAAAGAGCAGCACCGAGGACAACAAACGCGCGAGAGAAAGCGAGTGAAAATGTGCCAAGCCACCGAAAGAGAGTGACTTTATCTTTCTTGGCCAGATTTTTATGGAATCGAAGGGGCATTTGCATTTAACGATGAACGGGATATTGAAAGTGTCCTCCTCCTTCTCGTGCCCGGAAGGTCCCTTTCGTGGCAATTTTACTGCCTAAAACTACGCCAAAGCGTCACCGGACACCCCGTGTACGGCATCAAACGTGATTTAGTGTCTGCCTATTGGATTTAATTGCCGACCGACGGGACCGATTGGCCAGCAAAGCTTAATGGTGCAGTAAAAGCAAACGGAATGGGAAGGACAGCAGAAAAGCGCATGCCGCCAGATTTGCACCAACAGCAGCAGCAGCAAAACAGCATTGAACCATTCAAGCCCGACTGCAGGGTGGCGTGACGAGCAAACGATCCGTGCCGTAATGAAACGCTTTCCACCCGATGCTTCTAATGCTGGCTCATCGCGAGCGCTTCGATCGGGTTGAATTATGATCGGCCAGCCATTTTTGCGGTGTCTGCTGAATATTTGGCAGCCTGGGTTTTTGAGAAGAAGTAAAACAAAACACACACAGCAACAAACGTCCGAACCCGAGGAGGCCCATCATCCTCATAAATAATCAATCGCAGGGTGGGAAAACTTCCACAGAATTCCAAATTGACGAAGGTTAGACTGCTCGAGCACGCTTCAGCGATCTCAACACCGACGTAACTCGTGGCCCGAGACGGCCTAGATCCAATTTCATGCATTCCGTGGGCAGACGCATTCGGCAATTTGTAAAATATCTTCTTCACACCGAGCGTGCTTACGCATTGGTGAACTCCCACTCACCGGGCATTAAGGGTCTGAGAAGTGTCACCTGTGGGTTTGCGTGTGGCGAATTTTGCTAAATAAATGCCCTCGGAGGCGGTAAGCAACGGTTCAGCGGAGTTATTTATTGTCAGTCTAAAATTATTACCAGACTTTCATCAAACCTGTCCATTTCCGTCAGCGTGAAGCAATATTTTGACACGCCGGAAAGGTGAGAGAATTGCGAATATTGCGCAAAAGCTCCGGAAAAGGAAGCCGAAACCGCGCTTGTAAGCCCCGGTAGCATGATTGAACAAAAAAACCCACCGTGAATTTATTAGGTATTTCCGTTTTTCTGCCTCCATTCAACAGCGATGGTTGGTGGTACAATTTACCACAAGGTCAATGGAAATCCATGATACTTTGGAAATGTAATTTTCCTTCCTTCCCCAAAAAAGTCAACGTAATTACGACGCAACGCACCGCTTTCACGCGCGCGGAAAAGTTTCGCAAACAAAAACGGCCACTCGGCTGCCGGCCAGGCGGGGGCATTACGTAAAGGATTAAAAATTCAAGCATCCCGCGAGCGCTCGAAAGTAGAACTGCAAATGAATTTAGAAAGCCGTGTAAATATTGAATATTCAGCCGGTGTTTCTGGCGGTGCCTCTGGCCCAATCTAAGCAGTGAACCGACCGGATCTGATCCGGCGTGCCGTAAACTGGGAAAGGGGCTGCTCCGGGAAAAGTGTCTTTTTTTCATCCATCCGGCATCCGCATGAAACCCCTTTCATTTCGTTAGTATTGCGTGCTCGAACGTGTGCACGTTGGGTGGTCAATGGGAGGATTTTGGAGCAGAGATTATGAAAATACCGCCAGGTATGGTGGATACGGATTTGCCATAACGTGTCCGCCGGAGAATGCTTTTATTGATTCTCGTGCATCTCTATTGACTCGTCGATTGCTGCGGGCTGGATCGGATGGAAAACATGAACCGAGAACCGTATTGTGAGCGCGCTCAGGTTTCAGTTCCTTTTGAGATGGTTCACAGCTGAAAAATTTACAATGGAAATGATCAGAAACAAATTTTGTGTGTGTGTTGTTATAAAATCCAATGTTTGGGAAGCTAAAAATAAATGCCTCGAGATGTTCTTTCCAACATCTTTATGGGTTCACATTTTGATTAACAAACTCCTGTTCAATATTGAACACAGCATCCTGTGGAAGATACTTTAATAAAACTACCCGAATAAAAAAAATCTACTCGAATAAAAATAAATGAAATCAATTTATATATTTTTTTACACAATCATGAATCCAACATGTCTATATGTAAGGCATTAAAACGCAGCTTTTATACAAATAGTTTAAGGATATAGGATTTACATTAAATGAACCGAACGCGTCTATGTGTAAGGCATTAAAACGCAGTGGTTATATAAATAGTTTAAGAATATATGGTTTAAAATAAATGACATGATAATGGCATAATAATTTACCATCATTATTCAAACGCAATGCCGTACCTGAAAAGCCTAAAAGCCCTTTTAAAACACTTCAGAAAATACAGCAATTGTGTCATTTGGCAGCATTAGAATAATAGCAGCATTCGAGTAATGAATTCCCCACTTTCCGGTGTATTATGACATTCTCCCGTGCTGCGATCAGAAAATCGATACCCAAGATGCCGTCAAGATAACGCCCAAACGGATGGCGCTCGTTTCACTGCGGAGATTGTAAACCTCGTAAACGAACCTGTCGTTGAAATCCATTATTCGAAACGGTTTGCATAACCTGCGCTCGCTTTTACACCCATTATACAGATCATTAACAAACATGTCCACCGCTCGCGCTGGGTTCGGTTTCGTCTGGTGTCCCTTCCACGACCACAATCCGCGCTCGCTTCCTTCTCAATTCCCACCAACCCAATCCGGCTCCCAATTCCCCTTAGTACACGGGCCTGGAGTGAAGCTGATAGGCTCGAGTCTATTGCGATCTATTTGCAAAAGGGACTGCCGCTTCGACGAGCAGCAAATGCTTCTCGATTGCTATCGATTAAATTTATTTTTCATCCCTATCCATCCACCCGCCCCACAGGAGGGTGGGCCTTTTGCGATTTGTTTATCAAATATCAACAATTCATCCGCACGACTGGGTGTGTGCATTCTGAACCGATCCAACCAGGATCTCCATATCAGCCCGTATCACACACACACACACACACACACACAGAGTCTTGTGCCTGCCAGTCTCAGGATAACTGTCGGGTCGTATCGTCCTACGGCCGGTGACAGGCTCTGGATGTACGTTGACTTTTTCATTGCCGTGCTTACGAGCGACAGAAGGGCCCAAACCCACGAAAGGGATGCTTTGCGAACAATTATTCCACAAACCCACTCAACGTGCAGGCTGTCAGGATGTCCTGCCTGCACGCAGGAGAGGGAAGAGATCCTGTTTTACGATTTGCGGTCGAGAAGGCCGCTGCAAAAAGCTGATTTTGCCACCCTCGTTACACTGGTAACGATATTGGTACACACATATTATGCATGAAATGTGTGCCTGCTCGAGCGGCGAATAAATTATAAGCTTTCCGGATCCCGCCGGAAGTGCCGTCCCACCGCGACCGAGCCGCCCTCTGGAAACCGAGACGACGTGGGATAAATGTGAAAAATGGTGTCACGAAGACGATTATAGGATCGCTCGCATGGCTCGCCATTTCCCATCGTCCCTGTGCCGTCGCGTGCCAGGACGTGCTGCAATGGCCACATGCTAGTGCAGGCCCACACAAACAATAACTCACATACCATTCGCTGATCCACATCCGACAACAATTTATATTTGTTTTTCCCGGTGCTCGGATGGCAGTAGCAGCAGCAGCAGCCACTGGGGCGCGCATAAAAAGCACATTTCCAGTATTCCGCTTGCGGTACCAGGGCCAAGGAGCCCATCCGACAGTACCATGCATGTTGCTTAAGAAAAGAAGATAGAGAGAGAGAGGAGCCACACATCCATCCGCACCACCGAAGGGCACCAAGGTATGCCCGTGCCGACTCGAAGTTAATTGACTGTAAAGCAATAAATTGTAGTCATTCGTCGCCCGGTCCGTTTCTCGGGTGATTCCGGCGAGCATCACCGGTTGTTGGAGACCTTTTGCCCATCGCACTGCACGCACACATTTTCCGCTCATGTGCGCTCATGGCGCCCTAAATGACGTCACGCTTTCCACGCCTCCATCTTGGGTACATCACGGCACACACCCACACCCACACACACACACATCTCCTTTCGACGACTTCCGGTGGTGATTTTTCATCTTCTAAAATGTTGCGAGCACACAAAAGTTAATAATGCGAGCCAATTTGCGGGCGTATCGGGGAAGCGCCACGCGTCACGCGGTTAAAGGAAGATGAATTAGTGCCACGTTTGGGGGCGTCTATCTGCGATCTGAGCCGTATATTTCGCACCTTTTGCGCCGGTGAGCGCGTATTTACCAGGCGCCTAATTACCGCCGGTGTGTCACGCGGATGTCGAGATAGACAAAACAAAAAAAAGCTCACGAAACGCGCTGCCACCATTATATTCTGTGCGTGATGTGGGCGTGATAATGGGGGATACGGCTGGAAGGAGAACCACGGTGCCGGTATTGGAAAGGACCTCCTGTTCTTTAGGTAAAACGAAAAGCGTAACTGATGGATATGGCTAAGTGGGTGGCATTATCGGTTACCATCCTGCCAGCAGCGGTAATTTCTTTTAAATCCCAGTCATGACTATCATAACTTCACAACAGTTTTTGTTGCAAGGACAAACTGTTCCGAAAAGAAGCTTTATTTTTAGTACCTTCCTTCAATACAAACGGGACATGTATGTAACATCCATCACTCGTGCTTCTCCTGTTGCTATGACAATGGTAGGCTAGGCTACATTGTTAGAAAGCCCCACGACGATATATTTGCAAACCAAACGGGTCCTTTGAAAAAGATGACAGCAACAGTTGCTGTGTCAAGATAAGGAAATAAGAGAAACGAAATCCTTTGCCGCACATGAATGCGGGTGTGTCGCAGCCGCATCCTGTTGGGATCGCGATCTATGAAATCGTTCGCTTCGCTCTTATCATGAGTTAGCAAGAAAACGTCTTGGCACTCGTTCCCGGATAGTAAAATCGGCCTGTGCTTCAAATCGAGCACAAATCTGGGTAGAGTTCCACGAATATTTTCCCATTTCAATAAACTTGGAGGCAACCTTTCGATCTTGTTCTAAGAAATACCCATTTTGTCAACGTTCTGTTGTTGAAACGTAAAATTGCGCTACAAGAATCATTATTCCACGCATTGGAAGTTGATATGTACGCCGTGCAGCACATTTTGTGTTACATTTCATGAATTTTGTGAAGGTTGTTCGATATGCAATTTTTTTGTCAAAAAAAAGTTAAAACCCCCTATGCAAATAAAAAAGAGAACTCTGTTTGTTTGTTCTTATTTCAAAACAAAGTTTACTAAATTTATTCATCGAAAGGAACTTTTCAGTTGTATTTCTTAGAATATGTAAAAACCGGGAGTACAAACTCCATTAATGTCCAATTAATTTGTGCCTACATTGAATCCCGAAGCGTTGTAAAATGTAATTGTTCATTCATTCACTAGCAAAGTTCTACTTTGTCACACCCTCAACCGTGTGTCTCCATTTTGTTCCCTTTCCACAGAAATGGCGTCACTTATCGACCGCAGAGACATGATACTCAGGACAGCATTTTTTCTGCTCTCACCCCACACACCGGACAAAAGCTCGACCGGTAGCAGCTCGAACTCGCTCGACAAGCACAACTACCACGACCGAAGCGCAAACCCTCTCGGCGAGGGTGCAAATGTGGGCGACAGTGGTGAATCCGGTCCCGGCTCGTCGAACTACTTCGAGCAGCACAGTGACAGCGAGGAGTTGCTCAAGTACTACAAAATGCCGATGCAGTTCGGGACGGAGAACTACACCCTGGTGACGTCGCAGATCGGCAGCACGGCTCACGTTCCCTGCAGGATCCATCACATCGGTGAGGGCGTGGTAAGTGTAGTGTGCGTGGACTCGAATCCAGGTGGCTAATGGGCCCATTTCCTGGTTGGGATGGCGTAAAAAGGGCACAATGCCCTTACGGCAAGACTGAAGATTTCACGGTGAAGCTTTCAGTCAGTAAGGGGCGTTCAAAATGCCATCAACGTTCCTGACGTGTACGGCCTCCCAAGGAGCTTTTATATGCTTCTCATTATAGTTGATTTTTTTTTTCGTATCGTGCACATGTTTGTGGTATTTGCATTGTTGCAATGCAGGATGTACACATTTTTCCCCCACTCATGCTGTGATTGGAGCAAAAATGCATCCTCACAATGCAAATGGACAGTGAATTCATGAATGTACCCTTTATGACAGGAAATTTGGCGAAAACATACCTTAATGTACCTTGCTGTGTACTAGCAATTATTTTAATACAACTTGCAGCATTGTTAAAATTCTTTCTTCGTCAATAAAGCACAAGAATGTTGGGGACAATGAGCAGCATTTGAATTCATACAGTTCAGCTTTCAATCGCATTTGTAAACTACAGAAATGCTGAAATTCAGTTCGAAGTAAATTTATTCAATACACACACCCAAACGGATATAACTCAGCGTGTCACTCAAAGCGATCAAGCTTTAATATTATATAAAGTGCAGCTACTGTACCAAATTCTACGATATGAAATACGTGCAGACCTACCGACACATCGTCCCACAGAATCCCACAACTAATCTGGCAACGTTTTTACTTGTGTAAACTTCAAATAAAATTAACTCACCCATCGATTGGTCAATGGTCGAGAAAATTGCAAAACTTTCCCCAGCGCGAACGAAGTTAGCGACTGATAATGAATACCACGACGGATGTAATTTGAGTTCGGAGCCGTCTAAATCGCATCCCGGATTAAAGACCAACCGGGGAAGACCGGAAGCAAAAATAAAAACCCCCCGAAACGTTACGAAACGATCGCACGGAACAAGTCTTGCGCCATCAAATGATCGAAAATGGGTCATTACGGGAAAATGTGATCAGTTGGAGTTTAGCAGAAACGGTCAGGCGATAGATAAAATGGACGAACATGCGGATCTGGTGCATGAGTTCGTGACTGGAATGCTAATTCCCACCACATCCACTAGTCGGCGCGTAATAAACCAGGATATCCGTTCGTAACTTATAAGGACAGACGTTGGACGGTACGGGCCACCGGGCCGGTTTCACCTTGGCACGCAGCGAACCAAACGTTCCAACGCTAAACGACATGAGTGTTTAAAGTGCCGTGGATTTTGGACCGTTCAGCCGAGGAGGCCCGGCTACGCTCTGGTTCACGGAATCGGTGACGGTGAAGAATGTTTATCCCGCGCGACGTTCAATAAGCGCCACTTCACGAGAGGAAAATCCCGATAGATTGATGGTTTCTTATACGGTGTACTATTTATTATGCAAATAGCCCACCATCCGGCGATATTTTTATCTCCTTGGCTTTCTACTGAGCATCCTTCGAAGACGTATGGTTCTTATTGCGGTAAAAGTCTCTAAAAAAGCTATAAAAAGCCAAATTTGATGCAACTTTTCGATGGTTTAAAAGTCACAAAATAGATATCCTTTACATATTTCGAAGGATATTTAAACTGCAAGCCATCTCCATAAACCTTCTTCTGTTAGTTATTCTTCCGGTAAAATACCAATAACGCGCTGGATGTTTGTCACTTCCGGCTGTTGCAATCAGAACCTGTAACCGTTTCACCGATCTGAGAGGATTCCCAAATCGTGAAATAATACAAAAGCCACTCGCCATTGTCGCTCCCTTTCAAACAGAATAATGCAGTGCAAGTAGCAGAACCGGATGGACATCCCTTCGTTAGTAATGGAACCAGCGTTGGGTGCTAGCGCGTGTTCGGACAGCGAAGCTGACAACTGATCGCCAGCAATTGTGCTTTGATTCGACGCCGAAAGCGATGAATAAATAACGCTTCCAAATGGTCCTTCGGGCCGACGGGATGACACAGCCATTCAGCGTGCCGGTGGATAACGTTCCAGGCTTGTTTTCCATCGAACGGTGTCACGCGTCCATTCCCAATCCTAATCCCGAGTAGCTCGCTGCAGATGCATCACGCTGCTGTTTTGATGTTGATTCCAGCAGCTGCACCATTGCTGTCCGATTTAGCTGCAAAGTCGTGCAGTCGGGATCGAAATTTCAGCAAACCTTCCACTCAATAAACGGAGGATGTCTAAATCAATAGCAAGAGAGAAAGAGTGAAAGCGTGATCAGGGAGCAAGAAGCAAAAAAAAAGGCTCTGTTCATTCGTCAATGTCTGCTTCAACTCTAACACTACCGATCGTGGCGTGTTTTTTTTTCTCGTTTTTTTCCCAGACATGCCAGACATAAAATAGTTGACGTTCGCTCGGGCTCTCCACCGAATCTCTACTCAAGTATTCATCAAACACTCCACTGTACGGGGAGTGTAATTGCAAAACTTTTCCTCAATTTGTTTCCCACGAGCACCACGCGAAAGGGAACACTGATCTGGCCACGACGAGTCCTTGCCAGGGCGCGAATATCCGCCGTCGTGCGTCATGGCGAACAGCCATTATAAAGGCAATGGCAGGACGAAACAATGCACACCGCATATGGTGTGCGCGATCCTGCGAACCACGTTGCTAGGCAACCGTCTTCGTTGATTTCCAGCTTCCAGAGTTCTTACGACACCCCAGCAGGTGATCTATTGTTTTCCCGTCAAACAAAACTACGCCGGTTTGAGCGGCCGTATTTTCACCACCGAAAAAGGCCAGCCTCCATCGGGTGGCATTGTGTGCGCAACCCCCCCACGAGGTGGTTGTGTTGGACATGCGGAATTCCTGCTGGCAATAAAATTGTATGTATGTACGCGCGCCCTGGTTGGTACGATGAAACTCTCCACTTTCGCACAATGAATTTGGGGTGTATTAAATTGCCAAATTAATGGTAAAACAATTTGAAGCCAAAGCACGATGAGCTGTACCGTGGGTTGCAGAATGTAACCTTTTCTAGCCACTGCATGTAAAGCAAAACTCCTCACGGTTGCAGAATGATTTACGAACTTTACCCACATTCATCAACAAAACACACCATCTCGAGAATTTATATATCGTGCTTATTGCAGCGTCATTTTTTGACGTACCACAAAGTCAGTAAATAAACACAAGCGAAAAATAGTTGCTGCAACGGCACTGTAACAAAACGTTCCTAGCGCACATTTATCATGCTGTGAAAGTTCAACAACTCCTCACAGCTCACAGGAGTCACTAGGAGCAGTCAGAAAGGCACACGATGCTCCTTTCAAGCACGATGCAAATGATGTTTTCTTCTCTTACTATGGCTCTCGCTCTCACTCTCACTCTCTCTTTCTCTGTCACGCACTTTCCGTAGGTGTCTTGGATCCGGCGAAAGGACTACCATCTACTCACCGTTGGCTTGACGACGTACAGCAGCGATGAAAGATTTAGTGCTACCCACCTGCAAAATTCAGAGGTTTGTCAATTGCACTCGTGCCGTCTTGTTTATTGTTTCCTTGTTTGTGCAGTGTGAGTGTTTCTCTGCTTTATTTCCTGCCATTTTTTTTTCTCTCCTGCCCCTGCCTCCACCCGGCAAGGTTGTTTCTTTTATTATCACCCCCACCGGAATGTTGCCGGCTCACTCGAAATGGCTTCACCGCACGCACGAAATGAATGTCATTGCTATCACTAACATGTGTTTTGACGTTTCTTTATTGCCTCGCTGTGCGCCCTCCGGCAGGACTGGACGCTGCAGATAAAGTTTGTCCAGACTCGGGACGCCGGTTTGTACGAGTGTCAGGTGTCAACCCACCCACCAACGTCAATATTTTTGGAGCTGAAAGTGGTCGGTAAGTAGCGTTGCCTCACGCCGGATGTAAATAACGCCCTTGTTGCGTAATTATTTCTCTCGAAAGGGAAGTGGGCTGCGATTAAATAGAAACCCAACGAATCGCCTCAAATCGTCTGTGTGTGTGTGTGTGTGTCGCAATAGCAAGGTTTCTGATTACGACTGGTGCGAAAAACCGAATGCAGCTTCAGCCCGTTTGTATGCACTTGTTCTCTCAGCCACGGTTACGAGCTTTTGCCGTGCATTACAACCGATGAGGGCTGGAATGTACAAGCACACGCGTTTGCTTGGGGTTTCGGCACAACCAACACGAGCACGTTAGTACGGAAAACATAAATCAATTGTTAAACATACATAAAACAGCCTCAGCACCACACCAGCAATGGTGCAAGGAGTGGGCTTTTATTTTAAAAATAAATTAAACATTCACAAGAACGGTCGCTTTTGCGAACGGGTGATAAAACGATACGATACCGGGCGGGATGTGAGGATAATATTTCAATTTAAAATATAATCCTCAAAATTAATCTTTTGCGCACCTCGGGGGCCCGCCCGGCAGCTGAAAGTCAACACCATGAACATGTCACCACACCCGGGGGCCCAGTCAGTTCAGTTCATTAATTCTAGGTTTTATCCTGCATCCTCCTGACCGGAACGTCAAGCAGATTGCGTTGCAACGTGCCTTGTTCGATGTCGGTGTCGTGCCCGTACTGCATGTAACGCAATACCGTAATGGCCAATTTTATATGCTCTTTATTGCGCTCCCAGGCGCTGGTGGGTTACGCATGTGAACATACCGCAAACGAAGGGAACGAAAGGACGAACAACACCGTCGCCGCCAGGAGTCCGGAAATTTCACATTCCACTGCCGTTCTCGGCAGAAGTCCAGCCTCCGGATGGGGCAGCCCCTTTTGCGTTGGATAGCTCATGCGTAGCGATCGAGGTACCTTCAGTAGTGCTGCATCGACAACCCACAATGAATGGATGTGAAGCGGGAAAAAAAATTACGCAAGCTTGCCGAACGCGACAGGAGAACCAACCAAGGAGTAACGCAATTACCTACTGACCATCTCCTGGAAGCTTTCATCCAGAGTAGCTTGGGTGGCTATTTCGGATGGAATGCTTTGCAAATACGGTCTTCACTGGAAACGCATTATTTATCGGATGGAAGAGCCTCAAACGAAGCCAGAGCCTAAGATTAAACGCCAAACTCGCAACACATCGGGGTCGAGGTTCGCGAAAAAAAACCCTCCAAGAACGAACTGCCAGTTGTCATCTGACCGCTGGACTGCCTGGCACGGAGCAAGCACGTTTCATCAACCTGATAAGTAATAAGGTTCCGTCTACCCTTGCCGAAGCCTCGTCCTGACACTCGCACTCATTCATCACATGACAGTTTCTGTTTCACTCTCCACGACATCTTGAGCGGTAGATTAATTCGATAAATCTGTCCCGCCTCGGAGATTGTCTCCGAAGGGGTCGAGGTTTTTTTCTTTGTTTTTTTTCGCTGCTTTTCCTGCATCCCCGACGAACCCGGCTTAGCTGGAAGGATTTCCCGGGGAGAAAACCCACCCCTAGCGCAAGCGTTCGTTTGTTTATCCTTAGCTTCGTTCCGGTGGCGCGCTCTCGCCATGATGACCATTATTTCTGCCTTCATCTTTGGCAGACAAGCGCGCTCGTTGGCTTCATTCCGGGTTCTGTAACCCTCTTTCTCGCACAACTCCAGCGAATTGGCTTACAGAAAAACACTCGTTTCATTTGAACCGGTTTTGCTGTTGTTCCCGCAAGTACATGATTCGTCATGTTGATTTCTTTCGTTTTTGCGTTTATTTTTAGTCCTCCCCCCAACCCCGAGGTCTGTGCCAGCTGGTTAGGCCTCGAAGGCAAACGTTCGCCCGAGACATGCAACATCATGCGAATGTGTATTACCATTCGTGCCAAACGTGCGCATCCTTTGCTGTCAAAGCCGCCGAGAGCGCCCTGCTGTCAAAGGCGAAGCTTTTGGCGCTAGCGCAAACAAAAGCTCACAAGCTTGTTGATTTCAATTACGTAACAGTCCCTCCGGAAGTCGGTCGGAAGGCACCGAAAAACCCCATCACACACACACATGAGCCTCCGGAAGAAACGGCATCCAACATGCCAGCGCATGTCACAATGACACACGCGAGATGCTGGGGTGGCCACAATTGCCAGAATGGTAGAACGATGGTGACGGTATTTACATTTTCCACCCATTTATCACACATTCGATTGCGCGTGTTCGGGGGGTGTGTGTGGGCACCGGTACAGGAAATTAAACGCTGGCGTCGCAAGCCACTGACGAGAATCGGGTGAAAAATGGTTCTCTCTTTCTTTTTTTTTTGCCCTTGCGCACGGTGCAGTAGTTAATTTTCATCCACCGGAAGGCGAAATTGTCACGCGGATGTTGATTTGGCCGTGAATGATGAAGCTTCCGGCGTCACGTGGGGCTTGAGCGCGCGTGTGGGTGTGTGTTACCTTTGTACGTTGCGTCACGCACGTCGAGAGAACCGTGCTAAGGATCAAAAGGGGTCCCTTGCGGCGGCCAGCTTCTAACCCGCTCGGGGCTTCGTCCTGATTTGCCGGCGCCAATCGGAAGGACGAACGAACGCCTCGAAAGCTCGATTGGAAATCCCACGGCAGCGGGGCTGATGATTCGATCGTTCGTCCTGGGACACGGGCCACTTCCGTTGGCTCACCGTAGGCACGCATCGGAAGACCGTTGTCTGCATTTCTCATTAGGGGTCGGATTTTTTTTTTGGTAGCGAAAAATTGGATCGAAACCTCCTCACCCAGCCGATTTCGAGTTGCCAAGTTCAGTCACGTTTGATGACGGGAAGTCCGTAGACCGTGCCAACACGCCACGCAGCCTGATAATCGAGCGCTTCCGGGAGCGCTACCACGCTTTTGGGTGGGCTCGTTTCGGAAGATTATCGTAACCGAAGATCAACGCGCCATCCGCTTGTCGCAAGGACCTCAGCTGGGTTTGGGATTTTGTTGCTTTCTTTCTTTTTTTCTTTTTTCCTTGTTGCTGCATTCCTTACCCGATAGGAATTAATAAGCTCTCGCGGGGGCACTCGAGACGGCGAAAAAACCACAACCAGAAAGTGGATCGACCGGCCGATTCGAGGACGCAATTGGGTTCCGTCGCTTAGCAGCAAATACCGAAGGATATAATTGGGATCAAAAGTGTGGCTCGCCCTCGTGATTGAAAAGCCGTCTCCGGAAGCAAGGCCACGGAAACACTCCGACAGTTCATTTATACCGGCACAGGCAAGCTACAAACTCCTTCGGTTACATTCGCAGCTGTAGCACGGATGAGCGAGAGAGAGAGAGAGAGAGAGAGAGAGAAAACTCAGCTGCGAAGATGAACGAGCGTCCCTGAACCCCAAATTAATAGCACTTTGAGAGCTTTCTTTCTATGGGCGACTTCCCTGCTGCTGCTACTGCTGCCGCTGAGTGCTACTCGGGGTGATTATTTGGATCCTTTTCCCATTCGACGCCACCCCAGGCGCCATTTCCTATGCTTCGTCCTGCTTCTATGCCCGTGGAGATGTGAGTTGGGAAGGTGGTTAGATTGATGGCACTTCATATTTGTTGTGCGAACGAGGCAAGTTTGCCAAAGTTTCACCTCCGCCGTAAAGAGCACCGTTGCAACTACGGGTTTTGGTGGTGGTAGTGGGAGTTTTTCCTCCCGGCGCGTTCGGCGTTTTCCCACCCCCGTGTTTTTGTGAGTGTGCTCAAAAATTTCCATCCGGTAGAAGCGGCAAATAAATAACGATGCCCCGGGTGCCAGGTTTTAACTACCTCCGGCTTCATATATGCACGCACGCACGCACGCACGTACGCGCCACTGATGGTGACGGTGAGTGATGGAACCGAAGAGAAAATCGGAGAAAAGCATCAAAAAAAAAAAGTGATCCCAAACTGTCATCACGCGGTATGAATTTACTCGTCCGTGTTCAGTTTTCAGCTCAGCTCGTGTTCATTATTCAAATTGTAAGGTTCCCCCGTTCACAATGGGCTGTTTTATTTCGACCGAAACTTCGTGTCCAGCCAACGGTGTGATTATTTATACGTCTTTTAACTTTCCGAAATTCATTATCCATGGTGATGATGTGGTGAAGGTGATGAAGAATTGGCTCGCCCGGTGTGTGCGTCCCATAATGCAGGTTTAATTGTTGTGTAGGAAAAACCCACAAAACTTTCAACCATTTGACACCCGTAAAAGTAGACGAAAGTGGAATAATTGAGAAGCTATTTGAAATATGGGAGTGCATGAAGCATTCAAGCAAATGTTGAAAAGAGGAAGCATACAGTCGCCTGAATGATTCTTTCTCGATTTTACGATTGACGCCATTTCATACCTTTAAATTAATTAATTTATTTTGATTAACTAAATTAATTTCATATTTTCCTACCGTTTAACGTATGATAGTTGCACGGGATCATAAAGTTTGGTTATAGTACGTGAGATGAACTTGAAAATTTTAATAAAACTGTAAATTTTCAGTAAATTAATTTTACTAATTTTTTTAGTCAAGCTTTACTAATGATAATGCTTAGGATGAATGAAACATGGAGTATGTAATGCAACCAGAGTAATGGAAACCGTATTGCATCGAAAATTATGTAATATTAATAACTTAATAACGATTTGTTGGTCAGCTATATATCAAGAAGCTGAAATCATTTTATTCATTTGCTTTGTTTTTTTTTGAGCAACAAAGATTGTTTATTCAACATCAAATAATATTCGCCCAAAGGTATTTCAAATAATGCTTTGCAGCACAAATTCTCCAGGTTCAGGCTTTACACTAATTGGAATTTGTTAAACGTGCCGCTATGTGGCAGATTCTAAATGATAGAAAAAAATGCGACAACCGATGGATAATGACATTCTTCGCTGTAAAGTATTCGAAATATTTCCAGCCACCCTCACGCAACACAGCTCGCCCATGACAAACCTTCAATTTGCGGGTGGAAAATGGTCAGGGAATAATCTCCCACACGTTAGAATCGATTCTTTTAAAAAGAGAAAAGAGAGGAAGAGAGAGAGAGAGAGAGAGAGAGAGAGAGAGAGAAAGTACAAGCAAACCGACAACAAATCTTCTAAGAATATTATCCACTCAAGGCGCTCGATGCTAAAAGGACACTTCGGAGGGTTACCGTAATGTCAGAATGCGTACAGCAACGGGCGAAAAATCACGAGTGGCACCCAAAAAAAAATAAAATGGCGCTGTCTCGACCTTGCCACTGATGCGACGCAACGGGATGGAAAATGTTATTTCGTCGCTGTTCAAACTTTAATATTGTAATTTGAAAAGTTCCGGCACGGAAAACCGAAAAAGGACACCGGAGATTTGCTGCGCCAGTTGCGTTGGGTGCTAGAGGTTGCCGTACTCGAACTTCATTTCGCGGGCGCGTGCACCAAAATCCCGGCTACCGGTCACTCCCGGGGTAATGAAATGGTTCAGAAGTACTGCTGTTCAAAGCTGCGCCACCGACGCTGAGCGGTATCATTTTCCAACTGCCGTCGTAATAGTCGTAAAACGCAAATTGTTTGTCCCTCCAATCGCTGGCCGTTCGCAGGCTGGTACAATTCTATTAGCTGAAGGTTAATAAAGAGACACGACTCTTAACCTGCAATAAAGCCGAATTATTTCGCCATCTTCGCCAACGGTCAGTTTCAATGGAAAGTGGCCCACCGGGGAGTGGCATTATCTCGATCGACCCCATCACAAGTGCCATTTGCAGCCATTGTCGGGGATGAGGTGAAGCAAACACACACAAAAAATCACAACTCCAGGGCGGTGTTTTGAGCTGGAAGCTGTTCCTCGGAAAATGCCAGATGGCATATTAAAATTATTAAAACGATTAAATGCTTGTTTAACATATTTAAATCACTGTGAAACTATTTCGAACTGACAGTCCGTTAGCTCATATGCAATCTTATTTCGAAAGTAGATTTCACAGGTTGCTTCGATTTAAAATAACAGATTCTTTTTGAAGGCAACATCAAAATGAATTAGCCACTAATCACGTAAGCATTAAACACGGATTATGTAGAAAGCTTAGGATGACATTTACCGTAGCATATGGTTGCTATGATTGTTTCCAGTGCCTAACTAAAATGGTACGCCAGAACAGGAAAACTAATCCAACATCATGTACACGAGAAACTCAACCAATCAGCCCGCAATGGCAGCGATCATCGTTAGTGGGACTTTTGCGAAAGTGCAAAAATTAAACTGAATGCCCAACATCACCAACCTCCCATCCGCCACGCCGTAATCGCATAAGTAACGCGCACATTACGAGGTAAAACCCATAATTCATTCCCACTCACAAAGCGACGGCTCGTATGAATCCCATATTTTTATGCTTTCATTTTCTGCTGCTGCCTCTCATCGGTTCGCTTCATCGCCAGGCATTTTACCACAAGTGGCCGGGCAAGCCTTTGGTCGACCTTTCGCTCATAGATTGCCGGAGCATAAGACCCTCTTACGGCGAAACTCCCTGCCGGAGTAATTGCGGTTTGGTGGCCACAATTGTAATGAGGCTGGGAACGACGGGCAGCCTTTGGGTTGAATTTGTTTTGCTGTCGCTGCGTTTTGGGTCATTTCAAGCAGCACAAGGGGCTGGAGGGACTTTTGGGGCAAATGCTCAACGATGGCAGTGTGACCGATTCAGGGTTGAGATACCTATCCTCCACACACACGCCCCGGGAAGCTTTCGTGGTATTCGTACATATATTTTCCCTTCCGTTGGCCAGATTGCTAAGCATGGCAACGATCGGCATGGCAATAATCCTTCTTTGTAGTGGTTGTCAGAGAAAAACGGAAACTTTACTCACTAATGTCCTGGGCAGACGTGTAGCATGTAAAACCCTTAATTGCACGGGAAGGACAATTCATAAACAAGCACATTCTTTCCCCGGTTCCTATCGAAACAGCTCGAACCCGAGCTACCTGTGTGTGTGTGCGCCACGGTTTTCCACGTTGCTTTTCCTCGAGTTGATGCGATGACGATGAATCACCATTATGCTTTTACGGCTGTTTTTCGGCTATCATTATTTACCCATTCTCCTGCTTGAAAAATCAGTGCGCTTCACGATAATAATAAGCACGGCGGAGGCGAAATTATACCGTCGGTGATGACGGCAGTTCCTTTTTTTCCCCCTCGTGGCATGGGACTAACAAATGATGGATTTCTATACACCTGGTAAATTTACGACCAAAATAGCGCACGAGCCTCTGGTGTTGATTTATTAGCGACAAAGCGAAAACACAACCTCATCTCGTCCATTGTCTGCTGTTGCTCAATCAACAGCGCTTAATTATGCTTTCAATTTTGCATTTCAATACCGATTGTCGCCACATTTGCAGCCATGGGTTTTGCATAAACCATGCGTAACCGAAGCTTATCTACCCGCATTGGTAAATAATCCTTAACCACGCTGGAATTCTGATTTTTTCCAACGCCATACCATCAATTTAGCTTCCTCCTGTTCCTCGCCAAAGGCCTTCTCCGTGTGTCCTTTTTACCGCACAATCTCACCATGCAGCTCTCCTATTTTTTTAATCAACATCCATTAATTTTTACATTACACCACACCGTACCCCGAAGGGATTGGGGACATATTTACGGGTTGTGGTTGCGAAAGCAAAACACAAAAAGCGCTCGGTCACGCCGCACCAAAAACCAATAGGTGAATAGGGCCAATTTTGACGTTTGGTTTTGTACAGTGTGGTGCACACAATTAGCACCCAACGC
Source organism: Anopheles nili (assembly GCF_943737925.1). Classification (NCBI taxonomy): domain Eukaryota; kingdom Metazoa; phylum Arthropoda; class Insecta; order Diptera; family Culicidae; genus Anopheles; species Anopheles nili. Next base: position 44,345,754 of record NC_071292.1, read on the forward strand.
TGCGCCTACATACACACTGTCTCCCGTGTACAAACTTCAAAATGAAAAATGAAACAACCTAAAATAATAACGCCTGTGAGTGAGCGGACTGCGTCTGAGTAGGGGAGAACGCAATCAGTGCCGAATGCCGGATTTTTCAAACGAGTGATCCGTCCTACAGCCTGCGGGACGGCAATTTGGCGTTCTAATATGACCCGGTGACCGGCGCACAGCCAACAGGAAGAAAATAAAGTCCTTTAATTTATCGCCTTTACTCGGTAAGCCGGTCGGTATGTACCGCGCCGGTTGCCAGCGCTAGGATGGAGTGAAAAATTAATTAACCAAACTCGTTCTTGACCCTTGGCCAACTGCGTTCCTGTGCGTGTCTTTCATGTTCCACTTGGCCAGTGTGTCACCGGTGGAGCAAACATTACGCTAGTTGATGGTTGAATATAAAAGTTGATGGACATTTTCCTCCACTGTTTATCAGAGTTTTGACACTGAAATTAATGACAGTAGTTTTTTTTTCAATTTTCAGCCATCATTCATTGCAGAAAACTCGGTGCTGCACGATAATGGCTTTTCGCTCTTGAGGCAATTTTTAAACAGATTTAAGCACTTATGGTTAAATCATGAAGTTGTTGGTTTTTATAACACAAATATTTGAAAGCAATTATCAGTAGCTGTGAATTTTGTAACCTTAAAAATGGATCGACTTTTTATTACATATTTTAAAAGTTTATGCTTTCATGCTTTCATCATATTTACAGTAGCTGATTTCAATGTAGTACAGTAGGAGTATAAATTGATTATATAGAAATTGATCAAGTGCAATTAAGATGCACTTTTCCAATTAAGATACTTTTACTTTTGCAATCCCATTAAACTGTGTCCCATGGGATGTAGTAGACTTTGCAGTAATCCTATCGAGAGCCACATCAATCATCGTTGAAAGTCATTATCGTTCGATAAAGGAATAAAGTGAATCGCGGGAAAAAAATTATTCTTTTCCATTTACCATCGTTTTTTTATGATGTTTTTTTTACTTTTAACCATCAGGCAATAATAGCAAAAATGTGCACTCTTCATTGAGCCGCTTTTTTTAGCTTTGCAGAATTTCATCAAACATTAAATCAATAGCTTATTCCTATATGGGTAAATGTGGCCATACAATGCTTAAATAATATAAAAGGAAAAATAATAGTGAAAATAAAAAAAGATTGCTTGTTTGAAGTGTAAAGCAATTGCAAATATACCTGCACAAAAACAAACGAGCACAAAACTAGCATTGGATTACTAATAGAATTACTAATACTTGCAACGTAGCCACCATTTTGAACATTTTTATCTGAACAATTTTTTTTTATCTCCAACTTCTGCAGCTAATTAAATATTCTAACAATTGCCAAAACTTTGCATTTAACTCCAATGGCCGCCCAAAAACTACCATGTAACCAGCGTGCCACTGCATGCACAGTTTTAGCCGAGAGGCCTCTCAATTATCCCTAGGAAAACCAAATTTATATAGTGCTATTTTGGAAATTTAAAAAAAAACTCTCATCGCCACCATAAATGGAAAGCGCTTGCAGTTTTCTCGTAAAATTCCGTTGGCATACAAACATAAGAGAAAATGCCGAGAGTAAATTCAAACAGAGCCACCAAAAGGCAGGCAGAACGCCGGAGAAAAAGAGAAAGACAGTAAAAAGAAGTGTTATAACCAGACAGTAAATGGAGCCGTAAAGAATGGTAGTTTGACAATAATAGGAAATGGCTTCGTCTCATTTCGCAGCGTCTCCGGCGTCAGGCCCCAACGTATGCCACCATCTTTGTCATGTGAAGTGGCTCTATTGCTGGAGTTTTTCCATTTTCTTTTTCGCCCTGCTTTTGCATTTCAATTTCACCACGCCGTGCTCACAGTGACGTTAATGGGCTCCTCATTGTTGTTAAAGTTGTGCTTGAATGAGAAGTAGTGAGAAATGAATACACGGTGGCTGTTTGTGGTCAAAGTTAGATCGTGAAGTTACATTCTGAAAGGCAGCAGTTGATTTCGACGTGTGGATGTGAAAAGATAAAATGCCACATTATGCCTTTTTTTTGTCAAATTGATGCAATGTGCTGAAAGAATCGTAAAAGATCGGAAAGAAAATGCAGCCCCTTTCTGTATGATTAGTGTATGATACTGCTATCTTCAATGCACACATATTATTGCATGAAACTAATATATTGCTATATGTATGCAGCATGCGACAGTAAAGATCTTCATTTACCACGAAATTATAGTGATTTGGTAAACTATTGCTCAGCTTATTCTCAGCTTGATAATAATACTTTCGTTTGTCTTTAGAGTATGGAACATCTATGGACACAATTTTCGGAGATTTATATGTGTAAAAACGTCAATTTAATATACTTTTTTTTAATACGAATCCTTCCTCGATTTTTTATATCGTAGCCCGAAACAATCGCAGCTAAAAGCACTAAAATTACAATGATTTATCATGTTAAAAGCCTTACGACGTTGGCATTTATAACTTGCAATAGCAAATACAGTAAGCGACTGCGAGGCAGTAAAAAAGTTTTACTAGTTGCAACGAATTGCTCTTGGGTTGTTTTTTTTTGTCTCTTTCCGTCTGAAATGGAATAGTTTTTCTTTTTGGCCTTGCTGTGCATCAATTGCACTTAGTTCATGCACTTCTCCTTGTCTCGGATGGGATTTGAAAGTGTCATTTGCATGAATGTGGCAAACTTGCTGTCGGCCGAGATTATTAGCTTGTTGGAATGTTTCGTTCCCTTGTCGTAATTTGTTCCAAAAGATTACCTTTTCAAATCAATGGAAGTATGGTTCATTTTTTTTTTTCATAGCATCAAGCTTTGCTGATAGACGAACTGGTAAGCCATTGGATAGTAGCTTAGAAGCTAGCGCACAAATCTGTACATGCACCTGAACAAACCAACAGAGCATGATCCAAAATTTGAATCCAAATTTTCCATCAACCTGTCGAACCAGGATACTCGGGAAGAATCCCACAAAATCCCTCACCCATCGATGTTTCGACAGCACATTCCAGGAGGCAAACGAGATGCTGGAAAAACTGTCACAAATCGCCAAAAATCCGTTGTCCAACGAAACAAAACAAAAAAAGAAGTGACATGAAATGATGGTTGCTCGCGGGCACTATTTTACTGCAAATCCTGCGCTAACAATCTCGTTCCTGATTGCCGGACGGCCACCCTTCGATGCTATTTTTACCGCCTGGCAAAGCTCGGCTTGGAGGCTTTTTTTGTTGCTCAAAATCCGTGCGCACCTTCTTCCTTCTTTCGAGCGGGCGGCAGTGGATTATTTGTTTCGGAAATCGAACCAGCCGCTGTCTTCATTTCTCCGTACCTTTTGGATGAGTGTGGCAAGAAGAGGAAGAAGAAGAGCAATAAGAAAAAAAAACCACCCACCGAACAAAGCCTCCTCCCCCCTGATGATCGAACATCGGTCACACAATTGGCGCACCCCGAACATAAAGCGAGAAAATCCTCGCCCGCCGGTGGTGGAGGCGATAAAAATTGAAAATCCACACAGCAAGAGGAGAAAAAAAACGCAAAAGCAAAAATTAGGATTTATGTCCCATAATCACTTTATTGATAACGGGTCCTTTTTTTCTCTCACCCACCCCCACAACCACCTCCGACTCGCAAAGCCGCCAGCTGTCGCCCGCCGGTATCTCTTTCGGGAAAATTCGGAAAAGCCATCGCGACCGATCCCCGGTTCGTTTGCAAAGAGATTTGCCACAATCTGGTGCGCTTTTTCGCAATCTTGTAATGCTGGGAGGAAAAGAAAAGTAGAAAAAATAAAGAAGGGGGCTGTTTGAAATAATCAAAACCCCCCTCGGAGGTTGTTCCGTGTTGCCGGGGTATTGAGCTTACCTTTGTTTATGAAGGGTGAAAATGGTGCCGTTGAGACTTAAAAATTCCACCAAAAAACACCGACACGATGCAGGCAGGAATCTGAGGCAGTCTGAGGCTGGGAACGGAAATGGGAGTTACGTAAGCCTAATAAGAAAAGGGCCTAATAAAAGGAAGCACATGATGATGCTTGCGCTGTCGTCACGGCGAACTGCCCACCGACGGGTTGCGTGTGTCGTCTTTTCAAACGTACACCATGCACAAACACACACACACAAACACGACGTGCCATTTCGCGACAGAACCCTTCGTTTGTTCCGGTGTGTCCTGGCACTACAAAGGATGAGCGAAATAACACACACAAAAAAATTGCGCCCATATGACGTTTTCCAGGCGTCAGGCGTCCAATGTCACGTGGTCGCACGTGGAACCGTCTGTGGCCTGGATTATGCCGGTAGCGCGCGCGCGTGCAATTTTCAGTTCGTGTAATTTATAGTTCCTTGTTTTTCGCTTCCCGTGTGCTACGGGTTCCTTTTGAAAGAAACAACAGCAAAAAAAAATGAGCCCCCTCAAAGGCATCAAAGTCGGCGTGACACGGATTCGTCGAAGCATGCTTCGTTTTTTTTCCTCCAGCCAAAACCAACCCCACTAACAAGCACCCTTCGCTCCCATTACAGAGGCTCGCGCGGAGATAGTTGGACCACAAGTGAAGTATCTGACACCTGACTCCACGCTGAAACTGATATGCCGGGTGGTGCAGAGCACGGAAGCAACGGCGTTCATTTTCTGGTACCACAACAACCGCATGATCAACTATGACCTCGACCGGGGCATCAACGTTTCCACCGAAGCCGGTAAGTGTGTGTGGGTGTGTGGGAGCGTATGCTCGGTGTTCCGTGCGTCGCCTTCTAGATGGTTTTTCATTAAGCTTCATCCGTTCGTGCTCGCGCTGTTGCGACGGTGTTGCTCTAACGCTGCTATGGCTGTGCTGTCGCGGAGTGTTGATGTGACGTTGATGTTGATCGAAATGGCTTTCTGGGTGGTTATGATTGGGTAAACACTACATAATGGCATTATAATACACGGGGACCGGGCCGAACCAGCACAGCAACAGGTATCCACAGGAGCGTTACGCCACCGTCATTGGAAGGAGTTTTAGTCAACACAGTGAAGGCGAATGGTGATTTTACAAAGACCGTTTCCCGGTATCGGTGTTATTATTCCACTAGCACTTTGGTGAGCGTTACTTACCATTGCACGTTAAAAATAACTGAAGGAACAAAGCGAGCTTTTTCTTGCTTTCTCATGTTGAGCGAATCAAATTGGCGTAAAGTGCCGCTAAGCTACCAAAACGAGCAATCACCATGCACCATTTTTTTTTAGACCAATGAACTTTGAAACCAGTCTGATGTTTCTGGAGTAAATTCGGGAGCAAGGACTATTTTTATAGAATCAGTTTAACGTGTTTTTTTTCGTACGAAAATGTATCAATAATTGGAATCGAATTTGACATAATGTATTCTTTAATATCAGCTATTGTTTTAATGTTGTTCAGATTGTTATCATCTTCGTCAGGTGTTTAGTGATCAATTTTTTATCACTTCAACAATGTGTTGCTTAAGCCATAAATTAACAACTCATAAAAATGTGTTGTTTATTGCAGGTTATGTTAACAAGTCACCGTTATCGAGGTTATCGTTTTCCTTTTACCAGCAAATTCAACGCTTACTTGGATCGTTCTGATTGAACTGTTTATGAATACACGTTGTTATTCCGCTCATTCGGTTACATGCATATTACGCTTCTGCTGCATCTAATTTAACGGAAGCCATACTACCACCCCAGCATCAATGATCCTGCCTTAAAGCAAGGTCCACGGGAGGCGCAAATGCAAATTCATAATCATACATTCGAGCCAAGGTGACAATGCGGCGTAATATGATTACATTTGGACGCTTCGATAGCGCGCACGGCAATTGAAATTATGCAATTGTCTACATCTACGAGGTAGACCCGGCAATTGATTTATGGACACGGGCAGCGCTCCGTGGCTCCTTCATTTGCCCGTTATGCAACATTTATTTCCAATCCATTAGACGCGCGATACCAGAGCGCGCCAGGGCACTCAGCAAAATTAGATACCAAAGGTATTGACATTTTAAATCGAGAGCCACTGTGCGTTCATAATCGCAAATGTTGGGACTTTTTTCAAGCAATTTAATTCCGCTTTTCGGCTGTTGCTGCATGGGGGCGCGGGCACTAAAGTTGTCGGTTCGAGTAATTTTGTGTGTGTGTGTGTGTGTGTGTGTGTGTGTGTGTGTGTGTGTGTGTGTGTGTGTGTGTTGTAAAAATGCGCACTGGGTTATGCGAGAAAAAAAGAGGCAGCGTTTTCATTTAAACCCCCGGTGGAGAGATGATTTGCAAATAAAAGTAATTAGCAGCATTTACAAACGCGCACCGAGTGGGTTAAAAAAAAGAAAAATCGTGTGATTAACAAAAACAGAAGCTTCAAAAGTGGAACCTACGTGGAACGAACTCGCGAATTGCGCCAGCACCATGCCATGGATGAAAATTGTAAATTGAAAAACAAATAGAATCACCCCCAAACCGGACGAAGCGCGCGCAAATAAATCACATTACCCTTCTTAGCTGCATGATGAGAAAGCAAACGAGAAATGGATGGAAATTTGATTTTACGGCACATCATGGCTCACCGAATCAACAAACTCGCCGACGGAGCGAATGCAGTGGGAGGATATTTTTTTCTTCCCGGCAGCTTCACATCCGTTTCATAGTCGGCAAACACCATGAAACGGCATTGTGCATTCCGCATGTGTGTGTGTGTCTATGTGTGTGGTTACGGGTGGCCTCAATGCACTCACTGTGCTGCAATCCTGCCCGAGAAAACAGTGAAAGGCCATTCAAACATCTCCATATCTTTCAAATTTCTCAACTGCTCTGTTTGGGTGTTTGAAGTGGAGCATCAAAATAAATATTGCCCAAAGTGGCAACTCCCCCCGGGGGGGTTAGAACTTGGCCGCATCACGTTTCGGATGAAGCAAACTGCTCCTAACCACGGTTACGGTACCATTTAGCTCGTGTAGTAACCGTTTCCCTTTTTTGCCAATGGCCAATGGAAGCCGACAGGTCCGCTTGGGTTTCAAATATCACACCCAGCTTTCTTCATGCTTGTTTCGGCTCGCTTTTCCAGCATACGTAGCGTCGCCTTTTCCCGTATGGCTCTTTTCCGGCTTCCAACAGAGCCGAGCCGAGTGCTGCTTACATTTATTAAAATGAATTTTCGACCCTTCTTTGGCGAGGTCCTTTGGGGTCGGTCGCTTCTTGTACGCCGTGGGAGTCTAACCACTGCCATGAGGCATCCCCTGGTCGCCAACGGGATTTAAAATATGGCCAGCCATTGCACCCGATGTCGGTGTGTCCCTTCTAACGCGGTGGTATTTGTGACGAGCGCCAACGAGTTGCAACGTCCACCCACGAGGACAGACTGGACCGGAAGTGTGTGCGAGCAATGCAGGATATTGCATGGTGCAGATAAGACTAACTAGAGCCTTGCCACTTGTAGTAGGCGAGCATGATGGCAGATGGGCCACCCGGCGTCCCGGAATGACTTTATGAACCATGAAGGAGTGCTCGAGTAGATGCACATGCAGGGACAAACTGGTTGCACACCCGCATCTCCCGGGCGGAGATCGGCAAGATGATGATGATGATGATGATGATGATATCGGAATTGGAAGGCAAGCTGGCAATGTGTCTTGTGCAGGTTTTATAATAAATGATGGCCTTTTGTCCCGAATTTGCATTCAACTCTCTCACTCTCTCTCTCTCTCTGTGTCCTGATGGTGGAGTCTCGAGATTGCTGCAGCCAGTTTGCAGTTTGAAAAATGAATATGCAGATTAAACCGAGATAACCGAGGCAAGGACAGAGGATAAGCTACGGTGCATTCTCATCACGCACCGGCAGGCACCAGAGCTTTGTCGGTTTCCAGATTTTCGGGGGAAACCCCTTTTTTGATCACGATCATTATATCGCATTTATTTTAATTAATTTCGTACGACAAGACGGGAGTCGAGTGGGCGCTCTGCTAACGAACCGCTCGATAAGGTGATGGAGGATAGCACGTAAGATTTGGAGAAGATTAACATCACCCGGGGAGCCTTGTTCCTGGAAGCCTGCACAGAGGGAAATAAATCTCAACGCTTCCTGTACGAAGTGGGCGAATGCTGAAACGTGACTGTGACTGATCACTTGGCTTTGGCGTTCGTTATGAGTAATTCATCGAGAACAGCTTGTGGGGGAAAAAAAACACAATGAAATGTGAATCAGTAAGACTGATAGTGATACGAAAATGATACGTAGTTCAAAAGGGAATACCCTGAAGGCGTATTCTTTTATCATCTACTGAATATTATTTTTCTGAATGCTAAAAGTTTTAAAACCAACACAACCAAGACTTGACAGTCACCCAACGCCCAGCGTCCTTTATTGGCATGTTCTGACGCGGTTCGTTTCGCTTTTACGTTAAGCATGTATATATGCTGTACAAGCTCAGATGTATGTCCGGAATTCACTCGCGCTTTCCAGTCACGAATGTCGCTGAAGCTGAAGTAATCTTAATGCATCCGATTCCGTGCTTCCTTTGAGGTTTTTTTTTTATGAATGATGTATCGACACGTCCGTTTGTCTACATACAGTTTGCAGAACGTTTGGCCAACAGCCAAACGTGGATTCCTTCAACAACCGCATTGAAGAGAATATGCTTTGGTGCTGAAAAATTAGGAGATTTGAGAAACTGAAACTTATTGTAGGAAGAAAGTTAAAATTATCACCCAATTTATGGTACTGGTATTTCCAAACCCAAAATAAACATAAAAAGCTTATGAAAATATCTCTGCTTGCATATTTTATAGTTGATCAAACATTTGTCAACAATTTCCGGTTAATCATATCGGCACACGGCTTGTAATCAATTTAAATTGTCAATTTATTAGTAATTTCTAAACATTCAGCACCCTTGGAGAGAAAACCAAGACCAATCAATTGCAATGATATTAAAGCGCTTGAAATTAGCTCAAGTTTAAAACGAAAGAAAAAAACGGCCAATCGTTCGACCATGCCCTCCCAACAAACGAATCGAAAAACATTCAGGGTGTAGGTTTCGGAAAGTTTTTTTGCGTGCGTAGCATGAATTCGCATCAATTCAGCAGGCCCCATCTGGGGCCACCCTTAAACCAATTCTGCCCGTCACCCGAGTTCCTGTTCGAAGTTGGCCAGCGCGCGTTTATTTCATTTTGCTTCATCTTTTTCTTGTTCTTCCATTTTTTTCCATTTCGCGTCTGATTTTGACAGATTTCCACTACTCGGAGCTCACAATAAGCCAGGCCAGCAAGGAGCACTCGGGAAATTACACCTGCGTTCCAAGCAACTCGCAGCCAGCCAGCGTCGTTGTACATATATTCAAAGGTACGTCATATACTCAACCTTTTGGGAGGAGCAAACAAAAAAAAGAATATTCCCATCCCACTCGGTGGTCCGAAAATATACCGCCCCCGTAACCCGGTTCCGCACGGAAAACCACACCAACGCGTCCGTCCCAAATATTGGCGTGAGAGCTTTTCTTTTTTGCCGTTAATTTCCGTCCCCATTTGCCTGACTTCTGCAGCATCCTTCGGAACCGTGCATGCTATTTATGTTGCACTTTGCTGTTTGGTGCTCTTTATTTTTCTTTTTCTCCCCTTGCTTGTTTGTTCGGCCCTTTATTACTTCTGCGCTTTGCTCTTTCTCTCTCTCTCTCTCTCTCTCTCTCTCTCTCTCTTTCTCTCGTTCAATTTATTCCGTGTGACTTACTTTCCCGGGGTATTGTTGTGCTTCGCGCAGCATCTGTTGGAAAGTTTAATTACCCACGCTACACGTAACCCGGGCGCTACAACATAATTACTCACTCATTTTCGCGCTTTCGTGCGCCTTTTGTTGGGCCGTTTTAATTTAACAAATTACGTTTATCGTGCCGATGGTTGATCTTGACATTCGCCCTCCCTCTTCCTAAGATAACACTCTCTCTTTCTCTCTATGGCTAACTCCCTTAAGCGGATGCATTTTGAATGCTGTTTAATTAAACGGTCTCGAAAAACAACAAAAAAACTCAACTCCATCGCTGTTTGACTGACGTTTTGCTCGTCTCGCTTTCTCTCTCTCTCTCTCTCTCTCTCTCTCTCGCTCTCTGTCTCTCTTCTGCAGGTGATAATCCAGCGGCCATGTACCACGAGCACCGCAGCTCGTCAACGATACCCTACCGGGACCGGCCGGTTGTGCTGTGGTTGCTGAGTTCGCTAATGGTGCTGCTGCTCGTGAATCGCTGGACAAGCCAAACCGTGCTGGCTGAGTCTTCAACCAGGCGTTCCATCATTGCATCAGAGCATGCCATGAACACCATGAGTGCGGCGGATGCGTCCTGTCAGTTGGTTGACGTAGCAGGCGAATCAAACCACGGTCAGGCTCGTATCGACACGTGTCCGCCACAAACGGGACACCAATCGATCGTGTGTTTCTAGGGCGAGCACCGTGGATCGTGTGGCTAAAACCCGAAGCGCTATAGCTACAAACATGCATAATTCTGCTGCCGGACGCCAGGCGAAGTTCTCCCCTTCTTCAGTTGCAACCAACTTCCTTGCATGCTCTTGCCGAATAAGTTTCATTCTCCCCCATGACGTCCGTGGCGGCCATCGAGAGCCGATTGATTTGCTGCGATTATGACCGAAAATTGAGTGAATTTTTAATTTTAATTCCGAAGCGGCATTTCACCAGCGAGCTGAACGGTAACCAGCTCGGGAAACGCATTGCGACACGGTGGTTGGGTTTCTTTCGAGCTGCAAGTTTCATTTCCGTCTCCATCATAGCACAATGAATCATAGGATAAAACAATGGTGTTACATGTCACGTTTAATAAAACGATATTTTGAAACAAGTCTTTGAGCTCGGTCTGTGTTTTTATTTCTGTCTGTATGTTATGTTCGAACAATAACTTATAAGCGTAAATTTTCTTTCCTTCGTATGCTACCTTTTTGTTTTACATTCTTTATTTCATTTTCAGTAGCCATTTTACAGGTAATACGAAATACTGACATGTTGGTCTCTTACTTAATTTTAGTTAAAAAAGGAATTTAGAAAAAGGATACATTTTTTGCGGAGAATAGTCCATCATACGAGATAAGCCGACAAGAGTTTTCCAAAGCCATGTTTCCCATAAACAACTTGTCTTTTTTTTTACTTTGTCACCTTCTTTTTATTTAGCTTAACGACCCTAGTTCGATGGTAATCTAAATTTCAAGCTCATCGTCGTTAGCGTTTATTATTTTAAACAACTCACACACATAACGTTCTCCGCATTCTTCTGGATTCATGATCTACAATTTGGTCCTTCCACAGCTATCCATGTGGACAGCCTACGCGAAAAATAATCTTACTCAAAAGCATGACGAATAAACTAACCAAGAAAATAAACTAGTTAGCTTTTTTAAAAGTATTTTCTGATCGCTTCAATATTGCAAGCTCGGACAGATCTTCTTTTGATGCCTATTCAAATCAGCCAGGTAAAGCTTCAAAATTTCTAACCCTAAAGGGAGAAAGGAAAAACTATTTATTTCTAATTATTTAATAGTATATAACATTAATTTCCTGTCAGATTCAAATAGGTGTAGCAAAAAGAAGATAAAATTCGTTAATAAAAAAATCACACCAGAAAAAAATAGCGTTATTGCTGAAAAGAACCAACGCAAAAGCCAAAACAAAACAGTAAATAAATATTACAATAGATCCATAATAAGAAAAATAAAAACAATCAAGAGATTGCAACACAGATAAACATAATGAAAAACTGCAGCTTAACGTATCAGAACAACCCTACATGTGTTAGTACATATTATGCGACGATTTTATATGATTTAAAAAGATATTAACAGTTGAGGACGTCATGCTGACATTGCCAGTATGCCAATCAATTTCATGACCGCCTGGTCTATGGCTGTAGTTTTCTATCTCCGAGTGCGTCTAATCTCTTGAAGATCTTACTGCCCTTGGGTCAGTCATCGGGTTCACAATGCGCCTTTACTTACGGTGCGAAACGGAGTCTCCGACGAGCATCTTCCATGGTTGGGCATCATTCCGACATCCTGTTACATGCTTCCACCATCGAATATTTCCTGCCTTGGCAGCCGCAAGGACGCTTATTCCACGAAACTGCGAAGCCTCATCACATCACCATACTCACCATCGAAGATCGAAGTCGCATTCCGAAGCACATGTCGTTCGAAGATAGCAAGAACGATTTCGTTCTCCCCACGGTTCGTCAAGAAATCATGTTTGTAGAGGACCAGCACACAGTGGGAAAACAGCATTAAGTCACGGTGAAAACAAAGTTTTAAGAAATTCTGGTTTTGTCGTGATGCGTAATATATATACGTGAGCTGTTTGTACACTGTCATGTTGTAAAAGTTACTATTTTGAACATGTGAAAACAACACCCAAAATAAAGAAAAGTGGCTCACCAACAAGGGTTATCTATATTGAAAATTACACATCAAAATAAAAGTTTAAGTATTTGGTAGTTATTATTCAAACGGGCAAATTTCAGCAAGATCACATATTTGCCATGAAGTACCATGCGTCTCCATCGTGAAAGTACCATGCGTCTCCATTGGTAGAGTACCATGCGTTACCTTTGAAAAGTACCATGCGTCTCCATTGATAAAGTACCATGCGTCTCCATTGATAAAGTACCATGCGCCTCCATTCGCAAAGTGGCAAATTTGAGCATCAAAAATGTCACAATATATTGGCAAAAATAATAAACAAACTTTTCTGAATCTCCTCAGACTACATCTCAACGAGCGATCTGATTTCTCGCTTTAACATTTCGCAACAATCTCAAAGTGAAAGCCGTTGCGAGTGCAGGCATGCTTATACCCACCGCATTATTCGATCGTCCAATAAAGGCAATACATACAATCCTTGGCGCTTCTGTAGCGCATCTTAAAGCCATAGGACTTCACTTCATCAGTCAGGAATCGAAGAGCAGCGAGAGAAATGCAGTTCAATGTGCTGGCATTCCAGACATTAGAGACTATTTCGTTTAGAATACTTCTTCCGCCTCGATAGATCAACAGTTACGCTAGGCGCTCTCAAGATTTTGAAGATAATCTAATGCTGACGCGATCGATAAGCAAAAGAACAGTTTTGCAAGGTTCACAGAATTACAGAACATAAACACGAAAAATGTATGTAGCAAACCGCTTTGTTCTGCAAATTGATGATGAAACTCAATACACAACACGATTGTAAAAGATTAGAAGTCTGAATCATCCATCAATATGAAACGATTTTTCAAAATTTGGCAGAGTCGATTAATTTATGGGTCCACTAGTTCCACAATCAAATTGTTATGAAATGAAACACGTTTATGTATTCAAACGAAGCTCTTTTATTTAACAAAACCATGCACCGTTGCTTTTACAATCTATAAATTTTTGTTATTGGATTGTTTCTGTTTAATGGACCGATACTATGGTTTCGCGTACAGTATTACACATTTCCACAATTTTCCGTTTCTATTCAGTATTGGCGGCAAAGTTTATAGCAAAATTTTATTCTTTAGATCTGCTTTGGAACAGCCGAACCATTACACCAGAGACACTCGAATCCATGTTACGTTTCAGATAAGTTACTGATATTACTAATGCGGTAGCTGTTAATTGCGCATTGCTGGTTTGTCGTTTCCGCGAGAACCACGAATAACGCAATTTGTAGCTTGGGTGTAAATTCGTAAGTTAGCATTCAATTGCAGATTGATTTTATTGTGCTGGACGCTTTTGGAAACGAACACGTCGCTTGCGTACTACTTGCTTTCCTTAGCATTCGTCGAAATGGAAAGCTTCGCCAACGGTTCAGGTTAGGCGTTCCGCGGTATTATACTCAGCACAGGGTATGGGTTATCTAATATCACCACAAAAAACACGTGCATAACATTACATTCACAAGTAACACGCCGTCGATGGTAGCAGAGTATCGTTGAGATTATTTGTGTTTTTTTTTTCATTTTTGTTTTTCACTATTAACACTCAATAGGAACCAGCAGTGCAGTGCAGATTTCATCCCACTCCTCTAACATCACATTGACAATCGTACAGTACAGACTGTGTTGTGCTTTGCCACATTATCGAGCATGTTTCGATATGCTCGAGTTTGCAATTTTGTATACACTACTAGCGCTTAAATTATATTATGGTAAATTTTGCATTTTTTTTTTTTGACAAACAAAACATAAAACAAAAACTGGAAAAATTGTACCCAGGCAACGTATGCATGGGACAGATTGCTGAAGCGTGCTGCATCGTATTTCCTACGATTCTAGATTCAATCCAACGAGTTGCTTTTGATATTCACTATTCAGATCAAAATTCTCAATTATCCAAACTGTATGTAAGACAATCGCTCATATCTACACTAGATTCGTACAAAAATCATGTGTGTCTCTCATTCTCTCTCCCTCGCTGTTGGCTTCACATTCCTGTACTGTGGATCATCCTATCGAACCGAATCGAAAAACAACTACAAAAGGTCCGGAATCTCAGAATTGGCGCATTTTTATCCTACCCATGTTTGCTGTAATTTATTTTTACGAAATAGTACAATCATTTTATTCTTGCTGTTCAAAAATTTAGCACAAATGGTGAAAGTACGTCGAAGATGTGATTTCTGGTGTTCATGAGAAGGTCATTTTATATGTTGTGCTTATCTCACCTGGAGTAAATTATCGTACATGTCTGCAATAGAGGGCGATTATTTCCTTAAATCTAAACAATACACTAATAAAAAAAATCTCAAAAAAAATACGCACGTTGCAAAAGGTACCTATTTCAATGGGATACATAATTCACGGTAAGCATAACCAACGAGATTTCTAAAATGATTAGAACAATTACCATGGCTGTGGTGATTGGCATGTGCAAAAAAAGACACATAAATTACACCTACAAAAGGCGGCAAAAAAACATAATTTTGATAACAAGAAAAATAAGACAATGAGTGGAACTATTATCAATCCTCAATACTATTTGGCAGCTATCTATATCGCCTTTCCTTATCATCTGCACATTACACTGATGCATATTGCGTATCGGCTTTACGTTTTACATACACAAACATTTTATCCAACTACACTTATTCGAAACACACATTGATCTACCCACAAATACGTCTGCTTGTACAAACAACAATACAAAAATAACTCATTAATATTAGCCCCATTCACAAACCAGATACTGCTCAATTTTATATAACAAGACATAAAACTAAGTCTACGCAATATCATATCTGTGCGATTCCATGAGAAAATCAATATTCGATGATCACATTTGAGATTCCTAATTGCATCCTCCAGCTAGGTAACACTGTACATACATATGTGATGTGTGTATATTATTATGTTTTTCATTTCGTGGGACGGCATTGCCGTGTGATCTGAATGTGTGTGTGTGTGTATATATATACGAGAAAAATATTTCAACACTCCCCAACGCTAGACACAAATGAACGCGCAGCACATTAATGTGCACTTTAAATAATTTGATAATACGACTTTCGCTTTCCGTGTGCTTATTTGACGAGCGTCATGTACCTTTAGGCGCTTTGCGATTAATGATTACTTTCGGTTACTTATTACTTTAGTGTTAGCATGTATCGCCATCCTAGAGCTAATCTTCTTTACGGGTGGCACCTTTTCTTCTAGTGTATTTCCTTTTTTTGGCTGCTTTGAAGAAAGGACACGACGCCGTTGATGCAGACTGGTGCTGCTATTCCGCTTCGATGGCATTACCAAGCGCAACTGCTGCTTGCCGCTGGCGACAAGCATTTCAATTGCTCTTGCTTTCGTATCGCTGGATACAAAGGGATCCAGCATTCGGTAATGTTTCTGTCACCGAACATTATTGCTCTGCAAATAAATCTGCAAGGAAAATCGATCAAACGGTTAACCATCTACTTTTCAACGCGCTTTTCGAATAGAATATCGCTTACCTCTCTTAAAATTACCCAATTCTGACTGTCACTGTTAACGTGCAATCGAAGCTCTTTCAGTTTTCCTATTTTAGAATCGATAACCCCCTCTGCTATGCCGTAGTTGTTGAAGCTTCCCACCACCAGGAACCCATCCTTAGTCACATTAAATGGTAACGTGGCACTGATGGCAGAGCCATTTCCACTCGCCGGGAGCACCTCTACGGTGGTGTTGTAGAACCGATCGGAAGGCTGTTCGAAATTTCCACTTCGAAATAGAAACCTGAGAAGGTAAATGTTATCCGGAGTGTTCTTCTGAGTTTTCGTTAAATATTCCGTCGTTACATACCGTCGAATGGTGGTCGGTTGTTTAAATTTGAACTCAATCAAATCCCCGGGCTGAGGCATTAATCCCCAGAAGAAACTGTCGCCCGAATAAGCCTTCTGCAGAGTGTATGATTTGTACGGTTGAATCCCGGTGCGCACAACGGCCGGTGGATTGCGATGGGGATGAAAATTTGGAACTTTACCAAACTGCTTGTCCTTCAGCTTTTGCACTTTGCCCTTCAGAGACGACTGCGTCCCGATGTGCTGGAATAATGAGGGCTTATAGTGGATCCATAGTTTGGACATTTCCTGTTTACAGCTTTTCTGTAGAAAATAAAAATAAACACATATAAGTAAGTTGTTACACCGAATTTTCGACTGTGACGAATTAACAACGCATGAACTAACCCCATCTTTCTCTACGCTGCACACTTTGGTGTATATCAAATGATACAGCAACCAATCGACGGGTTTGTCGTTGAAAAACATTTGAAAGAATGTAATTAACCAAGGCAAATTGGCGGATTTGAACATTTTTCCTACAATGAAAGAAGTTTCTATTTATTTGAAGCTCCCACATCAATGCTGCTATTTTACACGAAATCCACAATTATGCTCACCTATGAAACCTAGCTGGCAAAAGTCGAGCACGAACCAGTTACTATGCTCCTTTTTCGCCGTTTTCTCCAGAGCGAAATTTTTCATTATCGTCACGAAGCCCTTCTTCGTAAGAATATCATCCTCGAGCTGCAAATAGAAGGCACCCTTGGGTTGCGCGTAAGCCATCAGGAACGCAAAGTCGAGATTCTGTTTCGAGCGCCATCGCACTCGTTCCTGCGAATCGTTAAGCGTTTGGCGGAGATTATTCATATTCGGGTAGTACGATGCAGCCGGAGCGATTATTTCCAAGAAGCCATTATCAATATAACTAGCGAAGCGTGTGCGTATTTGCTGAGCCACAGCCTTGACGTACTCCAAATCAGTTTCACCTACGTACACCACCACCATCGTGTCGTTCTGCTCCTCCTCGTCCATGTTCGAGATGAGATTGTCGATCGTTTCTACTAGATACGATTGCTTGTCGCGCTTTACCGTCGGAATGCCGAGTACGATCGAAACTCCCTGGCGTTTTTTACTCTCGATATAGCTCGGCTGCAATGAGGCGGAGTCGTCCAGCAGGTGCGGTAGAAAGTGGAATGCCGTCGGTAGCTTCAGACTTTCCGCTAACCGATTCGTGGACGTTACATTCCGTATGAGCGATCTCGAATCCGCGCTCAACCCGTCCAATAAGTCCAGATTTGCTAGTGATACATTTGTGCCGTCAGTCGAGCTGGTGCCACCGGACACGGTGGCTCCATTTAATGCCGCCAGTCGAAGGTATTGCGAAAGAATGGCCACATCTTCCTGCTTCGTGCGATACATGGATTCTAGGTACTGCATGCGCATCTGAAACTCTGCCATACGCTGCGACATGGACTGCTCGGACGTGTAGTCGGTACCGATCACGACGATCAGCACCGTGCACGGAATCAGCACAAGCACTATTCCGTAAATACAGCCACGCCTGCGCATGGACGACGTACTCAGACCCATCTTCATGGTTTCCAGTAAGATGCTGCTATCTACAACAAATACAAGAAACATTTTTGTAATCTCCATTCTACGAACATGCCCTGGAATATTCTATAATCGCGTATTTTTCTATCAATAAAAGTCAACAAATACGATTGTTCTTATCATTTGAACAATAACATTGCCAATATGCCTGGTACAGAAAAAAATGCAACAACTTCCAACAGCAATCCAACCATTTAGAACCAAAAACATCAACTAAGCAAAGTATTTCGCTGAATGATTAGCGAGAAACATTATAGGTGCTTTAAAAAATATCATCATAGAAAACGTGTTAAAATGCACATGAAATGTATGGAAGAGAATTCGCGTCTCACTCTTAAATAGTAAAACAGAAGTGAAAACATTATTAGCACGCCGCTCGATAATTTGCACATCTCAGACAACGTTAACAGCAAATAGACAATACTACAAGGTATGATTCGAAGCTAAAACTTTGCGCAATAACAACGGCACGTAAAATTTTACCATACACCCCACCATTTGTAGCCGCCTACCGCTGGTTTCACAACATGAATTATCCCTTCCCCTGTGTATTTCCGTGAAGCGATACAACGTAATTCGAAACAATTTTCTGAACTTTTGAAACAAGTACACCTGGACAACGTTTTTTTTAGCTTTTGTCCTTATTTGCTTTGCTTTTAACCTTAAATCACAAAGTGAACGATAAAACATTTACTTACCACCATTCAGCCAACTATGCGAGCTTTCTATTTCTACTGATACAAAATGATTCAGATCTTTTCATTGCATACGATTACTATACATGTCGAGCGCGCGTGGAAATGAATTTACGTTTACACTACTAAAACATGGGCACCAGCAGCAATTGTGTAATCCATGTCGGATGGGAACCTTTTCACAATCCTGTGAAGTAGCTTGCAAATGCAGTTTTGGGTTTGGTCGGCCAGCCGTATTTTGTTTTGTTACTTTTTTCAGCTGTCACTCAAGTTGACTACTCGGCTAGACCTATACGGACGGAGGTTCGCTCATACCTTTTATCAATCCAACAGACTAGGTTGAGCATTGACGTTTGCTTTATCATTTGCTTACAAAAATTAAGTGTTCAAAAGGCATAATTTCAAAGGCACCATCAGCGGCACGGCTGTTTAGGGCATATAAATAAAATGGTAAAGCATATGTAGAAGTGGTCAGCCTTTTATATATATTATAAATGGCTCCTGGAGGTATTCAAATATAGAAGGCTACACCGTTTCATCGAAAGGAAGAAGGGGTAAGGCAAGGCAGTTAGAAAACATAACAATTGTTTAGATCATACATTAACCTTTACCATGAAAAACGAAAGGCAAAATGTATTTGACATTCTGTAAACTAAAATTTGCTAAGATGGGCGAGTACATCTTTTCAATTAAATCTCTTGCTACAAACAATTTACATGGCAACGCAGTCCATTTTGTTTTCTTCATTCATTTCTGCTACATGATCATTGCAAATTTATCAACATAACAAATTTATAACATATCATTCGGGTTTGAACAATCTTAATAATGCCGTTATTAAAATTTCCCTTTCTGTTTTATCCTGCTCTGGTACATCCGACGAGGATTCACTTTTGTTGCGTTCAAGAATTTGATGAATGTATTTAAAAAATTCATCCAATTTCATATTGAAGGATTTCAAGCGCGCCAGCGATGCCTTCAAATTTGTTTGCATCTGTTTATCCTCTTCTAACCCACAGGCTACATTTTCTTGCTTGGATTTTAAACTGAAAAAAATCGATCCGTTACGCAACCGTTTTACACAGTTTCATCAAAAATTCAACTATATTCTAGTAATAAAAGAATCTTACCTTGATGACTCTAACGTACAACCACCTTGAACGAAATATTTCGTATTTTCAATAGTGGCATCGAGCTGTTTAAAATCTCTTTCCTTCTCATAGATATCCTCTTCCAGCTCTAGTATTTTATTCGTCTTAGAATCCATCCTATAAGCAAACCTCGCCGTTAGTGGAATAGTTTATCTAAACATATGATAGAATGTACTCAGCAAGCACTCGGGCCTCCCACGCAATTAGCGATGAATGTTTTAAATTCTCAACCGTATTGTGCAATCTTTCCTTTTCTTTTTGCAATACTTCCATACTTGGTGTAATAGCATCGTAACGCGAAGGCCATCTTTTTGAATCAACCTAGAAATGAGTAGAAAATCAATTTAAAAATTCACCATCTAGGGAGTATTTAAGCGCTAACTTATGATGTGAATAGTTGAAAATGCTGATTGAATAAGATTAACTTTCTAATTTAAAACTGAGCTGGTATACTATAATGTTTCGTTATGAACCATACTGACATACCTCGCTCATGCTGGCGTTGGTTATCGCTGTCTTTTCGTTTGTTAAAATAGCTTTGTGATACATAAGCGACTTCATATTGTGAGCTCGGTTCATGCTAAAACCTATGGTTGATTTCTAGCGATAAAAATAAGAAATTTAAAATATATGTTTTGTAATTTCAAATAAAGTAAACCATTGAAACTTACTTTGAGATCGGTATTCAAAGATACTACTTTATCAATTACTGATCGTCCAATTACGGTGATTTTTTGTATAAACATCTTCTGCTCCTTAATAGCTTGTTTTAATGCTTCCAAATTTCGATCATTGTACAGATTATCCTATTCAATAAATGGTAGTGATTATAAAAATACAATATGGAAACTCTCTCTTGTCTCGATTTTTAATACCTTGAACATAAATGTTGCTATACGATGATAGTAATTTTGAATGTTTCGTGCATTTCTTATCGAAGCTTCACAACGACTTAAATTCAATGCAGCTAACCTAGTTTTAACCTTTTCTTCAGTTGCTCTTGGATCATGTGTGTCTACTTGAATTCTGTAACCAAACACTTGTAACTACAGAAATAGTTTTTATTGAATAAAAAACATTTTAACGGTTTTTGTTATAATTCAATCACTTACCAATAAAGTGTGATACTTCTCGCGCAACGAATTCACCTTCAGTACTAACATATCTAATGATTTACGTTTTGCAATGTTCAAATCATCAAGATCCGTAAGTAATTTCTACGCGCATGCAATAATTATTAACAGACATTGAGCTCTGACAATATCACACAACCAATTTAAATATTTCCCATACCACAGCATGACTTTTACCTGCATGTAGTCGCTAGGAATTTCCAAAAACCAATCTTCCTGTATAACATTACGAATGTTCGATTCATTGATCGTGATTTTCCGTTTAAGTGTTTCATACAGATCAAGCAAACCCTTTTCAACGCTGGAAAAATGCTCTGCATGACATGCCTTTTCGTACAACGTTTTTAAACGGGCTAATTCAAGATTGCGTTCTGCAAATACAAGCATAAAATTACTAATTATATGTGATGAGAAACAAAACCTTTTGCTACTTACCACTTAGGCAAGTATAGTTGTAGTACTGGTCAATCTTATCATTCGCTGTCCAATCCATGATTCCGGACAAAATTACTATAAAGTCCAAAAGAATACAAAAGCTACTCGCAGAAATGTTAACAATCCCGTTAACACTTTCGTCCTAGCCTACTGTTGCTGCTCAATTCGTATGACGAAACGCGTGTTGTGCAACTACTACTGAGCAAAAATGAGCAAGAAGCAAAAATGTGTCAATTTTGATAAACTGTAAAGAAAATTACTACAGTGATGCTATTATTGTCATATAGTTATAGCACATATATGAATCCATGAATAAATCATGGATAAATTATCTTAAATCAACGCAAATTGTTTAATTGTTGTTCGATCAATTTTATGTATAGTATAACATTATATAAATAAATGAACGAAACGTGAAAACTGTTTCGTTCTTTATTTAATCTAATTTATTTAATTTACTTTCAAAATTCTCTTGTTGTTTTATAAATTATAGCATTATTCAATTTAAACAATAGATAATAGAATGCATCGACGATCTGAAACAACAATAAGGTCAGTTAACATATAGCCACAGTTTAGCAAACGACTAAAGCAATTACCCCTCAATTCGGGAATACTCTCATAGTTCGTTTTGGATACTAGCGATTTAAAATTCTTTTACCAGAACCCTTTAAGATCATTAACAATCTAAGAATTAACCAACTACTTTTGGGCAATTTAGATTGAAGCAAGTCTCTTGGAGGATTTGTCTGTAAAGTGATTAGTTATCAGCTAGTTATAGTTATCAGCTCATAGATAGTGTAAATAGCTCCTTTTAACTACATATTATTATATTTCTTTTTCTATATTATCTTTCAATCACCTGTATATTATTCTCTAATAAATTTAAATTCAATTCAAGCTTAAATTCCGAGTTAACTAACTGCAGAATTCAGAAATTAAAAGTAAGAATATCGACAAAAGAAATAACTAGCAATATTACTCTGAGTATTTGCCATATTGACGTTTCAGCAAATTTACAATCACCAAAATTTTAATAGTTTTCTGCTATACATCATATTTTTGTTAAATTTAAACAGAAAAAAGTAATCTATAGCTGATATCTTTCGAGATGGTTTTACGATTCATTGGCTATACAATGAGATACAAATTTGCGTTTTTTTCATGTTAACAAACTAAAGTAACGTTAAATAGTATAGTGTTTAGAACATTAATAAATCAAATACTGTATTATCAAACATTATGAAACACCACACATATTATTTGTAATACTACAAGTGTAAGAACTTTGCTTCAAGTTGTTAATTAAGGCGGCTCCACTCAAAAATTTGGGAAACCAATATGTGTCAAATTTTATTAAACTGGGTTTGAAATATTAAAATTACGGATTAATTTTAGTATCAACCGTTCCGAAAATAGAAGCCATGTAGTGGTTGGTAAAAATAGTTAAAGACCCATGATGTGTTTTTTTGCTCTCCTATCAACTCGATTATTGAAATTATGTTTATGGCATTTTCATTTCTGATACCGGTCACATACAACAAAAGAAACGTCCTTTTTAAAAGTAAGGCAGATGTCGCTTTGACTGCAAGGTAAATGCAACGTGTACTGTCAAACGTGACGTTCGTACAATTGCACCATTACCCAACCGCTAGCTCTACTAGCGAACGTTGGCCTTGCGTTTTCCGATGGAAGAAAAGCAATAGGGAACTGCCATTTGTACGGAGTACAAATTAAGTACGCTCCTTCGGCTTTCGCTAGCGCGAGCTCCTTCGGAATCTTGATCCATTTCTGAAGATACTGGCCTCGCACTTCCTCTTGGTCACTATCCAAAATTCCGAAACGTGCGTTCGCGTATCCAGAGTCGCGTTGTTTTATCGCAAAACTGCTCGCTCAAGCCGAATACCTCCCGTCATCATTCCGTTTCTTTTTTCTATTGTGTGTGAAGAAAGTGCCACTGTCGCGCGTGTTATTCGTTTCCTTACTCGGTCAATCTGAGGTAAAACCAAAAAAAAATCGCTCCAATCCGTACGGCCACAGAGGTATACGTACGCATGTGGCCCGCACAGTGTTGACAAAGTCCTTCGATTGGGGTTTCCTATTGCCCACCGCATCTAACCATCTCGTGCCATTTCGACCTGCGACCAAGAGAAAATCTGCGCGATTTTTCACACTCGATTCACTCGCCCGAATCTTGTGTACGCGTACATACGCACTCGCTACCTCAAATAGTGCTCCATTCGGTTGTGCCTCGCCCGTGGGGAATGATAGTGTCGGGTTAGTGGGCATATAAACGGAACCACGTATAAGAATTTAGTATCTCCTCTCCTTGACGACGTACGTGCGCGATTCCGTGACGGTGTACAGCACACCAAGCAGCAACAGCGGCTGGAGATTATTTGTTGTTTGTTCGCCCACCAAATTGTGCGCTTTCGCTGCCCAACATGAAGCAAATCCCGCTGACCTGTTCCGGTCATACGCGACCCGTCGTGCACCTGGATTTCAGTGGCATGACCGAGTGCGGATATTTTCTCATCTCAGCATGCAAAGGTAAGTCCGATGTGCGCCATTTCGCTCATTATTTTTTGATCCCCAGTAGGCTGAGTAGAAAGTGAAGCAAACCGCCCGGGATCGCGCGTTCGAAGCCGCACAAATGTCGTTAATTACAAGGGACCGTTTGTTGATCTCGACGTTCACAATCGCAAGCGCCCGCCTCGGGTTCTGTGTTGAATGGTCCGCATCCGTCACCTTCGTCATATCGTGGTCGTCGTGTTGTGAACGCAACCCCTACACAGCCTTTGTTTCTGTGTCATTGGGACGCCAAGGTCCTTCCGCGATATGAAGCGCATAGTATAAATAACAAATCAAAACGAAGAAGAAAAAAAATCCGCGTCTCTCCGTCACATGACCGCCAGCTCGAAGCGTGTGAGTGGGACGAAGGGGGAAACGGCGCAAAATGAACCTCGCTAATCCAAACGTGCCCTAAGGGCCTGAAAAAAAAGGGAAGTGGAGGCCACTATTGGCTATGGTCGTTCGATCGCCCTCGGGCATCCGGCGAACGGATACGGTTCCTTATTCGGATCATTTCGCACGAAGTACATGACCAACACGCTGGAGGTGTGCTGGAAGTGTTGTAAAATATAACACACACACACACGGTGCTCAATCGGTGCGTGTGTCCCCCCCCCACTTCCTTCCTTCTTCCAGTCACGTATAAATCAAAACCCGCCAGTCGCCAGCAGCGAGCGGAATTAAGTACACGGACGCGTACACGATGCGGAAGTAGGAACAACCAATATAACCGATCGCAAGCACACACACACACACACACACACACACGAACAATTTCCAAGGCGACAGCGGCGAGTATTACCGGCAAGGTGTGTGCCTCCCAACCCCCTGGCCACGTTCCAGCAAACCTTTCGCACAAGCGGAAGGAACAAGTTTCACTCTCGTTGCCCTAGAGCCTGTTGTGGCGTTCCACAATCGTGTTTTCCTCATGCGATAGTTCACCCCCTTGTTGCGCCGTTCTTCGCGCCTCCTGAAGGAACAACCTCCTCCTCCCTGTGCCCTTCTCGCAGGGGCTTTCCTTTCCATTCCAGTTTCCGACATTCAATGTCACCCGGAGAGTGAGGTGTTTTTTTTTTGTTTACTGCACGAATCGCATGCTGTCGGCTTATCTTTACTACACGTACTTCGACCATACCGCTCGACTGTTCGTTATCAGACGGCGAGAGGAGGGAGTACCTTTTTTTCGTATTTTTTTTTGCGATGGATAGCGAGACCCTTCAAAATGCTAAAGTACGTTTTGGTTCAGCAACTTGTGCAGCATTAAAAGACGCTAATCAAATGCCCCCGAAACCTTCCGAGCGTTATTCTAACCCTCTATCTCTCTCGCTCTCTGACGACTCTTTCCAGATGGTAAACCGATGCTACGGCTGGGTGACACCGGCGATTGGGTTGGCACGTTCGAGGGCCACAAGGGTGCCGTGTGGGGTGTGGCCCTTAACGAGTCGGCAACGTTGGCCGCCTCGGGAGCGGCAGATTTCACCGGTAAAATCTGGAATGCCGTATCCGGCGAGGAAGTGCACAGCCTGCAGCACAATCACATCGTCAAAACGGTGGCCTTTAGCCACGACAGCCAGTACCTGGTCACGGGCAGCAACGAGAAGCTGGTACGGGTGTTCGATCTCAGCTCGGACGGCAAAGCGCTCGAGTCGTATGCCGGACATGCCGGTGCGGTCAAGCGGGCACTGTTCTGCCGGAACGAGAAGTGTGTCATCAGCTGCGCGGACGACAAATCGATGCGGCTGTGGGACCGTAGTTCCGGTCAGGAAGTGTCACGGGTTGAGTTCAGCTCCCACCCGAACGGGCTCGAGCTGTCGAAGGATGGTAGCATCCTGACGGTGACGTACGGGAACTGTACGGCGTTCTACGATATGGAGACGCTTACGCAGCTGAAGGAGATCACCATCCCGACGCGGGTCAGCTCGGCCAGTCTGCATCCGGACAAGCACATTTTCGTGTGCGGTGGCGAAGACTTTAAAATGTACAAGTACGATTACATTACGGGCAATGAGATAGGTAAGGCAGAGCGGCATTAATCACCTCAAGGTGTAAGGCGCTCATTCGGATGGTTTTGTTGCCTTTTTTTTCCAGAATCATTCAAGGGCCACTTTGGTCCGGTCCATTCGGTGAGCTTCAGCCCGGATGGGGAGCTGTATGCGAGCGGTTCCGAGGACGGCACGTTGCGGTTGTGGCAAACGACCGTCGGCAAAACGTACGGTCTGTGGAAGTGTACGGAACCGACCGATTTGAACAACAGCACCACGGCTACCACACCGACCAACAACGCCACGACCACCACCGCAAATTGTCCGGCAACTGTGGCCACTGTTGCTGCTCCGGTCGCTACTACACCCAATCCCAACCGGGAAGTGACGGCCAACTGAACCGGCGAGTAAGGAAAGGGCACTATTCTTTCGAAGAACAACAGCAACAACAACAAAACCATGTGCTTAAAAGGAAAAACTCCCCCAACAAGCATGCAGCAGACAGGCAAACATAAAAAAATGGACGGAATATGGCAGGCAGACAGACAGAGGCGGCAGTCAAAGGCAAAGCAAAAGGGGGAAAGAAAAAAACATTTGCAAAACGAAGTGCGCTCTGTAGTGTCCTGTCCGCCGCATCTCGTGTGCGTCATCGTTTGCCTTTGGCGGCAGCAAATCAATTCCTTTTACGAACTTGCTTCGACTTGGGTTCGACCGTCGAGGGCCAGCCAGCAACCCAGCCAGCCACCATTAACTCGTGTTTCACTGCAACGAAGGATATCGCCGCAACGATGGGACGTATTGGCAGCAGCCGGAAGATTGGGAAGTAGCGAAATTGGGGAAATCCACGACACGCCACGCGAGAAAAGGGATGCCTTCATCCAGTATCTCCAAACCGCAGCTGTGGGGGTGTGCCTTTTTCACCAATGAAACCGTTATCCTTTCCTTCCCCGCCTCAATGTGAGAGGTTCTCTCTCTCTCCCCGGCGAGGTGACACCGAAACGGACGCACGCATCGCGATTGAGTTAGTTTGTATTTTTTTTGTTTCTCTCGACCATTTTGTTCCCCTTTTTTTTAATTAACGTCCTCCGATCGCGAAGTCTTCCTTTTTCTTGCGCACACTCACACAGTGCTTGCGTTGCGTGGCACGCGGGGTTAGGTGTGATTGTGGTACGATACATTACTAGTAATTTATAAAGTACCGGAGTGTGTAGGCGGATAAAATGCTTTTTTTTAATTTATGGCGAAATAAAGAGAAGAGTTGAAATCATCCCTGACGCCACTTTGGCTATGTGCAGCAAACATGCTTACGTTTTGGAGTGTTGTTCAATGTTGTTTTATGCCATTCGAAACACAATTACAAAGCAGGAACAGAATTACCAATGGAGGATACATAACTCCATGAACCTGCGTAAGCGGAAATAGAAAACGAAAAGTGCTTCTATCGCTGGCCCACGTGGATACTCTTCAATGGCAACGTGCTGCGAGACATATGAGCGGGAAAAACAGACAACGCACATGGGGTCTTCGTGTACGTGAAAAACACCGTTTAAGGTAGGCCTGTTTGGTCGGTCGCATGCACAGGTCAAGAATAACACCATGTAGTACCATGCTTCTTCACATAAGCCGCTAAGTAGCTGGGATATATATATTCGTTCTCTGCAAAACTGAAATTATATCATAAATATACAATTCGCATGCAAATAACTCATACTGATTATGGTAAGTTAAACGTGAAATAAGAAAACATTTAATCAACAATACCGTTGTGATATCCACAGGATGAATAATAAAACTTATAGGAACAGGTTTAAATCACCGTTAAGTAGTATGATTAACGCACGAAGAATATGCAATGAGTAATGAGACATTTCTTTTCTTTTAATTTTTTTAAGTTTTTGATTTTATTCAGTTTTTTTGCCCATGTGTACTGCTGTTCTGGTTTACTCTTATCATCTGTTTTACTCCAATACAAGGAATGTACCGTACTAAATATTATTAAGATATTTTGTCAGGTATATATATATATATATATATATATATATATATATATATATATATATATATATATATATATATATATATATATATATATATATATATATATATATATATATATATACCCTCATGTGTGCGGATGTAATTTTCACATATAGCAGATTTTGTTTGTCTGTAGTCCTTTTCTATTATTCATTATTCCGAATATTTATAAGCAATACTCAGTTTTGTTGTAATGGTTTATCGTTATTCCTAGTTCCAATTATTATTATAATAATAATTATTATCATTATTAATAGTTCATCGTTATCGTTAATATTTATACATTCAACTTACTGCTTTTTGTGGCCTTACTATGATAAACGGGAGCACGGGGGCACGTATTACGTCCGCCAATCATCCTCGTAGATACTATATATTAATGCTCTTTCACCAAAACTACCCTCAAACTCTCATTTCTTTTTCGCAATAAGTATTACTATCTTGTGTCTACGCCCAGTATATTATTTTTGTTTTGCTTTTTATTTAACGTTTAGTTTGCGCTACGTCTCATAGATATATTGTCATACATCCTTCAGCCACAAGAATCAGCGGCCCTATCTGTATGCATGCTCCAGGAAGAGAACGTCGATATCACTAGATAAACACGTTCGCGTCGTACATCCTCGCACTTTGTCTGAGCTCACTTCCACCGTGCACGGTTGAATAGCGCGTTAAGAAGCGGAAAAACTGTCGCGCCGTTGTACCATCGCACATGTTCCCCCCTTTTAAAAGCAATTTATGGCCAAACGAAATCAGCCAACCACGTGGACAGTACTGCTGCCCTAAAGAACCACGTGAAATAAAGATGCGGTTTTCATCCCTCGTTTATCTCTCAATTCCGAAGAACGATATCTTTGTGATGCGAAACGCAAAAAAAAATGTTATCAAAGCAAACAACTCAACTGATTTTCCGATGATTATCTCGATATCGAAACGACTATCCAAAATGCAAAAAAAAGGAGTCAAACAAACTGTTTGCACACAACTGTTCGTTTTTGTTATTCTCGGAACACGTGTCAGGGTACGGTTACAAACTATTTACATACAGTATATTTCCGCCCGTTACGTTGTTTTATTTGACAAATGTGTTTTTTAAAAAAAATTTGCCTCTCACGCAGCGTAACGAAACCCGAATAACTTTTAACTTAATCTTCATATCATACAATGCGTGGAAGCGTGATCATGGCCATGGAGATTGAATCGCTTCCCAAGACGGAGGGTTTTCCGGAGCTGTAAATGCATCAAAACTGAAAAAAAGCTAGCTCATTGTTTCATTGTTGCACCATGGCACAATGATGCTGCAGGAAAGGTATTCGCTTTTGGCAAGCAATGCCAACATGCACGCTCATTTATAAACCTATGTATTTTACGATATGATCATAGACCAAATCAAATCATGAAACGAAGACGAACGTTTGCCAAATATAGTTCTTCCTGCACGCGTAGCTGTATCTTACTTACTACCCAGTTATACACGTACATAGTTGACCTGCGGTGTGAAAATCTTTCGCCACACGACTGCATTGGCAGGATCCATGGGGGCTCATGGATTGATGTGCAAAAGTGTTCTGCACTTCTGCACATCCCCAACATACCCTATTAAAGATATTAACATTCACCGCGAAACTGCTTGCTTCTTTCGTATCATACATTGACAACTTCAGTTTGCTTCATTTCTTACATTACTACGATTAATAATGTTCGCTTCCTTTGTCCGTTTCGATTATCGCATTCTTAAAATCTACGTATCGTCGCTTAAGTTACTATCTACAGTTTTTGTTTTTACAATAAAATACGCGGAAATTGGCCCTGGCTTAGAATGCTCTTACTCATCTCGTACTAGGCTGCACTAATGTTATGCGTATGCTCTTATATACTCTCTTGATCCATTTGCTGCCCCTTTTTGCCCACGACAACGTCACTGAAATTTCCAATTACATCGAATAACCTCCTCGTCACATCACTTTCTATTGCCTTGATTTTGTACAAAAATATATATAACAACTTGACGCATTCGTAAATGCATCTTCCCTACTTCACGCCTATCCAACTGGGCCAGCGATAGATGGCGAAGCATCTGAATATACCCCGTGTTTTTGTCGATTTGATTCCAACGTTTGTATCATGTAAAATATTCTTTTTGCAAATTATATTCTTCCCTTCATCATCATCGTCAGTTCCTCTCAATCGCAAACAAGAGCATGGTCTCGGGTTTTTTTGTGTTGTGTGTTTGATCTAAATGTAGGTTCAACAACAAAGCAATTTGTAGCTTTAGACATATCCATCACACTTTCTACGTTCGTCGCGCGCTACTACATAACCCCGTTCACCGAAAATACTCGCAAGGGTACTCCGATAACACTGACCGGACACAGTTCACTTATTTACAATTTCCACATGAGGATGTTTCGACTATAAGTAACGTTGATTTTTGCGTGAGTTTTCTTTACATATATGTATAATATATATATATATATATAATAGAGGATAGACTTTTGAACGATACAGTTTTTCTTTGATTAAAATTTTACCCTCTTAGCTGTTCTTCTGTTGTACTTCACGAAAAATGAACTGATGGAGCTCACCAATGAAATAGGAATACGCTCACTCGAATTTATGAGGCTCGAAAATTAAGAAGCATAATGGAGAAACTTAAGTAGATCGAAGTAGATCCACGTGTCGCTTCGCATCTTCGCAGAAACAACCAAAAATAACACCAATCGTAGAGCTGTATCTCCTGTACTTCTTAGCGAAATACCTCTAATATAGTGCTAATAGTTTCGCTACGGTTGTATGTGTATCACACCTGTTCAGCTTGTAAAATAGTAATCTTCAGATCCTTTGTTGCATGACCCATACACGTAAGTTGCGCTCAAGACGTTTCAATGGGAATACAATGCTAGATGGTTACTTGAACGGAAATGATAGCTTGCAACGAATGCGTCGATTTCTAGAAACAAATTCTCTGTCCGGCTTTGTAGTTGTTTTTTCTTGTTTTCTAAGAAATCATTGTTTGTTTGCTTTTTCTCATTTTGCTGCACTCTGCGGAAGTATTGAAGAAGGGTAGGTACGGAAGGTAGATCATAAGTCGTACGTTTATCACACAAAATCCCACTGCAGAAGGAACACGCGCTGCTGCACATCCCGACAGGTTTATTGTGCGGGATGATAAGCTTCCTAGTTTCACTTGGTTGGCGGTCCTGTCTGGAAAGGACTTAGAACAGTAACAGCAGCAGCTTGAGGATTTGCTAGTACGGCTATACAAGAAGAATCAGACAGAAGAAAAAAAACATATTAGAATGGCAATTGTAACTTCCCATTTCAAGCGAATTGTTCTACAACAAATTGCTCACCTCCATATGGTGCTTGAAACATCGGATATCCCAGCCCAACATGTGTATGATGATGGGTGTGCACATGGCGCTGCGGAGGTGGACTTCTTGCTGCGCTGCTACCTCCAAGATTGGAACCACCACCCGAGGAAGATTGCTGTTGTGGACCGCCGGAACCGTTGTTACCACCATGATCTTTACCTTGACCTTCGATACCTCCTGGTCCGCCACTGGAACTACCGCTGCTACTACTATTATTTGCACCCGGGCCACCATTAGCTCCACTGCTACTAACACTACCACTACTCCCGCTTACACTGTTGCTATTGACTGATGATACTGGAAAGAAAGAGGTGAAAATTAATTTAAGTACACAAATTAACAAAGAAATGTTTAATAATGCGACAAATGAATTTGATACGTTTATTTATGTAATTTTGTACGAAACAAAACGCAACTATAAAGCACATCAAATTACGCAGTTATATACATCCAAGGTGCATTAAATTCACCGGTTAACATTTAAAAAGTGTTCATCGTTAAGGTTTAACTATGCTGTTGTGATCATAATATATTTTGCATATTCATCGTTCTAAAACGAACTTCGTTCGAACTAGCGAAAGGATATGCAAAACATTTGTTGCATTTGAAAGACGCATGCCGCAGAGCAGTTAATGTTAAAATTCATTCCGTACCTTGCATGTGATTTCCAGATGCAGGAGACTGAGACGATTGTTGCAACGGAGGTGGCCCACCACCACCACTAGAATTAGACGATTGCTGTTGCGCAGCAGCAACTGACTGTTGCTGTTGTTGCTGTAAAGACAATCCTGCGCTACTACTGTTTGGTGGAGGAATGCATATATTAGGATTTTGGCAACCGGGTTGCTGCGAGATATTGGGACTTGATACGCTTACTTTGACGCTGTTGCTGGTTGGGCTTTTCAGTGCGCGCTCGCTAAGCTCGTGTATCTTGTGCGAATTGTAGTACTGACTGGCATGGTGCTGTAGCAGATCGAGTGCCTTTGTACTTTGATTCCGTGACAAATCTTCGGGCGGGTGATTAAACCGTGGTATTTGTAA
The DNA here is from genome assembly GCF_943737925.1 of Anopheles nili. Lineage (NCBI taxonomy): Eukaryota > Metazoa > Arthropoda > Insecta > Diptera > Culicidae > Anopheles > Anopheles nili. The sequence goes on from NC_071292.1 coordinate 44,378,060, forward strand.
GTGATACGGAGGCGCATTGTACGGCGAAGCCGACACCAGCATCTGGCGGTACATTTGATGGTTGGGATCAAACCCAAACGGTGAGGCGCTCATGTACAGTGAAGGTGAATAGTACTGGGACGTTGGCGGTGGCGGTGGGCCTTGCGTTTCCATTGTTGGTTTCTGCCCTTCCTGCTGTTGTTTGATTTTAAGCGCGCTTTCCTTCTCTTCCTGCTTTATGCTCCCGCTTCCGCTATCGGATCCTTTGCCCATTGCTTTGCCACTGCCTCCACCAGAAGCAGACGATGAGCCGGATTGTCCTGACGACGATTTCGAGCTCTTCCCTGAACCTTGGCTTGAAACGGATTGTCCATGCAATCCGGATTGCTGCTGTGGTGGTGGCCCGTGAGATACAGGAGAATGCGGTTCGTCTTTTGGATTGAGACCGGGCGGAAGTCCTGGTGGACCTCCCGGGTGGCCCGGTGGTGGCTGATTTCCACCACGTCGTTGATCAGAATAGCTAAACATTCTGAATATAAAAAAAGTAACATGTTAACCATTAAAAGGCATTTGGCTTTGATCGTTATATATGCTTCCATTATCAACATACCTTCGAAGATCGTCTTCTCGTGACGCCGACATGTGGGACGGTGGTGGTGGCGGCGGCCCTCCCGGCGGTGGGCCAACACCCAGCCCATGCCGAAACATGGAACCATACGGGCCAAGAGATTGAGGCGGCAGAGTGGGAGGTTGTTGATTCGGGGCAGATTGTTGAGGATCCTTAGAATGCAATCCGGATCCGTGCAGCGATGCGCCACCGCTTCCACTTAGGCCTGGTTCAGTCTTTATATCTTTCGTAGATTCCGATTTTATCAGTTTTGCGGCCATCAGCTGGATAAAAACACAAAATAGAGATAACGAAGCGTCAAATCATTGTCACTCATCATTTCATAAAAGAACCAAAAGCAAACACAATACACACCGGTGATGCACCAAGTTTACTATACTCGCTGGGACTTTGGCTCTCTTTCATTCGTTCCTCTTTTACCGCCACCAGCGGGCTGTGCTTCGCTTCTTCGGATATGACAGACAGCTGCCCATAGCCAGGATCGAGGCCAGGATAGTTATAGCCCGGTGGTACATAACTGAAAGCAACCAATACATTTAGGTGCAATTCAACACTAACCATCGAAACCATCTTGCTCACCCGTATGGATAGTAATGGGGCAAAACCTTTCCACCAGGGGGCGGTGGTGGAGGACCTGCGTTCAAGATGGAGCCGTCTTTTACGTCACCCGCACCGGGATGTGGTGGTAGTACTCCAGCACCGGAATTGTTCATCATAATGCCTGCTCCTGCTCGGAGGGCTTCCGGTCCCGGAGGCTGGCCACTGGATGCCAACGAAGGTGGAGGTGGCAACGACGAGGGAGCAACTTGGTGTAACGAATGTTGCTGCTGCACCGCACTGCTCGGTTTGTTTATAAGATCCAGCGGAGGTTCCTTGCTTTTGCCATACTCAAGTGGGCCTGGAGCGGCGGTCACATTGGAAGGCGTAATGCCGGGCGGTACACCGTGAGGTATTGGGACTGAACCCATCGGTGGGGGTGGAGGAGGCTTATTTGACCCAAGATCCGCTGCCGAGGGAAAATATGGACCAGCTGGGGGTGGCGGAGGTGGTGGTTGTTGATGGGGCAAACCGGCGTAATATGGATAAAGACCGTAACCAGACAATCCTCCTAGTGGGCCACCAGGGTTGGGATTGCTGTTGACAATATTGCTGACCGGTTCAACCGGAGGATCGTTTGATTTTCGAGTAACTTCCGGTAGGTGAGGACCTTTGGATTTTTCTGCAATTAAACACAAGCAAAGACACATTAGCAAACCGACGAAAAGCGCAATACATCGTGGGGATTAATAGCGAATCGCGGTTACCTCCTGCTCCCATCGGCAAATCGGTAGCATCGGTTACAGGAGTAGAATCATCGCTAATATCACTGTACGCCGGACTCTGAACATCATCTGTACGATTACCCGTCGATGAAGCGATGGAGTCAAACTCGGAGTTGGTAGCTGGCCCAGGCGATTTGCGACTCTTTTTCTGTTTTGCGTAACTGTGAGAGGTTTTGTTTACTGAAAAAGAAGATAAGCGGTTGCAATTATTCATAGTTGAATTATCGACAATGAGAAAGAAGTTGCCGGTGGAGGATGTGACAATCATACAATCATAAAATTATGCAAGTTTTAGATATTGTAAATTAGTGATAACTATTAATAAGCGTAACTATTCTTCTATGAAAAAGCTAAAACCCAAATGTTGAAATATTCAAAATATTCAATATCTCGCCTTCTGTTCAATAACGATATCTATTTCGGTAATTCCGGTAAAGAATAAATCTATTCTACCGTACCAACAACGTAACAATTTTAAACCGCTATTTGCGTCTTTTATCAATACAATCCTAAGTTTTTCTTAACGCGAAACATATCCAACCTTACTAGTTCAGCATGAATGTCAAGCTCATTCATTCTAATTTTCAACTTTTCATTCTATCGTCCTCATTCTCTACAAAAGTGGAAGGATTGTCTGGAGAAGAATTTGACAACGCTAACCGTAACCGTATGATTGCCTTAGAAACAATCGCCTCTAACGCGTTACTTCCACAATTGCTAATAATTTAGTTTCTTCCTCTAAGAGATATGCGCTTACACAATTAATCTTGCAAAATGTTTGTCCAGCCAACTCGCATGTTGTAGCTTACCGTTTAATGAAGCTGGTATTCCATCCGGCGATCCATCTGTGCCACTGCCGGTACTGTGGCTGATGTCCTGCTGGTCACTACCACCAGAGGATGCCGGTGGAGCGTTCGATGATAAAATTTGATCGGTGGAAGATGACTGATGTACGATGCTGCTGGCTGTGCCGGTTGCTGTACTGCTGTCACTTGCACCTGAAGCACTGCTTGCGGTGTTACAGTTGATTGCGTTAGTGTTGCCGGATCCAAGGGGCTGTTGCTGTTGTTGTTTAGAAGCTAAATTTTGTTGAGACAATTGACTAGACATTGTTGAAATGCAAGTAGATGGGCTGGACATTGACGAAGATGTTGCTGATATGGACGACGCCGTTAGAGCAGCGCTGGCAGCTGTACCGCCTGTTGTCGTCGACAAGGCCAGCACGAGTTCACTGTTACTGGATGATGACGAACCAACAGTCGGGGCTGCGGTGGCAAGTGATGTATTGCTCCCAACCACCATGGAGAGAGGCGACGCTGTTGCAGCCGGTGTATTGGTGTTGGTGGTCGGAGAGGGCGCTATCCGTTGAGGAGATTCTGGAGCCTGCAAGGAATCTTCGTCCATCGACGAAGCACTTCCAGCGTGTGCATGACTCTGATGGTACTTGAGACCGTTGGCGTGCTTGTACTTTTTGCTACAGTCCTGTTCGGGACACTCGAGCAACACCGGTGAGATGGCACAGGCCGCCGTATTACTTTTGGCCTTCTTGCACACCGACCCTCCACCAGCTCCACTGTTACCGCCAACACCGACTTGTACGTTCAATCCCGTCACGAGGTTGACGAGCGAAGAAGGATTTGAAGCCTGTCCACTGCCATCAGTGTTGGCAGCTCCATTATTAAAACTGCCTCCGCCATTGCCGGAGGTGTTGCTTCCCGTATTTACAGATGCAGAATTTATCACATTATTGCTGATGGCATTCTGACCACCACTGGTATTACCACCAACTCCAGCTGATCCGCCACTACCGCCACTGCCAGCTCCCAGTGGCGAAGGGGATTCGTCCTTTGATTTGCGCTTCTCGGCCCGCGGCGGAAGAAATGCTACCGGAGACGTTGATGGTGTGTTGCCCGCGCCACCAACTGACCCACCATTGTTTGTTGCGACAAGGGCGTTTACGCTGGCAGCAAGTGTAGGAAGTTTTGCGACACCGCTGCCACTGCCACCCGCGTTCGCCTCGATGATACCTCCACGGCCACCTCGACCTTTCGATCCACCGTTTCTTAATTTACTATGCATCTGTAAAACAACGGAAACGTAGAAAAAACCCAAATTTAGCTTCATGTAATGCATTTCACTGCACAGTATCACAGAGTGCGTGTTGCACAAAAGCGGGACAAGCGGAAGAATCGTAATCAGTGCAACATACCGAGCTTCGTGTTTCCGTGAAATTGCTTAAATCGTTTGATGGTAAAAGCGTCGAGCTTCGGCCTCGTTTGCCGCGACCTTTCGGTGTCCGTGAGTCCAGTTCCTCGGTTGGGGAATCACAAAACCTACAATACAGAGCCGTGTGTGTTGGGTTGGTTTCCTGTTAGTTACGAATTAAAATGCGTAACAATGTCGCTAAATTTTACCTCGGCGGTGCCCAATCGTGTTTGGTGCAGTCTATAAGCGTTCCCACGTAGGTTTTACCTCGCCAAGTAACGTTAACCACCAAAACACCACCCTCCGTTTCGTGCCAAACGATGCCTTCCAATGTGACCGAAGTACCCGGTTCGCACGGGCCCAAGCAATCCGGTTCCGTGATGGTACCCACCGACGTTCCAACGCACACGTCCACCATTTCCTTTCGTTCGGTTTTGTGGCGCTTGGCGGGTGGTGGGCTTGAGCCACTTTTGTCGTCATGAGCGCATAGAGCAGACGAAAGATTCGGCAAGCATACAGCTCCACTGGAGAACATACCAACGCCTAAAAAAGGTACAGAAAAATGAGCAGAATTTTTAAAACCGATCCAAAACTCAAAGGAAGATTTCCTCCTACCCATTATATTGGATGAACTGGAGTTGGTCATTTCACCCGCATTTGTGACAATGGAAGATGTCTGAAGTTGAGCCTTTAATGCACCGCTGGCACCGCCGGGATGCATGCTGTTGATATTACCGATACCGCCGGCACCCACGTTGCCCATGCTGTTGCTTGTACTGGTATTAGCTCCCACCGAGGCATGTGCGCCCACACCAGGAACGTTTGTGTTCAATAGCTGAAGTGAGTCAAGTTGAACAAACATTGAATTACGATTGTCATTTTGTTGCGTTTTTGTAGACCTTATTTACCTTATTAATATCCTTCCCCAACACTGGTGGACCTGGAGCGTTTGGGGTGTTGTTATTGCTTCCGATGCCGGTAGTCGATCCCGCACCAAGACTGCGTTATCGAAGACACAGAAAACCCAATTATAACTTACTGCTCTGAATTTGCTCTCAGTGCATTTAATATCTCCAATTTCTGGTACATACCTTAGGCTTCCTTGCAGAATTCCTCCTGCTCCGAGTCGATGTGATGATCCAAGCGCTATACTCCCTCCACCAGCGCTGCTACCACTCCCATGATCTCCCCCATTACTACCGGCCTTGGCATAGATGCAGGATAAACTCGAACATGGTTGCTGCTGCTGGTGTAAACCATTGACCTGCAAATCGTGATTGACAACACAACTGCAGCTGCCATTCGAGGAGCGATTGCTTCCCAGCCCTCCTAAACCAGCGCTAATATCCGCTGGCCCACCACCACCAACCGTTCCGCCCGCTCCGCCAGGATGCTGTTGCTGCATCTGCTCATTCTTATCACGCTGATTATGGTGTGTGGTTTTGTCCTTTCCCTTGTCTCTTCGGTGACTGCTGCTGCCACGTTTATTCGAGCTCTGGTTAGGTTGCTGTTGATGCTGGTGCTGTTGCGATTGTTGTTGCTGTTGCTGCTGCGATGTTAGGATTTGTTGCTGAGCGCTGGCATTACCACCGCTGCTACTATTACTATTGGCACCGCTATTCGCCGATTGTGATGAATGCTTTTTGCCACCAGTGCTGCCACCAACCTGAACTGATCCACTGTTGGTCAGGTTGGTGCTATTCCCGCTGCCACCATCGTTGCCACCGGTTCCACTGTTGCTATTCATACCCGCAGCATTGCCACTACCGCTTCCATTTGGAGTATTGCTATTGGCGGCTGTGCTAGCACGGTTTACACCTGTGCTTCCCGACATACTTGAGCCTCCTCCACCCATCCCACCTGACGAAGAATTGCCCACAGAGCTCAAAACGCCTCCAACCACGCCACCACCAATTGTTCCACCCACACCACCAATCGAACCGGCTCCAGCCATACCCGTACTATCGGAATCAGTCGTAAGATGTGCCCCCGAGGAACTGCCGCTACCGGCATTTACGGCGTTTGTTACGCCACCCCCAACAGCTCCGGCAACACCGGCCACCATCGATCCAGGACCGCTTCCCGCCAATGACGCAGTGGTCATTCCCGTCACACCGGTCGTGCTTGTAAGGGCCGTGACCGATCCCATGCCTGCTGCACCGCTATTTCCACCACCGGCGCTTAATGTGGCCGTCGTTGGTGTGGTACCGTTTTGGTCCGACTTGACTATCTCATGCTTTGCTTCGGAAGTTTTCGTGCCCGGTTTAGTGCGCTTAATTTTCATCTTCAGCCCCTTATCGAGCGTTGCTTGGTGGTCAACGGACAGTTTGGTCGCCGACTTACCACCAGAGCTGCTGGTAGTCGAAGACATGGTGGTGGTACTACTGCTACTGCTGGTACTGCCGGTACTGCTGTTGCTGTTGCTGTTTCCACTCCCTGAGAGCCCGGCCGTGCTTCCGGTTCCGCTCGACTTGCTACGGCTGCCACCGTGCGTACTGCCGCTACTGGCAATATTGTGAGGCTCTTCACGTGATCCAGAACCGCCACTGTCGACGTGATCGCTACCCGTATTAGGTCTCGTTCCCTGTCCAGCTATTGCGCTCGTAGTACCTGTCGAATATCCTGTCGTCGCTAATCCGAACCCAGAGCTACTGCTTGATGTGCGAGTCCTTGATGGTTGCACTTCGCCACCCTTTTCGCCAGAGCTTGTACCAGTGTTGCTATTACCACCGCTACCAGCCTGTTGCTGCTGCTGCTGCTGCTTGTGACGATGATGGTGATGATGATGATGGTGATGGTGGTGATGGTGATGATGGTAGTGCCCTTTTGAGCTACTACCGGCAGCTGCCGCTGGTCCTCCTGTTGATTTGTCTCTCGCTTGAGGAAGATCGCTCGATGCGGGAGGAGAGACTTTAGCGCTTTTTGCAGAAGTGCCCACACTGCGAGCTTGATTGCTGTGCGGAACCACCGGCGTTGAAATGGCGGATGTTTGATCACCACTATCGCTAGTTCCGGTTGCTAGAAACTGAAGCACGCCACCACCACCAGAAGCTAAACAACTAGCAGCTTGCTGCTGTCGCTGCTGCTGTTGTTGTTGCGACTGCCTTTGGTGCTGTTGCTGATGTTGTTGTTGCTTTTGCAATTGTTGTTGCTGCTGCTGTTGCTGTTTCGCCTGCTGCTGCTGCAACAGATGTTGCTGCTGCAAATGCTGTGGCTGTTGTTGTTGCTGTGGCGGCTGCTGTTGCTGTTGCTGAGGCTGTTGCTGATTTGCACCAGTTTTCTCAATGTCAGCGTCCAAATCAATGATTAAATCACCGATGCCCACGTCCCACTCGTTGTCGTCGTCAAAATTAGAATCCTTTATGTCCGCCGTTGAGGGCGTCGTTGCCGGTGCGGAACCGACAGGCGGCACCACCCCACCACCTCCACCTGCTATCGAACCGTAGCTGCCCCGTTCGGAATTGGCCGGTGATGCTTCGAGCGTCGTTGGCAATGGGTGCTGCTGGAGAGGATGCTGATGGATACTATGCAGTGGGTGATTAGTTTTACCGCTAAATGAATCACTGCCACAAGGAGTGCAGTCGCTTCTGCTATTGCTCTTACTACCGCTAATACTAATAATGTTGTTTCTACTGCCGTTGTTGCTACTAGTGCTGCTGCTGCTGCTGCTGCCCCGAGTGCTGTTGCTGTGGCTGTTGGCGCCGCTGCTGCTGCTGCTGCTGCTGCTATTACCGCTGCCGCTACCACTACTAGTTGGATTATTAGCTCCTTCGTTATTGCTATCAGTTGCTTGATTCATTAAGACCACCTTGCTCTGGTGGTGGCTGCTGCTGTGTGCCTCGTTGCGACTCATTGAATCCATGCAGTGAAAGAACGCGGGGCTTCCGCCATCAGCGGGCCCATCAACGATCGTTGCCACCGGTTCGGCCTGGTCACGTTTACAGCGACGTTGGACAATGGCGATGACAAAGATCGGGACACTTGGTGGAATACTTTTGCTTCGTCGACAGTGCTAGTGCTGGCTATTGCTGCTGATCCGCAGCGAACTTGTTGTGCACCTAGGCCTCTCGTTCTTGGGCAGCCACAAATGATTGTATTAAAGGATACTGCTGAGGTAGGACGAAAATGACGGCACCCGCGCGAAGTTTGGTCAGGCTTCGTAGAATTCAGCGGTTGCACAGCAGTATCAAAGGGCCACGGCCCTTGGGCCAGTAATACCATTTTAATCTGAAAGTGACATAAAAAACAGACGGAAATAATGATTATTCACAATGCTCTCTTGTAGCGATCGTCCAACGATCGAACGTCGTGCAAGCTTAATGAACTGATAATCTCGACAATCAATATCGGGATTAATATTGTTTACTGCTCTGTACGCTATAAAATGCTTACCAAAATAATCTTTAAGCTTGTTTACTGCAGTGAACTAGTGGTAACATGAACCATCATGTCATGTTATTGTGAACCTATTTCCAAGTGACAACATTCAAAATTTTAGCAACAGATCACAATAAACATATTTCCCGGCGTATTTATTTTGACTTTTGCAACATTTTATCGTAATTAGGCGCCCTTATGGAAAAAAAATAGTAATTTATCATACTTTGCACAACGTTGATTAGGCTTGATCATGCAAGATGCCAAAATATCCGTTATGCATGTAACATTATTGTGCAGACATTTTAGAGATAAAACTTTTATCCCTTTCAGGAATACAACACAGATTATTACAATTATTCCATCACCAACCGACACAACTGTTGTGAAAGGATATTCTGATCCCCATATAACAAAACGTTGCGAAATTATTTGTAAGATCAACAACAAAAGCATATTTTTGCATTATTTTATGCTGTTTCTGTTCATCCTCTTATATTATCCAAGATTTTGATGGGAAGAGATTATCCATGATTTTGATGGGAAGAGAAAATTGGTCCACTTGTCTGCCAAACTGACAGTCTGTTCTAGGCTAAGCAGCAAGCAGGATTCGATACGATACACGTATTAGTATGACAAACAGCACCGAATGCACACACGCATACGCGAATACTAGCAGCATCATCATTCTCATCATCATGATCATCATCATACACACCACAAAAAGGCGCCGTAAAAATTTTAATTTATTGATACACAAAAAATAAAGCGCATGAAATGTGAGCGCATGATGATCCTATCTAGTCTATACTAAATCTGCGTTTAGTGTTTCGATGCATTTGGAAGCGGATTGTTGAAAACATTAACACATCGTTTTGCTGCATGAAAAAATATGCCTCTCCACGGCAGCGGTCGTCAGGTCGCCCTTTGCAGGATATAGCATAAAAAACGTAGCATAAAACCATTGCTTTCTCATTCTTTCGCGCACAAACATCCCTCCACAAGAAGCACCAGTTATCTCCCCTTTCCTTCTCTTCATTCTACTCTCATCACTCTCTCCCTCTCTCTTGACTCAACCGCACAGCATTATCTATCGTGCAGAGCCCAAATACACGCTATGTCGCATCACACCACTACCGCCACAGCCTGCTTTGCTGCTGCAAAACACAACACACAGAGCTACCGACCGTCGCACTTTCACATGGAATCGAAAGGGAGAGCAATAGTAAAAAGAAGCCCCGGCGGGGCACAAGCAGACGGGCACTTGAATTGCGAATCGTAAACGGCACGCACCCACACACACACGCACACGTCGCTACGCGCAGCTACCACCGCTGTCGCTCTTTTTCCATACCAGCTCCGGGCGATACTAGCTACGCTAGCCTCCCGCTAAGACGAGCCAAGAGACAGAAGAAGACTAGGACGTTTCTCCTGCTTGCATATCCATAGTACGCATTTATGGATAAAAAAAACCACACCACTATGCTCTCGCTCACGCGCACGGCTTTCATTTCCCCTCTGCTCATTCGCTCAATACCAACCGAGTCGGCTCTCTACACTTTTTTCCTTCCTTCCGCTCATGACAACTTTTTCGATCAAGTTCAATTTGTGCGTAGCAAACAAACAACATTAGAATTCTCTATCCTTTTCGACATCACAGCTTCCCTCCCCATAAACATGGCTGGCTTCGCAACACTATGCTGTTGGAAAACACGTTCGTCACACACATTTCCTCATGCTGCCAAATTGAGCTCAACTCGTGTTAGCCGTAACGTTGGCTGAGATTTTCCACTGCTGAGCTCATGGAACGGTGGTAGAAATACACGCCAGTACAATGTATGAATAAACGCGCTCCCCGCTCATAATATCGCCTTTTCGCACCTGCACACTGTCAGCAATCGCTGCGTCTACCGTTTTTGCGCACTTTGGTGGCTATTACATTACATTACATGCACAATTTTTCAACAAAAAGTCATTCATTCTCGGTACTAAAGTAGCCATCCAAAGTGACGCGTTAAACTGTGTGTTGTAATAAAAATGGATACCCGTGCATTCTATGTTTCTGTTTTCCTTGTACAAACACGGTGCGCTCACTCACACATACTCACAACGGGTTTATACTTCATGCCGGCCGGGGTTGAAATGAACCGCGAGGCGCGCTATATCAGTCATTATTGTTATCTACCAACTATCGGCTGCGACGAATGGTTTCATCTTCTTTCATCGTTTACATCTCGACCGCGTGCAAACATTGCGAATAGTGGCTTAAACCTGCCACAAATGGAGCCAAAATTATTCAACTCGGCATGTCACCTCCGTTTTCAATCTCGATTCAACATTTGCCCTCCTTGAATGCGGATCGAAAAACACCAAGTCAAACAAGTTCACCGAATCTCTGTCTCTGCCCGTCTCGCTTCAATTGTCTTCCACAAACAGGGTGCCTCAAAAGGCTCATGTCCTTCGTTTAGATTAACCACTTTAAACCATGAGGAAGTAATTTGTGACGAATTAAATATTCTGGTTTATTATCAAAAATTGAATTGCTCAATTTTAAACATATGTAGCCATTTTTAACGAAATTTATCTTCGACGGTATAAGCGGTGTACTATCAACAATTCACATTATTTTCTACTGTATAGAATTCACAATTTATTGTTAAAAAACACAAAATATTGTTAGTAGAAACAGCAAGTACAAAGTGCGACACAAAATTAAGCACAAGGTTGACGTTTCCGTTCAAACGCCAAAGAAGCAAAACAGTCATAAAATCTCTCTAAACCACATCAATCAACAACAAGAATGGCCTTACTTTTTGAACAAAGAATAAATGGAATTAAAATAACTGCCCGCATTTACTTATACACACCAAAAGCTATTAATCGTATAAAAAGTTTAATAGGGCCATCTTCAAACACAATCTTACACCATTTTTGGGATTGAGGTTGTAACAAAACCTCAGGAATATAGATCAGGAAAGATTTTATAGATATTTTACTATTAGCCTATGTTATCTAGGAAATATACACAAAAATAATACATATTTGCAAACTTTATTGACTACAAATATTGCTCCAATGCAGTCCACGTTGTCGTAGGTTCTAACCAAAGCCATGAAATTATTATCCAAGTATTTGCGAACCACCACATTAGGTGTATAAATGATAATGAAAAAATTGTGTATATTTACATTTGTTTTTGAAGTTACGAGAGTGTATTGCGTAAACCAAAATATTTCAAGTAATTTATTCATACGTTCCATCCAAAATATTTAGATATACGTTCTGTTTCCACATTTTTCAATGTCGACTCACCTTTAAAATAGAGATAAGTACTCATTTACCGCTTCTAATCCACATATTATTTATGAAGAATATTATAGTTGATATAGGCCAGAGCTCTAGCACGTGAATAACATCAACATTGTGGTTTTTACTACAGTGTGCTCGTACGGGATGTTAAAACAATGTGGATACATCCTCATTTTACATATAAGATATATTGAATTTGCACTAAGCACAACCGGCTGCTAAGGGCCACAAAAACTGGCATGGACAGAACTGGCAGGATCAACGATGCATACACATAATACACGCACACTCGTACATGAAAGTAAATACACGCAAACACTCACACACGCAAGCTCAGCACTTTTTTACTCGACCCGCCGCCTAAGGAGCTCTTATATGACTGGTTACTTTTTCTTCTCATGAACGCTGATTTTTTCTTCACTGCAAGGCTCCCCTACTGGGCCTTCATATCTGCAACACCAACTTTCCACACACTGCCGTAACGTTTTAGCACAACAACTAAACATTCAAAAATTGCACCTTAAAGGTACGCACACACAAACTCGTCGCACGCCTGTCGGACACCTTAATTTTACAAACGAATCCTTAACCGCAGTCGCTGAACAAAAAGTGCACAAACGGGGACGATACATTCGATAGCCGGACGCAAAATCGATACTCGCGAGCAATGATAACCCGCTCAACACTGGCAATTTGCCAACCCAGCTGGCCCCAAAAGTGGTTAGCGCGTCACTTTACTAGAATTATTCAGTCATTTTTGCACTCTTTATTTACGGATCGAAACATTACCGACGAGCTTACACAGGCTATACAAATATGGAGGATTTTGCAGTCAATCCAAGGCTAACGTTTAGCACAGGTTAGTCAACAGCCGTTTCTTTGACCGCAACATTTGACAGTACAAGACAGTCATCTATTGACAACACATCATTTGTGATTTTCATTTCAAATATTTCGTTTTCTGCATTTCAAATACATCTGCTCGTTGACATGCAATAAAAAACATGATTTTTTTTATTTACTTCTAAAAATAATTATTTTTTAAAATTTAAAGCTTTTGATAATTTTATAATATGCAGCGGCTATCTTTGGTAGTTTATAATCAACATTTATAATTTTACTACTAACCTATACTCGTCAAACTATGAAATACAATAAACTAACATAAATCCAAATACTTTAATGCTGCTTTCAGCTACTATTTTTCAAACAGTTTCCATGATTCCCTGAATGATAGTTCGAATGGACAACGACCGAAAACAGTAGAAACTAGTCAATCAGCTTTTAAATTTAATAGTTCCCAAATTCATCATTATCATATCTGAAATTATTTTTCTTATAAAATTAACAATATGAATTATACTAGCATAAATTATATCTATATAAAGTACACATGTTTTAACAACTTAAAAGCCTGGTCAAGACCTTTAAATTGTTAAACAATTATACGTTAGATCAGTTGTTCAGCATCAACACGAAGTCATATCCTTCACACCTCTTCGTAGTAGTGCTTCGTAGTAGACACAGAATATACATTAAGACAGGATTATATATAGTTGAAAGCTTTTAGTGTTGCTATTCCAGAATGCGAAATAGTGTACCATCTTTATAGAAGAAAGTATGTTTTTTACAACAGACGAACATATACTCTACTATAAAATGATAGTGGTCTTAAAACAATGATCAACAATGTGAAAGGTAGTTTTTGGAAAATCGAGCTTGATTCATTAGAAAGAGCAGTAAACTAATATAAAAAAACTAACAGGCCAACATGTCCTATAAAAATGACTAATACGCTCCACGAGTTCTTAATGGGTTCAAATCATTGGAAATTAAAAGTATTTTCTAGAAAATATGAAGTTTAATATTCAATCATTATTTTTGCTGTTGTTTCTCATTTTAACATTTAATGAATTTTTTTGTAGTTCGTCACGCCCTTAAATATTCTTTTTTATTTAGAATTGAAGGAAACCAATTTTTTTATAAATTTTAAAACTGCGCTATTGATCTATCTAAAATCAGCACGAGAAACAAACCATTAGTAATACAATATTATTTGTCGAATTGATCCGAAATGGTTTCTTTTTCTTCCCATAAGATAGCAGCTGTGAATTTACTTTTTTGATTTATGAAATTTAAGCTATTAAAAAATTTTCAATCAATCCAATGTGGAACATCTGAAACGGATAATGAACGAACCCTGTGATACATTTAGTAGATAGCGATAGAACAATAAAAAGGTATGTTGCTTTTTTCGGAATATTCTGCCATACTTAAAGTAATCATAGCCAAATAGCCCATACATCAACCTTTTACAGATAGTTTTTAAAAGAATGGTTACCCCACTATTTGAAACCAGCTGAGTATTGTTTATTAAATATAATCTATTCTTTAAAACAGAATGCTCTTTCCATATATCCAAAATTATATATTTAAGAAAAAGTTTTATGAAAATGTCACATGATCAAATGATCATATATTTTATTACATTATTTTACATCAGTAATAAATGGGGACAAATTGAATCCTTCATTGAGTCGAATAGTCATCTTCGTTTAAATCCATGTATGAAAAAAGTTAGAATTCTAAAATTATGGCAAAATAACTAAGCACGATGAAGTGTTCCTTCGTGTACAAATGTATCTTACATAATGACCATATTCATTGATTACATCCGTTATACGATTATTTAATCGCTAAGTGAGAGCAAACATTTCGCAGGTATTTGTTTAACGAACCAAGAGTTATGAACAAAAGGAAATATAACTTATCTACTAATAACGTAGTCAAACATACTTTAATCCATGTTGTCGACGGCCAGCCATACTGAATTCATAATTAAAGCATTATACATGTTTTACTAAATATCCACGCTGGTATAAATTGCAAAAATCTAATTTTTAGTTCTAACAAGTACTCAAATTCATTGCTTCCGTGCTTATTGTTTGGATAGAATATTTTAACTGATCCCTCTGCGCTAATAAGAGCAATCGGTAACGACTCTTTCTATCGGAACACAATAAAAAATAAACATTCCTCAAAGATAAGCAACCTGAAAAAAAATATTTTAGATAAAATCAATTAAATACCCACAAGTTGACTTACATGCTGCAATTAAATTGTTTCTTACTATACTGGAAACTCCTACATAATTTCAGTGCTATTCAATTAATGAGCATGCAAGCTGGCATGTGGTTGGTAGAATCGATTTTTATATTATTTTAAATTTATGATTGTATGAAAGTATGAGTACTCTCTCCACGCCTTCCGAGCTAATTGGACCTTCAATCAAACTGGTGAATAATAGATACATTCTATAAAGTGTCTGAATAGTTGTGAGCGACGAAGATTAAATACAATGCATGAAAATGAAGCTATTTCATATCGTCAACTGAACTGGTTCACAAACGCAACAGAAATTTTTGAGCTATTTTACACATGGTTTAAGGTAAATATAGTAATTAAATTATTTGAGTTGGAAAGTATTGATGTTGTTCCCATAAAACGGGGCCTCTTGGTACGGTGGTATTGAAGACTAAGCAAATCTATCGATGAAGCGCCAGTGGGTTTATTTGAAAATTGCTCATTTGTTCAGCAGATCCACCGCTACCGCCAGGAGATTGCTGCTGGTGATAATGATGATAAGCCGCAAGAGAAGGTGTAGTTGTTGAAGATACATCTGAAAACCAAAGAAAACAGCTTCTAAGTAGTACGCATATTGCAAATGAAATGTGTTCTAAAGGTATCTGATTATGACACTATTGATAAATAGATTATGCATCTGTCTCATTTTGAAGCATGCATTTACTAACCGTTATTGCTACCGTTGTGAGCTGGATTAGGTGTCGATGGTGGTGATGGAGAATCAAGCGATATTACCGACGACGAGGGATCCTCTGCAACACACGTAAAGAGAAAAACAAAAAAGTATTGTATACTGATAAAATCCTATAGTCCTAATTGTACGAGCAATAATTTAAACAAAATAAAAGAGACGGCAATTATTGGACTTTCACTTTAATTTTAAACATTATTTGCCCTTGCTGAACTTTGCAATGCTGCAGATTTATTTTAATGCAAAATCAGACTTGATAATATGTGCTGTTTCTATGTTCTATATAAGTATATATGTGAATTTACAATGAATTCAAATAATATTAATAACAAATTATAAAATTACTGAAAGAGTTTCCATTGAGTTACATCGTACTCGTGGTGTATTGTATTATTATTTATTCCTGAATCCATGAATTATGAGAATATCACACATGTACATTTGCCGTATATTTGCTTGATTAAAAAACTGTTTTGGAAATGTCATTTTTAATGAAGCATTTTCTGCAATCTTAGCAGTATTAGAATTCTGTATAGGTGTTTTTTGTCGGATCCTCACAGATCCGAAGCATTCCTTTTCACCCTTTGGGCGAGAGTCCAACACCCTCGGTCAATGGCTTTGTGTTGTTTTGTTCATTATGCCTTTGTTTAAATCTAATTATCTTGTTCGTTATCTAGAATTTCTTCGCTGATGACAACACTCTCACTTCCCACGGGGTGTTGTTTTTCTGGGTGTAGGAGAGCGGAGGCAAAGAAAAGGAGAAAGAAAAACAGAGACGAAGAAATAATTGACTATTAGAAAATGCAGTTATGTCACTAAACGGGCAGATAAGTATATTAATAATATAAATGTGTGCTTATGTTTTGTGTACATTTGCATTTCTGTTCCGCAATCCAAATTGACAAAAAAGCGTAAAATTCAACAGTAGACTATTTTAATTGAATGTTATAATTTAAAGTTTGATTTTAAAATTATTTATGTACATTCTTTTCGTAAAACTTAATAAAGTACATAAACAGTAGAATAGGTGCATACATCGTCAGATGTTTTGTATAAAATATATTATTTGTCATGTTGCAAATAATATTTGATACAAATAATAAATACATACATTTAGAATTGACTACAAATTTGGCATTTCCGTGCTACAGGCAATAGCAATACATTCAAATTCCTTTCATAAAGATGAAACCTTAGCATTTAAAAAAACTGCTTTAAATAATTAATTCCCAAAAACGAGTGATAACCCCAACCATACCCCAATAATATCCATGGTAACAAGTATCGGTATTATTTGTTCTCTTCAAATCAAATACATAAAATTATGGATAGGTAAAGTCCCAAATTACACCGTTTTTGAGTCCCTAATTACATCGTACGTATTGTTCAAAAGTAACTAAACATTGTCAAAACGCAACACAACATTTAACACCTCCAAGCTGATACGTTTACGCGATAGAGATTTATTTTCGTTTTGTTGCTTTCATTAGCAAAGATCATTAGAATGCAAATAGACAAATTTTAATTCAGTCACATTCAAACATAAACTGCAGAATACGTAAACAGTTTTTAGTTTATTATGATTTTTTTTTTATTTTTCCCCCTTATTTCTGATAGGAAAGTATTTTACTCCCACGTATAGGATCAGAATTGTTTTTAACCAAAACAAGTGGCATATCGCCCAACTAATCATCAATTGGTTCTTTTCACAAGCTCCGTGGAATGTAGCTGTACAGATGCAAAAAATAATCCTCGCAATCGGAATTTCCATTTACTGAACAAATTCTTGCTCACTTTGAAACGAACCTCGTCAACAAATAAAATAGAATTTTCGTTTATAATACGAAGTGCTATCAAATCTATAGCATCTTTCTTTATAGCAATCTTTTTGTATTGTTGAATTCTTTCCTGTACTTCTTCGTTCTGGGCATAAGTACAGACTTTAAAGAGAATTTTTAAAATTAGAAACCTCTTTGGCCGCTGTAGAACGACAAACATTAATTTGAAATTCTTCGAAAATTTTATCAGTTATCTTCTGCAACGTTATATCACCATCTTCATCAATCCACTCGCGGATTTTGTCCCGTATTTCTGGTGTTATTTTTTTCTCCATGATTTTTCCTCGCTTGTCTGCCTCTATTCTCATGGTGTTGTGATACTTTCGCAACACATTATACACTGTAGCCCTGTTAATATTTAGTATCTCAGCAATTGTAGCAACGCTGTTGCCTTTTTCGTTTGCCAGCACAATACGTTCTCGATCTTCGTTGGAAGTCGTTTTAAGTTTTTTTGGAATTCGGGTTTTGGATTTCGATGTTTCTGCATTATTGCTATCTGCCATATCTAATGCGGGACGAACAAATTTACTTTTAAGTATCCATCTACTACAATATTCGTAAATAAGCGGCAATCGATTGTCAAAAGCGATTTCAGGACAAGAAACGAACCCGGACAATATAAAAGAACATTAGCATGGAGGATAGTAAGTATTTTGTTGCGTTTGAACAATGTTTAATTGCGTTTGAACAATGTTTGGTTACGTTTGAATTACAAATGTTTAGATAGGCGACAGCATTTTAGTTGGACGCCAATGGGTTCGAAAACGGTGTAATTCTAATTTTAAAAATATGTCATTTTCTGATGTTAAAATTACTCACCATTTATCTTAGAGCGTGTAACTGTTCCTGCAGTTTGCGCGGCACTCCCTGCACCAGATGTAGAAGAGGAGGACAAAGATGTTGTTCCACTGGAACTTCCAGATCCGTTCACACGGTTAGAGGTTTTCTTTCTTTTGGAAGGAACATCATCATCGGAGTCGCTTAGCGTTAAGTCCACCTGTTTAGTATACACGAACAAAAACATTTTTTTAAATATAAAATAATTTTACTATCGATTTTAGAAAAGTACCATTTCTCCCGAGGTAGTAGTTGAGGTTGGCTCGTTGGTCGAAATGACAGAAGTCTGCGATACAACGCTTGGCTTTGGTGGATCTGTAGTAATTACTTCTACAATTGGGAGAAGAACGGAATTGAAAACCAGGCATGGAATAAGTTATATTATTGACATTATCCTAAACAAAATAAATGTTTTCAAATCAATTTTCCATTTTGTAAACTTACCTATATCATCGGATATGACTTCCACCTTGTGCACCACTTTGCTAGGAGAACCATCGTTTGAGTCGCTTTGTTTTACACGCGCACTCCACGAACCGTCGTTATGAAGTTGAATTTCTGTATCTTCAGTTGAAAGTTTTGTCGATGCTAACACCTCTTGAAAATATCTACAAAATAAAACGAAACAATCACATTTGGCCACATCACGATAAAAAAAACATGGTATTACCCATCTATAACCAAATTATTGTATACTGCCGGTTTGTCGCAAACAGGGCAATTCCATGTCGGTTTGCGTTCATTCATTTGAAGATATAGCGATGCATCGAAGCACTGCAGGTGAGAGCATGTTGATGAACTGGAAACAATGAATCAAACAAATTGGAATGTTAACGAAAATAATGCCTTTAAAATTGTGTTGCATTCAGATTGAATTCATATACTTACCGACACGGAGTGCTCATGCGCATTTTTCCTAAAGGACAAATCAACGACACCTTTAGCATTGTGGTAGCGATTTCACAATCAGCATCCTCGTTTAGTTTCTCTTTGACTGCAAATACACAGTGACGACAGAAAAAATTACCATGTGCTTAACCTAGTCCAGTAGGTGTAATATAAAAGCGTTTACTTACTCAATGCTCGTGTGTAATCCGCTGCCTTCACGCCTTTAATTTTAAGCCTTTGCAAAAGCTGAGCCGATGTCAGTTTTCGAACTAAATAACATGCGGCTGCGTAGCCGCGGTTATACTCGGTGCACCAGGACACCACAATGTGATTCGCAACGAGCGGGGATATTTTCACATTCGGTGTAATATTGACCGGCCGCGGGGGTCTCTTTGGTTCTACGCCAGGTTTATTTGTAGGGATAGGATTCTGGTATGAATGATAAACATAATAGCACATGAGTAGGGTCAGCTTCAGTATGTAAATATTCAATTTTGTTTTACACTAAAGGAATGGCAACTTACCGGCAATGGACACAGTTTGTTGTTAACTTTCACCACTATATTCGGTGGAAAGTAGTCATCTTGCTCGCAGGTTGTCTCCAACAAACAAAATCGTAGTTGCACTTGAACAACGTGCTCGATTTTGCTTGGGTTGCTAAGGTCACGATTGAGCGCGATTTCCATGGCCTGTTGTGGCGTGAGATGGAAGTAAAAGGAACCTTCTTGCACACGTTGCGTGGTATTACTTGGGACCAATGTTGCAGGTTTCAATAAAGTTGCCATCACATCAAAAAATGCCAATTTTTTCAGCTGCACGTCCGGATGTATAGGATAATCGTTGTAACCTGGCACGCCCATCCCGTTGGCATGCACCTGGCTGACGCGGTTGTCGTTTTGAACGGTGTTTGCATATTGTTGCTGGTACATTCCCGCTAACGTGCGTGTGCTATTGATGTTGTGAACGTTATTGTTGGTGGGGTTGCTCACAATGGAACCACCGTTGCCACTGGGGTTGATGTTAATGTGAACGCCGGACGAAAGCAGCGATTGAACCACGAGTGTATTGTCCACAGACTGCAGTGCGGACGACAGCAAATGAGATTGATCCACCGCGCTGCTCGATGTGCTAGCAGAAGCAGTCTGTAGATCTTGAGCCTCTTGTTGACTGCAAAAATGGTAGATATTTTTATGCACCACATATATGCTATTTTAATTGAATATTTTGCTTACGCTTTTCGGTAAAGTTCGCGCACTTTGTGCTTCAAGACGGGTATGTTTTGTCGTACAAGAATAAGGACACGCTCTACAAGGTCGGATTTACGACCGCTACGACTGATGTTATGATCCGCAAGCAACTGTTGCAAATCGCAGACTCTAAGTTGATGAACCAATTCCTAAAATCACAAAAAATGTTTTTTTATTTCGATAGGTAAAGACATATTGAAGAACAATTTTAAACAAAGCTATGAGATTCAACCAAATTTATGTCACCTGAATTGTTGGAATCGAGCGGTATAATTATTAATGTAAAATACGATGTAACGTGATTTTGTTTGGATTGAATACCTCGTTGGATAAGATTGAACTGAATTCCACTGAGTAAACTATATTGAACACAAACTAAATTAACGGCACATGTTATGCCCGTTACGCTGCACGTAGTTTCATTTATTGCTTCTAGCACAGCCAAATAGTCCGATCTAGAACAGGTAAGACTTTGCTTGTGCTCTTTGGTAGAAGATTTCCGAAGCAAAAATATGTACAAATCTCATAGATACACTGTCCTGTCGTTTCACTCACTATTTTTCATCGATTAACAAGAAGAAATTCGATAAATTACAAACTATTTCGATAGCTCATCCGTTAGTCTATTCCATAAACAAATAATTCACACAATGCTCGACGCAACCAGTAACCTCTTGGAAATATTTACCCCATAAAACAGAAGTATGGTCGGTCAAACGAATGCTACTACTCCTAGGCCAACAACCATCAACCAACATGGTTACTGACTGTACCACACATGCAAACATATTACGCTCGTATGCAATTGTTCGTAGCACACGTAAATACAATACACACAAGCGAACTATTCACCACCTGCCGCACACATTGGAGGATTGGTTATAAGCGAAGATCGATTTCTAGAAGCATGCATATTCGGTTATGTTTACAGATGATGTATCACAAGTAATTCAAAAAAGTTAATCCTTGAAATGTGAAATCTTCACTCAAAGCATTGTGAAGCTTACTATGTACAGAAACAAAACACGGAAAAGATCGCATAACAAGTGATGCAAGAGAAATAATATCAAACCATAAACTAATAATGAACCATTTTTGTGGAACCGTCAGCAACTATCATTTGCAAGAAGCAATTTGATGCAAAAGCTGAACAAAAATATGCATTTTGTTTTGTTAGATTGTAACGTGAAAACGTTGCATACTCCAGCTGCATCTAAGCAATTCGCGCGGGTATGTGCATTACACCAAGATGAACGCAATGTCACGAAACATATTCATTTGCTATCCGGTATATTGAATTTCTTCTTGCTATTACCATAGTATACTCATTAGTGACAAATTTTAGCAAACATATCAATTGAACTTAACATCTTTTACCAGTTATTGAAAGCATGTTTAAATACATGTTTCTATGCAATTTTGAACTGGTTACCATATGTCTTTAAAAAGAAAGTAGAGTACGTACAGTTGACGATAAATGAACCTAAGCTTCCAAATTTACTCGAGTCTCCCACTTTCTAACATTAAATTGTCACTTAAAATTTTGTTAACTGACCTATTGGTTTTATGAAATAATATTATTTATAGGAAACTAAATTAAACCAAATGTTATAGGCGAAGCATTCCGTACCTTAAGCTCTGAAAATTCAGCGGCTTGCCGCGTTTTTCTCATCTTCCAATGGCTGCTGAGTTGGATTGTACATACGAGACGGAAGATTCTCTCAGAATTACATCGGTTGAACTAGCACTATTCAAGTATTCCTTTGCATTCATTTAAGCTTGAATAAATTAAGCCACATAAAACTGCTCTGATTTTTTCACTTCAGTTGAAATTAGTTTTATGAAGCACAACTGCACTCTTCTTCTTTTTAGTTCAATCTTATCACGATACGGCGCAAGAATCTATCCTTTCCATTCTGCTTGGTAAATTTGACGTTCGTGTTCATTTCCCTTTTTTTCTAAATTTTGTTTATATTATCAGCTCCACAGTGCGAATTATACTTTTGCTCAACGAAACTCGACGAAAAGTGTCCGATGTTGAAGTATTAACCCTTGCATATGGTTATATATATAAGAATTACCATACTACTAATTCAATATCAGGAAACCTATTAAAACAACAGAACATTTTTTCATGATCACAAAATATAAAAAGTTTAATACGTGTATCCTATAATTTATCTTTTTCCAAAACTATAGCCAGAGAGAGAGAGAGAGTTCTTGACGGTATTGGAATTTTACTCGGTTAATAACCCTAGAAATGTTTTCGAGGAGAGAAGATACAAGTGTAAAATTGTGTGTTTTATGGTTTTTTGTATAACTTTGAAATCAAAAGATAGAATCTTAGTTTGTTTTAAATGAACTGAATACTACTATAGTACTATAGTACTATGTTTCTGAATATGTTTTACATTAATTCAAATAGTTCCTGATGAAAATAAAGATGAAATGAATGACGTCACAATAGCACTCAAAATACGTTACACATTTTCAAAATTGAGCGTCAACGAAATCCAATAGAAGTTTCGACTTCAAGCAATGTCAGATGACGGACGCATTCGTCAAGCAGTGGTCAGGTTCGTCAAGCAGGAAACGGCAGCCGCTCAAGAGACGTCTTTATTTACATTCTTCCTCTGAAAGTGAGATAAATTTGTATGGTACCGGAACGAGCTCGTTAACTCTTGCTGCAAAAGTTAGCTTTTGTCATAGTTTATTTAGGAACAGTACGGTGTCATTTGTACCCGTCTGGTAGGCAGTGATTTCGTGGGCAAGAAAAACGAGTGCTTGTGAAGCTCATGTAAGTTTAATGTTTGCATCATTTTGGGCCATTTTAATTCGATTATCCTTCGAACGAAGCCCGCAAAGTGTGTCTTCTGTTGAAGAGAACTTCAGTGCAATGTTTGTTCTCGCGATATTGCGATGCCGAAGCGCAGTACAGTGAGAAAAAAAACGCACTCTCGCACCCCTCGTAACTGCAATTTACAAGCACAGCAAGCTTGCCGGTTGGCAGTCAGAGCAGGCAGTGGAGATCATGCGCTCATAGTTTTGTCATACGTGTACTAATCGAATTTGTGTGCTCATTTTAGTTTGGTGCCGTTTGGTTGGTGGTGGTTGGTGAACTGTAATCGCGACCGGGATATCAAGCACAGTAGGGGATAAGTGTCGCACTGGGGAAGTAGAACATGATGAAACTAAATAGGCACCGGTGGTCCCCACCTTTGTGGCGGGTTGCGTTATTGCTGTGCAGCATTGTGGTACTATTTCATAATTCTGTAGTCTGTGGAAACGATGAAACGGAAGCGGAAGTGCAGGTAAGTGGCTTTGCTCGTATATCGAAATTACCTCATGCTTGTGAACCAATCCGTAAATGCATAGCGCATGTTCCTCCATGAGATATACCAATGTATGTCACTCTATATTACAGTCAACGCTGTCTGATGCTGAGTTGTACGTGACGCCAAAGGTTGATGCAAAACGAATGTACTTTGCGGAGCATTTCGATGATTTGTACGAAGGGAACGCGATTGAGAAACGGTGGACAAAGTCAAAGGCAAAGAAAGACGACGCCGCTGACGAGGTAGCCAAATATGACGGCGAATGGGCTGTGGAGCAACCGCAAAGACCTATCCTAGCAAATGATTTTGGCCTGGTACTAAAATCCAAGGCAAAGCATGCTGCAATTGCATCCCATTTATTGCTAAATCGGCCGTTCGTGTTCAAAGACAAGCCGTTGGTGGTGCAGTACGAGGTTAATTTGCAAGAGGGTCAAGAATGTGGTGGCTCTTACATCAAGCTGCTGTCCGTTGGCGATGGAACGAAAGATTTGAAGCAAGTAAGTTAATTATTGATACAATGTTATAGTGTTTTTTTATTAAGTGGTTTCGTTGCTTGACATGTAGTTCCACGACAAAACCCCATACACGATCATGTTCGGACCGGACAAGTGCGGTAACGACGTGAAGCTTCATTTTATTTTCCGACATGTAAACCCGATCAATGGAACAATAACTGAGAAGCATTGCAACAAGCAAAAGTAAGTCAACTTTGGTTTAGATTCATGTGTTCGGACAATCATTGGATTTGTTGGTTTTTTAGGGATAGACTGGACGACCCTTTCAAGGACAAGCGCCCACATTTGTACCAATTAATCATTCGTCCGGACAATACGTACACCATTCGAGTTGATCATAAAACAGTCAACGAGGGATCGCTGCTCACGAACTTCACTCCGGCAGTAAATCCACCTGCGGAAATCGATGATCCCGAAGATCGGAAACCTGAAAATTGGGATGATCGAGAGAAAATCCCCGACCCCGAAGCTTCCAAGCCGGAAGATTGGAATGAGGATGAACCGGCGCAAATAGCGGATCCAAAGGCGACGAAACCAGTTGGATGGTTGGATGATGTGGAAGAAATGATTCCCGATAGCTCAGCCGTGAAACCCTCCGACTGGGATAACGATATGGACGGAGAGTGGGAGCCTCCTCTAGTGCCGAATCCGTTGTGTGAAGATGCGGTTGGATGCGGCTTGTGGAAAGCACCGATGGTGGCTAATCCCAATTATAAGGGCAAATGGCGTCCACCACTAATCGCCAACGTCAACTATCAAGGAAAATGGGCCCCGCGCAAAATAGCAAATCCAGACTTTTTCGAAGATTTGTCTCCCTTCAGAATGACTTCAATTGTAAGCCGAACAAAACATTGCATCGATCAAATTTTGTGTATTTTCATTCGTTATTGCTTATCTCGTTACAGGCGGCCGTGGGATTTGAAATTTGGTCGATGTCTAGTGACATCTTGTTCGACAATGTCGTCATTTGCGATGATGAAGCGGTCGCTGACGATTGGGCAGCGCAAACATTTGATCTCAAAATAAAAACTCTTGATCGGCAAGCGGTAAGACCCCTTATAATCTAAATTCTAAAAATAATTTTATTTCAAACACCACACAGAATTTCATCGATATTTATTATAACATACTTTATTGATTTCATTACGTCATCATGTTTAAAAAATGTTTTAAAAAGAAGAACAATATACGCGCATTTTCTTCGCGGTGAGCGAAGGAAGTATTTAAGAATGCATGAAAGGATGCATTTGTAAATTTTTTATGCACATTAAATTCTCACAGCAAACACTTTGGGACCGGGGCATGAGATACATCAATTACAAACCGGCCTATTGGGGAGCTTACTTTGTTTACTGTTCGATACCACTGATTGCATACGTATGGTTCCTTTGGTCTCGACGAGATAAAAAGGTGGATTTAAGTTTATTTGTTTTGCGTATTGTAATCAATTTTGCGACCCGGAACGCTCCGAAACGAGCCAGTAGAAAAGTGCTAAATAATTTATTCCATTTCCATGTGAAATATGTCCCTTCCCAGGAAACCTTTGTCTCCCGTATGCTCAAGTACTGCAACAGCAATCCGTGGATGTGGGCAGTTCTTGTAGTTGTCGTAGGTTTGCCAGTTGCTATTATGATTTACTTCATGTGCTTTGCAAAGGTAAACTATATCGCTATACATGTGTTTCGTATTTTCAAATGTTGGCTTAATCAACGCAACACTAACATATCTTTCCCTTTAACACGCGAAGGCGGATGCGAAGGCCCAAGTTGGACGTAGAAAGAAGATGGATGATTATCCCGTGGGTGGAGAGGAGGAACAAGACGACGGAGCATCTACTGGAGAAGCAGAACAGGAAGGAGAGGTTTCGGATAAAACCAAGCTGAATTCTGGGTCATCTGACACGATCGTAACACGATCCGCTAGTAGTGCCGGAGAAGCTTACGCCGCAGAGCAGGATGAAGGCGACGATGATGAAGCAGAGGAGGACGATGAGGTGCTTGAGGAAGCTCCTCAAACGGTGGCACCTGAAGAAGATGGCACCTCTAGCGACACGCCAGTAGATAGTAAGCACGTGGAAGGTGGTGAAGGCCTTAAAAAGCGGAAAGCTCGGAAAGATTAGTGAACAGATCTTTACAAGAAGAAAGCATGGAAGGGAAAAGAATAGTTAATTTGATTGAATTACGTGTGTGGGAGGCAAGATTTTAGAGCTAGCTACGGTCTTTCCTTATAATATAATGGAATAATTTTCATAAAACATTCTTTCTGTCGCAATTTGCTTCATCGTTTGCGATTCCAACACAAATACACCATTGTTTCTCATTTGGTAACAGAGTTTTTGATAGCGCAACAGAAATGTTGGCATTTTAGTCTTAAAATTTACTAGAAAGTTCTAGAAAGTGTTTTTCGAGCACGACGTTGCGTGAAACATTTGATGGGTAGTACATTAGCATTGAATAGAAATGATTTTGTTTGGTTGTATGTGACGAGCCTAGATGGCAGAATTCTTTCCTTCCTGAAGCTCTTTGTATGCAATATGGAGGTGTTAAATAAGACCAAATAACATATATTTATCTATGTGGCGTTAGAGTGTGAAATCGAAAACAAAAAGAAAATTAGTGTAGGAATGATTACAAAACTCTTTTTGAATATGTTCTGCACCAAAGCGAAGAGATGGTAAAGCTTAATCAACATGTTTGATGAGAATACATTACATGGCATGAGAATGCAAAGTAATGATTATCTTTTTTTCCTATTCCACTGAATGAGTTTTTTTCTGTGTAACTGTAAGTCGCTTGATACGTTTAATTTCCCATTTCTTAGTTCAACACTTTTCGCTTGCTAAGGTTATGCTTAACTGAAAACTATCTCATCCTAGAATAGCAAGATTTAAACATGGTGTTGATACAGCTGTAAGAATGGTGTGCTCCAAGTCGAGGAAAAGAAAGAAGAAATCGCAAGCACGCATGAACCAACCATTAATAAAACCATCAATAAAGAGTAACGAAAGGAAGCGTTTTGGCTATGCATTTTTGAATCAGAATTTGTGAAATTTTATTAGATCAAACTTGTCCATCACATCAAAAAATTCTATTTACAAAAAATTCCAAAAAACTTCAACTAATTTTTACATAATATACGATAGCAAATTTTTTTCACGACAAAATGCGCTGGACGAGCTTTCTTTTCGCAATCCATTTCCTCCGATGCTATAAAATTGATTATCTTTGTGAAAATGTGTATTAGTTCAGTTTTTTTCTCCAACCCTTTTTATTGTTATTGTTATTATTTATTTAAGAACGGCCTGGTCGTATTTCTGACCCTTTTTATTCCTCCTCCATTCCTTTTGCCTCATACTTCCTTCCACCAACTAAGGAATAGAATACATTCTTGGTGGTTGGCGGAATTTTTAGTCAACCTTATTTAAGCGCCGTGTTTTATTAATTCCGCGCATGCCACTGCAAATGGATTCAGCGAGTTATGTTTCAATTTCATTATCCTCACGCCACACATCTGCTCGCTTTCGAAAAAATGTACATCGAGTGAGTTTTTTTCCGTCCCGATCAGCATCCTACAAATTTTCTCTCATCTGTGGTTTTAGCCTAACGGAAAAGCCATGTTCCTTCTTCTCTGTCAGCTCCTCGTATTTTGCTCGGTTCAGCAATTATGCTGAGAGAACTTATTCTTATTCGAGAGCTTTCTTATCATCCTTCCTCTACCTCTCTCACACGCTTTTTCGCTCACTTGATAGCACGAAAAAAAGCTCACTTGATAGTATTACTCACTATCGTGAAAAAAGATATTAAGAGATTTTTCTCGCCTCGACGTCCGTTTCGTTCGATGCGTTTTCTCACTGTCGCGATTAAACTTTTTGAGTCAGTTTTTTCCCGCTTTTCCTATCCTCTTACTTCTATAACCAGTTCTCACTGCTACTGGCTGATGCGGATGTTCCACGTGCTCATTCATATGCCCGGCACTGTATTCACGGACTGCTTCCCGTATGTCCCGTGACGAGAAAACCAACGCCTACTCTTCCCTCAGCTAACAGACAACAAAAGTCTTCCATATTTTATCTGTTTTATTTCATAACAATTGTATAGTACAAAAGCACATGGAATGCATCATTCCACGCGAGGATTTCACAAATTATGGCAGAAACGTATGCTCCCGCCTAAAACATGTGAAACAAACGGAAAATGATGTCGAGAGAGTACGCAACTGTCGTTTATTCCCTAAACATTGCTTCCATGTTGCGGCGTTTCTTCGGGAAGCCTTTTTTGGGTGCAGAACTAGCACGGCGCTTCATTCCCAGCAGGAATCCACCATCGTCAGCCTTTCCGTTTACTTCCATCATATCCTCGCGGCTTTGAACTTTGCGCTTTTTCGCCACCTTGGTGCGTGTCTTCTTGGCCTCCTTGCGCCGGGCCGCCATGATGGGTTGATTGATCTTTTCCTGCGCCAAACGCACACGCCGATCGGTGCGCTTTCGCCGCAGAGATTCTTCGATGGCGTTGCGCATTTTGTCGTACTGATCTACACCCAGTCGCATGCTGATGTCCTTGCTAAGCTTGGTAGCTACTTTACGGAGCGTCACCTTTAAAGGATCCTTTCCAGATCGCTCACCCGCGATGTCCTGCGCGGTAAGCTCCCGAATAGCTGGTATCAGCAGTGATGGGGCCAACTTCAGCAGCACATCCTGATCCAACATGGCTACTACCGATGACATCCAATGCAGTGCATGTTTTCGCTATATTTAAAGAATAATTAAAAAATACAAAAACATAATAAGATTATTGGAAGTATCTTCCTTGCAATTTAATTCCACAAAAGTGCCAAATCATGCATCTCTGTTTGTTGATCTATAAGAGCTATTGAGCATTAAATAGATTGATTTTTGATACAATTCATAAGGTCTTACTTACCAATATAAATAGGTGAGGCGTTTTTACAATCTCGCTCTGCATTATATACCGTACCCTGCGGATGAGCCAGCTAAGGTTGATTTTTTTGGAAGTCACTTTATCGTCGTTCAGCGGAACCGCGCGTAACACATTCGCTACCAGAAACAGGATCTGCGTGACAAGTCCTGCAGCCTCATCGTCGCTGTCGTTTACCATGGTTCCATTGGGCGTTAACTGCGCGCAAAGATCCAGCGTCAGTGTTTTACAGTCGCGCAATGGCGACTGATACAAAAATTGTTTCCCTTGAGCGACCGTATCACACTCATCATTTTCTTCGTCCATTTCGCCATCATTCACCGATTGTTTCCCATTGTGACGCTCGCTAACGACCCGAATGCGCTCGTGTATGGCTTCGAAATCCAGCTCGTTCATTATTTGATACAATAACTTCATTGCTCCCAGGCGAATCCACTGATGGCCGCTGCCCAACAGAGATTGCGCGGTGTACGCCAACGCATCCATCGTTTCGGTGTACTTTTGGTCGGTATGCATTGTGGGATGTAGGCGCAACAGCTCGGCAAACATGTTCAACGTTTGTATGATCAAATGGTCACCGCTTGGATCCGTACTCAGTAGAGTCGTGACCGATGCGACGGGCTTGACAAATTGTCCTGCTGTGCTTCGGTTGTCCCCTTTAGCAGATGGAACCAGATTTCGCAGTAAGGAAGGCAGTGTTTCTGGCAACCAGGTGCTGATAAATCCTGCCGATGGCTCGCTTCGGATGATGCGTAGCAATAGTTGCGTTGCGAGTTCACAATGCTTTCGTGATTGATCGTTAAGCATTTCTTGGATGATTTTCACCAAATCGCTTTTTTCTTTAGCTTCCAAACGCGATAAAAGCGTTTCGATGCAGTCGGCTACGAGTGATCGAATCTCGGCAGCATCTTCGTTCACCAGTCGAACGCCGAGTGCAAAGAAATAGGAGCTATAGTTATGTTCAACGGTTTGCTGAAAGTACATGGAATTGGAGAAATCAATCGCTAATCTTATGTTTTTAAGAACTATAACGAAATTTGTGTTGTGGCAGAAAGCTCACCAAACCATTTACCTTAGGCAACTTTTGGAAAAGTGTTTTCAATAAAACACATGCGGATTCTCTGCCGGACATTACATCGTATTGCAGCTGGTCGACGAAAAACAGCACGTGATTTTGAACTTTTTTAATGACGGGGAAATTCATTATGTAATCAACTATGTTTTGACGACATTCGGCACTGTGGAAATAAAGAATCATCGTAGATGATTGGAGTTATAATAAGAAGGATAGAATAACTTAATAATTAAGACTTCGTTTTACTTACCGTACAGTGTCGCTTTCTGATCGGATGCAAATTTCAAACACCTTCTGCATAAGGGTATGTAGCTCTACAAAAGTAAACCGACGGCCAAGCAATGACCGTAACAATACAAACGCCGTTGTCTGACGTCCTCCACCGACCGCCAGATCCTGTTCAACGTACATCACCAGCAAACGTAGCTGTTCGGGCGTGAAACTGTAAGACTTTGCGTGTTTGAGAATTGCCACGATCGCCCTGAAACTTGCGCGAACCATCGCAAAGTTGGGATTGTTAACATCAAGCGCCACGGTATTGTAACGGTGCAGCACATCAAACAAAGCTTTCACGATCGCGCTCATCGTTTCCGGTTGTTGGAAGCTTTTCAATGCCCACTGAGTGGATAGAAGGCTACTGCAGCAGTTGATCGCATGGCAGATGATGGTCGAGTGTTTCGAATCGAGAGATTGCACCAATGCGGGCACGATGGGGTTTATTAGCTGCTGGAAAAGCTGCTCCTGATCCTGCTCAATACGAGATGCGCTTTGCTTGCGTTTCACGAAGCACAGCAGCAGCTCGAGGCCACATTCGAGAAAGACGTGATCGTTTCCATCGCCATGCACAAGAACGTGGTCCAAGTTGGTGGATGCGGCAGCGGATCCGTATCGTTTCGGTTCGTCTGGGATCAGATAGATGCTGCCGGGCTTCGTCACGCTTCCAAGATGTCGCTTAGTTTTGTCGGGGTGTCCTCTCGTTTCACCATCGTCCTCTTTTGATTCACCACCAGCACATTGCATGTAGATTTGCCCCGATATCATACCGTAGATGAACATAAGTAACGATTCCGAGCTGAGCGAACTATTCACCACAATACCCTCGGCAAGCTGGTGGAATGCATCTTGCACTTTAGATACTGTCTGATGTGTGCGATATTTGCTCAGTACCGCTCGGAATGGTGCAAACAAATCCACCAGCATCCGCTCTTGCACGTTTTTCGCAAGAATGTACAGTGTTTGATACGGTTTCCGGCTGGACTTTGCCTCGGGCATGGAATTTTTCTTCAACGAGCCTCCTTCGATGGTTGTCCCGTTCATTAAACCCATCAGTTGGCCGAAAATGTCCTCCGTACAAAGGTGCACCACCGTTTGCAAAATGTTCTCTAACACCGAACCCGTAGCCAGATGTGTTTGCGCTCGCTCGATAATTGTGTGAACGGTAAACGTGAGCACGTGTCGCTGGAAGCCACGTTTCAGCATGGCCAGCAGATTCTGCAGCACAAAGGAAATGTAGTATGGCCCGAGCTCAAGCGTAATGTGCGCGAGCGTATTCCGTGCCTGCACTCTGGCCAATCTAAAGCGCGATTTGAGGAACGTAATTACTTTGATAATCAATTTGGGCAGGTTCAGTTCAATCTCCTTCCGAGGAAGCTTCATGAACAGCTTTACAATCGCGATGGCAATCGGTAGCTTCAGCATTTCTCCTCTTTGCTTTTCAAAACGTGCCTTCTTGTCGAGGGGTGCTCCGTTGGACACGGTGACCGGGGATTCGGTGGCAAAGTTGAACGAGGATAACAAATTCGGAATAATGGTTTTCGCTATATCGTGAACGATCTCACGCGCTAGCCGTAGCTCGTCTGCCGGGTTGACTTTAGTTAGTGGAACATCCTCCGGCACATCCTCTATCACTACATCGTCATCTCCGTTTTCGTCGTCAACCTTTTCGTCCTGCGGATTTGTTTGTTCACCAGCATCACCACCGTTCGTTTCGTTGTTTGACTCAGGTTCAACTTCTGCTATGGTGGCCTCTTCTGCGTTCTCTAGCGACAGTTTGTTGTGCATCAGCGAGTTGGCAGCGTTCGTAGTATTAGTTTCCTCGGTCGCTGCAGATGCCGACGATAGATTGAAATGGAACGCATCCATGATGCCAATTACTATTCGCAGCAACTGCTTCTGATACTCCCAGGAAAATTTCAGCCTTCGTAAGTATTGCTGCAACACTCCGTGATAGCTTTTCCACGGGAGTAAGCGACATAGATTTATAATGCAGTTGCCGGCCTCCTCCACCAGGGATGTCTGCTTTTTGTACTCATCATGACAGATGTAGTGCGACACAATCGGTAACAAAAACTGTACCGTTGTACGTGCTGACGGTCTGCTAACGCCCTCGTGTCCTGAGCTCGTGGAATTGGCCATGTCCGCTAGCTTGATGGCAAGTCGTTTCATCGCCTTACGATGTTTGTAGCTTTGCAGATGTGTGATGTTTTCGAAAAAGTCTCGTTCAGCACCATCTCCCTGGCCCGTGAAATGCCACAGTTCAGCAAACAGGCGACATTGTGGATGCGTTGTCACGCCGGGTTTGCCGACCAACCGTGAAAGTTCTCCGAGCAGATGGATTGACTCGTTTCGCCGTTCGCTAGTCGAGCGCTTCACTTTCAGCCCATCGACGATGCCTTGCAGGACGATACGGTCGAGGCAGTACTGCAACTCACCGGGACAATCGTTGACCGTGGCAAGGTACAGTATCACTTTGCACACGTATTCGGACGCATTTTGTCGCGCGGTAAAGTCCTTTTCGTACTGCAGCACGTGGAAGGCTTGGTGCAGGAACACGATCGCTACGTTGCCAGTTATTCGTTGTCCATCCGGTGCCGTCGCCGAAAGCAGAACGTCGATCGATCGGTAGGCCGCCGTACGGGCTGGTTGGTCCGGTTGATCGATCCAGCGTTTGTCCATAGCGTTCAGGCCATGCACCAAATTACTGATTAATTGCATTTCGGGTGAAAACGTGGCGAGACTGGCAAATATTTCGAATAAAATTTTTCGAGCCGCTGCAACGAAAATAAGTAAAAGTAAATCTCACGCGCCCTAATTAGAATGATCCGCATGTCGTTTTACTTACCGCGATCTTTTACATTCTGCAGCGATAATGCCAATTGCTTGAGATAGCGTATCGGGTCCTTTACGTCCTTTAACAGACGCATTATAATAATATGCAAGCGGCGAATATCCTCACCCGCACGCTGGCGATCATCCGCACTTTCCTTCACCCTCCTCGTCAGTATGGGGAACAGAAGGTTCAACAAGGATATGCAGTTACTTTCAATCTGTTCCTCATCTTTCTGATCTCCAACGATCATGCCCGATTCAGCCAACCTTGTCAGGATAACCAGAAGATCGCTTGATATACTTTTCTTGCGATTTACTGTTTGTCGAATGTACTGCAGTAAATCCTTTACGTATGGAAGCAGCAACCGGCTACGCTTGTTCAACCCATCGATCGAATAAAAGGTAACTTCCGTACTCCAATGCTTATCTTCAACACTGTCTTTGGACTTGGTCCGTTCGTCGCTACCAAGCATGGCCGCAAGGGCGGAAAATATGGCCTGACAAACGGCACCTGTTGTTTGAGGGCCTCGCAACAGAGAAATCATTGCGTCGAGCGGTGTCAACGATTCCGAATTGTCCGTATCATTTACATCCATCGCATTGCTTCCAGAGCTTTCGATTTCACGCCGTTCTAGCAGAACATACAACCGTTCGCTTTGACTCCAGCAAATCAGCAGCCTAAGAAGAGGCGTCGGCGAATGGATACTGTCGCTAGAAAGATTTGCCAAATGGGGCCACACGTGCACGCGCATGATAGCACTCAGTTCGTCCTCCGTCCAGTGGTAATTGCCATCGTACTGACCGATAACGTCTACCAGCGCCAAAAGAGTTTGCGATTTATACTTTTTGTAGATCGCTTGTTCCATTTGCATCAACAGGCAATCGAAACAGATCTTTAAATGCATAACCTTAGAGGCGAAAGTCGCGGACTTGAGTGGGGCAACTTCCGTCTGTATCAGTGTCAGAAAATTTAGAAGTGTCTTCACTTTAAACGGAGTTGGTGTTGGAAAAATGCTCTCACCATCATCGCCCTCGTCACCATCATCGTCCTTAGCGACATCCATGATTGAGCGAACCGTTTCGAGAGGTGTTTCTTTTAGCAGTTGCAAATAGGCGTCATACCAGCGCGCAAGAAGCATCTCCAGTTCCTCTACACGCAGTCGACCGAAGAACGTCAGGATCGTCGCCCTATGCTGTCCTCCCGGACCGCCATTACCAAGGTTTTGTTTGATTCTCCCATCGAGCACTTTCAACACCAGCTGCACCACCTTTGGCCGATGTTCTTCCGCAATTTTTGTTCTTCCGCTGGCACTCGCGTACCCGCCATCCTCATCGCCATCGATGTCCTCCGATGGTACGAACACTGAGAGCAACGCTTGCTTCAAGGTGTTATCGTTCGTTAGCCGAGTAATGAAGTCCTTGTATGGGGTTAATTGGGAACCTCCCAACGCAAAGATGCCACACAGTGCCGTCTTTTGAATTTCTTCGTGACGGCTGCTTACGAGAGTTTCATAGGTACTGTACAGGCGCGCAGCGTGTTTGCGCACCGATTTTCCCGTAAGCTCGGTGCAAATCTTCAAATAGCACAGCAACACCTGCTGCGTACCTTTGCCGGCAGATTTGCTGCTTTTTCGCCTTATTTCTTTAGTCGAGCCGTGGTCGTCTGTCAGATCGCCGTCTCCTTCCAGCGTCTCTTCCTCCACGTCGGCTAAAGCTGGTTTCGTTTGGTTTGGTGTTGCCTCAAGAAAGGCAAAGAAGCGCTCCACAATACAATCTCCCTTGGAGCGGCAAAAATTAGCGCATCGCTGAAGCATTCGCAGCTGTTGTACTCGCACGTTGTTGTAGTCGATTGTTGGATTTTTCGCGAAACATTCGATCACCTTAAGCAGCAGAGATTGCACCGGCGGTTCGTCGTCGTCGGACTCGCTCTCCCTTGCACCGGAATCATCAATCTCAGGTGCCATTTCTTCTTGTTGCGTTTCACGATGAGGAACACTATTCTCAGCCATCGTAAGCATACTTTGAAACACGTTCCAAAATAATGTCTCATCGCTTTTGTTCAAATTATCGGCATAACTTTGCACCACCGTTCCGGCAGGTTCCCAGATTAGCTTGAAATTAACTGCATAAACGGACATCATATAGCGGAGCACTGTTTCGATCCACTCAGTTCGTGCAGCGTTTATCGCCTCCTGGCACAATTGACCGTCGTAGGCGAGGTTCTGAAAAAGAATTACCTGCTCTCGATATGTGTGGATCTGCGTTTCAATGCGTTCGATCTGAGCCAACGTTTTGTACAGTGGTCCGATGGAACTGACCAGCTCTGGCAGGTCTGCAAAGTGAGCTAATATAGCACTGGCCAGTTGTCTTGCTGTGCTGTTGTACGACGATATGAGCGGATGTATATACGGCTGCAAGCGCTTGAATCGAGCATTCGTAAGTAGGTGATTGAAATTATTCTCACTCGTATACTCCACGAGCAGATGGACACTATTTAGCAAAAGGCAGTCATGGGCCGTTACGATGGGAAGTAACTGGTCCATCAGTTCAACGCACACCTTTCCTTCGCAATCCGCGAGATGTACGATGGTTTCTACCGATATTGCAATAAGCTGGCATATCTTTACGGCCATACCTCGTTTCGAATGAGGTACACTATTGTTTGCAATCGATCGTGCACCTTCGCTAATAAAGCTAACAATTGCATCTTTTGCGAGTTGTAACGGCTGATAGTTTTCTAAGTGAGGTAAAATTATTAGGGCACTTAAGTATAGCTCAACATTGCCAACCACTTGTTGCAATCGCATCGACAGAATATTTTTCATGCAGCTCTCAAACTTTCCGCCAGGAACGACACTCACCGGAAAGGATTTCCACTCATTCAACTGCAGCCCGTTGCCACACAGGGGCGCCTTTTTGAGCAACAAACTAGCGAGAAAGCAAACTCGCGCATCATCAGGATCGTGCTCAACCGTTTTGATAAAGTTCGGCCATATCAATGCTTCAAACATTGCGCAATGCACCGTGGCATCGATGAACCGATCGTAAAGAGGACGATGGTCCATCATCAAAACGTTCATCGTGAGTCGACTCGCTTCCAGTTGGGTTAGACGAATGTGTTTCGAACGGAGCAGTACTATGATGTGGTTAACGATCGTTTCGTTGAATTCTATGCTCGGGGCGGTGAAAGCCGTCAGTAAACGGATCAGTTGTGATACCGTTGGAGATAGTGCATCTCCAAGCAACCGTGCATATTGATGTTCCAGCACTATTCCACTTAACTGCAATAAACGCGATAAATATTTAACTACTCGTGTTTCGTCGCTTTTCGCTGCAGTCAAGCTTCGATCGATTGTGGCTCGCGTTGTATCCCAAAAGGTAGGCATGTCTTCCGGTTGAATACGTTCAATAACATCAGTTATCGTTTGTGTTAGAATTTCTTGCAGATGATCGGCTTCCGTTTCGGGTAGTTCTCCCAGTATATCGTAGAACTGCTGCAGCGTATGCTTAGCCGTTGTATGGAAATGCTCCTGCACGCCGTGTAGCACCTCGAAGAGTATCCTTCCGCAAGAAACCGTGTATCCATCGTTAGTCATTTGACTTTTCAGCATCAGATTTACTAGCGGTGCTTTGTCTTTGAGATCGCGTGCCAAATATCCGAGGCATTCCGTTGCAAAGTCTGTAGCATGCGGCGGACTATTCCTTTCGTCCAGCAGTGGCAGCAATCGTTCGAAGGTTTGCTTGAAATCGCTCCGCAAAAAGCTGCGGAGAGCTTTGAATATATGCGCCAAGCATAGTAAAGTCCACTCGACACGATCTGCGCTATCTGAGTACAGAAACTTTACCAACACCTCGAACAAATCGGCAAAATATGCTCGAAATTCTTTTCGCGTGTCCTTCGCGAAGGCTACCACAAGCTCTAGCAATGGTTGCAACGCATCATCGCTGGCCTTTTCCAAACACTTGGTTAAGTGACCGACAATCGCATCCTTGTTGAACAACAGCAGCGCCAGCGTTACAGACTCCTTGAATCCGCGTTGGTAGGACGTGTACTCATCAGTCAAATTTTGTACGGACCATTTTACTAGACATTGATGAAAGAAGGTACCATTCTCGTCTTCAGGCAACTCATAGTCGGTTTCCACTCGATATAGCGCACCACGTCGTACGTCGATTTCTTTGATACGCTCACGAAACGATTTGAAACGGAACGCGTTGGACGCTTTGTGTTTAAGAGGCCGATTTTTCATCGTGTATGCTAGTAGACGTTCAACAGCGATACAAAAATTCCGTCCTTTATCACATGGAACCGGTAATTTAATGTTTCCCGCAAGAAAACATACTTTCTGTCAACGAATGCACAATTCGTCAACAAGCACGTGGGAAAATGACACAGAGCAGCACAAGGTGTATAGAGCCATCAACATTGAGATATCGTTCGGATGCCAGGGGTGCTAAATTGGCGTTTTGCATTGCATAAGCACAAGCACGATAAAAGCGCATACACGTGACTCGCGTTTTGAACGGATATTATATATTTTCTCTCATTCTTATCTTCTTTGTTTCCCACGTTAATGTTCTCATGTAACACGCAATGCGAACTAAGTTCCAAACATGACTAGAAAATAAAACGAACCTTCTCCGATCGCACAATTAATTGGTCATTAAAAACTGACTCTAGTAGCGGCCACCATAGGAGCTCATGATGAGTTTTTAGCTATTGTTTTATGTGTGGTTTCGAAGAGCTTTCTATCCTTTTAAGCTTTACCTTGTTTGTACATCAGTACGCTGCGGGGATGTTTTCGTTCGATGCGTTCTTGATGACCTTTTCGTTTTCGTTGCACGTTGCCGCCGTTACTATCACTGCCGCCATGACCGACGATTGGGCCGAGCCGGTAGTTTTGTTTATTGTGCTATATCGGATGGGCATCATGCTTTGTCGTATGTTTCGTTCCGGACGAATCAATATGATGTAAAGCTGTGAAGCAAATAAATTGCGCCATTATTTTTCATACTTTACTTTTGCAGCTTGGTCGCGGATTCGATACATACCTTTGGGGAAAATAAGCATACTAACGTTACGGTGGCCGATAGACTAATTGTCATGGACATGGTAAATATTCTAAGTTGAACGTTATTTGCTGTACCAAAGTACAGCGGTATAAATGCGAGCCAAATAACGCAAGTTGTATACATTGTAAAACCTACAATTAAAGAAAGTTCAATTTTTTTTCCATTTCATATGGGGCATACAGCATTAAATTTACTGACCAATATATTTTGACTCATTGAAAGCTTCTGGTGTTTTCCGTGTAAGCACGGCGTATACGGTGCAAATAACTATTAAGAAAATAGGATAAAAGAACGCAATCATGTAGGATGCGTCGGTGTAGGAGTTGCAAACCAGCAGGTTATCTTCCCGCGTGGGATAGTAATGCATTGCGTGCGCAGGAGATACTATCATCCACACCGCATTGATCAAAATCTATATCGCAACGTTGAGCACATGGCGAAAAAAATAATTTTTTTCTATTATTAATCATCATACTGATTATAATTTGATACTCCTGTCTTACCTGAAAAGATACTAGTATTCCGCAAATGACTAGCTGGGAATGCGGACTTATGAAAGACGGACGTTTCGCTGATTTAGTGCTCGCATTAAAGATGCGTGCAATACGATTAGTTTTGGTTAGTAATGCTGCGTAGACGACGGTGAACGAAAAGCCTGACCAGAATCTGTTAAAAATACATCATTTGATTGGTATGTTAGTCATCTACGCTATAAACATGCCACGCTTTAAAAAATACTTACCTTTGAACTCCACAGACAATATCATTTGGTTTAATGACCAGTGTGTACGTTACACCAAAGCACAGCAATATACCACTAAGTAGTACATAACTCAATTCTCGTCCGGACGCCCTAACGATGGGTGTATCGTTGTGCCTATAACGAAGAAAGGATCAAACAAGATGTAATACATGCGCCGCTTGACAACGGTCCTTCCGAAACCTTCCAATTTGCATCCTGTACTTACTTCAGAAACACTCCAATAACGAAAAATGTGCTGAGAATACCAAATGAACTGAATGTCATAGCACCGATTGCATAAAAAGATTCCGGTCTCAGATACGACTCGGGAATCTGTTGACATTCTTCATGATGAATATCGGGAAGGGTTCCTCTGGGACAGTTTACGCAGTGTGTTTCATCATTTGGGCTTTGAATCTGTATTCGAAATGTGCATGAAATTAGCGAAAATATTACACAATAACATTCATTATAAACGCAGATCAAGATCAAGCAGTTACCTGGTACTGTGTGCAATTAAAGCAATGCCAGCAACATCCTTCTCCTTCGACGTACTTTTTCGCTTGACCCCGTTCACAAGGTCTGCTACACACGGACTCTGGGGGCATGGAATCCTTAGTACGGAATTGTATGTCTACGGAACAATAATAAAACGTATTAAACGTAAAAAAAACAACACCAGAACCTCGGCTCATACTATTCGTTGGATCTAGTCTACCTTGCATGTTCAACCGCAATTCACCCTGGTAGTATTCGCCTACTTTGATCCATTTGTAGCGTTCAGGTGCAACCTGCTTAAAGTGGATGATGTTGTACCGAGCAGGGCCATCGCCGTTTACATCAAAGTTGAATCTATCACCGCTGAGCCCAATAAAATCGGCCTTTCGGAGATATTTCAGTAGCTCCGAGCCTTTTGTAGGATTCATCGCGTCGCAAAGTCCTGGCTTACCATCACACAGCTCCTGGTGCATATTTCTACAAAATTTCAAAATGTTCCAAAATCCACACTCTAATTTAAAAAGTACATTTAAACAACATACTTGAATGCATATCCGAATGCCATCACCGCATCGCTCACAAACTGTAGCTGATCTTCGAAATCTAAATCTCCTTTAGAGAGCTTTTCCGTCGTGGAACACACATTTTTGTAGTCCTTATTATATGGAGTATACGGTGAATGTGGATATTTACATTGGAAGTTATCTTCCCAAAATTCTACAATGTGACGGTACAACAAGCAGTGATTATCGACTAATAGCAACATTTACTCAATAACAACTACTCACCTACAAACCAAGGATTGCGCTTATTATTAACAACAGTCAAGTTGAGGAAATAGTCTTCGAATCCAATGACTGGGTTCGCTTGGGGCTGAACAGAGAGTGTACCCTCTACTTCGGCTTCATTTCCGTCCGATACTAAATTACGAGCGCTCCAACCATCCGATCCGATCCACGAAAATAACCCTGTAACGTTTTGTCGACGGACTGCTTTCATAACTTCGGCCACTTCTTGATCTGAGCCAAATATAACAACACCTGCACATGAAAAGGGACGCAAAAGAGCATTAATATTATGTGCAATCATATCGAAATAGTTGTTGAGCAATGTACGCGATAAAATTTACCTTTGGCGCGTGGCTTGGTCAACAATTTGAGTACTATATTATCATACGCTATCGTATCTGCAACTCCGGAATCTTTTACCAATTTCTCCTTAACTGCTATGCAAATGTTGTGCTTTGACAAAAGATCGTCCAACTCCTCAAAAGCCTGTTGAAGGTGTAATTTTTTAAAATCCATTTGTAGCAACAAAAAAGATCATTTCACTATCGATTGGATGCATCATACCTTAATTCCATAGTTACTTTCTTCGTAAATAATGGAAATGTAACTCCAACCTAGCTTCTGTACAATGTCAACTATTGCCTTAACTTGGTAGTGATCCGATGGAATTGTTCGAGAAAAATATTCGAATCGTTGTTTATTGCTCAGCTCTGGACTTGTTGAAAAAAAGGAAACCTACAATGGACAATGGCAGAGCGCTTGTTGAACGAATTGGTTCACCAGGCCCTAGATGGCCATGTTTGACGAGTCGATGACGTACCTGAGGTATTTTAAATAATCGCAGCAAGTTGGCTACCTGTATTGAAGTAACGGACGAGGCGGCTCCGACAACTCCGGAAATAATTTTCTTCTTGTGCCCCTTGCTACAGTTGTCATAATCGTTAATGTCGTCAATATTGCTAATCGAGCCCTTAATAAAATCGACTGCCATCTCCAGCCCGTACGTATCCTTGTCGCAGTCATCCAGGATGTGAGCACCGATCGTCACGTTTGGTACCAGCCCCTGTTCGTTGATCTTGTCGAGTGTGTACAGCATGGTTTCAAGCGCTTGTATACCACCCTGGGGCATTATCGGTCCACATGTCACCGAGTCCTCGCGCGAGTGCACCATCATAAGACCTCCGAGTATGAGGTCACCCTCAACGACAGCTTCGCGCTTGACAGGCCACACCGAAATGCCGTGCTTGGACTGCTTCAGACCCGCTGCTGCACCTCCAAAATTACCATGATCTTCGTCGTCCTGCATCATCAGCATCGTTTGGTCGTGGCCCTCTCGTGCGTCAACTGAGGAAGGATCCATCCAGGATGGGTATTGCAGCTTGATCGCTGACAAGGATGCGTTACTGCGCTGGTGCTGATGACTGCCATAATGCCGTTTGTGCTTCATTGTGATCGTTTCTGCACGTGGCTGATGATGGCTACCGCCGTGTTTTGCATGATGTGACGTTTTTTCGTAGAATTTTACCTGCCGACCACAGTAGGATTGCTTATAATTGCTAATGCCATTGTGGTTGTGATTAACACTGTTGTACTGATGGTGCTGTTCTTGCTCCTGCCGCTGCCGCTGCTGTTCCTGCTGCAGTTGATGTAGTCCTCGGTGACCGCGACGTATACTATGTTCAAGGTGATCGTACACGTCACGCGAAACAATCAGCTCAATAAAGCAAATGATTACTATTGTGCCCACGAGGCACACGATGTTGGTCATTTTAAGAGTGTTTGCTCCAATCTGTACCATTTTGCATTCGTGGGGGAACTGCCGGAATCTGCAAAATAAGGATTTAACCAAACAAACTTTTAATTCGGAATTGAATTTGTATCGGAAAATGGGTAGTTAATTGCTATAGCAACGCTTTTCATCACTCCCAGTTAAGTGATTACGATGATTACGAAATCAAAATTCCGGCCTAACGTTAGTATATCCTTAGTTTCAATATTTTGTCCAAAAAAATTTCTACAAATTGCTATTGTTTGAGTACATTTGCAGATTGTGTAAACGTTTGTTGCTTTTCACAAATTTCGCATATGCCTGATAGCATATGGATCATAGTGGCTTCTGAAAATCGCGACAATATGTAATCCTCTCGGACTAATTTTCCGTACCCAAAGTGAGCAGTAGTTTTTCGGTAGATGGAAAATGTCGGTCATGTGGTAAATGTGTGTCCATCCATCTCGTACGATTTCCCAACACATTAAATTGATACAAATAAATCCTCTTTTGGTGTAGCTCTAACGATAGCAGCGATTACAGTTGCAAGGAAGGATGCGAGCTTTCTCATCCACGCATACTGAGATTGGTAAACAATACCATTATACCAACGAGAGCATGTTTCCATGACGCAGCATGAGGCTACATAATCAAGCACTAACACCAGCATCTATTGATAAAATAAACATCGCCTACTTATCACTAGTGATATAATTCGAGCCCATGCTACTACCACCATCACTAATATTGGGGGAGCTAGTACTACCGCTAAGTTGCTATCGCTCGTATTGTGCTAAGAAAGAAAAAAAATGTCATCTTAAATGCAAAACCGTAATATCAGAGCAATATTTCGGGTGCGAATGGTAGAAGGATTTGTTTAAAGAAAGCCCTCAATGCCCACATGGGCAGTGATGATGTACATGGCATCGTAGAAGGAAGCATACTTACATGGGCTGATAAAGCGCTCTCTTGCCAGTCGTTCGCACGTGTTGGTGATAAGCATGTGCAAAGGATAACGCTTCCTTATCGCCGTATCACGAGCCAGGTTCGGGAGCAACGATGAGAGAGCGCTAGTTGGTGAGCGCGCAGACATTCACAACGCTCGCCGTTGCGTTATCAGTTGCATTGCGATGCAAGCGAATTCGCCTCCTTACAGCGACCGTTGGTGTGTTGGAGCGAGACCGCACGACGACACAGCAAAGCGCGAAACATTCACACAGCACATACTCTAATCGCAATAGGCGGCGGAACTTCTATTGCATATTGTAGAAAAATCCCGGGAAAATTCTGTCTGCGCGATTTTTTTTTCTCCAACGCTACGGTTATCATGCAGGATGCTTTTACACGCCGCACGTCCGTGTCTTAAAACCGCAAAAGCATGCAAAGGATGGTGTTTATTGTTCAAACTTTTAAAAGATCAAAACACGGCCCGCGTTTTGGTTGCGGGGGGAGTGATGGGAGGAAGTTCGAACCGCGCGCGGTGGTCATTCGTCTCCGTCATTGCCGCGAGCGCGCGAATGGTTGCGTCGAGCGCATGTCCTGTGGCAGGATTCGATTCGGCAAGCGATCGCTTCGGTTCTGGCGTTCGGTGGCTGGTCGTAATCGGTCCACGGTTCCACGCATTCGCTCACGGTAGCAAGCTTTCGCCCATTAGAAACAGTACACCCGCGCAACCAACACTCGCACCACACGCCGCACACAATCCCACACACCCAGCGCTACCGTCACTGTTGCTCCGTTATCCTTCCACTTCCCGTGGCCACGCACGGGCTGCCCAGTTTCTCGCACCGTTTTCAAAGCAGCAGTTTAGCATCTTATCGGCACGCAAGTGATGCCCCTTTTGCGGAATGCGTATACCGCCAGGATATTCGAATGGCGCACCGCGTATCCTTGCGGGGCGATTGTCGATCTTGCACACTACTACTGCACTAGTTTAGTTTTGTGTCAGCGGCACGCGTCCAGCACTGGTATCACATAATTAAGCACAAAGTGATAAGCACCAGGAGCCAACGGGAAGAGGTCAGGAGAGGCG
Organism: Anopheles nili; assembly: GCF_943737925.1. Classification (NCBI taxonomy): domain Eukaryota; kingdom Metazoa; phylum Arthropoda; class Insecta; order Diptera; family Culicidae; genus Anopheles; species Anopheles nili. Next base: position 44,422,393 of record NC_071292.1, read on the forward strand.
GCGTGGGGAGAGGTGGCAGTAGATATATCTAGCTTTTCACTGTTTTTGTTCTCACTGCTCTCTTTTTTTTCTTTTTGTAATCACCAAAAACCGCCCGCAAGCGAAGGTTCTAATTTTTGTGACACCAGGCAAACCGCGGTTGTGGCTTGCTTTCCCAACAGGAAAATTGCCTTTTTCCTAGCTGAGCTTTTTTTTTTCTTCCTACCAGACGCACAAATCGCCATCCGCCGTCCGTCCAACTTCGGCTAGCGGCCGTGTTCGATTGACGACGACTCTGCAGTGCATTTTCTTATCACTGGCACTGATATCGGGTGCCGCTCCGTAGTCGGGCTCTTGGAGCGCTCACCAGCTTTATCTCTTTTTCGCACCGGAATCGTCTCTCCCTTGTTTTGATATCCTTACACAAGGAGCCACGGTACGGAATTGGTGTGCGTACGCTATGTACGAGCGTGTTTGGAGAGAGCTTTGCGTGCGTTTTTCCCCCGCCGAGTGCAGCAGCTTTCTTATCAGCACCCAAACCAAATCTGCTAGACCAGAGGGCTAGGCGTACGGAGAGAGACCGGTGTTTTGCGCCTGAGCGTTGCGAGCTTTTGAAATATTTCCCAATTTCCCCGCCGGATCGGTCGGTCTATGCGTGGAAACCGCTTTCGTAATTCTTATCTACCAAACGGTAACAATAGCCTGATGGTATACGTATGTATATGATAAAAAAAGTCGGCAAGTTTTTTGATTCATTTTTTTTGTCACTACATATAGGCTTTATCTTCGGGTAATATCTAGGGTAATATGTAGTTGAAACTTAGGGATGCTGCACGTTTTCTCAGTATTACTTATTTGTGATTAGATTTTTGAAACAAATCATTTACTTCCACGAGACTTTTGATTTAAAAATTGCGTTTTTACAGTCTGCAAACTATGTGAACCATGTAATTTCAAGGAACAATTATTGCCATTAACAATTAGTATTATTAATTAGGAATAATTATTACAAAACGATCCAAACCAATAGAGCTTTATCAAAGTTAACGCATTTAGTCTATGTAGCCTGCTGATCAGATGATCTCACGTGATTGTTTGACGTGTGTATTTCTCAAATACTACATTTGCAAGAAGAAGAAAACAATCAAAAAAGTCTGTTTAAATTTTCCATCTATTTCCTACACTCGGACATGTGTTACCGTTTAAATTACAATCCATGCATGCAAATCGGTTGGTCAGGTATGAATGATTGGGTTTTTGTTACACCTATTCTGTTCCACTATCTTCATCTGTCGCCGGTATCGTTTGTTTGGGAGTTTCTGGGTTTTTTGCTGCTAGTGTGGCAACGGAACTCTCTCGGGATGGTGTTAATCCGGGCGTTCGTGGTTGGACGTTAGGTGAAGAATTTGTCGATACTGGGGAACTAACGTACGATGACTTTGAAGGACCCACTATATTGTAGGAGCTACTGGACGGAGTGGCAGGACTGGGCACAAAGGTAGAAGATGACGGTATGACCCGATTGCCACCGGTGGTAGCTGATTGGCCTCCAAGTGGCACTACGAGTGGTCCAATTGGTTTTCGTATCCTAATTGTCTGCCGCACATGAGCCCCCCGAATGCCTTGATTGCTAGGGCCATTCGTTTTTAGTCGTGGCCGTCCTGGTCCACGTCTTACTTGTGGTGTCGTGTTGACTGGTGCAGCCAACGGCGTTGCAGGTGACGTCATGGATGATACTGAGGCATTGTTTCCTGAACAAAGACACGTGAGATACATATTATTCACACCACACAGCATGCGCTAGTCTATACATTTTGTTATACAATAAAAATGGTAAATTTTCCATACCTGCTTCGGTTGATAGTTGCTGTTGTGTCCCCAAAGGTCTAGAAGTGCCAGCACCAACCCCTCCTCCTCGCCGGGAGCCTCGAGGTCGCCCTCTTTTACTTGTACCTCTTGCTACGGGGCGCGATTTGCTATCCCGCTCCCGTATACTATCGAATGACATTGATGCCGCTGCGAAGGAGAAGTAAAATTGTGTACTCTGGACTAAACACAAGCTACTGCTGAATATAAAACAGCAGTTAATACATTAGGCATACCTTCATTGCTAGAATCATCTAAAGCATCGTAGGGTTTGTTCGTATTATCGCTAAGATTTGAACGTTCACTTTGCGCCGGACTAGGAGCCGCTGAGTCCCCAAAACTACCCGCATCATCAAACGAACCCAGTTCCGCACCACGCTTTCGATCCCTGCTGCCCGTATCTTTGGCAAATCGATCGCCTGATGCTTGTTTCTGCTTCCGATCCCGATCTTTGGCGCCTTTGGCTGATGAATCTTCCATCAAACGTCGTTCTTCGGTTTTTTGACGATCTGCAAATGAAGTAAAGCATTTGCCATTAAGCTAACCGGTCTAATCGTCAATTATCGAATAGCTTAATTACATTTCAACTCGATTTCCTCATCATCCAGCAGTAACGAAACAACCTCCTTTGGTTTGAGAGTATCAGGTTTGAAATTGTCGCCATTGATGACCATCCGTTGAATCTAGTACAGAAATGAAACAAAATGATGAATCAATAAATATTGAAATACAGTGACCTAGTTAACCTTACTTCGCTTTTTTCACGCGCACGCTGCAATATCCTTTCCTCAATCGTACCCTTGCAAATAAGTCGATAGACGGTAACTTGCTTAGTCTGACCGAGTCGATGAGCCCGATCCATCGCTTGTTGATCGACCGTTGGATTCCAATCGGAATCGTAGAAAATCACCTAAACAGGATGTAATAAATAGCAGGTATTGCATAAATGAAATTGAATGATCATTCACAACTGTTAGCCTGTTTTGAAAGGCAAATTTAAGAGAGAGCACTTTAGCACTTACAGTATCTGCAGCGGTTAAATTAATACCCAATCCTCCGGCACGCGTAGAAAGCAGAAAAACGAAAATATCTGCTCGGTTCTGAAAGTCAGCCACCATATCGCGGCGTTCGGAAATTTTACTCGAACCATCTAACCGCATATATCGATGCTTTCGATGCCACATATATTCCTGGGGCAAAATTAAACCGATGAACATTTAATACAAACACAAACTGGAGCCCAAAGACGACCGCTCAAGCTTACCTCAAGTAGATCAATCATTTTCGTCATCTGCGAATAAATCAGCACGCGGTGCCCTTGTTGTTTGAGCCGTGCTAGCAACGAATCCAGCACAGCCAGTTTACCGGCATCGGATACGAGCGTTTGCTTATCGGGAATGATAATGTTGGACCATCCGTGGGGAGGATAGGACGCATGAACGTGCTCTCTGAGTTGACTTTCGGCGGCAAGTTCCATTTCAACGCAACTCCACTGTCCGGAAAGGTGAGGCAACCGATTGTTGGAGGTTTTCCGCAGCATGGCACCCGTGCATCCGGAGGTGTTGAGCACTTTAGCGTAATGTCGACAGAGAAACTTGGGCATCACAGTAGGTTCATTTGAAAGTACGGTGGGCGGTGTTTGATCATTGGGAACGTGCGGGAGTTCCGGCAGCAATGCGGTTAGTGGTTGACCGGCGGTTTGTTGCTTTCGACTGCGCATTATGCGATGATCTAACGTCTCCGGCATAGCGTGTAACACATGGTCACGGTACGTGTAGATTGGAATGGATGACGATGACGTACTGCTGAAACGCGTAAAAAGTAACTGCCGCATGGTGTTCCATGGGAAATAGCTTGTTGTCCACCGTTCGGCCGATGGTTCTAGTAGAATGTATCGCGGATTCGTCCATCGCTGGTCTGCTGCCGTATCTTTCCATACCCATTGGAAGTGTAGAATAGTCATCCAGTGCGTCCATTCTTTGATCAATTGATACCTACGGAGTGAAACTGTTGCAGTATACAAGCATATAAAGCGTTGTTTACGGGATTGTCTTACGTGAACCAATAAACGTTCCTCCGCGCATATTGTTCCACTTGCTTTGGTGATAAACCTCCCGCTAACCGGGCACAACTGAACGGTGTGCACCAATCATCGTATAGAGTTCCCTTTGGTGGCCTAATTGATGTTGGAAGCGTTGATCCGAGTTTTCCTCGCAGACAAATGGGTTCATCCATCATAATGCGTCTTTGTACTTGAAAAGCTTTGAATATGTAACACCTGTTGTGCAACCAGTGGCGTTTGCTGGGGACAGTATGATCCATGAGTAGCTGCCTTCGATAAATGGGCCGTTCCACCAATTCGTAATTCCACTTTATGCAGAACGGACTGCGAACGTCACGCCGCTCAAACAGCTCCGGATGGTTGCACACCTTGCGGAACTGCATGACGAGGTTCATGAGGCTCGACGTAAAGTTGCGATCAAACGACTGCCCATCACCGGTACCACCAGCTCCAACAGTCGTTAGATGCAGCAGATCTTCTATGCATATTTCCTTCTTCAACGCAACATACAGCAGCTTCTGCCGCGTCGTCAGTGGACAGTACACCATTATTTCAATCTTATCGGAAAGCTCGTTCTCTACGTCCTTTTTGATGCGCCGCAACATAAATGGCTTCAATATCATATGTAGCCGTGAAATTTGTTCTGCAAAGAATTTAATTTATTATTAGAAATTATCAAAATTAAAATTTAAACAACTAAAAAAAACGTATACAAATAATCGTCAAAAGAAATTGGACCTAGAGATCGATCAAACTATACTTACTTTCATCAATACCCGTTTTATTTTCAGCGTGACTCTCAATGTCCTTCGAAAACCACTCGTTAAACTCATCGTGCGAGTCAAACAGCGTTGGCATGATGAAATGTAGCAGCGCCCACAACTCGGCCATACTGTTTTGTATAGGTGTCCCGCTTAGCAGTAATCGATTGCGACAGTTGAAGCCAAGCAGGAGTTTCCACCGCATAGAGTTGGAGCTCTTGATTGCTTGCGCCTCATCCAGTACCATGTACTGCCATTTGATTCGATTGAAGTACTTATAGTCGGCCACAACCAACTGGTAACTGGTGATGACCACGTGAAAGCTAGCATCTTTTGTGTGCAAATGTTTTTGCTCCCAAAACTGGCGTAAAATCTTGCGCTCGTTCGGCGAACCCCAGTACGGTACGACGTTGAACTCGGGCACAAAGCGCTCCATCTCCTGCTGCCAATTATGCAGCGTGGAGGCAGGAGAAATCACTAGAAAAGGCCCCCAAACTCCGTAATGCTCGGCGATGTGGCAGAGAAAAGCGATCGATTGGACTGTTTTACCCAGACCCATCTCGTCGGCCAGAATGCCGCTGATACCTTGATCGTACAAGTTTGCCAACCAAGCTACACCTTTGAGCTGATATCCCTTTAACCGGCCTCGGAACATCGACGGCTGGGGAAGCTCTGCGATTCCGCCGTTCTGTTGGACCGTGGTGACTGTGGTATCATTTGGTTCAGGTTCGTCAAATGAATCAGGTTGCTCCTTCGGCGACGGTGCCTGATCCATGTGGTTCACATCGAACTGATTTGTCCGTGCTCGCTCATGCTGAAACGCTTCGGTGGCATTTTTCTGCGCAAGCTGCTTCATGCGCTCGCAATCGTAATTGTCGATGGCGGCTAGCCGCGGGTTACTTTCCTCATCGAGTTGCGAAAGAATCTTAAGCTGCTCCTCTGCAGATACGTTTCCCAATTTGCGCGACATGAAATGCGCGTAGAGCTCCGTTTGGGTGATGAGAAAGTTGAGCTTCCGTTGCTGCCGCTTGGCTTCTACGATTTCCACATCAATCTTGCGCTGCTCTTCGGCTTCCCGTTCCATGCGGCGTTTCGTTTCACGTTCCACCTTATCGTAGCGCTTCCAGTACACTTGCATCTCACGAGTCAGGCGCTTTGCCCGCCAAACCGTGTCCTTCATGAGCTTTTGAGATTGCATGGCTTTTTGGCGCGCAACGCGCATACAGAAAGCAGCTACACGACGACAATTCGTGATTGTGTCTTTATGATTATTAACCTTTGCTCGCTGAAGCTTTCCAACTTCCTTCTTCGCCATCAGCTGCCACATTTTGCGCCGCCGAATGTTCATCACTTCCGGTGTTTTTATACGCATTTTACGTCCACGCTTGCCGGGACCCATCACCTGACCATCGTGCCCGGTCGTCCCATCGTACGGACCGCCACCATCAGATGAGCCAGCCACCAAGGCTCTTCCACGCTGCAGATGTAGCAACTTTTGGCTTTTCTTGTCTCCAAACATTGGACCCCTGATGGAGGAGCTGCTTCCACCATCGGCAGCGTATCCGCTACTTTCGGCTGCATCGTCGCGCTTTTTCCCATGTTTAAGCCTTTTCCTAACTCCTTTCGTTTTGCCCGTGCCGTGATCGAGCTTACACTTGCGCTTTCCAGCCAGAGATCGACGATGGTCTGGAAATATGTCGCTATCCGACAAAAATCCAGCACTGTAGTATCCATACTGAGAATTCTGCATTGTAAGCGATTTAGAAAAACGTTCGTCAGTTGAAAATTAAGACCATGTATTTGTTGCCGAGCTCGTATGCTTACGTTTGGTGAGTTGTTGTATTTCTCTCGAATCTTTTTCTCCCATAGATGGTCTTTTAACATTTGTTGAATGTAGTCATCTACGTCTGAAATCTCACTTTCTGTTTCCGTTTCCGATAGAAGTAAATTTTTAAGCCACAGTCGCTCACTACCGACGGTGCTAAAATCGAACATTCGCTCTCGATCTGCGGATAAGCAGCAAAACAAGAAAAAAAATAATTAGGTGCCTGATTTTTGGGATCGGGAACGCGGGAAAACGTGTTTACTTACTAGAACGTGCCGCGGTTTGGTGAAAAAATTTACTACCAAACTCCTCCGAATCGTCCGACGAACCGGAGCCTTGTTGTTCGTCATCACTTGACGAAACCGATGGCACGGTAGTGCTTAGGCGTTTGGCTTGCTTGATAAAACTGCCCATATCCAACGCCGACAGCATTCGCTGGGTGTAGAGGGTTCTTCTTGCGTTGTTTCCATGAGCTACACTGTTGTCGCCGCCGGTCGCAGTGGATTCCTTTTGGGCCATGTTTACTTCCTAAACAAACCCGACCCTCACGAGTTAAATAATAGCCGATGTGAATGAATGTCACAAGCACTAACACTGTACGTGCGTATTATCGACCAGTGCGTATATGCGGAAACGAGTCCCGTGCACAAAAAGCGTGCGTTACCGAGAGGGATGTTTTACCGTCATTTTTATGATGCTATGGATTGACGTAAACAAAACGCTGTCAAACGAGATTTTAACCAATTTGGTGAGTACATAGAATCTATATGTTTTAGGTTATGCTATAATACGAAACCATATATCTGAGATTCATGCAGCTTATACATCCAAAGGGATGATGATTACACTCACCAATTGCGATAGTGATTGGATATAAATATGAATATGATTTTTTACAATATTCCTTGGCGACAAGAAAGTATTAGTTGTGTGCACTGAGCACCAGCCCTGCATTGATAACTGTCAAATTGAGTAAAACTGTGGTGAAGATAAAGATCACACAGTGAGTTTACCAAGGGACATAACAGCATTATAGCATACAAAAACAAACAACTTTGATTCCAATTTTTCACTTGACTACCTATTTTTTCATATTACAAAAATGTATTATTCAAAAGACATATCTAATTTGTTCAACTATACAGCATGAGCAAAGTTCAAAAGCATAAATTCAAATTCAATTTCCTGTTTTCTTTGCCTTAAGCTGGTAATGCTTGAACCATACATATATATCTATTTCATATTTGAAATACAATATAAGAGCAGCAACATTTTAACATGAAACAGCAGTGCCACTAATTAGCAACCCATGGGAGATGTTGGCCCGTTTTAGTCTGGATGTCTTTTTTGATTACACGTTTCAATGTTCAAGATTATGTAATTCGTAAACTCATGTGCTACATAAAGACTAGCATTTATTCAATAAAATGAAGCCCGGTCGAATCACGATAGGAATGTTCTACAATTTTCACGTGATTATGTAGATTGTATTTATCCTTCAATTTTTCATATTTGTCAAGGAAAAAGTTGCTTTCAGGACAATCAACCAACTTGACCAGTGATTGTCCCCAGACTTTTTCTGTGCAATTACTCGCCATGATAGCTTCCCGCCCAGCGTATACCATTTTCCTCAATGAAAGAATTGCTTCCTTCAAATGCTCGGTCATTTTTATAGAGTCACCTGAAAGAAAATGTTTTTTTTACTTCTGAATTAGCACCATATGGCATAAGTTGTACCTTTTCCAAGCACTGGAAATTCAATGTAATTGAATGTTTCCTCTTGAGCATTAGTATCGCCGTTAAAATCTAGGCTCATGACAGAAAAAACTAATGTGCTCCGAAACATTTGTTTGTACAGATTAATAATTCTGTCCCGCGGGTCAGGATTTAAATCGCACAGGCTTACTTTGTTCCGGATGAATACAAGTTTCGTTGGAAGCTTAGAGTGCATCTGTGTCATCATTTCCGCCCACATGAGCGATCGCATCAAACGAATGTTGTAGTACTCTTCCTGCACAACCAAGATCACATGGCAGATCCTTACAAGAGTGATCAATTTCCTAAGTTCGTCTTGTTCGTACTGTATAAAATCTCTTCTCGTATGCCCAAATATAGGCTCGGTACAATCAAGAAGAATCAATCGATCGCTGGTGATGTGCATTCTTACTGTTGGGTTAATCGAACATTTTAGATCAGTTAAAATTAATTATGCTCACTAAATTTTAGACGAATAAAGCTTACCTTCGTTTTCTCCTGAAATGTTGACTGCATTGTGTACGGGAAAAATGTTTTCCGTTTTGTCATCAACTTGATCCGAAGAGTATAGATTAAGATTCAGCAGATTTAACACCGTTGATTTGCCAACACCGGGCATTCCAATCGTTCCGACAACTATGTAATCCTGGTTGATTTCATGGAGGAAATCCAATGTACGATAGTTAATAGCATTGTGGTTTTTTAGCAGCACAAAGGATCCATTCATTTGAGTAAAGCTGTACGGGTCCGGAGGAGTTGATGTTGGAATTGGCCGCGAAGCAGCCGCATACCTCACATCTGCACCTTTAGACGTAGCAACGTTTTGGGGTGTTGTACTAGCTAAAATAGTAGGCGTTCGTCTCGAAGCAATTGTTGAGAAGCCAGCTACTGCTTCATCAATTGGTCGTGATTTGAGTAAAATTTTAGGCTGCTGTTTTCCACTCATTTTTCAACGATGAATGGGGGTATCTCGTGGATGTAGATAACCCTTTAATAATTTTCTTCTTGTTTATGTGAAGCGGGATGTAGCCTCCTATATTTTAACACCCCTTGGGGCCACTTCTAGTATACTCCTGGATTAACCACTTTTTTGTGGGCTCGACTATCTGGAGGAATATATACCTTTCAGTAGATTGTGTTCGGTTAATTTTGTTCTGGTTTGTTTTTGTTGACATTGTGCTTTGAAGTTTCTCTTTCAACTAGTTTGCGTCTATACTCACTTTTTCATTGCTGCAGTTTTTGCTGATATTAATAGATATTTTCTGCAGCAAAAAAATGTATGAGTCATCGTCACTGGAACATTGCATTTTTCGGATTCTCCATTTGTTTCTATTTTTAGGACGCTCAACCAGCATCTGGATCGGTCATATCTAGTTCATTGTTCATGCATTTTATTTTCTTAGCCGCCATTTTTATTCCTTCATAGCAAGGATTAGGTTCGTAGTCAGTTTGAAATCTGTGTAAAATTTTCCTCAGGTGTACGATTTTTCTTCATACCAGATTTTTGTTTGTTCTATTATGGTCACTTTTAGGTGATAGAAGGCATCTTTCGTTCGTATTTTATTGTCCATGATGGATGTCGCTAGGGTTAATTCATTTCTAATTCTAATTTTCTAATAATAAGTTTTAACTGATCTGTTCTCTCGTTGCTTTTTGATTGTTTCTTTTTGTTTAATTTTTTTGATTATGTTATTTTATGATTTCTTTCTTATCTTGTGTTGTTTTTTCCACTTGTGTTCTTTGTATGTCTACACATGCTATTGCTTTTATTGTTTCTTTACTGGCTAGGAATTCGGCTCTAACATCGAGTGGAGTTTCTGCAGTTATCTTTATCAGAGTGTTTATTGAAATCGTTTACGTGCATCCTGATAATTTTATCAAGGATGTGTTTATTATAGTTTTCATGGATTTTAGTAGTCGACGTTTCTAATTTAAGAAGATCCTTGTTTGAGTATGCTTCTAATTAGGGCCCTATAGGTAGTGAGAGTTTTCGTAGAATTTATACTGTTTTGTGTTGCGCATTTTCTTTGTTATTTGTATTCTTTTGCGAACTTTGTTTTTACACTATCATTTTTAATGTATTTTGCGTGTCGGTTGGAGCACGATTTTTCATTTTCTGATTACAACTAATGCCGAAGTGTAACGGCTGCATACAGAACCTGCACATTTTTACATGCTTCCTTCGTATGTCGCTAGCGCTTTTTCACCTTTGATCATAACGTAGGACGGGATCTCCTTCGTTATAATCATAGTCACATACCAGTATCCGTCGGTATTTAAAATTCCCGGTATGTCACTCTCTACCGCTCCTTCCTCAATACTTATAATTTCTCCATGATCTTTAATAACTTCCCTTATATGGTACTCCTTAACGTCCCTTGATAGGTCATGGAGTTTTATAATGGTGATCCGGTTGTCCATTGTAACTTGCTTACTGTTGGAAATAAGCGCGTTTGAATTGTTATTACGCACTTAAAACAGCCAAAGTAGAATATTAGGATAACATACGATTTTCACCATTGGTTTCTTACCTTCGAAAGCAGGACAAAGTCACGGAAATGGTTTTAAGTTATGCTTTTAGATGCTTGAAAAAAAACTCAAGAGTAACTTTGAAATGATCAAATTGCAACCCTTCTGCTATCTGCACCTTTGCGAACTAACATTCGCCCTTAAGCATGCACTGACGGCGTATAAGAACCGTCATTTTCAAATAGTGTTGCTGTCACATGCTTGTTACCGTTAGGCTCCATTCAATTTTAAATTTAGTTTAACTTGGAAGTAAGCTAATGATATTGATGTGTCATTATTGTTCGGTACTGAATTGTGCTGTTAAATGTAATAAAATATACTATGTATTTCAATTTGGCTACTATCGAAAACTTGTATTAGTTAAAGCCGGAAGCAAGGCGGAATAGTCTTAAGACATCCTCCAATGATTTACGAACGGTTAATTATATAATACCGCATTGGCATGTATAATGTGCATGAAATTGCAGAACGTTTTGGGGTGTTGTTGTACTAGCTAAAATAGTAGGCGTTCGTCTCGAAGCAATTGTTGAGAAGCCAGCTACTGCTTCATCAATTGGTCGTGATTTGAGTAAAATTTTAGGCTGCTGTTTTCCACTCATTTTTCAACGATGAATGGGGGTATCTTGTGGATGTAGATAACCCTTTAATAATTTTCTTCTTGTTTATGTGAAGCGGGATGTAGCCTCCTATATTTTAACACCCCTTGGGGCCACTTCTAGTATACTCCTGGATTAACCACTTTTTTGTGGGCTCGACTATCTGGAGGAATATATACCTTTCAGTAGATTGTGTTCGGTTAATTTTGTTCTGGTTTGTTTTTGTTGACATTGTGCTTTGAAGTTTCTCTTTCAACTAGTTTGCGTCTATACTCACTTTTTCATTGCTGCAGTTTTTGCTGATATTAATAGATATTTTCTGCAGCAAAAAAATGTATGAGTCATCGTCACTGGAACATTGCATTTTTCGGATTCTCCATTTGTTTCTATTTTCAGGACGCTCAACCAGCATCTGGATCGGTCATATCTAGTTCATTGTTCATGCATTTTATTTTCTTAGCCGCCATTTTTATTCCTTCATAGCAAGGATTAGGTTCGTAGTCAGTTTGAAATCTGTGTAAAATTTTCCTCAGGTGTACGATTTTTCTTCATACCAGATTTTTGTGTGTTCTATTATGGTCACTTTTAGGTGATAGAAGGCATCTTTCGTTCGTATTTTATTGTCCATGATGGATGTCGCTAGGGTTAATTCATTTCTAATTCTAATTTTCTAATAATAAGTTCTAATTGATCTGTTCTCTCGTTGCTTTTTGATTGTTTCTTTTTGTTTTTTTTGTTTAATTTTTTTGATTATGTTATTTTATGATTTCTTCCTTATCTTGTGTTGTTTTTTCCACTTGTGTTCTTTGTATGTCTACACATGCTATTGCTTTTATTGTTTCTTTACTGGCTAGGAATTCGGCTCTAACATCGAGTGGAGTTTCTGCAGTTATCTTTATCAGAGTGTTTATTGAAATCGCTTACGTGCATCCTGATAATTTTATCAAGGATGTGTTTATTATAGTTTTCATGGATTTTAGTAGTCGACGTTTCTAATTTAAGAAGATCCTTGTTTGAGTATGCTTCTTATTAGGGCCCTATAGGTTGTGAGAGTTTTTCGTAGAATTTATACTGTTTTGTGTTGCGCATTTTCTTTGTTATTTGTATTCTTTTGCGAACTTTGTTTTTACACTATCATTTTTAATGTATTTTGCGTGTCGGTTGGAGCACGATTTTTCATTTTCTGATTACAACTAATGCCGAAGTGTAACGGCTGCATACAGAACCTGCACATTTTTACATGCTTCCTTCGTATGTCGCTAGCGCTTTTTCACCTTTGATCATAACGTAGGACGGTATCTCCTTTGTTATGATCATAGTCACATACCAGTATCCGTCGGTATTTAAAATTCCCGGTATGTCACTCTCTACCGCTCCTTCCTCAATACTTATAATTTCTCCATGATCTTTAATAACTTCCCTTATATGGTACTCCTTAACGTCCCTTGATAGGTCATGGAGTTTTATAATGGTGATCCGGTTGTCCATTGTAACTTGCTTACTGTTGGAAATAAGCGCGTTTGAATTGTTATTACGCACTTAAAACAGCCAAAGTAGAATATTAGGATAACATACGATTTTCACCATTGGTTTCTTACCTTCGAAAGCAGGACAAAGTCACGGAAATGGTTTTAAGTTATGCTTTTAGATGCTTGAAAAAAAAACTCAAGAGTAACTTTGAAATGATCAAATTGCAACCCTTCTGCTATCTGCACCTTTGCGAACTAACATTCGCCCTTAAGCATGCACTGACGGCGTATAAGAACCGTCATTTTCAAATAGTGTTGCTGTCACATGCTTGTTACCGTTAGGCTCCATTCAATTTTAAATTTAGTTTAACTTTGAAGTAAGCTAATGATGTTAATATTTCATTATTGTTCGGTACTGAATTGTGCTGTTAAATGTAATAAAATATACTATGTATTTCAATCTGACTACTATCGAAAACTTGTATTAGTTAAAGCCGGAAGCAAGGCGGAATAGTCTTAAGACATCCTCCAATGATTTACGAACGGTTAATTATATAATACCGCAATGGCATGTATAATGTGCATAAAATTGCAGAACGACGTAACATAATCAAAGTATATGTAGCTTCTAAATGGTCATGATCAAGCATACATGATCTGGATTTTAAAACGATTTGCTTGTTGTTTACATATTGAACCAGAACCTATTGCAAGAACCATGAACGTGACTAAAAAAAATGAAAAAAAATGGTCGTCAATTCGTCCAGCATTCGTAGAAGATGAGCTCTTGAAAGATGCTTGACGAAATGAACATGCAATCGTTGACGCTCGCCACAATATGTGCGAATGGTTTGCAATCCTGTACCTGATATTTCACGACACGTGTTTTGTGATCAAACATAAATTTACCTAAATTATATTGCACCTGAAAAAAGGGGATAAGCGTCTTATGCAAAGCTTTGAAGCGAAGATAAAAGTTGGTTTATGAATTGTGGCTCATGAAGAGCCTGGCGTTAGGTTTTCATCTGATGATGTTTGCTCATTAATTCGTAGAGTCCTCAGCGGAATGACCCGGGGGAAATGAATGATGAAATACAGACTGAACAGGACAGTTCACTGAGCTGCAGATCGTCAACCGACGCAGGATCGTAGTTCCTGGTCAGCAAAGTGAAAGTAAAACGCGATCGTATTATTTTATGTGGAAGATCCTTTATTATTTTATAATAAAAATGGATAATAAGTCTATAATGTTTCTCTCGTAGAAAAAATCCAACATTCTATATTGCATACTGACTGACACAATGATCCAATGACACAAACGTATATGTGTGTACTTGTGAGTGTATGTGAGTGTAATGGTATGTGTTTCAAAGTCGGCTAGCTAATCGCAAGTTTTTCCATTGTTTTTCATCTCCCCTTTCCGTTTTGTAACCCTTCAACCTCCATCATGCGCTTAATCATGTGCCTTTTTGAGATTGGCCACTTTCGGGTGCTGTTAATATTTTAGTTTTCTCGATTGTTAATCATGCGAGAGCAACTTGTTACATAGGTTTGTGTGTTTGTTTGTTTTTTTTTTGTTTTGCGTTTTTACTTAGAAGCAGTGTTTTTCGTTCAACATTCATCCATTGCGCTGCTCTGCCTCGGTTTTGTGTTTTCACCTCAGCCCGGCGGGCAACTAGCACGCACATGTTTTTATGTTTGATTTGGTGTACAAAAGCTAAGTAAAATTGAGAAAAAAAATAATTCCAAAACCCACTGAAACACGGTCAAGCATCTATGCGCCTACATGTTTGCCATCATTCAGCCAAACTACGCTCAACTCGCGGAATTGTCGTTGGTTATCGTTAATCATTATCAAATTGCGATTTCGCTAATGTACACGTATTGGCACTCACTATCGCACGTACCGGTTGTTGCTCCGAGTGAACGTTGCTTTGCGAATATGTTATCGTTATTAGTATTATCATAGTTATTATCGTTAAAAAGTAAAACCAAACGGTCACCATCGACTTTCACCAACGGTAGATAACAATCCATGAGGCTGAGGGGAGCTGGGGACGGGGATGGAGGGGGGAGGAGTTTTGTCTATGAATTTCCGCCTGCGTTGCTCTGCTATGCAATTTTGCGTTAAATACGGCGTGCTCATGAGGAGCAATTCCGCCGAGACGATCACCGGACATTAAAAAAAAAAAACAACACCTTAACGTACTATTGCTACCAAATGGAGGCAATTTCACATTATAAACCTATTCAACATGCGCGCGTTATCCTGTCGCATTATCGCTGGGGCGCGGAAAACACGCGTATGGTTTGGGGGGGGGGGGGGTTTGGAATTTCCTCAAGTTTTACTTGGAATCTGCACGAGTGCCCTTTTGGCACACATTGAATGGTGGTGGCGTTAGTTTTTCCTTCCTTCCGGTTGTTGCCGGATCCTTTATTGGCTTCCGGTTGTTGCCTGTTGGTGCTCTTTTGCCCCATCTTGAGAGTGATCTTTAGGGTGTCCTTTGAATATTGCGAAAAAAAAAATCAAACAAAATGGATCGCATGAAATGTTCTATTTTGTTGCTTCCACCAATTTAAACTGTACGTCAGATGAGGATCACGTTCTAAAATGTTGGTTATACGAGCGTACGCTGCGTAATGGCTTCTCTAAGCATCCTTTTTTTTACCGTTCATACTCCTTTCCATTATCGTGCACACACGCTTTTAAAAACACTATCCAGTGGTGGGTTTGCATGAGCAAAAGTGTACGAATTTCAGCAAACACACCTTCACAACACAAACACACACCAGTGCAACGTGTTTTCGGTTTGTTTGCCGTTTTCTTTTTTTCATCCCCCAATTGCTCCCACTTTGCGTTTGCGTGTGCTAAACTTACAGCCCAAAACATCAACTTTAGTAGTACATTTGGATGCTTATTCATGTGTGTGTTTGTGTCTGTGCGCACGTGCGTGTGTGAGCCGAATGTGGCCGTAGTATATATCGCTTTTGCTCCTGCCGATTTTGCTGATCACATATATTCCGGGTTGTAACAAACTGTAACTGTAACTCCCAGCTGCGAAGGATACGTAAAATAAAGTTAAACAGTGTGCTTCCTTCCCTCACATTCTCATTGACTATTCGCTTTCACTGGGAAGCCCCACAGGTCCCACAGGACCAACCAGGGACTCCCCGGTGGTGCTGCCTTTTCGACGGAGCTAAACATACATTATATGCGCTATGCTATCCATTTTGCACAGGGAGAGTTTTTGTATGGTGATAAGAAAGGTGTGTACTCAACACAGATCTTGCAGATTTTTTTTTCCATTTATATGGTGCATCTTTTATCACGTGCGTGTCTATGTGAATCGTGATGGGTCACCGTGTTGCCTTATTAATGAAAATGTATTATTTCACTCACCCACCGGTGCTCTACCATTTCGCCAGCTAAACCTGCATGTTTGGCAAGGGATGCTGTAAATTTGTTCTACTATTCAATCACCAAGCAATAACCTTCTCCTAACAGCGTTTTCTGAAGGGTGTGTCCGGTTTCGATGGAGTGGCATTGAGAGCTGAACCGAGCGAAAGGTTTAACATTAACACACACGAAAGAAAAAAACACCTCCTGTGTGCGATTAGGCGACTTAGTATCTGCAGGCTGAGTTGGGAGTTGGCTGCTTTGTTTGCTAGTTGACTCTGAGTCTGATGCATCCGTTCGTTACATTAAATACCATTTCGGCGTTAGTGTCTCTGAGGTTTGTTAGCACTAGGGTTCAAGTGCGGGAGGAATGTATAGTGGTTAGTTTTCGCTCTTGCCCTCGGTTTTTGTGCAAACATGAAAACGCGACATAAACGTACAACATTGTGCCAGTATTGCAGCATTTAGGTGTACCGCTTTTTGCTCGGTAAATTTTGAACGTATGCCCTACACGTACAAACGTGACCGGTTTGTATTTTATCCTTTCGGGGGAGGGGAGAGTATGATAGCGCGTAGTATGATTTGATAGATGTATGCAATATTTCTTCTTTTTTTTTGCTATCTGTTCTAACATTAGACAAACACCGGAAAAATGGAAAACCCTAAACGAAACCGGCGGTTGCGAAAAAGATGCACGTGCTAAATGTAGCTATCGTAAATTCAACAACACTGGGCAATATAAATAAGCTACAATTTAAAAAAAAAAAAAAGCAAAACAAGCTCTTATACAATGTTGAAGTAAACCGTGTTAATATTTGACTAGAACGAAGGGGGTTTATAAAATTCACGCTCGTAAATGAGTGAATAACATCGCTAGAAACGGTTTTAAACAACTACATCCGTCTATGACCTAGTACTGGGCGTGCTTTAGGGGAAGGGAATTAAATAATAGCAAGCCATCTTTGGTGTACGAGTCGATGAACTAGAGCGTCTTGCTCTTGCCTATTGTTAGTTCTACAGATTGTGAACTACCGGTGGACTTCACCTGTAGCTGATCGACTGCTGAGTAGTTTATCGCAATGGAAAATGCATCGTAGCATCGTTAAAAAGAAACATGAAAAAAATACCGCTCGAGTCCTTCCACTGAAAACAACAGTGTGATGAGGATTCTTTTGCCGGAATGCAACGGTTATAGTTGAGGGTATGCGTGTGTGTGTGTAGATATTTAGCGAGGATAAACTATGGAATCTTGTGTAGCCCCCTAACATATCATCCCACCGGAAGTGCGTTCCTTCTGAGGGATTTCGCGAAAAACGAGGAAGCGCAGGGACGTGCTCTTTACAGTATGTCCGTTTCGTAGACTTTGTTGGTGGTTTTGGTTAGGTGCGGCGGTAAGGATCCCGTGTTTCCGTTCGTCCCGATCGGTCCATCCATTGCGGTTGAACCACCTGCCGAGCTGTCGCTGCCATCCTGATGATCGACGTTGTTCATCGTGGCCGGTAAGGAATCGAATTGTGCCACGATTTCCCCACCGCAGAGGTTCTTCATCGAACCACTCACGGTCATGTTGTAGCCCATCTTCACCGGTAGATTGGACTCACTGCCCGTCTTCTTGATGTCGTGATTCATCGTACCCGGTGCAAGGGGTACCGTGTTCTTGCTCATCTGCTGCAATCGCTGGTATTGTTCCTGAAGTTGGCGCTGCTTCTTCAGAAGTTCCTGATGACGCAGTTCGAGCGCTAGCTGACGCTGGGAGTTGTCCGAGCACACGGATTCGCTGCCAGAATCGGTTCCCTCGGATGTGCGCTGTTGTTGCTCGCAATCGGACAACGTTACTGCCGGTTGTTGGCCACGGTGGTGCTGCTGGGGCACGTGAGGACTCGTTGGACTGGCCAGAGGACTACGGGAGCTGGTGCGCGGTGGAGGCGGTGGAGGCACTCGCTTGTTGTTCACCTTCGAAAGGAGCTCGGCGTTGCGTTCCGGGACTGGCGGTTTTCCGGTGGTCGGACGGGTTGGCTGAGGCGGGCTCGTATCCGTATCCGAACCGCTCGGATATGAATGGAGCCGCCTTAGCCCGACGTTCGAGGAAACGGGCTCGGAAGGGTAAAGCTGTGACTGAGACATCTTTGTAGTGATGCTGTTTTGCAGCGTCTGGGAGCTATCGTCTGACGTCGAATCATCCGGACGGTGCTGCAAAAAAAATGCCATGAAACCATCATTGATTGCAGGATCTTCGTAAGTCTGAGTAACAAACGGAACGAAAGGACACCCTAGAAAGGATCAAGTACGTAACGAAAAGTTCCCCTGGAGGATAGTCGAAAATAAACAACCAACTAAACCAACATCCCAAAACAACCACTGGAAACAAAATGTGTACAATTTTGGAAACGTTATACAACAAAAAAACAAGATAGAAACTATGAAGAGAAACAACACAAAAGAGGTGTAAAATATGGACAACAGTACAACAGTTACCTCGTTAACACCGTTCGGTGGCTTTGCAAATGTTTGCAGTTCATCTAGCAGAGCATCGAGTGCGTTTTCTGGGGCGATCCCTCCACTGGCAACGACTGTCCCCAGACGGGGACTTGGGATTGGCTGCGTTCGGGGGCACAGCGTCATCAACACGGCACCACGTGGTGGTTAGGAGGTTTAGGTAAACACCAAAGCGAATGTTTGGGCGCGATTTGAGCGAGCGAAGGACAAGGTAAAGTTTGCCAAGTTTTGTGCGAATGGTGTTTGAAAAATTTGAAGAATAGTATTTTGAGAATGAGAAAGAATACGAGAGAAAGAGAGAGAAAGAGAGAGAGAGAGAAAGAGAAAGAGAGAAAAGCACAAAAAAATGGAAGAGATAAAGAGACAATATTTTTATGAGTATTATACGGTTCTCATGAAATAAAGATAAACACAGTGCTTATCACACAGCAATATAAAAAGGGAAGAAACAGCTCTATCTATAAAGGGAAGGTTAAATGAAACACATGGAAAACGGGGAAAAACAAAAGAAGAGAACGTTCGACGTAACGGTAACGATTACAAATGGCACATTCTGATTGCATGATATAATTTTAAGCCATGTTCTCATTGTGCGCCCTTTTTCCGTAGCTTTTTTGAAAGCAAACAGCATCGTATCCAATTGTCGGATGGATTAAATAAATCCATTCAATCCATGCTATTGCGTTTGATGGCCTTATTAACGTTACGTTTTTTTTTAATCATAAAAAACACTTTATAGGGAAAAAAAGAAACACACTTTACGGATGGTATTCAATTGAAAAAAGGGGTTTAAACACACTTATGAGTGCATACATCTCTACGCCAATGTAACGAAAGATAAACGGTATGTAAGCTAACTAAATAAAACCAAAACAACATAACACGGAGCAGCCAATCGTCAAACGTTTGACGTTCAGTCATTTTAGGATTGTTTGTTCGCCGAAAGTTATATCCAAATTGAGTTTTTTTGTTCTTTACGAATTAGAAACCGACGCCAGTCTAATATTACAGCCAATTTGTGTTTGCGGTGCGAATAGTTGGCAGCGATGATAGTGTTAGTGGGGTGCGGGAGATAACCAGTGGAGAGTCAACCCGAGTTCCAGGATAGTTAGTCACCGAACTCCTACAACCAGCTACAAGCAGACAATCTGGGGGGTAGACTTCCGGCGCATTCGTATTCAGGATCAAGTACAGCGATCGATCGCTAAACAACCTCCCCCGACACTCTGTGTCGTATGATGTAAATGTACAAAAAATCACCTGGCCTATAATCGTGTGCCGGATAAAATAGTTTCAATATTTTCGAGTGACGGATTGATCAATCACTCAAATTGAATGTGATCGCACATTTCATCACCACATTCAATGGCGTGTCCAGCATTGAACATACCTCAAAGGCACCTCACGATCATGTCGATCAAAAGCAGAAAATGTTCTTTTTGTAAAAATATACCAAGCAACGCAACTTTTCCACAATTTTTCGTTTCCGCGGCAGCAAATTATGTTTCACGACCAAACACGTGTTTGCATCCGTTGTGAACGTTCCGAATATGTATTTGAAAATTAAAATGCTGTTTCTTACAGTGGAAGGGTAGTATTGATAAAACGACACTCTGATAAATCAACCAACGATAAACTATATCACACGTGAACATGGTTGAAGGAACACAGCCAAATCGGACAGCGGAACACACAACGTTACATCGAAAGGATAAAAACAACGTGATTGTGAATAGGCAGAGTACTGTTTGTGAGATAGATTCGTTAATTCGAGTAGAGTGTGTGGATAGCATGCACAAAGTGTTGGAAGCTACATACTACGGTTACGATACGATCAGTTACGGGTGTTGAAAGGGTTACGAGGGTGTGGGTGAGAGTGTTCAAAAAGCGCGTTAAAATAAAGCACAAAATATGCAACATTTCATTCTTCTCTGGATGGTTGTTGATGAAACGAGTTTGAACCAAAGAAAAAAAAACAACCAACTAACGAAACCATAACCAAACGTGATGTGGTCAGCAAACTATTGCGTTTTGGAAACTAATCAACACATTTAAAAATGTCTGTTAGCAGTTGATGCGGTAGAAATTGAGAAGGATACATCGGTTTTCGAACTTCATCATCAGCCCGTAGCTCTTTCATTTATGCTTTTTTTAAACATTCAATTTTCATTTCTTTTAACACTGCCGCTGTTTTGCAGGAATACAGGGTAATAGATATAACAACCATTGAACAATAGCAGGACACCAGTGTGTGAACAAAGACGGGAGGCTTGCGATGGTTCCCAAATTTAAACATCCGTCTGCGCCAAAAAAGAGTTACATACAAACACACACGCGTCCACACAAACACGCAGGACACATTTACACACACACACACACACACACACACACACACGCACACTCACATATTCGCACAATGAACATCGTTGCAATGCATTTGCTGCGTAAGTCATTTGTTGCATTTAGGGCGAATGCTGCATTTGTGGGATTGCACTTGCGAGAATCTATTGTTTGTGCCATGATGAAGATGGTGATGAAAATGGCAATTGTGGACATTCAACGACCAAATTGGCAACGGAACGGAGACACAGGACGCGGAGAGGTAGAAATAGAATGCGGAGAGTGTGATGAGCATAGTTGTACAATATCGGTTTTAGGTGAAACAAAACGATAAACGAACGAAACGAAATGTACATAAACGAGATAAGATAATCAAATAGCATTCCAATGAAATGAAACAAAAACAATTATAATCAATACGCAGAATAACAGAACATTATTAACCCAAATAAAGATATGATAAAACAAAACAAAACATATAAAAAGATAAACGTCGGGACATGACAAGATCAACTGAAAGTTGAAGCAAAACAATTGAAAATTGATAAGACAAATCGAGAATACCACAAGGAATGGGGGTTCGAATGAAATGCGAGCAAAGTTGATCGATTTTTGCAGGTGTGCTTGTGTGGTTCAGCAGAAGATTACAAAAATAGAAGACGGGAGACCAACAGTGATGTAACAGTAGAAGAAATAGGCAAAACTCGTGTGTGGAGGAAAAAAGAGAGAGAGAGAGAGAGAGAACGATTGATTTGGTGAAAGGATTTTGATAGGCATTTTTGTTGCTTTTGCTCTTGATCATACGGGACATTCGTGAAACAAACGTAGAGGAGTACAAAAGAAATCAAGAGGAGTAGAAAGAAAAATGCGCCGAAAGAACGAAAAGGAAGAAACTAATTTTTGGTTGTTGATTATTTAAGTAGGAGCATAATTTACTCATTGATCGCCTCTTTGAAGTTAGAACTCCATCGCCAGTTGAACTATAAAACACAAAATTATATGAATGCACGTTTTAGCATCAATTCGTCTTCAAACTGTGATGTGGGTTCGTTGAGTTTAAGGGTAATGGTGATGTTTAAATATCAATATCGTGGGAAACAGGGGAAGATGAGGGGATTTGATAGACAGATTGACTGATTGTATGGTGGTCGTGATCAGATTCTCTGGTAATGCGCTTTGCAGGATTGTTCAGCTGAAGGAAAGACTGCCCAAGGCGGGAAGAATAGTGTCTGAAGAAAAAAATGACCTATGCAGGAACAATGCGGACTCGGTCGTTGTACGATTGGCGCAAGTAAATGTTAAAGATCGCCAATTCTGAGGGAACAGAGTAGGCAGCAACATTGCGTGGTAAGCTAGAGATGTTTTGCACGGAGTTTAAACGGTTTTATGTTTTATGCGAATCGAATTATTTATTTGCTGATTATTATCTATAATTAGGAACAGAAAATCAAAAAACAGACACACCGATAAATAACAAAACAACTGTACAAATAGAAGAAGAAAAAAACAAAATGAACGATAAACACAACACAATTGTCGGAAAAAAAACATTGTGAGCAAAATGTGCCAGAAATGCAACATCATAACAAGACAAAGCGGAGACGTAGGACACTTTAGCTAAGCAATAGCTTTTGGGACAATATAATGTTGCTCCAACTGATTTTTTGTTCTCATTCGTGGTATTATGAAATGCTAAAGGACACACTGTGTCTATTGTTTCTTTGTTGTTTCATTTTTTAGCTACAACATATTATAATTCTTGTTGGACATTATGGAGCATGAGACGAGGGTAGAAAATGATGCATGCAGCATTTCCTATGAATTGGGGCTATGTAGGACTTAAACAGGTAGTCACAAAATAGCTGAGCAAAATAGAAACTTGTTACATTTCTTTCCCGCGTGTTTTACACTTCTATCAACACCAAAGAATCAAAGCGGTTCGAACAATAAAAACTTGTAAAAGAGGAAATAAAGCTGTTATACGAGCTAGCGATCTAATCTTTTCATCAGGCATGGTGTTTGACCTATGTCGTAAAAGCAATGTGACCGATTACCGATAAAAAGAATCTATTATACAAACAGTGCCAGTTTCGTTTCCCAAGGATTTGCTGCTATCCTCAAGGTTTTGTTTTTATCACGGTGGAAAGCGCCTCGGAACTAATTGAATACTGCAATACATCTTACAAGTATCTACGATTTTATCGACTCCATACATTTTGTTGTTTCAACTAGTAACACTGCATGATGGTGTGAAAAAGATACAAATCAAAACAGTAGGAGAGTAGGAACCAAAATACAGGTATATCAAACTTGATAGAAACTGGACACATAAAGTATAAGCAATCATTGCAAATGGAAATCAGTTACTGTCGAGAGTAATAGCAAGAAGATATGCCAAAAATGAACTATGCGTAAAGGATTTTCCTACTGATGACAGAATAGTTATTTTTGGGGTACAAGATATGCGTTGCGTTGTTTCACCTACTTTGAGCGATGTAATGTTGGATAAGAAATTAAAAACGGATAAACAAAACAGGTGCTTAAAAACTAGATCATTATGGCAAATGGAAAACGACCCGCAGCGTTTGTACATAAATGGAAAAGATGAATAATCATGTGAAATTAACAAAGCAAATAAGCAAAATGCGATTCAAAAATATCATAAGAATTTGTAACGTAATTTGAGGCCAGCTACAGCGTGTAGGGCTATAACAAAATATAAAAAAAATCTGCATTCCGTTACAAAAACTCCAATCCAATCAAAGTTTTTACAATGTGAACAAACTTTTTTGCAGCACATATGTGCTAAATTGCTAACATTGTATATTGGTGACTTTTTTGCCCATGATTAGGTTTGTACATTTTTGAGTACAAAAGTACACTTATAGCTTGTTGTAAAACAAATAATGAGTTTACCTGCCGTTGGCTATAGTGACTTATGTTACAAAGACAACTTACAATATTATTATTTAAAAACAAACATTACATCATAATATTCCTACTCGTTTTCGATAAGAAAACAGGCGAATTTGATTGCATAAAATGCACCCGCGAAAAGATGGAAATATTGTAAAAACTTTTCCTCATTTTTGAAAAAACTAAATTTAGTTATAATACAAAATATTCATTCGTCAATTTTATTCGCATTTCTCACTAGACCAACATCTTTACCATCAGTGAATCATTACCAGCTGCACGGGTTAGTGGTGCTTGTACATTTGAAAGAAAGATAACTTAAAGCGGAACAGGAAGTAGTGCATGCCGATGGGAAAAATTAGCCTCTGCCGGAGCCGGCTAACTTTTTTCGTGGGGATGGAAAAATCTCAGCTCAATCGTGAAACTAACAGAGATAGAATAAATCAGCTGATAAAACCAGACAAACAGAACAGACAGGCAAGCAGTGACAATGAGGGGAGGATTCAGAGTGGAGAGAGACAGAGAGAGAGAGAGAGAGAGCGAGAGAGAGAGAGAGAGAGAGAGAGAGAAAAGAGGAGAGGGAGTGAAAGATAGAGGGAAAATTTTTCCAAAAATACAATTCTAAGTAGAGCAAGTATGAGAAAAAAGCAAACATGGAACGAAAGTGAAATAGAGATAAAGTGTGAATAAACAAAAGTGTGAACTCAAAGCCGAAACCAATAGCGATGGATAGTTTTGAATGGTATTAGCTAGAATCGGTTTTTATTGGCTATTGTTGCTGTTTTTAAGTTTTCAAGATACGGGATAGAAATTTTGCTAGAGAGTAGGCACAAGCAAATGGTACCGATAGTTACCTTGTTCACGTTGGTATGCGTTTCTGGAGGTTTGATCGTCTCGTCTGTTGCCGTAGTGTCGGGAATTGGCAACCGTTGCTCCTGTACACTCGCAAGTCTAGCGGAGGGTTTTGCGTAACATAGGTTAAAACACGAATAAAGTACCAAACGATGTTCAGTCTAGCGCTAAATGTTACCCTCAGGCATGAATCTCTTCCCAAAATAAGTACCTTTTGAGCGTCACAAGTGTTCCGGTTAGTTTTTTACATCGCCTTAACGCATTCTCCAGGCGATCGGGTTCATCCTTGAGAAACACTTCCTCGCGACAGACGCGCTCCATTTCACTCGAAATAAGATTTCTCAACCCTTGCTGAAGAACAGGGAAGCGCATCTTCAGCTCGGCAACGGTTTTACTGCGAAAAAGGGGAACCAATGCAATGAAATCGGATGCGTAGATACGATTTTTCTATTGCAACTTTAAAGTTACCTCGCACGGCTGAGAACTAGCGCCATATCTTCCACGGCAACCATATTAACGCGCGTTCTTCTGTTGATCACCTCTCCACGTAAACCTTCCACCGACGACTCCAGGTCCGCGAGATCCTTTTCCAATCGGATAACTTCTTGCTTATAAATTTCTTCCTCTCTGGTGAGATTTGTCTGCAAAAACGAACATGCGTGGTAATTGTGGATTCAATTCCAATTTCCATTTGAATGCACTTCACAGCACCACGTGATCGCTTACTCTTTCTTTGTCGCCTTGTCCCCACGCAAAGCCTGTGTTTGAAAGCAGCGTGGCACGAATTCGCATAAACGTATCCTTGATGTCCTCCCGCACGGCGACAGCTTGCGTTTGTGTTAGGCGGCGCAAAGTGCGCACTTCCGTGCGCAAGTCCATCGCTTTCTTCTGCAAACCACGCAGCTGATTGTAGACTTCCGGTGCGAGCGTCAGGTCGGTGCGATACTGGTTGCCTGCGATCATCACTAGCGGCTTCGGAGGTGGTGGCGGTTTCAGACGGTCACGTTCTGTGAGGGAAACGTAGATTGTAGAATGCATTTCGTGGAGGACAAATAAAAAAACGCCTCTCGTCACTTACCTTGTGATGAGGTTCTGGGTAAAGTAGACGATTTTATCGCTGGCTTTGGAGGCTTTGTATCCGCTGTGGGAAAAGGAGCGATTTGGAATTCGTTACAGCTGATAACCTTTTTGAGGGGAGCTAAAGTAAAGAACAACACTTGCCAGAATGTTGTGGGCTGTGAGATTTTGGCACACCTTGTATATCATCACTGAAGGAGACAGATTTTTCAAACGAAACTGACTTATCTATGGATAAAAGAATGGGTAAAATCCTCGCAATTAATACCGGTCAAGCGAGTCCAAGTAAACAGGGGATAGATTGAGAAAAACGAAGAATAGGAACCGTATGTTTTTGTCCACCACAGTCGAATAGGGTGAAAGATCAGGGATACGGGTTGGTCACTGGTTGGTCCTTTGATCCAAAATAGGAGTGTATCGTTTTTTGTTTGTTTGCCTTAACGTAAGGGTAAGTAAATCAAAGACACTAAGAAAAATAAAAAAATCGCTGCAATTGCTGCTCAAAACATGCTGTTATTGAATACTTTTAGAATGTACAAAACAAACACAACTTTAAATCATACACAAACTGCATGTTTAAAATGTGTTTCATACTTGCTTGTAATCGCTAACTAATTTAATAAATGCAGGCATCGATTGAACTGTAACCTACCCGTAATTTTGAAAGCTATTTTGGTATACATATATACAATGCTGGCAGATCGTAGCTTTAGATATTATCATACAAATACACAGTGCGAAGGCACATGTGAGCCGATTTGATGTCAAACAATTTTAGAGTGATATAACGATGTAATATTTCCCACTTCTTCGAGGCACACCAATCCAGCAACGTGTGGGGTGGCTGGGTCTGTTTGCACTACGTCCCGAGTTGAGCGTAACGCAATACCAACTATTTGTACATTTGCTTATAAACTAACATCAATCTAAAGTAAGTAATGCTAAAGACTAATACTGCCTAGAGTTACACATTAAACTACTGGTTTTACCCGTAACGGAAAAGAATGATTAAGCACATCGTGCGGTGATGAATCGATGTATGGATTTAGCATGGCAAATGGACGAGGATCTGTTCAAAATGGAATGTAGCAAAGATTTTATCTGGTTTTGTTTTGGTGGCCTGGAAATCGTGGCGGAAGCGGTTCGAATCAAGGAGATCGGGGTGCTTGGAAGATACAGCTTTATATTTTCGATACAACTAAACTTACGACATGTTGATTTTCCCAATTTTGGTGGTTTTTCGCGCGTGCAAACCGTACCATCTCCAGTAGATTCAGCTAAATGAGCAGTGTTGGTTCATTGTGATTAGGTGACGGAATGAGGTTTGATTGAAAAGTAGAATATTTATATATATATATACGTAAATATATATTTATGAGAAAATGATACATCATTGAGATAAATGACAATGGGTGTTGAAGAAGATGACTGCCAAGAAATGAGACAATGGAAAGCAGTTGAGAATCTACGAGTAATTCCGGTTGGACATGATTGCATTGGCAACACTCTTAATTGGAATTAATTACATTGAAAGGGTGAAACTCACAATGAAACAAAACACAAAGAAAAACAATCGCTCAACTCAAGCTATGCAAATTTCATCAAAAAGTACCTCCAGCTGGGAGCGTTTAGGCCGATGGCTTCAACATACTAACATATTCATATGCTACAAAATAAATCAACTCCGTTTGATACTAAATGCTTCGTTGTGAATCAAACTCGTAGCCATTAAAAATGAGCGGGGGAACTTGCATTAGGTACGGCTATGCATGGATAGAAAAATGGATAACAAAAGATGCGAAATAAAAGCCGTAGCCGTATGGGAACCGATTCCAAATACTTTACCACAAAACTTACAACTATACAACCAAGAGAAACGAATGCCAAATGATCGAGTAAGCTAAGATGTATGCAAAACTGGTTCAAAACACACGTACAAGCACAATTCTCAACATGACGTATTCAAAGAGTAAACCAACGTTACTGCCAAACGTATGCAAACGCAAAGCTGAGACAAGCCGACGAAATACCATCTCGTTGGGGTTTTGCATCAACCCCCCAGAATCATCAACCCTTTCAAAGAAAGGTCAAAGGCAAACGACCGTTTGGTAAACGACAAGAGTATTGCACACGTACCGTTACGATATTGTCCAGGAATGTTTAGAATATTTGGGCTGTTGTTAACTAGCGGTAGTTGAGGGTTTTGTGTGAGCGCTTTCTGCACCAGTCCAGTCAGGTTCGCCAACTGTCGCTCCATGTGCTCGACTCGTATTCTGTGGAGGTCTTCCGATCTGCAATGGAAACGGGGCAGGAAGAAATATACGATCATTAAAACGCATCTAGACGCAATTTAACGGTCTCTGGATACATCGGATGGTTCTCTGGTTCGTAGCGCAGCCGTTAAACTCCCACAAGAGGGTGTTGGAGAAGCATTAACTCGTGATCTTGTAACTATACTGTCAATAAAATGGTTTACAAATGCATTTAAGATATTTTTGTCGGTATCGTGGAGAACAAGTCTTCTCCAGCTTTTAATCAAACAACACAAAAACTAATCATTAACCCGTAACTAATATATTTAAAATATTCAAGCACCATATATATTACCGATCAACACATTCAATGTCATAATTCGTTGATGATGCCGTTCGGTGTGATGAATTATTTGGTGTAATAAAAAGATGTTTTCATTTAGGGGTGAAGGGGAAAAGTCCACCGAGTAACAGAAAATATCCGACCAAGCTACGCTCCAGTTCCTCACATAATATCCTCCATTTACAGTGGTAGCGTCAGCGAAACGATGCAACGCCAAGCTCAACTATATCAAAGCGCAACGATAGCGAACCCCCAGCGCAGGTGCTCCATTGCATTACGGTCTCTGTCGGGAAGAAGACCTCGGGTTTTGGTGACAAACCACTGCAGCAATAAAAACTGACCTTCTCTGCCAGCAACACACAAGCCGCCTTAATGGGTACCTTATTCGTCCATTGGAGGTTTACTACCGTCTTGCTTTTAGTGCTCTCACTCAGGGTGTCAGCCTCGACGCAAAATGACAGCATCTTGGATGATACGCTTCTGTTCGATGGTCAGTTTGTGTCGGGTGATTACGAGTACCTTCAAGGGTTACCATTGCAGAAGTTGGTGGTGTTGGAGAGAAAACTAAAGGAACTGCAAGGGATGCCGTTCTTCAACAACAGCGTCACATCGGAGCCGGAAAGTCGAGATGAACACAACTATACACCGGACACAGCGCACAGTGGCAGTGAATACTACGATCACCGTGATGCGTATCCGCTGCCCTACAATATGCAAACCATTTCCGACAGGTTGCATTTCAGATTTTCCCCCAGCACATGACATTTCATCAATTCTTCCTTTATCCCTCAGGAGAACATCGGAGGATCCATGGAACAAGAAACCATCCAAGGTACAGAAGATATTCCAAATCAGCATTACCGGGTTGGCGTTCCTAGCATTCGCAGGTTACTTGCTCTGCATGATCGTGCAGGCCATCAAAAGCAAAGGTAAGATGCGCTCGCGTGCAGATGATCACCTCGAGCTAATGACGTTACGTCTTCCACCCTTTAGGAACGACCTACTATCATCCCAGCGTCACCGGAACGACCACACTATCGTCGGTGACGAAAAAACGCAAACCATTCATGCGTCGAAGGCGCGAGCTGTCCTACATAACACCCTTGGATGAGTACGGAGCTGACCGGCTGGAACAGATGCTGGTTACGTTCGCGGAGAGCTACGTGAAGGCCACCGGAAGCTGACCGAAGTGTGCCCTAGTGATCCACGCTGCATGGACGACCTACTCACCTGGTGTGATCGTACATCTGGTTTGGTGGCACTCGTGGAATTCGTCCAACATTCTTCACCCCGTACATGGCGTACTGATCGTCCGCGATCGAGATATCCCTGCGCAGGGTCGTGGATCATGATGCGAATATGGAATAAATTGCATCAGTGACTGGTAATTTTGGGTGACTTTGTGACTGGTGTATTTTGGCACTTACCCTTGCTCTTCGTCGATAATTGGCGTTACCGTGGCGGAACGTGTACCGTATTGGCTGTAGTAAGGCTCCTCGTACGCTCCTCTCGATGCACCACTGCGTTCCGGGGAGCTCATGTATCCATCTAGCGAGTCGTGAGAAAAGCAAAAGGTTTCTAGAGGTCTAGAATCGAAATGGAGCTCCATCCATCCGGTTACCTGGAATGTTGTACAGCTGCTCCGTGGTGTACGGCATCGGTCCAGCGATGTTACCCCGCGAACCATACGAGCGGATCGGCTTCGACGCCATTCCTGTGGGAAATGTGAAATGAAAGTGTTTTTGCGTAACGGCTTCTTGCCTGGTGGCGTCATCTAAGTGGCAGGTTTTGTGTGCGCGCCATACCTATCGCTCCCTTGGTTCTGTCCGAATACATTCCTCTCGGTAGCGTCTGCGTTGTACCGACGTAGTAGGGCGTTTTCGTTGGTTGCTGGAAGAACATGATCCAGAGAAGTTATGGTGAAGATTGTACAAAGTTCTTCTAGCGAGCAAAAGCAAAGCTACTGCTTAAGAGGTCGGGTAGTCGCGAAAACTCATTCATGGAGGCTGATTTGTAGTAACATTCACGCAATCAGCATTCCAACGGCATGCCACCGCTGACGTCCGACGTGATTAAGACTTTTACATTCAAGCGTTGTTCAATGCAAGCGAGTGCACGAGACTGGCACAATATATTGTTTCGAGCCGGAGCGTACATGCGGCTATTACAGGGGACAGTTTTTCCGAGACCCCCAGCCCGCCACGTACGTACCGGCAGCAGTTCGCGAGATACATCAGGCCGCTTTTACGAGCCGCTTATGGGTCATTACGTGCGCCAGTGCGCGCGCTCTTTTCACTTGGCCCAGATGGGTTTTTGGTTTCGCGGTGAGAGGGAAAATCCGCCCATCGCTTTCCCGCCTTTCGCACCCACCCGGCAGGTGGGGTGGAGCAGCGTGACGAAATCCGCTGGATGAGTTGGTTTGATACGGCCTTTTACCCACAGAAGGCCAACATTAATTGCTAGCCTCTTTGCGCATTAGCAGACCCCCTTGCTCGCCGGTCCTGGCACAAGGAACTGGGTGTGAAGCCTACCGACTAGGCTCGAGAAAAGCTCGAAATCACACAACAAAAATAAGATGGACCCGGTGGAGCAAGTTTCGCAAGTCGCGGGTTTTTTGTTGTTGTTGTTGTTGCTGCTGGAGGTGAAAGAAAAACCGCCCACCAGGGGGCGTTCGTGATCCCGATATGATCGGGCGAATGAAAAGTGAAATGTTTCGATGACGACGGCCGTGACGTGACAAGTTTACGATCGTCGTCTTTTCTGTTTCTCTCTTTCCTTCGCGCGGACGATTCCTCGATCGTTCCGGTCGATTGTGGCTTGAAAGCGTTACATCAAAAAACAAAAACCGTGGGCCGCCGGTGCAGCCTGCCAGATCGACCTAAATCGTGGTGTTCGCATGTGGAGCATCGATCTGCTACTCTCACTCTCGTTACACACCGGTCAGAGCTTATTAGCAAAACACACACACACACACGCGTAACCCAACCAGCAGTTTAGCGTTACGATCTTCAAAACGGCATCGCGATCGGTTCATCACTCCCTGAGATGAGATGAAAATGTTTTGATCCGCACGTGCTTCCGCCGTTGGCTCGTTGGCGCAAGTGGTTCGCGATTTGGCATAAACTCTCCATTTCCAATTATCCATTTCTCGCCCACTGTGTGTGTGCGTGTGTATGTGTGTGTGTGTGTTTTTCCTCTCAAGTTTCCTTCCCAAACGTGGCGCAGTTACCGCGGATGCATCATCAACCCGCTCCCAGGTTGTTCCGATTGCATAATGCTGTGGGGGGATTTGTTTTTTTGCTTTTTTTTTGTCTCCCATCGAAACATTTCGGTGGGGTCTCTCTCTTCCACCCCCAGCCCCCCCCCCTCCCCCCCATTCCCCTCCGTTCTGATCAGTTGATCACCACTCCCGGCCAATTTCACCCGTCACCAACAGCCAAAGCGCCATCTATGTTTTTCCTTGCGATCTATTCGATCCGCGCGATCGCTCGATGGCGTGCTGTTATTAATGTTGTTATGTATCATTCCCCTAGCGGGGCGTTGCCATACATAAGATTTACATTTTCCTTTTCTTTCCCCCACCCGCCCAGCTGCTCGCAAGACACGCGCCCGAGGGCTTTCAGGTGCAGTTTTGTGGAGTGGTAGGCAGCTTCAAGCCACGCGTACGATCACCGCCACACGATCAACCAGACCAAGTATGAGACTAAGTGATCTGTATAGTGCGGGCGCATTAGTAGGTGATTGATTTTTTTGTCTTCTGTTTGGCCACACCGACAAAAGCCGACAAACGTTTATAATTATTTTATGATAGCCCGCGGGCCGGTCCGTCCGTCCGTTGGGTAGGTTTTAACTCTTAAACTCTTTATTATTACTTTTTTTTTGTCATAATCAAGCCCCCGGTTTGGGCATGCATTAGACTCCTCACTGGCGGTCACTTGGGGCATTAGCGAGATGAGAACTTCGCGCACAGAGCCAAGGCCTCTAGCGAGGGTTACAGCTGAGCTAAAAGCTCGCAAACTATTCGCTATACGGCTGGGGCGGTAATTTTTTTTTTGACCAACTTGCGAAGTCATGTTGTGCGCCAGCATAAACGCTGATGATCGACATTCAATGAACAAAAAAAAACAGGCACCCATGGCTCGCGTGTGTGATTGCAAACCAATCACATCGCCACCGATCGCGTCGTTACATGGGCAATTTTTATTACGATAAATAAATCATTCGCATACCTCACTGTGGCGGGCAGCGATCAATTATTATAATACCTAAACAATGCCGTTTGCAGCGCCGTTTTTGCCAATCTTATGCAAAATTCACACCGGGGCGTGTGTTACACCGGCAAATGTCCATGTGCGCTAACGTAGCTAGTCCTCCGCGTTGGTACCGTTTAATTGTGGCCTCTTCAAACCCCCTGGCTGACGATCAAAGCCAGACGAAGGAAGCAGACCACCCTAAGGGGCCATTTCTTCGCGCTGTCTAAAGGCTCGAGCCCTACGCCCCACTTTACACCACCCAAAGGGTGGCCACAAAAAGGGTATCGCACCCGGGTCCGGGTGTTTAATGCAGTGGTAGAAAGAAAGAAGAAACAAAAAAGACCGGCATTATGGCACACCAACAGCGTGGCGCTTAAACCAAACACGCGGCATGCGGCAGCGAAATTGAAAGAAGACAAAAAAAACCAATATAACGACACCAACAGCGAGCGTCCGACATTTCGGTCCGTGGAAGGCTGGGCTTTTTCGGACCCAACGGTGGGGCTCTCCGGTGGTCCTTCCATCTCCCACGATCCAGACGATCAGCAACACTTCCAGCGGTAGGGAGAGATCGTTTGCGCGTAGGCCTCGTGCGCCAAACTGTCCACCAGCAGGCGTCAGTTGCAGTTTAGTGCTTGGCAGCGTGAGGTGTTCTCAAACATCGTGATCGTGTGCTGGCGTGTGTGGTGTTCCTTGCCAATTCCAACCGAAACGGGTTGGACACTTGCAAACGAAAGTTCGGTGCTTCTGTGCGATCACGTGCGTAAGGACGTTCCACGTGCGCGGGCAGGATATTAGTGACGGTGTTTCGTTGTTGTTCTTCAACACCATCCAGCTTCATTTAAACGCCATGGCACGTGCCGTGGTAATATTGTGCGGTTTGCTCGCGATCGTGACCGCACTTCCGCAACAAACGATCACAACGTACCACGGGAATTTGTACCCATCGTTGGGCACATCGGTTGTTGGAAGTGCCCCAAAGTTGCTGCTCCCGGAAGCGGGCTCATCGGACGAACGCATCCTCACAGGATCCGATGAATTTCTGGCCGCATTTTCCGCCGCCGGTGATGTAAGTACCACCCCAAACGGTTCCTTGTTACGGGCCGAGCCGGTTATATTATGCGTACTGGCGTAAGCGTAAGGGATTTACGTGAGCTCTCTCGTTTCGTGCGTAAGCGCGTGCGATCGATCGGGCAACAAAAAAAAATCAAAAGAAATCATGCACCTTGCACCGCGTGGCGATCCTGTTCCAGCGGATCAATCTGCAAAATCCGTGGAAGATTGCAGGAAAGCAGGGAAAGCGCACCGCATGCGACCGCGTGTGCACGCGCTCGTTGTGATGCAAAAAGTTCGCGCCAAAGCCAATGACGTAATGGATATTGCCGCGACATAGGACGCCTTGGCGGTGGCAAATGTGTGGGCAATTTTGCAACCCGCTGCAGCAATCTGCCAGCTCGGGCAAGAGTGGCTCGAAGACTGGAAGCAGCCTACCGCACAACCAGCACTACTGGGTGTCGCAAGGAGCATCATGGGGCGCATCGCTGATCGCATTGATCTGGCGGGTTGATTCGCAACGCTGCCTTCAAAGTGCTGCCCATCACACCAGAAGCGTGGCGAGATTATTAGAGCACAATGTCCAATGTGGAGATGAGCCAGCTTAAGGAAAGCGTACTTCGTGCCCAGGCCGAAACCAATTTAAATTAAAAATTTCAACTCCAACCCAACCTCGATCGCGGTTGGGAGTTAGTTGCGGTAGGCGTAGAAATGAATTGATTTTGTAAAATCACCACTTACACTGCTATAGAAATTGCTTTCATTATCTCGATGAGAGGGATTGCGGAATTTTTATGTTGTTGCCATTGCCCTGTTAGCCGGCACCTGATCGTCTGCACATTAGAGAGATAATGCCGGAATCGAATTGGCAAGCGATGAACATTTCATGCTTCACCTCGCACGGAGGGAATTATTTATCACGGTTGGTTTATATCACACGGTTAGTGTGATGTTTTCGATCGTTCAGACGCATTTTGAGCTGATTAGACAACGGACACGATCACCGCCACGTGCTCATCCTAGCGGAAGGCTGCATCGTGATATGCTTCAGGTCTGTCTAACAAGACCACGCGATACGTCAGCGAATTCCTTTTTGTCGTGAGATAGGAACTCTGTTAACCACGATCAGGAGCCTAGGGGCAGGTTTTTTTAATCTTGACATCAACAACGGCTCAAGGACAGTGCAGGTATCCGTGTATGTCAGCCCCTGTCCGTTTAACCTTCAGCAGACCGAACCGTTCTGGCGGCAGCGGTTGATAATAAGTATTCATCGGCGTCATAAAAGCTGACACAAAGGAAAGGGGCAAAACAAAAAATGCTGCATATCCTTGAGCCTAGGGCCATGGGGGGCTAAACTTGAACATTCCAGCTTGAACAAGCCAACCGGATCGAACCGATCGGCTGGGTGACTGGGTGAGTCGGTAATTTCTTCACGACACCATTCTAGTGATGTCGATCGCGGGCGCATTCATACATGAAAGCTGGTTTGCTAATTTGTCTCCATCGTGCCATTCAAATGGGTGGCGTTGAACGGGACATGGGATATGCCTAACGACCCACCTCCGCTCCATCAATCACACACACACACACACCCATGGTTTGCGAAACAACGCGATCGTGTATCATTTGCTGAAGTTTGATCTTTCGCCGCCCAACGACCTACGAGTTGGGTTTTGAATTGCGTTGAGTGACGTAAACCGACGCCCATTTATGCGCACTGATTGGGTTCTGTGGCAACGTCGGCGGAGTTCTGCCGATTGTTGAGCAAACGCGCCGTTCCGTTCGAAGGTTTTTTTTTCTCGTTTCACGCGCGAGAAAACTCGAGGAACTTTCGGGGTTGCACAAAACTCGTCCAAGGACATCTTTCCCGCTTAGCGGATCTCACCCGCGCCGGTACAGAAGCCGCGCAAACGCAAACCGGACGAAAATAGTATTGTTAATGGTTGTGGCTTTTTTTTTCCTTTTTTGCTTGCTTGTTTCTTCTCATTTCTCGCGTGATTTGAATGACCCAACGGTGAATGTTGCGTGTGGTCAGGAAGGCTTTCGCCTCGAAAGTTCACCCGGTTGTAGACCACACGCGTGACCTTCGCACGTTGCTTTTTGTTTTGTGTCTTAAGCAAAGGATTGTTTGCCCATGTTTTGTGGTCGATCTCGATCTCGAGCTTAAGCGTGACGTAATGTTAACACCATATAGTTGTGTTGTATACTTAGAGGACAGCACGCTGTCAAAAACATGTTTACTAGTTAGCTGGCGCTCTGCTGGCGAAGAAAAAGCCGCTTGATCCCCCGTTGTCTTCGACATCATCAATCAGTCTTTTGGTTGTTTGGTTTTTATTTCAATCAACTCCAAGGAAACGAACGCGTAACCTTTAAGCCTCCGCCTTTCGGTAAGGTAGAATTGATGTTTTCTAAATATAATACCACCATCTTCGCTTCGGTTGCTGTAAACCTCGATGACTCGCGATGTTAGTTCCGGCTCGATGTATCCGGTGTAAGCGAGGCGTTTCCCGCGCACCAAAGCCGCTAACTGATGCGCCTTTTATTCGTTCACTTTCAGGACACCTGCAGCTTCGACAAATATGCCTTCGATCACGATGGCACGGTGAAGTATGGCAACAAGCTGCCAGCCCTTTCCCAGTTCACGCTCTGCATGTGGATGCGATTTACCAACCACACCGGTGATCACACCATCGTCACCTACTCCGGTAAGTGCGCAATGCAGTTGATTGATTTAAATGCACATGCCGCATATGCAGACAGTGCATCCGTCGGTGTCCTCGCACTGCATTACAAAGCGGGCTTGTTTTGCTCTGCTCTCGTTATGACACATCACGCGGTTGCAATACCCGGTTTGGCCGTACCCGGTGAATGTACGTCGTTAATGTCGAGCCCAAGTGGCTCACATCGACCACGTGCGATTACCTTACGCATGGCGCGTAGCGGGAATGCGCGGTAGCAATCGCGGACTGTGCCATAAAACGCAACGTGATACGTGAAAAGTGCCTTTCACGCGCGCGCGCGCGCACCCGAGCTTCGTTGCGTTCCAAATAACAATGTCCTACTAACCGAGCCACGCGTCTCGTTCTACCCCGTTCGCTCTCTTCCCGCACACGGTCAACATCCTTTCACCCGGGGGGCCAACATCCTTTCCCAACAGTCGACGATGAACCGCGCGAAATTCAACTCTGGATCTCGAACAGCATGGGCATGAGCTTCATCAGCCTAGCCGTCCACGGCCAGTCACTGTTCAGGTAAGCCAGGGACGTACTTTCGCGCGTGATGCTGCGCATGGAAATTAAAGAAACAAACACACAGAGAAAAAGAAACAAAAGCCCTCAAACAATGCCTCGCCTTACGTAACGTTACCCCCAAACGGACTAAACGACGACCTCGACTGACTGGCTAGGAAAAACCCCCAGAAGCCAAAAACCGTAGCGTTATCTCACTGTCGCTCTCTCGAAAAACAGGTTGAACTATCCTTTCAAAATGCGAAAGTGGCACCACGCGTGCGCCTCGTGGAACGGCAAAACCGGCGAATGGCAGCTGTGGATCAAATCGGAACGCGTCGGTCGCGGATTCCACAACCGGGTAAGTGCAGGCCTTGAGCCCAGTGTTCTGAAAAAGGGCGAACTGCGACAAATAACCCGCCGTCGGTTGTTTCTTGTGTGTCTTCTCTCACAATCTCTCTCTCTCTCTCTCTGTCTCTCATGCCAGCTGGTCAATTACGAAATCAAACCCTACGGAACGCTCTTCTCCGGTGGACCTTCCATCACCGGACCAACGGACGTTGGGTTGCACTTCGAACTGACCGCGGTGCAGCTGTACAAGGTGGCGCTAAGTGCGGGTAAAGCACACCGTGACCATAAGCATCACCACGTGCACCATTTCGATCACAACGGTGGTGAGGTGACATCGACGACTCCACGCACGCTGGTGACGGTAAGTTGGGAAGCTTCTTTTTCGGCCCAGAACGTGTGGCGTTAATTAACGAGAGGTTCTCTTTTGACCACGTGTGCAGCCTTCAGCACAGCCAGCGAACCCGTTGCTAGCGAATGGACAGATTCCGACACGCGTTAAGATCAACCTGGCATCGAACGGTGCTCAGCAGAACAGTGGCACGTTGGGCATCCCAACTAAGGGCTTGCCCTCGCAGCTTGTTGGTGGTTTTAGTCCATCTACCGGTAACGGAGCGACCGTTACGACCAACTTCGTCAATGGGCAGTTCAGCACTGGTGTGCGGTTTTTGCAGGAGCAGCTCGCCTCGAACAGTGTGGTTGGTCAGTTCCCACGCAGTTCTTCGGTTGGCGGTAGCACAAGCACAGGTGCGTTCACCTTCCCCGATAGCGTAGGAACATTGGCAGGTCCCACCGGTCAGGGTTCGTACTCGATCGTACAACTGCCCACGGACACGACCGCGCGGAAGCTGTTCAAACGGCAAACCGCCGAAAAGCCGGCCGCAGATGAAACACCCGCGGAAAAGAAGGCAAAACGTGATCTGCTGCAGCTGCAGGATGGCTCGCTGTTGCAGAGCTCCGAGTACATCTTCGATGGGTTGGCTGAGTTTGGGCTGCCAGACTTCAAGAACAAGCTTGGCCGCGAGACGGACATCGAGGACGAGATCCGTGAGCATGACAAGGAACCGGCTGAGGAGGAAGTCCGTGCCGTCATGAACATCTGCTCCAAGTGTGCACCGGAACCCTTCGCGAAGGCGTTGGTGTTCGCCTGGAAGGACGTGACGACGGAGTTGGGTGGGGCTCTGGAGGCGAAGGCGTCCTCACGATGCGGCCATTTCTAGTAGGGCCGAAGTGCGCGCGTAACGCAGCGTTACGCAACGTAAACAGTATGGATATTTAAATACCTCAGTACCGTACATTGTTAGTGTATTTACGACGCCATAGCCCACGTGTGAGCGGTGTACAGATTATGTATGCGTAACAGTAATAAACGTATTATACTTTAACTCAAAAAGCACGCCGTGTTGCGCTTACCTTGCTTTTGTGGATGTGCTGATGCTGGTATTCCGAGTCGAACTCTGGCTCACTGAAGTAGCTCTGCAAATGGAGCGGGGTTTCATCAGCATAAGGTTCGCGTTTGTGTTCAACGGATCTTCAGGAGTTTCTGCTTACCTGTTCCTGGTCCCACTGGTTGGGAATGGCGGCCGGTTGCAGTGGTTGTGGAATGTTCTGACCACCTGGCAATACCTGAGGTGCGCTAACCTCGTTCGACTCAAACAACCTCAGCACGGAACGATCTCGAATTTCCCGCAGATGTGACCTGTTCGGAGTGGTTGATGCGTTACGCTACTGATCAAGTGATGGACGAAGTTGTCGACCTACCTGACGTCCTCGAGCTCGTAGAACATGTCCTTGCTCGAATCGTGAATGTAAATCTTCACGTTCGGTCCCTCGAGGTACTGCATGGTGAGTTGACGCGGAAAAGACCGCACAAACAGCGCCCGAACCGTGTCGATGGAGGTGATCTCGTTGGGCAGTAGGGCACGCTTCGTCTCCGACCGGTACTGCAGGAACACGAGCCCTAGCGGTCGCTCGAGCGTCTTCGACGGTGTCCTCACAACCGGCAACGAGGATCGTTGTTTACCACCACGCCGGAACCCGGTACTGGCCGTTTCCGCCTCCGACATGATGCCAGGGTCATCGTCAAACAGCGGTCCCTGATTCGTCGGCGTGTACACGCGCATCTGAGGTGTCTGCGCAACGGGCAAGCGTGGTTATTGTGCGTGTTCACCTTGAAACCCCTTTCGCCAAGGTCAACCGGGTGTGGCGTCAAACTTACCTCAAACTCAAGCGATCGCTGGATGTTCGGTGGCTGCGCTTGTGCCTGGTATTGCAGCATATCACCTCCCAGGGTGTGCCTTCGAGGATCCTCGCGATTTCGTGCCGATCGTCGCCTGTCATCGATCGCTGCTGGAGAATGGAACGGGCACGTGTGAGCGTGTTGGTTACACGGTTCGTGGCAAAATTCCCCATTATGGTTGGCAAAACTTACCTTGGTCGGCCGGTTGGTTCCTGTTACTTTTATCATTTTGCCAGTCATCCTCTGCGAATCGATGCCGATGAAAGTGAGCACGGGTTGGAGCCACGGGCGATGGGAAGAAAAATGAAGCATAAAACGTTCACTTTAGTTCGCGGCATTCTTTGCGCTCGTTCTCGTTTGCTTCTGGCTACCATAAATCGAATCGACCAGTGGCGACGCAAGGTCAGGGCCTGCGATTTCTCGGCGCAAAATGAGCACGCCAAGACAAGGGATCGATCGAAGGAGTGCAATTAACGGCGGCCAGAGTGTGGTGACCACATCCTGCTTGAGATTAGATTATGGGGTAATCAAATCCGCGCCTGTTGTTGGTTGTTTGGTTCGCTGTTAGACCGGATTAGCCCTCAAGCAGACGGGCAAACATACAGCGAAATGGATGCAGCTGTGTGGTGGCGGCTTTAAGTGGCTCGAACACACCGTACTTTATCAATTAAAACTGCTGCTAACATATTGCTTCGAATGCCCTCATTTGGTTCCGTGGACATTTTATTTTTGTTTTTGGTAATAATAACAGCAAATCCGTGGTCATGAAACTATGATACGAGTTTAGTAAGTGATTGCGGAACTGTATTTACCGAGATAGCCACCATTACACAATATAGATTCGCCATTATGCCACTTGAGTACGCAATTAAAAAAAAATGTGGTTTATTTTATGATTTTATGGGCGAAACGCAGCGAATTTGGATTAGTGGATGTATGAAAAGCTGTTGAAGTTAGTTGTTCAAATCTACCTTTTAAGGACTTTTATCCTTTTTATATCTTATAAATTTTGCTTTTTCCTGTTCATAAAAAATCGTTTAAAATGATAAATTGAAAAAAAAAAAAAACAACCCCACACACACACATGGCACCGCTGAGCGAACAGAGAATTCAACAAGAAGAAACACCAAATCAAAAACGTTGTGCAGCTCTATGTTTTCTTTCTCCTTTTTTTTCAACAGCTGCCTTTCGCGCTGAAGCCATTCGAGAAGCGTTCGCCTGTGTTTCATATCCAAACGGGGCGCGCGAGGGTTGATGAGAAACTTTCGGAAGCAAATTTCCCCAATGAGTTGCATATTGGTGTGGTACAAAACAAAAAAACGGAACGTTGCAATATTCGATCACGTGTAGCTTCCCAACACCCGGTGGTCCCGGCGAACCGCTGGTAGCTTGAACCAGTTTTGAAACACGACCCCAAA
The DNA here is from genome assembly GCF_943737925.1 of Anopheles nili. Taxonomy (NCBI): domain Eukaryota; kingdom Metazoa; phylum Arthropoda; class Insecta; order Diptera; family Culicidae; genus Anopheles; species Anopheles nili. The sequence goes on from NC_071292.1 coordinate 44,463,446, forward strand.
CCCACAATTTACTGGTTTTCCGTCCCGATCGGAACCGTTCCGACGACGCTTCGATTAGATATGATTAGGGTTGGCACAAAAGGTGAGTTAAATCACCCCCCCCTTCTCGGTTGGGAAATGAGTTTCCCACCGTCGCCTTGAGTTTCCCAAACTCACACGGCACCGCATAGAGAGGTCGGTGCTCTCACCTGCAACCCAACAGCAGCAGCAGCAGGAGCAACCCACCAGAAGAGCAACATCAATCAATTTCTCGGTCTAAAGTTGTCAAAAAGGTGCGGCTCACGCGGGTCTCGCTTCCATAATTGCCGTTCCGTTGCGAGGCGCAGCCATCGTCCTGCTGGGACCGTAAAGATTATGCGCCCTTATGGCAGGGGTGGGTGAGGAGCATAGTGCAAAAGAAAAACGGGGGACGTTCGTCCGTTTTGTTGCTATAAATTATGCATCTTTCTGGTCGTGCTGGTCGCCCTGGTGCCTTCGTGTGTAATAATGCATGGCTTGCTTGGGGTTGCGTGGGTCGCAGCAAGCGCTCGTGCGTATGTGTGCGCCTGTGGGACATTGCGTATGTGTGTATGTGTGTGTGGTGCAGCTAGGACAAAACCCCACCCTTCTGGGTCGAAGCACAGGACACGACCGGCGCGCAACAAACGATTTTTAGGCCGCTGGTTTTCGCTTTTCCCACCCACAAGACAGAATTGCCCTCAAAAGTTTTCACCGTGTGTGACCCCACCCCTTCCTAGAGGGCTAGAGAGGAAAAGGACATCCCCTCCCCACCCACAGAAACCACGGATCGCTGCCAACGTACGTACCGCTTTCTCTTCCTTTTCGCTTCTTCTTCGACGTGCTCGACGACGACGACGTTGATGAGGAGCTTTTATCTTTGCTTTTCCACCGTATCAGCATTTTCCCAGCGAAGGATGTTGATTTACTTTTGCGCTGCAAGATGATTCACCTCACGCTTTTCTTTCCCGTCTTCTTCTTATTCTTGTTCCCCTCTCGCTCCACCCCCCCTGCCGTTCGTTTCGGTCTCACAGCCGGGTCTCTGACGGGGCGGATTTTTAGTCAATTACAGCAGGATTAGTAGGCTGTGTTTCGTCAATATCCTTCAATCCCTCCGATGGTCGCTTTCCTCGACTGCCGTTCGTCTCCCTTTGCCGTGACACATCCGCTAACAACGCACCGCACATACACATCGACACCGCGGAAGAAGAGTCCATCGTTTCGTCCTAGCACACACCTCTACGCTAGGTCCCTTGGCATGGGATTCCGCGCACGAGATTCCACCGATTCGCGTACACTTGGGCCGTCGATTGTTGGGCCAAACGATTGTTCGGTGACGGCATGTGCGACGCGCAAAACTGTGAACCCTTCACGAGAAACTGTGACACACGCACAACCCGGAACGCAGGATGTCCTAGCACACCTACACCTACATGTACACCATCATCCGGTCGGTGTGTGACGCCTGCGGCAGGTCGGGAACACGCGTGTGAAAAGCACAATCAATGACGCTGCGGAGAACCAACTCTCAAGGGTTGTGGCCCTTCATCGCAGCAACCACGGCGGGAGAGTGTTTTTCACCACCAGCCCAAAAACCGAACTGACCAAAAATGGGTGCACTTTCGGGGCTGGGTCTTGTTCAGTAACCGCATCACCGTGGCCACCGTGCATGGGATACGTTTTGTGGCTTTTTTTTTCTTCTTCCTTTGGTTTTACCGTCGTGTTTCGACGCCCCAAAAACCACTGGCCTACACTGGCCGATTATTCCAGACCGAGGTATCGGACCGTTGCGTTTCTTTTTCGAACAGACGCCTTATTACCGCACGCCGAATTTACACAAGTTCCGGCCGTCTTGAATTTCTCCTGTGTGTCCCTTTTCTCACTAGGACACCTATTCAGACAAACACGCACGGGATGATGTGGAAAAAACCCACACACACGCGCACGCACGCACGCGTACACACTCACGCACGGTATGTTCTGGATTTCCTTTGATTTTCGGGGTTGGCTTGCCTGCTGCTGGTTCGGCCGCAAGCGTTCTAACCGTAGCCCTCTGACGCGCCAGCCTGCGAGGGACGACAACTCGGTGAAAAGTTCCACCCTACTCGCGGAAGGCCAGGCCAGGCCGTCGTCGACGTCTAGCCGTCTCGTTTCGTCCACCCGCGTGCGACGGGAAGCGACACGGGAAAAACTCTCTCCGCTAAAAGCGGAGAAAAGCCACGGAAAATGTGTCCCGACGCGCATGCTCCCGGGGTGTGCTGTTTGCCGGAGCAATACCAGCGTGTGCTATCGTTGCTCACTGCTGTGTGCTGATGTTTAGAGAAATCGCACATCACGGCAGCTGCTAGGATGCGGTGTTACGGGCTTATGGAAGAGCAACAAAAAAAACATACACACGCACCACACCACATCCTGAGTAAGCGTGGCGTAAAGAGAGGCCCCCGGGGGTGGAAAATTTTCCGCGACTGACCGCAAAATGCTCATCATTTTCACACCCACGGACATCACTTGCTGTGGGGACACTCGTGATCAACGATCGGGCGCCGGTTTGCTACGTTCGTGTGTGTTTGCAGGAATGGTTTTTACAGTGGACCGCCATACTAAATGGCGCTTGAAACCCATGCTTTGACGACTTGAACCAGATAAGATTTTGTCCCCAAAAACAGGAAACTTTCTACATTACGAATGCTGTTAGCACTAGAATCTAGGTTTCGCTAGGTTTATTTCCGGCAATACACAAAAACGCGAATACAGTGTGTTAACGGATTTTTTCAAACGCGTACGTTGTTAGGCTGATTGCATTGGTTCACACACTCCTACGGGGGAGGTTGCATTTTTAAATGACAAACACAATTCCGTTAGTGACAATCATATTTGAATGAGCAAACACGTGATGGGAATTTGCGATGGATTTTTAAAGCTACGCAGCCTTCTAAACTACCTTCATTGACACACCCCAAAACGACGTTCGACGTTGGATTAAAACAAGCGATTTCAAGCGATTCCAAATGGTCACAATAGTTTATTTTCAAATTTACAAAAAAATGTGTATATAAATGTATTTATGCGTGTTGCTAATATGTATATGTATATAATAGTATGCATGCCTACGCGCGCAATAGTAAAAATGGTTCGGCGAATCTACACTCGCAGTGTAGACGAAAATAAAATTCAAAATGTATCAGTTTATTAGTGTGTTTGTTTTTTTTTCTGTGACTTAAGGTCATCAGCGTTCCTTTTAGAATACTGTATTGCTTTGCTCTTTATCACGATCTTTTTTTACGAAAGAATCGGTTACGTTGCTAATAACAATCACGCGGCCATGTGAAATCTTTCAGCATTGTGTAGTTCTGTACTGGATACCTGCGAATCAAATGGAATGATAAAAGTGAAACAGAAAAAAGACGAGAGAACAAAAAAAAACATTCGCAGTCAGTTATTGGAAGCCGGGTTGTGCTTAAAACAAGTTTGAAATGACATTCAATACACAAAGGAAGCAAATGAAAAGGCCAAATTAGAAAATTTAGGCGAAGATTTTATGGATGGATGATCGACGAAAAAAAGGGATCAACCGTCCAGGAATCTTTAAAAAATACAGTTTTTTGTGAAATTTTATAAGGGCAATTAAAGATTCGGTTGTTGATTTCGATAAACAATAATTTTTGCAAATGCCTTTTCAGGACACCTCTGACAGAACCATGTTTTCTAAATATCTAAAATAAAAATACCCAAAACCATACGATACGATACGATAGGATTAATACAAACTACATTAAAAGAAGAAAACACGATTACACGAATAAATGTGCTTAGTTGAGAGCGTAAATGTAATGCGTGAATCGATAATCGGCCACCGATGGTTAGTTCAAGCTTACTTCTGCTGCCTAAAAGCTCCGGACATTGTAAACTATTTTAAAGCGAACCAATTCCATATGTTAGTAGCCCTGGAAGTGTAACAAAGAAAGTATTACCATTACCATCCAGCTACGGAATAATTGAAGTGGATATGCAAGGATTCAACCAATTACGCAATGCTTCGATACTACTGTACCGGGGGGATAGAAATTTGTTCGCTTACCATCTGGAGCACCACGAATGTTAATATAATCAGCTTCATCAAGCCCGTTATCGCTTAGCACGGAACCGTTTTTTGTGAAAGTAACTCTTCGCAGTGTTGAAGCTGCTGACGTTTGCACTGCCTGCACACGCTGCTGCCGACTTCCTTTTTCGCCCGTATTCGGTTGATTCATTTGCATTTTGGTTACAAAGGCGTAAATGTTCTCGATATTGCGTTCGTGCTGATTTTGGCGGAGAGTCGCAGTTTTGTCGCGATTGGAAACATTTGTTGTCGAAGGAATCATCGTTGGCTTGGTGTACTTTTCCGTTGCGTAATGCATTACACTCGTGCGAGGGTTGTTTAGACTTTGTACTCGATGCACCCGCTGAGCTGGCAAGGGAAAGGATCCACTGGCCACTACTCTCCCGTGTGGCGTGTGGCTCTGGTATAGCGGTTCGGTTTGGTTCGAATGGATGCTCGTTTTACTGGCATTCCGTACCGAACGTCGACAAAAGTCGTAAATCCGATCGAGAATCTGTTCACGATCGACCGTTACTGAGCCACGGCGGATTGGCGTGGATTGGGTCGAGACTGGCGACGACATGTACACAGGACGAAGCCGACCGTAGGTGCCATTTGTGGCCATAACTTCGTGTTGCAAGCTGCTGTACGACCGGCGATCCTGCGGAATGCCTTGGTTCGATTGAGCGTTGCTAAGGTATCCAATTCTTCCGTAAACCAGCTCTCCCCGTCGTAAATTATCCGGCGTTTGTTCGTAGATGTGATAACCACTGTCCGTGCCGGACGATAGCAGCACCGATTCTCTTTCATTTTGCACCATTATCGGAGCTTCGCGCAAAGGCTCAGAATAAAGGGGAGCCACCGTGTGAGAAGATCCCCCGTAGGAACGAATGTCCGGACGAAGCTGCGTCGGTTGACATGTTACGGTACTTTTCTGTACTCCGGCATCTTTGTACAACAATCCGCTAGGCTGCCAGCTATCAGGACGCTGATGCACTGCAACTACTTGCCGACGAGCGATACTACCGGTGCCGTTCGTGTCGCTTTTGGCAAAATTCACTTGCACACCTGCATTTCTCACTGGACGTTTCCAGCTATCGTCTGTCGAATTTGATCGGTTCGGAAAATAGCCACGTAGTTTTGGTCGATCAACTTCGTTAACGGAAGCAGGCCGCCGAATGCAGGCGATTTCCTCTCTCCCATCTGCCAGTTGTTTAACATTAACCTTTGGTTTGACATCCATCGTGATGGATCGCTTGTTGAGGGAACCGTTAAAACTGCCAAACCGTTGTACCGGTAGCTGTGACCGCTGTCCGAGTCCGTTAGACTGCGAACTGATCTGCACCGGATTGGAAGATCGTGCATACAGTGCGGTGTAAGCAGGCTCAATCGACGTTTTTCGCGTAAACCGATTGTTCTGGAACATCCGCGCTAGCACCGAGGGTGACTTAGTTTGTAGGGGCGCAGGTCGGCTCTGGCTGCCGTTGTAAAATGTTACGGAAGGGCCACGATCTTTCGTGTTCGATCGAACGGAACTTTTCTCCCGATCTGCACTCTCGATTGCTTTCGGTTTTGCCGGCACGAGAGAAAGTCCCTTGCTTTGGAGGTACTTCCTGAAATCGGCACTTTTCACGGTGTTGGAAAAGGTTTTCTTCACATCCTCGGCGAAGGTAGATTTCTTCCCATCTGCTTGGTCCTTGTTCGTAGCACCATTGCGCCGTTTCTCCGGTAGAACCTCGGTTGGGTTTGCACCCACAATCCTCTCCTCACTGTCTTCCGTTCTTTCGGCAATCGTATCGATATCGTCCTGTGAGCCAAAATCCACTTTCCGAAACCGACTATCAAACTTCAGCGCGTTCTGAACCACCTCGTTTGAGTCGTACAGCGACTCTTCGGTCTCTGCCGAGCCAATGCGAACCCGTAGATCCACATAATCACGGCGCACCCTTGGTGCGGGTATAGGGTTTCTAGCTCGATCTGGTTGCGGTGACTCTGTCCTTCGATTGTTGTTGTTTCTATCATTCTGACTATAAACGGCCCTCGGTGCCGGAACCGGTGGCCGTTTCATCACCGGCAACGGTGCACATTCGACCACCACCACATCTCGCACACTGCGTCCTTGCGCCCTAATGGCATTCAACTTTTGAATGACGCTTTTATCATAGTTGAGCTGCTTGTCGGGATTTTTAATGTAGGTCTTTACAAACTTCGATTGCCTTAGTATCTCTTCTTTTGTTATAAACACGTTATCGTCATCGGCATCATCTGTGACGTCAACGTTTCCGTCACTGATAACGATCTCATTACCGTTAGAGGTAGTATACTTATCATAAATTTTATCCTGTTTTCGAGGCCGCACGAAATGATCAAAGGCGCTTTGTTTGTCTATTTTGAACGGATTTTCCTTGTCCAATATTTCATCGCCCTCAATGAACTTGCGCAACGTATCGTCACTGGTGCCGGCTGGTGTTGGTGTCGTAAATTGGACGCATTTTCGTTGTATCACTTCATGGTCAATCGGCGTAGGTGTTGTCTCTGTTTCTGTACTGAGCGTTGAATTGGTCACCTCGCTTTTAGTATTTGGTATCTCACTCGAAACGTTAACTCCATTTTCCACCGGTTCAACGCTTCTCCCGAGGGAATCGGAAGAATTGTCTGGTAGAGCAGGCACCGTATTTTCACAATTTAATGGCGGAGGGGCACTTGAACGGACTGCGTCATCGTCCGACATTTTTACATTCGCAAACTACGAACAAATACTGCAGATTATACCAGAATGCGTGCAGGTTAGATAATTGTTTTAGCTAAAAAAAATCAATAAATCACGGACGCACGCCAACACGGTGCTTCTTGATATTTACCTTTCCTTTGCGTAATATGCGTCGAGTGTAGCGTCTGCAGCAAACCTTGAACATAAATTGCACGTGCATGATACACACTGGGGGAGCGTTACTTTTCCCAAGGTGCTAGTTCCACACGTTGCATCTTATCAGCGCTAGAACACATACAGTTTGCTAAAAGCACACGAAAAATAAATAAACCATTTCCGATAGTCGCCCACTTCTGTAAGCACCACCTCCCACCCAACGTTTTGTTATTGTGCGCTACCCAAGCAGCAGCCATTTTGACATTCACAAGCGCCCAGGGAAGCAAATTTCAAGCGTTACCCGCAAGCGTCGAACAACTGTCGCAAATGCATATGAAGACATGCTTGTTTGAACTTGAAAAGATACATTGAGTAACTATCTTACTTTTCACTGTTTTAGGATCCGATTTTCCCAAAAAAAATTGTATAATAAGCACAGCTACAATATCTTCTTCATAATGCATAGCACATGTTTTAGTTACGACTTTACCACTGAGCAATCATCAACTATGTAAGTTAACATGCTTCAAAGTATTCGCGATTTGAAATTTAAGATTACATTTGAACTATTTTTCCATTAAGTTATTAGTCTCATATTTATGTAGCACTACCAATCTTCCGTAATGCACCTTTGGTAGAGCCAATGGCGTCATTGCATCGCAAATAGTTATGAAAAAGAAATATGAGGTAATTGCAATTAGTGACCATCGTTAGTGTACCAGTGGAGAAACGCACATTGGTAGGGGGAACCGCAGTTATTAATTGACGTGACCCTGTTCACGTAACTAGCCGTGCGCTAGTACGGCTGCTTATGGTTTGTAGCAAATTCGACACAACACTAGATGCTCGCAAACTCCAACACTGCTCTATACACGGCAAACGAATTGTGGAGGAAGGTGATTTCTTTCAGTACATGCCAAGAAAAAAAAATATATTACACTTGTTCGCTTTACTGCTGCTGATGATAGTAGTAGGGCTAAAAGTTTTAATAAGGTTAACTTACAACATCAAACCCTCCTTATCAATCACCTTCTTCTAATAGTATATGTTACCTTGTCTATTTAAGACATAGATCCTCGCTAGATATGGAATTTTGCCATAGCTTTCATAGTAATGGTCGAAAAAATGCCTACGACATCATCACATTTGGGTGTGGTCTACAACTCATGTTCAGTCATGTTCAGGGTGAGGATAGAAACAGTAAAAGTAATGACTATTAATCCATCATATTGTCTCACATAATACTTGATATAGTACTGCTTGTTTCTTCGCTTTGTTGTAAATAAAAATAAGTTCTGATTTAAAGACACTCTATACGTTCCATTCCATTGATACGCCTCATCTTATCTTGTCTGTTGCCCAAAAATATGTCATTCTTAATAGTGTGTCAGGATTTTAGGTCCCTAACTGCACTGTTTTACTGGCAGAGGTTCAAACTTAATCTATCCAACAGTCTTGATCACAACGAAGTAAATCATGTAACTCGAGCTCCTGTTGACCGAAACATCGGACTTTGGCTAATAGAACGAGGTGGAATGTATGCTGCTTGGCTTATTATTATGATAAACTGGTATTCCTACTGCGCTTGGTGGATGTTGACTAGAACCAGTTAAATATCTCCTTCAAAACGTTCCGCTTTCACATTCTACTACAAATGGTCCTTACAGTTCTATTTAGTAATGGAAGAGTTTGAAAATTGGATCCATCCTTCGGTTACCAACGAAAATTGAAAACTGTCAAATCCAGCTAGACTTGCCTGAATCCGAAATTCTACCTTTAAAAATTCGACTACCATTCTCAATTGCAAAACTACTATCAACCATTTGCATAACCGTCAGAACAATCATTTCTAAAACTGAACGATAATCTTTCCAGAACCTTCATTACCATTCGAGTATGAATTGCAACGATAGTAAGGGATATTTAAAAAAAAAACAATGAATGCATGGCTATAAACTAACGATTATTTTGCTGTGTGATTTGTTAACAGCATTGCATGAGTGAGTACTCGGCTAGAATGTTCAGATATAATATGCAGCTTCATGGATTGACACGAATTTTTTATGGTAAATTGCACTACTAACCATACATAAACAACACAACGTGTTCAAATTTACTACGCATTGGATAAACGTGTGTGAACAGATGTGCTACCTGACTAACAATATGCGCTACAGAAAAATGCGATCTGCTTGCTTGTACACGCTTTTTAGCGTGCGACTCATGGCCAGAGTTTGCAAAATTCAATCGATTAAAACCGTCAAGCTATATAGGCGCTCCGACGTTGCGAATGGGTTTTATCATTCTCTTTGATCCAGTATCGTTGTTACGAGTTTCATCGCAGGATGATGGGATACATCTTGCTGATCTTACCATTTAAATAGGTATATCACTGTGCGGTCCCGATGACAATGCCATTTTGGAGAGAGTCGAAAGTGAGCGTTGGGAAAAGCTCGAACAATCCGAAGATGTTTCATTGAACAGTTTGCGGAAGCTACAAGCAAAAAAATATTTCTCTATTATTCAAGCATAGTTTGACGACGTAGGGCGCCAACCCCCATACTTACAACTTTCTTATACCACTTTCGCTACTCTTTTTCCATGGTGCATCGTCTGGTTCGTAGGGCAGAGGACCCTGTACGGGAAGCTCGCTGAAATCAACGTTTGTCTCGTTGCTTGGTTCTTTAGAAAATACATTCGATTTACTGTCGTTTTCGTTGCGAGTCCCGATTGCCTGGCAGGTCATCAGTTCCTGCTCGAGATCACTGACCCGAGCCTTCAGCTCGTTTCGATCGGTAAGCATTTCTTTCAGTTCCACCGTCGAGAAGCGCGGGCGTTCGTCTTCATTTACTCGATTCGCCAAATCTTCGTTTTCTTTCTCGGCCAACCCAAGCTGCATACGCAGCGATTTGATCTCGTGATGCTGGTTCTGAATTTGCGCCAAAAAGTCTGCCCGTTCTTCGCATAGCGTGATGATCTGATTGTGCGATAGCTTCTGCCGCCTGCGGCTTTCACTTACCACCTTTTTCAAACGATCATTCTGGCATGACAAACTTTCTATTTCGGCCATCTTCTCGCACAACTCCACTTCTTTGCGCTTCATTTTTTCCTCCAGTTGAGAGAGCTGAATTTTGTACTCAGACTTTTTCAACACCTCCGTCTCCGAATCCAACACATTTGAATCATCCACGGAGCCATCGACGGCACCTCCCTTTTTGGATTGGTCGTCGGAACTGTTGCAATTTTCGTTTGCTGTTTGTGCGATTCCTCGTTGCAGTTTACGATTTTCCTCTTGCAGCTTATCGATCACTTTAAACAGTTCTTTCGCCTCATTACGCCACTGATCTTCGATGGCTTCCAGCTCCTATAGAAGGCCAACAAAGATTACAACAAAACAAAACAAACCAGCAATTATAAACATATTGAGTTCCATTGTTGTATCTACCTTTTCATATCGCGACCGAGATGCAGCTTTCTGTTCTTTTTCCGCTTCCAGTTGCGCAACTTTCTCCTGTAGTTCTTGTAGCGCTGCATTTTCACTCTCATTCTGGCAGGTCAGCGTTTCCATCAACTCCAACGCGTTGACCACCTTCGTAATCAACCCAGACACGGCGTTCACCCCATTCGAATCGATTATAGTTTCAAACTCTTTCCCAATTTCCAGCGCTAAATCATACACATCGACCACGGAAAACTTTTCGGCCACGTTCATTTTGCTGCTTTGTGCCGTTTCAAAAATGACCAATGCAATCTGTTATCTATATTGATTGAAATATAAATCTCAGCTAAACAGTAGCAGTCTATCAAGATATATGTTCTTCTTTTTTTTGTATGTTCAAAGATTTCGTGATTGACAATCTTACATTTTGACGTTTATCGTGATAGCGTTTGTTGACATTTGAAGCTCAAAATTCAACTTGTGTGCAATTGATTCAATTCGCATAATGCGTTCACAAGTCTTGTACGCAACTGAATTCGTACAAGACTATATATTCATTTGAAAAATAACACACTTAGTACAATATATATTTAATATTTTTATATTAATTTAATATCTTCTTTTAGACAATGTAAATATAATTTTAAAAAACGATATATAAAAGCCATAAATGTATAAGTTTATAATGTAAAGCCTTTTTCAGTTATTTAGAAATATGCCAAGTATCCATTTTCATTCCAGCCGATTTTATGTTAGAAATAGTATTGTACCGAGTATAGTGCACCTATGAGTATAGCATCTACATTTTATAACCAATTTTTGGAAAAAAATACTTTTCAAAGAAATATTATATACAAAACTCAACATGAGTAAGTTTAATCATTATAAAATCCTTAGAATTATTCATCATCGCTGTCGGTCTCATCATGTTTCAGATCAGCTACATCTTCAAGGTCTGAATCGTCATCTTTGTAAAGATCGTGGCAAAGAAAACCAAACCAAAAGTATTAAACAGCTTAGCTTTCGATTTGCTGTTTCACGCGGTAAATATTTGTCTTTACAATATTATTCAGCTAATTTGCACTTGCTAATTTGGTGATTTCCGAATATAGCGTACAGGTATTATTTTACCAGTGTTTTTTCAGTGCGCACGATACTTGATGATTTTTTTTTTATTTTTTCATTTTATTCTATCAAGCCCTGTTCAACCTGAAACAAATAACAGATGATTGTATGGTAGGTGTGATGAATGCAGTCCAGACCACGACCTACAAGATCATGCCCCAACAATTGATCAGCCGGCTTACGCCTCTTACTACAAGTACTATGAGGCTCTCCTTTTCAACCTCCTTTCCGTCGAGCAGAGTGACAACATGAAGCGTGTCATACCTAGGCATGGGTAAAAGGACTCTCACTCTGCCTCATGTCTTCATGATCAATGATCCCAAAGTATGCAGAACAGGCTTGGTAACAGACACTACAACAGCGGCACATTTCTTATTGCATAAAACATTACCTCCAAATCGTCTTGGGGACTACAATAGTACTAAAATTGGTAAGGAACCAACACAGCACCTGCTAGTACATTGAGAATCACAGTCAGTTACACCAAACTCCAACCAAATTAACCTCCTGTCCAGGCTCTAGTCTCCAGATAGACACATCATTAGAATGGTAACGTACGAGACAGCCCGTAAAGGCCTTTTAGGCTAACCTCATTGATAGAAGATGTGTAGTAGGCTCAAACTAAGATGAACTAATGGCGTGGAAGAGTCCGCTTAAAATCCCGGGATTAAGAAATGGGTGACAACGACGTTTGGCCGCAAGCCGTTTCGTCTCTTCTTGGAGATAACCAAGACCATAAGAGATAACCATTAAGCGGTTTTATAACCTGATAAGTAACTATTTATAGATAGAATATTTCACGACATTTTTCAATAGGATTTGTTTATGTAAAATGTCTATAAATTAACTAAAAAAGTCGAAAATTATACGTTCAAAATTGAAATTAGATACACATTTTAAACGGATTTGATTCTTGATTTGATTTGAGGGATTTTTTTATCAGAATTTCTATCAAAAGAAACGTAGCGAAAGAAAGAACTCCGTCGTCTAGATGCTAAGATGTTCTGATGTTCCGCATACGTTCCAAGTTCGACTCATCGGTGAATCTTCCTCCATCACGGTACGCAAACATCTTCTTCACATCCAACTCGGCTATTTTTTTTTACACAGAGTCCGTTTGAAATTTTTCTTTTACGTTTTTTCCCTTTACGTTATTCGGCATTCCTGATACAGATCATAAAGCGATCAAAAATAAGGTATAAAGTTTATATGTACTTACCATTTTTCACACAAGCTTCTAATAAAAGAAGTATGCCAGCAAAAGCAATGAAATTAAAAACAAAAACATCTCACAACAAATCTTGCTCGTTTTCCATACATATCGTTTCCAAACGTTATTTTATTTATCCACATCTACCTTAATCCACCTACCAAGCATCGGGAGTGTCACATTTCATTGCCAAAAACCCTTCGTTTTTCATGCAGCAAGGACTAAGGATGGAATATCCTTTTTTTACGTTCCGCATGGTTTTTCTTTCTGCCACTTTTGCTCCTTTTTATGCCGCTTTTTATGTTACATAAGGCCGAAAACTTAAACCATTTGGTGGATCACAAGCAAACAACGCGGGCCCAACACCAACGATGTCCCCGGTACCGGTTCCATTCCCCACGCCAACCGTCTGGAACTGCTGATTGACAAAGAGGGCCGTCGCGTGCTGTTTACCGGCGCCATTACTGTCCCGCTTATCCTTCGGATGATCCAGGGCGCAGGATAATTTACTCACCATCCCGCCATCCCGCACCGAATCACCACCCGGGGGTCGACTGCACGGACGACCGTCGTGGTCAGCGAAGGTTTTATGGGCACTTCCGAGCAGCAAGGACGAGCTGGAACCCCCATTCGCGGCGGCATTATTCGACCCGAGCGTCCCATTGCCATGGTTACCAACATTGCTGTTACTACTGCTGCTGCTGCTGTTGCTGCTACTGTTGCTACTGCTGTTGCTACTGCCGCTACTGCTAGCGTTGCTGCTGTTGTTAGTGGTAGCCGTGTTGCTGCTGCTGCTGTTGTTGTTGTTTGTGCTGCTGCTGTTGTTGTTGCTGTTACCTGTACTGTTGTTACTGTACTTCTTGGATTCGTTCACCTTCCTCGATCGCTTCCACTTCATTCGGCGATTTTGAAACCAAATTTTAACCTGTCACAGATGTTCGAAAAATGAAATGAGATGTTTCCCTTGCATGTAATAATGAAAGTTGTTCCCGATAGAGGTGCGAACAAGACATTACCTGGGTCTCGGACAGCAGCAAATTGTTGGCCACCTCATACCGCTTCGGTCTCGATAAATATTTGCTGACTTTAAACTGCTTTTCCAGCTCGAGCAGCTGCTGGGAAGTGAACGCAGTCCGTGGCCGTCGCGCTTTTCCGTATACTGAGTTTTGTCCTAAATCGTCCCCGCGATGGAAGGGCAGTAGTGGAGCAAATGGAAATAAATAGAAATATCAACAAAATGGCAAACGGCCAAGCTGTTTGTTCGCAACCGGTGCAGTTCATTTCGTGTTCTTTTTCGCGTTTCGTGCAAGGCTATCGCTAATTTTGTGTACACATTAAAATGGCCGGTCAACAGAATGGCAAACAGTGCCATGCCACACCATTAGCAGCTCTTGGGATACAGCGCGACAGAAATGCTAATGCACTGTTAATGTGGAGTGATTAAATTGAATGCTAATCACTTAATAATACTGCTCCACAGAACCAGTAGGCAAAAGTATCGAAAGCGCTAAAGGAACCGATAGTTACATATTTTCATAAGTGTTATCGCTGGTACATATGCTTGTATGAGTCATTTATAGTTTCTTGTCTCATATAATTGAAAAGTTGTATACAACAGTTGTATTGTGTTACTAACTCCTACATGTTTTGTCGATCGATTTAAAAATTGAGCAGAAACATATTTGAATATGGTTTATTTTATATTCATCAGCGGTTTTTCACATTTTACTTTGTTCAAAGTAATTTAGAATTACTTTTGCCAACGAACAATTCTTAATGAAAATATCTCATCGTGAAAAAGTGTCAATCTAATTGTGTTAACATTAATAGAACAATAGCTATGTCAGTCATAAACATTTACATTAAGTCTGTTAAGCCATCGCCGAAAGACAGTAGATATTATTAAATGAATAAATAAAAAAAAATGAAACATTACCGAATTATGAAGAAAAACAGAGTGAATGTAATCCACATCACAATTGTAAAAACAAGATTTTAAATACTAAAACTACTACCTTTACTAGTACTACTTAACTAGTGATGGTAAAATAATAGCTTTAGTAGCAACAGTAACTCATTTGACCTTAATATATCATAGAGACCTTGTAGCGTCCACTTGAACAATATTTCAAAACTGAAAATTGCACAAAAGCCATGCGTGTGCATAACAAGAGACGAATCAAGTTGGAGATTGCGCCATTGAAGCACATTCGGCCACACCCACCTTGTACTTGATGAAGACAACTTAGATGAGAGGGAACTGCGCTTGTGCATGTGCAAGATACATAAAGAGCTGGTTTTTGTCTTTTGTTCACCAGAGAATCTGTACAATATTTGTTGAAATATTTGAAAAAAAAAACTTTCCACACAGAGACTCAAATCACTAGTTGGAAAATAATAATCATTGGGTTTTCTTACAAAAAAAAAACTCATCAAATTATTGCCACAAAATCCGAACAATTTCGACTGTATAATTGTATTGGCATTACACTCAGTTTTACACAAATACGTGAAGGTGAATGAATCATAACGTTTATTCTACCAACTCTTTTTTGTTGGGAAATACTACAGATATACTGGCAAAACCAATGTAAATTTCGTAGCTTAAATACAGACAAATTTTCACAAATGAGTTAATTTTATTTCTTAATTCATCTTTCATTGTTAACTTATTAGCTCTGTTCCAAATTGGGAAACGCTTTTTCGTGGTTGAACAATTTTCCCGACGGCATTCTATTTTCAGTAGATGGTTGTGATTTGTTCTCTAACGAACGTCTTGTTCGACGATACGTGTTCACTTCGTATCCTTTACATATATTTATACTTTGTTTATTATGTCGATTGAAAATTTTCTGTTTAAAATAATACTTCTTCTTGTACAATAAACATTGCATAATTGGCTGAACTAATTTACTGTTTTTCTGGGAATAAAAATCAATTCCATGAGACGATTTAGATTACGATTTAGACAACTAAATGTGAATGTTAGACTTTATTATTTGTTTTACTTCTAATAACTTTAATACTATTTACTATAGTGTATATGTTTCTAGAATATATACTAGCTCAAACAACGTTAGCTTCTAAAATACCAATTCAATTTTTTACTTGCAAAATGTTTAAGAAAATAAATTTTAAACAAATTGTACCATAAGCTCACGAAAAAACTCGGTTTTAAAATTACACATATTTGTAACCAAGCCGTTGAATGTTGCTTGACATAAAATAGTATTTTAAGTAACGATTTGAAACGAAATATTCTCCTTAGTGGTTCTGGTTGATTAGAGGAATTTAATCTCACATATAATCGATTTACTCCCTAACGCGTCAAATGCTATTACGCCCGACTTCGAGCTGCTCCCGGCCATACCAAAAAGGCTAATCGATTCGCAGCAAATACTTGAGCAGTGTGCAATACGCGCTCGCAAAGTGCACATCCGAGAGTTGCCCTTCCTTTGGGGCACTATGTGCGGCAATCGACGTAAAATCGCCTTCCAACTCTACACCTTCCAACGTCGCCATCGCCCCGAGTCCTTCTTCACCGATTCCGTCCCGTTCCCGAAGGACCGGTTTTATTTATCAAATTATCAAATTGATTGTAAACACTTAGCCCCTGCTGTTAATTGGCTCAGACAATTTGCAGCATTCGATGGGTGCGATAAGGACAGGGCAAAAAAGGGGGCGCCAGTACGGCGAGAGGGCGATAGGTGCGATGGTCGGTGGAAAGCCGGAAAAGCCGGACGCAACGGGGGCTTGGGCCCGCTTCCGAGCACGAAACCCATGAATATAATTCAATTAGTACCTAATCAGATGATCAGTAATTTGTCTGTTAGCACATATGCGAGCAATTTTTGAAGTTTCGCACAGGAACGGGCGAATTCTCGAGCGGAAGCAGGACGGACCGAGACAGCGAACCACAGGGATGGGTGTTGGATCGTTAGGAGCCGGGAAATGACATAAATCACAAACGGAAGAAGACCATGGCGCGTTTAGCGAGGACGTGCCTGAGTGTGCGCAGGTTCTGGAACGCGAAAGGCTCTGGCCAGAGAAAGAGCGAAAGAGGGCAGAGATTAGGAGCGAGCGAGATGCGACATGCGACAGGGACCAAGGATACCAGGGCCCGGGAACGCTATCAGCGTGCAGAGTAAATAGAACAGATGTCATTGTACAAAGTTAATTTGTTTAATTTGATTGCTATCGTCCGTAGTAGGGAGGGCGCTAAACGGCCACGGTGATACCTTTTGCCCGGGGCTTTTTCCTCGCTTCATTGGTGTGGTCCCGGGTTGGGTTGTCTGTGTGTTGTGCAATCAAAGAGCGTCGCTGTGCGTGCCCTAAATGAGCGTAAGCAAAAACATTTCCCCGGCACCGGAAAGATTAGTGACCCTAGTTAACTGCAATCAAATTATTGAAACCGAAAGTATTTACTTTGCACCCTTGCGCGAACCGTTCGTACCGAGGCCGATATTCCCCCTGTCGGAGCTTATGCAAGCAAAAAAGGGCTTCAATTGCACCAGACTGTTCGCGCTCTCTCAACCTGGTAGATTACAACGAGGCGCATTTTCGAACGTTTATGAGAGAAAGGAAAATAGTTATATGTATATTTTATTAAATGTCACCTCTCAAAATTCCTTCGCTAATATGGTTTAATTTTTTGCAACACATTAACATTCTTTCCAGTGTTAGTTAATTTCAACACCCATACAGTCCATTATATTATCTCAAAAGTATGATAAGCATGGTAGGAAGATCTAATCATCTAAGATGATGGCAAATAACTCGACAAGCACGCAACAAAGCGGTTTCCACAAACTTATCAATCCATTCGGTAGCGTCTCTTTCTTGCCGACATCAACGATGATGCTAAATGGGCGACAATAAAAGACCGAGTGGTCGTTTAAGATCCCCTGATTGCTGGGGATTGGCAATAAGGGATCAGTGGAAACCCCGGGCGGCGAACCCAGACCCTAATGATTCCGACACGACGACAGGTTTTTCGCCACACTCGGTCTGTTTTTCGCTGGATTATCGTCCCACCACGAGGGGTTTCTCGTTTCTCTCCATTCCTCCACGGTTCCGTATCACTCTGTCTCTGTCACCACCCTAGTTTCCATTCCTCGCCCCTTTTTTTTTTGATAATTCGATAGTGTACGGCTTTTAACGCGGCACCACACCACAAAGATCGCAGCACCTTATGGTTGGAATTTCCAAGCAACCCCTCCAGCTGCGGTGATCAACGAGCAGGGAATGTTTGTTTGGGCTTTGGTGCGTTAATCTAGTTGGCGACGATTTTCACGCAAACCTGCTACTTTTTCACTTGCCGTGCGACGGATGCGCTTGGGGTGGGAAAATAGTGAGCCGGGCGCTTCTTTGCGCTTTTCGCTTGCTCTTTTTCTCACTCGTCCGGTTGAGGCGGTTTGAGTCCGTACAGCCCCTTTCCGGATCCCGAATGCGATTAATCGGAATCAATTAGTGTGAATTACGGAAGATGCGGATGAGCCGCACATGTGCGAATATGGCTTGCAGATGTGATTTCGTTTCAACTATAGCTCAACAGTTGTTCGGAAAATTTGATCTTGCATTTTTTTATAATGAATCTGTCATGAAATGGTTTTTATTCGAGCTGTACCATAACTTGACGAGGAAAACTGTTTGAACCGAATTTAAAAAGTAACTTGATGAAATATATTCTATATACGTAATATAATGAAACCAATACGCAACTATACGTACTATAATGAAACCAATTATTCTTTTCTAATCTTTATGAAAAATAGAATAAATTTGATATATCTATGATTTGAATTTTAATATATGTATAATTTTAATTTTAAATGATGGTCGATCATATCGTTACCAATTATGTAACTAAAATCAATAATGAAAGTTATATCGATACATCTAAATTGATATATTTTATAAGATGGAATAGAATATCTTATAAATGTTTCAAAAATATTTAGTATCGTTTGTTAACAAAACAATCGTAATTCATAAGTATAATTGGATTATTTTCAAAAAAATTTCAAATACATCACCATGTGGAAACAAACCTGAGCTTGCATGGATAATTGCGCGATTACAAACATTTTCCCCAAGGTGAATAAACAGTAGAAGATAAACATGAGCAGCACCTCTTTTTACAAGCATATCAATGAGCTGGAATCAAATTTGCAATCACAACATTACGTGACACTCAGATGACAACGATTCCCCAAGCGGTCGCACACATTTGGCAACATAAAAAATGAAAACGTGGCAACGTAAACCGATTTTTCCAACCCACTAGCTTGATTGCAGTAGGCTTTGACCTGTGACTTTTGCTTCAGCCTTCCCGTCGTCGTACGTCGTCATCTGTCTTGTGGAAAAGTGGCCAGAAACAAAAGAAATCAACAACCCAACTTTTCCACCCAACGGCGTAAGCGGGGAATGTCTCCGTTCGGTGACAAGCGATATCAATTCCAGAAGCGTGCCCCAACTGTTTGCGTAGACCGGTTGTTTGGAGTCATGCTAACAAATTCCGAGATAACTCGATTTCTCCTCTCCCACAACAGTGGAAAATCAATCATTCGGCGTTTTCTCGCATGAAAAGCAGAATAAAAAAAACCCTCTAAATGGCTGTGGATGGATTGGATTATGCAAAGTCAAACCCAAAAAGCAGTACAAATAATGTCAACGTCGATACTTTGGCGTAACCGCGTTTGATTGCGTTACCAGATCACAGTTTATGTTGGTTGAGCACGACACAATTCATAATACTACTTGGACTTGCAAATCAATATAACGGAATCATGGAAGGAACGGGGACCCTAATCGGTTTGTGTAGCAAGAAAAGTAATATTTCAAAAAATGTCCATAGAAATTGATCAAATTTTGCTAATGTTGTAAACATATATCGAGAATAATCTTATGAAAATATAATCTTTATATAAGAATCGAGAACAATCTTACAGTAAAAATTATGTAAAAACTGAGTATAGTATGTCACATAGAGACATGAGATGATCAAAATTTAATATAATCTCCAAAACCCGTTACAATCTAGCTACAATTCAAACGTAACTAACAATGATTGTTCAATTTCAAAGCTCCGATATAAAATTCTTCTAATAAATCACAAAAAATGCTAATATTGGGTTGTTTCTGATTTGCGATTGTTTTTCGGGATTCTTAAAATGGATTCAAATGTGATGTAAAGCTAAATCGTACTGAAGCGCTGCAATCTGAACACATATGTGCAATCAAACCAAAGACAGCATCATTTGCATTTACGACATTAATGTTTGGAGGGAGTATGCATACCTGTAAGCTCCGTGATTCGGGGATAGTAGATGTTGTGATGCCTTAGAAGCTCTAGCTGAGGTAGCTGCATGAAATGGAACCGATTCGCAGCGTCAACCTGTCGAGAAGAGTGGAAACGTTAATATTATAGGGAAGCTCTTTCTTTTTTTTTTGCGCCGTCGCAGCAGCTTCTCTTGCGTATGAATTATGATAATGCGCCCATGTGTATACAGTCCCATTTGCATAATTCTACCCAGCAGGCTCTACCGTAAGGACACGAAAGGGAAATCCTACCGGTATGCTTTTGTTGCAAACGGCAGGATGTGTGTCGAAGGAGGACGCGTTAGATGTGAAGATCACCTGCGACGGACAGAGGTTGTAAAAGGGCAGATAGTCGTGTTGGCTGGGCGAGGAGGATTTCCCAATCTGGTTCATAACGCAATCGTCCATATCCTGGGGTTCCACGCTGCCCGGGTTTATCGATGAACAGGAATCGGATGAAAAGGTGGATTCGGATCTATAAATGATTAAAAAGAACATTCATATTATAATGGCGATATGATCAGATTTTTTATCCATATTATCTGAATTCATATAACGCACCATGGGAAGTTGAGTTTATCCAAAAATGTATAATAAATGCTAGAGATAATGTCTGATGACACATAAAAAATATTGTTGTAAAAATTCTGCATTTTATTTGAAGTATGCCAATTGCTCCATATCATAACTCTTTTATTTAGAGCCTAACAAATTACTGCAGAATGGATATTCAATAATTTACCGTTTCTCTAACTTGATTTATTTTTTACTTTGATAAGTTTTTTTGTCGATACTGCTGCCTTTGTACACTTTGTCCTCCACGTGTAATGCGATGCACGCGTATGTATTTTTCTCTCTCAGTTTTCTCTGCTCCAATATTGTACCATTCGAATCGCGTTCGATCCGACCTTCTGCTTCTTTTCTACCGCGATACCGTAACTCCAAATTGCTGTACCAAATTAGTTGTTGTGGTCAATCAAATCAAATCTGGTCATCCGATCGATGACACAATTATACCCCTCCGATAGCGCCAAGCTACATTTACTCGACGACCCACCCTATCGGTTAGTAGTAGCGAACCGATAGCGTTTAGATAACAAATGTTGTTTTATTTGCCTTGGTCGCGTGTGGGGCAATGGTACTGCGATTCTTTCCGTTCCGCTTTGTGTGGGGACGACAGAGCGTATAAAATCACGCATTTGGTTTAACAGACTCAAACGTTTTTTTTTTCTTTTTGGTAAACATTCATGCTTTCACATAGCTCATTGGTAGGACTGAAAGCATCGATAATGTGTGCTATTTTCTGTATCATCTGAAAATATTTCTGCTTTTCATACATAACGCAGATAAATACAGCTATCTACACGTGATATAGATACAATAAGACAGAGCAATATAATTACTTGCCTTTATTACTAACCCATAATGATTTTTATGGCATTTAATATAGGCATTTTTTATCACAATTGCTATTCTAACGATTTAGTATAATATATATTAAATTCAATATCAGGCTATCAACAATAGAACACTTTTATGCACAGAACAATATTTCCAATTACTATGTTCTCAATTCTAGATCTTGTTGGGAAATCGATGATATAGAAAAACAACCTCCTTTCAATCGGAAATATTAAATTGATAGAATAATCATAAATTGATAATTTACAACAGCACGGATACATTCGATCACCAAGCATGAGGTATCAAAAGGTAGCTCAATCGGAACAAAGTGGCTTCATTTATGCTCGCTCCAACATATCACATGCCATCAAAACATATTCCCACTCCCACTCGGGCCACAACGTTTGATTTCGGAGCGGTATCGGAAAGAGCAAATAAAATCGGCGTCCCTTGATTGCGATCGCTACGCTCGAGTGGCAAGGGATTCGAGCGAATTGAAGAAATTTTAAAGAGAAACACATTAGCGAAATCTGACGAATTCAGATTTTGCTGCTGAAGGGGACTCGGGATCGCTTCCCTTTCTCTCCCACATAACACACCCTGTCCCACATAACACACAACATCAGATCCAATTACCAGCGAAACACACACACACACACACCGTTAGGCCTCGCGTCCCGACATTTGCCAGGATATCGTTTCGCATCGCCTACTTTGTGCCCGGATCGGATCACGAGCTGCTGAGCTATGGAGTAAACGATGCATGGTAGTGTAGGATTCTGCAACCGCGCGCGCAAAGGAAACAATTGTTGATTGGCGAATGAAATATGGAAGCGACCACGCGATGGGAAGGCATCGTCTTGAAGCCGAGAACCACCCGCGCAGAAAATGGCAGTGGTTTCGGGTGGCATCATCTTATATGCCAGCGACATTTGCTCGGCATTGGCATGTCGTTTCGTCCCCGCAGATCACGAGTACATATACGTCTACGCCTACGCACGTATATAAAACGGTTCGTCGGCACGTCGGTGGCTGGGTCGTCCTGTTTCGTTCGGTTTCCGTTCGCATGGTGGTGGAATGCAATCAAGCATCGAACACACAATCACTTTGCGCATGTATCGTTTGTTGCGCAATGATTTGTGGGGCTTGGTTGGATTTTGGCTCGATATCCGACGCCCAGGCACATATCCCGTGGGGGACATTTTTCTTGCCGGGACGGAATGCCGGCTACAGATGCCGGGTTCAGGTTAAGTAGATGGTAGTGATTGGGTGCAAACTGGGGCCATATGAATGACACAATAAAATGTTGAGACGAGGCGTGTTACATGAACAGTACATTATGCCGTTTTGAGGTTGATGAAGGCTGGATAAACTTGTAAAAATAGTACTCTATTTAAGGTAACATTTGTGTCGAAAGCACCCACATGATGATGTTCGTTTTGAAATTAATTTTATACGCAACATAGCATAGCATAGCAAGCATACAAGAGCATCTTTTGCAACTGCAATTCATCAATGCGTCAACAACGGAAATTAAAAACACAACAACCAAAAAGCATTTGATCGGCCAAACTCAAATACCATGCTGGTCTAACTCGATCGGAAAGGATTAAAATAAATCCTGTGTAACGCGCAGCTTTCATCACAAACGCCCAGGACCTGATAACTGTTGCCAATATCGCTTCCCCTGCCATCAATTAGTGTCGCGTACACGTATTATCAAATAAACTCATTAATTAGCTCGACATGTGGTGATGCATACCCCGTGCGCCCAGGGTGGAAATAATAAGCCAATCAAACCGTCTGCCCTACACCAATCGCTTAGGCTGGTGTTGTTTGCTTAGTTGCTGTCGCTACTAGCAAAACCCCGAGCGCTGATTGACGCGTGCGCCACATAATCAGCTAGTTGGTAGGGAAATTAATTTGGAATTGTCATGTAAGTGATTGCCACTGTCTGTGCGATGATTAATCTCCGCGATACGGTGCGTTCTGTTATCGGTACGGTAATTAAACAGTCCCAAAATAATATTGACATCACTCTGGCACAACGTTTCGCTGTGACGATAACCCAACACACACAGAGGTGCCGTCGCATACCTGGTGGCGTTTCGACGTACGACATTGTCGCTGGGAATGATATCGTTTTGATTAGTACCTGAGATAGGCAAGCGATACACAGCCCCTCCTTACGTTTAAAACACGATTGATTCTATGTTAATTAAAACCGAAATCAATTACCACCTGATTGTAATAATTCGTGGACAGGGTCGAGGGAAATTTTCAATGCCAAAGTATTGAAGTTTAAGAAACCGCTAACAATGATTTTATTTTATTGGATACACATTACTTTTCCCACGTATATGTGAAAGTTTGTGTTTTAAAAAATACATCTTTGCTGGTAAACAATTGAAGCTATCTGAAGCAATCGCATTATTGTAGCATAAATAGGATATATCTTTTCAAATTGAATCGAAAATAATAATTGTGCGTTAGATAAATACCACCGAGTGAGAAAACAACACTGCAAACAACGTTTTTGTCCGATTCAGGACCTATTCAAGAACGTGATATTAGCTATTAACTAATAAACTGTGGCCACTTGCCTCATCTAAAGGTACATGTTCGTAGCAATCAACAAACTCTCGAGAGCACTCCGCTCATTATTTAGCATCGAGCAAAACTCAAATCACCAATTAGTGCCTTCCGCTTACGTGCTACTTTCGTTATAATGACCAGCTTCACTGCCGCTAATTTTTTTTGTCTTCCGTGCTCTTCTTTCAAGAATAACCGTTTTTTTTTCTAACAAAAAGGAATCGAAGCGGAATTGAAAAAAACAACACATGGCAATTGTAAGTGTATAAATGATGCAAAAGAGTGTAATCTCCTGAATAAAAAAAACTTTATCATTCATGCTATCTCTCTCGCGAGTTGCTTTTTTCCTCGTGCGCTAAATGAGCTTGATCACTCCCGAGCGGCCATTTTGACTCCATCTACGGCTGCGCAAAAAATAAGCAACGATTTCAGTACAAAAACATATTTATATGTAAAAGGGTATACCACGATTATAACGAATAATTACTTCCGAGAACAATTCACTTTGTTTCATTACAATTTAAGCAGGAAACTTAAACATATAAAAATTACAATCGTTGCCAGCATATTTTTGGAAGAAAAAAGGAAACATTTATAAGTAATTACGAAACAAGGTGAATGTTCTTCTTCTTCGTTCAGGCGATTGAAATAGAACCTCCATGTAGATACATTAGGACAACCAACGTACAATAAGATATAGAACCACTTTTTATTACCTTACAGCTCATACAGTCATCATGCAGCCTTTCTACTTACAACACTTTGTGCTACTGCCTACACACGCTGGCCAGTAAACAGAACTAAAAATGATGACTGAATCAAACATGGTTGACTAGCGCTAGATTAGTAAAGTTACTGCAATTACTTAACAAAATCTAGCCTGATTATCGCACAGAGGGCTTCCAGAAAAGGAACTGGAAAGCCTATGAAATTATATATGCAGTACGATAGGAAGTGGTATCCATACTGTTGTCATATTGCTTGTAATCAATAATTGTTGTACTTCGCGTTTATTTAAGTTCATTCGTGATTATAGGCAAATTACTAAATCTGGATCGGACATGGATCGAATCCGATCACAAAGCTGATTCCATGGATTCGAATCCAATATCTACTGTAACGAAATATCGAATCTTCTCATGAAACTACGAGTTTTAAACAAATAAACCGGTTTAAGACAAAAGCGATTTCTATTAAAAGTGCACAGTTCAATTCTAAGAATTATGGCAAACTTGTCTGACATATGCACTATGCATAAGATCAGCTGGTCAATCAGCTTAATACTTTGCGTAATACCAAGGTAATATCGTGATGTAAACTTATTGTAAATGTATGAAATGCTATCAATATTACCAATAGAATACGAAGTATTGTTTGCATTATTGCAAGTTTTGTTTTAAATTGCAATACATATTTGATTTCTGTTGCCATTACCTTGAATGACGATCGTCATTGGTGCCGAACCCGTCCGTTATAAGATCTACGTTGCTAGCATTGTTGGTTGAGCGGGTCGGTGATGGTTCAGGACCCGTGCTGCAGTTTGTCTCATGTTCCTTGCTCGCGAGTAGAGCCTCAATGCGGAAGGAGTTGGCATTACTGCTTGTTTTATTACTTCTGCACAGGACATCCGAACCAGCTCCTGCTACGGCTTCCATTGTAGACACTGTACTCACAACTTCACCACTATCCACCACCAATCGTCCTGCCGTAGTATCCCCTGATTCGGACGCACTAAACTGCGGCGGTGGCTGCTGTTCAACGCCACTCATTTCTGTTACCGTTTCGCTTGCTTTACACCAAATTTTTCACCAAACTATCGCACTGTCTCAATGCACACAAGACCATAAGATCGAAGAATCGTTCTTCCAATTAATGCTGAAGTTTGCAGGTCGATTTTATTAACACAGTGTAGAAGTGTTGTACAATGCACCGAACCGCGTTACGCGTTTAAATCTCCTACGGATGCACCAAATGCAAAATGATAGTAGCGCTGCAAGTAATCGCACTCGTTTCCACAACGTACACACTGCTCGGTGGTTTAAATGAACTGAATGGCAACATTAAACATTAACAACCTAGAACTGGATATTGATGCGACCCGAGCCCTTACCAAGTTCGTGTAGATAAGCACGCTGGCAGGAACACAACTCCTTTTTTCTCTCTTTCTCACTCACCACCAAACATGGTCCTTGTCACACTGCTCCGGTTGACAGCATAAGTTTCCCGTGCCCTGGCTCGAGTCAGCAGCGATGGCAGTAAGTTCATTCTCGGTTCATTCCCAACAATCCAATATGGCGCCAGCAGAAAATGCAGTTAGTAGGCGTGGCTTACGGACGTGATGAAAGAAATAAACGGTTCATTAGAACTGCGAGTCGTTTTTGTGGTAACCAATGCGAACAGAACTGCCTGGACGCCAATTGACGCCGTTTTGCGAACCTTTTGTTACCTCGGTGAGGGCAGTCATAACATAGGGCATCCGGAACAATTGGAATGGATTTTGAATTGCCAAGAAATGGGTTTTATGTAATGTTTTTCCTCTGCGTAAGGATGTCATGGTATGTGCTGTCGTTCTCTCTACCTTGCCACCACGCTCGTTTGCTCTGCTGTCGCATGCTCTGTATATCGTTGCCAAACGATAAAGTTTCATATGGAGCGCGTATATTGCCGATTAGCAGTTATTAGAGTTCCCGGAACTTGTCGCCCGAAGCATTGAGGAGGGGTTGTTGTGGCGGGTTTTTATGACGGGTCTCCGCCTGGGCTTACATCAAGTTTGTAACAGGAGCTTGATTAAGATACACTACGCTACTACATAGGGTAAACGAAGCGAGAGATAGCGTGAGTAATTTGAAATAATTAAGTTTCAATACTTCGTTGCAATTGTTGGAACAAATTGAGTTTAATGAGCGATTGGATTGAATAATATTTGAAAGGATTTCGAGCTGTGCCAATCCTGTGCAATCGAATTGCTGTGTTGATTTTTAGCATGAAATAAAACATTTCGATTAGGTATTGAATATCATTAAGTGTATTGTCTTGCAATATACTTGCACTAGTTTAGAAGTCTAGTCTTTCCGAAACCTTAGGTAAACAACTAAATTATGAAGCAATCACATGTTTATAAAGAAACTTGATTCGAAGTGTTACATAACTGTTTTTATTGCGCTTGATAATGAAGAATAATATAAAATATTTTGGGCACATTTTATATTCATTGTTACGCAATTATAAAATGAAAATAAATTTTCCCTGAACACATAAATTGAAACTAGCTTCTCACTAATACTCAAATAAATAAAGGCTCTACGAAAAATGACTCTGTTCAGTTGAGTCTGAACCGTATGGTGCATGCGTTGCAAATTTTATTATCTTTCGATAAGATAAGTTCTAAAAGTTAAATCAGAGTTTTGAAATAACTTTAAGGAGGTAGTTAGATTCTCAGTAGCTTTTTTCACTGTTCTAATCACATTATTATTTGTGCATATTACGTTGATATTAATTGGTTTAACTTACGATCAGAAATACAAGAAATTTTCACGAATAACCATTGAAGCCGTCATATTATCTCCAATGTTATTTGGATATTCATTCTTTGAAAATTAGGCATTACCATTTGAACTGATGATCCATTATAATATGGAACATGATATTTCCTACATTTCTTAATATAATTACGTAGTTGGCCACAAACAGATATAATTTCAAAATTGGAAATGCTGATAAATGCTGGTGAACTTATTGAACCTGAACATTTCGAAGAAAATAAAAATTTGACCTTTATTGTATCAGTTTGTCGATTTATATTTTTTTGTGCCCGTGCACCCTAGGAACTACATTAAAGAAATAGTCTAATTGTATGCTTTTTATACGATGTGTGTGTGATGTATGCTACTTACGTAAATTAACTTAGTACACATAAGTAACATTCGCACAAAAGTCGTCAACATTGAGTTATTGGTGGAATACGCAGATATTGAAAAGAAATTGGAGGTCTACATTTTGAGAAAATAATACAAACATTGCTAGCTTAGCAAAGGAAAATATTGTCGACGTGAATCAATGTATGCATAAATGAAATGGGTTTCATTTAATTTTTCTCACGAACTTATAACAATGTATTTGGTAATCACTTCGTGATTCAAACATATCAACTATAAAACTTAAAACCAACACAGCTATTTATTAGTAGATTTTTGGAAATTAAATTAAAAGATTGGATTTTCCTCATAGAAAAGCATAAGCCCCCATCGAAACAATTGTAAATAATGGTAACATTAATTGATGTATGTTAATCGTTTTTTTTCTGATTTCAACAAATAACCTTTATTAACAAGAAAACATTCTTCAACACGTGCAATTTTATTTAAAAAAAGCTATGTTAGCGTACATCCGAAAATATTTTTGAGAAATAATTTACCCAACGATGTTCAGTATATTAAACTCGCAACTTTAAATTGTGGTTAAATATCTTGGCCCTTCGAGATGTAA
The DNA here is from genome assembly GCF_943737925.1 of Anopheles nili. NCBI lineage: Eukaryota > Metazoa > Arthropoda > Insecta > Diptera > Culicidae > Anopheles > Anopheles nili. Next base: position 44,491,962 of record NC_071292.1, read on the forward strand.
TCATTTTTCATCCTGGATTGTGCTATTTGTATATATGGAATGGCTGCTCCAGATTCAATAATTTTTTTAACTATTAAGATATGATTGAAGCTTTTAATATTTTAATCCAAATCTTTTTCATATTCAATTCATGTGCTTCCGTACGTAGTGCTACAGAGTGCAGAAGGCAATATTTCATGTAAACTCATATTTTTACAGAGTTGAAACCTTACAGCGTGAGTTATAAACAGAGAATCTATTATTGATGATACAACAAATGTCATTCAAATGTCAATTCAAACTTAATTTTATACTAAACGCTCAACAAAATTGTAAAATGTGGTAATTGTAATTTACAGGGCTATTCAAAACACAAAGCAACATCTTAAGAAATTAATTAGAGACACGACTATCAATTATCAATCAATTTTAGTTCAGAAACATTGACTAAAATTCAACTAGAAAACGCACAGTGGTTGAATGCCTGTCATCCGTGGTGTAATCGCACTAATGAACAAGACAAAGAAAAAGAAGGGTGGATTTCGTTCATGCAGATATGTGTACGAATCGTGAAAGGGTGCCGTGAAGGCTGCAGAAAAATTCGTAGCAAAGCACTGAAAATGTCTATTTGATGTGCCTAGTTTCAGTGGGCTCGCCTTTGGGAAGGGCTTTTAATGCGAGTTAAAAGATCCCAAATCCTCCTTGCGTCTGCGTCGCAAATTGTGTCTGCTTTCCTGTGATTCATACACATTTTCCCTAATACGCTGTAACTCTGTTCCACCTGGTGCAATATTTGTGTATGGTTAGTTTGTGTAGCGTACAGCTCCTGGTGACGACAAAGATGTCAAGGGCGGTGGCAGGAAACATGAAGCAAAACGGGCAACAGCAATCGATCCCAGAAACAAGTGTCAATAGTGCGGAAAAGTCCCCGTCATGTTTTCCTCATTAAGGATGTAATTTTGCGCTGCACCTCCCCGCGTCTGTGTGTTACTCGTGCGTGTGTGCAGCTACGTATTTTCCTGTTTCCTTACTCTGTTTATTTCCTAAATCCTCCACGTAGCTTGTGCTATCAAATGAACGTTCGGTGAAGAATCACCATCAGCAGGCTCCCTTTGTTTATACTCAACAAAAGTATCGAGAAGGGCCAACGGCAGGTGGCAAAAACCACAGTAAAATGGAAAACGACACGGGCGAACCTTCGGAAGTCGTGTACGGCACGCACGAAGACTCTGCAATGGTGATGTCAGAGAAGGTAAGAATCAGCTGGAAAAACAATATATCAACAACAACAAAAAAACAACTTTGTGCTTTTGCATGCTGATCAATGGTACAATTTGTTGAAGGACTCAGCAACGATTGTTCTAAAACGTTGCTTATCAGTTTCCAGTACAAATTCACACCACTGGTTGTTGTGAGTACGGCAAACCGATAATGCGTTCCGGTTTGGGCGTTCCGCAGTTCCGTTTGGAGAATGTCCAAATGAAACCGACGGCCAAATCTAATTAGTTGCATTTCAAATCCATATGCTACTAAGATGCCCTTCTGTAGCTACCTGCATCGGACGGGTGTGTAAATTAACGCAGATTGTAATTTGACACTAATGTCCGAATGTTGTGCAAGTCCTATGACGTCGGAAATGAAATTTAAACCGGGAAATGAGATAGCAGAACCTTCCCTTTTTAATATCCTGCCATTTGAGGTTTTGGTTACAATATGGTTTCAAAGTTTACAATTATGTAAATAGCGTATCATATCATACTAACAGCACGTAGGTCTATTCGGAGCGACGGCAGATGTAATATACAGCTGGCGTGGCTTTGCATGCTATTTGATTATCACACAGGATGACAAAAAAAATTAACATGTTTGCATATATTTTGACAGGTGCAATCTCTGGCTGGTAGTATTTATCAAGAATTTGAGCGCATGATTTCACGCTATGATGAAGACGTGGTAAAGACACTCATGCCGTTGCTGGTTAATGTACTCGAATGTCTTGATTCTGCGTACCAAACAAATCAGGAACAAGACGTAGAGCTAGAACTGCTTCGCGAGGATAACGAACAGCTAGTGACGCAGTATGAGCGCGAGAAGAATGCTCGAAAACAGGCCGAACAGAAGCTGCTCGAGACGGAGGATTTGGCCGAGCAGGAAAATAAGGAGCTGGCTAGCCGTCTCGAATCACTGGAAAGCATCGTCAGAATGTTGGAGCTCAAGCACAAAAACAGCTTGGACCACGCAAGCCGGCTTGAGGAGCGTGAATCGGAGCTCAAGAAGGAGTACAGCAAGTTGCACGAACGATATACGGAACTGTTCAAGACCCATGTGGACTACATGGAGCGGACAAAGCTGATGATGGGTAATTCTACCCACTCGCAGGCTGGCTCTGCCTCGGAACGGATGGATGTATCTCGCTCCCGATTGATGCCCATGATGCGCTCGACTGGGCCGGTTTCGTATGGATTTGCATCATTGGAAAACTCCACCATGCTTGATACCGAAACGCTGTGCAGCGAAGAGGACAGTGGGCCCGATTCAGGCCCGCCCTCGTTGCAGAACGAAATTGAAACGAAAGCCACGGAAAAGGTGGAAGAAGTTGATTCTGCAACGCCGGCCGAGGCAACAAGTTCGTCCACAAAGGCGCTACAGAGTCCCACGAGTGGCGGTGTATCGGGCAAAACGACCACTAAGAAAGAACAACGGTCAGCAAACACTCTTTATCAGGAGTTGTCATTCCAGGATGATAATTTGGAAAGTGAAGAGAACGAAATCACTGGTGCATGGGTACATCCCGGCGATTACGCTTCATCTGGTAAGATCCCAACTACTTCAGAGCATCGTGATGCTGTGCATGTGTTGTTCTGCTTGTGTTGTTCTTTAAAAAGTAACATCAATCAAGTACTAATTTCATGCATTTATGTTGCGCTCATCTAAAGCTACAATCTACGTAAATTCATCACTTTGAAATTAACAAAATGTCAATAGATTTTTAGTTATAAAAAATTGAAAGCATTCCACTACTGTCAGAACCTCAAGCTATTAAGTAACAAAAATGGTTATATTTTTTTTGTTTTTCTTTCAATCAAATTATTTGTTTGTATAATGTGTCCTATTTTAAATGAATTACAATCCGTACTGTTTAAGTTCACATCAATTCAAATATGAATCATTTCGATGAAATGGCCTCTTTTAATCTTGTTCATAATCCTCCATTTCATGTTCCTAAATTAATGCTTATTACTAATTACGTTACTCTTATCACCTGCTTTTCTATTTTGCAGCTAATGATAACTTTTTCGGTAAGTTTCTCATTATGTGCAAAACTTATGAACCAAGTTCAAGCATATATGTTACTCTTAACATTCCATCATTTTTAAACATATGTTGCTAATACTTTCATAGTTCGAGTTATATATATCTAAAAATATAACGCTGTATTTCGATTTCAGGTATGGGCAAAGAGGTTGAAAATTTAATAATGGAAAATAACGAGCTGTTAGCCACAAAGTGAGTATTATCAATGTACATTTTTAATTGCGAATTGCCCAGAACCTGCATTTATCTGTAGCTTTGTTCTACGGTATGTTAACCTGCTAGTAATCACATATTTGTTATTTTATCTCAACAGGAATGCTCTCAACATCGTGAAAGACGATTTGATCGTAAAAGTAGATGAGTTGACGGGAGAAATTGAAATTCTTCGAGAGGAGCTAAATGCGGTCATACTGGCTCGCAACAAATTGAAATCCAAGGTAGCTGAGCTGGAAGAGGAACTCAAAAAGACTAAAGCTCAGGTGAAACAAGCATCGTCGTCAGCCACTGATCAGGAGGAGGAGGGTGATGTTCCGATGGCGCAACGGAAGCGATTCACTCGCGTCGAAATGGCACGCGTCCTTATGGAACGTAACCAGTACAAGGAACGCTTCATGGAGTTGCAGGATGCTGTACGCTGGACGGAAATGATGCGTGCCTCACGAGTAGAGAATCTGGACAAGAAATCAAAACAAGGCATTTGGAGGTTTTTTAGTAATCTTTTTACCTCTAACGATAGGCCATCGAATGAGTCCCCCGGGCGTATCCACCAGCGTTACGGCAATGCGCAATCACAAGCGCATCCGACCGCCTCGCTGCTGCCTGCCATGCCCGAGGGACGAATGCTCATTGGCGCAGGTAGCAGTGGTAGTAGCGGTGTTGGTTTAAATAGTTTAAGCGGAGGATCCTCTTCCGCACTCTTGCGCAGTGGCCATGCAAGTAACATTCTGGTGCTTTCAAAAGAACCCGAGCTGACGCAATCGGAGCGGGCAATGCAACGGCGCCGTGATCAGTACCGGCAAGTTCGAGCGCATGTCCAGAAAGAGGACGGTCGCTTGCAAGCATATGGTTGGAGTTTACCTAGTCTAAAACCATCGGGAGCGTCTGGCACAAACGGTGGGATCGGTTCTAGTGGCACCGGTGGTGTAGGACGACCGACGGGCAGTGGAGTCCCAGTTCCTGTTCCTGTGTATTGTCGTCCACTAGCCGAAGCTAGTCCGCACATGAAGGTGTGGTGTGCTAGTGGCGTCAATATGCAGGGCGGTTACACCAAGGACGGAGGTTGTATTGTCGGTGCGGCCAGCATATTCTACTCCAAGGATACTGCCAGTGGTGGTGCTCAAATCACCGAAATTACAGGAGACGAAGCTTCGGTGGATCCCAAAGATTTGGGAGAAATACTTGAACGAAAGCTTCTTGCTCTCAGCGGTCCAACCTCGCTTGATGCGGATAGCGAGCTTAGCTCTTACGTGTGGATTTGCACCAGCACCCATTCGGCTAGCACGGTGACGGTGATCGATGCAAAAAATCCCTCTGAAGTACTAGACTCGTTTCCGGTATGCCAAAATCATCTTTTGTGTATTTGCACGGTTCGCGGAGCGCTAGAGATGGACTATGCGATGCTGGAAAACAGTGAAGTAACCAAATCTGGTAAGGATAATCAATTATGTACAATATATACTTTTATACAGCTATTTAATAAATTGGTCATGTCATGATTTGTTTTAAATTTACAGGTAAAATGCTTGAAAAACCGGGTGAATCTCCAGATGACATTGGTAAAGTGTCATACGAGAAAGTTGTACAAACTTTCAACGATACGGTATCAGATTTGGCAGATGAACAAAAAGTTACAGAACAGGCTCAGGAAGTGGTACCCCCAGTCGATACAGCTGTTGAACACGCATCCAAACTTCTTCATGATCGTGATCTAAACCATAACAATAAGGTATGTGTTTTAGGTTAACGGTTGATATTTAATGTTAACATTTTATGTGTGTTTGGGTGCATTTTTCAGGCTTGTAATGCAGTCGTAGAAAACATAAACGTCGCATCTAAAGATGTTGTGATTGCATTAGGCACGGGGTCACTTGTTGTGGATGGGAACGATAACACGATAGATGAAGTGGCTTCTTCGCCCAGTAAACAACAAGCGGGAGCAATCGAAGAGGCTATATCATCGATCGGCCCAACGATGTGGCTCGGTGCGCAAAATGGAATGTTATACGTGCATAGCTCTGTCGCACGATGGAATTTGTGCCTGCACAAAGTGAAATTACCCGACTCGGTGCTTTCGATTGTGCACGTAGAATCACGCGTTATCGTGGCCCTTGCGAACGGAACATTGGCAGTGTTTCGTCGACAGGTCAATGGCGAGTGGGATCTCAACAGCTACCATCTACTCACGCTTGGTTCTCCCAAGTACTCCGTGCGCTGTCTAACTATAGTCGGTGATAAAGTTTGGGCTGCACATCGCAACAAAATTCACGTCATTGACCCAATAACGCTTTGCATTCTGAAATCATTCGAGGCACATCCAAGAAAGGAGAGTCAGATCCGACAGATGGCTACCACAGGACTGGGCGTATGGGTTTCAATAAGGTATATTTGAATTAAATACTTTTCGCACGGCAGGAATAATATCGAATAATATTTGTTATGGTTTATAGATTGGATTCGACTTTGAGGTTGTTTTCAGCAGAAACCTACGATCATTTGGAGGATATTGATATCGATCCATACGTGTCAAAGATGCTGGGTACCGGCAAACTAGGATTTTCCTTTGTGCGTATTACCGCGTTGTTGGTTTCGTGCAATAGGCTGTGGATAGGTAGGTTTAAAGACAAAATGTTTTATCGTTTCCTTCTAATTATATTACTTAAATGTACTAACTGCAATTTGGTTTTAGGAACCGGTAACGGAGTGGTAATTTCAGTTCCACTGACTGACGCTAGCGGTGCTTCCAACACACCATACTCTCCGCGATTTGCTAATGCTCAACTTTCCTTCCACGGGCATCGTGACGCGGTTAAATTTTTCGTATCAGTACCGATAAACCCGCCCAATCATGGGTTACCAACTACATCGAAGGATATGCTGGTTATGTCCGGTGGTGAAGGATATATCGACTTTCGGTTAGGTAAGTTATTTTTTCTCATATAGCGTTTGTAAGTTCTATGCATTATCATAGAAGCTTTGAATTTACACTGTCTTTTTGACATAAAATGATAAATCCCATTCATTTCAATTATCCATTGTGACTGTTTGTTTAATAAACTTTTATTTATTTTCTCTTGCGCATGTATTTTTCACATCACTCGAAAATGCTATTCTAGTTGCTAATTATAGCAAAAAATCATGTGCTGATAATATGCAACTAAAATATTTAAAGCATGATGTTCGCTATACTATGGGTTTGAGAAAAAATACAAGCTAAATTATTATTATAATAGGTAACCATGAAAGCTGGAAGTTGATTTATCTCCAAGTTGTATGCAATAGTAATAATATAGCAAACGTGATGATAAATGAAAAAGGTTATACTTTTCATTTAGAAAACATGTACACAGCATGTATGTAAACGTTGGCAGCGTGCTAAACTTGCAACGGTATCATATGTTCATTTTCATGTATGCCTTGTACTATCTATTTTATGGTTATTGCGAAAAACGTTGGATGGATGTTATTCTTTATTTATACCCCGTCACATTATTGTTCTTTTATCATTCTTCTCTTTTTTTCTCTTTTTTAGAAGAAATAGTAGAAGATGTATGCGATGCCGCAACACACTTATTAGTTTGGCGTGTTAGTTCATCGTATGATGACTTATATGTTTGTAGTTAAAATCATATATGCATATTTGCTGTAGAACAAATTATAAAAATCCACATGATACGTTTAATGAAAAACCATTACGAATCACGTAATCCACCTCATAGTTCTCGAATCTATCTGCAAAGGTATGTCGCTTTTTTAGTTTTGTTTTATTCGTTGATTCCGTTTGTTTGCTTGTTGTTTTAGTAGATGTAAATTCGTTTGCACTGCTTCATGCATCATTTTTATTTATGCGGTGGATGCGATAGTGCTGGGTATGTTTTGGTATATTTACATTTGAAAGGTGAAAGTAATCTTTGTATATATGGCGAATTTCATTTGCAAGCGGAGCTTATAAGGAGAGCAACTTAAGAAGAAACTACGTTTGTGTTAGGAAATTTTTGTTGTTTTCTTTTATACAGTTGTTGGAGGTCTCTATTTTTTTTGAAAATATGTTTAATATGTAAAAAGCAAAAAACAAATTTTTGAATCACAATTCAGTTTCATTTGTAAACATTTTTTCATGAACCATATAATTCTCATACATCTTTTCAGCTTGATAAAGATTCAAAACACAGCAATTTATACTGAAATTAATCTCTTTGATGTAAATATCATTATTTAATTTTACCATTATTATATTTACTATTTATTATTTTTGTAATTTTTCTTGATTATTATATATTAAAAAAATTTATTCAAATAAGATAAAATGGTTAATCAATGTATATTTCAAACTTTTTTTAATTTGCTTTTGCCAATGAGTCATGTTTTTAACATGCAATTATTCAAAGTATGCAATTCTAAATATATATAGTAATATTCTAAATCTTCTCTACTTCATAGTTATTTTAGAATTTAGTTAATGTTATGTATTTATGCATGTAAGAAATCCATCCTCTACCTATTTTCTACTATTTTTTGTTTTGTTGTGTTGTATCGATAGTTTGGAGATGTTTCAAGGACTTTGTATTTAGCTTTGCTACCAACTTTTTCATCTTTTGATATTCATTTGTATAAATGATTGAAAATGATTGAAATGTGCTATGAAATTCATATTTTTCATGTGTCACAATTTGTTTCTTACTTTTTAGGTGATGGCGACATGGAGGCTAGTGTCGAGTTAGAACCGAATCAAACAATAGAGAATCGAAATGAAAAGAGCTACATCATCGTATGGAAAGTTAGTAACCGTTAAGACGAACAAAACACGCTAAAAAGAAAACACGTAACTTACTTCAAGGTTAGAGCTCATGAAATGGAGGCGGGAGCATCATAAATATTTATTCAATATGACCATGCTTTCCGTTAGGCATTCTACATGAAAAAAACAAAAAAGTCACTTATTTCTTATAGCTAACACAAACAACACAAAATACAAATTAAACGAAAAGCATTACATACACATTAAAAACATTCAAATAATATTGAGACAAAAGCCGTAGAATGCGTGATACAGCTATTATAGCATCCCAGTTTTGTGTTGTTCTTTTTAATGAATGCGTTAGGCAGTGACAGTTCGTTTGCATTAAAATACCAAATAGATTATATCTACACGACGATACATTTTTACGTAATGATTAAAGTTTGTCTTCAATCCAATATATGCCATGGACAAAAGTCGAAAAGAGTTTCGGATAGAGTTTTGGTAATTTTCAAAAGTAAGAAATTAGAACAAGTATCGGGATCGAATGACGAAACAGAAAAACTATACTTGAACAAACAGTAAATACTATATGTTGATTACCACTTAGTCCGTTTTATTCTCTCCCCTAACACGCCAAAGAATAAATTTAGTTCAGTGTTTATGTTCAATTCGAAACTACAAACAACATGTGCAAACCTAGGAAAGACATTTTAAGTAGCAATATCAATCAACCAATAAGTTGTAACATGGCGTTGGAAGCAAGCCTGGCGCAAAGCAAATAACACACGCTCACAAAAATACTAAACATAAACTAAAACAGTTTTATTGATTTAATAGAAAAACTTGTTTTAATTGAAAGTTAGGCCGGTTTTAATTGTGTACATATTAAAACGTTATGTTATCTGTAGTAGTTGTATTTAAGTTGCAGAATGCGTAGTCGTTTTTCTGATGTGTACGTTTAGTCATATTTTAAAGGTGTTACATATTTAAGCCTGTTTTATTGTTTTTGGTTTAGTACATCCAAACATCGCTTATTCAATAAAAAAGAGGTTTTAAAAGCCTTTCAAATAGTGAGCAAACCCATTTTCTAGAAGAAATACAATAGAAAAAAAAGGTTCAATAAGATATGAAAGACAGATCGGAAGATTGTTTTAATGTCTGTATATGAGTAGGAAAAAGGACATTTGAATGTAGAAATAAAGGGTTCCCGTTTTTAGCTAAAGATTTTACATTTGCAACTTGATCTTAGGACGCTTGGAATTACATACCTATGAAATGGTATTTAACTACCAAGTCGAATGGGTTTCTTCTGTGTAATGAGGCGGGATAATTTAATTTTTTGTTCGAATATAATGTAACATTTTTTGTTAACTTATCTTACCCATGCCGAAAGTGTTTGCGATAAAATGCATAATGTAAAAATACCTATTTGAAAAAATGAATCATTAATAACCAATGCATAAAAAACAAAACTCGTGTTGTAGTTATGACGTTATGAAAGAAATCCTGCCTTGATTAGATAAGGTTCAAATTTGTCAAAATGCAGGTACTATTTCGCTGCATGGTTTGGCATAAAAAGGTGACGAAATTTGCAAGAATCGATGTGCGATATTCGCCATACACCTCCCACTCCCATTCAACATACATTTCCACCCACAAACTCACTCTTGTTTGTAAAAAAGTAAAATAATGTGAATTAATACAATTTTTTCAGCTGTGTATGTAGCTTCCGGAGCAGTTACAATCTACTAGAAAATTAATTACCGAGTCGATGTTTCGTACTGTCTATTTATTTAGCGAACACAATTCTCCGCAGCTCCATTTCTCTTCCTTTGAGTTGTTTCTTCCCTTTCATTGGACTATAAATATATTAACGTTTATTTACAAATATTAGTTGTATTTTTTTGTAATTTTCTCGCATATTTTTCATCATTTTTCCTTTTTTTATTTCTTTATTTGTTTGCGTCTTTTATCCACATTTTTATTTTTCTTCTATTCTCAATTTCACAACCATTATGTAATGAAAACTTGCTGGGAAGCATAAATTATGATTATCTTATTCATTTCTGTGGTTTCTTCTCTCGTTTGTGTAATTTAGTGTCGTGTTTCGCATTGTTTGTTAGATTTTTTTCTTCATCTGTTCATCTGTGTATCGATTTAAGTGTGTCTGACTGACGTGTCTAAGAACTAGATTGTGTTACTCATGTTTACAATAGAATGGCACAACAATTATTTTCTTTTTCTATGTGTACTGCATCTGCCTACCATGTATGCCTAGTTATTCCTTTCATGATGCTGTTTTTCATTATTGTGCAAGTATGGCAATTTCTTTCACACTTGTTTAATAGATCGCGTAGCATTCGCATGCCGTTTTTGACATTGTAAGCGTACTGAGATGTGATAAGGTTGCACGTGGCAGAGAGAAATCTCAACCATGCTGCAATTTTGTCATACAAGCAAGTGTAAATCAACAACTACTTTACATGAAACGGAACTAACAGAGATCTGGAAGCAAATTGTCGTTTTAAGACGCTGTAACAGTTGGAACTAAACAAAATGGAAGATAAGTGGAAGATTTGGATAAAATACATATTTGTGGACTTTTCAGTCGTTACCCAATAACAAAACCAACAAACAAATTTTACGTGAACGTGGCATGTGACTAGCGTTCCTTTCAGTGCCATTAGGGTAGCTTACTTAAGCATCGATGTTTTCAAAAATTTGGAACTTTTCACTCTTGTTTTTTTTCGTTCAATTTCGTCAGCAGAACTCGGGTGCTTTCCCCAGCACCGACACTCTATAAAGACGCTCTTTCTCTCTTCAAGAGCCTAAAACGAACAGCATGAGTAAGCCGCAATCAAATGCAGATCGTTTAAATTTCAATATCCGCTTGCCTAAATTTTGTTATCAACGTCGCACCATGCACTTTTTTTATCGAACACGCAGTTTGTTTGTATGTTCTAGTTATTTGCCTAGAAGATTTCGTTTCGATGAATATATTTTACAACGTTAAGCATCCGTCGCGAGTAGGGGTTTGTCTGGTTTGCATGTCTAAGCGGCCCCCTTGCGGCATTTTTTCGTTTTTGTTTCATATCGGCTTCGTTTTCGACATAATTGCTTGTTATTTAATTTTGTATTCTCCTTTTAAATTTTTTGTTTTATGTTTTACCTCTTGATTGCTCTTCTGTAATTCTAACAACTATGACGTGAAATAACTATGAAAAATTCTCGCTCTGTTGCATTCCAACTTTACATCTCCATGCGTTTCTTAGTCGATATTACACAGCATACACACTAATTCTTGCTCCATGCATTTCTTACTCTCTTTCTTTCTCTCTCTTTCTCTCTCTGTCTCTCTGTTTTTCTGTTTGTTAATTCGTTCTGTTTGTCTTTGTATTACATTGTTCACTTTTTATGCTTGTTTTATCCATCTGAGTTCTTAATTGCAGTTGTTATATGTGTATTCTACACTCAAAATTTCGCTCATTTTTTTGCTAATAAGCAATCTGGAAGAAGACTTACTATGATGCTTATGTTTGCTGCATTTCGCTTCATACTGTGATGCATTGTGATTCACTAAACGATAGTAGCACTGTTGCATTTACGTTACTATTACTTAGTGAGAATAATATAACTAAATCCTAGTTTCACACATTTGCGATTGCGCATTTAGCTATGTAGAGTTAAGAGTTATGTTTTGTTTTGTATGCCTTTTTTCATTTTGGTGGTGCCATGTGGTTTTGATTCGCTGTTTTAGTTTTCGTTCATTGTTTTGATTTGCTACAATTACACTTAAATAGACGTTAAAGGAGACGAATAAACTCACTCATCAGTTTCGTTATTGTAAGTAGGACTGTTTCTGTTTTCATTAATCAATTAATTTGATTTATCTTTGCTTCTTTTTTTGTTAAATTCCTTGCTCATTTCCACTATACTGCCTTTCCTGCATATACCCAGTTTGCCATTGGATGACTTTAGATTCAATCCTTCCTGCTTCCGTTTGTCGTATCTGCACGCATTTCTACGTTCATTTCCATTGTCATTAGAAAGCTCCTTGACGTGTATACACCCTAGCTCTTCCGCGATTCCCACTCCTGCTCGATGTTCCTAGATCCAATTGCATTCATTACTAAACACACGATTATAAAATATAATTTTTTTTACGCAATGCACAGTGTTTGTTCTTCGCTTGTTCTCTTTGAATTGGATGCACTCGTTGCTCATCTATTCTGCCGGTTTGTGCCAGAATTTGTTTTGTGTTCGCACGCAAACGGCTCTCTGTTCTGTTGTTTTTTTTAATTTTTTTACCATATTTCTCTGATATGTCTATATATTTAGAACCTATCAGTTATTGAGCGTGCCTCTAGCATGTGGCGAGACACAGTAATCAAAGTCGCAGCAATTGAGTTGCAAAATTCGGCTAGCATAAACTAAATTAAACAACAACACTAACACAACCATATGTGACCCAACATAGTTTATAACGCAATCATGTAGATCAATTATCGTCCTTTTCGTATCGTTTACTCATTGGGTACGTTGGATTCTGCCGGTTTGTCCTCGTCCGAGTCTAACGAAAGGCAATTTCGTAAAAAGTCCTCCATCGAGCGGTACACGTGCTCAATCACACCGGTAAGATCATGGCCTTCGTCCGCGTAGCTCTGAAAGGGCGAGAAAAGCGACAATGCATTAGATTATAGTATCAAACAACAGAGTTATCGGATGGAAATCTAATTAGTTTAAGGCCGCACAAGATGCAAAAGAAAAACTATTGGTCAAACTAGATGTGAGTCGAACAATGTTCAACTATGATGCTAGGCTATTGTGGTTCGTGTATCGAAAAATTTAGTAAAAATAGTAACGCATGCACATCGTTTATTGTTTCGCTTTCATTTCGAGCCAAAAAACCGAGGGTCAAGTTTATTAAACTATATCTCGGATGTATTTTCGTGGCTAATAGTGGCATCATTGCGTTTTAATGTATTATTTAAATTTTTAATTATCGATTTAAATTTTGTAAGAATTTTGTTCGAAAAATATATTTAGGCTAAAAGCTGTTTAAACATAATTTCAAATGGTTTTCAATGAACCGTTGCGTTAGAAAACCGTACAAATATCAAACCCTTCTCTCAACCTGTTTGGAAATGAATATATGAATTTTGCTGATATCAACCCCATTCAAACTAGAAAAAAAGCTACAAAAAGCACTAAGATCAAAATTAATATGCACTAATATCTATCGGAAAAATGTAAAAAATCGTAACAAAGTTATGGAAAATCGTCTACTTAAACACCAGCTATGCTACTTGATGGAATTAGCCCTAAATATAACAAACAAAGAAGAAATCAAATAAACATTTAATCACTAAAAGATAATGCTGATTTTTAAGATAATAAAACTGACAAAAACTGAGGTTAAACTAAATCAAGGAATGTAATGTTAATTAGTCTGATAGCTGCAGTGGGCATTGAGCGATCTATGGTCATCGTACTAGTGAAAATATCGGCCAATCATCTAGAAACGCTACCTCTGTTTGTTATTAAAATGTTGTCTCTGTTATGTATCAGTCTAATGCTTTCATAAAGATAACAAAATCTATTCAATCGTATTTTCACCTGCACCAGGAATCAGGAACACATTACGATGTCCGTTCCAAGCATTTAATTTCGATGGAAAGTGCTCGCGATACAACAAGTCGTACGTTGTAGCATGGGTTCGTTTCACTCAGAAGTTCTGTCAGCAAGGTCAGGGTTTTGGCCGCAGAAGCTTACGTTTAATTTACGTTTTGTGGTAACTTTTTTATTAACCCAACAAGCGAACAGCCATAGGCAGGCCATCCCCAGTGTAGCTTCACTTACCAAGTAGCGAAAGATTGTTCCGGATTCGGAGAGAGAACGAGCCAACTGGATGCCGTGCTGGTACGGTGCGGTCACATCCGCAAGACCATGAATCAGAAAGTACGAGTACGATGGAATCTGGCGTCCTTTCTGGGTTGCGTCCGCTTCGACGTACGCTTTGTAGTTTTCCGCAGGTGCTCCCAGAATTCGCTCCGTGAATATAGAATCTGAAGCGGATAGTGAGATGCCTTTTAGTACGAAGAAGCGACACAAGCAAATGCCGTGTGTACTACAAACACTTACTGTAGTACAGCCAGTCAGTAATGGGCGATACCGAAATGCCACATTTGAACACGTGCTGCTGGGAGCCCAGAATCATTGCAGTTACATAGCCACCGTAACCCCAACCCCAGACGCCAACACGGGTTTCGTCGAGAAACTTAAGCGTATCTAACAGGTATCTGTTTGGAGGAATAAACAAATAGAAATGTTATGCTCATTCGTACCAGAACTATCGAGGTATTTGGTTTTGAAAGCTCACCTCAGCACCGCGATTTGATCTTGTACCTCTACACCACCAAGATGGCGATATAACGCTTGCTTGCCTTGTCCACGAGCCCCTCGAACATCCAACCGAATGTACACCACATCATTATGGCTGGACATGTACGTGCCCCAGTCAATCTTGAACTCCTCCGACACCGACGTTGATCCAGGTTTGCCGTTGCTAAGAAGAATAACAGCAAAACCAAGTCATATTAACGGTCCAAAACAACAACCTCCAACCGGCTGAGATACTTACACCTCCACCAGCACGGGAAAGGCGGCATCACGTAGTTCTTCTCGCCAGCTAGGTGGCAACAGCAGCTGTACCGACGCTCTGGTACCATGAGGTAAAGGAATCTCGAAGGAACGCTGCGATGGTAGTGCCAGCTCCTGCAGTTTGCTGGCGAAAAACGGCCTTGTGTCGTAGAGGACCCGCATCAGTTTGTGATTGTGTGCGGCGTGGACCACTGTAACCCAAGATGGCAAGTTAGAGGGATAAAAACTCGCTCCGATCGTTCGTGTTGATGCCACTCACCTGCTAGCGGGAGACCAGGTCCTTTACATTCCAGGATATAGAAGGAAATTCCGATGTGCTGTGACACGAACGGTTGCGAGCTGACGAAGGCGTCGAAGAACGAGCAGTTGCTGTAATAGTACCGACTACCCCAGAGGACGTCACTGAGATCGCATGTAATGCAGGTGGGTTCCGTTCTGAAAGGTTTGGGAGTAGCAGAGGAACGCAGTTTTAACATCCAAACCCTCGATCTTCAACGGCGACATCAGTAAGTACCTTCTCACTTCCTCACTGACAGGATCCTTCACGACGTATAAATGCTGCTGGCCAGGCTTTTTCTCGTGCGTACCCAAGTAATACACCAGATGGTTGTGGGTATCCCAGGCTAGAATACGAATCACCTACGGATCCAGCGGTAAAAGGGTGCAAAAACATGGTTCAAAACAATATCATAAATCATATGCTCGAGTGCACGAATGGTACCTCATATCGACCGTGCGAGATCACGGCCATCCGCTGTTGCGTGATTGTGATGTGCTTGATGTGGGTAAAGTGCTCCGTGCCAGTCTCCTGGATGCCCGCCATGAATAAAAAGCTGTCCCCATCGGGCGAGAATATCGGATGAGGTAATATATCCAGCCATTCATTTTCCGGCGCTCGCTCCGAATGGTGCTGTAGAATGCATCAGTATCAAACGAGTGTGCCTTTTCGCGCAACCGAACCGAAACCGTTTATTTATGGCAACTCACCTCGACACACTTCCACGTGGGGCTATAACAGGACGAAACGATCGTAATATTTTGGGAGCGCGTCATCCACACCACCGACACGTGCTCGTTCAAATTGCCTACCCAGCTGGCTGATATAAGATAGTGTTCTCTGATCGGAGGAAAATCATATCAAACGCACGGATATTAAAGGGCGGTGTGAAATGAGAATCAGTAAGTGCCGGATACTTACTGTCCTTCGAGAGCAGCTGGACGGATTACTTCCCATTTTCGTATATTGCTTACATTACTTATGTCAACTACCCACAGTGACACATCTGGATTGACCGAACCCGGCGTTGGATAGCGAATAGTTTTCGACACGGGAAAAAGCTCACGGTTGCCATCGCCGCTGGCCGCAATTACGGTGTTGGACGTGAACCAAGGAAATGTCATCATGCCAACTCGCGAGTCGTTGAACGTGGCGTACATGAGGTGCGTGCCGTCTACTGAGGTCCATAAAGCACTAAAAGACTCAAAAATCTCCTCTGCGTGCCAGCAGAAAGCATAAACGAAACATGGTTAGCCAAATGCTCGTCCATCGGTGGTCCGTGCGTAGTCTTACCTTGATATAACCAGTCAGGTACACCATTATAGACTCTGTTCTCTTCCCCGGTGAAAGTTAAGCGATAAACCTCTTCGTCTGATGGTGATTGTCTCAAGTATATATCGTTCTCTGCCACTATGATCATAGCGGTAGTGTTGCCGGCCCAGGACGCATGCTGAAGACGGGCGCGTTGAACCTTGGGAGATTCTTTCAATCGCACCGGCATATGATGGCTGAAAGATGGGACATGATTGCCGCAATTTATTTCATTTATTCTAAATAACGGCCCTTTTAATCTTTAAACGAATGGCGAGCTAGATAGCCGAAGCGGACACATATTAGTATCGGGTTCAATTTGCAACTGATAATTCCGGCTATGGAGTTATCCAATTTAGTCAAAACAAGCCAAAAAACAAGGTAGGCCTTGACCGTACAGCAGTTGTTATGCCATATAAGAAGAACAAGTAAAAACAATAAAGGATGTTATGAAAAGAGACGTTTAAGGAATACACTTTCTATTTATGTTGCATTCAATTATGGACAAGCTCACATGAGTTTTAATAATGCACAAATATTGCATCCATGTCCTTTTTGATATGATTTTTATATATATTCGTTACCCATATGCCATGAGCGTGTCTACTATTCATTATATCATCATTTACTTAACGCTAGATACTCACTCATTCGATACGTCATATACAGTATACAAAGCCGTGAAAGATAACCTATGATGCTGGAAGAGGAGAACGTATTTAGTTTGCCTGTTACGACGCTTGAAACCATACCACATACCTTCTTTACATTGTGCTTAAACAAAACATACTTTAAATCATGAGAACAGTGGTAGCCTTTAACGTTAATTTGTCTCTGTGGATTAAAAATAGAAGCGTTTAGGTGAACGATAAGTATACAAATTTTCATGGGAGCACGCTTGTTCGCGGTACTGCAAAATAACTTACCAGAGTATGATTTGTTACTAGCGTGGCTACACTGTTGGTGGCAGTGTCGAAAACAGCAAGGCCTCCATCATCCGCCTGGAATACAAATTTCTGATTGTTGATCCACACCGAGGGTAGCCTCTGAGGGGTTATATCTTTCTGCAGAAACTCGTCCAACTTCATCCGCCTTCCCGACCAATAGAGTAGTTCGTCGACATAGCTTTTGGTAACATTAAGTGGGTGTGCAAACAAAACAAAAAAAAGGATGCTTTATTAGTAAGCAAGCTTTCGAAGCCTCGCACCGCTTCATACGCGGGCTCGTGTTTTGTTTCTCACCCAAGCAGATATATCGCCGTTATAATACCGGTTATGACAAATCCTATCACTAACAGTGAAAACACAATGCTTCTCCAGTTGTGTCCTTCGGCAGGAAACAAATCCTATCCGATAAGAAAAAGCGTTGGCATGATGAGTTGACAGGAAGTTCTGAGGCCGAAGCCCCGTAAGGAAAACCTATTAACTTACCTGTTCTTCTTTCTGTTTCGGATCAGCCACCTGCAGTGTTTCATCTGGCGGCAGGCGCCAGGAACCTCCGCCGCCCCCGGCACGATCTGTATGCACATTTGCGTGCATTACAGAATTCCGAGGTGCTATAGAGTCGAGAACCCGCCACGATTTCTTCTTGCTTTGGTTTGATCGTCTTTGATTTCAGTCCTGTCGTACATTTATAAATTCTTCTTTATTCCTACCGATTTGGTGACGCTGAAACAAGACACAACAGAATTAGGAAACGACATTCCAGGCTGTAACTCACGGTTCATGTAATATTCTGTCTGAAAAGGCGAACACACGCTTCGCATAATCGCTCCCAAAATTTCCGGAAGTAATAGAACGAAAAGTGACTGACCAAAAAGGCCTCCACATTTCAAACAACGTGCCATGGGTATCGAGCAGAAAAATTGGCAACTGCCAGGACAAGACTGGGACAGTTTTGTCGCACCTGTTCCAAAGTTTGTTGGATGAGCGCCATCATAATTGGCTATTTTTTCGCAGACAGTAAAACCATCGCTGCTATTTTAAAAACAGCGAAAATCCATCGCACTCATTCGTCGGCTCGCGTTCCAACAAACGCCATCCGGGAAAACACCATGCCACCCCCTAATCGATACTATTTTTCCCTTCGATCACTATCCTGGCAGATATTAAAGCAAAGCTGACGAAAGAAGAACACCGTATCCCCGTATGCCCGCACAAATTGGATTTAATGTTCACTTCACTGACCTCAAGCCGCTGACCGCCCGGATTCTCTAGGCGCGCTAGCTTTGCACTTGCTTACACGACGATGGCGTGGGGTCTCTAGCTCTTCTAGCTTTGGCAAACGTTCAAAAGGGAGGAAAAAGGGCCGCTTCTAGGCCTATAACTTTGCTTCGAATTGTCGGCCTTCCTTTCGTCCAATGGCCTACTATGGCCTTCGCGACGTCCAATCTCGAGGTTCTCGCATCTAGCGCCATTAATGGCGGGCAAAGGTGGCCGTGTGAAGGACGAAGGTGGGTGTTTGAAATATTGTGCTCCCTTTACCGGAAAAGGTAACTTTTCGATCCCCGCGAAGGAAAATACACGCGCTCGAACAATGGAACCACATTCACGTATCACTAGAGCACTCACAGGCAATACACAGGCACGCACACAAGCGATGCGAGCACACACACACGTTCAGTGCATACTTTGCATAAAGGTTATGCGGATCCCCCCGGAGCAGGGCTATCCTAGTAGGCAGCGTATTTTGGGGGAGATTTGTTTATAACTTTATGTGTGTGGAATGTCGCGCGCAGCAAGTATTTAGTAAACGTGAGGAGAATGGGGAGGGAGGTGGGATGGAGGGATGGAGGGGGGGGAAGGATAAAAAAAACCCTCCACTGGACGATGGTTCAAACACTTATTCACACAGTGACACACGGTGCACTCACATTGTTAAGCACGTGCTCTCGCATGGGGCGCTGATTAGAAAAGGTCCTGTTTTCATGGCACGACGACTCCACCACCACCGGTTTGAGCAAATAAAATTCCTTTACATAATACGCGCCACCTCGGTAATGCGGTAAGTGCAGTTCGACGCGTATCGCGTTGGTTGGAAAAATCGAGCATATCCTGCAGGTGACGACATCCCAAAACACCCCCGGTTCGCAAGGATGTGTGGCCGCTTTCGTTCGCCCGCTGCGGTTCGAGAATTTTGCGACAAACCCCTCGATGTGGTCACTCCCCGTTTACCGAAGCCTATCACCTACGAAAAGGCTTTCATTCGAAAACCCGTAGTACTTTATTACCGCGAACGAGCGCTGGGTTGGGAAATGGGGCTCGCACACGAACGTAGCATATCCGGCGCAGGAGAACGGAACGAACGGGAAAAAGGAAAGAATCGAAACTAAAATAGAACCATTCCTATCGAAAACAACGTCCACAGCGTGCCGTTGGACACTGCGATAACTCCGTTCGCGATCAGGATTTATGCGCTCATCAGCGCGTCTCTTTCCCCGTGCTCCCTAGTAGAAAGGCGAAAATGAAGAGTGGAAAGCGAGCAAGAGAGAGAGAGAGAGAGAGAGAGAGAGATTAGGGCAAGGTGTTAGAATGAGTGGGAAGATGGATAGATAGTGTGTGTGAGAGAGAGAGAGCGAAGGAGTGAGTATCGCGCACTGGTTCAGGTTCGAAGGCGCAACGGAAAAACGGATTTTCCCAAGCGCGAATCCCCGCGTCCGCGCCGCACCCAAACACGCCAATAATTCACGGCAGCTGTCACTCGGTGAAAGGGCCAGGCGTGTGGACAAACCTGTCCGTTGGTGTGGTTCGATGTATTCGCCCTTTGACGGGGGGCCACCAAAAGCAGGACATCCAAGTGGTGTGTTCCACACGATGTTTTCACTCACTCGACAACATCGCTCGGTGCTGATTTCTGCACAGCATAAATATGTGTGTGGCGCTGAAGAACACTAGAAGGCACCGGACATGCGCATGGTGCGCGGGAAAAGCGAGTAAACCGACCCTTTAGCGACCCGATCCGGAGCAGCACCGGGATCCAAAACGGATGGCTCTCTCTCTCTCTCTCTCCGGTGCTCTCGCGCAAAATTGACACATTCCCCGCAAAGTAGGCGCTTTTTGGTGGAAAATCGTAGTATCCTGTGCTTTCCGCACCAGCCAACCAGTAAAGGCTCTTTTTTGCCACGCTTTTCCACCACTCTCGCGTGTCACACACCGTGTCGCTTTCGTTTCCGCACTGCTCGACGATGGGCTCGATGCTTTTATCTCGAATCCTGCAATTCAGCTCGAATCCTGGCCCCAGAACCAACCACACGGGTGGTTTGCACGTTTACTCCCGAATTTTCCGAACGCTTTTCCTTTCGAGCCTTCCGAGCAAGGATATCCCATTTTCCCCACGGACACACACGGCCACTTGGAAACAACCACCTCGGAAACGCACCTTGCATCACAACGCCTTGGCCAGCACCGTCTGGCCAGTGAACGGATTTTTCCGACAGACTTTTCCGACGGTGTTACCTTTTATGCAAGCACACAGCCAACGATTGCTAAACCTCCATTGCGCCACCATCAGAACAGGTCTGACCGACGGTCTGCCATCCGAAGCTCTGCCCGCGGTGTACGCGATGGGCTGCCGATGGTGACGATGGTGACGCCGATGGCCGTGACCACACGGGGAAGAGAACGCACCTTTTGCTGCCGAAAAGGCCAGCGACGCGCTCGGACCACCAACACCAACACTGGCACACGCAACAAACAGCTCGCGCGGACCTTTTTTTGTGCGCGCCTCCTCACTCGGCTGAGTGCTGCTGCCACTCTGGCTGCCGAGATGGATGATGGTGAGAAAATTTCCACCCCTCCACTGTGACCCCCCTTTTCTGCCACCCATCGGGCCACCCTATCGGAGCACGTCCCTGTCACTTCCCGGGGGCACTCGGCGTCGCCGTTTCCTTAGTTTCGTTAGTGGTAGTGGTCGTGCGACGCTTGCCGACCGTTTTAAAATTGTCGCATCGCCATGTGACGACAACCACGCGCTTCTGGCCGGGGTGTTTTTACGGTGTCGTTTTTTTTTTGCTTCTTCACTCTATATTTTCGTACAATTTTCCTACGCTTTCCACTACTCTCTCTCTCTCTCTCTCTCTCCACTGGCCCCCTCCGGAGAAGAGTCGAGGTTTTGGCCCACACGGTACGGCGACGGCCACCTTGTGCTTCCTGCGCCTTCCGGGCTAAAAATATCCCCCGTGACTCATCACGATCCGCTGGCTGGCAGGGCGAAATTGTGGCGCTTATGATCTATTTTATGCTCGATATTATTATTTTTTAAACCGACGCACCGATACCGGAGGAGGATAACACGCTTAAATGCGTCAAAACGCTAGCGTTTCCTTCCGCCGCCAGCTAGTTTGCGTCCTATTTGTAAAATTAGAACCACCCTAGCGCACCAGTGTCCCGTTTCCCGTCCTTGTCCGGTGCGCCAGGAAACGTATTACGATCTGCAGTCATTATTCACATTGTCCCAACCACATACATCGATTTTCCGCTGCCGGACACCTGGGGGGAAAAATGGACAGCATAAAGTACCCGTTTAAAACGCCCCCGCACGAGTTCACGTCGTGTGGGGCTTTGTCGGAGTCTGTTTTCGCGCCTTATTTGACGTGTATGTTTCCGTTTGGTCGCCACGCCACGCTTTCAACGTTTGAGAACGTCCAGCCGTAGTGCGGCACTCGTAATGGTAATGTTGCCTATTTATACACGAATCCAATAACTTACCTCCGGAGACGAAATGCTTTAAGCTAAACGACGTTAAGGTTTTTGATAGCGACCCGGATTCCTCAACCACGTGGTCCATCACCGCAGCGAATATTTCAAATGTGACGTGTCGTAACGGTTCTTGAAGCATGGTTTACAAAGGTGCGCTAGACGGATGTGGGACTGTATTTTACAAATCCCGTGGTCAGTTATGTGCTCAACTATTCGGTTAATTGTTCTACTGTGTAAACGAATTAGAGTTCTTTCACCGTTTCACCTGCAAACAAATCCAAATGTAATACGAATTTAAAACAATAAATACCCATTCGAAAATGTTAATATATTTTAATGCGAATCAGTACGAATCGGCAGCGAATCTATAACGAATTTCGAAAGGGATGGTCTGAACATATACTGCCAAATAAATTAAAGGATCAGAAAAAGCTGTTTCAGGTCTCACCTCATTGATATTCCCATTCATATCATTTTGAACGTAGAATTTTACGTTCATATAAAACCAGTGATTTATTATACAAAAAACATTGTAATTGAAATTGTGTGAAAAACTGTTAAATTCGAAAACTCCACGAAATAAAATAATTGCGATAAACAAGCATCATAGACACAGTTGTATATCAGATACCGTGGATCAAAGAGAACAAAAGCTAAAAACAAATTTAAGGTAATATGCAACTCTAATGTGAACTTTAACCGATATGTGCAACTGATGAAGATAAGTGAAAAATGATTTATTTATATAGAAGATAACGTAAAAGATAAAGCGCATTACCTATAAGCAATACTTTATCATCGACAGATCAGTTTATGAAAGAAGCTAATATAGTTGTACTTTATATACATGTACGTGCATTGTATATAAATAAGTCTTTAAGATCGATTTTGCAATAAAGAACTTTAATAATTTGATCTGATTAGATTCTCAACAAATTTTCAAGGTCGTGTACATTAATGTACATTAAAAATTAAGCAATGTTTAAAAAAACACGTTATTGTAATTGAATCATTAAACTAAAATTGCATTGTATTAAATTTAAATCATGCAAAGAAATTTATCTCGATGGTGACCACAGATGATGGAGGTTGCGGAAATTACGCAAGTATTCATAAAGAATATAAACTAAAATCATTTTTCAAACTTTTAATAATAAATTAAGTTGTTTTTTTATTACAAAATTATACAAAATAGAACAAAACTTCATACCAAATTATGAATCATGGTATTTAGCAGGTACTAATAATACAGTTTGTGAAATACCACCTAGCTGTACTAACATAGATAAAAATAGAATTGAACATGATTACGACATTTATCACTTTATCACAACAATCGATTTTATTTCATTTTTTTGAACTTGTTTATCAGTTAGCATCCGGTACTGCCACTTTTCAACTAATCAAAATCGAGCCCTTCGCGTGCTTTGTGCTTGATTGCAGCATTTGCGTGTCCCGTCTTCGCTGGCAGCATAAATCACCGACGAGATGCATGCACTTACTCAACAAGCCCGATATCACGACGATGCCGGCAATGATCGACGAGAGCCGCACGATAAACTGAGCAATACTATCTCGATCCTGTCGCACTAAGACCCGCAGGGCAGACATATCGTATTTAAAATAGATCCCAGAAACACCTTGCAATCCCTTATCGATATCTGAAAAGAAATAACAAACTGCCGATGTTATAACAGTAATGAACGTATTCCCGCGTTGCGTGGGGGTACAGCGTGTGGCCACCATGCGCGCTGTAACATGCGTCATAGTGGATAAGGGAAAAAAAGGTATCGGGGTCGTAAAATGCAAACATGCTAACGAAATCAAAATGCGTTTTAGCTGATACAGATTTATTAAGTAAGGATGGAACGGAACAGAAGAAGTTAAGGGTATGTGCGGTAAGACATCCCTATAGCACCAGAAATACCGCTCCTACTTTATCGACAAAAGCGTGCGATTCGCATTATCGATAGGCCTTAGCTTGAAAGGGATTTTCTTTAAGTTGCGATTTTTGTTTCTTATTTTGAATTCGATTATTCCCCGTCTCATTCGAAGGCAGCCGGCTCCATTCGGCACGTTCTTCTTTGCTTCCAGAGGTGGATAAAGATTAAAGAACAGATATGGCACCGATATCTACATTAACTGTAGATTTCATGTAGCTCGACCTAGCGCTGCAGTGATCAAACCACCCAGTCGGGTTCGTACCATTCGACCGTCCATTCGCGCCAGCGCGTTTCAGTGATAAGCCAGTGTTACCGTAGATCCCCGTACAAAAATGGCTGGGTTTGGGAAACAGCTGTCGTGCATTCTGAGCAGTGAGTGCAGACTTTCAGCTTTGCGTTTGCGAAGGATTCCACACTAACTTCGAACGATGCTCCTTTCTACATAGGCATACTGCTGCTGTTTTGCGGAGGGTTGCACATCGGCTGGAGTATTATGCACATGAACATGCAAGGCAACGCATGGGCGGTTGGAATTTCGGTGGATGAATATCGCTTCGCAATCCTGTCCTTCTTTACCGGCTGCGGTTTCATCATACTGATCGTGGCAGCTACAAAGCAGTTACTTCCAACTCGCATCTGGTTAGTGCTTTCGTCGCTCTTTTTCATCATCAACGGTGCATTTTTCACCGCGATGCCGACTTACTATGCCGCAACGGTGGCGACAAGAATTATAGCAGGTATGCACGTAAACGATTTTCCTATTTTTAAGAATGTTTGTTTTACGATTTCGGCATTGTTTTACAGGATTCGGACATGGTATCTGCCACGTAGTGTCGATTATCTACGTGGGTGAAATAGCTTCCCGCAACTACCGTGGCAAACTGGTTGCAATTCTCGTATCGTCCATCATCGGAGGAATCGCCTTATTCACCGTCCTGTCTATGGTCACGACCAATCCGGTGTTTATCGTAGAACCAAACATGCACGCGAACCGTGCGGTCGGAATTGTCATTCTATCGCTCAGCGTATTAGCGCTCGTGCCCGCCTGGTTCCTGGTGGTTGAATCTCCGCTCTACCTGCTCACGACATCGGGCAATGAAACGGAAGCGAGAAGCAATTTGATCAAACTTCGCGGAATGTCCATGGAAACCCCATCGATAATGGATGAGTTTGAAGACATGAAAACACTTGCGTCGGAAAGCGAAAGCCTTTCGCCGTTCTTCCTCACACAGGGCAATTTTCCGCCGTTCCAGCTGGTGTTGTTGGTGAAGCTTGCCAACCTGCTGTTCTTCAACTACTCCATGAATGCAGCTAAGATGTTGCTGATGTCACAAATGTTCACCCTGACGTTGTTTACACACAATTGGGCCCCGCCCCTGTTGATGCTGAGCAAATTCGCAGGTTCCGTCTTTGCCATTTTAATCATCGATATTTTACCGAGACGGTTCATGTACGGAATTTCGTCTACTTTTACCGGTACATTCATGCTTGCACTCGGTATTATTCTAGCGACGTACGACAGTGTCGAAACATATATAGCTCCATTCCTATATATCACGGCGGAAGTTTTCAACACCTTCGGCATGCTGCCAGTGTCAGAGATCATGCTCTCTGAAGCATTCCCACCCAAAAAGCGAGCCCTTTCCGTATCGTCTATTCTGATATGCGAGTATGTTGGCCACATGGTGGTGTACATTATCTATTTCAACGTGCCAAGCACCCTGACCAACACGTATATCAAGACGCTAGTGTTTGCGGGGGTGATTTTGCTCAAATGCGTCATTGCAGTACTAACGATTCCGGATGCGCGAAACACCTATCCACGGGAAGCGGTTCATTCGTACATGCACAAGAAAAAATAAAAAACTCTTTCTCGGAACAATAATGTGTGGTCTCCTATTTCAATTTCCAATGGAAAGTAGATATTATTTCTCTCCGTGTGATAACTATTGATTTTTTTACCGATTTACGTTTCCTTCAAGTTACACGTATCACTGCGATTGACTGATGTTATCTTTAAATTGAGCACCACATTTACAAAATCAAGATAAGTAAATCGCACCCAGCCGATATGATAAACATCAAACGATAAACAAATAACCGACCCGAAAAGTAACGACCTTCTAATGGTGCATATGGTACTGGTGCAATCTCTTGGAAACCCGTTTATAACTTGCCTTGCTACTTACCGATAAGCTGTAAATTCTCTCGGACTGTGTATTGATAGGTTTTGGAATGTGAGTAGAACTTTTCTACATCGGTCGGTACAACTTCAATGAAATACTGCATCATTACTTGACCTAAGGCAGAAAAAAATCTTAAATAAGGCTTTTTCTTACATTTTCCCCTATGGAAAATTACCATTGTCAAACATTTTCTCATCCCCTTCGAGCGGATGGATTATTCCGGCGGTATGATCACCGAAACTGAACCTATTTATGCGATGGGAAAAATTGGTTGGCGTATTTGCGAAAATACTGTTCAAATGTATGTGACCGCGTGAAAAATGAATACTTTTACCAACGGTAATATGGAAATTTCCCGCAACCTGCAAGTATGGATCATTGAAATAGTGCATTAATGTGTTGATATTCGCCAAGTATGTATGAATTCTTTAATGAAGACAAATATACCTTGTTTAACGTGAGCACACCATGAATACGACATGCATCGTGGGGACGCTCTGGTATGACCACGCGCTCTGGCATGCTGTACACAACAGCATGATCTGATTTGTATAATATCTCCG
Organism: Anopheles nili; assembly: GCF_943737925.1. Classification (NCBI taxonomy): domain Eukaryota; kingdom Metazoa; phylum Arthropoda; class Insecta; order Diptera; family Culicidae; genus Anopheles; species Anopheles nili. The sequence goes on from NC_071292.1 coordinate 44,518,849, forward strand.
CAATCGAATGGTATTCGTTACGAAGGTATGAATTGTGGTGTTGCATGTAATCGAAGTGGACACGTTGGCTAGGACATAATTCGAACCACGTGTCTTCTTCTTGCAATATACCGAATGAGAACACGTTTTGGTTTGTTGAATCCAGAATGTCAGCTCCAATCGCTAAAATGAGATTTTGAATACCCGGGCATCAGAGTTTTACGTGGCGTACTTTGACGTAAGATAACGTACATTTGCATGGCATCGCAACCGTTAAATCAATGTGCACTTTCAATTTTGATTGTAGGTCAGTATCGGGAACAAATGTGAATACCAAGCGTGAGTCCATGTAGTAAGATACCTCATGATAGATGAGAAACAATATTACCAATCTGCTGATCAGAGACACTGCAATAGAATGAACCAAAATGGTGCAATGAATTGTACGGATATTCTTCAAGCATCCTTTTTTTAAAAAAGCTGCATAATTACATGTTCCGCCGACTCTCGTTGGTTGTACAAATTCTTCCTTAACTTTTGGGAAGGCATCCAGCCGGGATACCGCATCCAACGCTTGTTTCACACCTCTGTAGCGAAGCATTGTTTTTTATTTACTTGAATTGATTAGTATTCGTATCGCGACAACGTGGCAATTTATCATTCACAAACAAAAAACAATTATAGACGATACAAATCCCAGCAGCGTACAACTTTACAATTCACAAAGCAGAGAGATTCACAGGCACAGAGATTGATCAACACACATCCGCTAAAATACATAAAACAATGATTAATTAATTATATTCACAATATACTAAAATCATCCGGGCAACGCAAAGAAGCACTTTTTTATCAAAAATAAATTTAAAGCACCTAACAAAAAGTTTTTGTAAGGATTTTTAGCCAAGTTACATCATTACCCTTCACACAAGAATTAGCATACGATAGTAACAAATTAAGGACCAAGTCCTATTTAGTTTTATGGGGAAGTAAAATATATAAACTTTACCGGTGAACTTAACCGGCTCAGTTGATATGTTCCGTTTGCAGATATGTTATATTGAAGATCACAATGCGGCATAGCAATCTGGCCTTTTTGAACGTTTCATAATAAGTAAGAAACTAAATGCTTAGCAATAAAGAGAAGAAAAAACAAATTCTTATTCCTGATCTAACCTATAAATTTTGTACTGTTATTTTTCTCTGCGTTGATGCTATTTATTTATATCGTGAGTTGTTGATGTGTCGCCCTGTTTTGGGTTGTTCTGATAACACAATGTTATGACAATTTGAATCTGTTGCATGCTCGTTTAAGCTTTTGGCTGCGGTGCTCCATTGTTTTTCTAATAAAACTAAGCATTGTATCAGAAGATGATTATAAATGCATTTTTTCAGCGAGGGGCTTCAAGTAACATAAATGAAGAAAATAGAAATACAGCTGTTTAAATTTTAAAAATAGTTTGTACAAGTAAATTGCTCTATGAAAAAGTTTGTAATATGAACATTAGTTTTACTTTTCAATGTATTTGCAAAAAACTGCAATTCGCCTCATTTACCTTTTTTGAATGGGATTGTAATATTGAAATCCCTAGAGTACTTTTTCCTTTAGAATACAATAAAATTCATTCTCTTCATATTTTACCTCGCCCAAAAAACAGCGGAATACAAATTGTATGAAAATTCGTGTCTTGCTCAAGCGTTATTTCTACTGTCAAATCCAAACTGCTTCAGAGCCGCAGTGTTACCAACCGTTGAAAGACAGCGCAAATTCCTTCTTATTTCAGCTGTCGCCGGATAAAGCCATGGCTCCTGTGGTAGGTTAAAATAAATGCAAAAATCACCACATTTTTAGTGTTTTTACTAAAGTTTCTTATGCGTACCATGAATCGTTTGTTGTACCCATTCAAAGTGCGGTGATAATTGTTTACTGCATCGTGAAATACACGCTAATATTGGACTTTTGTTTTCCCGTACTCTATGCACGTGTCAATGTGTACTATTTCCTTCAATCAGATGAAGGCATCGGTGTTTCTTTCTCTGATGCACAGAACGATTTATAATTTACGTTGTACGCACTTGTGGTCTGTGAATGTTTGGTGTCAACTGACGGTAAACTTTTCCATTTCCAGGAGAAAGCAGTTGATGCGGTCAAGACTAAGCCTGAAAAGGCTCAGCCTAAAGTAAAAAATGTTCTTCGTGGAAAGAACCCCTTGAAGAAGAAGCGTGAGCATCTACGGTATGGCATTGATTGCACCAACATTGCCGAAGACAACATCATGGATGTTGCTGACTTCGTAAGTATCGTCAAACCGTTTAACGGTTTTGTGAATCTTTCCATTAAATGCTTGCCATAGAATGTACCCTACATTGTTTATTTTGGTATTTTTACTTGACAGGAAAAGTATCTGAAGGAGCGTTTCAAGGTAAATGGTAAGACCGGTAACCTCGGCAACAACGTTACTTTTGAGCGCCAGAAAATGAAGGTGTACGTCAACTCCGATGTTCACTTTTCCAAACGCTACCTGAAATACTTGACCAGGAAGTATTTGAAGAAGAACAGTCTTCGTGATTGGATCCGCGTTGTGTCCAACGATAAGGATTTGTACGAGCTGCGTTACTTCCGAATCAGCTCCAACGATGATGATGAGGAGGAAAACGAGTAAACCAAGGCCGGAGTGTTTGGTGAAAATGCTGGAATTTTGTCCAAATATGTGAAATCCAATACAATGGTGAAAACCGTGATATCATCAACGGTTTTAACAAAAAAATATGTGTACTGTGTGAAGGTTCGATCCGAAAATGTTTTCTAACTTAAAAAGTACATGCCAAAAGTGTTTATAAATGGATTGTGCAACAATTCAGTGTGGTTTATTTACGTTAGTGTCTTCTGCTGGTGACAAAATTACTCAAATGTTATTGCTTTTTTATTGCTCGTGTTTTTATTGGCCAACGCAATAAGATATGCAAGATATAACACATTCTCACTTGAATTTGTTCAATGGTTTTTTAACCGATTCGAACTGAATGCTGTATTTATTACACGAACATACAGTTAATAAATGAACAAACAAATGTGTGATAAAATAGCTCTGCTGAGCACGTACATCCATTCGTTCATTTAAATTTGCACCGCGATAATGATACGCGATTTTTTATCTTTTTCTGTATTTAGATATAACAACTCATCTAGATAACAAGACACGGTTAGTAGCTAGTATAAAACCGTAGTCAATATTCTATATTTTTTCGAATATTTAAACCATTTACATAAGATTTTTAACTGTAATATATATATTTTGAGATGTACATCAAAACATAATTTTAAAACTCTTTAACAATTGATCGTTGCACGAAATACTATTGTTGTACGAAACTTTTCCCTTGGATAATAAGCATCTCCTGGATAATCGCTTTTGATAGTTTTGGCTTTATAAAACATCAACTTTAATTCTACCCTCTGCTGATGAGGAGTTGCAAAAGTTCAAAATAGAAAAAAGAAGATCCAGGATTCGTATTCCGATCCTAATCTATCTCATCCGATCCCATAATTGAAGTTTTAGCTTTCCTCTATGATTGAGTATTTTTAGCATGTATATATATATTATATATATGTATATATAATAGATACATGTATATATGTATATATAATAGATAATAGATACATGTGTATCAATTTTATTGGTACTAAATACTTATTTGCGTTTAGAGCGCAATAATTTTTTCAGAGTATTCGGTCATTCGCGACTAAGACAGGTTCAAAGGCTTTGACCAAGGGTCAGAATAGGTTTCACTATAAAAGCCAGAGGGTAAAAATTAGCCTGAAACTGCGGTCCTTATATGTGAAACACGAGTTTCGTTCCAGTATCTAGGTTATTGAACCATAAATTTATAGGATGAAATAAGATTTTTAAAAAAAATCCTAGATAGGTACGACACGGTTGGAGTTGATTTGGATTCGCAGGACACTTCTTATTCAGATAAATTAGTTGAATATTATATGTATTCCACTCCTGTGAGCCTGATGAATCAAAATGGAATTTAGATCAAAATTAAAATCTAACAAATATAGTTGCTGTACTTTAATCGTTTTTTTTACTTGTATACTTGTACCTCAATTGGGTGGATGTTTTTCACAGTCGTACTTTTGAGTAGTTAGCAAAAGTAAGGCCTCGCGATTAACAAAAAAATGATTAAAATGAATTGTGCATCGGATCAAAATTCAAAATTCCAATACACCCTCCAATTGTTAAGAAATATCGCAGGAGAAGTTCTTTCCGCATACGAAAAATATATGTCGTTTTATAATTGAAATTTATTTTCTGTTATAAATCAACGAAGGAAAATAATTTCAGTATGGTTGGCTGAATTATACTGAAAGTACTTTTTGTTTGTCTTAACAATTAACTTAATATCTTCGTATTATGTTTTGTAATAACTAATTTATTTCATAACTATCCATATAATTATATAATTTCCACATCAATCGTAAAGGTATTAATAACGGTTGATACACTTTTTCAATTTTATACTTGTAATATCGTACACTGTGGCGTACACACCGTATCGTACACAACTTACATTGTGGCGCTTTCAAGATCCTTAGATAAATCAAACTGGAGCAGCACAATCAAATAAGAAGTGGCCGCACTGAATATCTGTAACGGTTGGAACGAACTGTAATGAAAGGGATGTTTTGTTCGCACCTAATCAGAATTAAGCATAATACCGAAAATATGAAAGTAAAATCCAGCTTGAACAAGCCACTTCCGTCAAAAAGCGAAAATCTTTTTCTGTGCAGTAACTGAAGAGCAATAGCTTTTGATCTTTCAAACAGGGCCTGATCGTCAATGAAATAGTTTGATTTGTACTGTAACAGTTTGTGCAGTAGTGAGGACGATTTGAACAACTAGAAAATAAATGCATATTTCAAAAATTGCTTATTAATTGCTTACAAAAATTGCGCTACTTACTTCAGTATGTGTAGACGCACAAACAATAAGCATGTAATAAATCACCAGGCAAGCTGGAATGCACTCAAATGCGTACCGACAAGCCCTAAATATCAGTTCGAGCATCTGATAGTTCCAGAACAGAAGCTGAAAATACCACCACCATTAGAAGCAAGGACATCAGTTGATGGATACGTACCTTCGTTTCGATAAAAAATCCAAACAACGTGTTAACAAATGTAACCGTTACGATGGCAATAATTTGCAGCGAATAGGCGCCGTTTATAAATTCTGCCAGTTTGGCCACATTTTCATGGATCACAAACATGTACGTTAGTCTTTCGCCACTGATCAACTCGTTTTCATGCACGAATGGTCGACGGCTGGCTGGATGCACCTTGGTGATCGACCTTTTCGTGTCCTTTCCTTTGTTATTGATACCTGGCAGAGTTTGTTTCTGTACGTTCTCCAAGAAAGCATCCAGCATCCTGTGAGATGATGTTGAAATTTATTCATTCCCTCAAACCATAACCCACAGTACGTACCAGTTTAATTTAGTCAGAATGCATTCGGTTGATTTGACCATTGTGATGAACTCCAGAATCGTGACATGAAACATCCACAAAGGATAAATTACTGCGATTATCGTGAAGTAGCTTTCATTCCTGACAAAATCGTGAGTAAGATAAGATTACTTTTAGCATCCAGTGTGAGCCACATATGGGTCACAGGTAACGTACATGTACTGAGCGTAGGCTTCCCAAACCGATAACCCCAAAAGCATCGCTAGTGAGATCGGAACTATTATGGATTGTTTCGAAGGGACCAGCATGTTGCGGAATTGAAAGTACCGATCGTTTATCTTCGTGCTGCTAAACTGTATCCCTTCAATGTACACGCATTTCATGCGATCAGCCCGCCACAGGAATGCATAGCAGATAACTGCACCCAGGATACCAGAGTATACTTGCGTCATTAATGCTGAGGTTTGGAGAACGCGTTAAAAGGACATGAGGACATAATTGTAATTCGTAATCCGCTTACCATACTTAAAGATGCTTGGACTGTGCGCGGATTGATCCGAGAGAGCGATATCTTCTATGGACTTGTAAAATCCTACAAGATAACCACCGAACAGCAGCACGCTGTATAGCAAACGAAGAATTGAAAGTGAAGGTGCTCTGCCGGTTTCATTCACTTCATACGAGTCGTACAACTGCAGTCCAACGAGCTGTGAAGGCAAACAAAAAATCAATCTAATTAGCCACATGCAAAACCCAATAATTTGTAACGATGCGCTTGTACTTTAGACCAGAAGCTCGAAGTCGATGACAACATAGCCATGTTGAAGCCTGAAAACGATTGTCAAGAGTTAGCATGCCCATTCTTGCTGTACCATGTGCTGTGCAATGTAGTTAGCGGCAAGTGCATCTATAATTAACGGCGTGACCGTGCATTAACTAATTGAATGATAAATTATTGTGTGTATACCAAGTACGCTTAATGTGCGTAGCTGAGTGTTGAAGAGAGGTGTTATGTTTGAACAATGTGAAAGTTCTTCGGTGTGGTTCAAACATGTGCTTTTCTTGCGAGCACTTAGCTCAGTAGTTTTGTAATAATAAAAAAAGACTGAAGCACGAAAACATCAGGCTAATTCTCGTGTGTATTATGGTCGAATTCTCTATGTATTTTGGCTATAGCATAAATTGAACATGTGCTTTGAAGAAAATGGTTCTTAATTTAAGCATTCTGACAAACAAACATCAACTACGTGCGGTCCGAAAGTTTATCGTTTAGCAGTATTTTGTTATCGTAAAATTTACTAAATTCCATACATCAACCAGTTGCATGGGATCAACCGCAAGCATAACTCGGATCGGAAACACGCGGTACTCCAACTCGGCAGTCATTGAGGCGTAGAAAGGAGATTTCGGTCAAAATTATTGTTACAAAAAGCAGTTCTACCGTTTGGAGGTGTTTATTCCGTGCTTCTGCTGATCGGTGGGAACATTTTACCTTACTACGCCCATCAGCACAGCTCAGCCCGAGGCAACCCTGAGTGGTTGTGGGTTTATTTAAATGCATGCATTTCCGCTAATATTTTGCAAATGGCACTTCAGCGCGCAAGAGGAATCCGCGAATTACGGTTAAGTGTCCTCTTTCGCGTGCCAACAGTGGGTGAAGTTGGCGAATTTTTTTTCTTCTTTCTTTTCCCCCAATTTTAACAAACACACAACGCATTTGGGTTTTCCAGGGTGGCGGCGCTTCGAACGAACAACAAACATTCTATAAAATGGCCAGTCGCATACGAGAAGCACCTAGCGAATGGCGAGATCCGGCATACTAACGGGGGTGCCAAACTGCCCACGGTGGTTGGGGTGGTGGGAAAGATCTTCGCGATCGTGCGGAGAAAGCTCACAAGAAGTTACCTTCTTCTCAGCTGCAGCATCGTCTCGATCTCGACCGAGGCGATAGTTTTATAGCGGGACGCACCAGCAACACCCAGTGGGAATCGATCCAACAACTCATGCATAAATAACAGCAGTGAGACCTCCTCCTCGAAACCGAATCCAACCCGATCGTGCTGGGGCTCATTCGTATGTTCGAGCGAATGGACAAACTTTTCTAGAGCACATGACTTTCTCAACGGCAGTCCGCGAATAGAAAGTGGCTCTCGGGGGGCTCGAAGAATGGCCAGCATACTCCGGAACATACACACACACACACACACACACACTGGGGGGGCACCTGTCCTGTGGCCGATTCGGGGAGAAGATCTCTCTTAGCTCTGCAGAACCCCCCTCCGGTTTTCTTTTCGCTTCTTGCCGCATATGCTCACACTCTCGAGAGCCCCAAAGTGGCATTCGAACGTGTGGCTCCTTTTCGTGTGAGAAAAACATGCTCGTTCTCTTCGAGAGCATACGAGCGAGCGAGCATCATTTTTAATCGGCAAGCATAGAATGGTCGTTTGAGAGGCAGCAGCCCGCAAGATCCGCCCGTTTCAAGTTCAATGTCAGTATGCTCAGTAGCATTGTGAGAAGTGATCGTGACGGAAGGGCATCATCTCGGGCTTTTAGTAAGTGCAGCAAGTTTGCGAAACGGGCGTGTGTTTCAAACAAACAAAAAATAATCGGGGCTCGATTTGTTCGATCTACTGCAAGTGCCGTGAAGCTGGAGCAGTGCGTGCTCGTTGTTCAAATTTGAACAAAACAAAAAAAAGAGGAAATAGAAAAGATTTGAGCGAACATTAGATTCTTCGGATCATCGGGACCCGGCAACAGAGGGCTGCTTCCGCCGTTTGAAACAGTTCGTTTCGGTTTTCGATCTGTCAACTTCATTTAATATTCAAAGAAGCTTATAACGGGACGGCAAAGAATGCGTGTATCGAAAAAGTGTGCCAAAGAAATCGCCGTTTACGTCACGCGGAACTGCATCGGTTCGGACCGTACGATCAACGGACGGACCGATCGGGGTTGTCCAGGCTTGCTGGCTCCTGCGATCGCGACGAAGAACTACACACACACACACACTTCTCGGGCTGGAGGAAAAACGCGACCCACAGAACTCTGCGACGGTTGGCGTTTAACGGTTTTTCCATTTTACCCTTTCCGCATTTATCCTCTTCAAAATAAAAAAAATAAAAGCTCCCCAGGCGCTCGGCAATTGCAGGGTGGCATTATTTTACCGTTGCGAACGATCGTTTTTCAATTATTTATTAAACGATTTTGTTCTGTTCTGGTTCGGGCGGGATGCTTTGGGATGCGCGGGCAATTTGCAGATCATTCTAAGAAGTGTATTTAGTAAAAAGAGCATCGTCTCTTTCGACCACGGGTTGTTCACTTTGGCTGGAACAAAACTGGTGGTCTATTTGGTGCAATTTTTAGAAGCTTTTCGTCGCTAGTTTCCACAATTTTTTCCATTTTGATTTGGTTTCGTTTCCAGTAGGGTTTCGTGAGCGAAATATGGCTAATGTACGGATTTTAGTGTTTACATCAATACTGCTCAGCACGCTCGTGTTGGCTGGTAAAAGTGGCAATGCCGCCTGTAAAAACTGCAAAACTAAGTAAGTAACATCGCGAAGATCGAGGAAACTAAAAAGAAACCATTCAGGTGGTATGCGAAATGACTAATGAGTTTTTTCACGACTGAACCGGGATCAGGGCTGGACACCACAATCAGCGGTTAATAGCGAGCCCGATTAATCTACTCAACCCGGATAGGTATGAGTTTTTCACCCTCGACGACAAAGGAAAGGTGATAAAACGGATCATGACGTTCAAGGAAATTCAGAGCATCGTAGCTGGAAGTGATGTAAACGGGCTTAAATTGTTTGCGAACAAAAATAACAACGATCGAATTGTATCGAGCGTTGTGTCCAATGTACGCAATGTCCTTAATAACGAGCTTAATCTTATGAACGGTCACGAGCATAATGAAGTGGCTGAACTGCCAATATCGGATGTGATAAGCGAACAGCATGAGCCTCCTCTTGTGACCACGGAGCACGTGTTGGACAAGTTTAGCCAAAATGGAGAGGATACGTCAGTGGGAAGCGCAACTTCCAGACCAACGGTACAAACGACGTTGAAGCAGATGGAAAAGATCACCGCACTGCCCGCCATTCAGCTGATCGAGCACGACTACACCACTAGGTGGATGTTGAAAACAACTGGAAAACCAGCCGCCAGCACGACCCAGCAAACGAAGGAGCGAACAACCGAACGGACAACGATAAAACCAATGACAAGCTCAACGGTACAAGTTCCGACTCGTACGACATACCAGGTCACGGAATCTTCAACGGCACAACGAACTTCGACGGTTCGTCCCACGGAAAGATCAACAACCGAGGAACCGATAGTACGGCTGTCGTCCAAATTAACGACACCGAGGACAACTTACCAGCCAACGACCGAAACGCGCACAGCAGGGCCATCTCACAAGTCCACCATAAGTTCCTCTGAACGACCGACGGAAAAAACTACCCCCGTTTCATCGTTGAAATTCTCCAGTGATCGACGATCTACAACTACGACGACGACGACAACAACAACTACTACTACTACTGTTCAACCACCGGAAACTACATCGTTGAAAGTGACCCAAACACCGCCAACCGTTGCTCGATCGACGGAAGCTCCACTGTTGAAAACGAATGTGGATGTTAAGCAGTCCACAAATCCTTCTACATCCTTCGATCCTCCTATATTGAAGGTTGTCGAACCAACGACGGTAACATTTCGTTCGCCTGAAACATCATCGTTAAAATTGGCTGAACAAACGACGACGACAGTGAAACCCATCGAAGTTGTAGTGACGAAAACCTCACCGAGTACCCTGGAAGCTGTGGTGGAGATATCAACGGAAAAGCTAACGCAAACACCGCATTCTGTGGAAGTGTCCGCAAGCGAAAGTGCAATGGAATATTCAAACGAAGAATTTACCGAAAAATGGAGCGATAGTTCGAGTGAAACTCCTTCCTACACTTCGGAGGAACTCTCAACGGAAGCATCAACTGAGGAGCTAGCAACAAAACAGTTTGAATTTGCGAATCAACCATCGACTAAAGGTGCTGAGGAAATGGATGTGACGAATCCAACCGTAAGCAGCTCAGTTGCAACCAAAATTAATACAAAAGCCACCACAGTTTCGTCGGTGCACGTTGAGGAGCCTGTAAAGGATTTACAATTAAATTTGAAAGACGCGCAAATCAATGCAACGCCCATTGAGCAGATTATTGACATTGGATCCTTAAGTTCATTGCTCAAGGATTCTGACACGCAGTTTGGGAACATGGTGAATGAAACACGCACAAACTTTGACTCAACTTCACACCCAGAGCTAGGCAATGAGCAAACGGAAACGCCTACACTCTCGATGAGCAGTATGACCGATACAATACCCTTTACAACATCGTTGGAAATGGATAGTTCCACATCTATTGATTCCACCGACGAAGGGGAGAATAGTGACCAGGACTCGTACGAAGCTCAGCTATCGACACACAGCTTTTCCAGTCAAGATCTCCCGTCTACAACCGACGGTAGCTTTAGGCCTTCGCAAACGGACCACAAACTATACATGGTGCAGGATACATCTACTATTCCCTCGGATGCGCAGCATGCTATCCACAAGATTATCGAATCGCTTCAATCGGTCAACGACAACTCCGCAAGTGATGAGTCCGTTGAAGAGGAATCACTCGAAAACACCAACTCAATGGATCCTCCCGGGATGAGCTATGATACGGATGCTCAAAGCTCAATAAACGCAATTATACAATCACTTGGACAAGGAACGGTGGGCAGTGCCGATAGTTTGCTATTTTCCCTCACTACTGAACCTATGACGACCACGGAAGAGGACCTTACAACAACAACAACAACAACAACAACTCAAGCGGCTTCTACATCGAAAACGATGCCGGTGGTAAGTTCGATTCCGCCAACAAACCCGACAACATTACGCCCACTGGAAGAAGTGGTTCCAGCGGTACCGGAACAGTCGAGTAATTTCAACTACAACACTAACATTATGGATACAATTGAGAAGTTTTTGAACACGTTCGCAAGGTTCCCAAGTGAGCCCACTTATTCGGCGAACCTCACAAAGCTAGACATTCTAAGCGAGTATCCACCCGAGATCAATATGACCGATTATGTTGATCGTACGGCAACGGTAGCATCGGTGTTGAAATTCCTACCATTTAAACCGCTTGCAGCCGAGTCGGTGAACGATGATTCGAGTGGCGTTGAGTCATCGGAGGACAGCTCCAGTGACTCGGATGCCCAGATGGATCAGCCCATTTTAGGTGAAACGGTTGCGTCCTTCATGAAGCTCGGCGAAATGCTTACGATGGACAATAAGATGAGTTCCACGGAGGTTCCCGTGACGGTGCAGTTGGAGCTGAAAACGGTTATGGACGAGGAAGAAACCGAACTGCTGCGGTTCCTGGCGATCTGCAGCAATTTGGGTACGAAGGTGTACGATCACCTAACCGGTGCGATCACTGAGCATTCGCTGAGCGGCCGTAGTCTCGTGTACTCGCCGTTTGCCACCATAACCACGTTGTCGATGCTTTTCCTTGGCACCCGGGGCACGACGGCGGAAAGCATTAACGGGGTGATAGGACTCGACGAGATGACGTCCTTTAATCCGCATTTGTTTTTCAAAACCGTTGCCGAAGACTTGAAACCGAAGCATCGTCGTACGCCCGCCATTTTCGACGGTACTGACAGTCGAGAGCGGACTTCTAGCTTCTCGCGGACACTGTTGAGTGACGAGTCGCGTGGTGGCTTGCAGAGGTTTTTCAAAGCGCGCATTCAGGAAATCTACTCCACCGTTGCGGAAACGGTCGACTTCCGCCAAAAGGACATGCTGTTGCGGCATATGAACGGTGACTTCCCGCGGGATTACGTGGACACGCTGAAACAGCTGCAATCACCGTTGGTGTCCATCAGCAGGAATCGATATCGCGTAAGTACACCGGATGGGGATGTGTGTAACGTTTTGCCGACCATTTCGATCATGAGCTGGGGGTTATTTTACAGCACGAATGCAATGACGCCACGACGTACGGGATGATGGATTTCAACGGAGGCCGTACGGAGACTTCAAACACCACAATCACAATGCCGAGCGTTACATTCCGGTCGGGATTCTCAACCGGATTCTCTCGGGTGCTGGATTCAACTATTCTTGCCCTGCCCGGGTCGACAAGCAATGTGTCCGTATTCTTTTTGAAACCTTCCAATCCCGATGGTCTTGCCGAGCTTGAGGCACAACTTCGAACGCAGAATGTATCGAGCGTGTTGAAACTGTTCCCGGATGAAACGGTGCGAACCGCATATGCTGAGGTGCAGCTGCCCTACTTTACGCAAAGCACTATCTACAACATGACCAGAAGCGTGCAGCAGCTGGGGTTGCGCAATCTGTTTGAACCAAACGTTGCAAACTTCAACGGACTGCAAGATTCGGCCACCTCAAAGCTGCACCTATCGGAGTTTATTCAGACCGATTCATTTGCGTTATGTGGTGGCGATGGAACTGTAGGCCGGACGTTGCCGTTCCGTAGCTTTTCGACCAATCTGGCCAAACAGGTCACCCTCGATGGCGGTAGACTGAAGAGACGCAACCGTCGAAAACTGGTGCGTCGAAATCGTGCCGTTTTTAGTCCGCCGAATGCCCCAGACAGCACGCTCGTGTTTGATACGCCGTTTATGTACCTGGTTAGACATAATCCGACTGGAATGATCTTGTACATGGGACGGTTTGTGGGAATCTCTAGCGAATAGTACATTTTTCTCGTAAGACAATCGTGCAGACATGTGCCACTTTCTCTTACTACATCCGAAGAATAGGTCTCGTACCAATGCACGGTGCTTTGGGCTGGTACATCATCGCTGTGTGGTAAATTACTCCCTTATCATTCCCTTTACTAGCCTCTAACGTCCCTTTTTGTTAAATCATCTTATATTACAATTGCAATTGTATGATTCAATTTTGATTTTAATTTCAACTCAATTTTGCAATGCTACACTCTTTCATATTCCAATGACGCGCCTCACCTAGCGCATTAGCTTAATCGTATCCTTGATCATTATTCTTTATCACATTCTTCATTTCCCCTTTACCGCCATCTTTTTCATTCATTTACTCTAGCTCCAAACCTCCTGATTAACGACTATGCTTTGCTTATGCAAATTATCCTTTCCAAAGCATTCATCACACCTCTTTTCTCTTAAAATTCATTTGTACTATTAATCTACTATCTTTCTCACGTTGTTATTCTCGGTTTTTTTGTCAATTCTTATTCTAATGGTTTTCTTTTGAGTCATCTCATGCTGCGTTTTGAATTTTATCTAATTCGTGAGAAGGCTGTACGTGTATTATTTTCTGTGAAAACCTATGAAGAGAAGGTGGTGGAAGTTAAAATTAAACAATAAAAGAAGCATGAGAGTTAATATTCAGCCAAATAGCTGATTATTTATTTATACGAAAAGATATGTATGGTTTTCTTTATCAATTTGGTAGAAAAATCTTAAGTAAATAATATTAACAAGGATGAAATCGGATGAAAACAAATGGTTGTCAAATAATACTAAAGAAAAATTTCATGTGTAGCTGCGGTCTGATCATGTGTAACATTTGTAGGGCAATGAACAGGTATGTTTGTTTACTATCAAGTTTGAGAAAAGTTATTTCAATCGTAGTTTTGAACACACTTTAGGTTGATACTATTATCTTAAAACTCATTTTGCTGTTCTCATTTTCGTGGTACCCAGAACTGTAACGAAATAAGCCCATTGAGATTAAGGCCGAAGTAATCATAATCAATTTTTTTGTTCTGGCGGTGCATTCGGACCATTTCTAGGTTAAGTTGATACCTGAAGACGCTGTTCTTGGCGCATATTGCAAATTTCGGTAGTGACCGGGTTTTAATGTGTCGAAATACTGCTCAAGTTGAACCTTCTTATTGATTAAAATGGCAACGAGCAACGCATTGCTCTTGAAAGTTTTTCCCATGTTTAATAACAAGGTTGGTATATATGATTACGTTGTATAGTGTGCAGTTTTCATACAATGATTCAATTACAGAGCAAAGCTGAACCAGTTACCAAGGATGAATTGAAACAGTTGAAACAATTTCTCACTGAAAAAAAACTAATACCTGTCATCTACGAGTATTTTTTTGAAACCACTGAAAAAATTGTCCGTAAAGTTGTAGTGTCAAAGTTCTGGTCTCTTTTATCTTCGCCCTTGCACAAAGATTTACCTTCGTCGAGCCATGTTAGCAACCGTAGTGGGCACGTTAAGTTTCAAAATGCGGTCAAAGAGATGTACGATGATTATGCTTTCTTTAGGCGACAGTTGAAGCGTCTAGAACACATTTGTCCAACGAATGAAATACCACCGGGCAAAAGAAGACAGCCCAACGAAATATCCCATTTTTGCAACTATTTTCACACTGCCCTACTCGCACAGCTGCCGGAAAACTTTAACAATTTCGTGTATGAGTTCTATTCTATTGCCTTTCGAGTGTTCGTTTATAGTCATTCGGGAAATGAGGAGTATATGGAAGTGGCAGAAGCGAATATGTGTATGGCCTGCAACGCGAGCAGTGACGAATGCCAGTGCCAAGCTATTGCTGATGCGTTCACCAGTACAAACAGATATCTGCATATGATGGGAGTGCTGGAAGAGATTGCTGGACATACCCTCAACCAGCTGATACGGGAACGCATCGACGTTAAAGTCAATGAGACAAAAGAAAATTTTGCCTCATCCCACGTGGAAAGTCTCATGCTTTGGTTAAACACGGTGGTAATGCAGTGGTTGACACGAATTTACAACAATGGGTCGCTGCAAATCAAACCCGAACATAAACATGTCGAACATAATATCGTCCGTATTAAAAACCAACTAACTTTTCACATGTACAGCAAGTACGCCAACATGATCATCGATCAGTTTTTTCAAATCATCATAAACTTCCCCATGTCACAAGCGGCGGTTGACGATTTAAAGTTCTGCTTGAGTAAGATCAATTTGAAGCGTTGTTTCGTAACCACCATCCGCGACATGTTGCAAGATCGTCTACTCCATCCGGGCGTAGATACGCCCGATATTCTAACCGGCTACGTGGCAGCACTGAAAACGTTGGCATATTTCGATACCAGTGCGGTGCTCTTGCGTTCCATAACCAAGCCAATCAAAGATTATCTGCGGGGTCGAACCGATACGGTTCGATGTGTTGTTACCAGTTTTACCGGGGACGGTACATCGGATCTCGCGGAGGAGCTCGCCAAGAATGAGAACGTCAAGCCGAAGGCGACCGAAAGTGATAAAATTGATAGTGACGATTGGAAGAACTGGCAACCGGACCCCGTGAATATAGCCCCGGCAGCACTAAAATACCTCACGTTAAACAAACAAGCCGACATTATATCAATGGTAGTGGATATCTACGGTAGTAAGGAAATTTTCGTCAACGAATACCGCAATTTACTGGCGGAGAGGTTACTTTCCCAGGTGGAATTCAACCCCGAAAAAGAAGTAAAGCATTTGGAGTTACTTAAATCCCGATTCGGAGAGAGTCTGCTGCACAGTTGCGATGTGATGCTAAAGGATATATCGGATTCGAAACGAATCAACGCTCACATTCATTCGCCAGATTCTGGATTCAACGAGGAATTGCCGTTTCAAGTTTCTGCCTTAATCGTTTCTTCACAATTTTGGCCTACGTTTAAAAAGGAAACGATGGAGCTGCCAGTGTGCATAAAAGACATGTTTGAAAAGTACACGAAAGCGTACGAGTCGTACAAAGTCAATCGAACGCTGCAATGGACACCGCTCAACGGGAAGGTTACGATCGACGTAGAACATAATGGCAAAGTGCAAGAGATGCAGGTGACACCTGCCCAAGCTGCCATTGCGATTCACTTTAGCGAGCAACGTAAGTATAATGATCCTACGACAATGTAGCTATCATCCTGTTACTTATGAGCTTTCGATCGTTCCAGCGCAATGGGAACTGGATTGTCTAGGCCAGAAGATGAACATGCCTCCTATAGTATTGCGAAAGCGTTTGGTGTTTTGGCAATCGCAGGGTTTTATACGCGAAACGAGAGAAAACTTGTTTGTTTTGATAGACAAAAGCTCTGGAAACGATAAACTTTCCAATCAAATACAGGTTCAATCGAACGAGGGATGCGAGGAAGAGGAAGCAGAGAGTGCAATGGAATCCGCAAGCGATCAGCGGGAAGAGGAACTACAGGTGTTCTGGTCGTACATTGAAGCGATGCTAACCAATCTAGATTCATTGCCGTTGGACCGTATTCATCAGATGTTGAAAATGTTCGCTTCTCAAGTTGATTTCACGCAAGATGAGCTAAAACACATTCTGCAGCGGAAGGTTCGCGAGCACAAGCTTGTGTACGCTGGAGGTGTATATCAGCTCCCGAAAGCATAGCTACGAGTTAAATAGTCGTTATGTTATTTATTACAGGAACTGATCAATATAGTTGGGATCTAGCCCTTCTGATGAAATCTTGTTTTTCACTGCTCCCAGTGGTACACCCATGTGAAGCATTTTGAAGTACAAATCATATTTAGGATCTTTTTCCACGGTTGGTGTATCGGGATGTGTCCCGGAAATGCGTTCGTTGCCTTCTGTGTCTTTATGTTCCACTTCAGCATTGGGAACTTCATTCTTTACTTGCGCAATAGTCTCGTTATCTTCACTTTGATTCTGGTCTGTTTTCACTGGAGCGCTATTAGGAACACTGGTTTGCCTGAGTACATCAATCGATGCCAATTTCGCTTCAACGATCATAAGTGAGGCTTCCAAATTTTGTATCTTATGCTCATAGTTTATAAATCTGGTCTCGCAATCAGAAGCAAATTTATTCAGAAACGTCACAGTGCTCACGATGAAATGGTTTATAAATGCAACCATACGTTTTTGATTGGTTGGTGGTAACTGGAAATGGTGATACATTAAATGAGAAAATATGAATCTTTTCCGGCTCTCTGGTGCCGCTGCGTGGGTTTTCCGAAACACCATATTTACTTCATGTTTTTGTACAGCAATTGAATCCATGTCTTGAAACCAGATTATTTGAATGGCGAGATTAATAAAAATTTGAGAAAAATTCTTTAATTGCCCGTTTTGACTCACACCAAATCATTATCTTTTTCAAAATATACACAAATATTTGACGTTTGCGGTGGAAATTGCAGTATTTCAAAATGAACTGAAGGCTACACCCTACGCTGTATGAGGTATACAAACGAAATTCAACTTGAAAACCTGGGAAGTTTATTTAAAACAAAAAAGGATTTAATTTACTTACCTTCAGAAACGTGTTCTGATACTTATTCTATGTACATATTTATAATGTACAACTGATTGGCTTTGCTTAGGTTTTGTCTGTCCATTGTTAACGTGTTCGAAGTTTCCCAATCCATCCCCTAGAACGATTGCAAACTGGCCTTAACAATGAACATTGTTGAAGCAAGCACTAAAACTAGTGATGAAAACGTAGGCTTGTCATCAACAAAAACAACACTAGAAAAAACAAAAACTAACTCGAAGACGCAGCGATCAGCTAAGAATTATTCCATTCTGTTAAGGAAAATATTTACTTGTAATATTTTCCTACTGAGTACTCTCAGCTTCTTTCGCAGATGATTTGTGCTCAACTTTGTTTTCCTGTGTTTAATCATGTCGAAAAAGAAGGGAAAAGGTAACGTAAAAAGATACCGTGCACACTCGACCGGTTTGTTTATATTGTTATCAACATCTACCGATTCTAGCTTCGGCAGCAACTAAAGATGTGGAACTGAATTTCGATAAATTATCGCTCAACGAAAGTATGACGACTTGCGACTTATCTGGAAAATTTGGGTTTCATTTCATTGCGCTATGTTTCTTTGCACAGAAAAAATACCAACGAACGATGCCACACGTGCTCATGAATGCGCAGCAGAATTGCCGTCCGTTCCACCGGACCAACTCACTCCATGGTTGGCATTAGATTGCGAAATGGTAGGTGTCGGACCGATTGGCAGAGACCATATGTTAGCTCGTGTATCTATCGTGAATGAGCATGGAAATGTCCTTGTTGATTGCTACGTTAAACCACAACAAATCGTGAAGGACTATCGAACTGAAATCAGCGGTATTCTACCAGAACATATAGCCGGTGGCGTTGATTTTAAAGCCATACGCGAAGTGGTGAGAAAACTCATTTCGGGACGAATTTTAGTTGGACACGCGTTGAGGAATGATCTTATGGTGCTCAATTTACGACATCCTAAATAGTAAGACTAAATTTATGCTTAAAGCTTGGATTCGTTTATTTACCGTTTGCTTCGAATTTTAGCAATATTCGAGACACAGCCCGTTACCGTCCGATTGCAAAAAAAGCGCGCTCATTCGGAACACCCAGCTTAAAAAGCATAGCCTATGCATTTCTTGGAGAAGACATTCAAGACGGTTCACACGACTCCGTGGAAGACGCCAGAGCTGCAATGAAGATTTATTTGCTGTTTCAAAAAGAATGGGAAACTTCTTCCCAAACTGTGCGAAAAGTTTGAAATGATAGTTTTCTCATTGCTTGCACTGGGTTCAGACTGTTATATTCTAAATCATTTATTTGGTCTATAATAAATCTTTCTAAAGAATACGGATGGAAATGGTTTCGATGGTTAGAGTACTTAAAAAAGCTTTATTCTTAATACTTAGCACAACAAAACATCTGATTCTTAGGAGTCTTGCGCACTTTCCATATTCTCCAAATCTATCACTGCTCCTTCTACAATGGAATCTACGTCCGGTTTCGCTGCTTTCTTATCTTTTTTTGATTTTATCATCTTCCTGAAATCTGTAAAATTTTGGGTGGGTTACTTGTATTTTCAACCGTTATTCCATGCAATTTTGAAAAAACACTTTGTTACATACTTTCTAATTCGTCTTTTAGAGGTTGTATGAAGCTTTCGAATTCAATTTCTTCCAGTCCTTTAAGTACATGGTCTGCGGTAAGGGATTTGTGATTTTTTTGTTGAGCAGCTGTAGTGGCAGCGGATGTAAGATATAAAACGAACACTGAGGTCGCGCGAGCCAAAGCAATGCGACATTCGCTGGATATTTTTACTTCCGCCGGGATAGCTTCCTTGATCAACCTGGTAACTGACGTGTTGGGCAAGTTCAGATCTTCAATTCGTTCGACCATTTCGGTATTTTTCGTGTATTATTGATTCACTGCCACAGATAGGAAAATCGTACGCTTGTTTCGGGTAATGTTTACATGCACATTCGGCGCGGTTTTCCTTTTGACATTTTATCAATCGGTACATTTACACCCGGTTCACCGCAGATGCCAGCGAACCGGTTTTGAGCATGTTTGAAATTAAATTAAAGCATACTGCTTATTAGTATTTAGACTATTTTTATTATTTTACTTTATATTAGATTTTTGAAAACTAAATTCTTCAAGAATTCACTGGCGATTTATATTCAGTTGATGTAAAGCTATCATTCAAATGAAATGCAACAATTTCGTCACATGTTGCAAAACTGACAACTTCAGCTATGGTTTGTTTATATACATATGCTTTCGAAGCGCGCGTGTTAAGTGAACGTTTTTACCACATTCAGGTGCAGCGTTTCATATGTTCTGCTTCCGAATTGCATTAGCTTCTATCGAGTTACCTTTGGATTACACTACGTATAGGTCTCTAGAAGATATTCCGTAAAAAACCACAATCGCTTAACTTTGTTAAATTTGTTTTCTTAGGTTTTTAGCTACTAGTATCGGCATGAAGAAATCGTCCTCTAGCTCTTCCTCGCAGGAACCGTCAGCAAAAAAACACAAACCAAATGATGCCATCGAATCCGAAACAACCGACGGAAAGCCGGTAGATTACGTAGCGCAATTCAAAGCCGATCGCTTGAGTACCGCGAAGTCCATATTAGATTTCGATTTCAAAAAGAAACGAGTGCGTATCCTTTCGGATGCCAAGTTGATTGCCGAGAATAAAAGTGGTGTTCTTTACTGGATGTCACGAGATGTGCGGGTTCAGGATAATTGGGCCTTTTTGTTCGCCCAAAAGCTGGCACTTAAAAATGAACTTCCGCTACATGTGTGCTTCAATTTGGTGCCCAAGTTTCTTGACGCTACAATTAGGCATTTCAAATTCATGCTTAAGGGCCTGGAAGAAGTGGCGGCTGAGTGCGAAAAATTGAACATCCAGTTTCACTTGCTGCAAGGCAATGCGGCCCAAAATGTACCACAGTTCGTGAAGAAACATAACATCGGCGGAGTGGTGTGTGACTTCAGCCCATTACGAGTGCCGACAAAGTGGGTGGACGATGTGCAGAAATCGCTTCCACAGGAAGTACCTCTGTGCCAGGTAGATGCGCACAACATTGTTCCGGTTTGGGTTACTTCTGACAAATTAGAGTACGCCGCTCGTACGATCCGCAATAAAGTGAACAACAATCTTGCCACATTTTTGACATCGTTCCCGCCGGTAATCAAACATAAGCATACTGCGTCATTCAAAGGCAATCCAGTCGATTGGAAGAAAGTACTCGAAACGCTAGAAGTCGATCGATCGGTCGACTCCGTTGAATGGGCCACGCCGGGCTACGTCGGCGCCGTAAAAACGCTGGAAAGTTTTGTCGATAAGCGCTTGCGGAAGTTCAACGAAAAACGGAACGATCCCACCGAGAATGCACTCTCCAATCTCTCGCCATGGTTCCACTTTGGCCAGATTTCGGTTCAGCGGGCTGTTTTGACCGTAAAGAAGAATGGGAAACGATTCAGCGAGAGTGTTGCTTCGTTTTGTGAGGAAGCCATCGTGCGGCGCGAACTGTCGGACAACTTTTGTTTCCATAACAAAAACTATGATAACCTTAAAGGAGCCTACGAGTGGGCTCAGAAGACGTTGAACGACCACCGCAAGGATAAACGAGTATATTGCTACACGCGGGACGAGCTTGAAACGGCCAAAACACACGACGACTTGTGGAACTCGGCTCAGCTACAGATGGTAAAGGAAGGCAAAATGCACGGCTTCCTGCGAATGTACTGGGCGAAGAAAATCCTCGAATGGACCAAAACGCCTGAAGAGGCGCTCGAATCAGCCATCTATCTGAACGACCGGTACAGTCTCGATGGACGCGATCCAAACGGGTACGTTGGCTGTATGTGGTCGATCGCGGGTATCCATGATCAGGGCTGGAAAGAGCGCGATATATTTGGAAAGATTCGATACATGAACTACGAAGGCTGCAAAAGAAAATTCAATGTTAATGCGTTTGTTGCTCGATATGGAGGCAAAGTACATCATCGCAAGCAATAGTAACACGCATGAGCGTAAATCTATTGACAGACTTATAAAACTCAGTTTTTCAGTATTTCTGCTACGCATTTTGTTTTGTTATTTTGAATGACACGAAATAATACACAAGGCAAATAAAATTATGTGGAACGATTAATTTATAACTAGGATGGTGTATGAGTTGATTAGCTTTTCTGAGAACGATAATACGATCGCATTTTTTGTTTGAATTACTTAATTTGAGGATAAGTCCGAATTGTATCATCGCATTTCCACATTTGAAACCCCGAAAACCGTAAAACAAATGGAGCATTGAAGGGTGTTGGAGAACCAATGAACAGCATAGGCGTTGTGCTAGAGATACCCATTTTTTGGAAATTAAAAAATATCGTCCAACAAATGTGAATCATCGGCAATACCGTCGGTTGAAAAGAAATGGCCACTCCGTGTCACTATAGCGGGAATGCTTAAGCGTCTACAGAAACAAAGTACGCAGCCATTATTCATTTAGTCACAAATTCACTCATATGTTCATTAACTCATTCCTCACTTATCATGTTGCGTTCACTCGTTCATTCTGATCAAACAAATCTTTCACTACCATCCACGGCGCATGTTCACCTTTTACGCAATACGCAAAGCGAACGGCTCTACCGTGCGCGTGATTCGAACGTGAAACGTCCTAGAATTATCTGTAAGGACTAAGCGTCTGGCACACTGTCAACGAGAACGAGTCTGTCACTTACTTGAAAAACATAGACGACGCAAACCGACTCCGTGAGATAAAACTTTATTAAAACGATCTCATAATGAACCATTACTATAACATATTACATACTTAGCTAGTTAACAAAAAATGCAACAGTATCAATATAGAACCCCCATAGCTTCCAGGGTATTGTAGTGATTGTAGGGCAATTCTACACACACTCTTTGGTTCTTTCGTACTCCAACTGATTTTGTCAGTTTGCATCTCGCCGTTTGTCGCTGAATATTGCTATTGTTTGTAAAAATGCGTACCTTTTATTGAGTTGTGTGACTTGAGAATAAATGATTTGTTGTCGTGATAAGGAAATACTTCGTTATGCTTAAATTGCGCTATAATTACTATCGAACATCCTCGATGTATCCTGTTCAATGATTAGATCCTAATTGTTTTTTTTTGTTTTGCATCGAAGGCACTCTCGAAGAAGAAACGAGAAGGTCGTATTACGTTGCGATTTAATTATTAATTTAACAAATCGATTGCCCTACATTGGATGTGACAATGATGCAAGGTTTATATGAAAATAAGTGGAAACAATTTTTCCCGAGGGCGCCTAATGAAGGCGTGTAATAGCAAATATTAAATTTCCCCTAATTGATGGTGTCTTTTAGTCAAAGTTAATATGTACTAGTAACTCTACACAGAAGGTAAAATAGGGAAGCAGTAGGGTATTTGAAACGATAATATGATTATCTTCGAAACATAAAACATTCCTAACCTATTTTGTATTCGTTTTGAACGATCGCAAAGACGATAAATAGCAAACGTGTTTGGTGTTTTTCTTACTCTTACGAACTACATAATAATGAAATATGTCTATATTTAAAATGATTCGCAATATCCGCATTTTCAATTTTGCCGAAAGCTGAAAGCGTTAAGAAATTTTGGGATGATTAGTATTAGTATGACCGATTCCTATCGTAATACGTTTCGCGTCGAACATTTGCTGCTCTTAGTAATGCTTAAAAACGGTTAAATGCTCGACAAATAGTCCTTCTTCAGAGGGTGTTTAGAAAACCGTGAATAGATTTAAAGTTACAGTTTAGGGTGATACGAATCAAATTTCGTAAAATTCAAGATATAAAAAACAACACGAAAAGATAAACGTCTTATTGTAACTAGGGGATAAAGGTAAAATTGATATTAATTTGACTAAGGTGTGTTTTGTGTAACTTGTCGCTTCTTCCTGGTATCTTTGTAGATGCACCTCACGTTGATATTTAATTTGCATGTTTCTCATCCACCATTTCGTTATTGCCGTGGATGTGGAACGATCCTGAAACACAAAAAGAAGGATTATAAATTTCCAACAAAAATCGCTTTGAAGCGATTGTCTGTCCGCACACTTACACAATTTGTTATTTTAAATGGCACCGAATCCACGTGCAAGTGCTCGGTTTAAGGCTGAATGACTTTGATTTTCCTCTCAATATATGCCCGGCACATTGGACAATCCTGAATATCTGCATGGCATCCGGAGCAGCAGCACATATGACCACATGGCAAAAATATCACTTGTACCTATGAATTCATGCAAGATGAAGTTAGAACTTAACAATTGTCTTGGGACAGAAATCTATCCTCACTTACCATTTGTTCCATGCAGACCACACACTCTGCAAACTGTGCAACTGTCCCACTAACGCTGCTAGACGATTCATTAGATTCGGCAAGTATTCTAGCCGCTCCAGATGATCCTTGCGGCGCACTGGCCGGTGGTGGTGGTCCAGCTTCCTGTCCAATCTCCACCGCTAAGCTACTGTTCGTATCGTATTGATGACTATGATCCAACGGAGCAGTTGCTACTGGTGTAATGGCAACCGATTCTGTTTCTGGATAGTCGATCTTGCAGTTCAAATAGTCATAATAGTTCGCAATGGAATGCAGAATTCCTTCTCGATCTGTAGGGTTTTGAACGCCGGCCACAAGTAAATCTTCATCGGTAACGTTGCACAATTCCTTTTCTTTATTTTGCCATATTTTAGATAAAAATGGCAAACAGTGCACCACTCCGTTCATCAAAAACTGATAGCCTAGCACAGGATCTATTGAAGCCGTATCATTGGAAACTTCCGCAGGCTGTCGATCGAGGAGTCGTTGGTACTGAAGCAGCCAGAAATCAGTTTGTTCGTTTTCTTTTTGTTTCTCGATTATCTTAAGCGTGTCCAACAGCTAGAGAGAGGGGAAAAAAATATATAAAGAATAAATAGAGACCATGTGAGGCGTAAAAACAGTCCCGTAGATATTATTATTTTGCGCCAAAGGCTACCTACCTGTTGTTTTCGTTGGTCTTGCTGCTTGAGCAAATCCGTGAGTACATAGGTTAGATTGATACGTTGATCGGTCAAGTTAATCTAAAAAGTAAGAACAAAATTCAGATAATTTGCAATTCACTGCAAAGCATTACACTCATAAACTTACTATTTGATCGTCTTGATTAACTTTTTTTCGTTCGATCTCGTACACTGTAAGAGCAGCCAATTGGGATTCCACAATTCGCACTTGTTCCACCAAGCCCCAGGTGCGCGAATCGTTCCGAGATATCAGGGCGGCTACTGCGCTCTTTTGAATGTCTTCATTGAACGTTATCTGATCGATAACGTCTTGTCGATTTTTGTCATAATTAAGAAAGACATTGTTCAGCAAATTGTTTGTCTCGTACTCGCGTTCCAAGATACTGCGCGAAGACTGATCACGTTGGTTGTGGAAATTTTGAATAACATTGATTTCGTTCTCGAGCAGATTGGTCATAGCCCCGAGGATCTCTTGTTTACGCAAATCGTTCTGCTGGATGTGCAAATGTTCGAGAAGGCGCTTTTGTTCTTCTCGTTCTTGCTCTAGGAAAGCAGGATCCGGTCCATTTTTCAGGGAAAGTAGATTATTAACCAGTTCGTTTGATTTTTGTTCGTCTATGGGTAGAAACAGATCAACAGATTATCAAATCGCTGTCAATGAAAATCGTCGCATTACATACCTTTAATAATGTTGTCTATAAGCCGCTCCCTTTCCGATTGCTTCTCTTGCTGAAGCTTGTGCACCTGTGTGTCATTGTGGTTCTGCTGTTCGAGCAGCTGCTGCAGCAGTACCTGTTTCTTTTGTTGTTGTTGCTCGTGCAGTTTGTTCTCGGTCAACAAGCCCTTTTCAAACGCTAGCCGTTCTTGCTCGAGCAGCTTTCGCTCCTTTTCGTATCGATCCCGAGCCAATTCCTGTTGACACTGTTCTGTGCGTTCGCTACTGAGGAAAGCAGACGTCATCGCCTTTTGACGATCCCGATTTGCAACGGCACCATCTACGCTTGCTGTCCCGGATGGATTCAATTCCATTTCGCCAGTAGAAAGATACCTAATAATGGCGTATGTTCCACCGGCCACTACATCTGGCGGTGGGGTTTGTATGCGCTCCGGATCGAGTATAATATCTACGAGATTATCACACGTTGCCAGCTGGTTGGGCAGCTGAGAAAGACGCACATTTTCGCTAATGTCCAGCACTCTAAGATTGGTCATGAACGCTATCTGTTCCACGGTCGCTAGATTATTAGCTGAAAGATTGAGCAACTCCAGCTTTTTCAGTCGTCCTATCGTTGCCGGTAGTTTCTCCAAGGCGTTGTTCATTAAAAATAATTCCTTCGCGAAGATACAACATGCTAAGTGGATAGTGATTCGAAATCGGTTGCGAAAAAATGCAACTTACCCTGAGGTTTTCAAGTTTGTATATGTCTTCCGGCAGCTTTTTAAATCGATTGTACGACAGATTTAAAGATTGCAGTAAAGCTAAGTCTTCCAACGAACCACCGCCAACCAAAGTGGATAATTTATTCCTGGCCAACGTAAGGGCTTCCTTCCGCAGAACCTTGCACATAACGAACACTCCGGCGGGCACATCTTTGAGATTGCAATCTTCCAGTTCGTAAATTAGTTCTGGAGTTTCTTTCGCCTGTGCAAAGGAAAAGAAAAAAAAACATCATTATGATATATGGGTCATTCGCTCTAATTGTAATCGGACTTTCTGGCACAGATATTTTATGTGGGTGCAGTGAGAAAAATAAGCGAGATGTAAATTTGATGTAACATGTAGCAATAACAACATTTTTTTTTTCTATTTTTACCAGGCACTGCTTCCGTTCTAGACGCGCTTTGTAATCCACATTCGGTTGGTGGCTTGTAGTAGGCATTGCACTATCTTCTGTCGGTGTGAACAGGCTTTCATTGTTTGAAGACGAAATGCGACAACCCATATAAACAATTATGCTATTTGGCTGTTATTTCGTTTCAGGAGGATAACTTTACACTATAATATACCGATGGGTTACACCGCAATACGTGATGCTGATCGTCAAAAGCTCTTCTATTATGCGTATGCATGCACAAAGAGGTGTAACACTTCAGATGAATTGGCTTCAATTCCCTGCGATGAGCATATACACCGCTTGTAAATTACTGCGGCTATGATACTGCCGCAACGTTGATTGCTCGATGTTGCCACGGGATTCCACTACTGACCACTACGTTTTTTTACAACACTACCGCTAGCTAGAGCACAAACTACCGTGCCATCTAATTATGTACGACTGACTTGTGTTTCGATGTTTTATGATTGTTTGAGCTAGTGAAACCGACGGAATACATGCTCCACACGGATACGCGCTTTTCTCACGAACTTTTTCACAAAAGCGGTTTTTCGCGCGAATAAACTAGATGCCTCTGGTCGTACTTGTGAGTATACAGGAGCAGGATATGCGGATGGTTTCGATCTCGTTACTTCCTTGCTTTATTTTTCATTTTTGTCGTTCTTTCTCCTTTCCTCTTTCACGCAGTACCTATTTCATCTTTCACAGCAATCGGTCGATTTTTTCACGCAAAACGAAAAGTGGTCACGAGAACCAAATGTTTTGAATCTGTTCAATGACTTTTCGCGTAAATAAAGTGACGTTAGTTGACGGGTCGTTTAGGTCAGTGGCTCTCAAGTTTGGTAGATGATTTGGAATATTGTCCAAGATAAGTACGATCAATTATGCAATAATATAAAATGTGATCCCCTTTATTTCATAACCAATATAATACACCCATTTATGTTCACCACAATTCACCCAATTGTTTGAACAATTTCATCCCAGATTAAAAATTAAGAAAACGTGTTACCCCTTTGGCTAACAGTTAAATAATCGTCAACAAAAAGAACATTCCTCGGAGAGTTAAAGTTTGTTTAATATAGTAGGAGGTTTTAGTTTCCATTTGGATTTCACACTCCAGTCAGCTTGCAATCCTTTGAGTGAGGTTTTGTCTGAAAGGATTTTCTCATTTTCGTTAAAAAATAGGAACAATTCACGATAAAATTCTTACCATTTGTATCCGAATATTGCAATATCATGCTATAAATGTCTCCCACAGGAACGCACATATTATGGAAGGGATAAATCTGGTTGTCCAGCGAGCTTTTAAAGTTTGAAACAGCTATGGCTACCAATAACCCGTCCTTGTCGAATATCGGTCCACCACTTTGGCCTGCAACAAAAATTGTTGTTATTCAAAAACCCAAAATGATTTTCAATGGCATTGCTTTTACCAGACTGGACAGAGCAGTCAGTGAAAAGGATCCCTTTGCTATACTTTGTAGCCCGTCCAGGGATAATGGTTGGCTTGAAGCTTGATACAGCCAACGATTTAAACACGGGAAACCCAACAGCATACAGCCGTTGCCCAATGCTTGGAATGTAGTTAGCTAGTCGACAAAACCAATTGGCTGTTTGTGCCATCTCGAAACTAACTTCCATTAATGCAATATCATATGCACTATCAAAAATTGGATTTTTGTAAATCAGTCTTGGGTTCGTTATTATACGATCATTGAAAACACATGTTATATTGTCCTGTAAATTCCAATTAAGAGATTAATTTGTTTGATGCTGACGAAGAGAGAATATACATTACCGTGGCCAAAACATGGGCACAGGATATGATGTAATGTTTTCTGTTCATTTCAAATGCACATCCGGTACCCCAGCATCCTTCGGAGTCGATCATACAAACAGATCGAAAAGGTTGCAAAGGCAATGGTATTGATACCCCTTGGCAAAGGTTTTTCCTATTGAGGGTTATTGTCAAAATCTCGTCTATGTTGATTGCCAACGCTAGATTTACATTTTCATTGCGATACGTGAACGTTGATCCGATAAGAATACCTTGCATTTGCCTAAAAAAAGAGAATCATTTATCGTGATCGCTGAAGAGTTTCGTTCCGCAGTTTATCATTCATTACATATCATGATTGTAAACAGCTCCTCCTTGGCATCCAAAGCTTAAATGATTGTTGAGCAGTAGCACACAATCTTGCTCTCCAAATATGTTTGTTATATGGCCCACATTGATTGTGTTCAAAAATGATTCGTTTCCAAACGGCGTGGACACTGTTACCACTTTCTCTAGCAGCTTTGGCGAATCACAACATGGTGGTTTAAGATTGTTGAGTTTTAGCTTGATATGTTCCCAAGAAGCAACAGATGATGAGTTTGTCGAAAGAATAATGAGACTAGCGTATAGAGTATTGTATGCCCGAATGGGCCTAGTCTCTCCATTGAAACAAATCTGTAAGCCATCGAGAATGTTTTCTAAACACTCTTTCACTCGCTGGGAGTACACTATGTAGTACGCTTTAACGGCTTGCTCACGTAACACACAGTTGTGTTTGCTAACAACACGAAAATCCAATTGGGAAATCTCTTGCAAATCAGGCAATTTGCTGACATCTACAACAGGGCAATTGCTGACCGTTTCGCTAAGCTTTGTTGCGTATTCTTCGTTATCACCTAAAATTAATCCTGAGGTGATAACAATATTCTCATTAAGGAATATCGCTGATGCTTTATGCTCGCCAGTAGTGCAGAAAATGGTGCCATGCTCAAGGCTACTGGAAATCTGTAATGTGATACATTCGGTAATATATCCCAAAGTAATTTTTATTCTCCGCTAACTACCTTCATTGCACATAGTATATACAGAAATGGTTAACTCATATAAATTACCAAAACAACAGGAACGTTTCCAACACACAGATCACACAGTGCTTCGAACCATGCAATGGTTTCAAATTCTTTGTTGACAATTCGTATAATTGGCAGTGATGACGGTTCGGAGTATATCAGGGGCTCTCAAGTTTGCTAACGAATGAAAAATCTCTAGAACAGGGGTCGTCAAACTATTCAATTAATAAAATTGGCTTGTCTTGATACCAACGCGTATCACTACACTGGCTGTTAAAATAAAGTATTATATTTAATTAAACAATTTTAAATTATTTCTGATTATTACACTTGTTCTTCACTCCACAAGTAAGATTAAGTGCTCGTAATATAGAAGTCATCGTATTCCTGCTTGAGGATATATTCATGTGTACAAATTTAACGCTTTTTACACGTGTTATTTTATAGAATTCACATCCCAGTTTTGATGAGTAAAAGGTAAATCCATCGTGGTCTGGTTTGATAGCACTGGAATAATTAACAGATAGGCTATAATTATGCGCCGAATTATACTCTACTTTCTATTAACATACTGCTTAAGGGTTGTTTTATAACCCAGCGGTCATCTAATGATCCAACGACATATTTATCCTTGCTAGAGATCAACAAATGCTATGCATCACTGTGATTGTTAGAATATTTAAATGCCCTAGAATGCTACTGCAGCGGGGTGTATATGCATCGTTAGGAAAATGAAGTCTCAATAATTAAAACTATTTTTTCACTGCATCTGCGCTATCTTCATTTTGGCCGCCATTTATGGACTCCTAACGGACCATACCATTATGAGGAACAACTTATTTGCAACGATACATTCCAGTCAATTGAACAATCAAAGCGTTTGTCTAAATTTTATCAAACGCCTATGGATGCCAGCTGTGAGTAGCCTCCCGTAGCTTGCAAGTACACCCAGGCCCTTCCGCCGCTAGCACGCATGATTTATTTTCATTTGGTGCAATCGCGTTCTGCCGGCAGGCGCAAATTAATTGCTTCTCGCAGCGACGGACACACTTGCAGTGATCGCCACCGACACCGATCTGCTGGGCTTGCGATAAACTGCGTGGCATCGTCAGACAGCTTGGCGCACATCCGCGTTTTAAGGGCAAGGCAGAGGAAACCCGCCACAGATTCCCTGTGCGTGGAGCGAAAGAGCGAAACATGTGTACTGTTTAGTCGTATGCTTATCCCGACACGGCGACAATGCGACAGTGTGGTACACATAAACGGCCTGATGGAATTCAACTGCAAGCAGGAACGCTGCATGTTCGGCAGTCACCATGCGCCAAACTTGGGCAGATGAATCGCGCGAAAAGCAAAGCGTGTTCTCAGCGACTACTGGTGGTGGAACTCGCAATTGGTGGCATGATCTTCGGAAGGATAGGTCAACCGTTTACGCGCGATCGTCTTAGTTGATCGACCACCATCAGTTCGCAACCATAACGGACCGGCAATGAGTTTGTTGTCGTGGTTTTGCCGGCGGCTCTTGCTGGGAGGTCCTGGGAATTGCAGCTTTCTATACTTCAACGATCTGCATGCTACCTACAAATCGATTGACATATGGATGTTTCGTTCCCGCTGCCAATCGATGATCAATCAGATAACACTAAATTACTATCATGTCGGCTGCATCAACCGTATTGATTATCGAGTAGTGTTTTAATGGTACCGGTTGTGTTTCATCACTTGGAATTTGATCGTAATAATTAAAATTATATTGCTTCCATTATGATTCAAACTTGAATGAATACCTTTAATGATTTTTTTTTAAATTAAAATTTGAATCTTTTTTTTAAGGTTAAGGGGCAAACAAGAAATTCAAAGCCATTTTGTATTACAAAAAACAATACATTTTAATTTAGTAAGATTACCTTATTTAACCGATAAACAGCAATCCCTATTTACTAGTTTAGATAAATTAAATTGGGCAAATCTTTATATGAATTTTTGTGTAGTAACTATTTTATGAGAGTCTAACCAATATTTCTAATATAATAGCCTTTATCAACTATTATGACTACTCTTTACTCTTTCAAACTCTTTCTAATCAGGATACTCTTTCAAAGCAGGCGTTTTGGTTAATTTATTTTTCCCCCATTTTCCTTCCCATGCAATGGTTGTGTTAAAATGTTTAACCACACCCATCTTACTTCTGATCCCTGAATAACAGCAACCGATCTATCTGTTAACCGATCTAAGATATAAAAGTTAGAAAAACAGCTCTAGCTGGGCTGGTGTGGCAGGTTAGTCGGTCTCATGAAAAGAACGCAACCATCGCGATGATATAAATTTGACGTGGACGTTTCGCAGCTCAGCTCCAATCAATTCCAGCATAATTCATTATGTAAACTGTTTGCTGATGTCGCTGGGAAGCGCAGGGCTCAACCGGCAAGGGCTCGATCCAGAACGCTTTGGGCGAGATTCTGGCGTGTTTCGAACGCCCTGCGACTGCAAATCGGCTGCTATTGGCGATCCCGGGGCCGGGCCACTTCCAAAGGATGCAAATGAGTCAATCTAAATGCCTGGCGCGGGATCCTGGCAAAAGGCAAACTCATCGTCCGATCGCCAAACTGCCCGAACCGGTTCCATGCTGCCGGTAAATTGTTTTTTGATTAATGATTTGTTGTTTTACCTGTTCTGCGCTGCGCTGTTCCGGCGATTCGCGTTAAACGAGCGCGATTAACATATAAGTTACGACGCCCGGGACAGGGTGGTCGCAGAAATATATTTGGCAGTGACTCACCATGTCATCTTGCCTGGTGCAATCACTGCTGCCTTTCGGGCGCGTTGCCTCTTTTTTCTTCTTCTTCTTCTTCTTCTTCTTCTTCTTCTTCTTCGTTTCTTCGCGCTTCTCTTCTTCACCTGCTCACGGCGGATTCTGGTGCGAAGGTGCCTTCACTTGTGGCCACGACGAACCCATTCGACGACCCCAACTAATGGACCATTCGCCGTGTCGTTTGAAGTGAAGCTGACTTTTGACAGTGGCCTGCGGCTAAAACCAGGCCTTCAACCCTCCGGCAAAGCCAGATCATCGATCGCACCCAAATTGCACCCCCTCCCACCGGGGGTTTGACCTCAATGAGAACTTTTTCGCGATCGCGGGATCGCGACTGCAGGGATCGCAGCAACACACGAAAAAGGAAACGGTCCCCCTTCGGGAGATGACTGCGAACAGGTGCGGTTGAGTCGCGCGAAGTCGTCGACGCCACGTGTTCGCTGAGAAAGAGAGAGCTCGAAAGGGTCGGGCATGGCCTGGGCAGACAAGCTGGCACCGGTTTCGATTGCTCCCACCGGTTGATCCGTGCCCATAAATAGCGAACCGTCAAATCTTTATGCTAATCGAATGTTAATGAATGGGGTGGGTTCGTTTTATCAATGATACCCTTCACGGTTCTCCGGCATTCGAGTCCACACATTGGGACACATTGGTCCACCTCTGCTGGAGATCCATCTTGTGACGGTTGGTTGAGCCTATCTGCCCGCCGGAAACGATCAACACCCGTGGTTCGATCGAGCGGTGTGGGTTTCCCGGCGGCGATCGCGACAACAGCAGCGTCTGGAGCAGTTTTTCGGAACCTAATTGGAAGGCAGGCTGGCCTGGTGATTGCTTTTTATGAGTCATAAAATCGGCCCGGCAGGACCGAGATCCCCGCCAAAAAATCGTTACGCCAGTCGCGAAAACTAGCCACGAGATGGAGATGGTGATTAAAATTCCTACCAAAACATTTCACAGACTTCGCGGCACCGATATCGAAAGAAAGGCGCAGCTGCGTGCAGCTGGGCGAAGCTCTAAAACTCGTTTGGAAAATCATTATTTTTCAGCCCTACCGTTAGGCGTAGAGGCCTACCCTCCTATGTCGCTGAGCCCGGGACCTAAGCCTGACGTCAGCGGGGTCACACTTGAGCAGATGCTTAATTGAAAGGCGTAAGTCAGCGGGTTGGCTGGCCATAAAATTGTATCCTTGAGGTGGCGCGTCCAGTGCCCCGAAGTGCCGAAAGGGTGAGGAAAACGGTTCGCCACCAAGGCCGGATGGCCGCATGGAAGAGGAGCTATTTTCGATCACCCTTCGCTAGCTGGACGGGGCGAAATGATAAGGTTATAAAACTGTAATTGGGTGCTCATTGTTGGTCCATACCGTACGATTACCGTCACGTTGTTTGATGCGTCTGATGCGACATTCGCCGCTTCCTCGTATGTCAGCCATTTGAATAAAATAGATTCGGAGCGTGTGCTCGTTCCGTTTCTAATTCTGTGTCCTGGTTAGCGGAAAACCACAAGGACCTTGCTGGAAACGCAAGAAAATGTATAAAATTAAACTTAAATTACGCGTGCGGTATCGCTTCGGTCGATAATGATGCGATTGCCTGCTGCTGGGCTGCTGGATTGCACAGTGAGTGAGCTGCAGCGCATGTTCGAATAACAGTGGGACACTTCACAGTGGTTGTCCTGGATGAATGTGTACGGTGGAAAATAAGTAACGATTTGCGAAGACATCAAGCAAGTTGTTTTTCTATCGTACCGTCTTTGGCTGGCCGATTATCCAGCATGGTGGGTTTGGCGAGGCTATAATGTAGGCAGACGTACGTGAGACATTCGTCCTTATCTGATACGGTATGAGGTACCATGCTTCCATTAATAAAGTGTGCAACGTATTTTGTAGTAATTTGTGACCACGTCGGAGATGAGCAAACATGACCATTCATTTAAAATAACTCAAAGTCGAAAATAGGCTATAATTCATTTATGTTCGAGTTTCTAACCGTTGTTTATTAAATCGTAAAATGTAGCTTCAAAGTAGCCTCAAAAAAAGCTTCTATTCATTCGGTAGCTTAAGGGTAGCCGAAGTTTAAAATAGAATCAAGCTCTAATGCAGTTGCTTAAAATTATTAGTGACAAAAGATTTTATGAGCAAATTTTTAACGACACGTTGGTGTTGATCTATCGTTTGATGATACTTTGTTACAATGCTGCTAACTAATCTGTAAGCTCACACTGACGTTGTCTGAATATTTGTTTAACCTATTATAATAGGTTTGCATAAGCAACGCATTTAAAGAGCCCATTACAGGTTTATGGCGGGTTAAAAAAACATCCAAGAAAACGTGATGAGAAACCAAAAATAGCAATGGTGCTTTCAGTAATTCAGTAACATTTCGTTCAATTTTTTAGCAACAGTTCTTCTAAGTACTCTCATTTGAAATAAGCTGGCTTAAGTGATGTACCACAAGGAGCTTAAGGATAAAATCGTTATTGTTCATGTCGGTCCTGCGACCCTCACACAATGTGGAAAGCCACCGTTCAAGCCAATGTGACGAGCTTTCATTTCCTTTTCGATTCCTTCCTTCCTTGCAATATTTTATCATGTAAACCGGGTGCTTCGTGTGCGCAAAATCAACTAACATCTCTTTTTCTCGCCGAAGCTTTTGGCTCATCTTCCTCCACTTTCTCGTTCTTTTTCTTCTGCTCTCGCTCTCTCTCTCTCACTCTCACACTCTCCCTCTCTCCTTTTTACAATCTTGCGGTCGTTTGCTTTCTCGCTCACGCTCTACGTCGCTTACTCGCTACACACTAGCTCTCTTTCTCTTTTCTACCATCTCTATCAGTCAATACGAACACCTCTATCGATAGTGTTTTCTCTTGCTCACTATCTCAGCGCGTCCTGCTCCTTCCCGCCATCTAGGCACGACGCGGATGACGCGGTAGGACTTTCGGCCAATTGAGGGATGCTGGGCTCGGTGTTGTTGCCGTTGTTGTTGCTTCCTTCGTTGCCTTCGAAACGGCTTTCAGCGGGGCCACCAAGCTCGCGCTGTTATCCTCTATATATAAATGAGAAAACAATTTTGCCGCCACAAGTATTTCACTGCTGCTCCGAACAGTGACAGTGTGCCGATCTTCTGTGTTTGCGAGCAAACTCCTCTGCACGACTGCTGTGCCAAAGTCGCACGTGGGGCTCGCTTGTCTCATCGATTTGCCGTGTGCATTCCGGGAACAGGAGCAGAACAGAACCGGTGCGGTGCCAAACGGTGTAACGCCTCCCAGCCATCGGTGTAACGTGAGCCATCAACTGAGCCTGACCGGCTAGAGCCGCCGATAACTAGCAGGAACGATCGGTGACGTGACCGCGATCGGAACGGTTGCGAAGGAACGGCGAGCACGATTGCGCTTGGATTTCAACCTTACCACGACCAGCGTATGGATAGTATCAAGGTAAACAATATCATTTACAAACGCGATCGATCACGTGATAACGAATTTCCGATATGCTGCGAAGAGAGATCTTGTGGTGACAGCAACAGTGCACCGGCTGATTAGCGTCATTACGGTGTTATTAATCATGGCCGTGTCGCGTGCGTTAACTCGGCCACGAAGTTTCAATCGTCCGGTCAGGATCATACGATCTTTTCGCGTATCATATAACCTACCCGTGGTGGGCTGTTGGTTATTGGGAGCTTTTGTTGCCTTTTAAAGTTACGCGCGTGAGGCCGTTGAGATGAAAGCTCAAATCAACTATGTTTGATTTTCCTCTCTTAAAATGAACGTAAATGGTCAAAACCAAATGTTATTAAGCTATTATTTTTACTCTTTTTTTAACATGTTTTACATGAACATTTTCGGTAGTTCTATATGTGTTGCACTTATACATTCCAGTTTGTATGATAGTAGAATGCGTTGTGAAATCTGGAACATATAGGTTTAAGGATAACCTTCGATAAGCACTTGTTTTTTTTTCTGGGAGTACTTGTGTTCTTATAATAAATGGCTTCATACACTGATTTCAAAATCAAGCAAAACTCCTTTTGACTGTCCATATTTTTAGCATTTTTTTTACATTTGAAGTGTTTTAAAGCTTCCCTATCATTTTGGTATGATAGCAACATTGTTTAATACAATAATGAAAGGCAGTTTTTGAAAACACAAAACATTACAGGTTATAAAATATGTTTTCTATTATAACAAAGACTACGTTTTTGATTTCAAATCCTATGAACAATCAGGAGACGTTGTTATCTGTTGTGTAATTCTTTTAATAATACTATTACTATACTATTAAAAATATTTTAAGTCTAAATATGGTCCAATCAACAAGATGAAAATAGATCAACATAGATTTTTTTTATGAAATGCAACCGCTTTTATTGAATTTCTAAACGGATTTCAACGTTTAAATATAATTGATTTATTGGGGGCATTACGCTTTAGAAGCTTTTTAATATATATTTTCGTATTTAACGCTCATTAATTATGTCTATAATCATACATATCTGATTCCTTTATTGTATCACTAGTTTAAATAAAATATGTAGTTGTTTAATGCTTTGATTAAAAAGGGATAAAATGCTTTAAAAATACAATGTGAAACTGAAAATAAACTAACACCGTTGTTGAACTGGGAATACAGCACGCATGTTAAGTAAAAACATTTTGAATCACATTGAATTAAAATGCAACGATACTTACATAACAATTCTATCTCACACCATAACATTTAAAAAAAAACCCAAACAGTCTGAAAAGCTGCAATTCCCCTTCAGTGGATCAACCTGCTTACATTCTAATCGGTGTCCTGCGAAGGGTTTCCCCGATGGGTTTTTTTTTCGAATCGGTTCCATTCCACCAACGACGCTAATCCGTCAACGTCATCACGGCATAAAGGCACCTTTCCCTTTCGTGAACCCAAATAAGCTGGGTTTCAATGTAATGGAAATTTATCGCTACTTCTTGTCACCCAAGCGCCAATTGAACATTGAACAGAAACAAAACAACGCACCCGCGCTAGAACAATGGGCGCCAAGTCGTAACGAAGGATCGTTGCCTGCTGATGACAGCGATTTGAAATTGTATTGTCGTTCCCTGGCTTCCTGGGAGAACCTGTTGCTCCGATTGTCAGTGTTCTGCGGTAACGCTCGCCGGCTGAATGATGAATTGACGAACCGGTTAGTTACATTCATTTCACCTGGGCCAAGATTTCCGCGCGATTGGCCGACGAAGTGCGGAACGGCGACATGTCTTGCGATTTGTAAATACAATATGGAAGAATATGTTTTAGATTTTCTTGCTTCGACCGTCGTCTGAGACGGAGATGGATGGGGTCCCGGTTGTCTCGGTTGCTACCGCAGGTTGAATGGGTTTACGCAATGAACGACTCGAAGCGATACCGGCACGAGAATGATTCGCTAGTCCTACAAGTGTCATAACAAGATAATCCCCAACGAAGAGCCGTCACTAGGCGAATGAATAATAGTTTCCATTGGGGCGAACAGCGAGTGACTAATTAGGTATCCACCTGATAATACCCGGGTGGTGGAATTTATTATTTTCTAATCTGGAAAACATATTAATTCCTAAACTGATTTGGACTGCATTATCTACGGCCAGTGTCTGATTGGGACAGATACTTATTCGCTTGCGGGATATGCAGTTATTTTCGTTTTCGAATGGATAGTGAATCAAAGATTATGCATCAAAGGCTATAATTCAAACTGAATAAAATCAATAGTTTTGCGCTGTTACAATTCCATTGCACCACACGTTTCAACGTTTGAATAGCCGTCTACAGTGGCCAACACAAGAACCGCAAGTTGCTCGGGTATTAAATGGCCTCGAACCTGTGGGTTGGTAACGTTGGAAACACCCGCCAAAAGGGGCGTTACATGCGAGATACACCGTTTTGCTACACTTAATTCAATTACCCAATGAAGCGAACAGTGCGCCGGTGTTGGTGATCATATCCATTAACACCGAGTGTAGGCTAGTCGGACCGTCGGGCCCATCCTTAGCTCCCCCTGTATCGTGAGACCTTTTTTCCTACACCGCTGACCTACGCGAGATAGGCCAGCGATAGTGCGAACAGATCGACGATATCAGTGGTTCAAGAGTGGCCCGAATTTCAGCATTCCTCCGATCGGGAGATTTGGTTACATCGTCCGGAAGATTGCGTCTCGAAGGGCGTTCGGTAGATCCGCGAGATTCGAGTACGTTTCGGCCAGTGTGTTTTTTTTTGGCGATCGCTGTGAGCTTGCGCAGCAAAGCGGAATAATTCTCCCTTCCTGCCAGCTCAATTGTTCCTCTGTCAGAACCGTGGAAGAAGTGTGTTGTTTGTCGACTAGCGAAAGCGCTTACAACCGCACTGGCGAGCATCAAATCAAGCACAAGGTGCGACTTAGGGTTCCATTGTGAATCGTGAGCCAAGAGGTGAAGACTTCAGCTTTTGAGGGCCAGGAAGTTCAGGAACCAGGGATTGTGGTGGCAACGACGACAGCTTCGACAACGAGTGCAGGTGGGAGTGGGCTCGAAAAACCGGAAACAGAGGGCTGTGGCGAACGCACGGGAAGATGGAAGCCCACATCCGGTCGTCGAGGGAAAAACTGTCCGTGGCTCGGGAAGCAGTGTTTTGTAAAACATGAATCCGACCGCTGGTTCGCGAGAGTGTCGAGGTTGATCGAGCTATAAACCGTCGTTATCTGCGCGGTGTCCTTCGCGTTGGTGTCCCAACGAAGGGCCTGTCACGGAACGCAACCATCTCGGTGCCGCGGTTTATTGTGTGATGGAATGCAGGCGCGTGCACGACCGTAGATTGTGCGTTCCAAGTGCAAAGATTCACCCGGCAGAGGGCGAGACCGGTGGCGAGAAGGTCGCCAAGTGTCACGACTGTTTGCCAGTGCGAAAGGAGAGCACATCCGGTGGACGGAGTGCCGAAACCTGTGCGGTGTCACAGGCAAGAACGCAGGGCACGGATCAGGCGGTGCCAATTTGTGCTACATTTTTGGAGCGTTTTCACGCCGACAAAGGCCCCCGAGCTAGTGCGGCTGTCATCGACGGTTGTCACCAATACCAGCGTGGCGTAGTGGACGAGGATTCTCTGTCGTCTGCGATCAGCTGCACCGAGACCGGCAGTAAATGCACGGTGGAGCGTAGAGAATCGAGACTGTTTCTTTCGATAGTAAAAGTAAGTACGATGGTGCGATTCTCCTCTGGTTTCACAGATCTGCGGTAGCCCCAATTCATGCCTTCGCAAACATGGCTAGGAATGTGTCAGAATCCAAAGCGTATGTAGACAAATTGTAGTTTCAGAAAGCGCAAAACGTTCTATGTTTGAACCGGTCCGTTTCCTTCTCAATGCAATGGGAAACATGATAATTGGCTGACAAATTTGGCAGCAGCGTTTTGTTTTTCCTCCATGCATTTGATTTTCCACCGTATTTTGATGAAAAGCGCGTACCACGCGTTTCTATAAAAAGAAAAGCTATTCATATCTTCGTTCATATTTACAACCAATCATCAATGGAAAACATTGCAAACATTTCGCACACGTGTACGTAACTCAAGAAGCGCTACGAAACACGTGTGTTAAGATGACGTTTCACAGTATGACATATGTGTGAGCGGACACGTGGTCTGTCCCATACGTAGTAGGCCGAATTTGAAAATTGGTCAAATTACCCTAAATATCATCACTGAAGCAGAACGATTGCAGCTGCAAAAACCCACGAGAATGTCTCGTAAAGTGGGGTGGATTTTTTCGCCTCCAAGAGCGTCATCGCATGATATCATTTTAACAAGGCATCAATCGTTCCCGTCTGTCGGAAAGATTACATTAATTATTTTTTTAGCCCTATCATCGCTTATAACAACGCTTGCGTGGCATTACGAGTGCAGGTGTCGCTTCGATAATGAATCATTTTCCAGTTTGACTTACACTCGCACAGATTAGCAAGGACGTGGGAAAATGGAAACCGGCTGACGATCAAGTTCGCGTTCTTCCGCCGAATGCTAAAAATAGCCTCCGTCACCCAATCATGGGCATGGGAAATTGATTTTATTTTATGCTTCTATCCAACATTAATTCCATCGACCGAAAAGGGTGGCACTTTCGAGCAGTGTGTCACCGGCACTGCAATACGACTCTCGTCTGGTAACAGAAGACCGACAATGCGTCGTTGCGGGTAATGCTGAGGTACCCTTGGCAAGCGTGATCTTGTGGGAAGGTTTTGAGGCGGTGGTTGAGACGGCAGGGTGCCACAATTTCAACCGACGGAAGGCGATCGTTTGCAGATTATGTTTCCCAACGTCGTGTTTGTGCACGTTGCGATTAGCAAGGCGTGTGTGTGTCCGCCAAACACTCTGTTCGCCAGCAAAAGGAGGGTAAGAAGGAAACAGATAGTACACCGTGGCTGCGACCTGCAGCTTGATTGCATCAGACTCAATCAAATAGGTAATTTGATAATTATCATGAATTAGCTTTGAGTGTGTAAACAGCCGATAGATTGTTCTAGCGGTGGAAGGCTACCAGGCAAAGTGGTTTGGGATGATGGAACTGTGGAGCCATATTTCATGAGCTACCTACCGGCCGCTGGGCACGTCACGAGTGGTGGAAACATTTCGTGAAGGTGAAAGGTGTCAGATATCACCTGACAGGAAATTTTCCTTGATCGTGGAAGCTGACCGCTCGCAGCAAAACAAGACAATTAAAGCGTTTTGTGCGCACGGGTGACGTGGGGATTTCCTGGGGTGTCTACGGAATTGTTACATTAGTAATCAATCAGTTCGTCTTAAATAGAACATGATACACGATCGTTATTGCGATCATGTTTAAGCGCCAGACGCTCTATCTCTCTACCTATTTTTCTCTGTCCTTTTCTCTCTCTCTCTCTCTTTCTCCCTCTTCGATTACAATGAATCAGATCACACAGTCATGTTGTTACTCACTCCTATTGAAATATTATCTAAAAGAAATAATGATAGGCCAACAAACCGCAAAAGAACAGTTGATCGACAATCTTTTCGTAAACGGTTAGTAAAAAACGTGATGTATGCAGCTCCCGAAAATCATGCAAATGCGACCCATTCGTGGAACAAGAGCATCAAAGTTCATTCTCTCCCAAAGTTCATCCCTTTGTTGCAATTCACCAACTCCACCTGAGAATGCACCAAAGAAAACATGTGCATCAGCAACAGATTATCATCGTCATCAACCGCACGGGTACAGGTACAGACACAAATGTGCACATGTTCCGTGGAGCTGTCGATCGGTATCTGGCAAGTGCATTGTCATCTCTTTACTCGCTCGCACTTCCCGTGTGGTGGTGTGATCGGGTAACGAAAAGAAAGCAGAGGAGAGAAATGCATTTTCCCCTGCCGCATGGTGCTTGCAACACTGCCGTGCGTGTGTTGGTAGTGCATCTGTTTGGTTGTGTTGTGTGCGTGCATGACGTACCACCCGTGCAACTGAGTTTCGTGTTTTGAGCCGTGGTCGGAGGGAAAATGCATTTAGCTGCGCTGCTGGGGTAGCCCAAATCAAGGCGACAGTGTTCTGCTGAGGCAACAGTGCAACAGGTTAAGTCAGCGCTATACCTTAAAGAGCTTCCTTAGGCAAACGAAAAATAAAAAAAAAACGATCATATCTAAAGGGCGGTCTTGATAGTGTTTTTTTGGAAGTGATTCTGTTCCCCATTGGAGTCGCGTACAGGTGTGTTTAGGTGTGTATTTGAGAGAAGTTAGTGAGAATGTGCTTCTGTGCTGCATCCATACGATCTTCCGCACCTCTTTGCACAGCCGTCCCACAAACCCATCGCTGGGTTATTGTTCTCGAGCATGCGAGGGGCTTTACTGCAGGTGAAAGTAAAATACATTCGATTTCTTCATGCGATTTGTGTTACCATAGCATAAAAATTATGCTGTTCTGTACTAGTGATTTCACTGGTAGGAGGAATTGGTTCGTTATTTTTATTTAATTATGTTTGTACCGCTCGATCATTACATCTAAATGGTTGTATTTGTATTACATATAAATGACTGTATTGTTGTAGTTGTGCACAACAATCGTTCTGCGTTGTCAACCATGGTTTGTTTTTGATGGCTTTGTTTTTCGTATTTTTATCTTTATAATGTAAGTGCTTTTAGTTTTTTTTTGTTTTAGTCTTGTGCCATCCACCTTTCATATGAGTGTGCATCTGTTTAGAATCAAAAAGTTTAAAATAATAATTTTTTAAAATTGAAAATCAAAATAATGATTGATATCGCTTGTTATTTTTTTATTTATTGTTTTTCAATATGGTACTTTTTTTAAAGTAGATGATCGTGAATCTTGTATTTTATCTTTGCCTTTTTTTTCTTCTTGGGGGAAAATTAACTTTCATGCTTTTTGTATTAATGGTATGTTTATATAAAATTGCAACAATATGAAAGGCAATGCCTATAACAGTGTACATATGTTTTGTTTAAGTCTT
The DNA here is from genome assembly GCF_943737925.1 of Anopheles nili. Lineage (NCBI taxonomy): Eukaryota > Metazoa > Arthropoda > Insecta > Diptera > Culicidae > Anopheles > Anopheles nili. The sequence goes on from NC_071292.1 coordinate 44,561,633, forward strand.
TTTTTCTTATCGTACAAAAACAAAAAAACTTTTTGTTACACGAGACAATAACATTCACTGGAGTAATAAAAGTACAATGAATGGATTGTTTTTAAGAAACTGATGCTAATCGCGTCCGTGATTTCCAAAAACGAAATGATAAGCGAGCTAGAGTCCAGTCCAAATCTCGCGGCGTTACGTGTGGTTTGCGTTATGGGAGATTCAATAGATGGCGCCACTATAACAACCGATCCGATGGACATTTAAAGTTGGGGAGTTCTTCACTAACGTGTCTTAGTTCACTATTTTTTCAAACTATCATATCCCACTTCGAAAATTTATCATCAAATTATTCATTTTGAAATCGCATGCTCATATTTATAATTTAAGGTATGCTAGTGGCGATGATAGATACCTGCAAGAGAAACATTTGTTTGTATGTTTTTATGAAAAACAAACAGCATAGTTCCTTCCCACTAAGCGTCTGCACGTGGATGTGGATGGTATATTGTTTCTTGCTTGCTGCGAAGAACAACGTCTGTCAAACATACCGACAAGGACTCAATAGGAGCTATACTCAATTCGCGTTACACCAACCATCGAACTCAGAGCCGTCGGGATATGTTGATTTCTGTAAATTCAACCCATCACTAGCTCTTGCCATCACTCTCTGGCCGGATCGCTATAGCGACAAGTACCGTTAGCGCCATCGACTTCAGCACGAAAGAAGTGGATATATGTAATAGGAGAGAGAGAGCAAGAAGGAGCATAGTTCGTGTTTCGATGAGCCGCGTGCCAGTAAAAGAGATAGCCTGTACGCTCTTGGGTGTTCCCCTTTTGGCGCCTTTAATCTTGGGGCAAACGAAAGAAACAAATCGTCGTTTTGATATTGCTTCCCTGAACAAACAGTGCATCGAAGGGAAATCTTGGTCAAAAAAGGTTTTTTTTTATTATGGTGGCAATTCAATTTTGTGAATTAAGAAGTAATACATGCCCGAAGAACGTGTAATTATTGTTCAAAATATGATGTGTTTGATCATTGACATATGAACTAAATTTGAAATTGAACATAACATCGCTGAACATGTTTATCGAAAAGCAGAACATGTTTATAAATGTTAAGGGTGTTAATTAATACTCGAAATTGAGATGTTTCATGGGTTAGAGCCGTTGACAAAGTAACAATATTTTTATTTTATGTAAGCGCAACTTCGATGCTCTTCTAAAATTTTGAAATGCTCATATTGCGCTTGAAACTCGTATTTTTCTCGCCTTGAACCTCCACCAAACAGAGTCGTTGCATAAACGCCCACAGCACGTAACGGTGGCCATTAATTTTTTTTGACCGCTCCTAACGACGGCCCGCCCCATAGTGCCGAGTGCACTTTAAATACGCGCTAACATCGGAAAAACGCTACTAAACGCAATCGTCGGTTTCGTCTCGTGGTTGTTTGGTGGCGCGCGCTAATTCGCGACTCGCGAAATTTTGTTACACCAAAACGCGTAAAAAGCACACGCCGAGTTTGCGTCCCGCTTGAGGTGATCCGTAGTTTTGTGATTTTGTGTGTTCGAGCGAGAGTCGGGCGTGCTGACGATTTTCCACCGTGAAAAACGTTGCACCCGCACACGTAGTTCATGTTCCGGGGCTTCCGGGTGTGTGGGTCCGAGATTGCGATTCTCGATCGCGAGACCGGAAGGAACCCGACGCCAGACCGCCCGGATTCGGGTGGATGGACGAGCAAATTCTTTGAAAAAGAAAAGCAGCTGCGTTAGAGTGCAAAAATCGCGTGCCCACACCCATTCGAGCTAAGCCCGATCGAAAGCAGCGTGCAAACTGGTTCTGTTTACGCTTAGAATCGCCGGCCTCAGGGTGGCCTCCGTACACCGGAAGACTCTACCGCCGATTCTCAGCCGTCTTGTTCCGCCTGCAAAAAGGTCAGCTCTCGGACACCCGGCACGGCGTGATCGAGTGGCGTGGTGTTAAAGCGTCGCTTTTTCATAACAAACCCCTTTAACGATTCCGTGTTCCGGTGGGTGTTTGGCGCGAAAGTGCACGAAGAAAGGGTTTCGAAAAGGGTCTGCCTCCTGGCGAGCTTGTCCTGGAGGCCAACCCGGTGTGTATGTGTGTGTGTGTGTCTGTGTGTGGTGCGAGTTCTCCGTGATCGTGTGCACGTGGTGTGTTTGCTTGCAACAGCTGTACAATCCTCGCAAGGATCCTCGCAAGGAGCTAAGCAAAGATCGTGCGGCCAGACAGTGTGCCGTATTTCTTCTAAAGTGGCCGTAATCGCGACTATCTCGAGAGCCGAGATAGAGCGCACCGAACACAACGAGAAAAAGGTAACAACCGGGAGCGTGGTGTGCGGGAAAAAAAAGGGCGAATTTCCCGTCGGTGCGCCCCGTGGGGTCCGAATGGCTTACTTTAGTGGCCGCGCGCACGCGAAACACACGAAAATAAAACGAACTCAACGCGCCAATCCGCCAGGGGCACGGTGTCGCGGTTTCGAAGGGTGGAAAGGACGGAAGGGCTGCTCCAAATTTATGAACCCCACGCACACGCACACGCGAATGGTTAGACCGTGCACCCAAAAAATCCCGCCACATTTGTCACGCTGCGTGTCTCGAGAGCGGAGGTTGGTGAGCAAACCAACCCTCGGAAACCCTCGAAAACCCTCGAAAGTTGGGCGCCCATCAGCTCGGCTTTCCCAGGCTTTCGTGCTGTTAGGGCCCGAGGGATGATCGCGCGATCGCGATATTGTGTGCGCGCGCGCGCACACGTACGTCTGTGTGTGGTGTGTGCGAGTGTAAGATCACTTGATCGCGATCACGCAAAGGGACAGGAAATAAAATTCCGCACTCACTCACGCCGGCCCTTATTTGTTGCATTTACCTCGCGATTTACCTCGCGATCGTACCTGCATCGAGCTGCAGCTGATCGCTGGTTGTGTTCTGTTGGTGGCATCTTCGATTTGATCCTCTCGGAAAAGTCTCCCACTTTTGCCGCCAACGTAACAGAAGAAAACTCACGCATCGTTTGGATCGTTTGGATGCTGGAACTTCCGACTGTGCTGTGGTCGAGAGTTGCATCGAGACGTTGTACTTTTACTTTCGCCACTGTTGTACCGATGCTCACTCACTCACACACACGCACACAGACACACATCAAACCGCACACACACACACACGTGAGAGGCGAACGACGATCGTCTCAAATCGTGCCGATCTGACGTAACTCTGTGAGCCCACTTTCATCAAACATCGGCGACGCTGCAACAAGCGCTGCAGCGACTTGCATCGTACCCGACCGGGGGTGGTAGGTGGGTGGGTGAGTGGGAGGCAGGAAAGTGGACACTAACACACACCGAATATACCGGTTTCGGGTCGAGCCCTGCCATGCCCTGCGAGCATTTGGGCCGCCTTTCGGAAGGTCAGAAAGCCAGCACTTTGATCAGCGTTTGGGCGGCGCGTCACCGATAAGGGACGCTGGATTGTCAAGAGTTGGTGGGTGGGTGGGTGGAGGTGTGCGATGTCCTCGCAAAAAGGACTGCGATCTTTGTGAGACGGGAACGGGGCCACGGGGAGAGTTCGAATTGCGGCAGCACGTCACGCGTTTACGTCATACGCTCCAGTTGTCAGGACGGCACGGAACGGAAGGGGCTCTCGAGTGCACGTGCGAGCGAAAGAGAGAGAGAGTGAGAGAGAGAGAAAGAGAGAGAGGCATGGTGGCGCGAGGACCTGTTCTTGCGTTTTGCGTGCGAAACCACGCAAGAGACCACGAAAAGAGGCACGAAATGGCCGCGCGCGCACACATTCTTTTTCAATTAACAGCGTCGCACACGCGGCAAAAAGAAAAGAAAAAAAGCGATGCGATTATGCGGACGAAAGGGCGCAGAAAGACGCCTTGGAAGAGCGACAAATTAATCAGTTCTCCCTCGTCCCTTTGAGCCGGTCCAACGAGCCAGCCCTTCAAAGAGGAGGTCCAAGCGCGTAAAGCTGCGTTGCGTACCAGCGTGGCAGGTTGCGCATGTTAGACTCTTCGGCGGCTTGCGCGTTCGATCAAGTCTCGTCCACGCGTTCACTCCGAGGTGGTTTTAGACGAAACAGCAACAGGTTGCTGCTAAAAGGGTAAAATTCCACCCTAGAAGGGTGAGTCTACGAGCGACGCACAATCACGCCAATGCAGGGCTTCAACATTTCGAGGCTTTTTGAGAGTTTTTAGTGTCACTATCATGCTTGTACGGAGTACCACAAGGGTGGGCAAAAAAAAAACCCCATTTTGTCGAAATAATCGTACGAACAAGCTTCTCAAAAAAAAGACTCCACTTCTTCCACATGACAGTGGGACGAACGGAGCAAAAAAAAAAAAACGAGTCGCCACCCAAGGTCCACCCAGCACGCTTAGTCAGAATCTGATTATAGCCCTTTTTTTCCATGGAACTCACCACGCCACGGAGACATAATATTTCGTGACAATACCGAGAAGCGACCGCGCGTTGACATGTGACTGACGGCACCGTTGGGTTTTGGTCTTTGAGAAGATGCGCCGGCAGCAGCAGCCAGAACAGCAATTAGCAACAAAATAAAACAAACAAAAAAAAAATTGCGCGCCACGAACGCCACCAGGTCGCGCCAAAAATACACGCATCCTTTGGTCGCCATTTTTTTTTCGTTGTTGTTGCTTTACTTTGTTCTCTTTTTTTTTCCTCCTGTCACCGTGTCTGGAACGTCACAATGCGCATGCGAAATGGTTTTGGGGCCGCGGGTTTTGGGTCTTTTTTTCCTTCTTCTTCCGTTTGATTTCGTAACCGTGTCGCGGCCGTTGAGGAATGTGCCATGAATCGTTGGTCGCTCTCCTCTTGTCTTTTGGGATCCACGATGTCGCCATAAATCGGGGACACCGAGGCGCCGGTCTGTAAAATTCATCCGAATCCTGGCTGACTGCCGTGAAGAACGCCAGCAGCAAGGTCAGCACGGCGCACGAACACGTGTGTCGATCGCTTTGGGTGTTGTGCGCCGAAACTAGACGATCGTGGTCGGGAAGGGGGTTACCCTTATCCAGAAAGGGACTCCCGGACGTGCTTTTGGGGACGTACAAGAACACGCGACCCGGGGGGCTTCTCGTGCCGTGGCGTAATCAACCCACAGACTCGCGCTGCTCGCAATCGGTCACGGAAAGTGGCTCACGCAGTTACCGAGCGACACGTTTTTCCCGCCCGGCGACGCCTTTAACGTGGGGGTGGCAAGAAGAGGAGCGGTTGGTGGGGGGGGGGGGAGGGGAGCACACGTGGGGCTCAGTTTGTGTTACATTTTTACATTTTACCAACAGCCAAATATTCCCCATCAAATCCAACCGGATGTTATTGTTTAAGGGCTCCAGCGAGATGGTTTGTTTGGATGTTTTTTTTCTTTTTCGCACAGCCCGCTTAGCTAAAGCCCCACGCTTAGCCCCTTAGCTTCCCTTGTGTTTTGTCAAGAATGAGGCGTTCGTTTTGGAATTTGGTTTAATGAAAATGCGCTTCCCCGCTTGCGCCCGTCGGTTCAATTTGTATTAATTGCAAAACGGCACACAAAACGGCAACCTCGCTGGCTCGCTGGCTGGCTGGCCAGGGTGTGTGAAACATAATTCCTGCTCCCCGGGAAGGGCTGGGCGAAAATATGGGCTACGTGACACTTTCGAACGTTGGCCACTTCACTTTTAACGCCATAATTCAGTCTCGCCTCGCGTCGGGTCCTTGTGCGAAAAACGCGCGAAAAAGAAGAAGAAGAAGAAGAAGAAAGCAAACACCACCACCAGATACACATTCTATCCGGGCATTTCCAGGCCTCCTGCACTTGTCTAAGCTCTCGAGGCGGTTTAAAGGGAGTTGGACCGTGCGAGCGAGAAAGCACGATCGGGGGAACGGCGCACCGCTTTAATCAACACTTTGACATTTAAATTGTCCGCATTCCTTTTGGGGCACACGAATTTAAATACAATGGATCGCGGCCGCTGCCGCGTGCAGCTCCGTTGCATTTTTCCATTGTGCTGGGGCGTATTTTCCCAGCCAATCGGGAGCCCAAAACCCTCCAGTGTCGTGTGGTCGTGCGTTGGAGCTGCGAAAAATTGAAAAGCAAAAAAAAAAACCGGGCCCGCGCAAATGAACGAGAAAAACCCGCCAAGCGCCTCGGCGCGAGAGGGCGAGAAAAGCAATGAACGAATGAGAGTCAGCAGCCAGCAGCCTTTTGTGGGGCGCATTCCTTTGCAATCTGCACGCCGAAGACGGTCGGTCGGTCGGATGGTAAGGTGAATCAGGGGGGGGGGGGGGGGTGACCGTCATTAGGGGTGCACCGTCGACGTCACGTTATGAAATGCGCGCCTTCAAAGGGGTGTGTCACGGCACGCAGCTGTCGGCTGTCGTTGACACCGTCCTCACGCGCCCTTTGCGAAAAGGGGTGGTGAAGGTGGGGTGCGTAGGGTGGGGGAGGGGGCTTGACCCCATGGTGCGTTCTCCCTCTCTCCCCCCCACCCCTCCCTCCCCGGCACCCCACCCAAATGACAGAAGAAGAAGAGGTTCTTCGCCCCCATCGGGAGCCTGTTGCAATTCCCAACGCAGCGAGACGAGACGTGAGTCAGCGGCTCGGGTCGGCGGAACTGAACGATAAAAGTGTGTAATTATAAATAATTGATTTATTTATCTGACCGCTTTCCTCTTCCCTACCCTTTAGCAACAGCCCATTCCAGGGGCTCGCGCCGGGAATGTACGCACATTAGCGCGAATGACGCTGCAGCCTCCTCGCAACTGCAACTGCCTTCGAAGGGCTTCGAGGCGTTTGCAACTGCCGCCCGTTTTCGATCAGGTAGAGATAAACGGGAACTTTCCGTGTGTGGGGGGACAGAACGGGGACGGACGGATGGTGCCGATTTTTCTCACTTTGCTGCGCCATTTGGCTGGAGCGCGTGATGATGGTGGAAATCCGCGGCGTATCAGTGGCGTAATTGCATCCGGCGAGAGGTGGTTCTATTTATACGCGATCGCATGGACGCAGGGTGCATTTCCGCGACGTACTTGGGGGGGGGGGGGGGGGGGGTGGGAAAACCCTTTGCACCCCTATCGGACGATCCTTTGCGTGAGACAGCGGTATTGTTGTGATCGTTAGCGCACTTTTGTGTGAGGTGATCGATTGCAGGGTTGAATCATGGGGGTTGATTCATTCATTGGGTGGGATTTTCTAAACGTGACCTCTCGCTCGTCGAATGGGCAGCAATTTTCCCCCGCAATTTCCCGGCCAATTTCGAATGGGCCCATTTGTGTGGGCGAGCGTGCTGCTTTTGCAGCAATAACCCCCTATCGAACGGTGGTCGATCTGAATCAGCGCTTGGAATGGGAATATTTCGCCGCCGACACGTTTCAATGCCAGCGGAATGTCAGAGAGCATTCTAGGGCAGGCAGTGACGAAGGGCAGGCAGTTTCCCGTATTAGGTCCCGAGCCGCCCTCGGAATTTATTTCCACAGGCGTAGGCGAACAACTGACGTTGATGCTGGAAACGGGTGCCAGGCTCGTGGCGTGAATGGCAGGGGAAGTGCATCGATCAGAGGATTCAAGCGATTCGAGCAGCTAAACAAACCGCCTCCTTTAGGGGGCCCGAAATTTTCCACCCCTACTGAACCTACTCGAGGACTTCCAGGCGCGAAGGGTCGCGTTTTCGCGCGTACACGGTAGCGACTTCGCACTACCACAACCACCAGCAGCGTTCGAGCAGCAGCACGATCGCGTGGTGTTAGGCGCACGCACACGATCGCACGATCGCAAAGGGAGGGGCGAACCGGCTGCGGGACGAGTCATCATGATTGGATTAAGATCACCGATCAATCGCACCGATCGGCTAGTCTTGTCTGAGACGGCGATCATCGAACACGACCGAATCCCCGCGAATCAACGTAAACGCGAATCAAACCAGAGTGCGTCCGGTCCGGAGCAAAAGTCGCTAGTTTTTACACACGATCACGATCGAAACCTAACCTAACCGAGCAGCAGCTTGCTCTTGTGGCAGTAGTGTGCGATCCAATTGTGTGCAAGTCATTGTAGCGATCGTGACAGGTGCGTGCGGAAAGCCAACACAACCGAGCAGCGAACAGAACACCGAATCAGAGCCCGTGTAGCAACCGAGAACTGCTCGAACGATAGTGAGCGATTTGGTGCAGCCTTGGTGAATCGTGCGCGAATCTGCGAGTGTACTTGTCTTGTCGCCTTCGAAAGGCGTCGTTTTTTTTTCGCATCAAAGTAAGTGTCGCTTCGCAGGGTTCAACGCAAGGATGCACTGCTACAAAGAAAAAGGACACACGGTGTGCGTGAAACTGCTCGAAATCCTACGCACCTGATGACAGGTGTTTGCAGGGATTTTGTGCCTTGTTTGACAGCAAACGGCATACTTAGTGTGATCTGTCAAGTGGATATCGAACGATGCACGGTGAAGCTGGATTAGCTCGATCGTTCGATCGCTCGATCGTTTAGTATGCGAGGTCACACCACCGCCGTTGGTGACGTTTTCGCCGAAAGCGTTGCGTGCTGTCACGCCATGGTGGCTTGTGCGATGGCGAAGGCTTTGGTCGTGCCGCGCACGTCAACGAAATACCGATGTGCGCCCGATGGCTTCTGTTGTGACCGCCACCGAGCTTCTCGGGAGACATCGCGGTGCCGGAATTGGGACCGTCTCGTTCGCGCAACCGTATCTCTAACCCGATCTCGCTTGCACGTTCACGAGCTGCGATCGCGAGCCTGCGAGGTGAGGTGTGGTGAGAAAGTGGCGCAGGAAGGCCGCTCGGACGTGTATTGAAATTATATGGCGAATTAGCATTCGTATTAGCATATTTGTTTGGCTTTTTATACGCCACCTGGCGGCGAAAAGCGCACGATCGATCGGACCACACCCGGCCAAGCCCTCGTTTGTGTCCTTTTTTGGCGCTCCATTTCGTGCCTCATGGGCGCAAGTTTTCACGTGCCACGAGGTTGGGCAACATACGTGCCACCGTTGCATGGGCGACACTTTTCCACACTGGTACCATACTGTCTGTCGCTGGCGATCACACCCGGCAACCGGTTCCCGAGCAGAGACTTACGCCACGCGGTTTGCCGATTCCGGTGAGGGTTTTATGATCGCGAGACGATTTCCGATTCCGATTCCGATTCCGTTTCCAAACAGCGAGCTGAACACTAGTGGGACTGTTGCAAAACGTCTCCCGTCACTAGCTGCGCATTAGCCCTGATTAGGAGCTTCGTATTCCGGGCAGCGAGACGACTTGCCACCGGAACGTGCCGGGCTTGGATGCAAATGATTTACGCCGGCGACCGCACGACAAGCTGGAATAAAAGTCTGACTAATGCTAATCGTTTTATTTATCGTTCAAACGCTTAGCGTAACGATCAAAACAACCAATAACGATTAGCGCGTCGGTTAATTGGCGATCGCACCGTCCTAATGGGTGATGTCGTTAGAAAAAGGGCCACCCAAGGCAGGCTCGTAGTCCTGCTATTACGTAGTATTTGAGAGGGGTTTTTTTTTGTTGTTACCCCACATAGGGAATATTCGGCGGCAGTTAGAAGCACTACCACGCGCTGGTGGTAGCGCTGGAGGAATGAAATTCCATTCCTGGCACATTCCAACAAGCAACGCACGTCATGAACACGCGGGCACCCATCAACTGCGGTCTATCAGTCTGTCTGAGCTGGCTGAGCTGAAGCTGCTCCAGAGCGGGATAGGCCACACTTTCGGGCCGACGTTGTGCTCGGCTCCACGGTTAAGTAAACACCGCTTCTAAGTATGCCCGTGAACAAACAAACAAACGGGCTAAATGAAGCGAGATAATGAATCATGCCGCCGTTTGGCGATCTCGTGATTAGCGCATTCGAGCGATCAATTTGTTCGGCCGGTTGTTCCAGGCGAATGTTTTGCAAATACGCAGCCGCTTGGCGATGATTGAGTGGCGCAGAAAACCGACCGCCAGATGGCAGCACGCAGCGGCACTTGACGGTAGAGGATCTACGGTGGTGGATCTGGGTCTCGGAGGTGCATGAGTGGCGAATTCAATATCACGTGCGAAGCAATGTGGAGCTCGGTGGAACATAATACACCGAACAAAATCGTAAGCTTCTGTAGCACGCAAGAGAGTATTGGTGCAATCGAGCGTTTCAATCTCTATCCCTCGATGGATCGTACAGATCTGTCATTTGATCAGTGGGATCTCGAGAGTGACCTCCCGAATAGCGTAAAAGACACACTTTTCCGCTCACGAAGACATCATTCAGCGCGCTATAATTACTAGTGACATGATGTGCTCTTCCGTTTCCATTCGATCATCACCTGTCCGTCGCACCGAATCGATCGGAAATAGACGTACCTCAGACGTCCACACACCTTACACCCACGTGAGCACGTATAGTTCATCTATTTATGGCCCAACCCGACCGGCGGCTTGATGACCGTGTAAACAAAACGGACCACTATTAATAGCCGTGCGCATCACTGAGAAGGGGCCAGATCCGATAACCACGGTGCCGGATCTTGCACGCGATGACACTTGCTGCTTGATGTGCAAGTGCGCTTGGCTTTCGCGGATCTTCGACCACAAAGTGAAGCCATGGAAGTCAGCAAGTCCTTTACCATCAGCAACCCGCAGCTTGCTCCAGACTGTGCGACGTGTGGATGACATCATACGCAGGCGTGATAGTGAGGTGGGCGCACAATCGAAGCGAATCTTAAATCGGTCAAAACAGTTTGCCTTCATTCGCGCTGGAATGTGTGGTACAAAATTCCCCCGTTTCATACCCGCGCCGGAGGCCATAAATCACAATCTACACCGGTGACCGAGACAGAGCCACTGCCGACGGCATCTTATCCCGATGACTACCCCGTTCTAATCGACTCAATTGATTTTGATGTTTCAAAGCGTTTGCGACCCGGGCGCGTCTGTTCGACCGACCCGGGGTGGGAAACAAATCAATCAATATAGTTTAAAGCAGCGGCACCAATTTGCCCGGTCGGCGTGAACGTCGATCTCGCTTTGCTTTTTGCCAGCTGGTCCGTGGCATAGCCCGCAACATAGGAGGTGTTCAATTGCAGCGTCTTGTGTGCGAGTTTCTGCTGCAGTGCCTTTTTTTGCGGCGAGTCCTGGAGACTGTGGACTGGGCTAAAAATAACCACCGCAACCACTGGGTTGCTGGGTTGTGGTCCTGCGGTCCTGCGGTTCTTTTTTCCGCTGCGTGTGGTTGGGGTTTTTTTTTATAGCGAAATAATTGGTTTCCAGTTACGGAGGGCGGAAGCGAACGTCTTAGGAATCCTTCCCATATCGTTTCGCGTGAAGCGATGTTTGCACAAAAATGGTTGTCTCGTGCGCTGGTTACAACGTTATGTTGGCATTATCGGGCTAATCTTTGCTCGTTGCAATTGGGGAGTGATAGATCCTTGGTAGGATCGTTTCAAACGATACCATGAGGCTGAAAGCTCCGAACAGGTTCTGAGCCGTTGCACATCACTCCTCGTTGTAAAACCACCCAGCACACGCATAACTGCCATTGTGTTTTAGATAAACGAGGCCTGTTGCTGGCAGCACCATTCACTTTGCGCTTGACGGGGTTTTGCCGGAAGCTGGCGCTGGAGCACGCAGAAGTGCCTTTAAATGGCTTGCCGCCTGGAGCTGGGGGAGCTATAAATAGCACGCGCAAATGAAGCGTTGCAGCAAGGTGCATGCGTTGGCCGGTACAAGTGACGAATGACCATCGTATGGAACACGAAAGACAGCAACTGCAACGGCTGCAACTGGTGCAACGCGTGAGCGTGTGTGGGATCGATCGAGTGAACGATCTGCCTGACGGGTGGTACAATTAGTGGGGTGGGGGGTGGCATTTTTCTTTTCATTTTCTTTCCTACCAACCCCGCAACCATCTGCAATCACAACGGCAACACAACTCGACGGTTTCTCGATCGATCTGATCGCTAATCGCAACTCGCAAGCGTTCTGCATGAAAGTGAGATGCAAGCAATGCGTAAGATGTGAGATGTGTTTCCCTCCCAAAAGGGGGTTGGCCTTGAGGTATGGTATCCAACCGCAACTGAACCGCAGCTAATGAGTGGTGTGCCCTAGCGATCACCCACCACAGGGAGCTGCACAATGGGCAATGTGGCCGCGAAAGAGACCAACCTGCAATCCGCACGCCGGCACACAACAACGTCCGGTGATTTTGCAGTGATTTGTGTTTTGTTAGCACGACCAGGCGGTACCGAGAACCGGTATTGGACGTTTCCTTTCGAGAAAGCGTCCACACACACACACACACACATGGCCCGGGAAGGTGGCTGTGTGTGACCACCACCAGAAGGTTGCAGCTGCAGGCAGGCAGGCAGGCAGGTCCGGTACGTCTGTGCCCTGTGGCCCGATTTGCAAGTGCCTCGAGGGCCGCCGTATCGCTGTACAGGTACACCAGCTGTTTATTTATAGTAAAAACCAGTCCGAAAGGATCAAGGGCCCTGACATGGTTCGAGGAATTCTTGCACGGTTTCGCGGTGCCGTTTCCCGCCTGGCCCCAGCCTTTTCTATTCGTTTGTCCGCCAAACAGTTCCCGCCATGCTGGAGTTTCGCTGGGAGTATCGCGGATCATTGACGTCAATTCCCGGCCCCCGGGGTAGCTTCTTTAGAAGCTTCTCCGGCGATTCGTGTGCGAAACAATCTCGCAATTTGACAGCAGGGAACTTCCGAAAAACATCGCAACACACTGGTCACTCACGTACCGAGATGTTGCATCATTTCGCCTAAAGTTCGGCGTAGATTTCGGACCATTGAATGAACCGTCGTGTTCACTCTGCGTGAAGTGGCCTTCCGTTTGAATTTGCCTTCACCAGTTCCAGAACGCAACCACGGTCCTCTCGCTCTCTCTCTCTCTCGCATTGGATCACGTGCCAAGGATCAAGGATGATCGGCAAATTGCGCTGCAGCGCGGTTTCGCACTGTCCCCAGTTCACTAACCTAACCGAAAACGCCGTTTGTCTGTCAAGGGCGTGCCGTCGTTTTGCGTTTTTTTTTGGTCTCTCCCTCTCTTCTTTTTCTTCTTCTTCTCGCATCCGTCCCACCCCCGGAAGCGTGTCCACGCGGCCAGGCCACCGGGACAAGATTAATAACGGTGCGCGCTCGCGCGCGCGCGCCCGTGTGAAGTGATTAATGGTTTTGATCGGTTTATTTTACCACCACAGTGGAAAGTGTGACTTTTCGGCTCGAGATCAAACGATTTCGCGCGTCTTGCGTGTGCCATGGCGTGGCGTGGGTTTTCTGTGCGCGATCTCCCACGCGTCGGTTCGCCCAGACGCAAGACGGTTTTCATGAATGAGCTATCGATGATTTATGCGCGATCGAGTGCGCTTGGCAGACGAAATCTGTGGCCCGTTTTGTTTTTTCGCCACGAGGAAACCAAACGCGTGTTTTCACGTGTGCAGCAAAGCTAACCACCACCTGTGGGCCATTTTTCATGCCGCTGATAATACAGATGTCGAATAAAATCGCCGACGAGACGCTGTTACCGGTTTCGGGACACATTCTCTTTCGCACAAACCCGGGAAAAAGACCTGATCTCTGGTGTGTTTGTTTTTTTTTTCTTCCCCACGCTCTCCTGCCAGTTGATTTAGAACCTGATGAACAAAACAAAAGCGATACCGGTGCGAAAAGCGAAGCATTCATAAATAACGCGCATCATTCAGGCACGATCGTGGTTCACGGGGCAAGAATTAATGGCACGCTTAAGGTTTCCGAGTTTTTTGAGTGGAGTGGGGGGAAACCGTGGGAGCCCGGCAGCGGCAATCGGGTGTGAAATCTTTATTTGCGACTTTCGGTTTTTATTTATTTATCTTTATTACGAGCGCGTTACCGGCCATTTCGGTGCCTTTTGTGCCGTCGTTTCCCTCGTGCCTGTCGTGTCACAGACGGGGACCGGTGTTAGTGGCATTTAAATTCGATTTTATAACATCCTTCCACGAACCACCGGGTGGCTCCATAAAATATCTCGCCCGATGCCAGGTGGAAGGAAGTGGCTTTTAATGAACTGAACCGGTTAGCGCGCTCGGTGCTAGCGGGCCGGCCGCAGAGAAAGAGGGCGAATTATAATAACATGATACGACCACCCGTGAAAAAAATCCCCCTTCGCGGCGGGTCTCGGGGACATGTTTAATAAGCGCATAAGCACTGGGATTTACAGCGTTTCGCTTGGGCAGAAGTTTAACAAATGGCAAATGGCTGCAGGCTGCGTGCCGTGGGAAGCCTCGGACGCCATCGCGATTCGCGCCATCTGTTTCTTCGAGTGCATTCGATGGTCGGCTGTCACTTTGTGCTGGTTGTTTTTTTCGTGGGTTTTTGTTTTCGTCTGTTTGTTTTTGGTACGCCTGCTTTGTTGATTCGGATCGGGTTGCGAGAAAGGAAGTGAGCTTGGTTTGATTTGCATTTTATGCCGCATTTTGGATGGCGATTTTTTTTTTATTCTGCAGCATCTCAGGTGCCAGGTTTTTTTTTACCGGTGCTCGCAACCGGTTGCGAATGCATTGGGAGCCCGTTTCGGCATCCTTTGAAAATTTGGTCTGTTGTGGTGACGATTATTTACGACCATGCGAATGAGGCCCACGCCACCGTGATGCTAAATGATTCACTGATTTTTTTTTGTTTCGTTCCATATATCCTTTTGTTTATGGTTCATGCTTAACTACTTCAAACGTTGTCAAGCATTTTGTACATTTGGGACATGCTGCTTTTCTCACAACTTCCTAGTTTTTGATGCAAATTCTTTTGATGCGTCAATCAACTGGGAACGATCCTTCGAACGATAAAAAAACATTAACCTTGATCTAGGTGACGCTAGTAGAATGGAGACGCATGGTGCTGCGTAAAAAAAGCTTTCCATTGTCGTAACGTGAGGGTTTTTGAACAAAGATCTGCTATCTGATCAATGATCCCGCACCATTTCCACTGCGTGAGTAGGCTGATCTTAGATGCGTAGATAAACGATGTTGAATAGCCGTACAGCATGTGGTTAACAAAAAAAAGCACACGATATTCCCATCGGTTGATTTGCGCAAATTGGTCACTTTTTTGCATCCTCCAGTTTGAGGTTAATGTTGTAATAACGTCAGCAGTAAGCTGGAAAGTCCCGAGTGACGTATTTCACACACGCGTAAACCTTGTGCGAATGTTTGGTGGAGTTGCGCGGGAAAGAAGTAAAAAAAAACTTATGAACACAACACAAGAAACAGCCCGGTGAAGCTTTCGTATCGACCGGTTATGGGTTCATTAATAGCACAACCCAACAAGCGCCGGTCTGGAAAGCCTAATGAGCGGTGGGTTGTTAATGTGGCACTCAATTAGACCATACGCAGCTGATTTGCGCCAGGGGTGTGCTTTTATTTATTTACTTTTTGTTTCATCCGACATTTAGTGCAGTTTCCTTAATCCAGACCCTTACCTTGCTCTCTTGCAGATGTGTTCCCGCAATCTAGCAATTTCGTTGGCACTGATTATCGCACTGGTACCACTGTCAACTGTAGCCTTACCTCACCATAGCATCGTCAAGCGCAGCTCTTTTTTTGACATAGAATGTAAGGGGCAGTTCAACAAACAGATCTTCTACCGGCTGGATCGAATATGCGAAGACTGCTACTCGTTATTCCGGGAGCCCCAGATTCTGTCCTTCTGCAAGTAAGTTGTCCGTTTATAAGCCTGCAAATATCATGCATCTAACAACCGCATAGAACAGATACTAATTTGCCAGCATGTAAGGAATCGTGAATCAACTCATCACAAACTGCTCAAAGCTTGTCATCTTCGTCTAGGAGTAATCGGGCAACATTTACCATGATCTATCCATTTCCTGTTGGCAACTGCATGCGTTTATAGTGATTGATTTCGTGCAACATGGGTGCAAGAATCGGAAGCAGGTGCAAGAAATTAACGATGCAGGAGTACGGCAGTAATTACGAGCGCACAATATTTCTCTCGATTGTGTATGCAAATCCGCTGGACGTGGATTGCGAGTGGTGTAATTGGCGCTGTTCGATTGCTGGTAATTGCTACTTCAAAGCGTCTCGGATCTGTTACACAAATCAGGCGCTGGTTTTAAAACTAATGTACTTACTCCGGTTCCGATTGCCGGCGGTTCCACGGAACAGAGGATGAGCTAAGCGTGTGTGTTTTTTAATCGACTGACAGCACGACAAGCTTATCTCTTTTCTCGATGGCGATAATGGCTTCCGTAGCGTGGTGGAGCTACCCTTCGTACACACCTTGGGGTGTAAGATCGCAAAGATCGTTCTGCTTTTTTTTTTTAATTTTTGCGCCACATTCGCCCCTGACGCAGCTGATGAAACTCGGCGGCAGAGCAGAGAATTGCCACCTAAACGAGAAACACGCTTCACAGGTTCACCACCGGAGACGGCGCGTCGACGGCCCTTTGGCAGCTTCTAGAAGTACCCGGCCTGGTGTGGTGGTTACTGCTCAGTAAACACGCGGACCGAGTAATTTATGCTCTGGTACGGTACTTGCACGCGCCTCAGCACACTCCGGTGCAGTTAAGTTTTCCCATGCCAGATCCGCTCACGCCCGCGTGAAAAAAGGGCAACCGTGTGCTGTGCGGAACGGGTCAATCGTAGGTTTCTTCTTGCGGCACCGGCACCGCCGTGGTGGTGGGTGTCGTAGTGTGCGTACCAGTGTGCTCATGTACCGTTGACCTCGTACGCAATACAGCTCTCGCGTACGAGTCGCTGCAAGCGGTTGCGGAACTGTAAAATGCGCTGCATCTGCGTTGGAAGCTGGCAGACATATTGGCGACTGGCTGGCCGTTTTTACCGGGCGATCGCCCTACGATAGATGTTGCCGTTGTTGGAGTGGGTTTACGCTTAACCGTTCGCATCGAGGTGCAGTAAGCGTTTAAGCGCATTTAATTATAGATAATCGTGTCCATGTTGCGAAAAATTGTATCCTTGAAATGATGCTGAAGATAGTAGCTGAATGTTTTAACGTAAGTTCGATTCACATCGAGGTGCTAAGGAGGAACGTTCACAAGCAAGACGATATCTTTGGATGTTGGGGAGGTTTTTTAGTTCTATGGTTAGGTATAAATTGTTAAAAAGTTAGTTCGAAAGAACATCTTTCAAAATGCATCTGAAGGCACTTGGAGAACTTTCAGGAATGTATCGACACAAATTCTTAGTATTGGTTAAGTGGATTGATTGATTTTAATGAATGCAGAACATGTACGTTGCTTTCCAATCGTGTATCAGTTACAACGGCACTGCTGCGAAACTCACGCCACAATCTTTCAACTAAAACGCATAGTTCATTCACTTGGGGATCGTTTTTAACAGCCCAAAAGAAATAATGGTGGTAATTTCTACAATACATGTGAAACATATCATTAGACCCTATGTAGACTTCATCGCTCTTTAGAACTCAATCTAACCGCACTGCCTCACTCACTAACCAGGGAAAAACTTTCCACAATAGACGACTTCAAAACTAAAGCATTCTGGATGGAACCATCTGTTCTTCCTCCCATCTTTGTCATGCCTTTTGCAGGAAGCAGTGCTTTACGACAGATTACTTCAAAGGATGTATAGACGCGTTACAGCTGACGGATGAGATTGAAAAGTTTAAACCACTGATCAAAGTACTAAATGGTGCTGATCCTAATACGTTATAAAAGCTGCGGCTCACACGCTGACGAGGCTGCGTTGCCGTAACACTAACGTGCCACCATCCTGACCCATCTTTACCATCGACATAAGCATTTGTGAAGCGGATCTTTAACTGCAGCATGCACGGCATAGCCATGCAGTTGAACGTGTTGAAGAAGCAGATAGAAAGGGGGCCCTGGAGCGGAGCCGCCGAATCGTACGCCGACTGAAAATGCAATTATCGCTATCTGAAGGATGATACCAGTTCCTGCAGACACCGTTCTAGCTCTGCATACGAATACGAACGAGTACCAGTGGAACGATCGATCAGCACCAGTACCAAATATGTACCACCAGCGAAAACAGTTTCTTTATGTTTCATGCATTTTAGTTCTCTTGACTTGATGGTATGTTTTATTTTACATATTATTTAACCTTTATCTTGATTTTTTTTACCTAAAACCACATTAGTTTTTGAAAATTTTTGAATGATTCTTATTTTTGTATTTTGATGGTTTATTTCATCGCCGTAATTAGTTCGGCCTTTTTTAATTGCTAAGCTTTTTGTCCCAAGTTGGCGCCCATCCGTGAATTATTTCATTGGTTTCATTTTTATGAAATATTTCACAACGGTAGAAGCATCTTGGCGCTAGTCTTCGAGATTAGAAACGTTTTTAGAAAGAAGCGACAATTTTTGATGTTTTTTATGCATAAAATAGCAATTTAAAATAATCATATAAACCATCGTATCTATTTCAATATTAACAGGATTAAAAACATATGAAACAGAAGCATTATGATACATTTTTGAAAATGCCTCTTTCAAAAGATTTTTTTATTATTTTGAATCAGTGAGGAGATTTGGTAATTTTGATTCTTTTTCTTCTATCTTTCCTATAGAGAGGGCTGTTTCGGAACGGATTATTTCCTGGCATGCGTGGAAGCACTTTTCCTCGAAGAGGAGAAGGAAAAATTCATGAAATGGCGCGAGATGCTGGGTAAGAAGAAGTAAGCAGCAAGTACGTACCAAATGGATTGGCGCCGGTAAAGCGGTTGAAGTGTGGAACTTTTTGCTTCTTGTTTAGTGAACACATTCTCTCTCGACCATGCTCTCTACGTTTTGTGCTACGATTTTAAACAAAAGAAACTAAACCATTATATATATAATGCAAAAGGGACAGGATGGGTCTTTTCTGTGCGTAGATCGTTATTTATGCTTAAGCATTTTTCCCCTCTGTAAAATATCGATAGGAGTATAACGCCGTTGACTCAATATGCGCCATTAAGTTGAATATACTGCTTCTGCTTTTTCAATGAGCTTGAAACAAGTTTGCGAAAGCGTTTGATTCTTTTCTGGCAACAAAATTTGTACATAATTGTTTCACATACAAATCACGAGTACAGTGCTAGTTAATGTTAGCAGTTACAGGCATGTGTGTGAATGAAGGCCATTAGAAGATAGGGAACGAAAGGCAGAGTGCTAGTTGCGCATGTTCGGATCTGGAAAGCGAGTGATGGAAGTATGATTGACGAAAATGGTATTTATTTTAACTATTAATGAGAGGAATAAGAAATAAAAATAGTATTTTATTTTTACATCTTCGACAAAAACTGCATCGAAAACGAAAAATAAAGTGAACCTCTTTAATTGTATATGTGGCTAAGTGAGCAGATTAACTTATTTAGTTAACGGTGCATTGCTGAGACGTTCGAGGGTAACGGCGGTACAACGAAGCCTGAAAACGCGTGAAACATTGCTGTGAGGAACATCTAGTGAAAGGTATTAACACAACTAGAATTGCACACAAAGTACGGGACAAAATCGACCGCACAAAGAGTCAGCAAGTGCCCTAGAATGCATTGCGAATGATATTCGTGAAAGAAAAGACGGCACACAGGCCAGGATAGGAGAAAATCGCGACTTGCTAATGGCGTACCCGGTGCTAAGTTGTATCATGCGGGGAAGGTAACGGCCAAAGAGCTGTGGACCATTGCATTCCCCAAATCCTACGCAATTCTGATAGATACGATCAGTTGAACTGTTCCCCAGGTAGTTAATATAATGATGTTTTGCAAGAGTACGATCATCGATTGTTTGCTGCTTTGATTTATTCTTCTTTACTCGTATTTGCGAGCCTGGAGGTTTCTTTTAGTAAGCAAAGCTTCTGTTTGAACATTACCAGCATAGCCCTCGTCAGAAGTGATCACCATGTTAAGTGAAATGTGTATTTATATCCTACAAAAAAGGAAAGAATGAAAAAGCGAAATATATATTCTGTTTTGAAATCTAGTCCAGAAAGCACACACACTAATGTTTAGTTAATTAATAATAATTTGTTGAAATAGAAGTAGCAGCAGCGGTACGAGACAACTGTGCAGATATATTATCCAGCCGAACAGTAGAATGCAATTAAAAAGAAAATGAAGAAAAAAAATAGATGCATAAATTACAGTTTGGAGGGGCATGTTCGAAATATATGTACCAAGTGCCAATTTTACTGAATTAATCAAAGATTATGTTATAGAACAAAATTTCTTTAAAAAGAAATCACTCACACACTACCAACATCAAGCAGCTCGATGCTGATTTTCTTTGATTTCCAATTTGAATTTGGGTTGTTTGCAGAAATCAAAATAGATCATTGTTCTGAATTGGTTTAACAAAAAAAACATAAATCAGTTTTGAAGGAGGCAAATTTTGCAAATGAGTTCAACTCATTTTAATGAGTATTGTCTTGCAACACATAAAAGGAAATCAATTCCAACATTCCTTTCTAGACAGTATTTTCCTCATTTTAAAGAAATAATTTTCATTACGTTATGTTTATTTTTATCTGTCATACATTTAATTTTTCTGCTATTCCCTCCCTAAAAAGTAATTTGAAATAACGTATGAACCAAACTTGACGAGAAACCGAAGAACGTTTTTGCAATCCTAAGAGGATAGGGATAGTTTTCCCACAACAAAACCGAGCTACGCACTGGAAACGTTTGTTTTCATTATATTTTATACGACAAATCATAAAATGTTTGGAAAGTTACGAACAGCGGCTAAAATAAACCAAACAACGGTCTGTTTCACACCAGTTACACATTATTATGTTGACAACTGGCTATAGATTGCTCGATATAACAAACAGTGTAAAATCGCCTCAAGTAGGCAATCTATGTGTAAAATTGTATCTAAAAGATACACACAACCATTACAGTG
This sequence comes from Anopheles nili, assembly GCF_943737925.1. Lineage (NCBI taxonomy): Eukaryota > Metazoa > Arthropoda > Insecta > Diptera > Culicidae > Anopheles > Anopheles nili. Next base: position 44,582,497 of record NC_071292.1, read on the forward strand.
CACTCAAAAGCGAGCCTGAACCAGTTGACTAGAGTAGTACACTATCAAGGAGCCACTTCTTCGTATGATCGTACAATTTATGTTTGGGAAAAACGGCTTTTTAAGAGCAACAGCAAGCGCATAAAAATATACAAAAAAAAGTTTGATGTTAACACTGTACCTAAAGGTGCAGCGCGTAGCTCTAAGAAACGGAAAGAAATCTTTTGGTGTGAATTTAATGGTTTACCATCAACAGATGTCAGATGGAGAAAGAATGTTTTAACGATAAATTTGAGCACGCGCCAATCGAGCGAATGTTGCGAGGAATGCAAATTATATATTACATGTTACAATACGTACAGAAGAAGGAATAATAAAATAGAACATGAAGATCGTAAAAATACTGATAAACTGTGCGTTTGCATTTTGCAACTGAATTCCTAATAACTTACAATCCAAACTAACTATATCCGACATAATCATTGAAAGAAATTTCATTGCTAGTTTGTCTATCTTTATTTCAAGCGTAATGTATTTGAATCATCAGATGTTATCATTCGCGATATTTACATACAAGGTAAAATTTGTTTCTTGTTGGTAGACTAAGGTATAACAACATAAGGTAAAAACTTCAGATGTATCATCATCAATCCATGGAAAAAATACTATAATACCTTTTCTAAAAAATACCAGAAGAATAAAATACAAACACTAAGTTCAAGGTTGCTGACAATAAAGCCAATTTTATTAGATTCAATAAAACTCTGCAAAAAAGCTTAGAAACTAACTCTTCCAGCTGCTTGAATGAGCTTACAAGTACATCACCGTTGTTTTCTGTATTATCACGAAAAGATGGAAACTTTTGAATGGCGCAGTTTGTATGAATGATAATGATGAACGAGGATGAAAAAAATAATATTGAAAGGTATTCGTAAAGTATACGATGAAATAAGAGACAGGATTATCTTTATCTTGTTGTACAACAAGGTTATACTGTTCTTATTTTTTATGACGATGAAGAAATGATAATCGAGGAAATTCGTTCAGTTTACTCAGGGTGTAAATAATTCACTTCTCAGGAGTTGATGATTCAAAGTTGTACACTTGTAAAATGTTTTCCATGATTTCCCAGTGTGTTTCGCGCGTCATGTCAGCACAGAATACCTGTTGAAGATACGGAATGGTATTATGGAATTGATTCTATCAAACGAGCAGCATCATAGCAATGAATCAATTTACATACATTATACCACTGAAGAGATTCATCCGTTCCGTCCGTAATTGGCACCTGCACACCGTATACTTGAAAAGCTAGCGCCAGGCAACATATGGCAATATGGGCAGGCTTAAACTGTAAAATCTTGGGACTATGATGGAAATCCTGTAAGAACGAAGCAGCAGCCCGTGCAACTGGCATCGAGTGCCATTCCTTGGCCCCAAACAAATCTTGCAGGGACTTCATGTAGTGTAGCATATACTTGTGCGGGTGCACGATCGTCATGTCGAACTTCAGCACACGAGCAATGAACAGCTCGGCTTGGACAATCGAATCCCACATAGACCAGTACTCGTCACAGGGTTCAAGAAGCGGCGCACCTCTGTTGATGGTGTTATGAGCCACGTTTATCACGTCCCGTTTTCTGACCTTATCGTCTTTAATTTTACCGGCCAAGTACAGGCACGAGCAGGCAATTACCTATTGAAAAATAAACCGTATAATTTACTTGCACCCTTTTATGGTTATGAAAGTGAGTGGTTGCACTCCAAATTTTAAACTGATAAGAAAAATTGTCCCACGTGTAAAACAATCTATGATAAAAGAAGCCCAGTTGTCAATACTTACGTAGGAGTCATATTCGCTACTGTTTAACTCTCTAAAAAAACGATGAAACAAAATTGCTGCAGTAGCAGAAGTAAGCGGTTTCATTTCGAGTTTTTGAGCGCATTCAAAAATAAATCTGGCAGTCATTTCCGTACTTGAATGCGATCTATTATGTTGAGAAACAAATGAAAAAAAGGTATTTTGTATAATTTACATTGAAAAATTGTAAAAAAATGAAGCATAATTAAATAACAAACATACTATTTTAAAATATATGTGCAATGCTATAACGGGCTTTCTTACCTGTAGTCTGGTCGTTGAAGATCGTTGATCGTTGCCAATTCATCAGCAACACTGGTTATTTCAATGTTGTTCATCTGCATCATTTTTGCAGACTTGGCAAATTTAGACAGGTTATGGCGAAGAAGAACTCAAAACAAACTAAAACCAACTTTCTAATTCAAGGCAAACCGGCATTCACTAATACTGATTTGTGGCTTTAGGTCGAAATCATTAACAGAGACTTATATCTGCAAGATCGTAAATGAACGAGAATAAAACATGTACGGAATCAATTCAATCATCACGCAGTATCAACGGAAGTATTTTATGAAAATTTTCTTACCAAATTATAAACGAGATCGAATGGAACTTATAGCCTCTAGGTAGGATGTACTTTTCCTATTTTTGATAAAAGTTAATACCTTGCAAATGACTATTCAGCTATTTTCTGGCATAAATACACTTTTAAGCTAATTTGAAACTATATACTGTTAGCAGTTTGAATTGCAGTATCAATTTGCTAACATGAAATTGCAAAGGAAGCTCAACATAGCTCTGATCAACTTTTAACCCTTCATAAAAATTTGCAACATGCTAGCAAACAAGTTTTTGACAGCCGTGTGTAATAGGTATTGCAATGTTTATAACTAGCTACTTGCTACTTCAGTTCTTTCTGGTTCTCTGACGTTGGAAGGTCTGTGTAAAGGTATTCAATAATCAGACAGGACTTATTTCGGTTTCATATAATTGATTATGTTTCAAAGCATATGTTACTTTTATATCAGCATTTCAAACTAGTTGTTCTATTTTCTATGTTGTACTTGCTATACATGTTTGATTTGCCATATTATTTAAATTTTCTAGCGATAAAATTTAAAAATTAAATGCACAACAATTTTATGGATGTCATGTTTTGTTAACATCAATTTTCCCTTTACATACGACAGTTTTCAAAAGTCAGAGGCAGTAATTGTAAAGATTAATGGTAGTATTTTAAAATGTTATTTCTTTCAACGTACACTGATAGCTTTCGAACAAAAAATGTTTTAGCTTTAAGCATTTATTTCATCTGTAAAATATTTTTTTTCAAAATTAAGCTTGAAAGCAAATAAACAATGTGGGTAAATATGACAACATTTTCAAATTGCTATAGAACGGGTTCTAAAGATCTGTTACATATACCGCAGACAAAACGATAGAATAATTACACGATATGTAAATGATATCTTCTATATAATCTACCACCGGTCTACCAGCGGTCGGCTGCGATTCTTTTATAGTCAAAGTGCGGCTCTTGTAAAAAATAGAAATATTATTTAGCATGTCGTTTGAAAATGACAAAAACGGAAAACTACCTCATTACTTGTTCATGTGGATCGAATGTATTACGCTTAGTGTAATTTATCATCATTTTTTAAAGTTCATGTTCGAACGTCAAATAATTGCTTTTTGTTCTTTAACAATGCTTGTTTATTCTCTTACAACATGTTCTGCTATGAAACTACCATAAATTTAAGTTTTTTTTGCCCAGTAAGGCATTTTGGTTTCTCTTTGGCTTTTATTTATGTATGTATTTTCTTAAAACCTTATTCATTGAACGATTATTCATTGATTAGCTAAAACGATTCCAATCACCACTTATAGTTGAAGCTTTATGCAGAGCTTTAAGGGAATAAATTTGAAATGAATGACTTTCCAAGTTTTTAATTTATGTTTTTACTGTACTTCTCAAGCAACTCAATTATTCTACTTGTTAGTTAACAAAAATGACTTTTTTGCTCTGTAATTTAATCTTCATTTCATTTACACTATAATTTCAATGTTTTTTAACACTACGACGATGTCGTCATTTATGACGCATGCCACACGATGCAATAAAAGTTGTAGAGATATTCAGTGTATAACGCGAGTAAAAGTTTCTTATACGATATTTCTGGTTCTATAATAATTTTAAAACCGCTTCCAAAAATATCCGCAACAAAAAAGCTAAGAAAAAACTAAAATAATTTGTTGGTAAATTATTATATTATGATAACAGCATGATAAGTGACTTTTTGCGTAAAAAGTTCAATTGAATAAGAGACAGTAAATTTTGTAGACTGCAGACATGTAACATAGAGTTTATGCATATAAATCCTTACATTGTTTAACTACGTATTATTTTTGCATGGTATCCTTGATCAACTGTGTGCATCTCAAAGGAGCATCGGACAAGAATGCACTATAAGCTTTGCTCACTATAAACACGCGGACGATAAAGGTCTATGCACCTTAGTTTACCCGCCAATGCAAACCGGTGGAGAAAGTATGTTGTTTACATACAAAAATCATATGTGATTAGAAACAATCAGGCACATGCGCCAAACCATCGAGAGTTCACAACAGTGCGCAAAATCTGTTCTGGACGTCCTTTTCCCAATGACAGCAGATTTCTCCGACACAGCGGTACGAGTTATGATATCCGTTCTAAGACATTCTTTTACACATTGTAATTCTTAATTTTTTAACAAAATAAACACTACAAAGGTGATAAATCAGCTTAAATTAGCCATAAATGATATCCAAAAGTGCCCGCACCGCGTAAAACAGTTCTGACAGTTGTTTTCGTGATAACGAAAAGCACGGGTGCGGCTAGTGAATTTTCAGGACTAATTTTTCATGCATAGCGAGTGAATAATATTCCACTGGAAAGAACCAAAAAGATTGTTGAAGAGTTGAGATTAGAGCGTAAAGTGGTTTAAAAATTGGCTTCATCAGGCCACAAGCTAATTTGTTTAGTAGGAAGAAGAATCGATAATGGGCAATGGTACTGTCCGTATCATTTTAATGTTTTGGTTAGCATTCATGTTGTTTACTATTTCATGCTATAGATTAGTTGTTTAATTTACATAGTATCGTAATTGTATAAATTACGTTTGAACACTATATATACAATACCAGTTTGCTTTTTAAAGTAATTCTTACCACTATCAGTACTGTGAAATATATTTGATAATTATCAAATCAAATCTTGAGATTCAAGAGAGAGCAAAAACATGCATCAACTCAATTAGTTCATGGGATGGAAATTATCTTGTATGAAACCATGAGAACCCCCGAACACGGTTAAGATCTTGCGCTCCCTAGATAGATCAACATGCTTATCTTCTCCGCGACGCGATCTCTTGGAACAACTGGTGAGAGAAAGAGAATGCTCACGGCAGATCGCAGGATTATTAGGGATTTTTAGTAAGCGGAAAATATATTTAGTCCATCGGAGTAGCTTGACCGGTTCGAAACATTTGTTTTCGCGCTGCGGTTTCCTCTTTTTTTCGTTTAACGTTCGGTTTCATTTTCGATAGTTTGGTTCTCAGTTTAGTTAAGGCATTTTTCCACACTCGAAACTTTTGCTTCTAATCGAATTCGACATAATTTGTATGCACATAGTTTGTTTCGAAACTGGCAGTTAGTTCATTTAAGGTGACGTGAGAATTCCCATGCATTTATCCTGCTTTTTCCCAACCTAAGCAAATTGGTTTTATTAAGCAAAAGCAAATTTCAAACTCGTGCTCGTGCTGTCCGTTTTTTAACGTGCCACGTCAATCTACAGCACGTTCGATGTACGGAAATAGAATATTTGCATATTAACAGAAATGAAGGTGAAGACAACAAACAAGATCGCATGGGAAACGGCTTTCTCGGGGGAAATTTTTGCTACATTACGTTAATCCTTTTTCGATAATCCCTGTTCGCTATCGTTCGCGATTTCGTGTGTGATTTCAGTGCTCGGTGTAACTATGTGTAGCAATTGTAACCGTTGTGGTACAGGAGAGAAAGAAGAAGCAAAAAATACATATGCATAAAATATCCTCGCCTATAAATAGGCGCTCACGGTCCAAAAATACGGCTATGTAACCTCAGCGAAGTTTTGACTTGACTTTGAACACTCGGAACCGTACGCGACAGATGCGCAGACGGTTGGAACGAGAACACCACACCACACATTTCTGCGTCCCCATAAAGGCTTTCAATCGATCGGACACGGCCGTCTACGAGGACGGTTTTCCAATTGTTCTAAAAAAAATAGGTACCAACCGAGATTTCACAGATAGCATTAAGGCGCGTTCGGAAGCAACGGTGACAGGGATTTATCACCCGGCCGATCGCCGCAATGACTCGTGGTCATGCTGAATGAAAGTAAAACCGACTCCTTGGCGCTGAGCAGCTGAGATCATAATCATTTTTAATTCTATTTTTACCAAAAGGTTCATTAAGATTGCACGAGGCAGTGAAAAGTGTGCTTGCGGTTGTTGTGCGTGCGTGATCTAGTGCGAAAAATCCCAAGTTCCACCACATTTGCGAAACCGTTGCGTTCGAAGAGAGCCACAAGACCTGTCCGCGTGCCGTCCACAAAAAGGTTTAGAACCAAAGTGGGTTACTTTCAGTCGGCATCGGTGCATTGTGGGTGTTTGTTTTTCTTGGTTTTTTTTTTGGCCGCGACTGCACACAGTAAAATAGAGCGCACGGTCAGTGTTACGTAAGCGAAAGAAGAGAACGACGAGAGTGCGAGTGAGTGTGAAAAACGGAAAAACTCCAACCCTCACAGTGTGTACCACCCCCTGGCTCCCGGGGATCGTGGCTCATTCAGAAAAGGAAAAGTGATACGAACGGGGCGACCGGCTTGTGTTACCCCACGTGAGTGTGTGTGCGACCTCAAGTCACCGTGACGTCACGTGAGGCCATCGTGTCCGTCGGCTGACGCTTCTTCGCCATGGCCACGGCAACGGGACATCGGATGGAATCGAGCAGCGGGATGGGTCCCCGTAAGACCATGATCATCATGGTGACGGTCGTCGGGTGCGTCGCCATACTTTGGCCCAAGGTTTTCTATCCCATGATGGTCGGCAACGGGCAGAACAAAAATGTCATCAAGGATCATCGAGGAGCCGGTAAGATCAACCTGCGCTTGAATTTTAGAGCGGATAAGAGCGGAGCTGATAGTTACCGCAATGCCGTAAATCTGTTTACACGCCTAGGGAAAGCCGGGAATTTATCTATTTTCGGAATGTTCGTAGCATACGCACCCCAAGGAGGCGAAAGTTTTGATGAAACAGCGTTGATAAATCGAAATTCCTCAAAAGTGGGGCTTGTAAATGTTTCCTTTTTAGAATTTTATTGCTTACGTCTCTTATGTACAATTGTCCATGTACTAAAATCAGTGGTTATGTACCCAGAAATAAAATTGAAACAAAACATAAGTAAAACAAAAGTTTATTTAGGAGGAAGTATCAGTTCCATTTTGTTCCTTTTTTGGTTTGAAAATTGTGGTACGGAACGCAACTCCACTATTACCATTACCGACATAAATCATGATTGTGGGCACCGTGTGGCTTTAATTGATAAACACTGGTGAACAGCAACCGTTTTTTTTGTTTGGGACGTTGGACGTTGGGTCTCTAAAAATATCTCCCAAAATGGTTACATGACAAATAGCTCTCAACCGAGCGGTTCGACAATTGGTAATGATTATGTCCGACCAATTGCTTCGTTCACTCGACACAAAATCGTTACTTTCCAGTGTAAGAAACCCAAAGCTTTGCCTTAACAGTGCAATTACTCGACGAAAGTGATATTGTAAAGAGCTTTTACCGATGTTTGGTGAGCAATTACACGGCCGAAACAGCAGCCCACCATGCACGCATTATCAAATTTCATATTCCCGCTGCTCAGCGTCAGTGTGAGACGGTTACAATGGGCAGGGGTGCGTAAATACAACCGATGTTCGATTGTCGTAACGAACCCGCAACGGCCAGCTTTCGACGAATGCATGACGAACGATATCTTATAGCCGGTTCCAATCTGTGCGCATAGGTTGTTGCGGTGTCGTCCTAGACCAGGAAACGTTCGCCAATGCATCGATCAGCTATGTCAGCAGTCAGCAACAGCATCAGCAGCAACAACAGCATCAGCAGGAGCAGCAGTATTTGTTCCGCAAGCGGAACTTTGCCCCATTCGTCGAGATTGACAGTAGGTTTTATCGTTGCGATAAAGTTTTGCGAATGTCCCGCGTGTTATGCTTTAAGTAACCTCGCTAACGTGGCTGAGACCAAGAGACCTAACCTGCGCGGATTTAAGTCCCATGGACTAAGAGCCTATCAACTAACCTGCTGGTGGAAGATGAAACCAGTGCCTAATCTTCTCGTAACCAGATGCATGCCGTTGACATAGTCCGTTTGCCTTCGAAAGGATCAAATTAACGCGCTCGAGTAACTTAAGCTACCGATTACGAAGCGTGCCGTGGCTCGTGACTTTCGGCCATGAGTGTGTGCTTTTTTGTTGTTGTCCATTTCATCTCGTCCCGACCGTGTCACGTTACAGTGTTAGCCTTTCGATCTTGCAGGTATACGACAGGAACGGCCACCTCATTTGCGGCCGGAAGCGATGCATCCTGCGATGCGCGAACGTGGTCGAGCTATCCCGCATGCCGGCTCCATTCACGGTGGAGAACGTCCTCAATCGGCACCCAGAATTGTGGAAGGCAGAGTGAGTAGACAAGTTGTTGATATTTCCTGCAACCCCAATAAACGTGTGCACGTTCACTATGCCTGTATTAGCAGCAAACGTGTTGTATTATTTCTGTAAATTCGCGTTTTGATTCACTATTTACTAAAAAAACACATTGGCTAGCACGTTTCGAACCATTCGCATGCGGATCTACTGCCTCAATCGCTTGTTCTTGGCGTTTTTCCTTGCAATAAAATATTGCCCGCTTTTCCGATGAATTGAGAGCGTTTCCGGGCGCCGCTCAAACAGCTAACACTCCCTTCCAAAGATTGCTCCGTCGGAAATTAAGGCATCCATAAATTACCAATTTATCGCTGAATCTCGGAACGTTTTGTGATTGGACGTTTGCCAAATCAGCGAGCAGGAAAGCTACGCAAATAACAATTCACACTGCAGCTGCTCTCGAGTGCTCTTCGTGGCATGGCGTAAGCTTCAAATGTCAGCCCTGCTAATACGAGAGAAAAACTACTTTCTAGCTACTTTTAACTGAAACATCAAAACGAACGGTAAAGATGTGCTTGCTTTCCGCAAACGGCGGTTCCTATCAAGTAGCAAATGTGATAATCTTTACGATATTGTGTGATAATCTGTTAATTTCAATTCTTGCAGACGTGTGAATAGGCGTGGTGCGATATTTATCTTCCGCATACAAATCAAATACAGCCACTGCAGATCGAAAGCTTTTGGTTTGTGTGCTATTTTTAAAGCTTTCAAATGTCATCACTAATTATGCATTATGCAGTGCCTTTCCATTCACACAAAACTAGCTCAGTGGTCTGGCAGTCGGCGCGAAAGGTTGAAGCAAACTAATTAAGCGCATGACAAAGTATATTTCTTTTTGATCTTGACAACCACTGATCGTAAGCAGCAAAGCAAACGAAAACATATTTAGATAAAATACACTGAGAACATACTCCACGATTGATAATGAAACACATTTTTCAACAAATGTATAATATTGACATTTTATCATCAATAATACATATACTTATTTATATACTTTCTTTGCAATGGTACTTAAAGTAAACAAAAACTATAAACCATTCAATTTATTGATCCAAACAATCATAGTTGGAAATTGGTTAAAAAAATGCCAGTTACATTTATTGGATTTATGATCCTACTTTTGTATATCGACTAAAATTATGTAGCAAGACTTATTGCAACACACAAGCACGCATCAACACAAGGGAGTTCAAATGATCGACGATGCAGACAGGTCTCTGTCGAAGTAAAGCAGTATCGTGTCTATTAATATCACCAGCAAGCGCCATGGGAGGATCATAGTTCGAACACCAGAACACTCTTGACTCTGACCTTCAACATTGTGCGCCTAATCATCCTTGGTTCGATGGTGCAATTATGCAACCACGAAGACGCCAAACAGATGTGCGTTCCCTGCTTTAGTCTATATCGTACGTCAATTAGTCTATCCACCACACGGTAATGAATTCACGTAGCATGAAAACGTTTGCTCGGTTTAGACATTCAAACATGGTTTTAATGGAACGAGATTATGAAAGTAAGACGTATAATGTGGTAATTAAACTTAATATCTATTGATTGGACGTTAGGAGAGCACTTAAATTAATTATTTATTAATATGCTAATAGCAAAATTATTATTGGTCTTAATAATCGACGCAATGAAAACGCATTATGTGATGATTTTTGGAAGAAATCACTAGTGCTTTCATAGAAGCATATTACAAAAGGAAGTTTGACCTGCTTAAAATATCATAGTTACGAAAAATTCATCGTAATGTCCAATGATACATCAATTTAGGAACCACATAATCATCACATTAGCATCACATCAGCATAAAAAAGATGGGAAACCCGTGATGAAGGGTTTTAAATTCAATCAAACGGTACTATTCTAAGAAAATCGTTTTTCGTACGATTTCACTGAACTTTCCTAATAGGCAATCACGATTTATCAGTCGGGGATGTTTTCTTTAGGTTCGTTAGTCTAGCGGTTGCCGACACTTTCGCTATCTGGATCAGTTTAGATGAAAATCTCCACACACTCAGCTGTACTTAACGGAGCATGAGATTAACAGTTCCATATTCAACTCCACCGGCGCGTGTGAGCGCTGTATGAAAATTCAATTGACAGCATGGTGACCGAAAATGATCCGCACGTGTCGCACGTGCTTTTGCGCGCGATAGAGACAACCCTCTACCCTCGGAATGAAGGAAATTACCAAAATTTCTCTCACCTGCAGTCGGCTGGTCGTGGCCATCGAGCGTGAACGTTGAGCGAGACGCAATTTTAGATTTCGTTTTCCTCGAAGTCGGCCGTTTTTGGACGTCCATTCACCTTTCTCCCTGCAGGCGAGCTGGAATGCGTCACCGAAGAAATAGGTTAGAAAACCCGATCAATCGTGCAGGAGATGGAAAGTTGAGAATTTTCGTACATAAAAAGGCACCTCGCTGCGATGCACTGCAGATGCACTCAATTGCCAGGTAGTAATAAACGAGAAATAGTAAAAAGTAACGATTCAGACGCTATACGTCATGGGGCTGAAGCAAATTAATGTGAAGGTTCCAATGGATTTGAAATAACGGCACGGTCAGGTACCTTTTTTTGAAAGTGGTGCCGAAACCGAAACTGAATTAAAACGAGAGTAAATTGGATTTTTACCTTTATTTTGAAACTGGAATGGCGGCGTGCAGCATCGAAGCGGAAGAAACCACTGCAGTGGGATAAGAAAATATATGGATAAGACAGCATGGCGTTGGGAAAAGAGCTCAAGCAAAAAAAAAACTATCTTCCACACCACTTCCAAGCCAATGACCGATCAGGCGCGGTGCAACGGAATCGATCGAATTCAACACACTTTTCCACGTCCATCTCGGTTCCGACAGCGGTTTTTTTTTGCTGGCGTTTCATTATTTTCCGCACCTACGGTAGCCGCTTTGTGCGGTGTTCGAAATTACTTGATAACAATTATTTGCCACCAATCAACCCGGAAAGGGAAAGAATTCGCAATATATGCATGAAAGGTTTCATTGCTGCTTTATTAGAAACTTTTCATAACCAAATCGATGCTTCAGATTCGTAGCGATTCAGTTTAATGATTAGATATTCAACTAGGAATAAATGTTACTTTTGTAACTCATTCATATTTATTCATAACTCTTTCTGAATCCTCAAATTACATTTCATTTATTTCATTTTTTCAAAAATATTATCATTCACTACAAATTTAAAACAGCTAAAATTAAGCTTGAAATGTTAACGAAACAAAACAGTATTAACAAACAAGTCAAACAGGTTAATATTAAAATAATAAGATTGATATAAATATTTAAATAAACTGCATGATATAAGCTACTCTTTGTGCATGCAATATAAAATTTTCAGGGCTTTGCGATTTTTGTGACGAGAAAGGTTTGCCCCAAATGAGCAGATTCGTGAAACCGTTCCACTACAACGACTAGAATACATTCGACTAACAAATCGACATACCAGACGCCCAGGGGGGTTTTTTCATATTTAGAGTTTGCCATTCCCATCCCGAAATCGTGGTAAATCTTTAATGGACGCGCAAATCGAAAGGCGGGTGGGTTGTAAATTATCTTTGGCAAAGCGAGAGGAGTTGGTTGCAACCGTGCTATTACGATATTCGATCGTTTCCGATCGGCAGATGGTGTCCAGACCGAGCTGGTGTTTGTGAAGGTTCACTCCATCGGTACAGCTTCGAATGCCGGCTTCGAGTGGTGTGTTTTCCTTTCGAATACCGTCGCGATCGCACGGCCTGTTGCAACACACACACGTGAACCATCGCGATCGTGGAAAACTGCACCCAAACTGAACAAAACGCAGCCCGACAGCCCGGACCCGGAAAACTGATTCGTCAATCGTGCGCGATCGTTTCCCGGGGACGGAACGCAGTCATTTTAAAGCTCGGAGTGAGTGAAACGTTTCGGATTTTTTTTTGGAAAGCTGCCGTAACTGGAGTGTGTGATAAACGTGGATCGTGGCCATTTCGTTGTACGGTGTGGAGTAAATTTGTTGTGCTGATCGAAACCAAAACTGTGAAGCTGAACTGTGCAGCGAACGGAGGTAGAGTTCGCTGGTTTCGATCGGAAAAAGTAAGTTTTCTTCGTCGGTTGGTGGGGTTTGTTTTTCCCCACAGCAGCATCCCAGAAAGGTTGCAATATATCAAGCTAGAGCCTCGTGGAAAATGCATTTTCATGTTCTGCAAGACAGCCTCGTAGACGAGTGATGGATCTAGCGGTGCCGGTGTTTTTATTTTACGCTGTATGGTTTCGATACCACCCGATCGTTCGGTATCTAATGTATCTTTGCCTGAACCGAGGTGTTGAGCATGTTTGCGCAAATTGAACGATGGTTAGGCTTTCCCAACATGTAATAAATTTGTACTACAAATGGTCGACGCGATTGCCAGCAAGCCTCGACATGGGAACGAAGTTTAAATACATGAAACAGTTGGTTAAACGATCGGTTGAGGTGCAACAAGACAGATCAAGGTGATCAGGCCTGAATGCGTTTGATTGTAGTTTTCGCCAGTGCAAAGCTTAAGTGTTGAATGGTTTTTTTTCTTCTAATTATTGCAAACATAATGTGCATCACCGCTTGCCAGTATTAATTCATGCAGTTCTAGACCATCACGTCGTTGTATTAAACCTTCCCCTATCCAGCGGAGTTCATTTGCTTGACACAGTTTGATTGAAATTCACAAAACGTCCTGCGCGGCACTTTCAGAATGCCGGATGTGCACTCGCTTATAATTGCATACTGTTTCTTGTTACTATCTTCCTTTCCAGCCCGGTCCCATACCTGGTATGCGCCCACCTATGGGAGCTGGATCACATCAAGCAACAAAATCCGCCAACTCAATGGGTTTCATAATGCCGCTCTATACCATCGGTATAGTTTCATTCTTCATCTACACCATCATGAAAGTAAGCACTCCCCACTGGCGTTGTTTCAGCGTAACATAGGAGTAAATAAATGCATACATTATCGGGAAGCAATGCCACACGAACCACTGCTTCCGGTTTTGCGGTCAAACTTTAATTTACTGTCTCTCTCTCCCGTTGTCTCTCGATCCGTCATGCTGCTGATTTGCTAATTCTGCTCGCTTATCCTCTTCTGTCTTTCGTGCGGCTTGTAGTTGATCTTTAAGAAGTCACCGGCCACACCGTACTCGGAGGTTAAGCCCGATCCGACATTCCGCAGCGAGGTATTCACCACGGAGCAGTACATTAAGCGACCGAACGACGGTACGAAGACGAAGCTTGGTAAGTACATCGATTCCCGATGCCTTATTCCGTTTTCCGTTTTCACTCGACACTGCTCGCGAGTTGGATTCTCTCTCTACGCACACGTATATCGTCCACATCCGCCCGTCCTGTAAAGGGCGGGGGTGTGCCATAGTCTAAAAAAAAAATTGATAAAAAAGAAAAACGCCTCGTCCTCTCCAAACTCGTTCAACTCAACCTTTATTCACTTCTCTGCTTTGAGGCCAACCATCGTTTACTTTCTATAGCACCGCCATCAGCCCTCATTTCGGTGATCATGATGTCCATCGTTTCGCGATTTTCACATACTCCTTCCTTCCTTGTTGTGCTTGGAGCAAAATTTATTTTCCCACCCTCACATTCTTGGGCACACACGCTCATAATTTGTGCTCCCGCAAATGCGCATTCGCTCGCGAGGCAATCGGCATTTGCTTCGTCCGGTGGTTGGATTTTGCCATCTTTACCGATGAAACTCGTGTCACACGGGCGAGTGCGCGCGCGTGTGTGTGTGTGCGGAAAATGGTGGAAATTTTCCAACCCCATACAGCCTGTGTGCTATTTCTACGCTTTTGTGTTCCTATTCTTAACGATTGCGTTCCTACCTTCGTTTTTCATCTACTTCGCCAATCATTCTTAATCGCGTTTCTTTCACTTCCTCACATGCGCTCGCCTAGGCTGGAAAGATCATGGCGCAAGTAAGAACGTAGTTAGTCGTGTTTTCGTGCACATGTTTCCCACAAACACACAACCTATCGTTTGTTCCTGAAGCAACCGCAAACCAGCCGTCTTTGGATAGCATGCACTACTGGCGGCTGCTTGCGCGAGGCACATTAAACAGGGAAAGCAAGCTCGATTGATGCTGCGCGAGCGTTCCCTTCGAGTTCAGCTAAATAGAGCCACGAAATTTGCCAACATTTTCCACCGCTTTCCGTCATGCGTTTTGCAATGAGATTGGTTTTTGTAGGATGCAAATTATCTGGAAATATGTCCTTTAGACTGACGCTCACTTTGGCAATTTGCGTATGTTGGTTGGTTGGTTGCGCCTGAGCTGACGAACACGTTGGCGTTGTACGCCACACAAGAAATCGTCCTTCGTCTGTACGTCCTTCTCGTAATAGTTCACCAAACAGCGAGCGAAAGCGGACCAAAGCGGACGATTCCAATGGAGATTGAATTTTATTATCGTTCCCACTTGCGGTTTTATCTGGCAGTGGTGAACAGAAAAATAAAGCAAATATAGTTTCAGTCACTCGCCTCATTACGCCTATCGTACCCAAGACAGCTTTGCTCACTTCGTCGAGAGTTCCAGTCCGTTAAATCCACGCGAACCATTTAATGCTAATGATCGATATTCCCACCGTGTGTGTGTGTGTGTGAATGTTTTTTTTTTCGTTGGTTTTCACCTGGGTGTGATTGTGGATACACGTTTCAAATGCTTGCTAATTGGAAGTTTAATTACACCAAACTGTAAAATGGAGCAGCTGCAGTATATACCTTGCAGGTCTCCACACCACACATGCTAACACCGTGGTACGAGTACGAGAGAAGAAAGTTCGGACTCAAGGTTACTGCGTGGTACTTCCGTGAACGAAACTCGCTTTATAGCAAACGTTGATTACTTACCTAGTTTGGTGGTGAATGTCATCGTTGCAGAAACTGCATTATCGTTATTTTTGCCTGATGTACGTCACGGTGTATGGCAACGAATTGCTAGCAATAAAAAAAAACCCCAAACAGTTATTCCATTTGGCATAACGAAAAACTTTGGGGCAGCGTTCCGGTTCCTTTTTGGTAAGCGCTTTTCGAGCTTTGGCCGAACTGCAGTTCAGCGTCTTGGTGCAATGATAATTTGTGAAAGGAACAGTCCCTTTCTAATCTGCTACCCGTGCTATTCCTCCCAATTAGTTGGGAAAGATTTCGTTACGCCTCATCGGACGCGCAGTGCGTGTCCGATTTCCCAGCCCCACGGGTATATGGAGCCCGTTGACCGCGGTCTCGATTCACTGGAGATTGAGATGCAGACAGTTGGATTTTACGCCTTATTTTCTTTGTATGTCATTATCTGTTTCAACCCATTCATGGGTGATTAATCGTTTTTGTTCTAGTAAATTCTGACATCTTCGTTCCGTTGTGTTTGTTGTTTGTTTTGTGTTTGCTATTTTTGTTTATCATTTTATTTTTAGACCAATCGCTCGCCACGGCGGCCACAAATGGTGAGTTGGGTGTGCAGGTTGCTGTTTCATCTGCCCGAAATGATGTAGCGTTCGTCGAGCCCGCTTCGGTACAGTCCGAGCTAACGATCGATTATGAGCAGTTATCAAAGCAGAAAGAAGCCGCCAAAGCCACTGAGAATGCGTCCGATCCTAAACCCTCCGAGTTTGAGCAAGTCGAAGAAATGAAGAATAAAACAATCGAACCACCGGTACCAGTGGAACGTGCAGAAGAATTCTCTTACGATGAGCAGCCAGCTCACGATCCTACTACCGAGAAGGTAGTCGATGGAATCGTTGTGCAAAAGGTTGTCTCGTTCGAGGAATCAGATGCCGTATCCTCTTCATCCAACGGTAATGAACTTAGCAGTTCTTCGTCCAACGTTGTTGTAGCATCTGCGGTTGACCAAGTTGATAGTGTGCTAAAACAAAATGAGAATCACGTCGAGGTGCCGTCTTCGGACGAGGTTCTAGAAAAATTAGTGGTCGAGGAAGTAATCCAGGAGCAACGAGCGGTGACGCAAACTGCCACCTCGCCTTCCAGCGTAAAAGAAACCGACAAACTGCTTGAGGAATTCGTGCCCGAAGTAACTAATTCCGAAACAGAAAACAAGCAAATCGAACAAGCTCTCCTGCACCAGTTGGAACAAAGCGAAACGAAACAAGATTTGCAAGACGATATAAAACCGCAAGGTCATGTTGAAGAACGCTTGGAAACTTTAGTTTTCAAAGAAGACGCTAATGCTGAGCAGCAACCTTTGCAGCCAGTGATGGAAATGACTGAAATTTGTAAGGCTCCAGTTGAAGAATCTTTTGCTAGCAAAGAAGACGCAGAAACTGAGCAGCAACAACAAGTACAGCAAGTGAGGGAAATGAATGAAATTTCTGAGGCTCCAGTAGAAGAATCTTTAGTTGACAAAGAGGACGCTAAATCTGAGCAGTTAGTGATGGAAACGGATGCAATTGCTGATGTTCCAGTGGAAGAATGTATCAATGCTGTCGATAAGGAACCTCAAGTAGCCGTTGAAAGCGATACAATTTCATACAATGCACCAAACTCTGATCGAATGGAGATAGTTGTGGATGCTAATAAAGCACTTGAAGAAGAAACTGAATCCAATAATGCTGCTTTATCTGGGTTGAGTTTCGAATCAAACAAAACTGCTGATGAGGAAGTAGAATCTCAAGAAATTTCTTCTACTGATAAAGACGAGACTCCAATAGTATCGGAAGATGTTGCTTCAAGCCAAGTAGGCGAATCTGAAAGTTTAGTCGAGTTGACCGACATAATTTCGGTTGTGGAGAAAACCGACAATGATACTAGCGAAACCGAACCTCAGGTTTACTCTCCACTCGATCAAGCTGAGGATCCGCATGTAAACAAATTGGACGCCGTTATGTCTGCTTTAGTGCATGAAACTGTGGAGGGTATTACGCTGACCGCAGAGCAACTGGTGCAAGAAGTTCTCGAACAAGCTGAAGAACATGCAAATCAACAGCAGCAAACTCCCGAGCTGCCGTGTTACGATGCTGCTACTCAAAAGCTTATCGACGGTGTTGTTGTGAATCGGTTCGCCGAAGTAGAACCTATGCAAGAGGAGACAACCGAATCATGCTCTGCCCAGGATGACTTTGTTAACCAACCAGTCGATGACGTGGAGCTTGGTGCAGCAGGGCAAGTTGTAGCGGAAGAAGAATGCGCTGATGTAGACTCCGTCAGTGAAGATACTTCGCTGAGTGTAGCGTCGGTGATTGAACAGCAACCTACGGCTAAGGAGTCAGCGGTGACCAAGGAACCCTCTGCATTACCTGATTCGGCGGTGGAGATCGAACCAGAAGCTATGATCGATAGTACCTCAAGTGAAGTGTTGTTCACCGAAGATCCTGATCAGTTGACGGAGGATTCGAGTGCCGTATTGCAAGAGGAAGACAGCTCTAATGAGGCGGGAAACAGGTCTGGTGTAGCTGTAGCTAACGGCGACGAAACGGTGGAATTGTTGGAAAAACAGCTCCCTGAAACAAAGATACCAGATCCTGAATCCGTTACGGTGCCAGAGGCGTTGATTACAACCGAAGTGATGATCGCTAGCACTTCCAGTGAGCCAGTGTTTGTGGAAGTTAGTGATCAGCCAACGGTGGAAACTGAGACAAGCTTAGAAGCAGCGTGTGCTGAGAGCGAAGAATTGGAAATGCAAGCTACTGCCGCCGTAAACGACAAGGATAACAAGAGTGTCTCGATCGAAGAAGTGCACGATGACACAGTTGTTGTCGATGAGGTCGAAGGCAAGGTAATTGAGGAACATATCATACCAATAAACGTCGAGAAAGTTAGTCCTTCCGAAACGATCACAGAGATATCCGGTGACGAGGAGGCCCCGAAACTCATCAACAGTGTGCCTGGTTCCCTTGTCACCGTTACCTCTGTAATGGACATGATCGATGAAAAGCCTGAATCTGCCGAGCTAGACTCGGAAAAGCCGCGCGAGCGGGAAAAGCATTTTGAAATTTCGCCCGAAACGCTGGAGCACGTTACCAAAGAAGCTTTAGTCGAACGCACGCTAAATGAGGCCGCTGCTGTAGTGAACGAAATCGAATCGATCGTGGATCATATCATTACCGAAAAGCTCATTCATAGTGGCGTATCCGAGGTGCACGCTTTGGGCTCTGCAGAATTTCCAGCGACTGATTTGCAACTGTCCGCTCCACAAGAACCCCCTCGATTGGCCGCTTCCGCTGCGCTGATAGTCGAGGCGATCGAGTCCAAGTCATCTGGTGTGGTTCATAGCATGGTTCATGGTAGTCAAGATAGCATCCCGAATACTGAGGTCCCTCACGCTACTAACGGGCTTAACACTAACTTGGACGAAACGATTGGCGATACTAATCCTCCCGCTAGTGAGACTCTGGCAATCGACCCACCATCGCTCTCATCCGCATTGGCACCATCACCTGAAGCATTTCCTGTCCCCGGTACGATGCTGAGCCCACCCGTACTTCCCGTACTTTCGAGCACATCCGCAGTTGCCAGTGTCAATGAGACACACGGTATCACTCTTGTCGCAGATGTGCAGCACCAGGGTGCACCGGAAGCAGTCGGCAACGGTCTTCACGAAGCCACCGTCAGTATTGACAGCGCTGAGCAGCAGCAGCAGCAGCAGCAGCAGCAGCAGCTGAGCATCAACGCAGCCGATGACAGACTGCAGACAGCGGCAACCCCAACAATTGGCCAAGTACCGACCAGTGTCAGCAACGTTACTAATCCCAAATTTCTCACCTTGAATCTAGCTAACTATAGCACTAGCGATAGTAGTGGTAACAATAGCAAAAGCTCGACCTTCTCGATAGCTAATCTCTCGCAGTCGGGCGCTTCGGTGGTTGGCGGTGACAGTACCGACCAGCTGTTGGAGCTCGAACTGTTGCGTAAGAAATTGGACGAAACGGAACGCGCTATGACTAAAATAATTGCCAATATGGGCAGCATCCCAAAGGGCCAGGTTAGCTAATTTGTTTCATTTTTTTGTCCTTAGTTAGTAAACACAGTTTTGTTTGTCGGTTGTTGCATTTCATTTCATTGGTTTCCATTACGTTTGTTTCGTGCTGCTGCTACTCAGTATCGCCATTATGGTTAAATGTTACGAACCAACATCACGCGCTCGTGCGGGAAAGCGCCATTTTTCGGTCAGCTCAGGACCACAATACACATTGCTGGCTTGGTTGGACGAGTTAATGGGCAGAAAATTTGGTCAGTCGTATTTTAAGTCGTAAAGTTTAGCATCCCATTCAGCTTACGTCTACTATAAAGCTGACATGGAATTTTGCTATCACTCAAAACTTGATGCATTTTTACAGATAATTTATCGTAAACTAACCACTTCTTCAACATTGTATTGTAACACGCGAGGAGAATACAAAATTTGAAAATTAATCATTACATTATACATCATCATTTTTACATTATTTTTCAACAATTTTTTTCTATCTCTGATGATCGAAACGCTTCAAATTTTATTTCTTGTAAACCTGTGATTTTTGTGATAAGCACATAATGTCATTAGCATTAGTTAGACTTTCTGTCTCAAATGATTTTTCTCCTCAATCAAACACTTTGGAAATTTGCTATTGATCCTCCGTCAGGCATCTTATGAGATGTACTCATTAGCTCACGAATTGTAGCCACATAGGGAATTAACTGCATCGAAGTTTCTACGGATGCCTCGTAGATAACGTTGGCTTGCCAGTTGTCGTTTGAGATGACCCTGTTGGATTAAATGTTGGGGGTTCCGGAGAACCCTCCGATACGGTTGGAGATGTCCCATCTGACTCATGTTCGGTGGTCATCCAGGAACCATCTGTTGTAGACCAAGCATCAGCATCCGTGGTTGCAGTTGGACCAGAATCTTCTGTACAGGGACCACTTGTAGCTGGAACACTAGTTTGTACGTTTGCCGAAACGTAATGCACTAAAGACTTTGTCTGAGTGAAGTTATCCACAAAATTAACGGAAGTTATAATGTAACCTTGATCTTTATACAGTTTTCTGTCAGGTGGCAGAGAATTAACGTGATATACAGCAAAGACAACAACGATGGCACAAAGATATTGATACATGGCCACGGTCAACTGAGATGCTTGTCGCACCAGCGAAGAACTTTCAATAAAATAATTCAGTTTCAAATGATTAGGTGAACAAGATGGTTGAGTGTTTAAATGGCTGCTCATCTAATCACTATCGGCAGCGTTTTTGTGTGACTTTGAGTGTGCTAAATCAAGGGATATATAGCACATGCATGCAATCAAGTGCATGGGGCTTCAGATTCAAATCTCGATAAGACCGCTGAAAGGCTTTCCTATACTACCTCCAAGATATGGTAAGCGGAGGTACCACTCGAACTTGATGCTATTCTATTAACTTATGAAACGACCGATCAATTTGCTATGAAAAGCACACTCGTCCAACCATTCAAGGGCCAGCTTAAACAATCCTACCTGCATTTGTTCTGCTTTTGCTGTGATGTTCCGTTCGATGCGCGCCTGGCTCTATGATTCAGAGACAGCTACGCTGACAAATTCTGCTGGTAGACAGACTATTGAAGCACAACCATAAAGGGCATATTCGAGATAGTTTGCTTTCTTTCTTGCCAAAACGAAGCACAGAACATGGCTCGTTGATCATTATTAGCTAATGTTAATGCCATAAACCCAATCACTGAAATGATTTCCAGTAAATAGGCGCCGCTCTATCGTTCAAGTTGCTTTCAAAACAGACAGCTCCCTATTCAATTTCCTCACATCGATCGATCGCATATTGAGAACGCTAATCTAATTGATATGACCTATCTTTCATTTCACGTTTTCTACCTTAATCTTCTGGAAAACAATAACGATAAAAAAAAACCTTCATCACCAAAATAAACCCGCTACCTCACATTACATCCTCTATTCCATGCGTCCTATGAACGATTGAACACGAAATAAATGAAACTGTCCCCATACCAATAAATGAAACGAAACACACGCAACATTTCTACCTTTACCACACGCATTCCTGGCATACGTGTACGTTTTCTCTACCATCTCTACGCAAACCTTAATTAACAGTCGTCACGGCTATTCAAGGTCTAATTACTGCAGCAGACGAACAGTTGATGAAGATAGATAACATTAAGAAACAAACGGTGAACAACTTAAGCAAGGTTAGAGAACAATATTCATCCTATCTGTGTATTTGTTGCTGCATTTAATAATTCAAATGATATTTTTTACCCCGTTCCCTCGCTAGCTCTGTTGAGTTTGAGTTTTGCCTTCCCACTATTGATACTCCCAATGACACACGTTTAATTTAGTAGCCCCCCCCCCCCCTCGTTTAAGGCCCCAGCGACCCCTACTAGCCTCCTGTTTTGTTGCCGTGCGAAGTATCGTGCAGACATTGATGAAAAATGAATGAATGCGAAGGATATGTAATGCTCCAGCGCGCTTCTTTCGGCCGATGGTTTTCCCGATCGTCGCGCTACGTTCGGCTGATTACACAGGAGGCTCCGGTCTGGGGCGGGGTCGCAGACATACTTATCTAACACACGAAACACGATACTCCGAAGGAAAAGCGAACTTCATTTCCCAACTAAGAGTGATTTGTCTTTTTGTTACCACTACTCCCAATGTCCCCGTATAACATCGTTAGTGTCTGTCCGTTTTGTTTTTGCTCTGGATGTTTCCTTTCTTGAACTATCACCTCTTCTTACGTTCTTACGGGCAACTGTGATCAAAATTGTTTGTTATCTAACACATTTGATTTACTTTTCGATTCTGTCATTTTGGGTTTCCTTTAAAACAGATCTATAATTAACATTACTGTGTTTTGCTTCTGATTCTTGTTTCGCCTTCTCCTCTCGTGGGGATCTTCGAGTCGTGGTATTAACATAAGCTTTGTGTTTTCCTGTTCGATCGTACGCATTCTGATCGCCCTGCGCGCAGGAATCAAACGTAAGCACGGATGAACCTGACGCAGCAACGAAGGAGGTAATCGCTGAAGTTGCTGCTGTTGGAGAAGAAAGCGCAAAAATATCAAACGGACACGCAACTCAACCGGCCGAGAATGCTGCCGACGACACGAAGCCATTGGAGAAGGATAACGCGACGGAGGAAAGTTCCAGCGCCAACAGTACGCCCGAGAAGAAGTCGAAAAAACGAGATACCAGCACCGAACGGGGTACCGTGAAGGTTATGGCGATGGAAGTGACGGCCCAGCGTGAAAATGGCAAACGGCTCAGTCGACCAACGACACCACTGCTACCGATGACAGGACACCACGAGACGGTAAGATCATCCTCAAGACTGAGAGCTAGGAACAGACGATCATCTCAAACGTGTTGCAGGCAAACGCACCGACAGAGGAACATGAAACTCGATCGATCGTCCTTGATGGACGATTACCGCATGACTCGAAGATCCTGGTTTCGGACGCAGAAACTGCCGTGGAGAAGTTGGAACCGGAAAATTCCGAGGAAGAGGACGACGCTCCGGTGAGTCAGAAATTGCAATAAATGCCACGATTGATTGTGTCCTTTAAACGAGCCTAACTTTGCGTACATTTTCAGGTGATACTAAGTGGCAAAATGACGCTGTCATTGATCAATATGGACTTTATCGAAAAAGATGCAACTGGAACCGTCGCAGTGGGAGGTAAGATAAAATCTCGCAGGTTTGGTGCCGAACTGACCAGCATGTTTTTGTTTTATTTCTTCAGAAATCGTCACAGAGCTTCACAAACCGCAAGATGAGCTCACAACAGCGCCGTCAAAGAGCAACGAATAAGCTAATCCAACGGAGGCCGGGTTGGGCGCAAATCTTGGCGTATTGTTTCGTTCGAGAAACTTCAAACGTGTAACGTTTAATGCATAAGTATATTTTTCTATTGCCGAACGTCCATTAAATATTGACAGAAAGAGTAAGCGTTAAAACGAACATGCAACAAAGAAACGTTAAACGAAACTAAACACAAAACACATGAGCTCAAGTCAATACACATGCAATTCTAGTAGCGCACCCTTTAAACATGTTTTAGACATTAGCATAATTTGCTCACCCTTTTAGGATTCTTGGCCAACGTAGCGTTGTGCGAAACTGATACGTTAGATGCCAAATTTAAAGAAACGAAAACGAAAAACATGCTCAATCTCGCAAAAAGAAACTGTGGCAAACATACATATAAATACGTACATTGTCAGTGAGCAGTGAGTATACCTAGCAGTTGTTTAGCTATTGTTAAGGAACCGTGATGATTTGGGCGCCTTTTCAAGGGCAATCCCGTTTCAGAGAGATTTTGCCGTTGCGTGAAACCGCGAACCGTACGTTTATGTTTGTTTTCTTGCTTAGGTAATTTACCGAAACCTGTATCGGAATGATATTTTTCTAATCGACCAGCTCTATCGAGTGTTATACATATTTATTGTCCGTTTAGTTTAGTACATTCACTCACCATCATTATCATCAATCAGGATCGCAAAGCGTAGACAAATATAGTATGTAGCTTAACAGTAGTACATAGCCAATCTAGCCTGAGCATATTATCTCATTCTATTACGTTCGCTTCGACACTTTATTAGTTACAAACGAGCTCCGCCTCTGTACTGCAAGGAATGTTTACAGCATCGTTCATAGGCGACTATATTAAAGTGAATGTATGAATTTATTACGAAGATGAACAGAATAAACTAGTTTATTACAAACAGCACCAGCATCTGTCTTGGATTCTGCAACGATTTAATGAGAACGCCACACATTTAAGGTCCCAAAATCAAACGTTTTTTTGGTGACTTTGGCTGATCTTCTTTAGTACATTTGTGGGCTGAGATAAAACCTTGCTTGCACGCAGCTTGCATGCAATTTTGTTGAGAAACGCTGACATTATTTAGGCTTTTGCCCATTTTTCCGATGTGATTGCCTGGTATCACATACAGGCATTTAGAAAAAGATCTGTTTGGATAATTGCTCTCACAAGGGATAATAAATATTCACTTAAGTAATACATCTTGTATAGGACGCTGAAGCATCGGATTAAAATTGAATCTCCACACTATCTTCGTGGTAGGTTGAGAGATCGATGCCGATTTCACGTTCTAGCTCCCTCGCTCTCACCCACACCAGCCAGCACGTTGTCTTTTTGCTTAACTATTCGTCTGTGCCTCTCGCCGGTCAGTCATCACTCGTATTTGTAGCAAAGTACTTGTAAAAAAACAACAAACAAATGGGAAGTTTCCTTCGAGTTTTGAAGATTTAAATGATCTTGTTATACTGCTTGTAATGTTTATCGTGAAAAATATGTTTGCTATAAGAAATCCATCGCAATAAGAGAAATCATTTTCGAACAACTTGTCGCTGTCTTGTTCACTCGCACAGCTCGTGTATTTTGGATGTGACGAGTACAAACACGCCCGCTTATAGGTGAGTAGCTGAGCCTGTGAATTTCTTTGAATTTCTCGATGCAAAAAGTGTCTTGCCTACACCGTGTGGGGATTCTTTTTAGCAATTCTTCGTAAATGCTCGCTGGCGTGCTTCAAGGGCTGGCGTGTATCGAAAGGTAGAACTCGTACGACAGTGCACACTAAGTGGATGGATCGAGCAGTTGGCCGTTTTCTTCCAAGCCGAGACCAATCGAAAAGTGTTTGAAGCATTTAGCAAAAGCAAAAAGTGACCATAATCCAACTATCCCTTCTACTCAGTTCAGTATGGAAAAGAACGCTAAAACGCCGCAAGCCAACGCGGATAAAGCCACTGGCCGATCATCCTCACCGAAAACGGTAAAACGAACCGCACTAGAGCCGGTAATGTACCTGCAA
Source organism: Anopheles nili (assembly GCF_943737925.1). Taxonomy (NCBI): domain Eukaryota; kingdom Metazoa; phylum Arthropoda; class Insecta; order Diptera; family Culicidae; genus Anopheles; species Anopheles nili. The sequence goes on from NC_071292.1 coordinate 44,607,941, forward strand.
AGTACTTCCACTCCACACCACACGAGCAGGAACAGCAAACGGATGCTTCTGGAGTGTGACGCAACGCCAGTCGAACCGATGGCCACTCCAAATGGTTCGATGCGGTCAACAACAACGAGTACAACAACAGTTCGCAGTCGCTCCTTCTCAGACATACGCATAACCCGTGGCGTACAGACGATCGCTCCTAAAACGGCCAACAGGTACTGCCAGGTGTCGGTCGTTCGCATCCGTAAACCATCACAATCCGCTTCCGTACAGACGGACCAAAGTGCCCGGACGGACAACAATCCGCCGGCGAGCGTTGAAATCGGTTGTCAAACGAAAGCGCCTGTCGCTCTTTATAAAGATGCTTGTGTGGAAACGGACCATCAGGTGGCCATAGTGCGTCAAGAGAACGTCGGTTGCCAGACGGATGATGTGACCAACAATGAAACAATGTATTCATCACACGTGGCCAAAGAGGGTGAATCGACAATCGATTCCTTCACGACCATGCTGAACGAGGTGGCGCGTCAGTTTGGCATCGAATTGCAACCGGATAAGGATGTAAACGAGGACGGAAAGGCGAAAAAGAAGACCAAGAAAAAGGAGTGTGAGGATAAGCAGCAGAAAGAGGCCAAGTATCTGCAGCAGTGTTTGGTGAATAAAACGTACAAAGCAATCACTGCTAAACTCGATCAGAAGATAGGCGCGATTCTGGAGCAACACCTGGCGGAGTATGGGCACCAAACGGTGGCCAGTCAGCAACAGTTGGTGCAGTGGACAAAGCGTATGTTGCGCCGGCAACAGAACATACATACGGCGGCGGCGGCAAAGCAGGTCCCAACACGAAAGATCGTTCTAGTGCGTAAGATGGCGCCACCGCAGCAACCTCCGAAGGAAGAACGAGGAGTCCAATGTGACAAGGACTCGATGGCCACAGGCGGGGTCTCGGTCGCTACACAATGGGAACGCCAACGACCAGCGGTAACTAATAGACAGAAAAAGGCTCCAGCCAAGGCGGTGGCCTCGAAAAAGCCACCCCCAAATAAGTCCACTACTTCTATTGACTCTAAACCTTGCTCCGCAGGTGCTGGTGTCGCAGTTCGGTGCTCCCTGCGCCAAACGAAACTTCCCCGCTACGCCAAAGAACAAAACGGCACCACCGACCAGCCACTGGCCGAAAAATGCAAGCTGCGACCGAGAAAGCAACAAGGAGAATGTGCCCCCAAATCAGCAAACCACCTGGACGCTGTGGTAGCATCCTCTAAACCACCTTCCAATGCTGCACCGCCGTCTACCAGCAAGCGGCGTAAATCGAGCACTCGATCGAAGACCCCATTGCCACAAATACACGTCGCAGAAACGCCATCACCACCCTCATCGCCATTAGCTAAAACCGGCGAGAAGAAATATTTCCCGTACCGATCGCCACCTCGGTATCCTTCCCAATGTTCCAAGTCGACCGAAACGACCTTCCTGACACCTACAAGGATGCGGATCTGTAGCCAGGAGGATCAGCCGTTGTTCGGCACTCGCACTCAAAACCAGGGTACGAGCACTGATCATGGGAATGCTAAAAACGTGAACCCTACAATGTTGCTCAGTCCATTCAGTCGCATGTACGTCGAATCCTGTCAACAGCAAGTCACCACCAATGCGTTGTTTATGCCGGCAAGATCCGAGATCGGAAGTGTTTCACCGACTCCACCTCCAGTGGCATCCTTGCGCAAGATGCCAAATGGAACCGATCTGTCGGATCGTCGGTTGAGTGCTCATACGTCGTGTCCGGACGTGATCGGTCTTGGACTTGTGCGAGAGAATCCACCGAACATGGGCATCATCAGCAGCCAGCAGTTGTATTCGCAGATCGGGCAAGCAGTCGAAAAGGCGCTGAAAAACAGAACCATGCCCTCGTTGACCACTATGTATGGTGCACCGACGACGATGACGTTCAACGCTTTCCACGGATACGACAGTGAGCTGGAGAGTGTGACGAGCGATGGTTCGTCGTTGGATGCTAACCAAAAGGAAGCGCCTGGTCGCCATGGCAACGGCAGAGTGATCTACAGAGTCGACGCTGAGCAGCCAAAACAGATGCATCGATTCGTTTGCAGCAGTGCGCAAGATGGACAGGCGTTGCAGCAGAAGCAACCGCCACCGTTTCGCAATGAGCGATCGCCAAGTCTCTCCCCGATCGTCTACCGGGACAATGACAGTGAGGATGAGATTCTGTAACGCCGGCTGTCCATTGATCAGATAACATGTAACGGTGCGATCACAGTGTAAAGGTACCTTTTCGTGGGAGCAAAAACGTACCTTTACTAAACGTTATATGCTTTGGCGCTGAGCGATGAGTTAAATGACGAATTTTATCCATTTAGTACTCGCAGTAGGCATTTCTGTGTAACGAAAAAAAAAGAAATTTTGCATCGACTGTAATTGATTGCTGCTCTTATTGTAGGTAAAATGGCAAATGCTAGCGTGGGGTGTTATTGATTCCGGTGCATCAAATCGTGTTCAAATCATCTATTTAGAATATATTGTTTTTTTTTTATATTTTCTCTTTGTTCTATATTACAAGCATTATGCAGCCAGCATTATAGAATTGTTGGTACAATCCTTATGATAACACTACGAGAACTACAATTTATAAACGGGAAAACTATTTAAACCCCAATATCCTAATCGAATATATGAGATGTTATCGTTGTATCCAACGGTTGATGGTTGTATCGTTCAATATTTTGTACCAATTTCAATTCAACTCAAGATCCAGGCCTATGTACTAGCTAATTTATTTGTTAAGGCGAGCAAATTATGACCAACAGCCAGCCTTCCTTTAAATAAATATCGATCGACTGAAACATCCTATTCTTGGATGTTAAAGACGTACATAACTGAAATTATTTAGCGAAACCAATGAAGATTCTCAAAAAGATGTATAATAAATAATCAATTATGTTGTGCAGTGTCTGTTGATGAAATGTAATAAAAAAGTAAAAAAAGAACTTATATTAACCCCTTCACAGTCCTTCAATTTTGAAAAAAGGGTCGAAAAATTGTCACCCTTTTTAATTTGTGGTTTGGAAAAAGCGTGAAAATTCATAAAATTAAAAGTTGTTATTCATTTTTGTTGAGATTATTTTATAAAAATGATAATTGCTTCAGTGTTTCAGGAAAATTAGTTAAAAACTGCTTGATTGTTTTAAATAGCAATCAATTCTTTTATTTTAGTGATAACTTAATTTAAATTTCATCGTTCATTTTCCTTTGCCAGGTGTAAGGAATGCTATTCAGAGTCTTACAATAATATTTAGTTTCTTTGCGTAATTTTTATCGCACTTGCTTCTGCACAAACAACAAACTTTGCACTCTCGTGACTTGAGTCAAAAAGTTCAAAAGTTTTTTTTTATATTTTAATGACGACCTGGCCGTATTGTTCTTAAAACTAAATTTCTTATTCATAAATACATAATTCATTCATTCTTATTTTATAATTTCGCATAGTCCAAGGGTGGTGGGCATTTCCTTCCATCAAAAAATTGTAATAATTTATAATAATTTTACAATTTAAACAAAAAGTAAAAAATCACAACACATATATTCATGGAGCATCTATGCATGCTCATAAAAAAAGAAATTATAACAGTGCACAAGGCAAATGATGAAGAATAAAGTTAAATCAAAACCGGCCGAGAACTGCTCGGGCAAATCTGTAGATGAACGTTTGCATGCAACAAATCCACAAAAATCAAGCCCACGGGACTCTCGTCGCTAAGCGGTATCGATTCGACGTCGGATTTTGAACGCCAAAATCGCCAAATTTGAATTCGCTAGTAACGAGAGATCATGCGTTGAAGAGGATGCATGTACCAGCTGGATTATCGCATTAGATTTAATGGATTTCCCCTCCAAATATTATCGGTACATATCGTCGATCTTTCTGCATGATAATCAGCATCCCATCTCGTTTACTTCATTTGCTATTGATCGCATCGTTCTAAGCACACTGTAGGATCTTCTTAAGCGTCTTATCTTGCTGGTCATAATTCGGTCGCAGTATTTTGCCGGTCGTAATAAATTATCCGGTTGCATACATTCAATTCTTTTACGATACAAAACAAAGCTGCAAACTGTGTGCGATAAATTTGTGTTATTTTAACCACTGTTCTCCATATCATTGAGCATCTTTTTACCACAAGCCTGTATGAAAAGAGCGGGATGATCAGACACGGTGTCCAACTAGCACGCATCACTCCATAGTTCAGGCAAAGATCACCTCCTACGCTCGCCTGGTACAAAATAATGTAGCTTGTCCTTGTTGCGCACACGTGTTTCTCCAGTTATCCGAAATAGTAATCTTTAAGCCCATGACGCACGCTTTTTATCAGCAGTGCCAAATCTAGCGTCGTTGCGCGTAGTTTTTACGCACGTGGATTTCACAAAATTCTATCGATGGTCCACCAATATCGGAACGATTTCGAAACCGTACTTGGTTAGGAGGGTCACCGGAATTTATACGAAAAGTGGTAAAAAGATGCTCAATGATATGGAGAACAGTGGTTTAAGTAACAGAAATTTATCGCACACAGTTTGCAACTTCGTTTTGTGTCATAAAAGGATTTAATTTATGTAGCCCGACAATTTATTACGACCGGCAAAATACTGCGACCGAATTATGACCAGCAAGATAAGACGCTTAAGAAGATCCTACAGTGTGCTTAGAACGATGCGATCAATAGCAAATGAAAGTAAACGAGATGGGATGCTGATTATCATGCGCCAGAAAGATCGACGATATGTACCGATAATATTTGGAGGGGAAATCCATTAAATCTAATGCGATAATCCAGCTGGTACATGCATCCTCTTCGACGCATGATCTCTCGTTACTAGCGAATTCAAATTTGGCGATTTTGGTGTTCAAAATCCGACGTCGAATCGATACCGCTTAGCGACGAGCGTAGGCTTTATTTTTATGGATTTGTTGCATGCAAGCGTGTATCTACTGATTTACCCAAGTGCTCGGTCAGTTTTGATTAAACTTTATTCTTCCACAAGTGCCTTGTTATTATTTAATTTTTTATGAGCATGCGTAGATTCTCCATGAATATATGTGTTGTGATTTTTCACTTTTTGTTTGAATCGTAAAATTTTTATAAATTAATACAATTTTTTGATGGAAGGAAATGCCCACCAGCCATGGACTATGCGAAATTATAAAACAAGAATGAATTATGTATTTATGAACAAGAAATTTAGTTTTAAGAACAATACGGCCAGGTCGTCATCAAAATATAATAAAAAACTATTGAACTTTTTAGAAAACTATTGAACTTTTTAGAGAGTGCAGAAGCAAGTGCGGTAAAAATCTACGCAAAGAAACTAAATATTATTAAAAGACTCTGAATAGCATTCCTTGCACCTGGCAAAAGAAAATGAACGATGAAATTTAGATTATGTTATCACTAAAATAAAAGAATTGATTGTTATTTAAAACAATCAAGCAGTTTTTAACTAATTTTCCTGAAACACTGAAGCAATTATCATTTTTATAAAATAATCTCAACAAAAATGAATAACAACTCTATAAAATCTCAACAAAAATGAATAACAACTTTTAATTTTATGGATTTCCACGTTTTTTACAAACTACAAATAAAAAAGGGTGACAATTTTTCGACCCTTTTTTCAAAATTTAAGGACTGCGAAGGGGTTAATCAAAACTGTCCGAGACCGAGCACTGCTCGGGCAAAACCGTGAAGAGGTTTATGGTTTCTTATTAGTTATGGTGTACTTTTTGGTTCCTGTTTGTTGTAGTAAAAATGCCAATATAATGTGAATCACAGTTAGCACATTGGTCATTAATGGTCAAATGTTAATGGATTCCTCCCAACATTATGCATCCTTTTTCACTTATATCAGAACCATTCGAACAATCAGAAAATGCAATGTTACTAAAACAAGAAGCATTTCCAGCAGCATCGCAGATAACCTTAAGCGTAAGGATGGCAATTCATTTAAATTTCGACCAAATTCTTAACACAAAGTAAAATGTTATTTTCTTCAAGAAATTTATTTTTAGTGTCTTTTCATACAACAGTATTTTCTAGTGCATCCGGTGTAACGTGTAATAATACTAATTTTGCTTCAAGCGGCTCCCTCACAGTCTTTCTTCATACACAGAACTTTCGTCCTCGTCCTCACTATGATGCTCTTGTACCTCTATCCGTTCAACTACTTCGTTGAATTTTACATTTTTTGGCTCGCTTGGTTCGGATGGTGATGCTCCACGCTGGACGGTTCCGTATTCATCTTCCTCGTCTAATCGATTAGTTAATGATCGGGCCAGCTGATTTGTATCCTCTGATTCTGCAAAAATATGCATCACAAATTAATACATATAGTTAAGATGCTGAGCTACCTCCCTTCGTACCTTGCATGGTGATTCCCGCAATATTGATGGATATTTTACGATCTAGCTTCTCCTCTGTAGCGTACGTGTCTTGCTCCTTTCGCATGCCCAAATTTGTAGGAGATGATGGCGGAGAAGGGTCGAAATCGTTTTCCAGCTGTACTATATCCGAGGAACTGTCGGTGGAATTTTTCCCCAGTGGCCGCAGGAAGCGCATATAAAGCACACTGCCAACAATCAGACAGATCAGAAGTAATCCTCCCAATACTGATGTTGCAGCTATTAAGCCGGTGTTGCTGGAACTGCCAGTTAATTCATCTGGACATGATGGACACGACGGATTTCCATTCGCGTAACATACGGCTTCATTGAACGATCTTATTGCTGAAGCATCGAGTTCCGGTAACGCCATTCTGATTGCGCTATACAAATGGAATAAATTGAAATAATTCGATTAAAATAAATAATATATTTAAATTCAACAATTATCGAAAGGTATTAAATCTCACCTTCGTATCGCATCTGTATGGTATGGTTGATGGTTATCGTCAAGAGCATAAACCAATAATCGCACGGCACTCTTGCTATCACCAGCTTGATGTCCTTCAAGAACTCCGTAGGCTCGGATTTGCGATGGTCGTTCTAATTCTGGTATGAACGCCTGCCGAAGAACCTTCAGCTTGATGGTGCTCTGACGATTTATTTGCTCGATAATTTCCGCCGCCGCTGTCCCGTCACCATTCGCGATAGTAAGAAAGGCGATTTGATCCTCACTCAATCGGTGCACATTTAATGCAATCGTTGTACTACGCCCATACACGGCACCGTCACAATCCGTTGCAGTAACCGACAATTCCATCTGATTGAAGTTACGCAAGGCTTCGATGACCGGATAAATGGAGCCAGTGTGGGGATCAATTGTGAAATGATCATTTTCAGCTAAGCTATAGCGTATTTTTGCATTCAAACCTTCGTCCGCATCGGTGGCCTGTATTAGCGTCAGTTCTGTCAGCATAAGTTTAGTAGCTAGTGAAGGCTCCGGAAAACCGATGTGCTCCGTATTTCCGGGAACCAAATCAGGCTGCGTAAATACAGGATCATTATCATTCACATCGTCCACGATTATGCTGATAACGGTTATATCCGACGCGTAGTTAATTGTATCCGTTTCCACCAGAGAACGTCGTACAATCGATCGTCGGACCGTTTCGTTTGACTCGTCGATTTGTTGGCATTGCAATTTCAAGATCAATTTAAACTGTGGAACTGTCATTCCACCGAAGAGTAATTCATTCTCACGATCGAAACTCCTTGATGCCAGCCAGTTGGTTTCGGCATCGATATAAAAATACGCCTGTTCAGGATCGGTAGGATATTCGCTGATCAGTTCGTATGCACAGGATGGTGATATACGCGTTGGGAAAATGGTTCCATGAGGCATTTCTTCATCCAGATGCTCCACCTGCAGCACCTGTTCGACAGTGATCTTCTTTTCGCCCTCTGTACATTCATACTCATTTAAAACATCCAACACTACACTCGCCGTAGATTGTTTACCAGCAGCCGAGTTTGTTGCGTGCACGAGAAATTGATACACTTTTGGAATGATAGGTTCCGCGATAGATAGCGTTCCTTCATTTGTTATGGAAAGATGAGGCTTTAAATATGCTGTTTAAAATAAACAAACAAACCAGAAATTCTTATTATCAAGGAATATGTACTAAACTCAGATTTGGTAGATAAAAACACTCACCATCTACACCATCTAACCGATGCTGGACAACGGCCGTTGGATCCTTCACCGTTGCTGTCACAGAACCGATAATACCACTGGTATCACTTCTCAACTGAAAGCGATAGTTGCCGTAGGCGAACACCGGTACATCCTCAAGTGTTCCTCCTGTCGTGCAGTTTAAGCAACCAGAACAATCCACTATCGGGGGCAAAGGTGTACATGGAGCTACAAATATAGTGAGTAAAGTAAGTGGTTAAACACGTGATGGACAGTTTGGTGACTTATCATACATACATCCGTCAGGAATGGTGAGCACAAGGGAACACGTGCCTTCAATATCTGTTGCTGCTTTTGCCACCAGAGATAGATGAACCAGTTGTAACCCTTGAAAATCTGCTAAAGAAAGTGAGCGAGATAGCCGCAGCACTACTTGACGGCCGGTTTGCTCGATAGATAAGAAGTCCACGTTTGATTCATTCACGGTCACAAGGACTCCAGCTGAAAAACTTTCTTCCGTTATCGCTATCGTGTCGGGTAGTACCAATCGAAGGTCAGTGTCAAACGATCCAGTGTATAATGGTTTGGAAAAAACCGGTGTCGGTAATTCACGGCTCACAATCACGGTCGACTCGATGGTGTTGCTGTTTGGATTTTTTAGAGTTACGGTAAATTTGAAGCGTGTCCTGGAGCCCAACTGCTCCTCGGATACAGTTTCATTGAGCTTAAACTTAAATAGATCATCTACTAGGAGTCCGTCAAACAATTGGTAATCATCTCCAGCTAGGTTCCATTGGTAGCCTGGTTCGGTGCTGGATTCTACAATTCGCAGTTCTGATCCTTCCGCGAAAATGACATCACGACCACCGATTTCGATATGTCCGTTAGCATGTGTTTGGGCGAATTGAGGTTGTCGGACCATTTTCACATCTATTACGACGAATGCCGTTGCCGATTCACTTCCGGGATTTGTGGCCTGAATGAAGATGCTAAAGTAGCTCCTGGAGATAAGTTCGCTCCAGTTTATGGAGTCCGCTACGATAGTCAGCTCGACAATTGATCCCACTCTTGAAATGGCAAATAGGGCAGCATCTATGCCGCCGATTCCAACTTCGGTATTTTCTGAAAATGTTCCCGTACCCAATGTGATTGTTTCCGGCAAGGTTAGGTCACTTGACCCTTGCATAACGCTTCCACTGTACAGCAACTTCGAAAAGGCAGGAACGATTATATCATCCAGCTTAAGAGTGACCACAATGGTCGCTGTGTCATCCGCACTATACGCATTGTTAATGGTCATTATGAAGCTCAATAAATCACGCCCCTCAATCGCTACCGATGGGATGCTGTCGTTTAAAGACACCCTAAATTTGTTGGAATCAAAGAGTTCTACAACGAAGAAATCTGCATCACCCTCAGAGGCGGAATATTGGAACGTTGGCAGTATCGTACTCGATTGCACGGTGATGGTGTCGCCTGCCGAAAAGATCACTTCCCGTGTGCCTTGTTGCAGAGATCCTCGGTATATTGATTTCGTGAAGACAGGTGTAACGGCGAGCGTGTTTTCTACATCAATTATCAGTGAACATTGCGATGGCTCGCTACCAGGGGTCTCTGCTTGCAGAATGAGGCGATAATAGGCATTTGAACGGACCTGATCCCATTTAATGCCCGATCTCAAACGTATGGTTACTGTTGGTTGACTCCCAGGATCCATGGCTTCGAAGAAGTTATTAGACTCTGCGTCGATAACGGTGAACTTGGTCGTATCCTTTACGCTTTCGCTTTCCCATGCTATCGGTGTTTCGCCAAAGTCTACAACCGTTTGCCCTTCGACTATTTTTCCATGAAAAGAACTGCTAGTGAAAGCGGGCCTTTGCTGGCGTATTATTTTCACCGAGCACGATGCCAGGGACGTTTGGTTGTTTCCAGGATTACTGGCTACGATCACAAATCCTATTTCAGATCGAAGCTTAAGCTGTGCCGGAGTGACTTCATCACGTAGATATACGCTAAGGATATGTTGATCGCTCGACTCGGTGTAACGTACAAGGGAACTATCGTCACCGATTATGCTATATTGCGTTCCCGGTACGATTGTTTGTGGCAGTAGGGATATGTTATTATCGAAGTTAATTTCTTTTCCATTTTCGTCCACCATACCCGTGTAGATAAGTTGTGAAAACTCTGGGGTAACCACGTGATCAACGTCTACCAATATGGTGGTAAATCCGGAAGCCATTCCCGGATTGGTGCACTCGATAAGAAACTCAAAACGACTTACGCCATTCACGGAGGTTTCGTCCAATTCCTTTGCCAGTTGGATGGTTATTATTCCTTGCTGGCGTTGCACGATAAACAGATCTGTATTGCTGTTCCTTATAGCAACAGTCGCCGAATCGACATAACTACCCTGTTCTAGGGTGATTTGTTCAAAAGGAACCAGTTTGAGCTCATTATTCACCCGTGATTTGTACAGAGGCTTTTGGAATTTTGGAATTTTAGCGTATGGTTTCTTTACATAAACTATGACGGGAACAAGCGCACTAACAGACGCTTCTCGTTGTGTGGCACTCAACGTAAACTGGAAGTGTTCTCGGCTCTCAAATTCGTTGTCCGTAAGGGGTGCCCTCAGCGTGATTCGAACACCCTCGGTGACGGGCACAAGAGTATTCAGGACAAAGAAACTAGCATCTTCTCCTTCGATCGCATATTGAGCAGTATCATCTGCAGTATCTGACGAGAGTTTTGCATACACATCCTGCGTTAACTGTTTCGATTCGTCGATCATTCCGTCGTAGATCAAGCGCTCAAATTTCGGAGCTGCGGCTCGAACAACTTTCACACTAACAATACAATATGTTTTCTCCGTGTTCGGGTTACTCGCCTCCACCGTTAAAGGAATTTGATCGATTCCTTGCAGCAGTTCACGCGTTACGTTTCCTCGCAAATACAGTCTAAATACGTTTTCCGGAAAATACTCCTGAATATCGAAAAAGTACTGGCTGTCGATAATGCTTATCTTTGTAGCACTTGAGATGGATTCTCGCACGAATTCAACATTTGGTAGACGAACTTCTAGCGTTTTCGCAATCAGTTCTCCTTCCAGGAAGGGACTCACAAACTTTGGAAGCACTACCGGGCTACGAAGCACTTTAGCAATGACCACAGCATGCGCCACTTCTTCATTTTCCAGGCGCGCTACGATGCTCACTAGTATGTAGCTTTTGTCCGCCAGCTTCTCCGGAGTCACGTTGGAAAGTATCGTGATAACACCGCTACTATCCGCGCTAATCGACACCAGCGAAACGTCTCCTGAATAACTGAAATCCAATCCCTGGACGTAGCTTCCAGGCTCAATTCTCACTGTCGCCACATCCAGCAGCCCCGATTCCGTAATCGTGCCTTCATACACTGTCTTTTCAAAACGAGGGTTTTCGGCCTCATTTTTCATGACCGACAAAACTAGTAACGTTTCACCGGCACCCACGGTTGGCTTGTCCGCTTTAATACCCAACAGGAAGAAACCTTTTTCCTTCAGTACAGCATCCGTCAGCTGGCCAGAAGGAGCGATGGTAACTTGATTGTTGCCAAAGTTCATCGTAAAGTATCTCGCATCATCTCCAGTTAGCTGCACCTGTACGCTACTATCGCTACTCGACGCTACAAGCCTTATTGGCTGCACGCTGATAACTTTTCCACTATCGATGGTTCCAGTGTAGAACGATGCCTCGAAAGAAGGGACGACTTTTGGTTCAACCGTCAGTTCTACGACCACTGCCGTCCATCCGGCACTATCGGCACCCGTACGGCTGGCAGATAAACTAAAGCTCAGCAAGCTTTTGCTCTCTGGGATTTGTGCAGTTCCTCGTAACGTGATCGTGGCACTATTGCCATCTTGCGCAGGTGTAGCTAGGAAGTATGCTGCATCTTCTCCAGTCACTTCGTAGCGTACTGTTGAATCGTAAGTTCCTGACACCAGGTTGACTCGGAACGGCGCAAAACTATCGCCGATCTTGTACGTGGTCCTGTACAGGCTTTGCTCAAAGACTGGTGGCACTATGAACGTGATCACGGGATCTCCAGATATGGTCAGCGTTGCCTGCGATGTTCTAGCCGGAACCCATTCATCCTAAACAGGGGGCAATTTTGTGAATTCAAGCTTTGAAAACCACTTTAAATCCTACTTACCCTGGCAGTTATCCGCAGCGTGATCGGCGGCTGAATCTTCGTTAGCGTTTGTTTCGTGATCAAGTTTGCCACAAATTCCGTGCGAGACGATCCGCTCGATGATGTCACGAGGAAAATGTCATTTTCATCGATGGAAAATGTCACCTTGTTCTTCGTTATGTCGTAATCGTTTGCCACAACCCCTTGTCCCTGGAAAATGTATCCTTATAATGGTCATCCATCGAACGTTTGCGAAAACCTGCCGTTATTCCTTACGTTAGCCACGAACTGCTGAATGTTGAATTCTCTCGGAAGTGGTAGTGGCACCTTAATGTCGTACGACTGCATGCTGAATAGTGGAGAATGGTTGTTTTCCTCCTTTATCGACTGCCGGAAAGTCATCTCACGAACAGCGCCGGATGCGCAGGTGAAGACGACCACGTTGAAGAACACTAGCTTGTCGTCTAGCTTTTCGTAGTTCGTAAACTGCTGGTTTGTCGTCAGTGTCAGCTTGCCGTTGGTGATCTGCGCATCAATGTACACTGGCAGATCGGTGGCCGTCGCTTTGACCGAAACCGAACGGATGTTGCTCACGTCATGCTGCGCCAGAGTATATCCGCTTCCGACGGTGGCTGATATTTCCGGTCCAATTGGGAACTGACCACCGAATGTTAAAGTGGGTGATGAGCATTCTGTACGAAAAGGACGAAAGCCAGTGGTACTGTACTATTTAGATTAAACTAAGACCTTACAAGCTTCACTAGCTCAAAGGCTCAAGGACTTAATCATGATTTGTGACACCCACGACAACGGTCGCGATTCGCTTTCTAATGCCAATCGGGAGTATCTACACCGCCAATCGTATTTGCGGTTTCAACAATACGATAACAAGTTCCGGCAATAGTAGACCATTATACGTTAATTAACCCTGATAACACACGTTTTACTGCTGAATAAAGCGTGTTTGTAACCATATCGGAGTCGATGCGTATACGACAAAATACACAAAAGGCAATGGACACATGTGCACACGGCAGCCGGCATCATAAAACGAATCTAACATCTTCTTGCACCTGATTGTTAAGTGACACCAATCTCGCTCAAGATTGTGATTGCGTCCACTGTGGGTGATTCACATTATTTTTTTGTTTTTTTACATCTCCATCACATTTCCTATTGATCACAAAGAGATACTTTGGTTTGCCGAACGAACGGCGCAATCCATCAAAAACGTACTGCCACAGTTGCTGTGGCGGTCATTTTAATGGGTTGTTTCAACAACCAATCAAGGAATGGCCGATGATTGTACCTGTCACCGTGATAGCATCTCTTTTTTGTAACTCGTTCCACTTTGTCGGAATATTTGCACTGCTGTTTAGTATGACAGTCGCAGGACGATATATAAATTTATGGGCAATGAAATAACTAACATTTTGCAGCAAAACTCGATAAGAATTCGCATACGAGATAATCTTCCTCACCTTGCGCACTGACGGATGGAAGAATAAACAGCACGAAAATCACGATTGAAAATCCTCTAAGGACATTATCATTTTCTCTGCCCATTGCACGGCAAGCACACTCTCATGGCACTGGAGAGCGTTAACCGAGGTAACTGCTATTGAACTCGCGACGTTTCACCGTGTGTTTAGACTTTCAGCCGGGTTTTATTTCGATTTTTAGCACTACACTGACCGATCCGACATGCGCGTCCTTTTAGTGGTGTAGCTGGTGAACAACTGGCCAACCATAGTTATCGTAGGCTCAAAGCGGAACTGCTCGATGCCTTCCCCCCGGCTGTATGACCAGCAATATCGGCTATTCGTTGATTGATTCCGTTATCTGATAAATTGAAATCAGATAGCAATTCAGTGCGTTGTACTGGGAAATATCGACAATAATCAGTACCCCCAGTATGTGTTGGCTCTCCTAGCTAGCTATCCGTAACGGATGGCACACATGGTAAATGTCCAGGTGATTGGACGGTTATAGTACCCAAAAAGCGCCTGCTTCGCAAATATGACAGCTAATGAATGACGTGACGATTAACAACCTGCGGAAAATACAGTGGCTACACTAGCAAAGTGGAATAAGGGTATGCGTAGCTATCAATACCAAATGATTAACATTTCATCTTTGATATCAATCGCAGACACAAATCATCCTTATAATCGACTAAGGGCCTCTGGTATCCTGAGCAATCAGATCCTCAAAACGTCGTAGAGCTTCAAGAACCTGTATCGAAACCCGGATCGCTGATCCACTACTGAATGAATAATATTCGCCTCCGAGTGAAAAACTCGATGAATGTTTAAGAAGGTAGGTTCTTAAAGAGTCTGAAAATGCGAATCAAAAGCAGTGCGAATTGGTCTTGAATTATGACAGGATACGAACGGAAAAATGCTAGCAACATAAGCAACCGATAATTTGTTGATCCCATTCGGACATTCCATAACGTGAGCGAAATGTAATAAGTAAACACTTGGATTCTTTCCAATCAACCAAATATTTAATTTCTCTGAATCACACTCTCGATCCTTAAATTTACCCATTCCTTCTTGTCCTTGCGTCAACTTGTATGCGGGAAAATGTTCTCAACAGCTATACTACGCTTACCAGTTCTTTTCTTGAGCTTTGCTTAAACCTGCCTTAATGTCCTGCAAGCTACTTTTCCAGAGGAAACAAGCTTGCTAAACGCTACCGTGATGCAAACAGTTTGGGAGCTTATTTTTTTTCTTTTCGTAATAACATTTGCTGACTCGCGACAAATTCAAACAATTCCGATAAACTAAACAGTCGATCCTAAAACTCGCGCGAACATTGTACGAATGTATTTACATTATCTCGCTGCAGTTACGCTCGCATAATCGCCTCGTTCGCGGCTTGCCAGGTGCGAGTTAAAATGCGAAATTAGGGCTCAACTATGTGCTCACTAAGTGATGCTGGGTTTGCACGTGAGGTACTAGCGCATTCCATGCTCAAAACGCCTGCACCATCATGTTCTATCTACTGATTTGCTTATCCTGTGTGCATTTTGATACACGTGGGGTAGCATGCTTTCAAGAGGGTATATTTTTTTTTGTTACTTCGTTTTATCTCCCTAAAGGAGCAGCTTTGGTTCAACATGTTAAATGACACTTTCCACGCCAACATGTGCTTTAATTTAGACTACAATTTTTAGCTAAAATAGCTTTTTATCAGTTGATTTTTCTTCTCGGTTCGCTTCTATTCCTCATTCCACACACTGGATTGCGACTCACGTACCATTACTAAACGTAAACAAAACAATCAATTGGTGTTTGGTTGGTTCAACTTTGCGACTAATATTTGTGTTCTTTTTTTTTCATCATTAATCTCATATGCTTATGTTTACCATCGTTTATTCGTGTAAGCTGCTGGCGTAGGCGTTTGATTTGTCATTTCGTTTTGCTGCTGTGATCGCGCAGATTAGCCTCGAATCGAATTAACTTATGGAATCGCTTAGCTAAGATTTATGGTTTTACTTTGCTGCTCCTGCATGCAAATACTCTTCAGCAATTCTCGTGAACAGCATGGATTTAAAGTTTATCGTTTCAGTGTTACATTATCGTGACTAGTTTTACGCTAAATTCCGCTACAAGCCCTGAAGGTGTCGTAGGTGCTGTTGCCATTTTTTTTTGACGGGGTGGGTGAATGATGAAATACAATTATTATGGAATGATTTTTTGCAGCACAAGTGTGCCTCAGTTTCCGCTATCATAGGTAGCATTCAACTTTTTGTTTTATCGCTAAGAAGAATATGTCGACGAAGAAAAATTGGCACATCCAATGTACGAGACAAGACGATTAGGAAGGAACACACATAACGAAGCGAAGATTCTCGGGAAAAGGCGTGCTAATGCCGGAATAGAAGTGAGTGCCATGAAAATGGGATGTTAAATGTGATTTTGAAGTAAACGTCCAGACACTTCATTGACATTTTTGATACAATCAGTGGAAAACTACTGCGTTTCCTTATCCTTAAACAAATCCGCAACCAGTACAGCAGATATATTTAGGAAGAAACATAATCTGTTAGTAATTTGATTAAGGCATTTATGGCAGATCTGCAGCATCCGCTTTGGATCACGATAACCTAAAGAATCATACCATTCACGCAACTAATCGGCGTGTAATGGTTTTAAAAACAAATACAAAGTGAGTACCGTTCAACGTAATTAAAATATTTCATTCAAATTGGCTATAAGAAAGTGAACGGAGTCTCCTAATACAACATACGCCTTTTTGTTAATTGTTGCTTTTTTGAAACGACCTAAACCAAATCATCAGATGAGGAATTTTTTTTTAACTTAAATAAAGTACGCTAGTGATGAAACGTTTACAATAAATAAGCTATTTTCGCTTCTCTCTTTCTCACTTGTATTTTGTTACAATTCAACCGCCAAATTTAGTCGCATTTAATGGAACCGTTCGCATATATTACGCGAAAATTAAATCGCTCGCTTTACTCATAAATCTGTGTATGTGTTTATTATACATAAGTGTATGTATATATGTATCAACTTTTCTATTGCTACGCTTTGCTAGATCCCTTTTCTTTACGATAATATTATTATTAGTTTTATAATACTTTCCATCTCTCAAACGCTGAGCTTGCTCCGTGTCGCGGCATTGCGCTGCATATTCAAACCACAGACTCTAATCCAGTTTCAACAGTACTTCAAATATTTATTTGTATAATAATCCCCATCTTAACATCTGGTCGCGGCAATAAATCTATGTAACAGTAGTTTGCAGAACTAGTTCATTTCTTGCAGTACGGCAGAACAGAAAATTATAATATGGAATTGTACTACACACACACACACAGCAGCGTGCACAATTTCTCCGAAAGACATTCCGGGCATAGAAACGGAAATGTTTCTGCAATGCGTGAGCGTTTTCAAAAGCAGTTTTGTAACGTAATAGCATATAACAAACGGTTAAGTTTACTGCCGTAAGGTTTTAGTTTAGTAACCACCGCTCGTCTGGTTGGTTAAAAGTAACTAGATTTGGCTGTTTGAGCAGTTCATCCAAACTCAGGAAAGGAAGAGAGGACACTCGAGGTTAATTCATAAATTCGTTCAACACTTCTTGGTCAAACCACTATGCTCCTTCCTACGCTTAATGCACAATAACAACGGTTCAACTGTTCTACTCGGGGAGGGGAAACATGTGTTACGTTCGTTTATCTACTTTCGGGTTTTCTCACACAATAAATTGCTTCTCAATATGATTGGATGCGTGCATCTCTTTCACATTTGCTTACGGTCTCTGCTTGATTAATTTCTCTGCTGGCGCGATGATGCGAAGGCTTGGCCGTTGTCTATTTAGCATTGTAAATTTGAGAGTACGAACCATCTAAGTATTTGCAAGTGATAAGTATTCTGTGCTACCCCTTTCGCGCCATCAACTTGACGAAGCATTTAGGTTGCGTCTTGTTTTCACAATTTTCCTTTGACATCGCATGTACACTCACGTTCATTGTGCATTTGTTACGCGACAACGCACTTGTCGATAATATTCAATGTTTGTAAGTTGGTATAGTCTTTCGCTCCGTCCATTAGAAGTGAAGAAATGTGCTGTTTCGATTGATTCATTTCGCCTCTACACAATTACGATTTGTGGTGCATTTCCGCACACTCACATCACCTAACAATGGTGGAAAGGGAAGCAAAGATTTCAGTTTCAGTTCCGCTTACCGCTTAGTAATCTTCGTGGTAGAATAGTATATATTTTCTGTTTCATTTTCTCTAATAAGTACGATTCAACAGCTTGCATCGTCTATAGAACACGTCACGATTACAGCGTGATCGAGAGACGATGAGAACAAATCTAGACGAAAACTTGACGCAATTTTCGGGTGGGGAATGGTGGTTCCGTTAAGTTTTTATGGTGCGATAAGGTTTTCCATGCAAAGGTGTGCAACATCTCGTTTACAGATGCATCTCTCTTCGAAGAGTTGAAAAATGAGCGTACATCCAAAGTTTATGATGCTGGCGAGGATGTGTTTGTGATCGGCTGGAAGTAATGTATACCGTTGGTCTGCAACAAACAAGTAATAAGCGAGCAATAAGTTACGTTTTCACATATAGAATTTAAAAAAATTACAAGAAGCAATGTTTCGAGGCTAGCAAAAACTATTTTGTACTTGCTTTAATCTGCCCAGCAGTGCAAGAAAACTCATCTTTCTACGAAACACGCTCTCGCGAGCAGTATGAAATATCAAGAAATATGCAAATTACCGCCATATCGTATTCCGTGATGTATGCCGGAATTTCCAGCTGATCTTTCGCAATGGCTGAGTACAGGTGCTCTACACCAGGTAGCGAGTTTACTTTCGTCTTGATAGCCGGAGCCATAAACGTAGTAAACCACCAGGTCATCATCTTTGTCCAGAATGTGGGATGCACAATATAGAAGGCCTTCAAGTTCTTTTTGTACCTACAAAAAAATTGGTTTTATAATTTCAAACTATAGATAACAAAACGTCGATTGGCTTACTTGTAGGGCAGTATACTGTAGACGTCCTTCAGCCACTGAAGTGATGGGTAGTTATTCGAGCTTGTCAGTGTGTGGAAATAGGCGATCACGTAATCTCCTTTGACGATCGGATCGAGTAAGTATATCAGGTAGAGCAGGGCCTGCAGAAATTGCCAGATATATTTTAGCAAGAGAAACTTTAACAAATAAGTAGTCCACGATAGCCTACCTTCTCAAGATCAATGTTGTGGGCTGGGAACCATTTACCGCAGAAGACTACGACTGGCCTCCCAAGTCTGTCCACGCCGCTTTGATATAGACATCCGATGCCAGATACTTCCGATAAATCTTCTGTTTTAGCTCTTCTCAGCAGTCGTTCATATCTGCCCGGGAATCAAATACACAATGCACACAAATACGCTCAAGTTTTGCTTTTTTGCAATACACTCTAATTATGCTATCTTAATATAAATATATACGCATAATCTGCACGCCGAATTAAGTACATGTTGAGTATGCTATCAACATTGAAAAGAAGACATTTTCGATATTAATTAAGGTCGAGTTGTCATGATGATAGCATAAATTTAATAATCCTTAATTTAATACTAATTTAAAAATCGATCCATATTTGAATTGCTTTTCATATCGCAAAACTCTTACTATTTTATGCTCACTGGTACCGGTCTAGTTTCTGTTGGCTTGTTAAATAAACAAAAAAAAACTCGTCAAAAACAAGCTCCTGCAAGGCTAGAATTTGCCACCACAAAAAAAGCAGTTCGACTTACTTCGAAACGACGCGCCTGCATTGCATCGCATATAAATGCTGCATTTCATCTAACGCGCTTGCCTGTTTCCAGGCGAAACAACGTAATTCAATCAATTACGATGACCTATTTTTAAATTGCACATTCCACTCTGCAATCTAGACTTTAGCAATGGCACCATCTTGCCGCTGAGTAGAAAATAAAGATAAATAATCCAAGGGGTCTTATGAGTCAGATTCTAGCACTAAATATCTCGAGTTGGCGGGTAATTTAATCGCCGCTTATGTCAAACGGAGCGAATTATATAAAAAAAATGCTTTAAACGGTGTGCGACACTAGCATCCTGCCTATCTCCAAGGGCATACAGCCTTTGGGGGCAGAACACTCCGATTTCAACGCAACGGATTTCAATTTTGCAACGGCTAGTTTATGGCGACGTTAGCCCGAGTGTATTTTCTTTTTCTTCACCGCTTTGAGATTACACCTGACGGCGCATTTGTAAAGATCATTTACGAGGGGGCAGTGAGAGAAGAGAATCGTCTCTGAAATTGTATCTGGAGGCAGGAGCTATGGTACTACCGTGGCATTGTTTTGCCACCTTTTATTTCACGGCCTCGTCCACCACTTATCACGGGAGTGGAGTGCAATAATTAGGAGATACGTGACTACCATCGGATTTGTGGGTTGTGGTGGCGCAAAGGTGAAGGTTAAAAGGAGTAAAACGAAAACAGCTCATCTCATCCGTTTTTCCTCATTTCCATTCACATTGCATAACTAGTTAAATCGCCAACTGTTTCCGTTCTTTGAAGGTAAATAAAATCGGGTTCCTGCGCATTGGCACACAAAAGGCTGAGGCACAAAAGCCCTGCCCTGCATGTGAGCAACAGCGGTAACAGTCAGTATAACTGACCGTGAAATAGCGATCGATTGCAAAACTTGCTTACTCACTAAACAGCTATAGACCGACCGGGACCGGCTGACCTTTGGTAGCCTGGGTATGTACGACCCTGGACAGAAGCATCCGGTCACAGGCACTATCAAGCTGGCAGTGACCGGATGTGGCGTTTCTGTTCATGCTAAAACTTCAACCTAACTTCCGTTTTTGCTCCATCATCAGCGTGGTTGGAGAGGGTGTTGGATGTGGGTTTGAAATTTGAGCTTTCCTATTCTTAACGCCGTATGATTCTTTTATGGAAGTTCATTACAAAATCGCATTCAACATCACTGCCCCGTGTTCACCCATATGGTAAATTAATCAAAATTCGCCAACATAAACAGCAAAAGTTACTCAACAGAGTTTGACCTTTCCCTGCCCATTCTTGGTGTTGCAATGTTTGTTTGCATGGGACTTCGGACGAAAGGGTGAGTTAGGATCATTTCCTAACTGGCCACACACGCTGAAGATAAGCTTTTGGCACACACACACACACACATGACCGAACCCAAGATGTGATGATTCTTGAAATACGAAATCGCGTCAAAATTAGAATTTGACACGATCTGTGGTCCGATACTTTACTTTTTTTTCTCCAATCTTACACTGTATGAAAACCATCGTCACCTTTTTCATGTTTCCGTGAGCAATCGCGAGATGAGTAATAATAATGTAAATGAACGGCTATATTTTCAACTAATAAGCGTACGCTTGCTAACGAAATGATAATGAACGTCGTGAGACGCTACCGAGGAGCATGTCGCATTCTAGCCTGGTGCGAACATATTAACAGATGGCTTGCAGGTCTCACCTAAAACCATTAATGTGTGCAAATAATGACGTAAGTAAACTGCTGCCAAACTGTGCAAGCGACAAGGGAAAGACACATTAACCGGGAAAGAAATGACTAATGAAAAGGTCGCTACGGATGTATGTAAATTTCAAAATAAACAATTTGTAGCATAAGTGGCCGCTAGAAGGAGAAAACGCTAATCGTTTCTACGAGCAGGCCCAGCTACGCGCGTGGGAAATAAACAAGGGATAATCAAGAGAAGAAAACACAAGGAGAAGAAAAAAGAAACGAAAAAATAGCGCAAACGAAGCCGAAGCTAAGGAAAAGAACAATGTTGCAAACGGATGCAATCATGAAGTTCGGTACTAACAGATTTTCCTTTTGCCATTCGCTCTCATCGAGGGACGAGTGGTAGTGCTTCATCAGTTCCACGTACGTAAAGGAGCCGTCTAGTATACGGGTCCGTTTGCCGACGTGCGTGGCAAGGACATGGCCAATCATCTCCGGACAATAGTTCTCTGTGGTCGTACTAGAAGAGAGAAGAAATCATCTCAGTAGAGCAATGAAACGATATTGGTTCGCGTGAAGAACGGTTCACCACGGTTAAGCGTGGAGCTACAACAACAAAACACAACTGTTTTTCACTCTGATCCGGTTCTTCTCTGCTGCACAATTTATCGAGAAAACAAAATCAAAAGATAAACAAAACACAATCGAAAGAGATAACGAGATGGCAATAAATATAAATCTATTTTTTTGTTTTTGTTTATCTGGTTCATACGTGGGTTAAACGCGAGTAAGAAAAACAATGGAACTAATTTAACGCTAGGGAAACAAAAAAAAGCAAGAAAAACAACACTGGCATGCACTAACCACCTGTGGTGAGGCGATCAATTGACTGATAAATTGATAAAAGATCAACACAGACGACTATAAACATTTACATCGCAAACGAAAACACGTGACACGCTTCCAAGCAAAGTCCACAGGACGACGCCAGTTTGTGGCGCCATTCCTTTCCCAGGTGACCTTGGTATAAAAGCAAGCCCAGCAGCATCACCAGCATATGTTGAGGGGCATTTTTATGGTGCCCCCAGACAACTTATCGATCGTGATGATGAATTGCTTTCGAGCGCGAACTTCGCGATCGTGTCCGTTGCAGCAATACGGACTGCATTAAAATACGCCCCTAGTGAAAGATAAATAGTGCAAGTGAAGCAATGTTGTGCCATCCATGCGGACGACCTAGAACGACTATGGCAATGGCAGCAGATGTTGGTGCACGGACCAATCTCAACTGGACGTCCTTGGATCGACGAACGGAGCCGTGCGCACACGCCCGAAGGGCGATCCCGCATCGAATCCTTGAAGTTGCAGCTGACCATCCAAGAACGCTACTCTCTGCGCATACTGATATGCAAGTGGTTTCGTTAACTTGCTATCTCGTACATTAATTCATCATCGATACCATCCATGAATTATAGTGCCGAGTGCGATCGGATAAGGCGATACTTCCTTCATTCATGGGTCAACTTTCTACACTTTCAGCTCTTCAATACTCGCCGCCGGTGACACTCTCTCGTTATCGGGGGTTATCGATTCCAAAGCAATATGCTTTAAAATGATTATTTATCGATCCATTTCACAGTGCCCCAACAAAGATTGCTCACATACTTTCCATGGAAATACAATGCTATTTTCACATTAGAATGGTACTTTCATTTTTAGCTTCAATGCTTTTTTTGAAAGCGATTGGAAGCTCACGGTTTGTTTTGAGTTATGGCGTCTACTAAAGTATGATAACAAACCCAGCAGGAATCCGTCAAGTGGAACGACCAAACCGTAAGCATTTACTTTGCTTTGAATCCCCGCCATCAGTTAGTGTGAACTATTAACTCGAGGCTAAAAGTATTTGGGGGGTGGAAGTGGAAAACGCCACTCATTACACAAGGCCAAAGCTTTGCTGGTCCATTTTTGGACTGTTTGTATCCGACATATTGTTCGTGGAATGGGCAAAAAATTGTTTTGAAATTGTTGCAAAATTGGCAAAACTCACCGTACCATGAAGGTTATAATGCGCCATATGTACTGCAAATATATTATCATCAAAATGATATTTTATCATACGATATGATAAAATAACGAGCTTTTAAATAAACTTGATCAACTCTCGAGTTTTCAAGATGGCTTTCGTTACATATCCATATCGACCTAATGGCACCGGGCAAGTAAATGAATGACGGAGATCTCTCACCATTGGTCATTTCCATATTTGGGGTGATTTCTAAACATCTCTACGCCAAACTCTAAAGAGAAGGTGAACGTCGGCGTTCGATGAAACCATATTTTGAAGACATGCAGCCATATTGCCCTTTCTGCTCGCCATCACGTCAAGGAACTTAACACTAGCTGCCTAATTAGGAAAGCTCGCTCAATCGCAACCACAGTGGCCACACTTTGCCAGTTTGTTGTTGCTTAGTGCTCTTATGACACAAGTCGGCTTCAGCAATTAGTCAGGTGTTGCTGGAAGGTTTCTGTTGGAAGCATTCATTAAAATAAGTAATCATTTTAAGAACTTTTAACAACCCACACTAAATATCGTACATTGTTGTTACTTTTCTATACGAAGTAAACTAACCCCTTACATTGTCGAACTGATTTTAATACATTGTACTTGAATAGTTAAATTCAGGCAGGCAAATCGAAATGGTTCTGTTCGTTTAATGGCCCTTTTTTTCGTGCAATCGAGACACGTGCAACCGAAGCGAATCAAATTTTATGAAACCTCCCACCACCGTGGCTAAGCAAGCTTGAAGAGGAACAGGTAATGTTGCACGTGGAGCTGCTTTATCACGAAGTAAGCCTCGAAATGATGTTCAATTTATTCATCGCGCCGTGGGATCCTCGCTTACACTTTTTTTGCAAAGCTTTCCGTTCTTCTTCTGCACATTCAAACAAAAATAAACCGGGAAACTGAAACCGGAGCCTCACCGAATCCCGGAATCGTTGCTGCGGGTTGTTCGTATTTCATTTCCCAAAGTGGTTCCATCCCGATTTTTCCCCTTCGGTGGTCAGATTGTCGCCGTGTAAAGCAATGTATTTTTAATGCCCCTTGGCTTGGCGACATGACCATTTGCAGATGATATTCAATATCGTAATGGATGGTGGATGGTGAAGGCACCACCGTCCACAAATGCACAAACATGAGTAAATAATGATGCCGGTTGTGAGCGAAAATTGCGCCTCAATAAAAAAAACGCCCCGGAAGTCCTCGCCCTCTGCCTGTGCCGAGTGGCACACGACGTCCTTTTAATCGCCCGGAATGATTGTTTTTTCTTTTCTTCTTTTCGCTATCGATTTCAATCGTTTTATGGCACACTTGTCGGCAGCGGTCGATTGCCAAAGAGATAAACCACGACGCAGTTATATGTAATCTTGTCCCGATCGATGCGTTAACGTTTAACACCCCGACGGGACGAAAATTGGTGCAACAGCCATCAGAGCTGCAGCGCATCGTGAGGTCTCCAGAGACCAGCCGCTTTTCCAAACACCTTGCGACTCGGGCTCCACACATTGGGAGGCCACATCGATTCTGTGTATATCGGTGGTTATTTATAGACATCGGAACATCGGAACATCGCCTCTGACGGAAGATTTGCTCTTGGCATCTCTCGGGAACTATCGATCGTTAATGCACAAGCCTTCATTTTCCAGCCACGGGGGGTGGTGGTCTCGTGTCATGGGTTGCGGGATAGCTAGCTCACCTTTCCTCCGGCGTTTCGATGTGTATCTGGTCCACCTGGATTTCAGGCGGTATGCTGATAGTTGCATCGCTCAGATCGATCGATTCCATTGTCACCATTTGGGCCATTTTGGCGTGCCTTCGTTCACGACCGATATTCGATGATGATGAGGCGATTTCTTTATTTAGCACCGTTTCTTGAAACGTGCCAAAATACGGCGGCGCACTCACACACGACCACGAGCGCTATTTCACACGCAGAATAGACTTCGTTTGCTATTGTCGACGATATTAGCGACTTCGCAATAACACAAACGGCGGCTTTGGGACCAGAGAAGAAAGTCGAGCGTCTCTTGCTCGTGTTTTATTTGCCAAGCTTTTGCCAGGCGAAATGGAACTAAACTGAACGTTCGAAAGCAGCCCTTGTTTCTTGTTCGACAGATGAGTGTCTAGGGACCGGCCGGCATCTTCTCGCACAGATTGTACGAGCGCTGGGCAACAGACAGATCAATAACAGACAACGGAACGATCACAATAACGCTGGTGCTCTCGATTTGAGCGACCTTCACGGGCTTCACACGGGCAAACTTTGTGCTCCCAAACGTTTTTCTCAAAGGGTTACCACCCCAGTTAGTATCACTCGCTGTTCACTTTCGATTTTAAGTTTCACTTCGAACACTTGGAGCTTCTTTCGACGAGGAAAACAGCGCGGATAAATGCACCTCCGCTTATTGCCAGTCGCGGGATGTGTATTCCTTGTTGTTTTCCCGACCCGTTTGTTAGAAAGCCGGAAAAGCCCGTGAGGAAATTGTTTGCGCTTTCTCTCGCTCTCTCGCTTTATGCCTCGGTTTGATTTCGGAGAAATCGAGAGCGAAACGGTGATGGTAGCGATTCACTCCGCGCTCACGCGTTCACTCCGAGAAGATACCGAGTAGAGGCAGGAAAAATATCACCGTTTAAAAATAGAATTTTCCTCCCAATCAGCAGGAAAATCCGTCGCGTTTAACACCGCTAGGAAACGGGAAGACGTAACCGTTTGACCGACGGTGAAAATCGATGGATCTTTTGCACGCATCGACCCCCGTGTTGTCCGACGCGAACGTTTCCTTTTTACCAACTGCCCTTATGTATAAGAAGTATTTAAGACGTTTCTTTTCCAGGGACAAAATCTCCAATAACGTTAACTAAACACAGCGTTATGCAGCATATAGCACTAGTTCAAATTCCAAACTGAACATATCACAGCAAACGCAAGTGAACGCACGACACAGGCTGTAAAACCGGAAGGCCAACCGAAAACCACCGACGAACGCAACCAACTCACGACGCGGTAAGCGTGTGCACAAATATTTGGAACACAACGAAAATTCGCCACTACGGCCAAACCGGGAAAACAATTCCAACTGTTGAAAAGTCGAGAGCCGTTCGTCAACTGACAGCGCGCCGTACTGTGCTCGACGGAACAACCTCGCGATTATCTTGCTCCAAAGCCTGGAGTGAGTACATAACTATGGGACTGTATGTGAACCAAAAGTGGTGAGCATGTTTTTTTTATTTATGTTTGTTATCAAATTTGTATAATTAATATCATGTAATGCGGATAATTAAGAGATCCCCACATTTCCTCATACTTATTCGGAATATAAGCCCTTTTCCGAAAAAAAAGCTTCATACTTTTTCTCCAGTGATGTTTTTCTTTTCACCTTCTCATTAATTATATTAAGCATGTGTCATCTATACCTCTTATATCTTCAATGTTTTAGTTTTTTTAATACACACGTAAAATACTGTTATTATTTAGGGTAAAATACAAATGATATATTCTTTTATATCGCCTTTCATTCAATTATTGAATATATTTGTGTTTTAAATAACCCAAATTTTTATTAGTTTTGACGTGTGCAAAAATACAATGAAATATCTTGATTATAGTTTAACGTATTTTGCGTCCGACCCAATTTACCCATTCCATACTAACATATGCATAAAAATATGTCCAAACTGAAACACTTTGTGCCTTTTCCCCTCTATAAACCACAGAGAACGTGACTCATCGGTACGGCAAAAACTATGAAACACATTCAAAGCCAATCGACTAACCAAAGTGTACGAATGTTGGAAGTATGTTGTTACCAACAAGTATACAAGTTTCTGTTGACAAAAAATGGGTCTTGTTCGGGTGATCTTCGGAAAATGGTGAAAATTTTGAGGTTACAAGAGCGACTCTTCTCATCATTCACGCGCCAAGCAAAGAGTGAACGATGAGAAGTGAGCATGAGAAGTTCGATTTCGTTTCTCTTTGTCCTTCTCTCTCTCTCTCTCTCTCTTGTTCTGCGATTGAGCGCGTTTTCTTGGCTCCCCATACCAGTCATTTGGCCTCTACTCCACACCTTTGGGTGGTTTAGACGCACGTTATCCTCAATACAAGTATGACGTCAGAGAAAGCTGCATCTCGAGAGTTAGTTTCATTGCCCTCACCCATCTACGTGCACACGTGGGTATGGTTTTGGTTTTCCATCCCAAAATAGTACGATGGATGGAAAACAACGAAAAAGTACAAGAAATCAGACACAACAAGAGCATAGCGATATATATGGAATCAAGCTTTTTTTTAATCCAGTGGAAGCGATCATAACATATGTGCAAAAACGGTTGAAACCCATTTGAAACCATTTAAAAAGCGAAACTCTTAAAGTGTGAAAAAATGTTCGAAAACAATTTTACAATAATAAGAATATTAATCAAGTGATAAGCGATGCAAAAAACAACGCGACAAGACGCAAAATCCATAAGCATATGCAATGAACGAAAATAAATATTTTAAAATGTTGCATATATGCGCAGAAATGTGGCATATGGAAAAGTAGCGAAATATGTAAACAGCGACAAATTGGAGCTGCGTTCTTGGGCTCGAGGTGGTAGCAAGCATATTTTGTCATGCGTTTTGATGATTTAATGTACAGGAGGAGAAACTGGAAACGCATTCAAAGTCCAATTCATTTTTAAAATGCTTCATGATTCAATCAAGTTTTTCAAATCAATACTGTATGACTAATACTACGAAGATATTTGGAATAGGTCAGTAAATAAAAATGTAACTCTTAATTAACTACTCGTATGGGGACAATTAGAGGAAGAAACATACTGATCTATTAAAAATCACTATTCAATCGGATAAACAGAATTTTGGCAAATACTCACTCGCAATCCACCAGTAACGGTGAACTGAAACACATTGAAGATGTTGGGTTGAGTTGGGAAAAGAAATTAAAACATATCTCATTAGTGTTATCAGCGCATTTGCCGAATGGTTTGTTCGCGGGTTATAAAAGGATTTGCGAACAAACCGATCAAATGATCACATGTAAAGGATACCAAATGGAGAAAATACGAATTGCAAACAAAAGTAATACTACCGCGTTTCATAGCAATATGATTTGGAACAATTCCGAATACGAGGTTAACTTAAGACAAATACGTTTAAATTGTGTAAAGAAGAATACCACCTAACTATCGCTGTGTTTTTCATTTTGCCAAATATACACCTCTCTAGCAGGTTGTACCAATTTGGAACCAAAAAATAAAATGCTTTACTAGTAACCGCAAGCCTAATGCCGCACATTTTATGATTATGAAGTACAAACTGTATTCTACTGCAGGATGATAACTGTCATATTGCAGATGGATGAGCAAAAGCTACGACAGCAGCAGTGTTGCGATTAAACACGGTTTTGAGGCATCGCTATGAAATGTCGCGCTTTGTTCTTAGCCGTTTTTTAATTGCTGGATATACTGGACATTTTTATCTCCACTTTTTATCTTCGTAACGTAGCAAATAGTTGCCCAAACAAGAGAGATGAAATATCATTACAATAGCGGAGGCTTATGTTTGTTTGGCGCTTTACGCAAATTTTTCTTATCTTACATATTTCAACTTCATTCTACGTGCTTGGTTATGAGGCCTTTGTTGATTTACTTTTTATTTCCTATTAAGTCGCATATTGTATTTTTGTCATCATGCGCCTGCTGCGCATTTAGACCAAAGCTGCGAGCATTAAAGGCACGAGGGAAGCAGTCCTGTAAGTAAGCGTGTAAAAGGTTTGAAAGACGAGCGAGTTCTACTGATAGACATAATGAATAACAACGTATTGCGCAAAGTGAAGCATCAATGACCGACGCGTGGAATAGATCCATAAATAGGTATTACTAACAACTAAGCTCTGCTCGGTATAACAGTCAATGACGTGAGCAATCATAATTTACTGCTACAACAAAGGCTAGCCCTGGTGAACAGTGACGCAAGAAATAGGGATCCATACCCATCAATGCGGTGCCCAGCCATGACATGCCGATATCTCGGTTTATTCATTTTTCAATATAGTAACGAGCGTTTTTTACATTGACGAAATGGTAGTTTTTTCCAAATGTTCATTTCTTTGATACAACCGACACAACGGCTAGATAGCGAACCATTGGTTGAGTTACTTGCAACTCAAGTGTTAAATTTACAAAGGAATCGGTAAGTTCCAAAGAATTGTGCATTTAAACTGCATTTAAACAGAAACATTCACAAAATCCGTTTACATTTTTTCACTCATACCGAACATTGGCAAAGAAGGTTATGATTAAACTAGCAAACACCCCACAAGATCAGCACGCTACTACAGTGCAATTGGGAACGATAGAGTGTCCTCGAAGTATAAAATTCAATTACGGTACCACACACACATACTACATATGATATACCATCAGACGGAATAGGTAGCCATGGTCAATCAATGAAAATCGATTGAACCATTAGTCGTGGAAATGGATCGTTCCGTGTACGCGGGGTTCACAAATCAAAGCATACCAGTGCACGAATACGGTGGACCATATTTATGAAGTGCAGTTAAATAATTTAATGCAGAAGCCAGTCACAAAAGTCTTCCCACTCTTTCTACAAGACCAACTTTGCCAGCTATGAAGAAAATAAATATTCAGTTAAGCGCCATACGTTAACAATGAAGTTTAACAGCTAACTGAGTAAACATCCCCTAATTATGGATCACATTAGCTGACAATAAATATGTATTAGAAAACAATTCACGCGCTATTTAAAGCGGTTCAAGATTTAAAAGCTTTTCTAAGGATAACAGAAAGCATGTCAAAGCTTCGAGCTACGGGCAGCACAAATTAAAGCTTTCGC
Source organism: Anopheles nili (assembly GCF_943737925.1). Lineage (NCBI taxonomy): Eukaryota > Metazoa > Arthropoda > Insecta > Diptera > Culicidae > Anopheles > Anopheles nili. The sequence continues at coordinate 44,638,168 of NC_071292.1, forward strand.
GATAGAGCTTCAAATGCCGTCGAAGCTTGGCAGATAAGCCTATTTAAATGATGCTTTAGCGTTGCAAATAAATTACTATTGCCGCTTTTTACACACGTCGTAAAGTATTAACGATATTAGAAAACACAATCTATTTATATATTTTTGGTATTAGCTAAGCATATTAATGATACTGGAATAATTTATAATAATCGAAACAATTGCACAAGTCATTCTAGTAAGCAATGCAACGGTTGAAGGAAAATTAGCGAAACAGAATCTCACTTACCTTTCCTGATGCTCTATTCCTTCTAGTCCATCATCAAGCACGCTTTCGTAAACCATTCGAGGTCTATCTCCCAAAAGACGCTGTCGATCCAGATCGCCCTAAAGAAACGGAATACAATCATAATGATAATATTGAACTAATTTAGAAAGATTCTGAAATACTAAACTTGGATTTGTAAATAATTATTACGAAATTAAACGGAATATAAGCCTTTTCTAAGTAATAAACTAGCCTAGAAAGTGTCTCAAAACGTAGAAGGGTGCTTTAAAAAAAATTTGTTTACGAAGACACATTCATTCATTGTTTTGTTTCATTGATACAGCTCAAAATGGAACGATTTGTACTACGAATTAGTATCAAAAATATGATTTTTTAAATATACATGATGCTGTGAAAACATTAATAGTACAGGTATACCTTGTAATATATATGCAGATATTCACAATCAACGAATAGTCTTTTCTAACGTGACACATGCAGATGAATCCGAAATGTAAATATACCCATGTAAATGGTAATACATCAGAGCCTTATCTTTCAGTAACATACAAATACTAACGCATATCAACGATATCAAAACTCTTCCACAAATAGTACTGTACCAGTGTTAATTGTTTGCTTAACTTATACTTGTATCATTGTAATTACATATTGTGAAAACACAGCTGCATTAAGATGGCTTTCAATATTGTGGCCTTTTAAAACTGTTGTTTACAAAACTACTATAACACACGTTTTCTAGTCAGAGGAAATTAATCTTAAAATGATTAGCCTTTGTAAATATGCCTTACCTGCATTTGTGTAAAGGAGTGAGCTGCGCCAGATAGTTGAGCAGCTAGGCTGAGATTGATATTGCTATATTCGACGTCGGAACCCATTTCCAAATCATGTGGGCTCGTATCGGAATCGTCATCAGCTGAAAAAAAAAGATGCAAATAGGGATATTTAGTAGATATCGTATGGTACGTAGTCACAAAATCATGAGAATTACAGGAAAATTCAAACGAATCATTTATCATACTAAGGCTGGTATAAACTTTGTTTCGCTTAAAAATCACTCCACTAAACTGGGGAGGCTTGATGCACTGTTTCGGTCGCAATTAAAGCTTGATAAGAGCAGAGCAGATCTACACTTGTCCACCATCTGAGAGCAACACACTGTCGAGCACGTTGTATACGGACTAAGTAATGCTCCTGATTTTCTGAACAACAACAACAACAACGGCCTCGATATAACTTGTCCCGTTGAAAGTAACATCGGTAGGCGCCTCCTTGCACGAATTGCCGTCACGATCAGCCTCTCGCGACTGATATGCCCGCTAGCTTGAGAGAGAATGTGTTGAGTGCAATTCGTTCGTCCAACATCCAACATTGACACTAGGCATTAAAAGCCTGCGTTCATTATAACAGAGAGCAATGATCGCGCAGCATCTTTGCGATCTTTTTCTCTCTGTCTCTCTTTCTTTCTTCTTCACATGGAAAATCAAAGCGATCAGTTCATCTATGTGGCAACCTTTTTTTTAAACAAAATTCAGAACTTGTAATGGAAACAAATCGTCAAGTAACACAGAAGCGACATCACGATAAGATTAATTAAAAACGCTTGCAATTGCACTTCAATTTTCACAAGTACTATAGTGACTAAGGAACCAACGATGTGACAACATTTAAGATTGCCTAACCAAAGGCTCAACTATATACTTCCAATTTAATAAACGCGTAGTGTCCATTCGAATGGATCTTGCTGAGTAAATTGGTAAAACCTATCCAATAAAATAAAGCTAGTGAAATAAGGGTAAAAAATCGGTTCATTACCAACAGAAATCCATATTTTTTTCCTAGATCAAGTGCTTGTTTAGTTTTGTTATTTGAAACAAGCTAAATTAAACACAATGTATTCATAAAACATTGATATTTGTTATTTTGTTTCATAAAAGTTGTTGCAACAAACGAAACTGAATTAGCAGCAATTAAAAAGAATCAAGAAATTTCGAATTTAATACATAATATAATGTTTTTAAACAGTGGTAATTTAGAATATGCTCTGCGATAGAATGTTAGGCTTATATTACAAAGATAGCTACATTTTTAATATTGTTCCTTCATCATAAGTGCACTTTTGTATCATCAAACGTTTTGCTGTTGCCTAAATACAGGCGGTACAATACATAACATTATTATATGCATAGTAGTTACAATGTTTACTACCCGACATCAAACAGAACTTTTTAACTTTTTAACTGTTTTTATAGCAACAGATTGTTGTTAAATTTAATACGTCGTGATACTATCTGGTTGATGTACTGCAATCTATATAGCACAGAAAGTTAATTATTGATACAGCAGTATTCTGTATCCCTACGGAGTTCATTTTATCGTACTGGAAGTGCCGTTTACTTTGTCGCTTTCTCATCACACATAGTGTTTGAAATCTATGCATTCAAGCGTAATTGAGTTTGATTTCATATTTGCAGAACTAAGTCATTGAACTTTTCATATGCTTAGATTTATTGTGAAACATTAACGTTTCAGCAAACAAGCGTACACAAACTATACGAACAAAAAGTTGTAGTTTGTCAAAATATAAATACGATATGGCACAGAACAACAAACAAAGTGTACAATAAAATTTTTCGTTCGGCCGTATATCGAAATATTGGCAAAATTACAAGGTATGTGTACTATTGGCTCTCTAAATACGGCCAGGCCGTTCTTAAATAAATAACAATAACAACAATTACTATTGGCCCCGTCATACACCTAGAAAGACTAGTCACACTAGCAGTGTTTACTGTTTTAAAACAGATAAGAAATCTTTCTCGCTAATTATGGTAATAATAAAACTCGTTTTTCAATCCAACCAATAGGAAATTGTAGCATAAAGCTATTAATTCAAGCACAAAACATCAAACCACTCGACTTCATCACGTCATGTCTGTGTTAAACTCGCGTAATTCCTTACACCCGCTGCAATATTGAGCATTTGCAACAATGTTGCATGAGTTCAGAAGAGAAAATGAGAAAATTGCTCTATTTTTTCGTGCAATGGCAAGAGACAAGACTTGTATGAATATTCAAAATTACTGGCATTGTATTATTTTGCTTAATAGGAACATGATTTGGTCCTTTTTGGATTATTATTTTAAATGTAATAATAATATTAACAAAGATTTCGATGTTGATAACAGATCGTGCAAACGTTACTACGAGCAGTCAAAATGAGATGCATACTGGAATATTTCCGCAAATGTTTAATTGTACTATGACAATGATACATACCTTCTATCATGACGGAATGCTGAGGGTTGTGAATGATTCGAATCTGTCGATCAGCTAACTGCGGTTCACCATACAGGCCGCCGATGTCCTTTGGCAACTGCCACAGAGCACTTCGTTCTTCCAGCGAGTCGCGCGGAAAGTACAACGGTGCTAGAACCTCGTAGATACCGCGTGCATTAGACTCAAGGCAAACTATCACAATCTCGGCACGGTATTGCTCCAGAAAACGGCGAATTGTTCCTTCAAAGAAAAGACAAATATGTCAAATTGTTGCCCTTTCGATCAAGCTCTTGCTAACTTACTCAACGCTATATGAGCTGCAGTGTCTGGTGGGAAATTACGCTGCACCGAGCTAATATCACATAGAGCAACGGTTCTTAATCCTAGTTCCCTTGTTTTGTACAACACGTTACTGCAAATATACAGACAATGCGAAAACTAGCTTATCACACTATAGTCCATAAAAATAGACGAAGAAATAAGCGCATTTACCGATAACAAGCATGCAGCGTCGCCTCTGAGGCCGTTTTATATTTCTCACTGTATATGGGACCCACAGTGTGAATTATGTACTTCGATGGCAAGAAGAAACCCGGTGTAACACGAACTTCACCAGTTTTACATCCTACGGTATTGAAAATAATATATTAATAATGCAAAACAGCAATCTTAAAACTAGTTCCAGAGAACGTCGCCTGAGTTATACTTACTTTTTACATCGTGAACAATAGCGGAAGTAAGCGCAGCTCCGGCACGACCAAAAATTTTCTTCGAAACCCGATTTTTTTCTGTCAACGTTTCATCCGTGCTGTTGGTGACTGCATCGACTTTGAGCTGTGAGATGTCTCCTTCCCTGCAAGTGTACAAAGTGAAGTTATTATTAAATAGAAGGAAAAGTCACCAATTTAGGCACCATTTCCATAGACACTGATCGCACTATATGCTAAATTCTACCGTCCTGTTGCACCACCCTATCCATTTAAGCAAAGTCCCATCCGATAATGTCGGCTCGCCAACACCAAACGATAAAGCCAACGAGCCAAAGGATCATTGAAGCTCACGAGTATTCAACGGCATTATCTATTCCCGCCGCTTGCTTCGTGTTTTTGTGGATTGGTTCGCTTCGTAAAAATCAATACCTGCCAATCTAGTCTGAATATGTGTTCTTTTCAATAGCACCGTACCGGAAATGGATGAGCGAGAAAAATGAATGGAAAATCCAAGCCTACCCAGATTTCCCAGAGCAGTTTCAATGTTATTATTCTAATCCAAATGAAGGCTATTTTTGTTTCAAGGACACAGCAATAAACACTAGTGCTTGTGCTTGATGTATCCTAGCAAGCCGAATTCGGCAAGGCGAGTGTGAGTGTATGTTTCCCTAAAATGTGAACATCTACATCGATGTGAGGGCGCAGTGCACGTAGAGTTGCATTCCAAATTGCATCTAATGATACCCCCAAGCAAGCACGATCGATCCGATTTTGCTCTAGGTGGTACAACTCACCAGATTACGAAACGATTGTTGATCTGCGCATCGCACGGGAACGGACTGACCGGGTGCTTCGAACCGACCTCAAAGTTCGTCGCAAATTGGCTGTAATCGGTCGGACGCGGACGGGGCTCCTCACAGGGGTCTTCCGCTAGCTCGCCCCAACGCTTCAAGCTTCCCAAGGTGACAAACTGCTGCGGTTGCTGCTGGTGCTGCTGCTGCTGTTGTTGCTGTTGCTGCTGCTGACGAGGATAGATAGGCGGTCCTCGTGGTTCTTGCGGCTACAGAGGGCGTTCCGATGGAAGGATTATTTGAAAAAAACAACAACAAAAAAAGGTACATATGAAACAGGGGGGAGAAAAAACAACATAAGCCAGAGAAGCCGTACAACAGGGCGGCTCGTTAAGCCCCAACGCCGCCCAGAACGGAAAATATCTGGGTCACGTTGGGCCTCACTGCACATTGGAAGGAGGTCCTCGTATCGTAAGGACCCCCTGCAAAGGACCCAGACGGAACAACCGGAACCGGTCAATGGATGCAAGTGAACTGAAACTTTTAGGGAATCGGTGTAATATTTACTTGCGTTAGATGCTTCGCGATTCCTCCTAGTGTTGTTTCAATGCTTTCATTGTAGATGTCGGACACTAGTCTCATCGCTCTGGAACCCACCACGCAACATAACAGCGATTGGTAGTGGTTGGCCAGGATGGCGAAAACGATGTCGATGGCGGTCGGTCGAGAGAAAATGAGGCGATACATTGTAGAATGGAAATGGAAAATGTAGAGCAGAGAGAAAACGACACATAATGAAGCGAGAACGTATTCGTAAACGAGCATGAAGGAAAGGATTGACGGATGTTTCGCGGTACTACGTGTGGTAACATCGACCCATCAGGGCTTTAGTGAATCATCCTATGATGAATGTAACTAGTGCTTATCTAAAAGCAAAAATTAAACAACGAACTGAACACTCTAGAGCTCATAAAGTAAATAATGAGAGATAACCGGGTGATTCTTGGGGCAGTTATCGGAATGGGACCAGAGTAGTTAAACTATAAAGGTTAAGCTTTCCGTTCCTGGTGGCGAAGGATATAAGCGGCACAGCCTCACCGCGACGGATGGGGTCCGAAATAGGGGAATTTCTTTGCCAACCTTCGCTTTCACGTGGCGGATGTGGGGCAAGTTGTGTTGTTAATTATTTATCGCATATATATTTCAGGTGCATTCGTGTTCGCGGTGCGTTCCAGTGGCGAGTAGAGGCGAGGAAGTAAGGTGGTTTTTGCTGTGGGCGGTTTAGGTTGAGGGAATTCTTCCGTCGATCCTTCAGCGTTTCCTCATGTGAACGTGCGTGCAATACCTCCGTAGGCGTATCTTTCTTCATTCCGACAGGAAAAGCGTAGTTGTTAATAACCCAATTTGAAGTAGCCATCATTTTCGTCAGACTGATAAAATTGTATGGTTTTCTGTTTGCTCCCCTAGTGTTTATTTACAGAACTTTCACAAGCCTTTCATACTAATGATTGAAATATCGGACATATAACTTAAAGCCTTTTCTCCGTACCATGAAATTTAGCTGCAAACGGGTTGTTCCGCTTTACCGGTGTGTGCTTTAGCTATATGGCAACTTCTATTAGTGGAATTCCGATGACGCAAATCGTCTAGGCGTGCATAAACTCAACCACGAGTTGCTAATTTTTGAACGTACAGTAAAATTTACAACTACTCAGGAGGTTCACGCAAATCTGAATTCGTGAAAATTTTCAATTTGCGCAACCACTCAGAACTCTATTAGAACTTTCAGAGCAGTTATGATTTCTTTTGAAGCAGTAAAAATGCAATTAATGCTCTTGACATGAAAGTTTGTAGCTTTCGTTAGTCGATTAGCAGCTTTTTACCAAATGCATATGAAACGACAAGCTTTTCGATTCTCAGATATTCAGGTCTCATTTAGTATACACTGTTCAAACGTAAAATATTGCACCTTTATCTTATTGCGATCGCAATATGAAACGAGATATTTGTTTACACGCATTCTAATAACGAATGTCGAACAGTTCGAAAACGAGTTTTTGAATCGTAGGAAATCCCACACTACGCTTGAACGTCACACTGGCGCGTACGCAGATTAATTCTAAACATTCCCTTGCAAATACGTCACAAATTCGTCTCTTCGACCGCGTATTCAGTATCGATCGGATGTTATCAAGGGATCTTCAAACATGAGCTGAAAACCAGCCAGCGCTGTAACTCACGAGTAGGGTGTACCTTCACGATTTTTTGGTGCACAGGTGAGAACGCATACCATGCTTTGTTTATCTTTCATGCTCCCCACCACATATATCGCGCGTCAGTTTGTTTGATCGATCCCGCTAGCGACGTCAAGAGCACCATCACACATCAGATTTCATACCGTACCGCGTCATTGCATCTTGTCGCATCTTTGTGCTCTATGACCGTTGCTATGTGTGTGCGAGCAATGAGCAATGTGCGAAGCCTTTGCGGAGGCGACGAGAACAAAGCCAACTGCGACGGCAGCGTAAGCCATCTGCACACACCACCAAAGGCAATGAGTCGGGCCGCGCTCTACCTGGTTGATGACTAATCATCTAGCCAGCCGACGCACGAGCACGCCTTTGAACCATCGCAATGTTAATGAAGGCAATACTGGTGGTGTTATAAAACCACCCGCGCATACACAGGGCCCCACGCGGTTGAATTACAACGTAGCTGCAGTTCGGTTAAAACTTATTTCACTAGCATGCGTACCTCTTCGAACTGCTGGGTTTGTTCGTTTTTCGATCACTGCATGCAGGCGGTTACGAGGTTATGTCGATAACGAAAAATGAAACGCCCACACACGGCGGAAGGGCACAGTCCTTCACAACACACTGCACACCTCTGAACTGGACCAAATCGTCACAAGTTTTCCAGCCTGCACACCACACAACTCCGGTGCACTGTGACACAATCGAGCTTGCTTTGCGGAAATTCGCGGCACCTACCAAGCACAGCTGTTAATAATAATCGCGCGGAGGCAACCCGTTACGCGAACCGGATGAGTTTGAAAGAACACTAGTGAAAAGAAAACAGGCAGTTTGCCGAACAGGTCGCCGCTGCCGCTTGGCCGCGTTGTCATCGATGAAAATCTCGTATCATTACTAACACTACTACTGCCACTGCTGAACGGCAGAGCTGTCAAACGCGTTGTAGATTTTGTGGGAAAAACGGGGTTATGTCATGAATCTCACTTTGGTATACGGATCTCGAGTGTAAATTGACACACAGTTATTCGTTAGAGCTAAATATATGTCTTTGAATTGAATATATTTACTTAAAATTGAAGAGCAGTACATTTCTATTATAAAGTATTGCTAACATCCATCTATTTCAGATGCACAGAAATGATAGGAGTGCTGCAATATCATCCTTCGTTTAGAACATGTGTTATTGTAATGTGTTGTAATAATGTTATTTAGTGGATAAATCTTTTTGTGAGTTCGACACTCCTGCCCGACCCACAACGGTTGTATGACACAGCGATGAGGGCGACACAACCACGCGTTGAGCCCCACTTACTCACAATTGGGAGCCTCTCTTTCTTGCTGTGGAGCTCTCTTGTAAATGTTTGTCTCTCATTTGTGTACGCGAGCTTCGAACCGCGTGGACAGCGTTAAATGATAACGAAAACAACGCCCAAACACATGTACGCCATACAGCTAAGGGTTCAAACTCAGGAAACGGGAAAACGACTGGCGTGATAGAATCAGTGGTAGGAAACTATCTTATACAAAGGATATCCTGCTGAAACGTTTAGTACAAACAACGATTTTCAAGCTACCAACAATCATCGAATTTATGAGGCTGATACAAATTATTTAGCATAAAATGTGTCGCTTTAAAAATGTTGTGACAAAATATTTACTGAAGATTAGTTATCAACACAAGGACTGTCAATCGTGCGTGGATGTTTGATAAACATATTTATAATCAATACCAATCAGAAGAATCATTTTTGAAGGGTAAATTCTACTTTTTCTATGATCCAAACCACTGCTCTAAGCTCTAGTTGAAACAAGTATTTCCACAACACAAACTAATCGGTAAATGGCATAATGATTTAGGGGATTTATCAAATACCACATAAACATAGGGTGCGAGTTAGGAACGAACCATGATCACTTAAAAGCTTGAAAGGCTTTATTCTAAAAGCACTAAAACTGTCGTACAAACATATTTACAACCAATAGCTCATTACAGCATGGTTTATAGGGGTTGAGATGTGTCTAATAATACTAAGTAGTGTAGTAACTTCGGCGTTGCTCCTTTTATTGATCTAGTTTATTGTTAGTGGTGCGGGGCATAGCAAGTGCAAGGCATACAGTTTCTCCCAAATGGCGCCGGATTTCCAAAACTCAAGGTGCGTGTATGAGGTTAAGGACGAAAGTGTAGAGTGGTGTGTTGTTAGAGTGCCAAAGCCATTAAAATCGGGTTGTGCCATTAGATAACACTCGTGTCGTTCTGAGCTCGAGATGTCTAACCGAGGGAGGAAAGATAGCTCTAGGGCCTACGAGGTGATGTTACTCACTGATATCCAACGTCACGGTGAACCATATTGCGTTGGCCAGAAGGTACGTGATATTTCAGTCTCATGCTCTGCCTCTAGCGAACTGAAATCGATGGTCCACCAACTTGCGGGATAGCTATAAAACTAGCAAATCACTAACCAAGTAAGGATGCTATAATTATAGATCAGTCAATTAAGGTCCTGGGGATCATCAGAACTATAGAAAGGATGTCCACTAATGGTCTGAGTTAGGATGAATAACATGGGTGCTAATTTGTTGGTAAATGTTTCGATATTCTATTATTGGATTGTCGAAACCGTGTAGGGTTTGATACGCATATAAAATCTGAACAAATCAAAGTTATCAGACTGAGAAAATGCGAGCAATTTTTGAAGTAAAATTCAACTGCATGGGCAAAAAAAAAACTTCCATGTAAGTGCAGCTGTTAAACGAATGTCGTCTACGTGTCAGACATTATCGCACAGTTATCCTTAGACCCACTCGTATTGTTAGGTAAGAAATCGATCAAGCTGTCGCAGCAGAATAAACTGGCTGGTATGGTTGGAAATTTATTTCACCGTTTTGCAGCATTCAAAAAGCTAGTTCGGGGAGGAAAAGAATGTAACCTTCTTGACCTCAGCAAGCAACCCGGTCAAGCGAGTATTTGGTCGATAATAACAATATTAAAATTCTTCAATGCCATTTTGTGGGAGCTGTTTTGCGGTGGAAGAGGTAGATGTAGGGACCTCCAAGCTTTCAGAATACCTTCCAAATCGTGCCGCCACGTGAGGCGCAAAGACTTATTTACTTTGCGTGCTTACCGAAACTACTTAATCGGTTCGGGCTCTAATGCAAAAGCTCCATGGCCGTCGCTTCCGATTTGTTAATGCCTTAGTGGGTCTTATTTTTGTTTGTTTTGCCACTAGGAAGGGATTAACCGCAGCTCTAGCGAATGGTGGTCAGCAGCACTACGGACAGGACACACCTCAGGAATTTTCGCGACAGTTTAATTACACCTGACCACATTGAAGTGTGTTATTGCGTGTAAAGTTTTGCAACAACCGACGAAGGTTAGCAAAAACGTCTTATGTTGTTTTTTATTCATGAGTCTGAAATATTCTCGTGTGCTGATGATAACCTCCAACATGCTATTTGGCACGGACAAAGAATTCTTTATGGCTTTGACTCTTTGTCTCACTGCAATGTTTCGTATTGGGCTTTGTAATGTTATCAATCTTTATTCATTTACCGTGTACAGGAAATATATGCACCCTTGCCATGAACCGTAGCTCGTTATATTTACTTTTTTCATTAACCAAGCGAACTATAGAACATATTTAATATCTGTCGCTGAAGGCATTTTCCAACGTAATAGGCAGATCGGCAAAGGTAGAATATGCAGCTGATTTAATGCATTGTAAAAATAAAATATAGCTGATCAAAATTGTGACTTAAAAATGCAAGGTGCTACTCAATGAATTATTAAAATATTATAATTCCTTTCCAGCTCAACAAACCAGAAACATATATCAAATAGATTGACACTCTATGCAAGCGAAGTTCATTCAAAAGTGTTCAGTAAGAAACGCTGATACGAACAGCGGATAAGGTCTATTGATTAATCTTCCCACCAATGTGCAACAACGCGATTCAGATGAATGGCTGAGCTCTTGATGGGAAACAAAATCCGCCTCGACAAGCACGTTGTGCCGCTTGTCCCACGTGTGCAGTCCTGCTTACGTAAAGCCAACGGTCAGCGAAAGCTTTTTTCGAGCGCCCTTACTTTGTTAGCAATTTTCCTTGTAACAAGTACTTTCGCACAAGCGCCTGGTACGTGCACCACAATCAGATCCGATTCCAGGCCTCGAGATGAGAGAGCGAGAGAGAGAGAGAGAAAAGGAGAAAAAAAACCAGAGCTCCAAGCTCAAGAAAACCAACGAAACGAAAGTAGAACACAAGCGGCAGAAGGATTAGTATAGCATTTTGAAACAACCGCTAGCGGACTCCCGATAGCACAAAGCAAACACCAGCAAGTCCTTGAATATTGTTTAAGGTGAGGTTGAGCTACCAGCAGCTACCTAACGCTACATCGTGCCGTCTTGATGCCGTATCCTTTCCGAATAAAAAAAAAAAAGAATAGCCTATCATTATGAGCCTCAATCGATACAGTGAAGTGGGCTCGTGCGCCTTCTCTTGCGAATGAAGTACTGGATTGTTTCTCGTGCCGCACCGAACCACCGTAAGGACATTAGAAAAAGGGTTTGGGAAGGAGCTTTTAAGCGACTCAAACGACGCTGATGGACGACAGGAATATGTGCGGTAATTAAAAGCTCGTTTCGTACAACTGATTTCCCTCCTTATGCACCGGTTTATGTTCGCAACGAATGAAGAAATGAGGTTACGTTGCTTGTCGCCGACATCTCGTTAGATCGTTCCATTTCCAAGGTGCTTTTAAAATTGCCACCACGTGGTGTGGCCGGTTTCTGCGAAACTTACCGTTTCCGCTGCAGCAAACATGGCGTGCGCGTTAGTGTCAACGTTTTGCGGTAAGTAATCACTCTTTTCGAGGACACTTGCAGGTGCGAGGGAGTGAACTCTGGCCGGTTAGACCATGCCAGCAAGTGGTAAATATTATGCAAATACGTTCGACACCAGCACAGGTAGGGTGGTTGGCGCTTAGAGAGAAAAACCACGCCACAGCAAGTAGTTCTAAACACGAGTGCATCTGCACTTACTCCGAGCACTAAGGTGACAAAAAAAGGCTGCCCACTAAAGGGACCGTTTGATGCGGCACTGGTGAGAGGCGAGTGTGTAATGCACCAAGTTCCGGAGTGGTGCAGGTGTGATAATGTATGCAAAAATATGATAAGCTGTTTAAACAGAGGGTGCCACCCTCGAGGCGCCTTTTCTCGAGGTTGGTTTAAGCGTGATTGTTTTGATGTTTGGATATTATCAGCCGAGCAGTTAAGGGGTCTTTTGCTGATTAGCGTCCGGCTCGTCTTTGGGTCTTTGGGTCTATAAGACAACTCTCAGTCGGTAAAGGAAGTCTGTAGCAATCTCAATTGGTTTTTGTATGCTTATCTGATGACAGGAAAATTTTTTAGCCAACAAGTTTGCAGAAAACTGCCAGCCTCCGCAAGGGATATTTCAGGCTTTGTCTTTATGCAAACTTTGTCCAACTTCCAACGTATTTTTTGTTGAGTCCAGTATAAGCTGAAACGATGTAACACAAACATAAACTTTGTGATAAATGAACTTCCACTGAAAATGGAGAACGTTCGCTTCGTCTATCGGTATGGAATTGGAATAACAAAAAAAAAACCACGTACAGAAAGCAAGCAATCGAGCAGTTCTTTCGTAGTATCCGACCATTTGCAGGCTGGCTGCTGGGAGTTCTATTATTCCCGACAGATTGAAATATTGCAGATTGCCTGTGTTTATCCAACATCTCAATTGAAGCAAAAATGAAACAAAGCACCGGTCACTGCAGCCACTGGAGTCGGTTCGAGCGAACAGAACAAAAATGACTACCAAATAGAAATGTCAAACTCACGAACGAGTCCATTTCTCATGGTCCGGAATGTTGGGAACATTTTGAGCAGGACCTTCCCAGGACCTCGCAGGACTCAAGCGGTGGGTATACGAAACCCATCTCGAGCGTTTAAACAATCCATCGCACTCAACTCAGCTCCCGCCGATTGGCCAAATTTGTTATTCGACTCGTGCCTCGCAAGCCGGGAAAATTGGTTGTGTAACGAACGTATACGAAAATGCCTGGCAAATCGCCTCCGGCAGGCGCCAACGCTGAAGCACATAAAAGCACCCGATCAGGACGAAACGAACACAACCAGCCCACAACACCATCATTGTCATCCTGCGCGGGTAATGGCGAAAAGAGCGCGATGGCGTCGTTTCGGCTTCATCCACAAAAGGACACACACATGTCACACGCGCGTACCACACACACACAGGCATGAGGACGAGGCTCCAGGATGTCTGAGAAGCTTCAGCATCCACGCGACAACCCCATTATGGTCGTGCATGCATTTTAAATGACGAAACCCCCCCCAGCAAGGACGATAATAATCTCCTCGTCTCACGGGGTGGTTGTGGCCCCAAAATCAGGCCATTGGAGTTTTTGTTCGACTACGGTGACTTCCGGTAATGAATCAACGCACGCTGGTGAGCTTTGATTTCGGCAAAGTGGTGCCATTTCGTCGCCAGATGGATTGTTGGGGTTTTTGGAAGCGTTTAGAGTGCTTTCTTGAGCACTTATTCTTCGCGCCGTTCGGTTTGCGTGTTTAAAATCCGCCTACTTAAACGAAACACGCATCGGAGGGGCTCATGACTTGCTACTTTACTCTATTTTTCGAGCTATTTGCACTATTTGTGGGATATTTTGGAACGCTCAAACTGCTTGTTCATCAACTGTTTCGAAAGGACTCCTTAGTAGGCTTGAGCAGCTGCCTTTGAAAGTCTGCCTTTCATCCTCGAAGGGAACGCTAGCAAATTGTAGCATCCTCCACGAGACAAAGTGCTCCATTTTGCGAGACATTGCGTGCGGTTGTACGAAAATTAAATTCCTCGCAACAACTTTTGGCACATTTTAAGAGGCTCTTACACAAAGTAACGAGCTCACTACATCGATCGAGACGGCGAAGGGAACGTTTAGTCAGCAAATTCCTGGAAGCTAGTAACACCGTGCAGCAGCAGCACCACCAGCTGGTAGCAGCAACCACCTACGCCCACACGACCACACACACACACACACACGGTGGCACACACACAAACACATGCAAAAGTAGAGACTCCCCCCAGAATCCCCAGAATGATCAAAGAACGAACGTGACCTTTTCCCTTACCGGCCGCACCCGGCGGCTTTGTGTGGTTTATGTGCGGCACCATTTTCCGAGTCCGGTGGGTGGGAAACGTGGCACGGGGTGGCTTCCCTCCGACTTCCCTTTTTGTGTCTAATTTTCCCATTCTTCCGAGCGAACTGACGGATTCTTTCCATTCAGCCAAATGAAAAGCCTGGGCGCACACATAGCGCAAATAGCGCTAACGGCGCTAACCATACCATCCGTGAGCTGGGCCACACGTCCCTTTCGGAACGCTTTCCACTTTCGGAAAAGCTCCCGGTCCCCCCTGGTTGCGATGGGAAAACATTGACACAGCGACAAAGGGTGAGAGAAAAAAGACGAAATGCAGAAAAAAAGGGGGAATGGGTTGGCGTTTGGGAAATTGTTTCTGTTTCTCGTTTTTCCCCCTCCCCACCGTGCTCCCAAATAAATGCTGCTCACTCACGCCAGCACACCCACACATACACCCACACTTTTCTGCGCTTTGTCAGAAATCGAGTGTGCTCGTGGGCGATGGCGAGGCGCCCAAGCGAAGCGCGTGTGTCCTTGCTGAATGGAATGGTCTCGGCAGATCGCAGCTCTCGTTGTGAGATGCATGTGTGTGTGTGTGTGGGTGCGTGTGCGTGGGTGCGTGTTGGTGTAGGCCAGCGCGGTACACAGAGTGTCAAAAGGATCTCGCTTTTGTGCGCCCTTCCTTTGGTGGTTTCCATTTGTGTGTTGCCATTTGACAGATTGCGGTGTGTGTAGGCGAGTCGGTCGTTCGTTCGTGTGTGTGGGTGACTACTCGTACACCCACAACTGCTGGTGCACTCATTTTCTCAACAATTTTGGTGAGAGTGACCGTTAGTGGGCGGTTGCTTCAAAGAGAAACGGAGATGTTCCGCTCACAGGACTCGAAGACTCCGGCAGGACACGCGATAAGGATACGCGCTTTTGTTGACACTTGACAGTGGCCGGTCGCAGTACCAGAGGATGGTTAAAGTTTTGAGGTTCAACATTACGTCCGAACGTAGGACACTCTTCGAGGAGTCGTTCTGGAATTCCTGCAGGATTTCCAGCCCCTCAAACGATTGAGATCGACCATCGAAGCATTCGCTGGGGGCTTTTTCAACGAGTCTACGCTTCATTGCACTTCTTCCAACTCGTAAAGGGTGCGACCAATACACGAAATAAAGCCCTTTAGAACCTCTCAAAATTTGGCTGTCATTTTGGAGGGCTCACGCACCCCAAAAAAGAATGGATACGAAAACAATCGATCACGCGTTTGGAAGGACGAAAAAAAAACCTCTGAAGAAGTATCCGAGCGCCCAAGCCGATGGAGGAGGTGTTTTGATGTGGGTATTGATTTTTCCTCGTCACTCAGGGCTCCTTGCGTAACGAGCCCAGCAAAAAGGGGCCAATTAGGCTGCCCTTCAAGACGCCACCAGCCACCCATGCAAAGCATCTGTTGCATCTGTGCCTGTGCTTATGTGTGCGTGTGTGTGTGTGTGTAACGCATCCGTTCCGATGGTGCTGGATTGAAAACACTACGTCCCTTTCGTGTATCCTTTCGTGGGGCTTTTGGCCATCACCAAAGCACCAGAGAGCAAACGCTCTCTCTCTCTCTCTCACACACACACATACACACGCACGGAAAGCTCACTTGTCCACGGCGAATGTCCTGCTGATGTCCCACGCACGTGGAATCGAATGGTGGGAGGGGGGGGGGTTTAAGTGATCATCACCGTGAACCACAGTCAGCATCAATCCACACACACACACACACACGCGGATGTACACGCACACACACACACGAGGAACACGAGTTTCTTGAGGCGAGTTGTGGTCTCGGCATCGTTGGCCTAATTTTCCTCGCCATCCACCCCCACGAAAGGATGCGTATCTCCCCCCCTTTTTTTTGTCTCCCGTGTCCTGTCACACACTCACAGCCATGCACACACACATACGCACACGCAGTCACTCACGAACGTGATCGTGAGCAAAGGAGCAGGCCTTTTTTTCCCTCGGTCACGGCCTACTCTGTGACGCCTGCTTGGATGGCAAATCAATCGATGGCGCTCACAACACGATTGCAATCACAACACCAACGGGAGGCTCACACACACACACACGCACACAGTGCTAGTTGTACGCCCAGAGCGGTTGGTTTTCGGTTTTCGTCTTTTCAAAGATGGATGGAGGCGCCCCATAATTTCGTAATCGCCGCACAGGTCTTTGATGGGGTGAGTGTGGGGGTGGAGGGGGGGGGGGGGAGGGAGATGGGTTTGAGGAGGGTTGAGAAAAAGAAGAAAAAAAAACGGTACACCAGCCCACGGGCACGCACGCGAACACACACCCACCCACACGGGTAAGTTGGATGGTCCGAATGGGAATGCTCTCTATCACTCACACAAACACATGCACACACACACACGTACACACACACACACACGCACACACTCTCGAGGGTGCCTGCCTGCGGGAGAGGAGGTGGTGGTCGGTGTCCTGTGTCCCGCGTCCGGGTTTGGAAGGATGTTCCGAGCAAGCGTTCCGAGCTCTGAGCTTCGTCCGCTTCGCACGACGGTCACTGAACGATTGGAGGGCTTTTTGGGGCATTTCGTGGCTCCGCATGTCCTGGAGCTTATTCGGCGAAGGCACGAAGTGGTTTCTTCTTTTTTTTTTGCGCTTTGCCGAAGTCGACACGAGGAACGGACGGAGATTGTTTGTTGAGAGATGAGAGTTGGGAGATGACTGTTGTGTGGGGATAGGATCCATTTGTGGTGGACCAAAGGATGATGTGTTTTCGAGCGCCATGCTGATGTGGTTTTGGGTTGGTGCGATCTTTCTGCTGATGTGCATCGAGATGATGGATGTGGAGCCTGAATTTGACGCTTCAGGTGTGAGTTTTAGTTATTTTATTTGCAAACAGTTCGTAAACAATTTGTTGATCAATCAAGGAATAATGGAATTGGTATAAAACTTCGTTACATTTTTTTAACAATTTCAGTCGCTGAAATCGATGGAGCCTCACAGACCTTAATTTCAAACTAACGGTATCTCGGCGGCATGTCGAGTTGGAGAGTAAAGCATTTCCATGAGTCCTGGTCATTTTTTAAGTGTTCAATAATGTATTTTAGCATAGTTTTTCCTGATATCACCATTGCTCATGTTATCGGACATGAAAGTACCAGTAATAGTCTTTATGCCAGTAAATTTCAGCAGGTTGTTTAAATAGCAAGATTATTATTGGTATGTTCCACTTAACAATGCATGTACCTTAGAAATCGAATGGCAAAACCTATTGGAAAACTTTTGATATTCGCTTGTGTTTGATACTCACATGGATAGCTTTCTGACAAAAAAGCACAACGTTCTGGGCGATTTAATCATTTCAACATATGTTCGACTAAACTATAGAAGTGTTATTGAGTTTAAAATGATAATTTGACTGCAAATGTTAAGTTGCTCATCGCATAGCTAATGGGTCCTCTACACGTATATTGCTTTCAATTGTAAAGTAGCGACCTCTATTGCATTTATACGCACTTTTTACCGAAATGTTTCAAAAATTTCACGAATAATTTCAACGAAAACATTCTAGAGAGGGCGCTCAAATAGCATAGACATTTAGATAGCTGGTGCTATTAAAATGTCATGAAATGTTTCTATAAGTAATGCCATACAAATTATAGCATGATGCACGAAGCTGGTGCTTTGTTTATAGCAAGCAAGTTATCAGTCTTACACATAGGTGTCACTGATTTTTGTATTTTGTTTCATATGAAACATTTCATACATTTTAGTACCAGCGCTTACATCTTTGTTCAATCATATGGAAGGTATCGATTTGATCTAAAACAATACTGTTATGGTTTTAAAAAGCGATTTGATGTATATTTATTTTTATTATTTATTATTGAAAATATTTCCAGCAAAAAGAGCTTTAAAATGTAAATAGTGTTATAAGCATAAGAAAATGTAATAAAAAAGATATCATACACCTGGCCATACGGCCATAGCTATGATATACTTGGAAACGTTCATATTGTTAAAAAAAGTAAAATATTGAAACATACAATGTTGTGTTAAGTTTACCTCAAATATTCAATATAAAATTATGAAGTGTTAAATTGACAATTTGAGATTCACAAAACAACTTGAAACATAGTTGAATCAGGCGCTGCATCAACAATCATTTATTTTTGTTTTTATTTATTTATTTTTATTTATTTGCATCTTTTTACATGTTTTGCTTATGCTTTAAAAGTACTATCAAGATGCTCCAGGACCAGTTCAAAGGACCTACTCATCACAACCATGCTGATTTTCTGGATCTTTCCACGTTACGAGACACTGTTAACAACAAATACTAAGAAAGCAAGAAATCTTTGGAACTAAGCTCCCATTTTAAAAGTATGTTCAACAAAAAATTGCATCAAACCTAATAAAGCTTGTTTTATGAACTTTGGGTTACCAACATCCGAAAAAAAACCAAAAAAAGGAAATAAAACATTATCCTTTATATGTTATCTTAAACAGCAAAATAGCTAAACCAAAAGTTCAAACAGAGCTAATTTTCAAAAGTTTTAGAAGTGCATGGGGTAAATTCTTTAATTGTTCTCGCAAACACGATCTAAATCGGAAGCATTTGATTTTATAGCATAATCTATGCATTGCATTTTCATTTGAACTACGAGATGAAAATCAGAAAGAAAACCTCTGGAAGCAGGCAAACAACCCCATTTCAGTGTGTATCTCAAAAAGTGTGTACAACAAAATGTTCGTAAAGTAAAACAAATAATTTTAATGTGTGTGGAACAGCGTAAAACAAGATCTCAAATATGAACCTTCATTAAAAACACACCGTCACGTGCTCTTATGGACATCCGTAGAGCCTTTTCTTTGGGTTCAGATACTTCGAAAGCAAACACTTGCGTAAATCTTAATCCTACCCGATTGATTCGAGACCATCGCAGCACAGAACGACCTTTTGTTCAAGATGTGTTTCGAGGTGTTTTTCTGCGTAAGACACATCACTGGCAGCGTTTTTGAATGAATGACTTACACAGCGAAAGAAAAAAGCTCGGAGTTTGGGCTAGAAAAAGGATCGCACGAAAAACCACCCCCGGGAGGCCCCACTTTGCAGGCCCATTTTTAAGCCATTTTCGCATAGAAAAAAAAACCTAACCGCTAGAGATCGTTGACCGCTCGCGCCTAAAGATCATCAATGGAAAAACGGTTCCGATTCCGATGCTGGACCATCCGCGGAACGGCATTGTTCGCCGGAAAACGGGGTGCCGGCGGTTGGTTTTATTATTCAAATTACCGCGGGTTCACGAAAACCCGCCAACAGAGACATTGAACTTGAACTTGCTCTGTGGCGAACGCGAAAGCGCGACTCGCAGAAGGGCCAAAAAAAGAAAAAAAACCACAACGAAAAAGTGAGAGACCCCCCAAAAAGCCTCACGCGATTTCATTTTCTCCGTCCGTCCATCCGCTTCCGACGTGTATTGTTTCGTTCGTGCCCCAGGACCCCACGGGGGTGGTGCGGAAAAACGCGCCCAAACTCAAAACAATGATCAAAATTAGTGACGCGTAGGTCGCGGGTCGCGGAAAGCACCTTTTGCAAGCTGCTCCAACAATTACGGCTGGTGGTTGCAACAAAGGAAGGTTCATACGCCACAACAATGAGAGGATGGAACCCGGAATACGTTGACCCCCTGTGTGTGTGTGTGGAATAGCCCTCTGCCGATCCAAAGGGAAGGTTTGCTTTGTATCGTGAAAATCAACCCCATACACCTGGGTGACCAGCGATGTGGCCTACCAAATGTTTCCTTTTCCTGGCTTCCAGCAGTGAGAGTGCATTGAGTGGTGAAAACAATTGACGGACGGCACGAGTCGAAACGTGTGGGAAAATGCTGGGAAAACGAGGAAAGCACTTGCCAGAATCATCTGAGGGATGGACGCAACACTTCATGCGTTTTTAATTTTATTTAAATTCAATTGCTCTTTATTTTATTGCAGAGTATCTCTCCCTAACGCTTCATTAATACGCTTGGAGATCGTCAAAAAATGCATAAACGTGTAACAGAGTAACATCCAATTGGAATAATAGAAATCATCACTCATATAAGGTCGAGCTTCAATCGTATGTGCGAGATGTACCGCAGCTATCCATTGAATACTTTTTGTAGTAGAAATAACATCAGTATGAGGCTGTAATTCTCGCTTTCCTATGTTTAAGGAATTATGGGAGTTATTCTGAATCATGAGTACGGTAGAATTCGCCCATAGAATGCTCCTCTTCGGTAATTGCAATTAGTCCTATCTGTTTAAATCATTAAAAGAAGAATGTCAACTTCGAGGCATAATGTTCTATCATTCTAAGAAATGCAACACTACTAGCATGTTATGCAAAATAAACCATGATGAACCATCCAAAGTTTAGGACCTCCACGCTGATCATATACATTTGAAACGAATGTGATAAATTTTGTGGATTTTTTCTACGGATATCGCGTTAGAAAACATGAAAAAACTACTGTGTAAATGGTAGAATATTTTTTGCGAACGCATAAACAGTTGTTAATACAGCACAAGTTATATGAACAAAATTCAAAAGAATCTAAATGATAAAGAGATCCAAGCTGCATTGGCTAGTTCCCCTATGCGTTGATGCCTTTCAAACGCTAAGCAGAAATAAAATAGAGGCGTAATTTTTATCCCACGCTACGTTAAGATGAACACAATCTACGTATAATCCAGGAAGATGGTCTTCGATCGAGGCAAACAGATCTTTAAAACCTCTCGATCGTTTAGATACTTTACTTAGTAGATCTATAGCGTTAAAACAATAGTCGGGGCTTGTACGCTACCATACATATAAGAGCGTTATTTTGATTATCGTTTTTTTTGGGGTTTTGATCGGTCATTGGAATAATGCGATAATAAAAGCATGAAATGTGCATTCATTTCCAGATGGATAGATAATCCAGACTTTCCGGGTTGCTCGAAATAATCATGTCTACTGTCAAAATTAACACTGAGCTAAAGGTTAATTACAAGAAGCTTACAAATAGGAAGCATACAGGGTCGTTGGTTACAGAACGGACAAGGCGGATGTAGGAAGAGTTGATGCGAATTTTTTTATCGTTTGTTTCAAACAGATTATAAAGATTTAATTCTCTGCTTTAACTTTAAATCTTTGATTGTACGATTAGACAAATTCTTTCTTAAGCTTTTTAAGTATAAATGTAATTTGCCTAACGATTTTCATTGTCTTATTTATCTGTGAATCTTATCTATGTATTTCAAAAAAGCATAAATTCAAAAAAATTTAGCTAGTTTTTTGGAGAACGTTTTCCATATTCAGTTTGAATTGAATAGTAAATGTAGTATATGCCCGTCTACAATATTGAATAAAAGATTGTATTGCTATAGCATTAAGTTTTTTTTTCGTATTTGTTTCGCTCGTATGAATGATCCTTACTTCAAACAAAATTCGGCTATGCCATTCACATTTAGTAACAAATACTGTTTCATGACATTTAAAGTAAAAACGTATGCTAATAATTACAATAATCGTATTTCACATTACGATTGCACAAATGGTTTAATTTTTTGTGTTGAACAATATTGAATAACAAAGAATATTGAAAAACAAAAGTTGTCTGGCTGTCGCGACTTTTATTTTATTACCGATTAATTATACTGATTCATTGATCGTGGAGACTATTATATCCTTTCAACTCGACCTTTACTTAAAGTCAATACCCTCTGTATCATGTTTCTCGTTTCCTTACTACATATGATGACATATAGCGGCCAGTCATCTATTTAGTTTTTTAATGCGCTAATGTATTTAGAATGCATTATTTGCATCGAGTTTGTTTCGGCATTCGTTCGGAAAGGCAATACTATTTTTTTGCAATGTGTATTTTATTGCATAAATAATAAAAAAATAATAGAAGACAAATAATTTAAAAATTAATTAAAAAACATTGCAACAGTTGTAATGTAAAGAAAAACGGTTTCGTAAAACACACACTCGTATTTTTAAAACAGAAGGAAAATGATTGATTAATGAACCAGTAAAATAGTGGTTTTTCCCGTACCGGGAATCGAACCCGGGCCTTCCGGGTGAGAGCCGGATATCCTAACCACTAGACAATACGGGATGTTGTGATCATTGTTTCATGAAATTTGTGTGAAATAAGGATGCACAATTTTCATCCGCATGCTCGTTAGAAACTGTTTCTTCATCGAGACACCTACGAAAGACTTACGGTAGATTCTAGCTTGAAATCACCCGAAATGCATCCCTTTGGGGTATTCTAATTATAGCCAAACGTATTCGGACCTAGTATGAGCATACGGCTGCAATCATTGAGTATTAAATTTAATTAGTATGCATCGTAGCATCGGTTCTATTGCTTCTAGTACATTAGACACCGCCTCGATAGCGCAGTAGGTAGCGCGTAAGTCTCATAATCTTAAGGTCGTGAGTTCGATCCTCACTCGGGGCAATGAATGAAAATCAAGAAGCTATCAAAAAATAAGTTCTTCGAATCTATTTTGTTGTACATGAATGATTGATGATTGAAGCAGCGAAAGAGGAAAAAAAAAATGATCGTCACCATTCATACATGCTGAGGCGTGTGTTCCAATTGATGAATTGCATAGCTAAATGCCTCTACTCACCCAGAACACTCTCCCTACCGATCACCAATGGACGGAGAGGCAGTCTATAATTATCGATCATTTATGATAAATGAACGAACGATCAACAGCAAACGAATGTTGCTTATTATACTTGCGGATGCATTTATTGACAAAACATAATACTAATGCTTGGTAGTATTGATAATACAGAAAATTTAAAGCTTAACTAAAAGAAAATTTATAGATTCATCAATGTTTAAAGTTATTCATATGCTTTAGCATTTTTTCTGTTCATGATTTTCTGATATTAAGTAAAGCTACTATGTGGGGTTTGAACCACCAGAAGCAACCCAAATTGAACCCCAAAGACTGCATAAATTAACCATGCTACCCAATCTTCAACTAGTACAGCTTGTTGAATGCTTTTAACTGCTGTCTCGTGGTATTTTCGCTTCATTTTGAATCACTTTAAGGCCCAAGAAAAATGAGCCTTCCTGTTCGATTGGAGCCGCCCCATACTCGTGCGTGATTTGGAAGTTCGAACCCCTCCTTAGCAGCAGTTAGCACTCTTTGTCTGTTCACCAGCAGCCACCAGCAGCCACAAAAGCACCTCGACAGCTTTCGTCCATCCTGTCTGCCATCACGCAAGCCAGCCGGCCTGGAGGCGCCCGTCGCTCAAAAGGTTGCGAGGTTCGGATAACAGTGGTCTCAAGTCGTCAAGGTCTTACTCCACTCGAACGCTGCAGTTGCACTACATTTCTCAACCATCCCCGAGATGGGGTGGGAAAAATGGCGAGTCTACTGGA
Source organism: Anopheles nili (assembly GCF_943737925.1). Taxonomy (NCBI): domain Eukaryota; kingdom Metazoa; phylum Arthropoda; class Insecta; order Diptera; family Culicidae; genus Anopheles; species Anopheles nili. The sequence goes on from NC_071292.1 coordinate 44,662,074, forward strand.
GCAAACGGAAAAACCGGCACTGCGCAAATTGCGCTGACCAAACGCGGATGTACTGCGCACTTGCGCCTTCGAGCTCCCCGCAAGGCAAGCTTGAGAGAGAACACAATCTGCTTGAGGACGTGAGGTTGACGTCTCGGGCGGAGGAAGTCTTGCGATATCCGTTCTCTTTTGTCCACGTTCCGTTGGCAAGCCCTCGTAAACATGGTGGGCTCGAGCCGGTGCCTTTCACTTCTCGACGTTGCTGGATGTTCCCTCGGATGGGGGAGACGAGAAGGGCACACACACACCCACCTACTGGACCGCGCCCAACCACGGGCAGAGTGACTGACAATCCCCCCTTGTTGGTGGGGGGGTTGGATAGTGTGAAAAAGAAAAAAAAACAACCGCATCCAAGCTCCTTCGAAAGAACGCACAAAACCTACTCGATCTTCGAACCTCACTCGTTGATCGGCAAGAGCTTTTCCATGCTCAGTTATTGAGGCGTTGTCCACAATCCACGATCACTGCATTATGCGAAGCAAAACGAGAGCAAAAAAAAAAGGAAAACTCGCTCCAGAAGCTCAAAACAAAACAGGAAAAACATCTCAAGGGCAAAGAAAAAAAAACACAGGGAGAACCGAAAATGGCGCACTGATCGCTACACAAAGAAACCAACCGCATCGTCCACTGGAACCGGTCGTTCGATTGGGAACCCATTTCCCAGGGTAGGTTTCCTGCGGGCGATCGCGCAAAAAACCCGATACTGGATGACCTTTTTGGGGACGAGTGGACGCCGGCGAATGTCGCTTCCTGCGCCATTCTGGTCGGTTTTCCTTTCGTTTCACGGCGTTCGATAAGTTCTCGGTTGTTGTTCTCTTGCTTTTGCTGGGCTCGTTACGCTTCGTTGGGTTGGTTTTCGTTTTTCAAACTAATAAGCGTAACGATTCACCATCCAAACCGTCTCGCGGTAACCCTTGGAGTGCCAGAAAGGAGTCGAGAAGTTGATATTCCTTCCTAAAAACCACGAAAAGATGAAGCGATGGTGGTTGGTGAAGTTATGATCAACCTGAAAATGCAAGTGTGATGTAATATTCTTCGAGCAAATTTGATCATCGAATGGTACGAAATGTACCATTTTTCAACCAATTTATTTAACTCCAACAACATGTTGTTCAACATGTTCGTTTTTATAACCCATATCTTCGAGCGTGCTCCCGTTAAAGTTCAGTTGCGTCGAATTGAAATTGCAATTAAGCGTATGCAACGATCGTACGTTTAACAACTTCATCCCTCGTTTGTAAGCCCACTTTACTTTCGCTACTCTCATCCCGAATGTCCATCACGCACCGAAAGGTTAGCTCCACATGACCACCAGTGATCGAGTGATCGAGCCATATTGTAGGTCAGTTGGACCTGCTACATCGTCCACGGCGACTGATCGCGGTTTGTTTCGTTCTTCTCCATCGCCACCACTGGGAACTTGCTTTCCTTTCGTGCTGAAGCCTTTTTCCGTCGCGGATCGGCGACTTTTGTTTTCGCGTGTGCTTTTGCTCAAGCAACCGAATAGGGTGGTACGTACGGTTGCATAATGGTGCGAAAATTTCGCAGGACCCTTAAGCCGTTGAGTTGCACCGACGTCGACCGGACATTGTAGCGCTGTAGTCGTGACCTTAGCTTTTGTTTCGCTTCTTCGCTGGGCGGTTGCAATAATTGCAGCAATCTGCAACAACCAAAAAAGCAAAAAGCAGAAAAAAAACCCGACCCTTTTCCGGGCGTCTACGGCGTTCCAGCGGGTGTGTGGGAGAAAAAAAGAAACCCCATCTATTGTGGAAAAGTACCAGCGTCATCAGCGATGGTTGAGAAGACAACACGACACGCGGTTGGGCTAGTTTGTTTGTTTATCGTTTTTATTGGTATTTTTCAGAAAAAAAAACTAATTTTTATTTCTATTTCAATAGTAATAGTAAATTAAATTATGTTTTATATAATGACACATGCTTCATGTTCTTTTCCTTCGCTACACCTTCGCCCACAGTCTCTGCCTCGCGCACCTTTCCTTATCCTATCCACCTAATCGTCAAAGGGTGTGCATTCTACCAGCACTGCAAGCGCTGGAAATCACGATGGGTGGATGGGAGACATTAATGTTTTTTTTTTTCGTGCTGATTATTCTCCCTCTTTTTGACTGATCAAAATGAGAAGCCGAAAAAATCCTTCCCACCACACACGTGTGACGTGCCTGCGCTGCAACCCATCGACGATTGCGCTCTCTGTTCCATCCATTTTGCATCCTTTCTCGTGCTCTACACCTAGCCTTTTTGCTGCATTCGCTTACGCCCTCGCCCACAATCTCAATCTCTACGGGGAGAGAAATGAAACACGCACACATACGATACAGTATTGCATCAAATATTACGTTTACAGCACGCGCGTTCACAATTTACAGCTCTGCGAGAGAAACTTCCACCCCTAATTCGCCAAGCGTTCGTCCTCTCGTGCTTGGATTAGGTTTGTTTTTTTTGTCAGTGATCGGATTTTTATTCGTGTTTCTTTTTTGCAGCGTGTGTTTTGTTTGTGGTTTGCCAGCCTTTCGACTTGTGTTGTGTTGTGTTCCTCTGTGCTGTTCATTATTGTTCGCTGCTCCATTTTGCTCATTCAAATTCACTTCACAGGACACACAGGCTTAGCTTTACTCGCAAAAGGATTTTTACTCAAGTCTCCGGTTTTGTTTTGTTTATATTTTTACATACACCTCGGCGTAACAATCAGCTCAATCGGACCGTTTCGGACGGGGTGGGACGCTTCGACTTCGTCTGCTTTCCGATGGGTCCCACCAACCGCCGCAAGAAAAATGAAATCCCGCCTGCCCGTTTAAGGACCTTTAAGGGGGGAAAAGGAAAACGCGTGCCCTTAAACCGCAATACGGATGCTACTTATGCTATTACTGCTTAGCTATGTATCTAGTTTGTAATAACTTCACAAGTTCATGTATTTTTTTCACATTTTCACAAAGTTTTGAATGTACTTTTTTTCTTGCATTACGCAATATAGTTTGTTTGTTTGTTTGTTTTTTTTGTTGTATTTGTTTTGTATTGTTTATATCTTCACATTAGATTAAACGATTTGACAGAAATCTTACTTGATCAATGTCCTTGCTTGTTTGCAATTGTTTTTTTGTTGTTGTTGTTGTGTTTGCTTTCATACGTGTTTTCGTATAGATTATCGACACTCATTTAAAGTAGTAGAAGGTATTCTTAAAGGACCCGAATCGATGGTCGATCCGGAAGAGTTTAGACTTTGTTTGATCATCTCATGCACGTCTGCTTCATGCACGCATTTTCACTTCTTTCTTCACTGTTATACTCAGTACTCTAACGTTCTTGCTAGCTTCGCTTTGTCAATGCTGTTTTGTTTTGTGTTGTTGTGTGTTGTTGGTTCAGTTTGTCTTGCTCAACTAGGCTGCACTTAAAAGTACCCACTTTTATCTTTTTTTCTTTTCTTTTCTTTTCTGTTCTTACCAGCAGCTTTGCCTTTCCATTGCCTTGCGTGATTGCATAAAAGAAAAGGTTTTGTTAACAGAAAAACAACCTCTGCTGATTAGTGCCGTTTCGTAGGACAGTACTCGTTGAGATTACAAACTAAAGAACCAAAGGAATGCAAAAAGTGTGTTTGCCACACGTGCCTTTTTTTCTGTTCCAACTTTTCCTTGCATCCCCGATACCTAGCAGACCTCCCGTTCCGTTTATAGTGTGATTGGTTCCACAATGCAAGCTACAGCAGGCCAACTGCACTTTGTGGGAAACAAAGTAATTAAACAACCGATGATGATTGCCCATGGAGGATACAAGCCATTGAGAATGCCCTCCGTTTTGTTACGAATACAAGGGGCAGGGATTTAAAGCGAATCAGGAGCATAGATTGAAGGATGCTGCCTTCAGGAAAGGATCGAGAAAGAAAGGACTTTTTTGTATCGCACTCCGACCGATCGAATAACAAAAGGAACTTGGGGAATGGCTGCATTAATGCAGATTCAAGCATGGGTCTGTCTGTCCGCTGTCACCGTTCCAAAGTGCACGTACTATTCTGATCCATTCATTCATCACTATCTCTTAATTCTCACTCTCACTCCTTGTCTAAGCTTGTCTGAATAACTTCCTTTTGTTTTGTTTTATTCCACACCCAAAACCTGCACGGCGTCGGGAAGATAAAACGAGTCTGCAAGGAAAGGAGCGATGCGGGTACGTTCTAATCACGTGGAGCGTATCGTTTTTAAAAACTAACAATTAATCAACATAGCATCAAAACTTAACGATGTGGTAAATAGTTATCGCACTCAGGTATTTTCGGGGATGGGTGACCACTGCGCGGCCACTCCCGAATGATGCAGAAGAAGCCAAAACAACCAATCAACGTACTGACAAGAATACCGCCTCTTCTTTGTTTTCCCAACCCGGCACAACCCCTTTCTTTACTGAACCGAAAGACGGAGCCGGAAGTTTTCCCCGTGGCTACAATTTTGGCAAGACATCGATTTAAACTAACGCATTCGTTGCGCGATATAGCTTGGTTAAATCGTATAATGAATAGCCATTGTTTGGATTGAGTTTTTGTTTAATTTCTATTTTATGTTGATTATTTTTTTCCTCTTTTTGTAGGTTTGTAGTGTATCTATGCTTCTCGTCTGCCTTTCGCATTCTGTATATGTGTGTATGTTTTTCCCCTCTTCTTCTTCGCTGATTCATTATTATGCTTCAGTTAGTTTGGTTTAAATGTGTATTTCGAACATGTTTGCTGTTTGCATACTGCGCCGACCAGTAGTTATTTTTGTTTGCTCTGTTTTCGTTCGCTATTTTTCAGCTTGATCGGTATGGCTGTTTTGGAAGGATAGTATTTCTAGCTCGTTTTTGTTAAAGTTGACAAGCGCCCGCTCACCACGCAGCGCACACGATATATTGTGTTGATAAGACGTTCGTTTCGACGTTCGTTTCGAACGATCGTACTCGCGATCTACGACTACCGTTCAACTGCTGATCCTGTCAGTTGCACGCGGCTAAAATAGATATTCATATGTCCTCTCTCTCTCTCTTCGCTTTCGCTCCAGCGTCAATGCTTCCAGCTAACTCGTCAAACCGTATAATGCATTCGTGTTCGTCCTTCGCCGCCACGCCGTGTGACGTGTTAAGTAAAATACGTATATTTTCTCTCTCTCTCTCTCTCTCTCTCTCTCTCTCTTTCGTCAACAATCCTGAAATCTCTCGCCCCCAGTTCCCGGGGGGTAAAAATCCAACCCGCCCAACAAACCTTGCCACCCGCTGCAGGATGGAAGTCACAAGCCACAGTCATTTAACATTGGACAAATAGTTAGTTTAAAAGCATATGCATTAACAATGAGTGTCTCCGCTACTCGCCCGCTGAATTGCTATCACCTACGGAATCCCACGACAGTCTATCGGGTCTCTTGAATTACAGTAGTGCTTTTGTGGCTGGAACCCAACCACGAGGGCCCGTCCCAGGCACCCAGATTTGTAGTGTGTTATTCTCGTCTCTGTCGCATCTGCCGGCCCCAATTATTATCTGCCGCCATTCTTCACGCAATCATACCCAATCAGCTACCGGCAGCTAGCTGGGCCTTCCGTTTACTGCCACCCGGCGCAAAGCACACACGTTCACAGTCACCCTAAGCCGAAATTTTATTCCCAACCCTCGCGATCGCCAGCCGTGGCGCAACGATGGTATCTATAGCATCTTAAAAACAAATTGTGAGGAGGAATAAACACAGCCATGTCTCAGTAATTAGATTTTTCGTTTGATTTCTCCCGATCCCGATGGGTCCGTTTCTGTGCCCACGCACCGTTTACACTCGCTGTTTGGCTTCTCTGTACAGTACATGTTGCTTGGTGCGATTGCGAAGCCCTTTGCCCTTGTGTCTTTTGAATTTTCGTTCTGCTTCGGTTCGCTCAAGCACGCCGGCTTTGCTTACCCGTGAACGTGATTCAACGGTCGACCAAAAATATATTCATATATGCATCTCGCTGCCAGCCGGATTGCTTGCACGCCCCTAGGAGAAGAGCCCTGCAAGAGCTGCAAGTAACCGCGCATTCGTTCGCTTTAAGTGAATTTTCACGCACGGCAGCTGCCCACCCTTCACGCTGCAACACGGGTTTTTTTTTCGTGAGATCCTATCTGTTCAGACCTGTTTGAACTTTGAGTACGACACTGCTGCCGTGTCCCCGGGGAGTAACACAAGGAAACCTGCTCAATTGGTCGAACCCTGAGCTGGATCCCTCACCTCACGCACAGCAGCAGTCTTCGAATATATGCTTCCTTTACACAATTATTTACAGCTTTTTCTGGTGTGGACACCGATGGACGAGTGAGTGGGGTGTGTGTGTGTGTTTGTGTGTGGTTGTGAAGAATGCGTTAAAATTCGTTCTTTTGCTCAGATGAACGTGGATAACTCGGTCAGATAAGTACATACACCTTCTTTCTAGCAGCATCTCTAGATGCCGTCCACGAATCGTACCGACCGTTTCCCACGGGTGTTTTGACCGGAAGTGATCATCACACGGTCATGCTCTTAGTTCTCGTGCTCTCCTGAAGCAAGCTTTTAAAATGGCGTCACACTCCCCGAGGATCAGGTCCCAAGTCCTCCAAAATGAAACACAAACCAACCCGTCTCAAGGAGGGGCCAGCCGTCGACGAAGAAACCAAAAAAAAAACACACATCTTACACTGATGAAGAAAATTTCTAGTACACCGGTTACTGACGTACCAGCACACACCCACACGCGTACACACAAACATTTACACGGACAAAACACGGACAGAGTTACGTCGAAATGAACACGTTCCCGAGCAGGTTCACCTGTGGGATGAATTGCTTGTTATTGTTAAGTGGGTTACTCTGGACACGAGTCCTCGCCCTCCCCAGCAACCACCTCCTTGACCTCCCTACGCCATCACTCCGCCAATCGATCTTTCCCCAAATCACAGCACAATCCTTCCACTTTGCCAGCGCTCCCGTTGGGTGATCAATGGAAGCGCAGGGAGAGAGAGAGATAGAGGAAAACACACTACGGGGAAAACCCAAAACGGCAACAACAAAAAAAGCTCTCCTCCACCGCGCAAACATTCTCGACCACTCTGGGGCGATCGTGTTCGTGTTTGCGAGGAAAAAAAGATCCCCGGTGTTTGGTGCATGGGCTGCTTACAACTCTCGAGTGGAGATCCGGCCGACAAAACGGGTGTTGGCAAACGTTTGACAAGTGGCGTGGAAAAAACAACCACAACTCATAGTCTCAGCATGCCATGCCGTATCCACGTGACACGAAAAACCCCAGCCGTCTCGTGTTTCTTTGCTCTGCGCGCGGTTGCTTGCTTTGCTGGGGGGACGCTTTTCCCGAGTAAAATACTTCAAATTTATATTTCCACTGTATCGCACATATAGACATATTTCCATTTCGCACGCTCTGCAAGGCTCCCTAATTCACTTTACCCTTAAGGGCAATGCTTTCCATTGGCTGCTCGCATTCATTTCTTTTCCTCCTATCCGATATCCCAGCTAACCCCAGCTCGAGTTCATCCGACGGCGTCCGAGACGCAGTTTGCAGGACTGCAAGCACGCACTGAGCCGTTTTGCTAGGACCTGAAACAGACTTTCCTCTACCTTACTGTACGAGTGTGTGTGGGTGTGAGTGTGTGTGTGTGGATGTTTGTGTGTGTGTGTGTGTGTGGGTGGGTTTTTAGTTGGAGCGCTAGAGTGACGATCATCGCTCGACGATCGGTGCTTTCTCCAGCAGAACTCCTCCCGGCGGACACGGACTATAGTAGTAGTATTGGTGATCACCGGGTACAGCGAGCACGTACGCCGCCGAAGATGGCGCTGGTGACGGATCTGTCAGAGATAGCGAAAGTGGGGTTGGAGATACGAGGCCACACTTTGACCCCGCTGTAGACGGTGGGACTGATGAAGATGAAGAAGACTGCGCTGGATGGTAGGATGGTGAAGCTGGGGATAGTAGTTCGGTGGCTCGCTCCTGCGAAGCGTCAGCGCCTGCGATGCTGATGGTGGTGCTGGCATGGCCTGCCACCGCCGGCATTGCGCCAACTAATCACGTCGTTATCCAGCTGTTGCACGTGCACGGTGTGTAAGGAATGAGTGGGGCGTAGTAGATACCGTTCGCGTACAGCAGACCAGGCTGTGGGGCCAGCGTAATGGTCTGAGTCTGCGCAATCGTTGCCGTGGGTGGCTGTTGCTGTTGGGAGGATTGTTGCTGCTGTTGCTGCTGCTGCTGCTGTTGCTGCTGCTGGGTCTGCTGGGATTGTACTTGTTGCTGCTGTGCTGACACCTGGCACTGCTGGGGAGATGCGAGTTGCTGTTGCTGCTGTTGCTGCTGCTGCTGCTGGGTTTGTGACGTCGCCTGGTGTGGATGATGAGCAGGTGAGTGTACCAGCATCGTGGGCGATTGTGGGGACAGCTGCTGCGGTGACAGTGAGAGATGAGACATCTGCGTTTGCAACTGGAGCGTAGAGTGCTGCTGTTGCTGCTGCTGCTGAGAGTGAGCACTGCCAGGAGCTGCGGCGATCAGTCCAGTCGTGTGCTGTTGCTGCTGCTGCTGGTGTTGGTGCTGCTGCTGGTCGCGGTAGTAGATCGCCATGGCAAGGGACTCTATCAGCATGAGCGTTTGACGGCGCTCGTGCCCCATCAGACAGACGGTCGACTGCTCGACGACCTCGAATAAATGCATCAGGTACTGGTGCTGGAGGTGTTCTTCGCCCTCGTCGAAGAAGTGGTTCTTCAGGTACGACTCCAGCTTGCTGCGCTGCTGCCCAATGTCCGGGAAGTCGATGAAGAACCGAGAGCACATGTACCGCTCGAGCGTCTTGATGCGCTGCGTGTCGACCGGCATGTAGTTCCGCACCAGCAGGTTGCAGTACTTGAGCAAACCACCGCCCCGGATCTCCTCCGGCTGGCGTGTGGAGATCAGCTTCTTCTGCAGATGGTAGAGCGCCTCCTGGAAGTCACCGTACACCGACTCACCGACCACGGTCGGGTAGAAGTTCTCCGTGATCATCGGCATCTCGGCGCAGTCGTAGAACAGCAGCAGCGAATCGAGCACAATCTGGAACGAGTCGACACTGAACTCGAACTGCCGGCGCATCGTGTCGACAAACTTCAGCTCGACGTTCTTGTGGCCGGGCGAGTTGCCGAGCGAAATTAGGCTCCAGCGATCACCGTCACTGTTCACCTTCACCATCTTGCCGACGTACGCCTCCTTGAGCGAGCATTGCGTGATCTTGCGCTTCACCACACCCTCAGGCATGAGGTCCAGCAGGGAGGATAGCACGGCCGACTTGACACGGTCGTAGCTCCGGCTCGTACTGAAGTCGACGGCAAAGATCAGATCGAGATCGTTGTATGGCTGCGGCTCGGATGCCAACACATGACTAGCTGCGCCGCCGTTCAGGCGGATGTCCTTCACCCTCATTCCTGCACCGCCGGCCGCCACGTCCGTCTCCAGCTTCTCGCGCACGATGTTGACCAGATCCTTCAGCTTCACCTCCAGTGTCGGGAAGTTACCACGACCGTGGATCGACACCGGCTCGTTCATGACGTCGTTCAGCTTCATCACCTGCTCGAACGAAAGCACCGCCAGTCGCTGGGCCGGAATGTCCAGATGTTCGTAGGACGCTCCGGTTTCCGAGCCAGCCGACGAGATACAGGACGATGAGGATGACGTCGACGATGCGGACGAGGACGAGGACGAACCGGACGACACGGACAGAGACGCGCCAGTCGATGACGAGGACGAGTAGGCCGACGAGATGGAGCTGTTGGAGCGAGGTGATGGTGGTGGTGACACCGATCCACCTTCGGAGTGAGCGTAGCTCATCGTGGCGTAGTTGAATGTAGCTACCGGGTACGCATGTGGGTTGGTGTAGATCGTCGTTGTTGCTGGGGCGCCTCCACCATGGCGGTTGCTGGCATTCGTGCAGTTACTGCCGTAACTGTGCTGCTGCGTTTGTACATGATAGCTGTCCATGATCCGTGTGGAGTAAGAGTCGGGAACTTTTAAAGTTCCGCACTGCGAGGAAGAAACAGCGAGGAAGATATGCGTTAAAATCGTCGTTTAGCCAGCGATCGATGAATCTCAAGTCCGTTCCCACCACGGTGTATTCCCATCAAGCATATTTCACATTAATCACGAACTGCGACGTGCACAAGCACATAAACAATTCGTTAATTTGTTAGATCAAGATACTCGCGTCACTTGGAACCGATGGCGGTATTGCTTCTGTTTGTGAAATTCGATCGCACCACTAGCACATCATCCCTAAAATAATCAACCCCCACTTTGTGGTACCATCGAAGCGTCTAGCATTCCGATATGTGCGATCATGATGCACAGTTTAGTACATGCACACTAGGTTGTACCAAACACACGTACACGAAAGTCGCGAGATCGAGATCAAACACCAAGAAGCGGAACTGTGTCCGGAACAATGTCGGAATTTTCGTTCGTACGATACAGATATGCAAACAGTCAATGGCAAATAAAAAACTGCACCTTCTCCACCAGCCAGGGACGATCGTAAATTGAACAATGCTCTATGCACGGACGCACACACTCAAAACCGACAAGAAACCGCTTATCACCGTCCATTTAAGTAATCGACGACTAACTCCCGGTCGCTGGCTCGTGTACGTAACATTTTAATTCAATTGCTCACTTGTTCTCTTTCTCTCTCGCTCTCTCTCACACACACACTCAAACTCAAACACATCCACTAGCATTTCATTCATTCTGTTCAACTACGTCATGATCGCAAGGCTCCGCTGTTGCGAATTGTTGCTCAGTGTGACAGTAATTTGCGGTCCCATGCTCTCAACCACCACTTTCACGTTCCACATCCGATTGACCCGACGGCGGTACATCCCATCATCCCCCGTATCCCCCGTACCTGCTGTGGTTGTTGATCGACCTGTTTTTTTTTGTTTTCGTGTGGTCAACTAACGCTCGTTCGCTTCCGCGCGAACAAACACGCGGACACGTGAGTCGGTTCCGGTCGCACAAAAATCCAAAACACTACACGTCCACGTGTTGCAAAACTCGACGCGTCGTTGAATCGAGCGGAAAACCTAAGCTGCAACGGGGCAGGAAAAACGCCACCCACCCACTGATTCACTGATTCCGTGCCGGCAAACAGTGGCAAAGCACCGAAAAGCTTACAGAGATACACCTCGTCGCGGCGCCGTTCAAAGCGACACTGAACGCAGCCGAGTGTGCTCAGCTCTTTGCAGCAGCTTTTGTGAGTGTCGACTGTCGACTGTCGACTGTCGACGTTGAGTGAAGCATGCATGGTGGTCGACATAAGCTAACCTGCTTGCACCGTCACCCTTAGAATGTATAGCGGTTCTGGTGTTGGGGATGGAGATGGAGCCCTGCTTTGCTCCACAATTCACCTGCGTTTCGTGCTCCCCACACCAAAGTTAGGTTCTCGCGGTTTCTCGCGTCGACTTTCGACCTTTTTCCAACATTCACTCATCGCGAGAGCTGGAACTCGTGAGTGATCGTCGACCGATATGGTGGAGACAAAAATCCCCTAAAAACGCACCCCAACAACAACCCAATCGGATGGGGGCTGCACAACAAAACAACGGCGCTCGTTGCCTGGGCCACCTTCTTCTCGTCCACTCGTCGATCTCACCTGGCTGCGACTTCACTAGGCCTAGGTAGCCCCTCCAGCAACACCCGCGCAACCCACGAGGCCGCTCCCGTCAACCGATAATTGCGTCTCGTGAGCGCACCGTGGCCATCAGAGATCTTGTTTTTCTGTTTCCCTCCTATTTAGCCTCTCCGGCCTCGGGCACCATCCACCCCTGGATGTTTCGACGCCGCCATTAGTGACGCGTTCGCGGCCGCCGTTGTTGTTGCCGACGCTCGTGTATTGTTCGTTAAGCCAGGGTGGCTGGCTTTTTTTTTTGGTCAGTGTTGATGTTTTGCCGCTTCAGACTTCAGACCCGGTGTCCAGCAGCACTGATGCCGCCATTACGCCGTGCGTTTCGCCTCTATTCGGCCATTTTTCTACTCCTCTCTTGTGCGATCGCTTTGGGTGTGCAGGAAAATAAAGATCACAGAGAGTACTCCGATCAGCGAGCACTCAAAGATTTCGGTGAAAATGCTTTCAAAATATAGCCAGTTGACAGTAACAACACGCAGCAATCCAATTCCTGGTGCAGGCGAGCAAAAGCCGGAGAACTTAACGTTCGCTTCCGGTCACAAACCGCAATGCATTACTCATCAATTAGTTTGTTGCGACGTTGGACCAAAGCAAGTCGGTGAAGTCGGAGTTGAACGTGCTAATTTGCAAACTCGATAAACTTCCTGCCACACTTCAACGAGAGCTGCTTGCGATGGAAGCCAAACTGACTGGCAGCACCGTCCGATGGGTGATATGGCGGCATTCCCCCCGAAAACGAATGTATCTTTTATTGATACAAACGCGCCTTAACCGGACTGTTTACCGTTCGCGATAACGCTATATCAGTCTTTTGGTCTGGTTGTCCTGTTGATCCACCACGGGATGTCTGGAGATAACAGCAGTAGCTGATCACACATCCCGTGCCACGATCTGCGCGGTTGGACTCTCTTTGGTTCATGGCACATTTTTCGCCGAATTTTGCTGTGCAAATAAAGCGAGCGCAATGCGAACCTGTGTACGCTAATTTTCGCGGTGGTAAATCTTCCCTCCAACGACCTCGGCCCAGTATTAGCTCAGAGTAACCACGAGTGGCTGGGATAGGTTTGTTCGTAAACAAAATACACACATTCCTTCTCGTACACGTATCTCGTATTCGTTGGCTGGAAAGTCGCGGACAGCGGCATGGCAATCGATTAATCTAATACTCCAAGGGTGCAACGGCAACAGCTCCACATAAAATCGAACACAGAGCGAGAGAGAGAGCGAGAGACTGCGAGTGAGAGAGCGACAGAACACACCGATGGGAATGGTCTGACATAATACCGGTGTGTGGATATGTAAACTTGAACGACGACGTTGGTTTCGACCTCTGGAACTCGCACCTCCATTTCGATCGGAATTGAATGCAAAACGGAGCCAGAGCAGCCGATTGGCACACATTACCTGACGAGAATGGTACCTTCGAGTCACTTGGAGCTGCCTCAAGGGGCCGTTAGTTGACTTGTTCACCAGCCCAACCCGTCCCAGGGTTTTCTGGAGGTCACGACACCCTGTGGCCCTCGGAACTAGGCTTCATACAGCTTTACCACTCGTGAATGCATTTCCATGCAGTCTTCCATTCAACACTCTCAGACTCAGCGGTGTCTGAGATGTCAGAATGCGTAGAATTAGACTAGCTCATCAGGCCTAAAATGCCTCAGTCAGAAGCGGATGTAACCTCGCGGATGTACGGCTTTCGACAGCGAGATACACCTGGGTTCCGACGTCAAGATCAAGATCTGCAACGGACATCACTCGCAGGGCCACTCCCAAGGGCTTCGCACGTCCGTTTTGGTGGGAGGTTTTTGCGTCAAAAAACTCGCGTACGTGCGCCAAAGAGCCGCTCGCACTCTAAACCCAACGCTAGACCTTGGACGAGCGACAGGTTGATGGTGCGATCGTACGATTAGTATTTTCGGGGGGATGTTTTTTTTTTCTGTGGTGTGGTTGTTTCTTGTTGTTGCCGACATCACTTCATTCGCTACACACTAGGTCAATGTCAGGAGCGAGGAAAGAAGCAGCACGTCTGGTGACTGCTGCACCGACTCACATCGCAATGGCGGCTATTTTCGGTGGCCACGATCCGCGATCGGGAAGCGCACCAATCGAACGAATCGCATCCGGTTGCGAAGGTTGCAAAGAAGGAAACGTACGATCTGTTGCCACGCGGTCGATGCCGGGCGATCCATGAAGATTAGCGAAATTAGTGAATTGTTTTTTTTTTCCCGTCCGTTTCGATTCCCCAAACTGTCTGGTCGGGCTCATGACACGCGAGTTCGTACATTTTGGGCCAGGCTTTTCAAACTCGTCAGAACACCGCGACGGTAGAAACTCGATCCTGAGCTGATTAGCCGCACATACGTCGCTCGATAAAACGGGTTTCACCTCAACCGGACACCTCTCGCATGTCGCCTCAAGCTCAAAACGTGACCGGGACGTGGCAGGATGTAATAATAAGTGCGATCGATCGGATTGCATAAGCCGCTCGGAACCGAGCCCCCGAAAAAGCACCAGCAACAACAACTAAAATGAAACAAAAAACCAACCCCGGAGTGGTTCACGATGGCTTATTTTTAGCTCACTCGAGGCCCCCACACCTTTACGGCTCTTTCTCTCGGTTGTCTCTCTGTCATGGGTCTCCCGTCAGCGTGTAGCCAAGACACGACGTGTGACCCAGTGACGGCAGGGACCGACAATGGCGACCGGCGAGAGGAAAAACCCAATCAAATGCGTGAAGGTTATGCCACCGGGCCGGACTTAACCGAGTTAACCGATGTGAGCCTGCCGCCCAAACCAGTTCCGCAGCCACCACCCGATGTTGGTCGTGGACGAAGGGTGTGTACTGTGAGTCTACCAAACATACACACACACACACATACTAGGTCCCCACAAATTCAGGTGAAAGATTAATAATAAAACACGGCGAACGCGGCGAAATATACGGGCGCTACGCGCGTAACCTGAAGGCCGGCCTCCGTGTTCGAGGCGTTCTAATCTAACCTATATTTTTTTTTCCGCTCACCTGGCCGGACCTCGACGCGATCCTTGAGCCGTATCGAAGCCCACCCGCTGGCAGGACTGGCCCTCTCCGCTCCTACACAACCACACGCACGCCTCGGTTGGGCGCCAAGGGAAAGAAAATTAATAGCAGCCTGGCGGAGCGCTAGTGGGCGAATTTGCAACCAGCGCAGGTTGGTCGCAGGTGAGTCCGGTCTGAATGTGCTGCAGGACATTATGCAACTGCTCCAGTAGCTCGAGCAGGCACGATCGATCAAAACGCGTCATGATCGGCGCGTCAAGGTTAGGCAAGGGCAAAGCGACAGAGCCCGATCTCCTCGGGCTCTGGGAATTACGGCCATTTTGGTGGACGTTTTCCTGCGTACTTGCGAGGGTGTTAGTCCGTTGTTGCAGTTGCAGTTGAGAGGTTTGACGGGGAAAACGGTTGGCCCATTAGAGGGCCGCATCTTCAGACGAATCGGGGATTGAAACCGACTTCAAGTCTGCGTGTCCGTGCGACGAAAGCCTTAATTGGCCATCGCAATCTCACACGTGCGGCAGAACGAGTGGGCATTTAAAGGTGGCTCACGCAGGGCTCGAAAGCACGCAGGTTCACATAAAAGGCACTGGCCGCTGGTGAGATGTACACGGAGTAAAACGTTGGAGTACAAATGAACAAAAAAAAAGAAGGGGAAAACAAAACTAGCGCAAACGAAAGTGGCTCCTAGGGGTGGCAACCCTTAACCGCCTGGGTTTCTGATGATAGCGGCACGAGAGGGCATGCAGTCTGAGGGAACAGACACGTAACTGCTCGATAGCCTTGACGTCTAGAGGAGGCTCTGCAGCTCGAAACGGGTGTCTGCAGCGGCGCAGAACGAATTCGAAAGAAACACGAGATCACCGGACGTAGCAAGATTCAAGGTCTTCCCCGTTTCAGGTGGTTAATTACAATTATCTATCTCTCTTTCTCTCTTTCTATTTTTCTCTCACATAGTCGTGTCTAGTAGCATGGGCAATCTGAAGGTACCACAAGTCAGACAAGAGTCCCTGATATATAAACGAGTGTGACTAGTATCGAGAAAAACTAGCATTGAAAGTTGAACAAGCATAAGCGAGTGTGTGAAAATGAAAGGAAATAAAAAGGCAATATGTGGAGCATACGGTGCGAAAAAAACATTTGCTTAGAAAAGCACTGCTGCGACATTGAGGTACTAAAATGGAGAAGGAAGAAAAAAACGCACACCACAAAACAGTGATGTACTTCCAGGATGTAACGAACCCAGGGCAGTGCAGCACGAAAACACGAGCTCCAAATATTGCCTCCAAAATGGTTCAATAGCAGAACGAGGGGGTAACGCTTTTTTACAACCTGCTCATTACAAGACGACCCATTGCAGACATATCGCGAACGTAGTACGATGATGATACAACGTTCGGTTCGATAATTACCTTCGCTTCGTTATCATTTGTGCACAGCTCGCAGCACAGGTCGCTCTTCAAATTCCAATCATCCTGTCAGCGAATGATAGAAAACTGACCCTTTTTTTTTGCCGGCTCGGGCGGCAATGGACGGTGATGTAGTGTAAAGCTCTATCTTGTTTCCTGCACTACACGCGCGATTCATTTCGCAAAGCACGCGAACATGGCTCTTGCACCGATGGGCACCGATAAAGTCACTTTCCAGGCGCGCTAGTAGATACCGGAGGCGACATCAGGACAAGGAATGTCTCTTACCAACAGCCCGGGGTAGTCGCCCTCGCACCGATAACATCACGGGCAGAAAATGGTCACTGCGCAAAAAGCTCCCGAATAACCACTGAATGAAGGGGGCCCAATTAGTGTGCGCAACTTTTGGGAGAGAGAGAGAGAGAGAGCGTGCAAAGAAACTGTACACGCGTGGCTAGTATTCTAGGGGCTTTCATTCTAGAAAGTTTCACAATTCCCACAACATTTCCCAATGGCGTCAGAGGCAGCATTAATCTGTGGTTTGAAAAAAAAAAAAAACAAGCACAGCAAGCGTACAATCTCCACAAACAGATTGCAAACAGGCACAATGTAATACAGACGTTCGTTTGTTTTAATCACAAGCAAGCCATTTATCACCATCTCACACATCCGCGTTTTATCAGCGTCATCCGATGTCGATTACGGGATCGGTAAATTGCGTGGTATTTCCAGCGATTAGGATAAGAGCCGTAGCGAGGAAATTTCTCTCCTATTAAGCTAGGCTCGAGATGGAGTTTTGTTTTTTGTACACACTCTACGTTTTGCCACACATTTCGCGGTTCTTTTCGCGCACAATTCCATTACCCAATGTGCCATTTCCGCGGGCGAAAGATGATTGCGCCGCATTGCGTTTGTGGAGAGGTCGAATGGTAAGAATGAAAAAAAAACCTGCATGTCACAACCGACCAATTACTGCCGTGAAGAGAGCGAAAAAAAAGTCCCCAAACTCTCACCGGTGGTGGCCGGAAGGAAGCAACGAAACGAAAGCATTATTCAATGCGCGAGGTGCCGTTCGACTTTAGCCTCTGGGTAACTGACGCATCACCTCGAGGTCAGGTGAATCCCCACGCCACAATGCTAAGCAGGTGAAAAACACCCATTAAATTATCGCTTCCTCGCACCGTTCTCGGTGCATCACTAATTGCATCGCCCGGTGAACCAACCCCGGTCCGTGTGCCGCAAATCAATATTGACAGCGCAAACCACCTTCGCGCGACGGTGAAAGCACGGAAAAGTGCGCCGGAACCGCACGGAACACGTGAACCGCGACTGTGCAATAACGGGGCCAGGAGCGTGACACCCGACGCGGACGTTGGGGTAGAAACGTGCTCTTTCTCGCGGTGAGGTGGACAGGGTTAGGGCGTGCCCTGTGTGCTGCTTTCGTCGGTATTCGATATGCCCTGGACGCGCTCTGGCGAAGCGACGATTCGATCAAGGATGCAATTCAGCATGCAACTAAAGCTAGAACGCGATGGGCTTATTAATGGCTGGGGTGAAAAAAAATAGCAAAAAGAAGGGTTTGTTCTAATTTTTCTCCGCCACCTGATGGTAGCTGTGAGCTTCACAATCAAACAAAACCCGAATAAACCATGACCCATGCGATGGTGACAAGATCTCATCTGATTGTCGAGTCACCCGTGGCATTAACCTAGAACTTGCGTCACGATCGAGTTAAGCTGCATTTCCCGGAAAAATCCATCG
The DNA here is from genome assembly GCF_943737925.1 of Anopheles nili. Taxonomy (NCBI): domain Eukaryota; kingdom Metazoa; phylum Arthropoda; class Insecta; order Diptera; family Culicidae; genus Anopheles; species Anopheles nili. The sequence goes on from NC_071292.1 coordinate 44,679,999, forward strand.
TTCTGGTAGGGGTGCGCGATGCATTTGCATTCGAGTGTGTGTGGCTATTTGTGGCTCGTCGGAATGACGTACGAAAAACTGTGCCCGAAAATGAGAGCTTCCCTTTGAAAAGAAGGTGTTTACGCTCGAAAGCAGACGTTAACTGTGTCACAACGATCGAGCGATGTTATCCTGCACAATCGAAGTGTGTGTATTAATTACAGGACGTTTCTCTAGCGTTTCTCAGCTTGCGAATAAACAAAGTTCCAGTTCAGCCATAGCGCTAGAGGAAGCTCCAAAAATATTGCACTCTGAGTAAACGTTAAGCATTTTGGATTTCAAAATTTTGGCAGCCTCTTTCATGAGCTCATTCTTTCGCCACAAACGCACCAGCGAATCGGTTTCGCTTGCTTTCGCTCGCAAACAACAGCCCTTAATGGCATTTAAATGACATGCATTCGCCAGAGACATGCATGCGGCGTTACGATTCACCGGAATTGTGCATCTACTTGCCGACAAAGTCAACCCGGGGACTGCTTTACAATTCATCCTTCTCTCGAATGCAGTTTTAAGCGAACAGCTAGACGAGAAGAACATGTCCGCGTCGTTGCTGTGGTGTGGTGATTTACACTAATCCAACGTCATGCTGATTGTGCGAGTTCCGCAATCCAGCATAGTACAACGCACAAAACCTCACCGACGATGCTGCATTCGAATGCAACAGCCACCTTTTAAAGGAGTTGCAGTTGCTGAACCATGGGGAAAACCATCGTCGATCTCCTTCCATGCAAATACCTGGCGACTCGACACGTTCGCAAAATCGCATGAAAAATAAATGATTCCGTCCGGCCTCCTGGCATCTTCGTGGGAACGTTGCACGTCCAATCGAACGCAACACACACACACACGCTGCGTGGCTGACGCCATCAATCAAAACGCATTCTTCAAGGTCAGCAGTCGGACGGCAAAGTGATAAGCATCTTGCCCTTCACATCGTTGGATGGTTGAGGGCGTATTTCACGTTGCAACCGTGTTGCTCCGTGTGATGTCAATCAACTGCAATTGGTCAGGACAAGCAAGAACTTGCTATCTGCTTTGTCGAAGGTGCCATTGAACCACCGAAACGTAATCAAATCGTGAGGGCTCGAAGTTGCAACCAGTTGTGTCAGGAAAGCTTTAGCACCAGCGATGCAGTTACTGGACCTTGATCTGTGCAGGTGAGGTGGCTTTTATTGAAGTTGTCCAGACTCACGCACGACCGGGTGCAATTATCATCCAATTAGCTAATTATTGATTTCATTCTCAGTTAGGTGTCTTTCCTGACGAACGAGACTAATGCGTGACGTGTGGTCTAGTGGTTATTTTAGGGGAGTTGAATGAAAGCTCACTTAGCTAAATAGTCGATCGTTTGCTTGGTTAAAAATGCCCTCTCACAGCAGATCCCTACACAAGGCAGATCTCTGTCCCACGGCTCGGTTATGAAATGTTTTTTGCTATCAATCGCATCGCGCAGGAAAGCAGACTTTGCAGAGTCGTTATCAAACCTTGCAAAATTGCGCTCAACTGCAAGCCTCGTGGCGCGTTTTTATCGTCGAACGTCGTTTGATAAGTTCGGCTGGCAACGTCGAGTGTGACGGTTTTTTGTTACAACTCGTCAATCACCGCTACGAAAGTGAGTCACTGTATGGAGATGTAAGACCACTAGAGTCTCGGTGATCAGGGATGACATCTCTGACCGTCACCCGGGCGCTTATCAGCAAGCTCTAATCCTACACCAGGTCGATGGTTCAGCAACGTGAGAGCAACAAATATTGCTGGACTTTTGCCGGTTGTTTGAGAACAAGAAAACGCTATCGCGTTGGTTGCGAAAGGGCGAGAACCCAACACCTAAACCGATACGAACGGGTAATAGTAGTAGCTACACTATAACTACCACTAATGGTACTGTGCTGGTCGATCGAATGGATGCACGTTGTGCAAACATCGCGTACGTACGAGAGCGTGAAGCTAATTGCAGATACTTACTGGCCGGTATAGTGGACCACCCCACCCGGGGAGAATGACACATAGTTTGAATTGAGCTTTTCCTGCTTCCTGCAACAATGATGCTAGAAAACTAATGGAGAGCGTTTGCGAGAGTTTGCGAAATTCTCTCGAAAAAGATCGTTGCAATCAAATGCCAAAAAGCCAACGATCAATTCCTCAATTAATGATCCTCGTAAAGGGATAAGTCGTTCTCTTCGTTCTAGGAAGGGAGATATTGCAGTGTTGTCGCGTAATCCTCGCGTTTCCTGGTAATATTCCGTCACAAAGAGCAAGCTGGAGGCCGGTGTAATGGCGGATTAAATGCGCTTTGCTTCGATAGGTACTCTGAGACAAGCCGATCGAGCGATTGCTGCAGTCAAGAGAACTTGTATAACACCGTACATCCGGTTGTGTATCGACACTCGCCTTGGGCGTGCATTTTCCCTACTAAGCGCAACCCCAAATGCAGCAATTAATGGTCGCTGCGCTGGAAGAATATCTAGCCCTTGCGCATGGAAACAGACGTTGCAAAGTCTGGGCGAACATTTCGGACATCTTCGGCGCAAAACCTTCACTGTTGACATTTCGCGAGCAACAGAACAAAGCCTGCAATAACCGGAACCAATGCTCAATAAAATGCCAGAGACCCGGTTTGGCCGCGAGAAGCTCTAAAATAAGCTCGCATAATGCAAATGAAGCATCGCAGCATCCGACGCAGCAAACCTGTTCTCGGTTTAGGCGAACGCCATCGATCGCCATTAGAGATGAGCCAACGATCGAGCCACTCCATCCACTGTGTGCGCTGGCACAAGGTGGAGCCAGATAGCTAAGTATAAAATGCAAATTCCACCAGCAGCAGATGAAAACGATCTACCAGACGAAACGCAATCGAGCTAATTTTGTGCTCCGAAATGCCACCAAGGAGCAAATACGCCAATCAACCGCATCCTGAACCAGAATTCAGGTTCTCCTTCGAAACGATGGCGTATTATTGTAATCTTCGATGTGACAGGCTTGCGATGGCGTTCAAGGAAATTGATTTCTGGTGTGGTTTTTTTGTAGGTCTAAAACAAAACAAAAAGAGCAGCTAAGCGCACGCAGTACATTGTGGTCTCATTGCGGTTGCTATTTTACTGATTTGTTTAGCTGGCTGTGGAAAAAGAGGCACAACGATAAAGCACGAATCGGAGGACTCGAGCACTCGCCACAATCCATCCGGCACCACCCTCGATTCACTTCCTGCAGCGATACCCTGAAGTGGAGGCGCGAGCTTAAGCATGGTCACGTTTTGTAACTTTTCCCTGCTTCGCAGAACCTCGGCGCATTATTTATCACCACGACCAGCAGCGACGGGAACATGGAAAATATTTCCGCCTGCTTCGAAACCGTGCCGTTTTTCCGGCGTAACCTCACGTGAACCTCGCAGGAATGCTAAAATGTGCATCGACGCCTGCGTGGCCACGCCGGGTGTAATCTGGTTAAGGGTTTGTTGCCTTTTTTTTTCTTTTGCTCTCCTTTTGCTCGTGTGCGTTCTCGCATTGCTTCCTGTCGCGGATGGGCTTCTTTCGGTGCAGTGCAGAAACCAAAATGGCAGCCAAGCGCCAGGAAAGCTGCTCCAATAAACCCGAATGACGTCGCCGAATGATTGACGCATTCCATCGGCTTTTGGGTGCGTCACGGTCCTTGATCAGTTTGTTTTCGCCAAAGACTTGAGCTCGCGCACAAAGGATTATTCAGTGGAAGGATTGGTGGCTCAGGCCGTTCGAGAACCGCTCGAAATCGATACGATTGCGTTCACGTGGACACGCGTTCTCTGTACGAAAGCCTCAATGCTGTTGTGCCTGAATGTAATTATTCGCATGCACTCGTTCGTGCAACTTCCTTTGAATCGGTCTATTGCGGGAGATTGAGCCAAGCTATCACTCGCGCACAACGCAGACAGCAACTTCACGACTTTCATGAGTCACTGAAACCAGTTTTTCCAGTTCGCACAGAATGAAGCGAGATCACCATACGGTTCGATCACCAATGGGCAAGATTTTGCATCCCATTTGAGATGGATGGATTTAGTGAGAATATAGCGCTTTAAAATGCGTCGTTTAAAATTCAATATGCACGCGAGTCATCCTTGACATTCAGCTGCGATCGTGCATCAAATTTTGGGCCGCTCTTTTCGGTACAATCGACAAAAAAAAACAGTGGATCATTTCACGCAGCTTCAGGACCATCGCGAATTAGTCCCATAAAGAAACACTTTGCATCTTGAAGAGAGAGAGAGAAGAATAAAAAAAAAAGGCCCCGCAAAATACCCATTCTTTTCTCAGCCGGATTAAACGCGAAAATGCAGTCACAATTAACATTGCATTGTGAACGGTGAGCATTTACATAACGCAAAATGCAATGCCGACGCGGCGAAACATTTGAAATCGAATCATGCCCATAACACGGTCCGCTTACTTTCACTATCCGAGCATAAGCATCGTCAATGTGGCCGTTCCCGCAAGTGGCTCTTCTGCCCGGTGTTATGATATAAGCGAACAGTAAAAAGGTAAACCTCCCAACCGTCACCCAAAAACGAACCCCGTGGGGTTACAGCGGGTGTTTGTAAATAATCCAATAAGCGCCCTCGTCGGACGGCATCCGAAACGGCTGCTCCAAAACTCATTACGCGATCTTACCTAATGCAAGATATGAAAATCACCGCTCTCCTCGGGCACCAATTTTCCGAAGATCCGCGCGGATAAGCCAGTTCCAGGCAGTGGCCAGTTGCGTAACACGTCCACGGTACGGCTTCTCCGTGAAACCGGGAGATTGTTCGCCTCTGGTGGACCACTCTGCTCTAGCCAGAGCACCAGCAATCCAGCAGTTCCCAGGGGTTGGATCAAAGGCCACAAATAGCGGCGTTGTGGAGAAACGAACGTACGGTTGTAAACGAGCGTTCGTTACCCCCCAAAAAAAAAGACACCATCTCTTCGAGAGGAGTACGATGAGAGTGGAGCTTTTTTTTGAGGTGGTACTCGTTGTTAAACAGACCTTCCAAGACCGGTTTTCCGCAGCGGGCAGTTGGGCGAAAGGACGTGTCACTAGCGTTAGGGTTGCACATCATTCACGCGGCCCGCACGAAGGGTCACTGAACTGGCGGAACTGGCGTGGTGTAAAAGTGAGAAATAATCGCGTAATTTATGACCGCCCACCTTGAGGGCTTTGGACCACCAAAAACCCGTTGACCCGTGTAGCTAAGGGCAGCCCTCGGGCGTCAGATGTTGTCTCAAGCAGTAGGAGAAACGCCACAAAAAAAAACGAACGTTTCCCTCCCCAAAACCCGGTCACGTCCGACAGGATAATGTTCGCCCACGCACCAAACCGGTCCTGGCGCGGGTCTTAGTCTTCCTGGGGCGCAGCTTGGAGCACTGTTTGCATCCGGCCTCCCGGACCGGGTCCTGGGGAGAAACAATTTTATCGTAAACTTGACAGTGAAACTGTGGTGCTCCCCGAGAGCCACCGGACCGGAAACCTGTTTGCTCCGGTTTTTTTGTTGTTGCCTCCACTGTTTCTCGAGCCGCTTTAGCGCTTGACCGTGAGGTTTATGATTACGTGAGTTTGGTCCACACCACAGGAGCTGGGTACGCAAGGGTGAGATGGCAAGAGTTTGTGCAGTGTTTTGCTCGTGGTTCGCGGCAGGACATTTCGTGGGTGGTATGCGATTAAATGTCACGCTTTCGGTGAGGTAATACTGCTGCGAAGTAATCGGCCACGCGAGGGTTTATTTGGTGTTAGTGTTGTTGAATCGGTGAGGAATTCTAACTACTTATATACCTGATACATTCATCACACCATGAACATCACGAGAACTTCAAGGGATTATCGATAAAATCGATCGTTTAGTGATCACTTGACAGCTGAGGTACTTGGGAGCTGATCTAAATGGCCTATAAAATGGCTATCACTAGCAAAAGTTTGGTTTTCGATCCACTTCCGAATTAAGTAGACATAGCTAATCGATCCGCTGTTGGGAAACTAAACATAGCCCCAATCAATTATCGCCTGCGATGAAACTAATAAACCATCAAGCTTAGCAAACTCCGCAGAACGCATGGATGTTTATCCGACAAATAACACCGATGTCGGTTGAGCCTGATTGCTGAGTGACCGCACGAAAAATGACGATAACGCATTAGCCGCAGATTAGCTCCAACCCCTGGTACACCCAGGGCTTCAGACGAGGCTTCCAAAATCGCGTCCGTCGTCGTCAACCCAGCACCAGCCGATTATTACATTTAGAAAATCATCATGATTAATTCGATTAATGGACGACCATTCCAGCCCAGTAGCTGCCCCGGAAGCGAAGCCGTCGCATGGACGTTGAGAAATCGTTGCCATCGTCGGTGTGGAACGACAATCGTGATGTTGCCGGCTGCGTTTGGATGAGAAAAACAGCTGACCGGTTGACCGCGTCGTATTGCGGTGCCGATTGCGTAAGCGATCAGCAACAGTGCGCCACGCGGTTGCCACGATGGCAGCTGAGAGAGACAATCGAAGATGTCGCCGGGTTTTGTCGGCAATTTGCAACAGATGGAACGGCTGATGAAGCGATGCGAGGTGCTTGGTGGGTAAAACAGGGCGCCTAGATACAGCGGAAGTTCCCGTTTTCTAGTTCTGGTCTGATAGCAGCGCAAATAATACGAGCGCAATACGAGCAATTTGTCGTGAGCGTTTCATGGTTTACGATTGCGAAGTAAACTATCAAACATAAACACAAAACATACGGTTACGGATCCGTGTGTACTTAAGTTCTGGAAACTTTTGGTAGAAAATCAAACTAAATTTGTCGATTTGTCGCACCAAGCTGATCCTTCTTGTAAACTTCCAACCCCAAACAATCATTTTGGCTAAACCATTAAAAAAAACCCTCGAGACCCCGAACCAGTGTTAATAAATGTTTCCAACGCCCCATTCCGAGCCGAATAGAGCGCGCTAATGCAATGACATCAACAGCGAGCAATGGAGGCAAACCCATTCATGGTGGCGGTAGGTTTTCGGTTTTGTGCAATAGGGGAAATTATTATTGTTCGAAAGCGCCCACAGATTGGCCCCTTCTCGGCCACACAGCGAGCAAGCGAGCGCGCGCGTGAATTTTATGCGCGTTTAGTGGAATCGCACGTGGCAATTGGCGGCGGAACGCTTAATGGTGTAGCCATCGCGACCATCACACCAGCGATCATGGGGTGAAGCAGAGGGCTCGCGTGGTAGCAATCAAGCATGTCAACATGCTTCTCTAGCTTGCGGGACATAAACTCCACGATATTGCCACAGTCGTACGCCTTCCTCTGACCATCAGCGCACATCTTGCTAGAAGGGGTTTTTCCTTCATCACAGCCAGCGCTTTTCGACCAGCTTCATCTCGCTCTCTCTCTCTCTCTCGCGTGTCTCGCGGATCTCAGCGAGGGAATGCTTTCGACCTGAATGGATTTACAACGCAGTGGACGATGGCGTCGTGGTCGTCATCGTCGTCGTCGTCGTCGTTGTCGACGTAGAAAATATGGAGCCACTGGATTTTCCCCACAACACAGCAGCGTTGCATAACGCGTGTTGCACGCTAATGCATCTCTGAGCACGTACCATTTGAGGGAACCGTGGCTGTGGGTTGGCCAGTGCATTGCACTCACTCGCCTACTGCAGGCCTACTGACCCAAACAATGCATGGAACTTCGGATCACCGACCGATCTCGACGCGGATACTGGGTTAACACTCGCGATCCTGGTGCGATTGAGCGCAAACAAGGTTTTTCGTTTTGTCAGCCCGCTCGAGTGCAAGTGCAAAAGTGCATTCGAGCTCCAGGGGCGTCACCAGGACGAAGGGCCAGCAGAACAGGCAAAAAGGCAAAAAAAAGGGACAGCGCGAATGAAAGCGAATGCGAGCGAGAGAGCGCGAGAGGGTTGCCACACTGTGCGCAATTTTCAATTAAGATAATAAGCGCGCCCCAATTAGTGCGGTTCGCAATCTCGCCGAGGCAAGTAAATTGCACACCTACCCCTGCCACGCACTGCCAACACCACAGCACCCCCTGGTAATGGGCACTCGGTTATGGTGGACTTGTCATCGAACTTCCGTTTCGGACGGTGGTGTAATGCGCCATTTTCAAGGCGAAAATCGATCGGCGCATTGAACTCCGACTGTCGTTCAGCGAGGCGCATTCAAACCCGTAAAAAACCCTCGCGCTAAATTCCTCATATGAATCTCTGTACTGCTTGCTTTGGAGGGCCAATTAGAACAGCTTTTCGAATGGGGGGTGAAATGGTTTTCTTTTCAACCGATCCCAACCCACGAACAACAGGCGGATCTATCTAAAGTCGATTTTAATGCCAAAAGTTGCTCTCCCTTTGACTGGTAAATTGACCCCAAAAGGAAGAACGACACATCAAAAGCCCACCCGTGGAATCGTACACTCACCTTTTTTTTTTTTTTTTGGAGCCTCCCCCCAGCGAACGATCTTACCCAAGCCCCCCCTCCTTTTCCGACTCAACTCGCAGGGTGGTAAACGAAATAGTGTTTTCGCTCGATTTCAAACGCCTGCGATTTCCACACTTTCGCAACCGAACAAAGGCAAACGCCAGCCCAATTTCGCTCGCCGGGCCGATTGCGACCAAACCGATTGTGGCGCCGTGGCGTTGGGTGGTAATAGGCCGTCCGGTTTTTATTCATCATCCGCCCCGGCCCCGTTTTACGTTCGTCGATCGAGCGTACTAAAACGCGCTTGTGCAATGCATAAAACCGCGAAAAACACGAACGAAAACCGAATAAAATTGCCAAATTTAAGGGTGCCTTTTTTTTCACCCCATCTCTCTCTCTCTCTCTCTCTCTCTCACGCATGCTTTACGCACACAAAAGCTCCTGAAAACACGGTGACACGGTGGCTCTTGAAAGGGCCTTCTAAGCGTCATCCAGCCGAAGCTCATTGCAATCATTTTTGACACTCCCTTACACTAGGCTGGTGAAATCAAATGTAAGGGCCGAACTAACACCCCAACCGACGCCACGCAACTGACCTGATCGTGTACGTGTGCATGGTCGATTGATTTTCGAGCTTTATTTTTCCCGCAGCTTGTTTATCGATAGTTGTGTTTTTTTTCTCTCCTCCCCGCCGATTACTGTTGTTATTTGCGCGTTCCTCGAATTAGGCCCGCGGCGTGTTACGGCCACAGGACACAGGAGGTGACCAATGGGGGTGGTAATGGTGGTAAGAAACAACAACAAAATGGGTGGTGGAAAAAATGCACCCTACAAGTTGGCGGGCGCGCAACGAATTCGTGTATTTTGCAACATCAATTTTCGATGACAAACACAATTGTGCTTGCGCGGAGGGAAAGCGGCCATTTTCGGGGGGAGGAGGAGGAAGGGGGGGTCCATTCGCCACCCTCCCCCCCCCCCCCACTCAGCCGCAACACCAGTTAACGTGCCGGAAAGCTGCACATCGGGCCCACCGTATACAATAGCAAAAGAATTTCGACGCACGGGGCAAAGGTTTTTCAATCAATCGTGCGCACAATGTTGCGATGTTCGCTTTTTTATTTTCAAATTTCGAACAACCCGGCAACAAGCGTTGCTCCGTTCAATGAAACGCACATTGTTGCGATTGGAAAATGAGCCAAGAACGAAGAAAAAAGAAAAAGCCTGCTCGAATCGGTTGACACATTTTCACCGCGTGACGCGTGCAAAACCGTTAAGCTCCGGCTAATGCAATATGGCCGCTTCCATCGGATCACCAAAAACACGATGGACGATGGAGGCGCCAAGTGGCTCGTACACTAATCCGATTCACCAGTGCACGGGCCCAGGGCACGTGATCGTTGGGCTGCTTCCCTCTGTGAATGGCACAGAGAGACAACCCAAAACGTGATAGGTAACGTTCCACTCGGGGCCGCTCGCTGCCCCAAAAGGGAGCAAATTTATGGACATTAAAATTAAACAAACAATCACAACCGAGTGTTGTGCAAACTCCCGAGCCCCGATAATTGGCCCTTTGGCCCTGCCACGCCACGAGCCGCTCAATGTGCGGGCTTCTTCTGGCCGGGGACACTTTCCGTTCGATCTCACCTCAAAACGCGACGGCACGCCACGAAAAGTGATCGTACGAAATTCCTTTCCGCTAGAGCGCTTCACCAGAACTGGCTAACCTTGATGTCTTCCGATCGTGATCGTCGTGCAGCACGCTAGCACCACTGGCATGCGGCGCCCTCAGGGGCGTTCTTCTCGCTCACCTAAAGCCTTCTTCCTGCCGTGTGTTCTCGTGTGCCTTTCCACGCCCTGGCTCTATGCCGCGTTGCGAATCATTCAAATGTGCGCGGCCCTACGCGGGATTATTAGCGCTGCGAGGGTGTGCGCACGCTGCTGCTGCCGGGTGAATGGATCGATTCTCCCTTCCCATTTTGCCAAGGCCTTGAAGACAAAACACGACATTCGTCGACGGCGATGCAGTCGCGGTCAGCCACGCTCCGTTCGGTTGGCGGCGATGGTAGGAAATATTTATGGCAAATTGTTCTACACCTACGGTTGAGAAAAATGGCACCATTGTTCAACGAACTTTGCCACCCGAACCATCGTTTTAGCGCTTTTGGGCGTTGGGAAAATGCCGATAATGTGCGGTAGCCCTTCGCCCTTTTTGCGGGAATGTTGCATTCTATTATGACGTGCGGAAGACAAAGACATGCATGATGTCGCTGTCTCGCGAGCGTCGGAAGTCGGAGTCTTTGAACCTGATGGCTTCCTCAAAAAAAAGGACTCCCACCATTTAGTGGGCTCAACAATCGATCAATCATTGACAGCTCACGAGAATGCATTTTCCGAGCTACTTCAATCGACCAACCAATCCATCCTAGTTTTCTCCTAGTTTTTCCCTGTCATCATCATCGTTCGGAAAAGGCTCGTCTTTTAGCGCCCTTTCTCACTCACACTTCATATCGCGTCTCGTGCATCGTCCGACTTGCTTCCCGCTTGGAGCAAACTGACCAATTATTGGCAGTTAATTGATAAAAGTGAAGAGAAACAAGGCTTTCGTTGATTGATAATTTCGTTTGATGGCACCCGAGTGTCGCATGAGCTTCGTTTCTCTCAAACGAACAGAGAAGAAGAAGAAAAAACTGACCCTTTTTATCGCTGCTCAAACTTCGACAACGAAGCGAAGAACACTGACAGAGCTGTTGACTGTTGTCTTAGTCCGACACCCCCAGAAAAAGAAACAAGCGAAAACCACCAAAACGCCCATATCTCCCCAAGGCGGGCGCGGGTGGAGCTGAAAACACTGAAAGCTGTTTTCGTTTTCCCAACAACGCCGCCATCGCTTATCGTGCGCCATTATCGGCAGCACGGGGCGTAATTAATGAACGGCGCCCGTTGTTGGAACTTGACTCCGAGCGCGAGAGCCTATCAAACATGTCATTATCGAACTGCGAGCGCAATTTCCTCGCAATGAATCGTGCGCTGGACGATAAAGCTGAGCCACTGGAAATTAGAACGACAAATTCTGCTCGCGGCTCGCGGCGTATTTTCGGCAGCAACTGAGTCAACTGTTTCCCGCGCGCGACGGGAAATGGTCTGCAAACAAGCGAGCTCGATGGAACGAAGAAAACGAAGAGCCATCCAAACATCCGTTAGGCGAATTGAAGCCGAAGAAAGGAAACTTTCCATCGAGCTGCGGGTTGGCATGCCGACGAACGCGAATGTAATTATCGCGGATTGCGTCTAGGAAAGAGTGTTAATAATGTTACATTTCGAGCTCGTTCCGTCAGTTTTGCTTTCCGTTGGAGGACGAATAACTTAAGTGCCTTTGCAGACGCATCTCGGTGGTCGGTTGGTCGAAGGCCGCTGCTCACCTGCTGGCGATTCATTGGAAAAGGAATGCATCCAGCAGAGAGCACAGCATGGAAAAGGATGCCTAACGCGAATGCTAAGAGGAAGGTGTAACAAAAGCTGGAGAGAAACACCACACGTGCGAGAGAGAGAGAGAGGTTTTCCTTATCCTTAACGAAGCCCATTTGTCAATCGCTGATTTATGCGTACTTCCACGATTTTCTCACATCGCCGCATAATTTTCAGCCCCAATTCAGCTTGCACGTGGATGGTGGATGGCCTTTGAAAATTCGTATACCACCTGCTCACCAGGGCATCATTAGCAGAGACCCTTCGTCTCGGATGTTGAGCAGGAGTTGAGTTCCGTGGTGAAACGGGATCTAACGTCCGCGGCGGACTCAATTATCGGTGGGCTGTCGAGCCTTTCCAAGCGTCAAGGTTACGGAAAGGTCACCAGATGACAAAAGGGTCTCCTCCGTGTGTCGGACGGCTTGTGTGCGTGTGCGTGTGCCTATTGAAATTTCACACAAAACCCGAGATGGCGCCCATTAGTCAGATAGATAGGGGTAAATCGCCCGGTTGCGGTTAGATCGTTACAGGCCGTTGTTCGAAATCAAAAACCACACTAAGCGCCAGAGCCCTGTCTGTCTGTCAAGCGTGCGTTTCGAACAAGTAGTGCACTGGTACTGTTGCTGACGACACGAGTGTTTGAACAGGTGAGCTATGTTTGCCATTGCACCGTGGAGTCTGCCAACGACATCGTGTTTCTATGGACTGAGCCCATCGCACGTTTCATTTGTTCTATTTGCACCCATTCACGCTCAGCCCTCAGAAGATGAGCCCTTTCCGGGGGGCGTCAATTCCTCGAAGTTTGAAACATTGGCTCCCTTTTTGCGGGCTCTCCTTTTTTTTCTGCTGAATGCGCTTCATTCAGCTCCGGCTACGTGGGAAGCAGATTTGAGTATGAATATGACTTGTTTGCCGGTTGGATCATTCGAGGCAGAACATTTCGATGGTGACATTTGAGCAAATAAATACAAGGAATTAAGTAATCGCGACTCCCTGCGGCACCGTTCGATTGGGTTAATTTCAGAGGGCACCAACTGTGGACGCGTAGAACAGTGCATTTGAAGATCAAGCGGCCACAAAACGGGTACGTGTGATTGGTCAAACCCTACCGGAGCACGTTCCCGACGTGCCAGTGGCCTGACATTTGGTTTTGGTGTGGGCCAATGGCTTGATACAAACGCTTCGTTACATTGAAAACTGTGACATAGCAGAGCGCACGCAATTTGTGTAAATCGTTACGTTTCAAATTGGCAAGAAAAAAGGGTTTCAGCCTAAAATATGTGGCTTTATCGAAAGCTCACGTTACGGGCTCGCTCCTCATTCCAGCTGTAGCCAGTTCGATCACGTGGGATGATCCATCTTGCACCATTCCACGCACGACGAAACAAAAAAAAACAAGCGATATTGCGTCAATCCAAACGACCCGCTTTATTAACAGACGGTTCTTTTTCGGCCCCGGTTCTTCCCCAGAATTGTTGTGTTCTTGTTGTAAGAGTGGGCATTTTTTGTTCGCTTTTGTACGTTCTACCGTGCCTCGTTAAGCGGTCGATGGTTTCTCACCGAAAATCTCAAACGTTTGTTTGTTCAGTTTGTGTTTGCTTTCGTTTGCTCATTCCCTCGTCATTCCACGGAGAACCGCGCCCACGAGGAACGTGAGTGAGGAAAATTTTGATCGAATAACAAAACACACACACACACACAGCTTAAACAAGCGATTTCCACTGGCTGCGGGTTCCGTTCATCTCTCATCCGACGGACGAGATGGTCAACTTGCTCCCTTTCTTGAGCCAGCAACCGGAAATGTCAAGGTCGAATGAAGAAAACAAAACGTCCACTTGGAGGCGTTTCGTGTGGCCAACGGAAGGTGGCTGCTGTAATATGCCCTCCCCCTCCTCCCCTTCTCCACCCAATCACCACCCTTTCCACCGCCAAGACATTGCGCAACTCGATCATCATGTTTGTCTGCATGCAGCTACCCAGCAACCTCAATCATGCCGCCTTCGGTTGAGGTAATTTCGTCAGGTGCAAAAGTGAAAGTAGTCAAACGGCCTTGGCCGCTCGATCTCCGCACACCTTCGTGCCCATCTGTCAGCCACCTTTTCGCCCCTTTTCGAAACTGCATTCCATTTGGACCAGTTTTAGTGACGAAAGGCTGCTCGAATGCCAGCGTAGCTGGACGGGGAATGGGTTTTTGGGGCGTTAAAAATATGGCATCGGCTGCACTTCCAAATCAGCTACTGGTCAAGGGTTTTATGAAACTATCCGCTCGGATCTAACGAGTAACGTCAATTCACCTGTTGTAAGGCGACGCGTGGACACCGTGGCCATTAACCGGATGCGAAGTTTGATTGTTTACCGGTTGTTTTTATCAGCACTTCAGCGTTTTCCCCCTGATGACCCGTGCGATCGATATAAGGTGGATTGGTTTGGAGCTCTTACCTGCGGGAGAGAGGCAAATTGTACACAAAATATGTTAAACCAAAATTCCAGCTTATGTTTATGTTTACATTAGCGACAAATAGCTAAACTACTCCACTGTCACTGCGGTGCCTAAAATCACTCAAATCATTCAGAACTTCGCTTCATTTGCTGTTCCATATGCTTCTCGCTTGCTCGGAAGATTTTTCACATTTTCACATTTCACCTGCTATCGATTAGATGCTGCGCCAAAAGCGAATCAAATCGGTAAACAAACAGGAGCATCCCTAATTTTTTCCCTTCAAACACGGTCAAATCTTGAGAAAATAACACTCCCATGGCCTGGTCCGGTGGCCTGGTAGAAACTAGTTTCGAACCGCACGCCAGTCGTGCTATTTTCAGAACGTAAATACGCGAGATCGTGGGAAAAAAATCGCCCTGCTGATTCACCGCAGTGCCGCAACATCGGGAGTGGGGTTTGGAAAATCAGCACATTCTCGTACCATATGGTAACGGCACAAATTACCAGCCCAGCGTATGTTTTCACACAGTTTTCACTTTCCGTTCGGAGACGCAATTTTTCCACGTTGTTGTTCTGTGGCGCTCCACCGACGGCGTGTTCTTCTCAGTTTTGCAGTTTCCACTGCGGCACTGACAGTCGACGCGGTTTCTGCTGCTCGGAGCGAATTTTCCTTCGTTCGCCCACGCACACACACACACACACACACACACACACACACACACTCGCTGATGTGCAGGGTGACCCGCGAGACTTGCGCGCCTAACCTCGCGGCGACTCCACCGAGTTCGGAGAGCAAGCGAAAGGAAAAGCGAGATAGTGAGAGAGAGAGAGAGAGAGAGAAAGCGTGCGAAACAGAGAGAGAGAGAGAGAGAGAGGAAGTTTGCAAGGATGAGACATGCAGATCGCTGAGCAGAGCGGAACTCTCGAAAACTCTCGAATGCTGCTCAAAGGATAGCCTTTATGGCAGGGAACTTCCACCTAAACGACCTCGGTGGTCGGAAAATGAGTTACCGTGAGTGTAGGGATGCGTGACCGCTGTATTTGGTGCGGGAGTTTGTTCTCCCTTTTTTGCCGATGTTCAGAGAATCGTCCTATTGCAAGACGTAAATTTTGCTCACTGTGCTTCCATATTGAAATTTCACCATTCTGGGTTTAACCTGTTGAACAAAATATCACCCCCAAAATGAGGATGAAAGTTTTTGATCGCATGTTTGTACGCATGGTTTTACATTTAATTCAACACTTTATAACGGTGACTTTAAATTTTTCTAAATATTCGCAAGAAGTAGAGTCTATTTTGTTATGAAATCTATTACCGGAAATAAACGCCAATAATTAGCTTTGTGTAGGAAAGCAATCGAAACTGCAAGATCCTCCTCAAGAGTTCTCTGCAAATAGGTGATGTAGAAGTCGATAGAAAACGATAAAAACCAAAGAAAAAACGATCAAACTACTTCCCATCATAAGGCCGTTGTAATGGCTTCCGCTCATGCGAACTGGGAGTTTGGAGCACTCCACGAACAGCTGCGCCAGGATTACGTTATTGACCTGCATCGGGAACGTGCACGATTCGTCTGGACACGCTGGAGCCACGAGGACGAAGAACGAGGCCACGAGCAACAAGTGCAAAAGTGCACGTACGAATATCGTTGGCGCCAGATTTGTTACCTCGGAAGTAATCCACCCGAGGTTGGCCGCTCCAACCGGCGTTACCTAATCTCGCAATAGCGACACACACACTCATGGTAAGAGCGATATTTCACGTTCTGCAATCTCGCCTAAATCTCGCTTTCTGATACGTCATTTATGGCAGGTCCTTAATTTCATTTTGGGGAGATACAAAATACTGCCCATTCTAGGCAACTTTCTCGTGTCGGATCGGGACCGAGTACGAGCAAACCAGAGACTGAATGTATATTTTCGCAATTCGCTCCGAATAAAGCCATCAACCCGTACGTAGGACGCTTACGACGTTGTCAAATCAAGGCGGCAGCAACATAAATCGGTGCCAAGCGAATGGGAATGGTCCAGCCTGCACACGACGCCACACGCCGGAAAAGCCTTATGGTACGTGGTGGAAAATCGAGCAGAAGGAGGTGACGACTTGCCTCCCCACTATTGATCGAAGCCGCACCCGCCGCCAGGCAGTCGCTTGTGCTGAGGGGGGGGGGGGAGAGGATGGAGCCGTGTCCGCGTGCCTGGGTCGGAAAAACCTTTTACATCCGTTTCCATTCGTTCCACGGCACGGCAGACGCTGGTAGGCAGCCGCATGGGTCGACGTCGTCGTCGTCGTCGTCGTTGGCAAAACGTGCGCGTGGGTTCGTTTGTTCGACCGCCTGTGTTGGTGGTTGTGATGACCCAGCACCGGGCACGGCCGGGTGTTGTGTGTATGTGCATGTGGGTGAGTGTGCCCGGGCGCCAATTTAATTATAAATGTCTGGTGTCACATATGGAGCACGCAGCACTAGCTGAGCAAGAAATAAGCGGTTGGGGAGAGTAAAAAACGCATCCCGCATACAAACTGGCGAGCAGTCGTTGAAAAACGATAGCGGAACGCGGAGTCCCCTAATAAAAATCGACGTCAGATAGTAACGTTGTTTAGCAGTGCTTTCGCAATTGCAGTAATAAAGTGAAAAGCTGCACTGCACACTGACGCACGTAAATCGATTTTCCACCGCAGCTTTGTAGCTGGATTTTCTATGGGCGTTTTGCGTGCATGCGTTTTACAGGGTATTTAAGCGAATTTAGGTACATACAGAGAGGGTTAAGGGTATAGAAATAATAGAAATAAGGGTACTTCTGTTGAAAGGATATATAAAGATGAATGTAAGAAATTAAGGACCCCGCAAATTTGCTCAACAAACACCCGAATGGACCACTCACAAATGGGGTGAATAAAGTTTTATGAACTGATGATGTCTGATTTACATAGAAAACATCCTTCCTGTCACAAAAAAAGGGAAAGTTTATTCCTAACGAGATTAAAAAGAAACTCCAACACCTGGCACATTAAAGGTTCTTCTGTCAGCTCCGATTTTCCAACGCCATTTCCACCTGCGACCACCCAAAAGGAGCGCGACATCCCACGAGGAAGCTCCGAGAGACCGAGAGCAGCGTGCATCATTATAACATTGACCATTCAAGGTTTCTCTTCAAGCCACCTTCATTGGCTGCACTGTGAACCAAACAAACCATGGTGCGGTTTGGTCTCGTGAAAGATGACGTTCGACGTTTTGGCCAACATTTAGTTGCTAGCAACAGTAGCGCGGGCAAGAATAGATAAACCACCCGGCCAACAGAGAGATTGTGGCGGCGTCTCGAAGGAGAGTCAGTTATCATAACGTTTGGTGCCTCAACCGCAGCATCCCTCAGCAGCCATTTGTTGCCCGGCTGTTTTCACGCTCTGTGTTTTCGTTTCAAGCGCAAAACTATGCACCGGCATGTGGGCATCCGCGATCGGATGCGAGAAGCAGATTCGAGGGGATGATTACAGGGCTATAGCTGGCGCCAGAGAGAGAGAGAGAGAAAGAGAGAGGGAAAGCGAGAGAAGGATAAAGCACAAACGAGAGCCGAGACCGCAGTTCGCGCATCGTTGGGTGGGGTAAAAATAGATCGGCGCATATTTCTGTACCCCAAAGCCGCCCAAAGCCAGCCGTTGTTTCTTGAGCAAAGTCACCACGAAAGCAACAGCACCAACACCCAATCGCGCTCGCAACAGCATCAAGCTGCTGTAAAGACACCCGACCAAACGACTGCCGAGATGACCCCGAGGTTGCAGGAGATGGCATCTTGTGAGACAATCAATCCGCATAAAATAAAACCCACCGAAAACAACAGTCAAGCTACAACACGCGATTGCCAGCAGCCCATCGATCGAGCGATGTAATTGCTGCACTTTCGGTTTGGTTCGCCTTTTTTTAGGCTGCTCAGCTTGAGATGACGCAAGGTGAATCAACGCGCCGTGGCAACCTGTGCGCGTAGCGGATGAAACATAAAAAAAGAATGCCAATCCTTGCGGTGGATTCCTTTCCTATTTGGCAGGGTTTGCAGCAGCAATGCGGCTAGGATGGTTTCGGCTATCATCACCTACGCGCTCGGTTCCTTCGCTCAATGCTGTCGTCGAGGCGGTGGGAAGTGGTTTATGGCCCTTTTCCCAACGACATTACATCGAGCGAAACTTTCAAAATTTCCTCCACTCGATGGAAGTTTTATCGTTTTGACAGTTTTCAGTTTTTTTCAGCTCACGTCCCGTCGCTTCCACATCACAGCAGCGGGCAGGCGTCATTCGAGAATCATAAAAAGGTTTGATGAACATTCACGCAGTCGCCACCTACGACCGCAGCGGGTTAATTTTATTGTATGCCCATGAGATTGGCACAGATTGGATGCTCCTATGGTGCGCTTTTTCTGCTTCACGCAGGGCTCACGAAATGTCAAACCCTGATTGCATTGCTTTGCTGCGCTGCCATGGTGTGTGCTATTTTTGGTCCTCCGAACGGACGGAACTGACCGATCCTAGGATGCATTATGCAGTACGAAAAGGTAAACAAACCCTTGCCGGCAGTTGTCTTTCATGGCCCGGCTTTTCTTTTTTTTTCATGGCTCGGCTACCAAAATGAATGAGCTAACGAGCGACAATCTGTCGTAGGCGAGCTGGTTCACAAGGAAACTTGGCGGATTTTCCTTTTTTGGGCATCACAATTGCCGCACCGTTCGGTTACAACTTCACCAACAGGAACTTGGAATAATAGAATAGAAACCTAACAAATCTATACGAGCTGCATTGTGGCGTAAATGAGAACCCCCATGTATTTAAGTACACCCCTAAAATACCACATGGCATTGTAGGGTCATATTTTTAAACAAGTTTATTTCAAAATTGACATATTTGGAGACGATAATAATAGTCTTTTAATATGTTGCCATTAATGTCACCAAACCCATCGTTAATAATAGTATTGTTATTCAACTCGCTGATGCCACATTATGTGATTGTTGATGATTACATAATAAATTCTTGGTCCTATAAACATTGCGAGCCAGTTGTTGCTAAGCCACATGTATTGGTTGTACTATGGCATTTGTATCGGTCATTATTCTTATACAATGAACACATGATATTTCATAAAGTACTCATACATTTCAACAGTACGAAACTCGATTATAATAATCACAATTTTGGTGTAAGAATATTAAGATTTAAGAAAGAGAAATGACATATGTCCTTTCGCTGAAAATCCCTATATACATCACCATAAGGGTTATCTTAAAGACGTGGTTTTAATTCACAAATTGTCTGTTTCACCGCAAAAAAAACACCCGCAAGCTCAGCTTCGAAACACACTTTTTACAGCTCATAAAAGCGTTTTCCGATTATTTAATCTCATCACTGCACAAACCCCCGCGTACCAACCGACGACGACGACGATTGCAGTGCCAGTGTGCTGATGTGAGCTAATCAACCTGAAACACCAATCACTCGCACTTGGGCGTAGGGCAAGGCCTTTTGCACAAATCAACAAGTGGGCTAGTGAGTGAAGGTCAATGTCCCGTCGGACACTATCAACCCTCGAGGCATCGAGTTTACAGTTTATCGGCGTTCTTTATGCCACGACACGCGCCTAACAAACCACAAAAAGCCTACCACCGAGAGCCTTTTTGGTTGCTTATCAACTCAAAAACAAGATCACTCCGATTGAACCGTCAGCCTAAAGGGCGTCCGCTTCACGAGCGAAGTGCTACTGGGCTTTCGAAAGGCACCTGCCTTACGCAAACAACGATTCATTCAAGAGGTGCCACAAAAGCCCCATCACCATCGTCCTTATCAGTGCCCTAATCGGGATTACGCGCGCACGAGAAAAACAAAGCCCACCAAACGCCAGCAGAGAGCTGAAGCTCTTTACCCACCGAAAATTCTCCACAACCCGGCCGGGCTTTTTTTGTGTGTGTACTGCCTTTGTTGAATGCGCTGATAAGGCGACTGACTGCGCCACTATCGCAAAACCAAAAGCCAGCAACGGCTGATTTCGGTCGACTACCCCATTCGTCTGTCCCGTCCGGTTATCGAACCGCTCGCTTTCGGTTGATGTTGATGTTGCGGTCAGGTGCCTACGGTGCTACCAGCGGCTGATAACGCCTCCACAAGACGTCTAATCAGCCTAACATTCGCTACAATAAGGTGTTCACAGCGCCTGACGTGTGTGTGCGCGCGAATCGCCCAAGCAAGGATCGGTTTATTGCTTTTTTTCTCGTTGATCACACTAATCTACCAGAAATAGGTCACTCAAAACGGCTGATCTAGCGTGGCGAAAGGTTAACCATTCAGTTGAACCAACAGCTGTTTGCTGGAGTGTTTAGAAATGTGTCTGCTCATTAAAAAGGGCCCCTTGGCTGTGGATTTCGCTGCACGTTATCTGTCGAAGCGATCCTTCAGCTCAGTCAGTGCATCAACACGCGCTTTCCAACAGACAGTTGGCAGATCATCAGCCTCATTGCACAATTCGCTCGCAATTGTGGAGGGGTTTTTTTTTCAGAGGGTGTTTACTTCAGAATTCTTACGCCAACCAACTACCGATGGTGCGTAACGATCGATCGATGTAACGCAGGTTGCAACCACGGTATCGAATCGCTTTCACTCGCAACCGGCTGCGTGAAAGCATGGCTCCATCGATGACGTTGTTGCGCCTAAACCCTAAACCAAGCTCCTGGTGCAATGCCACGAACCGCGACATCCATTCAGCTCGTACTTATTCATTCATCAGTGTTGCGGTGTTTAACCGCGGGCTGCCCAAAAATGTGCTCGATTTGAATATTTGCATTTTTGGGCGCGAGGAGAAACACCCGTGCCCGTGACGACTCGCACATTTTTATCGATTCCGGGCACATGTTTGTCATTTTTGGTTGTCCGATGATTTCACTTTTCCTCGCCCGGCCAAACAACGCCAACGCCCGGGCCCTCATCCGCGAAACCGCGACTGCCACGGGTGCATCAAACATGCTGGCGTGTCGAGTAACACAACTCGCAAACGAAAGCTAACTCACAAAAGAAAAAAAGCCCCTACCCACATTCCGAGCCGCATATGCCATCGGTGCAGTGCATCATGGCTAAGCATTCGCTTGCATAATTTGCTGCCAACCATAATGGACAATGTGGCGCGTGTACGCCGGTTTTTTTCCCCGACGGTTTTTCCTCGACTTACAACCAACCGATCCGACACAAATGACTCGCCATGGCACGTCACGCGGTACGGTGGTGGAGCATTGGTCCAAAGTTAGGGTGTACTTTCCGCGAGAAGGCTTCAAGGCTTTTGCTACACGACTAGCGAGCAGCGTCGAAGCGACAATCGCTTCCCTGCCGTCAGCAAACGGAGCCCGCCAAATAAAGTTTAACTCATTAGCCACCAGCGTTTGTGTCTGTGTTTTTCGTTTCACGTACTTTAGCCGGGCAAACCGAGCTCCGGGTTTGTCGCGATTTTTCCCCTTAAATGGAACGTTCGTTCGTTGCCCACGCTGCCACCAGCATCGACATTGTGCATATGCAACGATCTAAAACGGGCCCACACACGAGCTTCGTTCTCGATTAGCGCCGTGCGAGGATCACGTGTTTTGGGTCGTATTTCACACCTCCAGTAGAGTGGGGTTGTCTTATCACTAGCGCACGTTGGTGCTTCCCTTAGGGCTCGAATATCGTACTGTGGAGCAAAACAAAAAAATGCACCAATAAGTGCGGTAGGTATGCAAAACAATTGAAAATCGAAAAAAAAAACACCCACACACACACACACACAGAGCCCCAGCGATAATGAACTCGAAGTAAGTGATGTGCAGACGAGCTACGTGGGGTGGTACGCGAGGTATGGATTAATTAATGCTCATAAAATCATATGCACAAAGTGCACGCTGTTTTTGCTTTCCATACACACACCCACACACTGTTGGGCACGCTTTTCCGGCATCATCCCACCGTGAGAGCGTTCGACGTGGCTCTGGACGCCGCGAATATCTTGCGATCTTTAACCACAGCCAAAAACCACAAACATCCACACACGCACGGTTGAGATAACAATCATCGTTTGAAATGGTACGCTCAGCATAGACACAAACACACAAAATGAAAAAAAAACAGCATAAAGCTCACAAACCAATCAACGCCGTAACGGCTCGTGTCGGAATGGCAGCGGGAAAACAGCATTCGCAAACATGGCCACGGGATTCGTGTTAATTAACGACAATCATTCTACGGCTGTAGGAACGCCTCCACACCGAACCAGCGTTCTATCCCTTCCCCCCCCCCTCTTTCCTACCACTGATGGATCGCCAGCGTCAGTAGGCAATTTTAATGTGAGCGCTCACAACGCAAACGGAGCGCGATGGGTGATGAATAAGATCAAGGTCACGTTCGGGAAGGCATTCCACACAGTAGGGCAGTGTTACACATCACCAGCCTCCGCGAGGTTCCATCGAGGGGTTGATTTTCAAGCACCATTGTTGGTTAGTGCAAACAAAAAATCCCAGCTAAATTTTGTACTCAAAAGCGATGGTTCGATAAAGTCCGTAAATCAAACTTCGCCAAGTCGCAGGCTACCATCGGCGGGCACGTTGATCGACATGGTTAGAATGATTTAGCCATTTTAGCGATTTGTCGCACAGTCCCGTGAAACCCCTTTCGTCATTGGGGGTTTATTTTGAAGTCATTAGGATTATACGCGTTGCTTGAATTTTTGAAATTTCGCATTTCAGAACAAAACAGCGCTCTAATTTTTGACAAGTTACTTGGCGCCAGCGAGCCGACGAACATGACGAAGAACTACTTGAGAACCTTTTGTGATCTCTCGTCACACTAAAGTTCACTACCAAAAAAACAAAATTATAACACGAACATGAGGTACAAAATCGCGTGCATTCATAAAGCCACCACCCTGGCACCCTGACGGCCATTTAGTTGGTGTGTTTTTCTTTTTTTTTTTTTGGCGGAAGTGAGTCGACCATAATGTAGCATTTGCGAAGGCTGTTATTACAGATGGCGATGCAATCACTGCCATTGCATGCGGCAACATTCAATTGTAGTCGTTATACTAGGCTGCCTCGCTTGATACTTCGGCTGTGTGTTTCGTTCCACTGCAGCTCTTTCTTTCGTTGTCTTTTTGCTCACTAGCTTCGTAGCTTTTCTGGGCGTTTATTTGTTACATTCTAAGGCTTACTTGCATGTCTCTCACACGATGCTGTTCTCTTAATTTATCATTTCTGAACATTTTTGAGCCACTTTCCCTCTGCGCTGCCCAGGCCGCAGAGAAAAGCCGCCGGAAAATGCCGGCGGACAGGTGAATGTGGGCGAGTGGGTGGCGTGACTTTGCTATGTGATTCTTTTTTTAGAACAAACGCCTGTTGAGTGGTATGGCAATGGTGATCAACTTTAAAGGCAGAAAGAGAGTCAAAGAGCGAGAGAGAGAGACTAACACAGAATGATAAATTCGGCGATAGAGAGTACGATCATCTCATGTCCCAATGCTCGTTGAACGCGTGAGCTTATAATTGCATGCTGCAACGATGTGAAGCTGCACTGTGAAATCAACTAATCGAAAGATCAACACCTAATAGAGACACATTTCGAGGTGTGCAGTGGAAGCGTCACAGGATGCGATAGTTATCCATTCCGACCGGTTATTTGGATTACACGAGCTTGAACTGGTTTCTGTCAGCTATTACATTGTAAAACCTGAGTATATGTAATGCACATACAAAGTTGCACAGCTAATAGGAGTTACTTTAAATTGGTTTCATGACTAAAGTGCTTACGGTTTTGCGTCGAACATTTTCTTCATTTGTTAAGCATTTAATGATTTCATTTGAAGTCTCTAATTTTGTGTTACTTTTTTAGCAAATACATTTTCTAAGTGCCATTTAAAATACTGAGCTCTCCGAAAGTACGCATAACATTCGAATCGAGCTCCATTGAGAGATTAACTCTCTCTCTCTCTCTCTCTCTCTCTCTCTCTCTCTCTCTCTCTCTCTCTCTCTCTCTCTCTGTCTCTACGAAGACAAAATGGTTCGTATGTGTAGAAACTAAAAACAGCACGAACAATCCACAACACCCACATCTTTGTCCGTCTGGGTTTTTTTTTGGTAGTACTAGCGACGGTGGTAATTATAGAACCACTAGAGTACACCCCCTATTTCTCGGTAGCCGGTGTTGTCGTGGCAACAATTTTTCCCATCCCTTCCGTGCGCCATTCACTCTTCACGGAGCACGGAGCGCAAAATTATAATCTTTTAAATCGTACCCTTTTTTTTGTGTTGATGCTTCAAACTGTGTCTCTCGTGCGTCACAAAACCAGACAAGGCAACGCATTGTTGCAGAAGATCTTCAGCCTCGTCACACCCTTAGGCTTGATCTGGGTGTTCTGTGTGGTGGAGAACTGCGAAATCTCCAGCGGCTACTTGTAGCGTGAGAATGACCAGTTACGTATTTTTCCACTTACAACCAAAAAAAAAGGAACCAAACCTCATCACATTGCCACAGCTCAATTTCGACCAGTTACGCAGCGACTCCTCAAGCAGGAACCGATAAGCAAAACCACCCCATTCGCATCCGGTACCCATTATAAAGCTATTAACGTGCTTAATATAATATAGTAACGCTATCAGCCGCCCAAAGCAGCAACTGACCTCAACCTACTTGGGCCAACTTACACACCCACACCAGGTAGATAACAAATGTGCGTGTCCTCGAATCTTTTTTTTTTCGCATTTCAGCTGCGCCAACTTCAAGCGATTAGCTAGCTTGCAGGGGGTGCAAAATCGCACAATTGACGACGTCCTCGCTGCTGGCCCAGGTAGGTGATAGTGCGTCACCAACGGCACACTTCCACCATATTCATATCCAAATACCTCGACTAGGGGTGGTTCCCTGGTTGGGTGGGTGGCTGTTCGCTGCGTTTCGACAGTGAAATTTGTTTGACCATGCGCATGAAGACGTACGATGGTTGATTTCTATTGGCGTATGTCGGAGGCTATCACCGGCAACCGTCTTACAGTGGGTCTTGGGCATGGTGGAGAAAGCTATCGCACCTTTCTTCCTATCAGCGAACTAGTGGGACGCGTTGTTGCGTTAATGGCTGACTGATCCGGCTGAATTTCAGCAATTGGCTAGGATGATATCGGGGCTGGCCGCTATTTTCCACCTTCGCTGTGCGCAATTTTCCCCGGCCACCAACGAGTCGCGCGAAGTCGAGGCTCTTCCTTTCTCTGTCTTCCCGCGTGCACCGCTTTTTGCTAATGCTTTTGCCCACAAAACACGCCAGCTAACGGTTGCGTATGAGCACGTGGTCACGCGCATTCGCGCTGGATCGCTTGCGCGCCCGCGCACACACCAACCAGAGCACGTGTAGCTTACTTTTGCTTCTTTTCCCACATTGCTGCTAGCCCTCCCACACCCCCGTTGGAGATGATTTTTCCTATAGTCCCGTTTGTGCGAGCCGCGTTCACGCGCTGCTGGTGTATGTGCACGGGGAAAACGTACTGCTAACTGTTGCAACTTTTGCCGAAAAACGCATGTAAGCGCAGGCATTGCAGACCTAATGGAGATCCGGGGAGATCGAAGCGAACAGCGAAAGCCACGGTTGTGGTATGTTGCCGTGTTTGAGGCAATTATCGAACAGAATTTAAGTGAACGTGGTTGAATCGAAAACTCCAAGCTTGGATTCAAAGCCAATTCAGCGTGGATGTGTTTACTGATGTAAGATTATCAGCGCTGGATTAATCAAATCAATTTTCTGGATCAAAGCGTGGAAATTGTTTTTGTATGCCCCAAAATCATCAATTTAAAGAAAATCTTTATCTGCCCATAAATGTTTTCACCGGGCACCGGCAGTAAAGATTGAATAATTGAACCGCTAATTAATTAATGAGTTTTAATGAAGTATGAATCGCAAAAAAATGAAACCCATCTTAAACGTACAAGGGACTAAGGAAAAACGGGGTTTAATCTAAGCTACCATGTATTCTAGTACAAAATGGATTAGTTTCCATTATTCACGCCCAACACCCACAGCAAATGGGTACAGCCGGAACGGGCGCAAAGTACTGCGAAGCTAGAAGGAAAAAGCTAACTATTCCATAACTGTTTGCACATACCTTCTCATTATAGGGATTTATCCAAGCAGATATCATGAAAACCAATTTTGCGTTGATCCACCACACGGGAAGAAGGATGGAAGGAACGGCACAGGGAGCCGTCTACACACGAGCGCACCACGCAACTACTAGCTGCAGCCACGCACACACAGTGACTCCCGCGCACAAAACTGTCGGCGGCGATGGAAAAACTGTTGCCTCTCACACGCGAATTCTTAATGCCCAGGCCCGGCCCCCCTTTTGGGTTTTGCTTAATGCACGTTGCACGCTTGCACTTGCACTTGCTTGGATTTTCCGGCCGCGTAAACGGATAAACGCAGGAGCACTGGTGCACAACGCGACAACGGCCTGAGTCTGGGCCGCGGTGGGGTTTGACGGTTCGACTTTCGCACACACACACGCGCGCGCGCGACACACAAACACACACACACACACAGGCACCAACCGACTTCCGATTCGCGCCGATCACTGATCCTTGAGTCCTGCGTCCGTTGAGCTTCGAGTGTTTGTTTTTTTCCTTCCTTTCTTCGCCACAGGGAAACCGACGGCTTGACGCAAAAATGTCTTCTTTGCGGTTGCACTGTTTGTCTGCTTGGCGTGTTGTTACTTGACGGGAATCTGAAACTATAGCACGAAGAGTGTGAATTAGACGGTAGTTTGGAGTTGTTTGGATCCTACGACACGACAGGAGCGTCAATAGAGCCCCACAACCAACGCCATCATTCATCAGGCCACCAAAAAGGTCGACTAAATGCTCTTCTTCGCCATTTTAAAACTTCTTCCAGCGTCGAGCATTCGTCGCTCCATCGTCAGAGACCCAAAAAACCATCCGAAAAAGTACAATATTGGCGAGCGCGCACTAATTTCCCAAAACTGTCGAGCTGTCAAAACACTACGACGGTTCATTTCAGGCACGGTTTACTTAGATAGGCTCGGGGCCCAAGCACAGTGCGGCAAGAAAAAAGGCAACACATGCGTGTGAGTGCTGATGGTTCAAAATTAAACACGGAACCGATGGAAACGGCCCTATCGATTTTGGGCCCTGCTTGTCCTTTTCCCTGGTGCATCAAAATTACCCTCGAGTTCCGAAATGGCGGTCAAATTTTTGCTCAGGTATTCCCGGAGCTCGTTGGTGACATTCATGGCAAAATGCAACCGCGATGGCCGATCGATGTCAGTGAATCAAGGTGCGGACATCACTACCGCGTGTGTGTGTGTATATGTGGGTGTGTGTAACCCGATGAGGTCCCTGCGGAGGAACTCACTACTAAGCTTGAGCTACTAGAATTATCGCCGCAAAGCCGCTCGTCCTTACGCGGGGAAACAAACACACGTCCAAACGGTCGGGAAACATCAGACGAATGGAGTGATGATGATCAAGGTGCAATTTTGGGACTCACAGTCTCACAGGAATGGAATAATGTGCAGTTCATTTGACCTCTTCGTTACACCGGGGTCACTTCGTACTCGTTTGATATGCTGTCCTGCTTGTCTGTGTACTTGTTTCGCTCTACCATCACCAAATGAGGATCGAGGTTGGTGAATATTTGGCGGAAAATTCGCGTTCTATCTTCCGTTTTATGCGACTCATTTTCTTTTTAACCCAACCCACACGAGAAAAGCTCGTCTGTGGTGGTTGTTTGGCATCGAGATTGATTTAAAACAGCCACCTAGCGTTACACATGCACACGGACACACGATTTTCAGCAAACAAAAGAACTAGAAAAAAGCATAAAACCCTCATAAACCACAGACTGCTCTTTCCTGTAAGTTTACGTCACGGGAAATAACAAAAAAAATCAACGAAGCTGGCACATTATCGATCACCAAACGAACGATTGTGACCCCCTCGATGCGTGTAATCTGACTAGCTTGACGTGAAAGGCACGCGAGTTCGAATGTCGTCTACGCACACCACCGCACTGTGTAGCACTTTCAAGCAAGGCAGGAAGCAACCGTCTAAGGTTGGGCCGAGTTCGCAACCACACTCGCGTGATTATCCTGCTTACTTTCGGGGCGTTTTTTCCTTTTTTTTGTGGTTCCTTCGCAGAATTAATTGGAGCACTCGAAACACGGGACAACGATGCTCTAGACGGTGGAAAAAAAACGGTTGAGGCGCGCGGTTTGCTAGTGAAGGGACAACCATGGGGCAAGAAATAGAAACGATCAAACCTAAGCGAGAATGCCTTCACTCAGGCCACGGCATGATGCACGGTGCAAAATGAACGCGACTTTACAAAAACGAAGACTTTGAGCAGCACTTTAATCGAAGCTGCTTGCTTTCGCGGTCCGTCGGTCAATTGAAGGAGATTATTTTATTTAGCCCTCGATGTTGCTTGTGCTTACAAGCCTTACGGAAAGGTGGTTAGATGACGATGACTCTCGGGTTAAGTGTGCGATTCGTACCGTGCGAATTCTGCCGTCCCTTGCTGCTGCTGCTAACTGCTGCTGCTGTTGGTGCTGTTGGTGCTGCTGTTGCCTCCGCTAAAGATGGACTTTCGATGCGTTATTTCGCTCGTCTTCGCCGCGATTCCCTTCCACTCAGGTGCAATAGAAAAAAAATCACGCAACGAGTCCTTCCTTCCGATTCCTTTCCAAAACTCCCACTCGTTAGTCGCACCCGCTATTCTAAAATCTCACTGCAGCTTTTGCTCGTTTGCTCGCGCGATATATTCTCTCTATACGGTCTCGATTCTCTATTTGCACCCACAACTGGAAACACACTGTTGCTGCTGCTGCTGCTACTGCTGCTACTGCTGCTACTGATGCTGCTGCTTGCTTCGCTAGTGATTGCCTGTGCACTTTTCCTCCTCATCTGCCGATAGAACGCGACTGTCGGGCTCCCGAAACACACAATCAATTGCGCTCTCGACAACAACTAAATACTGACTGATTTAAAAAATGCTAAACACTGCGGGCGAACGTGCGAGCGGCGACCATCGTGTGAGCTAAAGCGTGCGAGACGCGCGCGAGTCACTCAACTCTACAGGCGCTCACGGTTTGCCTGAGTGCCCGGATGAAGCAATGCGTATTATGTGATGGTTGGTAAAGGGTGTTGGCGGAGGTGGGAGTGACGAGGGTGGAGGGTTGGAACGCGCCCCAACATTAGCAAACTACGCTGCAGCACCATTGCTGGTGTTAGTGCTGACGGTATCCAAAAACACATATGCAACTGTCGCCACTCAGCACCACTCGATTTAGAGCACTCACCGATGGTGTCGTTTGGTTGGGGGCAGGGCAACTCGGTCACTCAGAATGGATCCACAAGCCTGCGCTCTGGGTGGCCGGGTGGGTGGGTGGGTGGTAGGGAGGGCTTGAAATCCGGTTTACTCAAGCCGCTTAAAGGAACACCGGACAAAGGGAAGAGGAGCTCAGGGTTCTAAACTTTCCATTTTGTTGCCATATCGTCGATCCGAACGAGTTTCACTCTTATTCGAACCCCAATAGCACTCGAATTTGGGAATTGAATTAACAGCACCATAATAAAAGCGAGCCACGGAACGGGCGGAAGAAGCCGCGATGGGAAGAAGCGTCTATCTTATCTTACGCCTCGCAACAGCTCGCAAAGCCACAGCGCCATTATTTTTAGCTAGCAGCTATATAGCTGCCTTCCGTTCATGCCTCGGTAGTGATGATGGCTGCCCAAAAATTTATGCGTAAACTATTGCCCTGCTCAATAAGGGAGACAAGGGACAAATGTCAACGGTTGGAGCAACCGTCTACGATAGCCTAGCGAGATCGAATTGTTCAGAACGAAGCGAAACCCGAGAGCAATCAGCTGAATTTAAGTGGCAAATTATCAAAGTTCATCATCTGCGGCCAGTTCGGTTTTGTTTGCCATCCGCCCGGGAGTCAAAAAGAATCAGATCGAACTGAAGCGGCTCTCCAAAGCAACCGGCCATTGGACGCCAAACAAACCGGTTGAATCTCGCCCTCGCCCCCCTCTATGGTCATTCTCGACAGATCAGATCGAGAGAGAGAAAGAGAGAAAGATGAGTAAAAGAGCGAATAAACGAGAAAAAGGGGGGATGCTGGAGATGAGATTGGAAAGCGATGGGGCGAATACAGCAGGCTGTGGAATCGCAGGTAGAGTGAGTTTATCAGCTTTCTTCTAAGAGTTTGAGCCAAAAACGAAGCAGAACCGGTCTACGAACCGATGCGGAGCAACAAATCATTCTTCCACGGTAAAAGCTGCCTGCCCGGTTGATCGTTCGCTGTTTTGTTCTAATCACGACTTCGCTGGGGCATCAAAGCAGTACGAAGAACTTCTTTGCAGAAGAAAAAAAGCAAATCATGGCTAGCTGATGACATTTGGCCGCAGCTGTCAAACGACCAGTAGGCGATCACGACCTCTCGACCCGACGAAATCCAACATATCCCCAACGAACGCAAAACACTCAAACTAGTGCGCCTCAGACCGGGCGAGTACACGACTCCGTGGCGATAATGAGGGCTACAGAAATTATTCAAAGCCCAACCAAAACAAAAAAAAGCTATGAAAAAAGCACTCGAGCAAGCACACACGCACACACACACACACACGCCGGACACGCGATGTGGAACGAAACCGCACGCTTGATAACGCTGTGGTGTGATAGCAACGGCCAACAAAGTAACCTTCCGAACAACGGTTTGGGGTGATAACGATTTCGGTGCTCGTTCGCCAATTTCCGAGCTCCACCGTGGTTCACACACACACACACGCACACGCACGTACATCTCGTTAGAATCTTCACCCAGTGCGGAAGGTGAGGACATGTTGGAGCAAGTTTTGATGAAAGTTTGGTGAAACTAAATCATATCGTCTTTCTCTTGGCCCACCACTGCACGGATGACCCCTTTTTGGTGTCCTCCTTTTTGTCCGGCCGAGGCCGAAGATGCCGCCAGAGAGAAATTATTCGATTTAGCATTTCCTGCCCAGAGGGCACTGTCCCAGGGAACCGGTAGGAACCTCCGAAATGATACTACCGTGCGTGGTGTGTGTTTTTTTAAGTGAACGTTTGCAGAACTCAGGACTCAAAGCACCCCAACCGGGCCAGAAAGACCTTCCCCCGACGAAATGTGGGATCTTTTTTTTTTGCGTGTGATATTTATAGCGACTGCAGCAGTTTGTTTCCTGGGCTTCCCGCCACGTCCCGTACACGAAAGCTGGCGGAGGAAATTTGGCTCGATGAAAAACGGCCCAGGCTTGGGCAGCACCGGCATCTAGGTCAACGGCCCGCAGCTAGGGAACCCCTTACGGACCCGCGCAAAAGTCCTCCGGTTCGGTGCATAATTAAATTCCGGCCCCGACACCGGTTGGAAGCTATTTATGAAACAAAGCCAACACAAACAACAGGCAGACTGAATGCGAACGCATGAAAAACCAATTTCCAGCGAACGTATGGATAAAAACCGCACTTAATCAATGAAGATTTTTGGGCAGAATGTGTTGGTTGAGCGGCACTGTCTTCAAGGGTTGAAAATGCACACGTTAAGCCTACTGCGCTCGGTTAATCCATCGATTAACAGCCGACGCTAGGTGACCACTTGGGCGCCTCACTCAAGACAAAGAAAATCGGCTTCGGCAGGCGCCTGGCGATCGTTAGCTCCAAAACAAAACAACCCGCCCAGGGGGGGGGCAGAAAACACACCCCGGGCCAACGCACACAAGCACCAGCGACGTACCTGGCGCCATCGATCTACTAGGTGTTCGGTAAAATCACCTCACCACGGATCAACCACGGCCATGATGGCTTAAGGGACTCTTGCGGAGATTTCCGTACCGAAGGGCTCTCCATTCTGTGCCCTCCCCCACCCCCATGATTTCGTGGTGTTCGAGCCTCACGCACGCACACACTCCTTGGTGAGGACCCCCCCCCCCCCCCTCTTTCGAACAAAAGTTTCGGTTTGATTACCAGCGGCCACAACACAACACCGCAGGACGATGGCTGTGCGCGGGCGGACGAGCGTTCTTGATATTATTTCATTTGCGATTGGTTTGTCGCTCTCCTCCCACCCAACCCAACCCCCACATTGTGTCCTTTCCCACACCACTGGGTGGCGTATGGTGACGTTCACTTTCGAAGCCTTCGCGTGGTTCCCGCGCGGCAACACCAGCTGGGGAGGGTGTTAGGGCGGCCATTGCCGTTCACTTTACGCCATTTCAAAGCCACGGCATCACCATCATTGGGGGGAGGAGTGGGGAGGGATGGTGTTGCCGCGGGAAACGGTGGCTCGCGTTAAAGGAAGGGATCGTTCGCGGTCACAACGGGGGAGAAGATTACATTATGGTATTTCGTTCTCGCGCTCTTATCCCACCCTTTTGCGCGCTCCACACGGTACAACAAGTTGTTTTCGTTCGTCCCCTTCCCCCATCTGTTCACCACCTCCACCACCACCCACCTCCCGTCCACCCACCCAAAGTTTACTGCATCTATACACACCCCCACCCGGCACGTTGGCTCCAGTGGGGTCGAAACGAGTGCCGAGTGAACGGCAACCTGCGTGAGAACCTCGCACAAAGGTTGAGTTGGCACTCACTCGAATCATATGGTCGATATCGCTGCGGCCCCCGGTGGCTTTTCATCTTCGATGCGCGCGACACGTTACGAGAGTTCTATACTCGAGGCGAGCTCCGAGAACGGTCCGGAAAGATCGAGAAGCCACGCGCAGTGCCACGTACGCTAACCGTAGCCAACTAACTAGCGAGAGAGAGAGAGAGAGTGAGAGAGAGAGATAGAAGGAGAGCAAAATCGACAGGGATGCTGCAATTGTGGGACGTTAAAAACTGCACGAATGGGTACTCGCGAGAATCGGTTGTTCGCAGCTTCTCATCCGGAATGCTCCTACTCTGGGGTGGTTTTTCTACGAGGGGGAAAGAAACGAGGAGCAAAGAGAAGGAAATTTTGCGAACTCAAACAGGCATCCTTGGTGACCTTTTGCAAATCTCCTCGAAGAGGTTACGCCAAAGCACACGTTGGAGCTTTTTTTTTCTCATCCTTCGCCCTGGCACCGAAGAACCTCCACACGCTCGGCTGTACAGAGTGATCCTCGGTGTTGAAAATGGATTATCAGATTGAATCGATTTTTAGCTTGCTTGCCGGTGTTTCCAGCCGCCAGAAGAGCCCCCGATAAACCAGTGAATGGCAAGGCGACAGTTTCGCTTTGCGATATTCCCTAGGGACGGTAACATATGGTACGGATTTTGGAAGCGTATTTCCGCCCATAGTGTCAAATTCTAGTGCAAAGGTTCATCTACACTGTAGTACCTACGTTGTTATTGTTCTTACTGTATGATGTTGTAGAACAAATTGGTTGTAATATTGAAAAATTATGCAGCTATAAGACACAAAGGGAAAATATTATTATCTTCTTAAGGAAGTTATTAAAATCCCGATAAAAAATGTTTAATAAATTAAGCACAATCATTTATAGAATATTATAAATATATTATCTTAATACATGTAGAGCCATATAATTAAAAGGACAAGATATGCATAACAAAACTCAATCCCACATCGTTTATAGAGAGTAGGAAAGCCAAAACACCATTTGAATTATCAAACGTAATGAAGATCTGTCTTGGCTTATTTTAAACTCAACTTTGGTAAGCAAATGGCAAGCGTTATTGTTGCTTTTGAAAATCGATGCTTCTTTTACCATATTTGAACTGTATTCTTTGCAAATTACCTCAAATCGATCAACAGTTCACATACATATAGTTAAACAACGGTTTGTTTAGTTACTTGATTATAGAAACGAGTCAAGCTTCTACTTTTTGAAAAGGAAACAAATCGTTTTTGGAATAGATTGTTGAGGTGAATCCTCTTTTTATTTCGGTTATCAATATGCGTGCCGATATCCGTGGTTCAATGCTTCATTTAGTCTCCGTTATTCTTTGATATACCTATACATCTTGCGCGTATATGCTTCTACAGTACCAGCTCG
Source organism: Anopheles nili (assembly GCF_943737925.1). Lineage (NCBI taxonomy): Eukaryota > Metazoa > Arthropoda > Insecta > Diptera > Culicidae > Anopheles > Anopheles nili. The sequence goes on from NC_071292.1 coordinate 44,714,420, forward strand.
TGATCGAAGAAAACGTCACTTTTTGTTAAAAACCATGGCTAGCGACAACGTGACACAAGCGTTCATATTTATGACTTAATCCAGCTCGAGTATCAGCTCATTCCCGACGATAAAATCACGATTGCCACTACTCGTGCAGGTCTTCAGGATACGGCAACGGCATTGACCTGAATTTTATTGTTCAATTCGGTGCTCTGCAAAAAGCTCCACCACCCGAGAGCACCCTTGTCCAAGGAAACCTGGCTCATATGCTCACTCTGTGCCCATGAGCGCATTGTATAACGTCTCCCTGGCATAATGACCTCGGGCACTGGCATGCCAGCATCCAGACGAATAGGACCGACTCCACCAGACGGCGCTGTAGAATCCCGCAACAAGTGTGTGTGTGGCTGTTGATCAATCAATCGCGGTGCATAGTTTGAGTGGGCTCGGTTGTACGAACTCGGCACGTATGCAGGAAGCTATGCCAGAGTGATAAAACACTTTGTAAAGAACATTTGCTCAACTTGAGCACACAACAAAAGTACACAAAGTGTGCCAGGAGCATCGGGGCGACGTATACGTTCCAGGAAATGAGCCGAACCGTGAGCGATTGTGCGTAGTCTGAACGCTCATTTGCTGCTACATTTAATTTTATATGTAGCAAACCCGCAAAAGGATAACAAAGCTAATAAAAAAATTAAATTACGTCAAGTTGTTCAAACAAATTTTAATTTATGTTGATTTTGTAACCATTTATTTGGACTACCATGCTGATTAAACCTTGAGGCGCTTTTCGTTATGTTTTATAATTGCTTTTTTATAAACTTTTCAATAAATTTCGTTCAAAAATATCACACATTCTCACTTACGCTCTCTATTATCTCATTGGGGTAACATTCTATTCCTACGGGTTATTTAATTTACCAGCCCACCAGAACGTGCTCATGAATATCTCGCGGAACGGTCGAGTGGGAAGGTAAAAGGAAGAGAATGGCAAACGTCACCAATATCCTTCGAAAAAGAAGCAAGCCAGCAAGCAAAAAAAAAATCCGCTCAAGAATTCAAGACAAACCCTGTCCACGCTCCACGCTCCCTTTGTAAATCGTGTGGCCCCAGCAGTGGCTCAGTGTTACTCAATAGCGCTTCGATTCGATTCGTAATAATAAAGCCCTAACGGAGCTTTTGCGGCTGCGACCTGATCGAACCTCGAGGGCGGTTCTTGTCATGTCAGCGAGAGTGCCCACAATCAACCCCCATCGGTACCCTAAGATGCTGGGGCTTGGCGCTGGCAAAACGGGTGTCTCCACCGTTGCCAACTTGCCGACAGAGCCCGAGGAAAGCTCCGTCAGCGTTCCCGCACCGTGTCTGCGAAGGTGAGCTTCCTCGCCAAAAAGGAGTCGCGGTACGTGGCGCGAGGACCGTGGTGCAGAGATTATCGGAACGGTTAGTTATTTCCAAGGACCGAAGTGATAGTTGCAGCCCAATCAACAGACCAACGCCGCTCGCAATCTATCGCAGAAACGGGTCGAAAAGTGTGTTCTGCAAGCCAAACACACACACACGCACACACACACACACCGGCCAGTTGGCCTGATGCAGCGGCAGGAAGAGGAGAAAAAATGTTGAAGCAAAATAAAACGGACCCGCAAACCGCCCGAATGTCCGTGCGGCAACAATTCCCTCGCCAGGCTCGCCCAAGAAGGTCGATAAAATCGAAAGCTGTTTGGTGCTGGTCGCCGGCAGCCGATCACCTTGCCTGGCTGTTGGTCTGGTGTATATCATGCCAGGCGATTACTACACGAAACGATTCTTAAGTGGTGCTAATGATCGTATCGATTCGAGCCGCATTAGCATGCGCCGGTGCACGCCACGTGCACTTGGTGCATAAGCCGCTACGAGAGCGCTTTAATCTAATTCTGTGTTCGCGAGAGATGTCGTTATATAATGCTTTAGCCAGGTCCTAAAGTCGGGTGGCTAAGCGTGCCACACAGGTGTTTGGAAGCTTATTTCTCACGTTCGATCATTTTGTTTTGACACCTCTTGCAATCACAAGTACAATATTGATTTATTTAAAGATACACCGATAGAATAGCGGTGTACCACTTTGAGTACCAGATTGAAAGCAAAGATGCTAAGATTTCTATTCCAATACAAATCAACGTCTTTTTTGTCCCATCTTATGCTTTATAATAACAACAATATCATTTTAATATAAGTATATATAAGATGTACTTAACATATTTATCGATTGATAGTTTCATTGTTCACTCCAATAAGTTCTAGGGCTTAGGAAAACCTAACAACAGCTGTTGATATCATTATCCAACTATTTCAAAAGTTCGTTCAAACTCAATATAGCACAAATTTGTCTGATCCTTGAGGATAGATCGAGGGTAAATTATTTTAAGAAGAACAAATTCATATTTAACGATGAATCACATAATTTGTCTTCTTTGATTTTTAAACTCCTGTTTATTTAGATTTTGATTTATCGTAAATTGTTCAGAAATAAATATCTTACAACAGTATTTCCCATGTTTTCGTAAAGAATAATATTTTCATCAGAAAATTGAACCTGCTGAGCTACGTTTGCGTCTCAAATCTCAAGTGAAAATCCCCGAAGATTGCCACCGATTGCTTCACTGAGCAGCACGCGTTGTCTAACGCAAACTGACACGCCATGTCACTTTGGAGAAGCTGCAACGGACGCCATCGCAAGACCATAAAAAAAACCTACTCCAGATAATGCAACCTGGTACGATCGATTGCTCCAACACCCGATCGCGGGTGGGATCGACAACTGAACACCGATTCCGGTGGGAGATTCGCACGGAGTGGGTCTGGGATCCAAGCGACTGTCGTCTGACGCGTTGACTGACGGACCTAGATTAGTCTGGAGGACACCGGCTTAGGCAACACCACCAATATCGCGAGCTGGAAGTTGTGGGAGCTCCAGCACGAACGATCGGAATGATAATCGAAAGCCGTGCAAGCTAGGACTTTCGGATAATCGATTTAGATTGATGGCCGATTGCGACAGGCGCGACTGGAGAGTGCTAATTTATTGGACAGATGTGCAAACGATTGCCCTGCTAGCCGCGATTCCGACCATCGGAGGATCTGCGGTGGTCTTTTTGGGACCGAATGTGCCTTTTGCTTGCGAAACGCCACACACACTCGGTTTGTACGATCACCACGTGACAGGGTATCTCGAGCGACTACTGCGGCTGTTGGCAGGTGTTTGGTTACTAACTCATTTTGACAGTTTTGTGGTTTGCTGATGGTGCAATGGGATTGCTGAAGCTTCGCGACCTCAAAGCTCTAACTCTTCGCTCCATTATTCAACCCCGTTTGACGTGCGCGCGCGAGTCTCGCGAGTGTATTGGTACGAGACGATGACGGTACTGCTCCATCAATATCCTCTAATTTAATACGAAACCAAACAAACCCTACACCATTCGGAGGCCGTTCTCTTCAGCAGAACTTCGTTCACGATTACGATCCACGTCGCGTCGTCCATGTTCCTTATCGCTACACCTTAAGTTACCCGCCGCTAGAGCACATCCTGGCGAAATCTGATATTTGACAGCCACACGTTTCGACATAAGACAACTTCAGCATCGCCAGACACCGCTCAACACCCCACAGTAGGCGTAGAAAACGTGAAATCATAACTGGCGTATCGCTTCTCGCGTGTTTTGCATCCTCAGAGAGGCATTGCAACGGAGTGAAGGTCCGCTAGGTGGAGGCCGGGGTTCTCAGGTTCAGATCCGGTTCTGATTTGCAAAAAAACCGCCCGAGGACGGATGCCTTTCGATGCTACTGCTGTATGTCATTGTTGTCGGTAGCGGACGTCTTGTTGCTAAGGGAACAGAGAGAGAGAGTGAGAGAGAGCTCACGAGAGATACACTTTGGTGATGGGCACACGTAAAAACATAAATATAGATAATCGGGTTATTTGTTTATTTTGTCTGTTCAGCCGAACAGACCGTTCCCGGACGTGTGTAAATGTGCTGTATGTCTGGCATGACCGGTGTGAGTGTGCGAGTTTGACAAGGTGTCCTTTAGAACGCCCACACCACACCACTAAACACATCCTTTATGTCATAATCGTCTCTCTGTGGTGAATCAAATCAAATTGAAGCGAGCTTTTAGCTCACCTCGTGTGGCTGTCAAACATATAATAATCAGAAAACAGCGTCTCTATTACACCAGCAGCATCGAGAGGTGAGGATGTTCTGCTCAGGATGTCTACGGATGCTTTACCCGGAAGTTTGCTACACTCCACGAGCGAGAGGACCTGCACCGGAAGGGGACCAGCTGGATGGAGCAGCTTTTCATTCAACTCTGACTCTGGAAGCTTCGGTCAAATGCGCCACGCCGGCACAACCAAGCAACATGTTGCAGCCCACGCGTAAACCATGACGTCACTACCCTGTCCGGTGAGATCCTTGCGGAGTCTGCGCTTCAACGATGCCACCCATCAACGGTTGCACACAACCGTACCGAGTTGGCTATTGCGCCGCGTGGGGGTGAGATGTACTGACGCCCGCGAAGGTTGAATTGGGTACAATTTATTGCGTGTTAGGAAACGAGTGCGTCGACGTGTGAGATGGAATCTGGCGTTAGCGCGTCCGGAAGGCTTGGGCATGATTTCAGGATATGGCGCCGTTGACACAAGTCACTTTCATTAGGGGCTTTATTTTTAGTCACTGCCGAGCTGGTTCCAAACCGTTGGGTGATAAAATGCTTTTGGAAGTACTTCACGCGGTGGTTATATTTTTAAGGCAGCTGCCAAGAAAGTAGGAGTGTTTGTTGGAATTGGAGAAACTTTTACTTTTCTGTGGCCGTTACCCACTCGAGCAATTCTGAGCAAGACGTACGTGCTCAGACGATGGGAAGTCCGCTTCAAAAGCCACTTCAAGCGTATGTTTCGAGCAGGGCGACTTGCGTTTTTTCCGAGCTCCGAGGATGTCGTCCTGCTTGTGGAGTAGTTTTGCAACATGCTTGTGCATTCCACTCGACGGGTATTATTTCAATTAGCACTTTCCCAACGACGATACTAACGAAAAACTTTACAAGCACGCTTGAAAGTATTTATAGAATGATAATGGCAACATGACGGTAAGGTTTTTATGAATTTGCGGAATATATTATTGCGTAAAAATCAGGGGGCTTCACAGATTCGTTTCATGTGCTTAGTTTTTCCATCGATTGCATTTTCCTCAGCGGCAGCTGAAGAACATAAAAAAATAAAATTTGAATTCTATTTTGTGTACCCTTGCACCGTATGAAAGCTATACATTTTGCAACACAAATCTGTGGACCAGAAGACTGTGGTCTTTCAGTGAAAATTTGCTATCGCTTTGCGGCATCTGAATCAGCACTGAATAAGCATAGTGCCAATCAGACTATATATTTTCCAACAACGAAATACTGACCTCACTCATCATCAACGATTGCAGATGCTCGCGCTTGATTAGAGCACAATGCCAGGGAATTATCCCGAATGTTTTCAAATTCCGCCACCCTGGCCACTGTTTAAACCCTCGTTGCGCAGTTGACTGGGGCTTATCGAGCGGACACAAGCCCTTCACGTGCAACACACAGAAGCCCGTGGTATGTTTGCATTCCCCGAAGCACAACAACCTTTTAATGAGTAGATAACGGCATCGATTATCTCGCCATCTGTCCTCTGACCCGGTGTCCGGCATCCGGTCGAACGGAATAAATCGAACGAGTGGCTCACAAAGCCGTTCGCATATGGCCGAAAAATTGCCTCGAATTTTCCGACTTGCGTTTGCTCGCCACGCGGCAATGGCCGGGAAAGTGCGCTGGAAAAAATCAATACACCCCCAGGAAAGCGAAAAGGAACAGGAAACCTAATCACGCGCGCACACATCGACAGGACGCGGAGCGATGCTCAGAACACAACCCATCGCCCTGTTGGTGTGGAGGTGAATTTTTATGAATGAAATCTCGGCTAGTTGCGCTCTCGAGGCAGGGTCGAGAAAAAGGTTCCTCTTCGGCGTTGCTCATGAGTGCTCGTCTCGTCCGTGTGGGCTCTCCGTGCGCACACCAGCACAATCAACTTCTCATCATCAGCCAGCCCTGCCACATCCTCTTCAACTTCAACACCGTTCACGTCCCACACCCAGGAGCAGTGATAAGGGTAATGATACAGAAGAGCGCAGAAACAAGCCAGATACGAAGCTGTGAAGGTGTGAACAAACCACAGCATGCCATGAGGTTGCATTTAATCTAACGCCAGAGAAACGCGACAGACGAGGCGCGTTTGTGTGGGTTCTTGTTATCAGCGTTTGTGATACGGCAGAAGCACATACCCTGGGTGGGGATGTGTTTGCGTTTGCTCCCCCGCAAATAACAATAAGGGCGCATGATGACGTCATGAAAAGCGCGCAAGAACACCGACTGCGCCACGTTGGTCGATACTTGTTCGATTTGCCGGTTAGGACAAATCGCACATGGCCTGGAAAAATGGTATCTCACAAAGCACAAAGCACGGGACAACTGAATGCGCTCTGCAGTCCTGCTTTCTTCCTTCCGCATTCTTCGCAAGGTAGTGATCTGAAAGTCTGGATTGCGCCAGATTAGGAAATGGCCAACACGTCGGTAAAGTCAATGAACGAACGGCAAAATGCGGGCGAGGAGTTGTTATGAATGGACCAAGAAGTAGTGGTTGCGCTCATGCGCTCTCATCGAGCGGTGGATATTTCATCACGCTTACTAATATATGCACATTTTAGACGGCAGAACGTTGTTTTTAGGGGTAGCACATTGCCTGCCAGCTTCCAAGTGCCCACACATTTTCGCCACGATTCGTTTGAGAGCGAACGCGGAAGCCGCTTTTTTTTTTTTGTTGAACGCCCTAAAGGCGCCTTTGTTTTCAAAAACTCTTATATACCGGTATCGATCGCGAATGTTTGCTCACAAAAAATGGAACTGAAATAGAGCAACACGAGCACACCGACCAGGACATTTATTTTGCGATTTGCGTTCACGCACCATGCGCCTCCATCGGGTGGAAATCAGTCGCTTTCATTCGGCTGTAAAGTATTTCCCAGCCTGGAAAGGTCGAAAGGACCACAGTAACAAGGTGTCCAAAAGTGAACTCTAAAACCACCCTCCCCGCAAACCAACTTCGCTCCGTCAAGATTAAGCTCAAATAGTGTTCCAATCAAGGATCAACGAAACTGCTGACATGGCCCTTATCTCCTTCCCATACGAGCATGGCCATATGGTTTTTGGACGGTAGAGAAAAAAAAGGGTGATTGTGGCCTTATTTAATTTCCGGACATTTTCTGCCGCTTCATCGTCCTGCTGTGGGTGGGATTTGGACCTGTGACGTCAGCTGCAGTCGTGATCCTGCACTTCCTCCTCCTGCCTCATGCGGCTTATTAATACCTCACCCACAGTCTCGGGACGAGTCGAACAGGACGACGTCTCACGAGCACGTGGGCGTACATGACGAGGCAAATCGCTCGGGAAACAACAATCACAAACAACAGGATGGTCTGCTCGGCTGGGTTGAGCAGAGACGGGCAGCGGAAAGAGAAAATGGGGTGGAGAAAATCACCGACAGAGGCTATTTTTAGAACCGAAACGGACGACCCGAGAATCCGGCGCAAGGGTTTCTCCTTTCGCACACACACACACACACACACAGCCACCGGCAGGAAAGCTTTGGTGCTTTTTTTTTGCTCGTTGTTTATCTTCACCAGGATGAGGCAGAGATCCTTCGTACAGCCGGTATCGAAGGACGCAGCACACGTTATTTGCGTCGTAGCGAAGCGCGCAAACTCGCTAGCGAAAGCATTAGCAGGAATAAACAAGAAGATCAATTTGATTCGTTCAGTGTCTCGCGTCCAAACTGATGCTTGCTCTACGAAATTCGTCACGATGGAGTACTATTAATTTTCTACCGGCTTTCCGTGTGTGAGTTGTGGAATTCCGTTTTAAATTTGTAGCTCGTTTAGTTTTCATATTTTTTTTTTCCACGGGAAATCGGGAAACAGCCACGCTTCGCTATTTATTGCCAACAGGAAGCAGATATTGCGTAGGAAATCCGAGAATCGCTTATCGCTGTCTGAACGTCGGGAGCGGAAAAGCTTGGGTGGTAGTCCACCCACTTTTCCACTTTCACCCACACTCGGTGGGCGTTGGATGGCCACGGCATTAGAGAGGATGAGTCAAGCGTCATTTGACGGGTAGCTCCAGCTGCGAGAGCTATTACTCCCGATGGTGAAGCATACATACTGATGTCGGTTTGTTCGCGAGACTGTGGGTAGAGTGAGGATGAAACAAGCCAACACAACCGATACCGGGCTGATTATCGCACACTGGTCTGGGTAAGCCATTGAAGGGAATCGATAAAAACCGTCGGGAGGATTTTGTGTTAAACGCCACGGCCGATGGTGCAAATGTTGGGTGGGATTTTATCTACGTCATCGATTTGCCACCCGGCAACTGTGCTGAGGCGTTTTGCGGCTTGTCAAGCGAACGTTTTGGCTTTTGGCGATAAACGAGCAAGACGAGTCGGCAAAGGCGCCAGTTGAAGACATTTACTTGACATTGGTTTATCACGATTCGCAATCGCGAAACTGTGTGATTGCCGAAAGCTTGTCCGTATCTTAATAACAATGGAAGTGCTTCCATCCTATGAATTATCGGTTGCATATGAGATACAATCACGCATGATTATGCCAGCGTCGTCTCTGACAAATCATAATATTATATTATCTGACATAATCTCTGACATATCATACAGTTTTTACAAATATTAACAAATAATTGTGATATGATTTAAAGCTCGCTCAAAATCAATATGCAGGTGATAATCAGTCAAAATATAAATTAAACGAAATGAGAAACTATAATTAAAAAATAAAAGAAAATTAAACTCATGGTTATTGCTTTGTGAAACTACTGTGCTTCATGTTAAAAATACATTGCAGTAGTTAATAAACTTTGACAAACGAATAATAAATTGATTCAGAAAAACAATCAAAAATGTTTCTGTTACGGTTAAGTTATAGGAGGAAGAAGGCAATTATGTTACGGCCTACTGTTTTTATACTTCAACTAAAAAGATCGACGACGCGGGCATATATAAATACGAATAAAAGTTTATAAAAAAGTAGTAACTTAAAAAACTCGTCGTGAAAGAGAAATTCATTATTTCAATAAAAACTCTTGCAACAAATCTCTATCGCATAAACAGTTTCAACAAAATAAGTCATGTTATATGCTGCTTTACATTTGCATGTCTCTGGCAGACTTCACATCAGTGGCTTGAGCGTTAAGTTATGATTATTGGACAATGTTTCCCTAAATATAGCAAAATGTATAAGTTGATTTTCGTGACCTCAAGCCAAAAACTGATAGATTGAAATAATTGGTAAAAGTTTTCGATACCATTTGATTAGTATTGAATTACGCATCCATGCTGACTATCATTATTCATGCACCGTATGTAACTAACAAATACGCGTACTAAAAGATTATGGCATTCATGAGCTTCCGTAATGAAATACACATTCCCACTCCCACACGAGACATACGACAGCACATGAGGCAGAGGCAGTTCCTTCTACATTGTAACAGCACGCGCATGCCAGCACATCCCGCCGGGCGATGCAATTGATCATCAATTAATCAAAATGTATCCAAACACCTCGCCAAGCCCTGGGACGGCAGCTCGGCGACTTATCAGATGATTAATTATCTAAACGCATCTATTCCCTCGCTTGACCTTTAGTCCCGTGCTCCCTCGATTCGCCCATGCATCCCAGCCTTCAACCAAACGACGCAAGGATTACTGGATGCTCGGGAGAAGCTGCCTGGCCGAGCTGACGGAGACCGTCACTTAGCTGCCGGCTGTCGTGTAGTTACAACTAATAAATTAACAACCGACCCGTGGCGCATGTCTCCCCAAGGTGCCAAGGAGCTCTACGCCTGGGAAAGACGCCAGTCGGTGTTTATGTGCGTGTGTATGTGATCGACTGGGTGGGCTGAGACACACTCACACGGAGGCTGTTCTTATGTTGGCAATTAATTGAAACCATTTTCTCTCCATTCCCGGCACCATCCTCGTTCATGCACGGACGTTTCTAGCTTTGTTAGGTGATAATTAACACCAGAGCCAATTATCGCGAGCTGCTCTTTTTGTCGATGGGGATCGAGTGATCATTTTTCATCATCCTCACCGCACGCAGGATGATCGAGGTGAAACACCGACCGTTCTCCAGAGGCGATGGGCCTGGGTGCAAACTGATAGCTTCGATGGCGCCTGGAGAAGATCGTACGCAAACGATATTGCTCAATTACTGCGGGATGGAGAATGGAATATGGGATGCTTTGGGTGCATGCGTCACGATTAACGATCCAACTTCAGGCACGGATCGTTCCCACTCGATAAAAGGGCGTTTGGAACTTGGCATCGAGATCTTAACTGTGCGAATTCATTTTGTATACGCCGAGGTTGGGTGAGGTGTTTCCATATGTCGATCTATTTATAGGGTCATTTGTAGCGATCGATTCAATACACGCCCTTCGCGTTCGCAATTTGTATCAATGCCCACGTTGGCAATTGCATTGATTAAAAAGTATTGCATCGTACTCTGTTTCGCGATGCAGGCTGTAAGATCATTAAAATGAGATGATATATTGAAGAAGAAAAAAACAAGTCTTATTCAAATCAGTACGAAGCAACCATCCGTCAGTTTTTGTGCATCTAAAAACTATCATCAGCATTGAAACATTGAATCGAATTGAATCGGACAAATGTTCGACGACTAGTTTTTATAACCCATTGTTTTCACACGCATATTGCTACTTATCAATATTAAATCAATTTTACCGGTTTGTTTTCATTCGACTAGCTTAGATCTTGCTTGATATCCTTCGCCTTTTTTTGCATTGAAACGTTAACAATTTCACTACTGTAACTCGTTTAGATAATCAGATCAAACCTACAAGTTTTTCGGTCTGTATGATTATTGTTGTTTATTTATCTGCTTCGTTTTTTATGTCGCATATTACATCATTTATTTGACTTGTCTTCAAGCTCTCTAAGCCAAGGATGAAAGAGAATATAGTTATAACAAGTAAACGTGATCAGTTAATTTTAAAACTTTGTGAAGCTGTAATCGCTCATTGAAGTTCATTGCAAGCTCCATAAATCAAATTGCAAAAACTTTCATCAAACAAACTAAATTGATTGGTTTAGTAAATACATTTAAACACCATCCCTTGCATGTAAAAAATCTCATTTTAACCAGCTTGATAGTAATAATCCAACTCTGATCGCATATCAATCTGAAGTATCCAATAAACATTCATTAGCTTTATCGACAAGCATGACAATCGATCTATTGAAATCGATACAGCTCTCTGAGCGATGCGGCAAAGCATTGACCACTCGACTAGCAGGTTGTTGATGTGTTCGACCTGCGACCTCTGGCAGTGCCTCCGGCCCAAATGGTCTCCTCTCGGGCCCCTAAGATCCCCAAGAGGTCCAAACGCTATCGATCGTCTCCACCAGCGACCTTCTAAAGGCGTCGTTTTGGCTCTGCAGCACAGCCTTTCTCTTGCCGTGATCTGCAAGCCTCATCTAAGCCATATCTGCCTACCATCAGCTCCGACGTTCGTTTGGACGATCGTTTGGCCGTTCGTTCGTTAGCAGCGCCGCAAACTGTCTGATGAAATTAAACAGATTTATTGCAAGCGTTCACCGAAACCTTCACCGTGGCTCGGCACGGATTCGGCACGGTTTGGCCGCCTAGGATTGCCGTTGCCACCATCGCCACGGTTGCAAAGGCAATATTTCAAGCCACCGCTCAATCATGCGTGCAACAGGCATCCGCCATTTTGCAATGATGTCGCAGTAGGCTGCAATTCGCCGCATCTAAGCGCGTTGGGGTGACGGACCGTCGGGAAAACAAAACGAGCACAAAACGACGACAACATTCGATGGTCGGTTAACGTAGGGCGGGAGACGAGATGGACGAATTTTGGTAATGTTGCTTTAGCAGCTCACAAAACGCACAGGTGGCATTTTTTAGCAGCATGCTTTTTTTGTCTACATTCTCTCAATTTATAGTCGGTGCTACTCAAGGTTTGAATGAAAAGAAAAACAATGCATAATTCATTCAAAGAGATGGAATGATGCCGTTCACCTATTTAATGTGTATATACAACGCAAATTTTGGATAAAGTCGATTAAACTTTTGAATTTTATTTATCGAATATTTATCGCCAATTTTGTAAAATGCATTTTTGTTACACACATGTATACCTTCTAGGAATAACTTCCAAAAATGTTACCAATAAGGTATCTTATTAAGATTAAATAAAATAAAATATTCCTATTTAACTTTAAGCTTGGTACTCCACTAACAAAAGCATGTAATTAAACTTCATGAAGATATTTTTAGCATTGAGCTGAGGTCAGAAAAAAAGAATTTGATATAATTAAGATAAAAAATGGCTTTCATCAAAATGTTTAAATAATAACAGTCGAAATTAAATGATAAAGAAATTGTACAATATGTTTTTCAATTGCTCAAAACAAAAATGTAATATGCATATTTTAAAATACTACAGACCGAGTGCTTGGGTTTCACTGTTTAAATAGAAATAAAACTTTAAAATAATATGAAATTTACCATTCTTCCTTGCCTTAAATACTGCTCCAATTCGACTTAGTGGAAATGCTGGATTCTAGCAAGATCAGTTCTGTTCAACAAATGCTAAATCCAATCGCCATGCCATCTCACCACAAACAGACTTCAGCGTAAACATCTGAAATAGCTGTCCTTGCTCGCAGCTGTCCAACAAGGGCGGCAATAGAAATATCTTTCCTTGCTCGCATCCACTAGCCACAGGTCATTAGACAGCAAACGAAGGTTGATTATTCCGAGGATGCTATTCATACGGCTGAATGGAATGATGCATTGGACTACTGCAAACACCGACAACTCATTCCCAGAGCGCTCATTTATGACGGACCTTCCCGGAAGCATGGTTCCATCTTTACGATGAATGGCAAATCGAACGCGTATTGGCCATTACACTCACCTGGTGGGTCGAACATTGCAGACCCTTTTGCATTAGCTCACCAACAACCCTTTGCTCTGACGCAAGTGCAGTTGATCTGTCAGCTCGTGACAGTTGCGCGTTCGAACGCAAGAATCCAAACCATTGCCCTCGGGATTGTCCTGAGGAAGATCATCACTAATCTGCCGTCCTCCAGAATGCAGAGTCACATTAGCCTTTTTAACCCTCTGTGCTCTTCTTCAAGACTCTGTTACTGCGCAAGAAGCCTGTGTGCAGGCTTGTGTGCGCTTTTATGACCTGTCCCTCGAAGTATGCACCATCGAACGCCTCCTTTGGGCTTCCTATCGTATCCAGGATTTGACGTAAATGGGCACAACAACCATCAGGATGGAGCCATACGTCACAAACGCACGCAGTGGCACGTGATCAGTGCGGTCAAATGCAGCACACGACGCAACGCGAGTTGAACTCGCTGACGACGCGACCGTGGCGAAGAATTGGGATGCTTTGTGTGCCACCCACCACCCCCCCCCCCCCCCGGAGGGCACCCCCCCCCCCACCCTCCCCCCTCGTTGGCAACACCTGTCAAGTGCATTTGCAACGCTGCAACTATTTGCCTTTGAAGGCTGGCTAATTTTACTTCTTCTCCGTTCGCTGCCTTCGTCTTACAGGTGGCGGGCGTTTTTTCTTCCTCCTTCTCTTCTTCTTCGCTCGGTTTCTTTCTATACATCGCTAATACACTTTTATTGATTACACCCCGTTCGCCCGCCACTGCACGAAAAACGTGGCGTTGGTTCCTGCGCGGCGTGTTATTAAATAAATAAAAAGTGAACGCAAATCGAGCAGAAAATGGGCATCGTAACGCGCTGAGTTGACTATGCACGCCGCAATAATAACCCACCCCGGACCAGCCCCAAGGGAGGGATTTGGTTTTGTTTTGCAATAGGGTGGTAGCCCCCCTTTGCTGCCCCTTTGCTCACCCTCGTGCGCCATACAATGTGGCAGTGAGGGAGGATTGCGACCGCACGGGGACGCGAGTTGGCGTAGATCTGAGCCCGGTAGAGTTACCTCGCGGTTGTCAAGTGCAAGTGACAGTGTCGAATACCGTTACAGGGATTCCTACTGCGGTTCTGCCTCCCCTAAGACGACGTGTGTGTGTGTGTCCTTACGCGATTCGTCACTGTTGATGCGTAACTCCTCACGTCAAACGCAAAGGCAGCTGCGTCTCTGTGCTGCGTGGTGAAGGTTAAATAAATTCTATTCCACAATCAGGCTATCCGTGTGCAAGCTGATACCTTTCTGGTAGCGAGATAACATCGCCCTGTGGAGCGGATTAATAAGAACAACAAACAAATTTACGCATTCCATTCGTCTCTGCTGGGTATGCTGATTCCTGGACGATTTAAAGGACGATGAGCCCTTTCCGGTAATGCGTCTAAGCTGTTTTAGATTCTGTTCGCATCAGCGCAAATGGAACAATAGCTATTACGCATCTGCCTGGTAGGTTACGAGACTCAACAGCAGCATAATTTAAGCATGTTTATTTGATACTAATGAACATGACATAGACTCAATTTGCGGGGTTAGAACATTGAGCGCCAAAATTAAACGTTGCCAGAAAATTGAAGAAGCTATACGATTAACCTATATTTATTTCATATTTTACCAAATATTTTGAGATATTTATAACCTCAAAAACATCATAAAGGAGTACTGTGACATCGCTATTGCAAGCAAATAAATGCAAGTTCAATTTGTTGTATCGTTCTTTCAGCTCATATTGTTTCAAAGACTTTTGTTCTATGTTTCAAATAACGTAGACACATTATCCGTTACCAAAGGAACTCCAACAAAACATTGTTTTGTCCGTGGAATGCAATACATACAGTAGATACGCTAACAAAACAAATTACAAGTGTAAATTTTGTTTAACGTCTTAAAAAGGCGCACTAAAGAGCGTTGTTGTCCTCGTATCTGCGTGCCTGAAGATATTCTGGTATCAGACTTATATTCACTACTTTAGAAAAGAAAACGTATTGTCTCACGTGCGAACCGTCAGTTAGTGATCGCGGCAAATCAAGGATGCGTGGAATTCATTGAACTGTTGCTTTTCGGCCTCTGCTTCTCTTGTTGAGTTATGAAAAAACAGCCCAATCCCCACCACTCGATGATAACACCTGCAAACGAGGTCGTTCTTTTGCATAAACGCAGATGCCTACGTGCCGGCACATTTCCTACAGCTCAGCTCTCCCATTCCATTCATCACCCGATTCCAAACGTCACCTTCACAAACCCATTAGGTTTCGGATGTTGTAAACATAATTCACCACCGGGCGCATATTCCATCGCCAACCATAAACACTTCGCCAATTAGGTAGAGTGGCACCGGCGTTCCGTAGGACGGGGATCTTTTCTCGCACAATCGCACCCGGTCCCTGTGCCAGAACGGTGCGACAAAAGGCCCCAATGGAACACGCTCGCGCCGGCGCAAAGATTAGTGAATCTTCCTTTCACCGGATTGAAAAAATAGCACCGATGTATTTACAAAGCCAGCCAATCTCCCGGTGCATCGTGTTGCTGCCTTCACCTGACCGGCACAGGTTTGGCTCGTAGAGGGCACAATTTTCGCAATGCTACCCTCGTGCGCTTGACGGCAAAAGGATGTAGCACCGGCCACATATTAGCGGCACATAATTGTTATGCAATAGACTGTGTTATGAAACGTCCGATCTGATCCGTCTGGGATTAAATCCATAATTAAGTTATCGGCTGCGAGCTCACTTTCGGCACTATTGATCGTCTTTTATCTTTCACACTAAACTGTGAGCCTCTCAGCAATAATGACACGCTGCTTGGGTGGTGAATTTTCTAAAAAAAATCTCATCCAACTCCATACTACAATCCTTCCAAGGATGGAGAAATCGAATGCTTCGATTAGCCACGACATTGTATTTGCCGCTGCCGTTGCCGATTATGATGACAACGGCTTTGACGGGCGACATTTTGTGAAACATTAGCTGTTTCCCCGGTTCGGTTTCCACCACGTGCCCTGGTCGCAGACTCTACCAGCCACATAAATAACGGAGCGCGATTTCATGTTCCGCGTGAAGGTGTATGCTTTGGGGTCGCTTTGATTGCAGGCAGGCATCAATAAATCAACTCAATTAGACGGTACGAGTAGCTAGGGCCAGCACCGAATCCAAGCGGTATCAAGAAAGAGGGCATCAGAAATAGAGTAGCGAACAGAACGAAACGGATAGGTCGATGTTGAAGCTGGAGGAGTATAAGTGCACCTAAAGCACGGATGCAGCCTTTATGCAACTGAAACATAATCCACTTTAGGCAACATGGAGGTGGGATTTCGCGGCTAGCTCGTGCCACCAAAGAGGCCGCCATTGGCTTAGTGCCAGCATCGAGGTGCAAGCAAATCCTACCAACGAGCGATGGCTTTTTCAACCATTTTTCGCAATAGAAGTCGCACCGGATCCGGTGGCGAACTGAGCGATCGCGATCGTCTATGGAGTCGTTCGCCCAACCGGTGTCGCTAATCATTCGATCGGCCAAATCCGTCGAACGGCTCTCGCCAGCTCGTTAATTATTTAATAAATAATTATGACTAAATTTGACCACTGTGCGTCCTTCGGCCCAGCTGTGGTTCGCAGCGAGAGCTTGGCTTTAGGGGAAAATGTGCTGCCACGGAAAATGAGTTCTATTGTGCCGGCTAGCGGGGCAAATATCACGGAGGTGAAACAATCTGACACAAACGCGCATTTTAATGGGCTATCCTATCGCTTCGGCGCTACGAATTATATAAAAAAGGAACGAGTGCAAATTATGCAAAACAAAACAATCCTCCCTCCACTAGAGGACGATAAACCACGGTTTACGACGCGCAAATCAACCGACGAGTTTGCGAAACGAGCTGATTACAGGCGACACGACATGCGTTCTGGTGAATTATGGGTTCTTCCTTTGCGCCATCAGCCCAATTCCAGGTGCCTATTTCTGATATCGAAACGGGGCTATCACGTTGTGGAATGCTGCCTTCTCGGACGACTCGGAAAGCTGGTGTAGTTCCGTTTCCGCTGCCGCTGAACGTAATTGCTTCACATGGTCGGTATCGCGAGCCGAAATAAAAACGTGTATCTGGGCCATTCAATTCATGAACCTAAGCCATTCTTTGGAACCGGTTCCAGTGCGGTAATACATGATCCACCATTTCCGCATGCCACAAACAGCCGATCCATGGCTTCGAGCTAGTCGTGAATGCGGTGTAAGAGCCACACTTAGAACCAGATCGGTAATTGAAACAAAAAACTTTAGGTGTGATATTGAAGTAGTAGGCAGTTCTCATCACGTACTAGATTTCCCAGGTCACCTCGCCACTCGCAAGTAAGCTAGATGTATAATATTCTGTTTAATTTAACATAAAAGCATTGCTTGAGCAATAAAATAGTACGACTGTGATTTTTATACGATGAAGCATAAAAAATAAAAAATAATAACAACACATGAGCACAAATTCGGGCTTTATGACATTTATACAAGCAAAAATATGCTTATGTTTACTTGACATAATTAATTAAGAAAACATGTTGAATTGTTTTAACAATTGGCCCATAAACTACATAAGCATTATCGCATTGAAGCAATGGCTATTTTTTATTTATTGATACACCTATTAAAACCAACTATATTATATTTAATTGTATAATTGATACACCTTATTTAAACAGTAGTAAGAGAAGAATTTATCTTTTTTTGTAACTAAACAATACTAATAAATACAGTCATTTCTGAAAATATTTACCCCACAAAAGGTGTCATCAAAACGTTCGGAAAAGTTGATTCAAAATCAAAATTAGAATTTAATCGATCTCTAATGACACATTCCACATACGAGGACGACCATGTCCAATACACATTTCCTTCCGTTTAATGTGACCAGCAGCAAATAAAGCGTTGTCATCGTCGCACTCCGCCAAAAAAACACGGTTTCACTTTTTGCCTGCATTCCGATGCAACCAACGTGCCAACGTTTCGATCCGAATCTTCCGTCAGGGTGACTGAACTTCGCGCTTCACTACATTTCCATCACCATTCCAGCAGAAGCAGAACGCTGCACTGCTACCTGAGGTGATCACGCCGCAAAACGTCCTCGAGCAAGCGGACGTGTAACGCTAACATGCGGCCGCCGGACGATTTTTTTTTTCAAAAATTTGAAACCCCAAACTCTCGCTCTCGACCACTTGGCCTCAAGCGGTTGTCCGATTGTCGTGGGGGTTGAGCTTTTTTTTTTACGACGAAACAACCATTTCCTGGGTGCAGCAACATCGCCCCATCATTCGGCACAGGATGCATTCCTTTCCGCTAGCGATCGTAGGCCAAACGATCGACTAATGCAAAGCTGAAAATGCACCCAGAGGCCTAAGGGAGAGTGACGCTTAAACCTCGGTGAAGGGTTTGTTAGGACTTAGGGTGAGAAGAAAAAAAAACCCACCTGCCGATGGCGCTGTGCACACGTGCGCACAAGGAGGTTTCTTTTTCATAAATTAATTAATTTCGAGCCTTCACGCGACCGGGTGGTTCGCGTGCGTGTGCGTACGCGCGGTGGTCGTGATTAGTTGTTTTCGGTTTTCAGGTCAATTCCACAACCCGTATGCCGATCTTGACCGCCGTCCCGTGCCTCCTCACGGCGTGTCCTTCGGCGTGAGGCTTGGAGAGAATAATCGTGGTCTGCTGTTGCTTGCTGTTGCCTGCTGTCAGCGTGGTGCAATGTGAACCACTTTTCGATTATTTTTGTAGAGCCGCTTCGGTTGGATCACATCGCGACGTATTTAGATTATCGCCTCAACCTGTGGTCGCTCTATCGGCAATGCCGTAAAATGCATATTAAATTGAGAATGCCTGCCTGTCCGATTGCTTTATAAATACACCCCAACCGGGCTTCATTCGTCGTGTTGTCGACGTGGATGAAGAGTCCGTGCTGATATGGGCAGCGTTTTTGGTAGCCACAAACACCCCACACGATTTGTTTTCGATTGATGGTCGCCTGCGTGGTTGCATTTGAAATCCAAACTGTTGGCCTTTAAAAAGGCTTTTTTCGTATATATATCCCCCTTCCAATTAATATCACTCACGGGGAGAAGACCCGGTCGTTTTTCAAGTATCGAAATCCCACTCAGAGACCAGTTTTCGATCCACACTTTGGAAGAGGTGTTTCTAATTCGCCAGATTTTTATATGCTAGCTGCCCGAATCTCCAGAATCACAGCTTTTTTTGCCAGTGAACGTCCATTGGAAGCTGATATTGGAAACTCGCCATTTATTTGTGGCTTCCAACGAGATTCCATTAACCGGGTTTGCAAAATGCTAATGATTTTATTTCCACTAACGGTGTCGCATCCACCTGTTCGCGAATTCATATTCTAGTTGTTTTTAGTCTTATTATCCATATTTAAATGTTAGTTTAGACCAGTCAATAAAACGGCGTTTTTTTCTGAAACAAACATGTTTATTCGTTGTATTGAAAAATGTATCAATAATAACTACATAACATATAACAACCAGTGTTGAAAGCGTTTAAATCAATAACAAAGAAAATCGTAGAGGAGTAAGAGCTTCTCGTATGCAGTGACATTTTTTAAGCCAATTTTTCTGCTGCATATTTTGGGTAAAATTCGAAACGAAAACGATAACTTTGAAGGATAGATGATGCAGCTAATGAAGAATATATAATACTACAAACGAACGTATAAAAACGTTCTCAGGTTTGTGTATTAGAACTCAACGTTTTATGTGTATGTTATATCCGTGGAAATTCATTTGTTACAAACTAAGATGCATTTATTCACTGAAAATAAACTTGAGCATCATTTATAAAACATATTTTATATATTGTCAGCTACCGGAGATTTTTTCTATTGGTATAATAAAACCAGCACAAACAAGTTCTATTCCGTCCATTGTTGGTGCGTTTGAAAAACTATCTCTGTAGTACGTTGAAAAAAAAACAATCATAGTGTAGTAGCCATTTAAATTAACCATTCTCCCTGGCCTGGTAGAACTAATCGCCCTGAGCCGTTCATTTGTCGCCATGGAAAAAAACACACAAAAATCTATTTCCTGTCCAATTTGCTCCACTCACAACTATGTCAAATCGATCCTCGCAGCTCCACATAATCGTGAGGGTTGTAGCTTGGCTCCTGGGCCGCAGACACTTGACGTTAGGCAGCATTTCGGGCACCAAGATTGTCACGAAGTGAATGTTTTCTACCAAATTGTCCGCTCACCCAGGACCAGTCCGAGAGTTCTACGCTGTTGCCGAGGTCAACAAATTCTGGTCTCGCCCCACAATCGCACCGTCGTTATCGCACAGGATACACCTCATGCGGGTATGCCAAACGAGCCACACCAACAACACACACACACAAAAAAAGGTTAACTAAAAACACAAGCCACCCCGCACGCAACAGCCCAACGGTCCACGGACAGGCCACACTTAAAACTGGTTTCACTACCCTTCACCGTGTGCTCAAGTGCCAGGGTGGATTTTTCGCTACAATTTTCTCGTATCGTGGCCACCATCTTGGGGCTCCTCTTTAGTGGTAATTTTCGTGAGCGTTCTTGGTCGCCCTTTCGCTGTCCCCAGATTGAATCGGAACCGGCTTCTTGGGTCCTATACCGGATCGGAGGGTGCAACATTATGTTCTTGTTCACCGTTGCGATCGCCAACACCCAAAGCTACCGTGGCTCGATGGTCCGATGGATTGGGGAGAGAAGTGACCAAAACAACAACAAAAAAAAGCAAACCCGAGGAAACAACACCAAACAACGACAAAAAATATATAAACCAAGGACAGCAAATCGAGCGTGGCGAGTTTAAAATGTGCCGTGCAGCCGGCTTTGCTAGCCGGGAACAGTTTATTTTCTTGAAACATCAATTTAAATATTCATCCAATCGCACAAACAGGATCTGAACTATATTCCATGCAACCTTCTACGATTGAGACGGAATGAGTTTGCCGTGCATACTGTGCGGACGTGGAAGAAACTTAATTGCGACCCTCAAATTTAATTTTGCCATTACGTGTGTTTCCTCGGGAGATCAAATCTACAGATATCGAGATAAAATGAAGCTTACATTAAGGGAAAAAATGTTTCATTCGCGTAAATTTTTATTTCAAAAATAATAGCGCGTAAAATCATATTTTTTTAATTGGTTTAAAGAAAATTTTTAAAAGATAATTAATAAGCGCTATCACAAGTATGTATCACAAATACTTAACGCATATAGATTCTTGATCAGCAGACGAGTTACGTTAACTATTGCTAAATAAAATATCCCAATAAATGATCAGTTCAATTAATTAATTGTATTTGACAACTTTTTTTTCTTGTTTTAATGGCTGATTCATTTTTTCTCTGGTTTTACTTTTTCCAATTTATACAGCTAAAATGTTATTCATATGGTTCATTATGGTCACCTTTGGTAAGGTTGAAAGTAGTGAGAACATTTGCAGGTTTTGCATGGATATTTAAACCCCCCGCAGATATGACTCGTTGTTTTATATAAATTTGTTAATTATTTTCATGACATGAGAGGAAAAGAGCTTATGACGAAGCAAGCCAAAAACAGTGATAAAAGGAAACATAGATTGATGGTAAGACGAAAAAAGCAAGAGACCAATGAAAGTGTTCAACAATTGAATGTAAGAAATATGCTCCACCACAATACTCATTTACAAGAGCAACTTAATCTCTAATCTAATCTTTAACATGTTTGGTAAAACAAATCACGCTCCAAACAGAAAAGAACAGCTTTTAACAACATCGAACGCACCAATGCACGCATTTGAAACACAATTAGCACGACAATCAGATGTGCTTGTAAAACAAGTGCTTGCTGATACGACCGCAGAGTTCTTCGACCCAACGTGAGATGCAATAATCAGGGTGTATGCATTTCAAGCTGATAGCACAAATGCGCTCGCGATCTTGAAACACCTCCAGCGCTTTTCCCGCAGACTCCATCTTGCACGTCAGGGTCAGTCGGTCAAGGTGTTGGTTCGCTAGGTTGAATTTCTGGTGAAAGCTCCCCAAGTGACAGGTGACATGTTGACAACACATATCAAGACTTCTGTCACTCGCTACCTGGCAGGAGTCTGAACAAGGCGTGCCAGGACATACGAAACCGCGCTCGTTTACCGCTCGAAAGTGGCCAAAGTGAATGTTGTTTTTCGGGCCCTCGGCCTGGAATGGTGGACCGCAAAAAAAAATAAATAAATAAATAAACAGTCCTCCAACTGCAATGGCGTCAAACGACGACGACTACGACGACGACGACGGTGACGCCTAGACGTTCTAGGCGCTGGCTCGAAGGGCTGATTCAAGCTGGTCATATGATCGCTGCCTGTCGCCCCCGGAACGACCCCGGTACGCTTATCGAATGCAATCGAGTAAGCCCTGTTGCCAACGGCCCACCCGGCGCCGAAGGCAAGCAAGCAAATGTGCCCTCCTTCCAGTTCCCACCTTCCAAGCTCCCGCCTTCTCGTCCTGACTTCGGTCCTGACTGTTACCTCACTGGCTCACCGCACCCAGGCCGGTGCGTTTATGTCATTTTATTTGTAAATCACACGCCGTTTTTGCTGCAACGAGAGCAGAACAGTTTTTTCCCTTTTGTTTTTGGCGTCGATTCGCGATTTCGCGCCACTAATTAATGCGCCTGGCCCTTCGCGCACTGGCACAATGCACGACCGTGGCCCGCTATTCTCGGCAACCAATATTCGGGCATGGTTTTGGGGGTTTAATGTGGGTCGCTTAAAAAGAAAAACCCCGCGCGACAATCAACGGTGCAGACCTTCGAGACCTCCCGTTAGTGGTGCGTTTTTCCGTGGCCATTATCGCTTTGTTGGTTTTCTTTTTTTGCCCGAAACCGGTTAACAAAATGAACCGCGTGCAAAGTTAGATGTGAAATGCAAGTTCTTAAATGACAGGCGAAGTGAAAACCATGCGAAAGCGAAATAAATGTAATAAGCAACAGCCATCGCTCAACCATTGCCGTAAATGCCCTTTTGAGCATAAATCTCAACTAAGATTGGTTAATAGCTCATTACTCGTACTGAACTGAAGAAACGCATCTGGTTTCGGATGCACTCCTGTATGAGTGATGCACTTTTTAGCACCTCATTTGTCATTTTGGGGCGTAGTTCGAGAGTCGAGAGTCCACAAATCGCCCACACACGCTCGTTGATAAATGGCTACCGGTGTGTAGTAAATAGTTGATTGAGTGTCAAAACAACGCTACCATCATCATCATCATCATCGTCAGAGCATCGCGAATGGAGAAATAAATCATTGTGTGGCACAATTCGCGATTACGATTCACACGACTCGCGATAATCGGGAAGCACGCAGCTCGTAATGGAGCGGATGTCCTGCAGCACGGAAAGCGAAAGTAGAGCGAAGGCCCTCCGAAGGCTGAAACGCGAGAAGAATGAGTCCAGTGTTCGGGGGGCTGAAGGCGCAACTAACGGGAATGATACCGTGCTGCATCCCGGTTGCATCGTTGCTGCACATTCGTATGCACATTCGTGGCCATGCACCGAGACGCCCAAGCGAGAAGTAAGTCAATCAGTCATTCAGACAAGCGCCAGGCGGAACGGTGTGAGCGCGTTTTCGATTCGGCTCGTGGCCGGCAGCCGTGAAAGTATCCCATTACAAAACCGAGCCCTTTAGGAAGCGAGCAAAGGGAAAAAAATAGCGCTTACCGGGGCTAATTCCATTCATTTCCGCACCGATTTGCGTGCGTGTTCAAATAAAGGCAAATGGTTCGATACAAATGGCAAATGGTACACACAAAATTGGGGAAGTAGACAAAACTGTAGAATTCCACCGACTTGCTGGGTGCTAGAGACAAATGAAGAGTTGGTTTTTGGCGTAACCAACCCAAAAAATGTACTGCAGAATCGTATAAAAAGGAACACGGGTCGATTCGTTACTTTTTAATGCATTCATCAAAAACGCTATTGCGGTGGAAAACTGATGATTCAGACATGGTTAAGATTAAGCTGCGTAAGGCCTTTCAAAAGGCTTTGTTTAATTATAGAAGCTTTTACCAACACACACGACATAATATGAATATCCTCCATAATAGATGATTGTTATCATACCTGCCTAAAAAAACAAAATAGAAAGAATATTTGAACGAGATGCATAAGCGGACAATTGAAATGGTACAATATGGAGAATTTGCTCACACTCGCATCGACAAATGCACTCGAAGCGCTAACGAAATTGTGCACCCTTGTGACAAGATGGATTTGTGCAGCCCACTCTTGCGTCTGCATACACAATGCACCACGCAGCATAGAGCCGCCGGAGTTAAGCCGCCGTGTGAAAGAGCCGCTTTCAACCTTGACATAACTTCTGCGTACGCCTCTGGGTAATGCATAATAATTACATCGCAGCAAACCATGCGCGCAATGTCGCGTAACCTTGCTTGCTTTGGCTGCATCTTTCTCATTCATTCGCCTCACTCTCTCTCTCTCGTTCTCGCTCTTGCTCTCGCTCTCGCTCTCTGTCCTACCAAAGCTGTCATTCACCTTCGTTTTCCGTCCGTGTGCGCACATTGAACGCCGCCGAAGAATCGATTAAGTATTCTTGCCCAACATTTGTTTGGTTTGGTGGAATTTATTTCCATTTCATTCCCATTACACTGAACCCCCTCCCCGGCTCCTACCCGGGGGCTCGTTTCCCATCGTGATTTATTGGACGCACGGCAACACCCAGTGTCATTTCGTAGGAAAAGCGTTGTTACTAGGTGAAATTTTTGGCTAAAGTTACTACTCACAGGTAAGAGCAAAGTGATCGAGCAATGATCGACTACAATCTTCACCGTCGTCGGAATTGTAGCAAAGTTCAGGGCTCAAAAGCTGATTTTGTGCTTAAACAAAATACAGGAAAACAATTGCGATCACTCAAATTATTTCCAAATTAATTTATTTCAATTTTTTTTCGAGGTCGAGGTGATCGGTTGAAAACACCGTTCAGATAGAAAGAAAACTTTTTATAATTGCATCTCATATATTTAAAGCCTTCCTGCAGTGAGCAGTTTAAAACAAAGATTTTTGGAATGTACTGACATAATCAACACGCCATTCGATTCGAGTCGGTAGCAAAGGAGGATGTTCTGCTCCGCTCGATGTACTCCTCGTCCACAATTCGTAATTTCATGGAAGATCAGCTCGCCGCACGGTTGCTATTGACATTTTCGCCAACAAATTATCTTCCAATATTGGATGCCCTTCATGGGCACTTAGCCACATTCACGGATGGTGCTCATCCTTTCACTGACTTTTAGGATGAGCATGAACAAAAAAAAACAAGGCAACAGCACGACAAAAAGTTGTCCTATTTTGTGGTGAAGCATCATTGACAGTTTCGAAGAGGCAAAGCGCTGAATCAGCGCCTATTTTTGGACCACACACTTGCTGCGAACAATCTCCTGATCAGGTCTCGCAAAGGTATCGACGATCCACCGACGATTGTGATAAATTAGCTGACGAGCTTTTTAAGTTAATTTGAGTTTTTTTTATTCCACCAGCTTGTGCTTTTTTTTATCTCTGCGTTGCAAACATATTTACATTATAACAAACGATAACGTGATTATGCACGCCATATGTGTCAACGCCAAGGCCACAACTGCACTCGGCTCAAGTTTGATAACGTGAACGGGTTTGGAGCCTTGAAACTTTTTTATGCTGTTCTCCAGCTGACGGTTCTCCAACCATTTGTAAACTACTTTAGTGTTTATTCTCAGGAAATAGTTTATAGTTCTATTTTGATATATCATAGCTGCATTTGACATGATAATTTTGATTCGTTATTGATGACAAGTTATTGAAACTATGGCGCAAAAGATACTAATGCATGCTGTAACCCTTAAACAACATAACATTTTGAAAATAAAGTAAATTATTTAAAATAATAATGAATTTCTTTTTAATCTTTTATTAAAAATAAGTTAAATTGATAATTTAATTATAAAGTCAATAAACTAGCTGCGTTTGGAGCAGCTGTTGTACATTTTTCATTAAAATAATGTTTTTTTTTATCATTTAGCTGCAATAATATAATTTATTTCTCAATATGAACGGAGGCCGTATAATAATGATAAATAAAAGATGTATCATTAAAAAAAACTTCTCAATGTTTAGTTTTCCTAAAAGCATGCTCTTTACAAATGTATGACTTAGTTTAACATTTTTGAAAAAGAAATTTTTTAAACATTTGAATGTGTAGTTATATGTTTTATTTGGTCTATTCTTAATTCAGATCCTTTATCAAAATAATTTTGCTATCTGTATATTGTACATTTACATTATCTTAAAGCAAGATACTACCAGCTCCAGTTGCTATTAGACACCTGTAGAATAGACTGTCCTTGTAAAGCCACAGCCGTCAAATAACATCGTCCTGTCGTTAGAACACCTTCTTAGCTTGCCCAAACGCGGCATTACAAGTAAAACAAAACTCTGCTCCATAATGATCACCCTCAGCTCATAAATTCCACACAGCACCTTCGTACTACCGGAACTTCCTGCTTTAGTGGTTCCTTAACATTCGTCCCATACCTTCAGCGCTTGGCTAATGTTTTGTAGGGCTTCATTGCACCAGATCTCCTCACCGTCCTCGCGAAGGGCCCGACAATGCCCTGCCTGTGGCCTTCTCTCTCTCTCTCTCTCTCTCTCTCTCTCTCTCTCTCTCTCTCTGTTTCTCTTGTTTCCTTCTAAGCTTCTAAGCGGAGCTATTGCAATGTGAGCTTTCTGAACCCGCACGCGTACGCATCATCACACGCTTGAAATTAAATATCGTCGACGATCGTCCTCTGCCCACCCTCACAACCACATGATGGCACACGTTTCGAGGGCAACTCTCTTAGGGCTGGCTGTGGTTGTGGCATGGAAGGACGAAATTCTACAAAGCAAGCAAATGAATGCTCACTCGAGTCGGGAAGCGTGAGCAACCGCGTACGCGCGCCCCAACCATCTAAAGAAAATTGAACGGATCTAAATCAACTTTAGAGCGCGAAATGAGGTTGAAAAATTGCCTTCGGCAAGGTCGTTTGCGAACGCGCGCGCGCGCGCGCACACACCTTAACGATCGTGCATTCGCTTGGCCTTAGGAGAGTGGATGTAAAAAGATCTAGGAGCAAACGAGCAAACAAACTAAACCCGCACACACGCGCACACGCGTACATGTAAAGCTCGCCACGATCGCCAGCATCGCGATCATCGACGCTGTGCGTGTTGGTTGTGCTCAGGAGCCTCAGCTTTTGCAAATGGTACGCTTCTGGTGGCAAAATAGATCAGGTGCCATGGAAAGGGACTCTTCGGTGTCCTAAACGAGATGTAGAGTGTTTTGCTTTTGAGAGGGTGTTTAGGAGTTGTGTTAAACTTCACCGCACTATGGGATAGATACATCACTATGGAAGCTTTATTGTGTCTAGTATATTGGGCACACTAGGAACAAAACAGCCACTCCGAAGACCCAGTTAGCGATGTTTGAAAAGGGTGATTTGAGCTTTTAGACTTGAGCTGTTTAATAAAAAAAAACATTCATTAACATACGCGCGTTTAGTAAACTAATATTGCATTTTCATTATTGCCGAAAATACAATCTTCTCAAAATACGACAAACAAAGCTGCTGAAATTCTGAAAATTTGTTTATGTCTTTTTTGTTTCTTCATAACCCGTCAGCATAAATCATCCAACTATCCTCTTAAGTACTTTTTTTAAACACCATATCAAAATAATAAAATCTTTTAAATGTTTTTAATTTCCTAATGCACGCTGAGCATGTAGCAGTGTGCGCAGAAGAAGAAAAAAATGTCAAGTCTGATTTATTGGTCCACCTGTGCCCCAACTACAACGATCTGCGACGCCAGCGAGAACTTCTCGCACATCCTCCTCTGCCGATCTCCTTTCCGTCGTATTCCCACCTCACCACATTATGGTTTTGAGAAAACATTAGAAGCGAGCACGAATTCACCGGTAGTGAATGGAACATTCGCATGGCCTCTACCGCCCACAAAGGCACGCCACGATCGCAACAACCTGAGCTCAATGTTTGCATCCATCTCGCTCTGATAGCAGACACGTTCAACGAGCTGTGGTGCGATCACCAGATGATCACCAAGCCAGGATGCAGCCGTGTGGGTGGATATTCGCTAAAGGCCTCTCTACCGATCGATAGAGGGCACGTTTTGTCATTTTTTTTTTTTTGCTTTTTGTCGCTCCCCAAACACAACGGGCATTAGTGCACCACGGTTGCGACCACAAGCGGCCTTTATCCTTGAGACGTCATATTTTGTGGTGTTCCTTTCGCATAATTTTTGCTTTTCCTGCGGTCCGGTTTAGTTGGCGTCTTTGTTGATGAATTCAAATTTCATAACTTCTGCTTCGATCTGCTTCAAACTTTGCTCATGCCCGCACGCTCGCAAATCTGTATTAGATGTCGCGGCTTTTTTTTGTTATTGCCAACAGCTTCCCGGTTACTTTGCATATTTTCTGGACAGATCCACCCTGCCCAAAACGCATACAGCCCGCTCCCAGCCACAGGTTTCCCAAGCAATCAAGCGCTCGATTCTGCTCGTGCAGTTGCAATAAATAAACGCTCGACATTATAATACGGCAAAGGCGCAGTACGAGCCGGTTTTCCCATCCTGTCGAATCCGAAACACATCCCTGCACGCAATGGTCCACCCTCTTACCCGCCTTAAAACCATATCCACCCCCTCCTTCTCTCTCTCTCTCTCTCTCTCTCTCTCTCACCCCAACAAAATGGAAAGCGTCCCCCAGCGGCAACCATCCGATCAGGGGGCTATGCATCGACGTTATGTTACGATCCATCGCCGCCACCGGCCACAGCCCATTAGTTTTCGAATGCCATTTTTGTCTCTCTCTTTCTCTCTCTCTCTCTCTCTGCCACTCGTTTCATTCCGTTTCTAAAACGCCCGGTTCGAACCACGCCTGAATGTCAAGGCCACGCATAAGCCAAAGAAATACGACCGTGTCTCTCTCGCGGGATGGCTTCGGTTGCCTTCCGTCTGGTTTAAAAATCGCATCGACACCCGGCCCCGACTCACACGCTTCCTGGCAAATGTCACGCACCAACACACACACACACACACACATCGGTTGATTCCTTTCTTTCGTCTGTTCGATCTGGAAGCATTCGACCCGGGAGTGTAAACGGGCGGGATCAGGCAATCCCTTGCATTTCGCGGGTCGCCTTATCAGATAGCATACGCGTTCGGTTTCAAACACACGCGTCGTTGGGGACACCTGGCTCGGGGAAGGAAGTTTGCCATAAATCACCGCACTTTAAGCACACGAAAACATGCACGCCATATCCATTTCGAGAGTACGAAACCACCGAAAACGCTAACAGCGCTGTGTTGTTGAGTCTTCAGAACGCAGCGATCTTTTTCCTCGTTCCGTTCGAACGTTTTTCTTTCGATTTGGAAGAATTATTAGACAACCACGCAAGCTTGATTGCGGTGATGGGGTGATTTATTTTCGTGCAAATTATGCAATCAATAGTTTGCGAATAAATCCAATCCAAAGGTGCCTCGTCGGAAAAGCCACAAATCTCCAATCAAAGCACGCGTATTGTATCGGTTTGACGAATTGTTAAATTATTCAAGCAAGCGCTTTATCACCGATCAGATTTTGTACACTTTTAATCGCTTGTTTGTTTGTGACGTCGTCTCTAGCTTTTGTCCAACATCCGGCGAGGCTAGCTAAAGCCCTTGCGTTACAAATGGCCGGCAATGTCACGCACAAGAACAAGGAACTGAAAGCCCTGCGAACGCCTTGACATTTTTATTCCCTCGCATCGCGTCCGAGTGAGCGCTCTGTAATAAACTATTATAGTCGGTTGATGTTCTGTTATTTCGTTACGCACTCACGGGCGATTGAATTCTCGGAAGGGAACGAGAAAAAAAAATTATAGTCACATGTATACGCTTAACGCGATCATGATGTGTATTTTTTTTTTATTTTGTCGGTCTAGGAGCATACCTGCAAATAAGGAATTTTAATATTGCCATTTTTACGTTCATGTCTTAAGACTGGATGCTGTTTTGGGGAGGTAGAATAAGATTATAAAAGCTTGCATATTTTTTTGTATACAATATACACTTTGCATTCCATCTCGTACGTTGTACGATTCATTGCTCGAAACCTTTGTTGTTCCTTTTACCTCCAACTGTAAAGGTGGTCCATATTTCATTTCGCCGTCGATTTGCCTTTGCTTCCACTGCAAAGTGCACCGACCGCAAAGTGCAGAGCGAATTGACGTGCTTCGTTGCACTTTCTCTCTCGTTTCGGCGTCCGTCGGTATCAGTTTGTAATTTGCCGTATCGTTTCGCGGTCATTACGCGCAAAAAATCTCTCTCCCACCACCTATCATCAGCCTTCATTTGTTCGTTCTGTTTGAAGTCATCTTGTTTGCAGCCCAACACCCATGCGAGGCGTAAGGAAGAAGCCAAAAACAAGACGAATGGCACTCTAGTAATTGCAATTATAATGATAAAGAAATGCAAATAAAATCTGCACCAAGCCACTTTTCCGGCCAATATCAATTCGACAAGCTTAACAACTGCATTTTAAAACAAATAAACGTATGCATCAATAAATAGCTAATATATAATATATGCTAGTGACGTTTACGACCGAAAAAAACTTACAACCAGAAGCTCGGGGAAAATTCATCAAACTAACCAACAAGGCATCAAAGCTATTCGTAATTTCAAAAATAAAATGAGCACGAGAAAAAGCTTCAGCTAGCAATCAAGAGCACGCAATCGTACAACAACCGCCGCTAATCAGAAGCCCTTTATCGCTTGTCAAAGGTTCGTCAAAGGTTTGACGCATTCGCTAGAGCGTGGACCAAAATGGTGCGCTTGTGTGTTTTTTTTTTTTGAACTGAATTGAGATACGCTGCTCGAGCGGGAAAATCCAAACGAGTGGAAAAACACACCTCAATGCCGTTGCTAATGCGCGTAAGCTGTTACACTTGCAAATAAAGCATGCACAAAAACAAATTTCAACCGCCTACAGGACACGTCCCAGGAGATCGAGTCCGAGTCATGGGTGGATTTGTTGCGTCAGTAGCTTATTGCAGCCGTACGCGTTGTTTGTCGCCTTATTTAACGTTTTTCGATCCTTCTGGCTCCATCTCCGAGCCAAGATAAAATGTGTTTGCCGAAGAACCCGGTCTAATTGATTGCAACCGCTAATGCTGCAGTAAACATTCACCCACCCTTGGTGCAGTAAAATAAAACGGTCATAAAACACCCTTGGTTTTAGCATCTGGCGTTGTTGCACCGTCTTCGGTGTGTGTTTTTCTGGCTCATTTTTCACCCACATTAACGAGCCCAACAGCTGAAGCCGAACGAAATGGTGCACTCGGGATTAATTGGACCGATTATCGCACGGTTAGGTAGCGTTATCTCGCTGCAATGGGAATCGCCCTTGTCCTTGCCCTTACCATTGCCCTTGCCCTTTCGAATCATCCCTCCCAATGTCGCTAAGAAATCACCCCAAAATCCCACCCAACTACCCAAACCGGATGCATCCGGTTTTCATCTCGATCAGCCTCGATCACCACTGCGTGTGAGGCTCGTTTTTCTTCGTCCATTTCAAGTAAAAGTGAAATCCATCGAAATTTCCTCCAAAAACAAGATAAATACCCTCGAACCGCTTCACGCACGTTCAGGCGCATGCCAAGAAACGCGATCAAAACGCGCGTTCCTAGCGATCGCGAGTGTGCACTTCCCGCGTAAGTGCAAGTGTCTGCGACCGGAGGGATGGCCGGAAAATGGAGAAGAGGGAAAATTCAAGCCCAGAAAAAGCCCAAAGCCAACAGAAGAAAAGAGAGAGAGAGAGAGAGAGAGAGAGAGAAGAAAAAAAGTGCAAAATGTTGAAAGAAGTATAACGAACGGCCCCCATTTGGTGGCGAGCGAAATGAAATTACGAACCGCGAAAGAGCAGGATGCAAGATACGGCGAGGCAAAACTCAACATGGCCGGCACCGTGATCGGGCTGGTGAATTAGAAATTGATACATTTTTACGAACTTCGCGGACTTTGTAACAAAGCGGCCGCGGCCGCTCTAGGTCATCTTGCATACTTGTTGGGAAAGTATTGGAAAAAAGGAGCACCAGGCGAATGCGTTTTTTTATTTTCTTCTTCACCGTGAATGTTGGCCACCCACCTGGCGAGCTGGATGGAACCGAAGCGTTGAGTGGTTTCGCGTTTTAGAGCGCACAAAAAGGGGTAGCTGCAATTCGATCGATGGCCCAAAGGTGCAACGAATTGATCGACGAAATTCCACAATCGATCGCGGTGATCACCGGCCGATGTGCAATGAAAAGCCCAAAAAACTGGTGGAAAGCGACAGAGATGGAGGTTGAAGTGACAGGGCGTGAAAATTTGACGAATTCGTGACAGAATACGGGAGTTGTAATCGTTTTAGAATACGTTAATACGTTACAATATATATATATATATATATATATATATATATATATATATATATATATATATATATATATATATATATATATATATATATATATTCGTTCCTTTATATAGCATTACTTAGAACCCTATTATATATTATATAGAATTTACCTAAACCGTTATAGTATCATTCAATTGGAGGTGATAAATAATGGATGAAAAATATTTAAACTAATTTTACTTCGTGAACGAATTTGTGACAAAATATACTTCAGAATACGTTTATCTGCAGATCTGGCCAGATTTACGTTTTGGAAAATTTACTGAAATACATATTGACACATTTTTAGTTTAAAAAACTCTAATATATATTATATAGAATTTACCTAAACCATTCTATTATCACCCAATTCAAGGTGGTATAGAATGGATAAGAAATATATAAGCTCGTTTTACTTTGCAATGCTTTTTTGGTTTTTAAGTATAATTTATACTTGTTTTTTAGAATACTCACTTCAGAATCTCACAAGTTACCACAAAAGAAGGAGAATTGAATAAAAAATACAAACTCTAAGTGCACAAATGTTTCATGTTAAGAACTCTGCGAAAGAAACATGCCATGTACTCAATTTACGCCCATTTTGTTTAATTGTGTCAACTGCACAACGATCCTTACGGCGTTAGCTCAACGATGGTTACAATTAAAATCGCAACCGAACAAGCTTGCTCGTGTCGGACACGAGAGCCCGTAAAGAACAACATCACATCCGACAAGAAAAAAAAAGGTCACCTAAGGAGAAATTAATGCGTTGTGCAACGATGACAAATAGGAGTACATTAAAACGGAGCCAATCTTACCAACCTGCTGGAACATAGTTCCTGGCCTTTTCTGCGCCCGGCCAGAACATTGCTGGTCCCGCCGTAAAGGTTGAACATGATAAATGTGAAGTTCAGTGGTGCTAATAAATCGTTCCAGTAAGCTCCACATCTTTTGCGAGGATTTGAAATTTAGCATCGCTTTAACATTTAACTGTAGCTTATCTGGTCTCAGTTGGAGAACTTCCTGTACTGACCTAGATTTTTTTTTGTCTATAAAATAATCACCAACATTACGGGAGTATGTGATAAAATGAGTGTCTTTGCATATGACTCACTTGTTGACGATCAATTTACATTGTTGCATTCTGGAAAAGCTATGCCACGCTCGTTGTTCAGTTGCAGGGTTATTGTGATCGTTTTTTGATGTTAAATTCCATACCCATCGTGAGGATATAGTAATTAGCTGAACGTATCTGATTTTGTTTAGAAACAGTTGTACAGTTGAATGAATATTTGAATAAATGTTTTTCAACTTTACTATATTAATTTAGATGATGCTCCTTGAATGTTGTTTACGATTTTTCATAATATATGTTTGAACAGTCGAAAGGTTGTAAATTTTCAAACTTACAGATGTGTACAGATGTGTTTTTAATGGTAATTGCACTATATAAGGATATGTCACGCAATTGTAAATGTAACGTGAACGAAGTGCACTAAACCACGTTTAATCTCTGTAAGTAAATTATATAGTTTTTAATTAAACGACACTTTTTATATAATTACAGCCGAGCTCTAATAACACAATAACCTCCCATTACAATCAATGTGCTTCACCAATCCTGGTGTTACAATAAAAAAACGCCCAACTACAAACACCCTGCAAACCCTGTAAGAACGAACGGCTGGCGAGTCGATCGGGCAGGATAATCCCTCATCATTTGCCACATGTGTGTGTGTGTGTGTTTTTGCCAGGACGCGTTCCAGCCGGCAGAAAGCGAAAGTGAACGCCAACAAAAAAAAACACCCCAACCTGTCTGTTAGCCCGGGCCCCTCTCTATCTATGCTGTAATATGCGACCCCTGAACAACCCGGTTCCCCTGTCCCGACTTCCGCTACACACCCGGGGGGGTGGACAACCCACCAACCACCCTACTGAACTGGTTTTTTGCCACCCCACCCAGGGTTTCCTTCATCGCTCCTTCACTTCGACGCGCAAAACCTTCGCGTCCTCGCGCCGATTGGGGGCTATTAAATCACAAGAACAAAATCACTCACCTTAATTGATACCTTATTTCCATCGCGGATCCGCCCAACCCTATCCCAACCCACTACATGCCCCACCCACCCCCTCTACCACCACCGCACCTCCATCGCTCACACACCGGTTGACCTACGACGCGATAAGTCGCGTTCCCTTGCGTCGCGAGCCTTCACGCGAACCACGCAAAGGAAGGGCTCTCTCTCTCTCTCTCTCTCTGTCTCTGTCTTTCTTCGACACTGCAGAACCGGAATGTGGCCAGCCACTTTGGCGAGCCCAACAAGGGGGAACGCTGAAGGACTTGCAGTGTGTACGATCGATGGGGTGAGTTGGTTGCTGGGGATATGATTGTTGCGTTTGACATTACTCTAACTATTACCTCAGAATGGCTTGGTGTGGCCGTGCAGCAAACAGCTGGACGCGGGATTGTGCTGTAATATTCACAGTTAGCTGGTTTTTTTTTTATGGAATGCACCACCATGCCGCGTGATTCCACCAAACGATCGATTAACGTCGTTGATTGGATTGGCCATCAAAAATCCAGGCATATCACAGATACGAAGTTTCGAAGATTTTTGAGGGTTTTTTACTAAATAAGAGCTGTTAAGATTTGGGATTTTTGGGAAGTACTAGGTTTGTACTTATGCTTTGAGCACGTTTTCAGTCAGTTCAGAGACGTTATTAATCAATGGTCAATCATTGATCAGCTTGTTTAGACAAATATTCAAAACAAAAAATACCACAGTGTTACGTAACCTATTCGCGTTTATCTACATACCAGAGCGCACAGGCAATTAATAACAATTAAGTTTTATTAAATATATCTGCGATAAATGTATGTCACGAGGAACGAAACGGCATGTCCGTTGAGCAAGCGAAGCGAGTACTCCTTCCGTAAAGCTCGAAACGTAAATAGTCATTACTCGAACAGTGTATTAACGACGAAATAACGAGCACTACGGAAACTGTGCCATCAGACGTCCCTTCGCTCATAAATCCCTGAGGGCTGTTTCACGGCACCTTCTGCTGAATGTTGCTCCTCCACCGCTCTGTAATAAGATGAGCGACAACCGACGGAAAGAAGCGCCAGTGCGGAGATCGTAAAGCGATCGTAGCCCCAATCGATGGTAAAGCCCAGAAAGATGGCCCTATAACAACGGCTCACACTGTGCTCGGCTTCTGGACATTGTGGCATCATCCAACCGGGCCAATAACACTTTAAGAAACATTTACACGTCGTTCGATAATTTCGTTAATTAATGACAAAACCCGCAAGCAAACTGTGCGGTCCAAGTCTCCAACCTTCGACAAATGACATTGACGATGCGCTTCCAGCTGTACTGGCAACGACGTAACGGCCAAATTGGCGTAACCCGAAGCACTCCAGGAAGGACACACGAATGAAAAATCCCAACAGCTGGTGGATCCCTTTTGTGATCTCAAATGTCCTTCATCAAAGCCCAGCCAGCAATCACGATGAGAAGATAATGACTGCGGAGGCGTTTCTGGCCGGCTGGGTGTCGTTTAGCTCACACTTTGGCGGCTGACGTCACGCCGACGGACATGACGTTTAAAATGGGATTCATCAATGTGCAATGCATTAGCATAACTTAGTCGTGGCACACTCTGTCTAGTGTCGTTCAAAGCAAAAGAGCACCACTGAATAACTGAGCAGCGTTGGATTTCGTGAAGCAGAGTGGCGCAGTGGAAGCGTGCTGGGCCCATAACCCAGAGGTCCGTAGATCGAAACTACGTTCTGCTATCCTTCGATTAATGCCTTTTTTACTATGACATTATTTACTTTCTTACTTTGATTATCGTGAAAGTTAACGGTACAAGAATATGCGGTAGTCCAGTAACACAAAAAATTAGAATATGCTATCCTAAGTAAGCTTTGAGTGAACAACAAAAGCCACACAATTTTGAATACCCCCCACAAGTGTTTTCAGGTTATTGAAATGCAACCGATTTGCTAAGAGTTAAGTTAATGTTATTTTTATTTTGAACCTATCCTATTTGATTAATTTTAGCTGTTTGGTATATTACACAATTTATTCTATCGCTAAATGTTTAGTTAAAAATGTAAATAAATCGAACTCAAATTATTTTATTGTTATATACAACGATTATGAGACTATCGAAATGTACATTTGTGCAAAACACAAAATACAATATAATCGGTATTTAAAGTTTATTGAAGTATTGAAACGTTGGATCCGGAGGAAAGTTGCTTGAATTTATTTTATTTACTGTATTTTAATTAGTGAGTTGGAGACGACAGGGTGCTACAAACAGACAAACTGTTATACACGCGACAGTAGGTTACTTTTATTCTTGATAGCCTAAGTCGCAACTGAACCTAACAAATGTTATACGCTCTGCAATATGCCTTTGGAAAACATCGCATGCTGTATATGCTCATATCGTACTCAATTTGTATTATAGTTTAATACTTCTTCACTCGTCAAGCAGAGTGGCGCAGTGGAAGCGTGCTGGGCCCATAACCCAGAGGTCCGTAGATCGAAACTACGTTCTGCTATCTCAAAAACTTTTTTGTTAATTTCACTCTGTTGCTTGAAATACTAGATTGGGTTTGCTTACGATCTAAGCAGGCGCGATTTTATCGTAACATGTACATTTTTAATATGTCAACTATTGTGTATTTTATATTTTAACGTAGCGATCATAAAGAAATTGACTAACGAACTAGATACATTAAAAAAAACGATACGTTTAATCGGCTTCACGTGGGACATCTTCTGAACTGATCTATTTAAGGTTTGTATCACATAAGTAATATAGTGTTGTTTGTTATATAGTATTATACTGAATGTAGTCTATGTATATTTTTTAAGGCAAATATATGGAAAAACAAAAACACATACAGTAATTATGATGTAGAGGAATTGAGGATTAAATATTCAGCTTCTTTTCTTTTTCAGATATGGCCGTTCCCATACATCATACAATTATGATGTAGAGGAATTGAGGATTAAATATTCAGCTTCTTTTCTTTTTCAGATATGAACGTTCCCAATCAGTCAGCAGGAAACTCGATCCATAGTCACTTCAAAAACGTGTTTATAAATATAATGTAACTTGTTTTGGAATCTCTGCACTACTAGCTAACATTGGATCCGTACATCAGCGCCGGCAAGATAACTTGGCCATAGATAATAAGTTTATTATACCTCGACAGTGTCGAGTGGCGTTTGATGAGTGGATGCAGGCTCATGTGAAAGTCAAAAGTTTTGTAAGCGAGATGATTTATATGCTTCTCAATAGTAAGCTTTCGATCAATCGAAACCCCGTGGTAGCGCACATCAGTGGACCAGAGAACCATCCGTCGTTTGTAGAGGACCACAATCACTTGAGTCTTTGCAAAACCTCCGATCTCTCCGTCCTTTATCTCCGACAGATTCGGCTTCAACTGATTCAGCCAGCGACCTCGCTGGGATTCGCTGCTTTTTGCGAGTAGGCTACCGACAAGGACTTTGTTCGGTGGGACACAAGACCTACGCCAAAACTAGCGTATCCTTCCAATCTTCGCCATCGT
This sequence comes from Anopheles nili, assembly GCF_943737925.1. NCBI lineage: Eukaryota > Metazoa > Arthropoda > Insecta > Diptera > Culicidae > Anopheles > Anopheles nili. The sequence continues at coordinate 44,752,643 of NC_071292.1, forward strand.
CAGATCCCTCAAACAACTTAGCAAACTCATTGTTCGTTACCCACCTCAATCCGTCTGGATGTTTCTGTGATGCTCTGTGAGCATGGTGTAAGATGAATTTCTATAAAGCACAACAGATCGAATCAGTGTCCGGTATACTATGCATTTCGAATAGTTTTTTTCACGGCATTGTTCACCACCAAAATCGTTGAGGCTTTTTACGTGTGAAGAATGCTAAGTGCTTTAAACCTTATCTTTAATCAAACTTTGAAACTTATGTGTTAGTTATAAAATGTATTTTTATGTTTGAAATATTGACTTGATATGTGATTTTAGTACATAAGTATGTAGAAAAATAAATAAAAAAACACATGTTTTAATGCCCAATGAATTATAAATTATAAAGCCGCGAATCTAGATGTTTTGCAAAAATCATAGATCAAAGTAGTAATATGAAAAGCAGTTGGGTTTGTTATTGTTATTTATTTAAGAACGGCCTGGCCGTATTTAGAAAGCAGTTGGGTTTCAAATACGTACAATTGATCACGGTAGCAAACACGCCTTCGTGGCGCAATCGGTTAGCGCGTTCGGCTGTTAACCGAAAGGTTGGTGGTTCGAGTCCACCCGGGGGCGGAAAACTTTTTTTTTCATATTTTTATATCGAACTGTAAAACGGTTCTTGAAACATATTTTTTTATTCTAACAGGAAAAGTATCACTTTGCAAGAATGAAATATAATGAATTGAATTTATTATATAATGATTTATTATTTTAATACATAAAATCCAAGAAATATATTTGACAAACTAAAATTGCGATTTATGCAAAAATATGTTACTTGGATCAGTGTTTTAGAACATTACTTAAAAATATCAATAGGATGTTAAAAAATAGGTTGTTTTCAATATCAATGAATCCTATGATTTTTAATTCTTACATAATTTAAATGTCATTGTAGTTTTCTTTTGCCTAGAGCACCGGAGCTTTTTACCGGATTTGCTTCTGCACGAACAAACTTTGCACTCTCGTCGCTTGAGTCAAAAAGTTTATTTTTTTTTATTTTACTGACGATTTGACCATATTGTTTGCAAAACTAAACTTCTACCTCATAAATACATAAATAATTCATTCATTTTAATTTTATAATTTCACATAATCTTTGGATGGTGAGCATTCCCTTCCGTCAAAAAATTGTTATAATTTATAAAATTATTACGATTTAACCAAAAAAGTAAAAAATCTGTACACATACATGTATTCATGGAGAATCTATAATGCTCGTACAAAACTGTGAAGGGGTTAATTTATATCCCCAATCGTTCAAATGTTGGTGGTTCACATTCAAACCTATTTTAGAAAAAAAAAATTATTCCGCCCCCGGGTGGACTCGAACCACCAACCTTTCGGTTAACAGCCGAACGCGCTAACCGATTGCGCCACGAAGGCGTGTTTGCTACCGTGATTAATTGTACGTATTTGAAACCCAACTGCTTTTCATATTTCAATGCCAACATAATCCATGAATATTCTTATGCAAAATATCGATCTTCACAGCTATAGAAATATCAATCATTTTCATTTTCTACTAATAGAAACAGCATATGTTAAGATTATGATTGATGATCCATGAGGTTCTCGCTCCTTAGTATTTTCCTGACAGTTTTCACTTAAAAAGTTTTACTTTTGCGACCCTGTTGTAGAGGTTTTGAATTCTATCAAGGAATAACCGGAACAGTCCAAACTCGGCCATCTCCAGTAAGATGGTTTAAAATCTGATCAGCAATCAGTTTTCCGTTTGGGACTCCACGATGATAATTTCCAACTATCTCTTCTACAGATTGAACGAGTATCTGTTGAATAACTAGGATGAATATCTTATAGACGGTTTTCAAAACTGTAATATCCCTGCAATGAGATAAGTGATGACAACATTCCGATCAAAAGGCATCGGATCCCATACCATATCGCATCCCAAAGCTTTTTCCCATCTTTGAAGGTGATCTCTTTCTATTAACAACCAATCGATTTTTCTGATAACCATAGGTAACGGCTGTGAACTTACCCTTTCAACACTTGTACGTAGCTTGAAACAAAAAAAACAACAAACATCTAGCTCACTATAGTTAATACATCATTACGAATTATTTATTAGCCCACAAGTAAAGATTTGTATATTATCTTGGTTCCGATCATTTCATTTCATTACAAAGTAGGGTTCGATTTAAAAAAAAAAACAATAGAAGCAATAGTCCATTACATCCGCTTACAAAAACAACAATCGATTGTACCGTAGCATCTAGCACTAACGAAGTTATAAAAAGAAGTCGATGCGTTTGTACTCTTGATTGATTTAGTGTTGGTTAAACGTTTCATAATGCCACATAAGCACAAGCTACAGTGAAACATTGTATTTAAACATTGTACGTGTAAATAAGAGGACTGTGGGAAACAGAATGTCGATGGCATTGCATAAGAACAGCTCGTGGGACGTGGATTTCATAGGGAAATATTGTTTCGCAGCAGGTAACAACATTTATATATGAAAATATGTGTATGAGATAAGCGCGCGCGTGAGTTCGCTAACTATTCGCTAAGCACTGACTAATTAATTCAATTTGATCCATTCAACCATATTGCTTCTCAAACGTTTGCTTTCGGTAGCAACTGTTGCATTTCTTCGGCCAGCCTTGCTCGCCTCGATGCCACCGATATGAGGAGAACTTTTTTGCTCGGTCCCGATGAGCCAAACATTTTCTTTAGCGCATTTTTGCCGTCCTTGTTGCGCAGCAGCATTTCCACTCCGTCGTTTAACGTCGAAATGCTCAGGATTTCCGTCCATTTATGCGTCCACTCAGACTGCAGCAAAAAGGAAAAGAAAGCATTATTGCATGAATTGTAGACAATCAACGATGTGCGATTCACCTACCTGCCATCCACCAAACATTTCGCTCTTAGTAGCATATATGATGCGGCTATCCGTCAGCACTACGACATCCTTATTGTCAACAATTACTTCGTAGTAGGCGTACGCGTCCGTGGCAGCAAATTTCCCTTTGTCAATTTCCCTGTTTGAACGAGACCAAGTGATGAGCAACACCATTCCACACCGTTGCGCTAGGTCATTTTTACCTCAGTAATTTGCATCCCTCAGCTTCCTTTCTGTTGTATGGACGGACGATACCATCTTTGTGCAAATATCGTGGAGGTCTCAAACGTATAGCTTCATCCGACAGTTCCGTCGCACGTTTGACAGCATCGAAGCTCCCACTCGCGAAATCGGTGACACCGGCGATAGGTCGAGCCACCAGTCCAACGGCACCTTTGCCCAGACCCTTGAAGAATCCCTCCACTCCTTCCTCCTTGGCACCACTGATGGGTTTGGTGAACACTCCCGTCACACCATCAAACACACCCATGACCAGTCCTTTTCCACTGCGAGCAATGCCCTCCTGCAGACTGGCTGGTTTTTTATTCATCGCATCACGCCGTTTTTTCTGGAAGTCATCATCGAACGTCAGCGCCGCCAGACCCTTGCCCATGGCACCCGTAATCCTAAAAATAAAAAAAAAATAGCTTATTGAAACGCACAGCCGTTTTGCTCTGAAGAATTGCAACCGAAACGACACGTACTTTGAAACAGCTCCAGCCGCTCCCCCAACTGTGTGACCAAACAAGGACCTTACGCCAAGCACGAGACCTTCGGCAAACTCTCCCGGACCTTGGATGGCACCCTGGAACGGTTCGTAAAACAAATCCTCCACGCCCTTTGTAAATCCTACCACCAAACCGTACGGATTACCGATCACATCCAGCCCCAACACCAGCACATACAACTGCTTCACTGCCTGGCCACTGTAGTGTGTGACACACTCGGACACGAGCTGGCGTTGGGTCAGGAACTGGTATTCCCGCTCAAAGAATGCCAAACGGAACACCACGTCGTTGATATCGGTTAACGTAACGCCAACACCCTGCAAAATGGTCGACAGGATGCCAGGCAACGCCTTAGACTCGGAACCCGCCATCGAAAAGCTAACGTGTATTTTGAGCGGTCCCAGGTGCAGATTATCGTAGAAATTTTTCACTTCCTGCTGCGATTGTATGGCCACGTGGGCGTGAAGCGGTTGCGTTTGAAGCTTGAGATCCTCGGCAAACAGACGTTTCTATGGAGGAGCAAACAAAATAAGGAACAGTTAATGCAGGAAACCGGTGTGTACAGCAAAATAGCAACATACCGCATCAGCTTCGGTGATTTCCGTGCTAATCATTTCAAAGATCTCGTTGATGAACAGTAAATCAACCTTGACGTGGAACTCTTGCATCAACACCCGCAGGTACTTGAACTGCTTAACGTTCGAGTGTGGAATAATGCGCTGCACCATACTCATCTCGACAAACGGCTTAAACTCGGTCGTTGCAGCCACGCTCTTAGGCGGTGGAACCGGGGCCAAGACCACCGGGAAAATACAGTCCACCAGCTGGTTGTCGATCTGAATGCGATTAACCTTCGCGTGGAACTGCAGCTGATGGCTGGACGATTTGATTTCCACCCACAAGCCCGGATAGAAGGTACGCTTCACAGTGCGATCGGTCGACTTGCGGATGATCATGTTTTGGAACTCAATTTCACACTTCCTTTCGCTATCCAGCCAGTAGCGTTTGTTCGCCCCCGTTCCGATTTCCTGATCGCGCAAGTATTGCTGGTACTGATGTTCCATGTTGAGCGTTTCCTGAATCTTCATCTGCCGGAACCGTCCGGAGCGTTTCTGTTCCTCCCAAATGACGCCGGAACTAGCGATACCGATGTACATCAAATCGATCGGTTTGGCGTTGTTGACCAACGACAATCCGATGCCGTGAATTTCCAGCTTTACCTCTTGGGTCACCTGATCCAATCGACTGGCACTGTGGACACCATACGCTATGCTGCAGTTGTCCGTGATGAGCAACACACGCTGGGTACCGTTCAGGAACGACACCCAATAGACCACATTGTCGGTTCGCGTTTTGAACTCACTAATACCATCTCGTCGAAGATCATTCTCGATCGCCTGGCTCTTGGAGCCGCTTTCCCACAGTATTTTGCGCTCGCCGGCTGGATCAACCCACGTGTGCAACACCATTTCCTGTGGCTCCAGTCTTTTTTCGTTAATATCACCCTTTTCCTTAAACGTGAAAAGTTCCCCGGTATTGTTCATCAGCAGGGCAGGCGCGTCGCCGGGATAATAGCCAGTGAAGGTGATGTATATTGCACCCTCAGTGACGTGCACGTCCACGTTGATGCCTCCATATTGATTCCGCAGCTGCAGTAACGTACACTGCACGACGGTGTACATGAACGGAGCCGTCACCTCGGGTGAATCGCAACTTTTCACCTTCAACATTCGGTTGTCCTCCGTCTTTGGCCACAACGGGATGCAATCGTTTACTCGCACCCTTGTCCAAGGATCACCCGGTCGCAGATGCTCCTGCACTTCGACGTCGAAACTGGCCCGATTGATTAGCACGAAGTATGGCATAAACACAATCTGCTTGGTGAGCGAATTATGCGTCAGCGTATTATTTACTCCGATCTGGTAGATCATGTTGTTAGCCTGGCACTGCACCACTCCGCTTGATCCGGCCACATCCAGCGAAAACTTGTCACTCCACTCTCCGGTGTCGACACGAATGGCGGCTTTCTTTTTGCCGAAAAACACCTTCTCGCGGAAGGAAAACAATATCGGACCTTCGTACTCTGGGGGATGATAGAGAATGTTGGTATTCTCGTCGTTGGCCTGCACAGGAAATGGTAAAAGACGGCATTATAAATCCGATCGTTAGCATGCTAAACGTATCTAGTTATTACCACGATAACAAAACACCTTCAACATATTTTCGGAGCAGGCTAAACACATAACAACATTAACATAACAGCAAAAACATTGAGAACAAAAAATGCTGCAGTTAAAACCAGAGGTGCGATTTGGAATCAATTAACAATGAATACAAAACACCACCCGCCCAGCAAGCATGATGTTCCCTTACCCCTATTCTTTCTTGGGTATAAATAGGTTAACAGTTAAACAACATTAGATCAAGCAAAATATCCAATCGGGGGAGAGCAACATATAAAAAAGGGATGAGGTGTAAATTTATGTTTACATTTTCTTCAGAGCGAAAATAAACCGTCACCAAGTATAATTGTTGGTTCTAGCGTGCTCAATGACTTCTCGAGTCCACTAAGCTCTTTCCTAAAGAAATATGCATTTAGATGATAATTATCAGTAACAAAATACACCAATCATTTTTACTTGAATTTTGTGTGTTTGAAATGCATAACCTAATGATCAAAATGTATTATAGACTATATTTGCTTGTGCATTCTAGCATAGAGATAAACGAAAAATAAAAACCTACTTTTCTCTCGGAAACACAATTGCTTAATAATTTCCTAAGCATCGGACACACATATTTTGAAGGAAGCTGCAAGCAATTGCAATTGAAGAATGTGAGTTTTTATTAGATATTTGGTAATATTTTTGGAAAGGCATTCTGTCCCGCAAGAAATAGAAGCACATAACTGAGGCAAATAGCAACATCAAACTAGCAGAATAAAATGTATTCAAATTAATCGTTATAAAACGAGCCAACCGAGGTGTAACCAATATACGTGTGCTTTGGTATGGTATGTATAATATTTACAAAACTATCCATGCTTTACATAATGTTTTAATCATCAAACTAAAACATGAGGAATCGATTAGTCCATATAATGGTCAGTCTGGTTTCTAAAAACAAATATTAGTTCTAGTTCGAGTCGTTCCCGCCTCTTTTAGCCAATGAGCTTCAACAAGACTATAATTCTCTGAAACAGCAAGAACAACTTAGATACGAAACAGAGAGTGAACCAGTAAACACACTAGAACATTAACCGACATAAATGAAAAAAAATTGATAAGCTCTCCTATACCATGTAGCAATAGATTGTAAAAAGATTGTAAAGAAGTTCAGAAATGAGTTAATGCGGAAAGAGATACCTTGTAAGTGGTTTTACCGGCTAATTCTTTCTTCTCCGTTTTGCTGGATTTCTGTTTCGAGGCGCAGACACACAGGGGCAGACGAGCGCAAGATTTTCGTATGTTTTTCATCATGATTTCGACAATAACGATCGTCATCGACGAGGGTTTGAGATTTACGAAGAATTCAAAATAGGAACGTCACCAAGCACAAATGTCGGGGATACACAACACAGGCAAATAATCAAATATTTACGGACACGAACAGAGAAAGGCAATTGAACGAGACGAACAAAATACAGTGGAAAATGAAACGAAACAAAAATACACGTTGAAACAATTACCATTCACCGCGCAAAATTGTGAAAGGGAAAAAGGGATGTAATAACAAATAAATTTATCAAAACATTTACGATGACCGTGATGGTAATAGAAAATACATAGTATCCATACATAGAGAAAAGAAACGAATAGAGAAGAGAGATAAAATTTCATTTCAATATGTGTGGAACATTAAACGGCTGTCGAATATAGTGGAGTTTATGTAAGGCAAATAATGAGTCGCTACTAATATATGCTAAAATTCAATTTTAAACAAACACAGCTCAACTCCTCAACTCATATGATTGCGTTTTTATAAGACAAAAACGAATGAGCAGATTCAAAACTTTACAATAAAGTGCCATTTGCAGAATATCTTCCGAAAACATTAGATTTCAAAATAAGTTGTTCAAAGCTTTCATAACAACGTACCCTAGCAAATACGAATCTAACGAAGAGATGTTTGGTGCGTCAAAATTATAAAATTTCAAATCAATACAAATTCTTTGTGTAGCATTATGTCTAAGATACTTACCCGATAGCTTAGCATTAATCCTGTTTTATTCAGCATCCAAAACGGACAGTACACAATTAAGGTCAAGCCATCGGAACGATTTTCATACCTAAAAAACAAAATCATCAATCAATGAATAGCCAAACATTTACAGCTTGCCTTACGAACTACTTACTTAACACCTAGTTGCAATGACATCACTTCGACTGAATCATACGCATTAAAAGTCCATACTCCAAACTCAGGCGGTTGAGCAGGAATGTCTGTAGTACACGACCAGTCCTTATCTAGATAATCTACCAGCTGGAAAAAATAATTATATTAAATGTATTATCACAATTATGGAACCATGCAAATTTGTATATCCTGCATTGATTTGCTTACCCGTGCCACAATGTAAGACGTTTCTGTTGTTGATCTTGCGGATGTTTTTACGGTCGGAAGGTGAAGTAATTCCCCAGGACGCAATAGTTTTTCTCCATAGTCTAAGTAATCTTCTCCCGCAACGGTCGAGGCGTTCGAGATACTCTCATTACTGGTTACCAGACCCGTATCCATTTCCCGGCGCACAGAACAGCCGGCTACGGATATGGTTAGCCCGATAGGCAATGCATTACGGAGCATAAATGGTGGTCGCAGATGAATTTCGTAGCATGCACTCATCATAGTATGGTTGGACGTAATTTCATAAAACACATCCTGCCGTTGCCGTACGGCCTGCAATATTTACGACAGATTTGAGATGTACTGGAACAATGGAAAGGTGCTACTCAATGTATACTTACGTTTATATAGAACGGTTCAAACGTTTTTATTGGATCGCACTGCAGGGCTTTCATCAGCTCTAGATTGTTTGGAGACTCTTTCCAGCTAATGCCCTGTGCAGATGTGTGATAACCTTTGATCGAAAAGTGCAAATCTTTCGAATCATTGTATAAGTAGTAGAGCGGAACATTAAGATATCCACCAGCTCGTACTTCACCGACATGATACTTTTCATGGTTAATAAACTGGAATACATCGATTGGCACCGTAAAGTGATTGTACACTTGCACAATGCTACGCAGAACTAATACCGTGCAACCGTGCTCGATTTTCACCTCGGAAATAATTCCCCACGGATCTTGTCCCGTACTCCGAAACAGAGGAAAGTATCGCTTGTCCGATTTGTACACCGGAAGCGTCAGTTCCTTGTCCGTATCACCGACAATCACTTTTACAAACATGCTGGTATCCTTACCATCCAGCACCGTGAGGATCGTGTTTCGTTCAGCGCTGTGCTGCTTTGGTTGCAGTTGCAACCGACCATTTGGCATCACGATACAGCTACTTACCGTCTCTGCATCGTCAGTAGACTGTTCGAACGCAATCAACTCATCAAAGTGTGACGAACTGAGATGCGAACGGTGGATATGGAAATTACTGGTCACAAAGTTTACCTTCACATCCTGCCCAGTATCATTTCGCATCAAGTACGGTGCTTGAAATTCCGATTTTATTATACCGTCTCGTTTAATAGCTTCGGAAAAAGCTTTGCCGAGGTTTTGCACAACATCGAGGCACGTCTTGGTTACTGTCATTTCCAGACTATCTTTCGAAGCGATATGCATTCGCGTGGTTGGTTCCCGTGTTCGATCCTCATGATGTCCCACTTCCATGTCGAAAGTTAGCTCCCAAGGAATATTCGTAGTCTGTCCATATGGTTGCTCCACCACGTTTGGTTCAATTACGTATTCCCAGAGAGCAAGCGCCTGATTATAGTAGGACATACTTAATCGCAGCGAGCTGGTTATTCTCATATCCGAGCTCCAATTGTCCACCGAGCCTTCCAAACTTGTTTTAATATAGAGCATCGGGATCGTGCTCGTACCAATTCCTGTTTCCACAATCAGCGATATGCAAGGTATGTCGATCATGCATTTTTCCTCCTTAATTTCAACGATACGCATCGATTCTAGACTTAACGCATCCTCAGCAACATCTGTCTGAATAAACCAATATTGTTCGGGATCAAACTGCTTTGGAGTCCACAAGTCGTTATAGTCAGTGCTAGTATTTTCTTCGCTTAATTTAGACTGTTCCTTGGCGGTCAATGTCTGTAGCGCATTGTTCATCAACTCGATAACGGCTGGCGATACAGATAGTTCGATTTCGGTAGAATTGATGCTCAAATGTAAACCGAGTCCTTCCGGAGTCGACCCGTTTAAGCTAATTGAACACGGTCGAACAACATAGTGTTTGGTTGTATTGCGCCTTTCGGGATTGAATTCTGCATAATACAAACAGAGATCTTTCAATTCTCCCTTGATAATTTGCCGCTCTCCAATAAGTCGAACGTTCAGCGATATTTCATTGTTGAGAATCAATGCGTAACAGTCGATGTCGTCCATCTTTTCTACTAGGATGATGTCCGGTTGTTCAATTTTTAAAATTAGTGTAATCTGGCCGGTCTCTTGCTGCTGGTTGGTTGTCGCCATAGTCGTGCTAGCACGCCGTAACCGTTCTGTCTGCTCTACTTCGGCTACTTGCATTGCCTTTTGTTCCGTCAACTCTTCCGGCTGAAGAAACTGTTGCAATTTCAGCAGAAAATCCACCGAAAGGATCAGGTTAAAACTGGAAACTTTCACATCCGCGAACATATCATTTTCCTTCATGTTGAAGGTAATGTTAATCATCGATCGTAAGGGAGTAACCATCGATGATTCTGATTCTTGTTTTCCATCAGAAACGCTTGAAATCTCCATAAATGATTCATTTGAGCGACGCTCCATTAGTCTGGTAAGCATGTTTTCGCGATTTGGTCGAATATCGTCCAGCCGAATATCACAAAGAACTATCGCTGTGTTTAGACTACCGTCAGTTAGCTTTCTACCTTGCAAGGATAAATAAAACACTTCAAAGCCCGCCAATCCTTGATCCGGAGCTATGAATAAAAATATTGTTGGTAAAAAACATTTGGAAATCAGCAGTATGATGAATAAACGGAATGCGAGCCGAAAAATATTTACCAGTGAAGAGTTTTATGTTGATACTATCCACTTGGAAGCTGAATTTAAGAAACGTGTCAATCTTTACCGGTTCCGATTTCTTTTCTGACGAAGTGTTTTCTGCCGTTTTCAGTTGACCAACATCTACACCAAATGGTTTAGCCGTTGCTTTTTTAGCCACTGCTGACCAATTTGGTTTTGCTAACGAAAGTAAATACAATCAAAACAATGAATTAGAAATAACCAAATCAACGGGAATTGGTCAAATGCGAATTGCAGGACTCTCAATGGGAATTGCACGTAAATTTTTGTATGTTCATCTAATTATATTAAATGATGTATGCCAATATCAATATCACAAATGATGTCCATTCCACGATCAAGCATAATATCATATATAGCTTACCCTCAGGTAAAAAGTTAATATCAGCAGTTGTAGTAGCAGGATTACTGTAGCACACTGCATACATGGGTAGGCGGTAGGCAAATTCACGATGCAAGTATATTGGCGTTTTAACACACACGATCACAACGAAAAACAATAGCGACGAACATATAAAGTACAAATATAGTATTTCAAATGTTTATGGTACAAAGTAAGGTGCAACACTTAGCACGGTGTATGCGAGAAGCAAGAGAAACCATTGAGTAAAGCATATTTTATAAAGAAAAAAAAGAAAAATATTTCAGATGAATGATTAATTGAATTTTTTTTATCTAATGATTTGCATTGATAATTAACGATGTTTTCTTTTTTGAAGTTCAACCAATATTTAAATTGAATGTAAAAGGTTAATAGATAATTTTAAAAGGGTTAAGACTCTGAGCAATACAATAGCAGTAATATGATTAAAAAGCAGTTGCATGAATCTCTACAAATGACAGGAAATAATAAAAGCTAAACATAGTGCATAGCAGAATTGCATGAGGCATTAAGGCATTAACTATTCCTTGATCATGAGGTGTGAGAGCTATCTACTACCGTTACGTGGTTACGCAAAACATACGTTACAAAGAAAGTAGAAATGTAGAACTATAAAATAATGCACATACCATGAGGGCTCGTGGGGGATTTTTCAATTTTTATCGGCTTTTTAAATTCGTCTTGTCCTTCTGTCATATTCTTAGACAATATCTGCATTATAATGCTATAGTCAGTGGCTATGAAATTGAGCTAAAAATATAATAGAGAGCAAATATAGTTAATGTTCATGAGCATTGTTGCATTGAGTTACAAATGTTTAACATTCATACCTCAACTGCTTTAAGACGACCCGAGATATCCATATCTGGGTGGTCACGGTACCACCCGGAGGAGAGATTACGCTTCATCACCAACGTAAAACTTGTCGGACTTAGTACGGCCCCTTGATCCGGAACAACTCCGTAGCTAACATCCTCAGACCCATATCGTGAAAAAGATTCGCCAATCGATTCCGCATGGAAAACTTCAACCTTGGCCAGTTTCATATCTTTGAGCTCTATCTTCATTTCATCGATAACCGCAGGACCATGCTGATTATCGGTTGGAACGTCACGCAAGTTGTTGGTAATGCTTAGATGGCCGAAATCCATTGCGACCGCCTTTAAGCTGTTTGAGTCAACGGGTATAATGATGATAGGAGCCTTCACCTTGATGTTTATCTTCATTCGAGTGGCTTGTGTGTATGCTTCGACGACATTGTTTTTCGCGGCTTCTGCTGCAGCAGCACTTGCGTCCTTGATTCGCTGCTGTGCTGCCTGGAAGTTGTCCAGGAATGCCAACACTGACGTGACGAACCAGTTTAAGAATACGATTCTAGCACATCCCATCACCACCTGAATTCGCATGTTGTCGGAATTGTAATCGGAAGTTGCGTCGAGATCAAACAAAATAACTTGCACATGTAGTGCATCATCACCGATGATGGATAATATTTTGCTGTGTATTGTAGCAGGATTCGTATCGGTCAGGACAATATCCTCCAACCGCAGTTTAATCTCCGTGTAAGAAGTTTTCATAATGACACTGCTGGTAAGATTTTTAACCTTTAAACGAAAAATGAAATCTTTGTTAGAGCGACGCACAATTTTGGTCGTTTTTCTTTTACTTTACGTTTCCAATCGGAATATAACATACCTCAAGCACAGCTAATGATCTCTTGTCATTTTGCAGCTCCACAGTTACGTCTTCTAGCTTTGCAATCACTCTGATCTTGATACTATCTACAATTGATTGACGTTTACGAGAAGCTGATATCAATAACATTTATCCAAAAGTTCCATATGTAACATAATTCATTTCATAAATTTTTGTATACGTATCAATGTAGAGGTGGTGGGTGTATTGTAGTCAGGAACATTTGAGAAAGGCGTTGGTTGTTGTTATCGGGATATATGATGATTACAAATCGCGTAACACACCACACAAACAAACACACAGGAAACGGTAAATATGCAGGCATGCATGCGTTGACCGATGGAAACGCCATAGATGTAACCATAAAAATGAATGGCAATCATAGAAAAGGAAAAAAAAGAGAAAAACAACTTATAATTTCAAACACTACATACTGTTACTGTTCTAGATTGTACACATTATGCGATAAAATGCTAGAAGTACGATTTCACAAACGAGCTTCGAGATTAAAATAAAAAAAAACCCTTCTTCTCAAGCAAAAGCTTCATGCTCGATGAAAACCTACGTTTTAAGGTACATGTTATACATAAGCTTTTTTCCTACAACGTTAATAATTTAATAACGTTTTAGGATTCGAATGTTGTAGAGGCTTGCCTGATGTTCAATTTCTAAAAAAGCCCACCTTGGCCGGGTAACTGTTCTAGGGCCAGATAAGCAAGTAAATAACAAATATCTTGAATTAAATCTGTATAGATAATGACCTACTTGAAGTCTAATCTTACGCCGAAACGAATCTTGAACACTATTGAACTACACTTCAAATTGTTACGACAGTAATAATAGCTCTACTCGATTGCGCTCAAATATCGATAAACAAGAAACATACAGCATAGTTAGCAAAATCAAACAAATCGTTTTACGCTCGGTTTTACCTTTATTGCTAGTGTTAGCAACAACGGCATCGTCTTCCATAATTGTTGGCAATCTTTCGCGGGCCGCATTCAGCAAAGCAGTTGCCGTACTCTCTTCCTCGTGAATTGTAGCAAAGTGGTCTTTTTGATTGTTAGCTCCTGATACAGAGTCTCGTTTTTTTGCAACTGCCTCCATTCGCACCTGAAAGTCGTTGGCAATGTGAATCAACTCATTCAGAGCGTCTTCGTGAAGCAATAACAGCAACGTCGAGAAATCTATAACCACTTCTTGTTCTACTGATTCATACTTTGTTGCAAACTCGGGGCTGTTCTTTTTACACTGAAAACAGGGAACAAATATATTTTTTTTTAATTATTTAGGGACGTCCAGGCCGTATTTTGAAATGGGAAAAATATAAAAAAATAAATGATTGTAATTAAAAATTAAGAATTCAAATAGAACTATAAAAAGATTGAACTACTTACGTTATTGTAATTCACACTAAACAAATAGTCGTCGTTGTTATCATACTTAGGAGTTTGAATCACATTCAATATACGTTCCTGCTCGTTACGCCACCGAAACTGATCCAGTGTAACTGCACCTAGCTTTAGCGCCACCTTCAGGTCGTACGTTCGTTGAACCATAGTCATCTCTAATTGCTTCACCTTGAAGGCAATTATTTTACGCTGGTTTGTTTCAACTGATTCGTACGGCATGCTGAAGGCGACACTTTTCTGTGGTGGAAATTCTTGCTCAACGGGAGATTGAGAAAATTCTTCAGTCGGAGTCGCAAAAACGTCCGAAGAGCTGCTTCCAGTTCCACCTCCGTTCATTTTGCAAATAGTCAGCGAACATTCTACGGTAAAAGCTACGTTAATCATGTTTGCATTAACAGACGGTCCACCTTAAAAGATACGTACCGTGTAACTCAAATTTAATTTCCATGTCTGTGAACTGTACCACATCACCATCGACAGTGTCGGAAGGATTTAGCACTTCAGGATGACGATGGATTTTCGGAAGTTTAACTTGCCGCTCATCTAGATACTTAAGCAACGACAGACTCGAACTGAATACGTTCGAGTCCTTTGCAATCGGTGCAGACTGCACCTGTTCGTTGCTTTCCGGAAGTGGAATGCTGCTCACAATTGACAGCACCTCCAGGACACGCTGCTCCGTTACGCAAATGTTCACCGATGGCAGCACACCAAATATTTTGCATTTTGGCAACCGCGGGTCATCATCAATAACGCACAAGTGTGCTGACACGCGAAACGAAGTTGGCTCTAGCAGATGCAGCTCGGTAACAGTATTCATCCTAAGCGATCCCTGCCAATCCTCGTCAAAAGTAGCTACGATCGCTTGCACGTCGCGAACTTCTAGTACAAACTTATCATAGCTTTGACGAATGATTTCCGATAGAATTTCCTCTTGTCCGACACCTTCACCATGCATCGTGTGTACGTCCCGTTGTTTTATGGGTCGTGGTTCAGTTTGGACCAGCAGTTTACCCAAACTGAGTACCAATACCGATTCACGATTGGAAAAAATGCCACCATGTGGAACTATAACGTAGCTAGGCATGATGTCAATGTTCAACTCCAGACGAGGATGTTTTGCGATCGCGTATTGCAAACCCGTTGCAGAACGTTCCTTGATGTTTACTAGCTTTTCCGCTGCTGCATCCGTTAACCTGTAGAAATGCAATTTTAAATGGAACGAAAAATACAATGCACAAGAAATGCGATTGAAAATGCTTACTGGGATATTGTTGCCGTGCGGGGAGTTTGGAACACTTTGGCCAGTTGGATAATGGTTTCAGCATCATACACAATTTGCAATGGTCTGGACGTGACCACTACCCGCTGATCACAAAGTTTATCTTCGGGATTTGTTTCAAAGGACACATCAAGCAACGTCTTGGAACCTTCAAGCTGAGATTTCACCATAATTGGGAGAATCTCTCCCTGACGAAGACCAGATATTGTCAGCTCTTGCATTTCTAACGATGCTCTGCAAAGACACAAATGGTCATTTAGTTTATGGTTTATTGGTGATAATAGAAATTACACTTACTTCATGGCAGCTGCAGATGGACGCTGTTGCACTCCGCAGACCACGTTCTTTAACTCCAACAGCATCACTCGCTCAAGAATGGATGCCTCCTTGTCCGACAGGTCCGATTTGATCGATACTTGCAATGAATTCAACTCGAATTGTAGTATTTGCGCTATGTAGTGTTCTGGCAGCTCCGTAGGCATATCATTTTCCTGATAGCCGATCGCTTGAAACAGCTTTGCCTTTTCTGCGGGGGTCATGGCCGCTTCAAATTGTTTCTCTACATGGCGGAATTGAAACGGTAAAGTTACGTTGATAATTTAAGTTAAATACTCGCTTGATACTTACTAATATCGCCTCCTGCAGATTGGTCCTCTTTTTTAGCTCCACCACCCCACCATGAGCTAAACCAACCGGCGGATTTCAGCTCTTCCGCCTGTCGTTTACCCTCCTTCTCAACCTCTAGGGCTACTTTCTGACGGATGACAACGATATTGTGGAGATCTAGGATCTTCTCATATTCCTCGCTACGACTTATCATTTCTGGTGTGATTTTCTTCGCCGTAAGTTGTTGGCGGTAAGCTTCTTCATACCGCCGCAAGTTCTGCCGGTGTCGCAGCATGTTTTCCCAAGACCAGTTGTTCCGTCGGCGTCGTACCTCTGTCTCCAAGATGCACGAGTAAGCAAAGTACCACCATTCCTTATAGTTTCCCTTATATCCGAACCCATACGGTCGATACTTTCGATAAGGCATCGCACGCATCATACGTCCGAATGCTTCAACCAGTTGCATCGTGTTCTGAAACTGCACGTGCGTGATGCCGATTGCCAGCGTTTCCATGCAGAGCTTCAACTTGATCTTTGGCGAAGTAAACGGGGTATCTCCCAGTTCCGGATTCGGTGTCATCTCGAGGCATGCTCCGGAACTGATTGGTCCAAATATGTAGTGATACTCAGAAGGTTGGCGTGTTTTGGACGCAATAGATTCCTCAAAAAGTGTTCTATAATGCGACGGATCTGAATACTGGAACAACTGCGTGTTACAGTTCATGTACACGGACAACATTTCTAACTGGGCAACCTTGAAGATTTTCGTTACAGAGTCAGAAACCAGTGTTTGCACCCAGTTCTCGTCTGTCGTGTGCACACTGAGATTGCTCAGTGTTACACCAAACGCAAACGGATGTCCGGTGGTGGTCGTATCCTCGTACCGGATATGGATATCGGATATTTTAATCTGAACATTGTTGACGATCTGTGTGGTGAGCTTTTCCGCGAACGATTTGTCGGCCACAGGGCCAACTTTCTCCTTCTCCTCTTCGATCTTCTTTGCCTGTTCGATTCGCAACAACTCGGCCTTTTTTGTTTCAAACGCATTTCGTTGCTCCTTTTCTTCGTTATACCGAACGTCAGTGTTTGGAACGGCCAGCACATACAACTTATCGATGATTGCTTCCACTGGTGCACTGTAGAGGTTTTTCCAAGGTATTTTCAACACGAGTTTTCCCAAATGACCGTACAGCGTCGTCACAGGCAAGTCGAGCTCTTTGAGAGCACTCTGCTTCAAAATGAGATTGTTGAGCACAACATCGCCTAAAAGAGAAATGGACTATGTAAGTAATATGAAGCCATATAATAATTTTTGTAACGTTTCATCAGGCAGCACCCTGAGTCGACTGAACCAACACAAGCCTTTGTGGTCAATTAGGAGCATAAACTTTAATGTAAATATTGGGAACATTTTATTTTGTTTGGATTACGCTTATTCACAACCGTCTAAATATAGTACGCTGAATAAAAACAGTCAGATTCAAAAATATGGAAAACGAGGTGTAGCGGGCAGATTTTTTACAATATGATTATATGCATAAAACAGCAAAAGTCCAGTAATAACAAGAAGGAATTTATCAATAAACTGTAGGCTAAAGGAACACATATTTTGCAATGTAGTCAAGGTAATTCAGAATTTCAAAAATGAATTTATAAATGAAAATAAAGTTCCAGATTTAAAGTTGGATAACATGCTATGTAATGTTTTCGGGAAAAAATTCTTCGATAGCTTCATTCAACTGCATAGTTCTAATACAAGTTGTTAAAATAAACAAATAATTAATTTTATGTTTAAAGAGTTAGAAGGATTAATCTACCTCTTATTTTCCCACTATCGCTATACTTTTAGCATTCATCCATTTAAAATAAAATAAAAAACATTTTATATTTCATTTCATTACGAATGTGTCACAGGCTATATTTACAAGGCTACCAGACATACCCCTTATATGAAAATAAATAAGCAATAATGTTAAACAAATAAAAATGGACATACTCAGAAAAACAAAGAGCTGTGATTCTGACCATATTTGCAAACCCACTTTTATCACATTATATCACACGGTGAGCGTACATTTCTCAATCGGTGCAAATCAACGACCTCCAATAACTATCACTTTCATTTACGATAAAGCTGTGTACGATTGTTAGTTCACGCTGCACCTCTGCAACCCCGATTGATTTTTCGGTTTTCTTAGCTTTGAAAAAAAAATCCAACAATACCCTGTATTTGCAACAGACGGGTGTCATAAAGGAGACATGTTTTATGCAAAGCGCCGCATGCTGATCACGTTTTACCCATCGCTAAGCAACGAGAGCAGGGCAACCCGAGACGAATGCAAAAAAGAGTCAACGCCATATTGCACTGCAAAGTGTTGAAATGCGCGCATTTGTGCGACATACTTAGGCATGCATCTGCTTACAATCTGATCCGTTTTCGCGGCAACATACCATACACGTGTGTGCAAAGTTGCTTACCTCCCCAGATGCCGATTTTCAGCTGCTTCTTGTCCAAGTTCTCGACGTACTCGCCGACGAAGCGGTTAAGCACGTCGGCGACAATGCTTTCGAACACCATGTTTGCTGGCCTCTTGTGAGATTGTCGTACTTACTGGGACTCTTTTCGTTATTTTGCAACTCGCGGTTTCCGAACTGTACCAATGGTGAAACGCAACGCCGTCGCAGTATTGCGCACAAGTTTATCGGTTTGTTATTCGGCGTTTTTTCTATTTTCAGTTGCACTACTACCTTATCGCAAAACACTACCGAACGAACGAATTGTTGTTTCCTTTCGAGGGTTAAAAGGTTCGGTCTTTAAAAAGAACTCACACTACCAGTGGTTACTGTTCACACAACTGGGCGGTATGTATTTTACGGGATGCTTTTACACTGTTATCATCATCCAGCCAGCGAACGCATGGCTACGTAGGCCCCCATCTCCTATTACCGCATGCAATCGAAGGACGGAACATCAACTGCACACCCATCAACGGGAATGGTCGAACGCACAAACAAGTATTTGTCACCTTTACTAAGTATCACTTCTGTAGCTGGCACTGGGTTGGTGTTTTTTCAGCTCGCTCGGTAGCGATGACATCATGCTTTTCCCCTCCTGCTTTTCACTCCGGATTTCGTTTTGTAGTTGACTGATTTTCCATCGTAACCTTCGCCTGCTAGATGGGAAGTTTTCCTTCGCACGCGATATTGTTTTCTTTACTCCACCACACTGGCCACGGGCATTCAGCGGCTAAACAGGAATGATACCGTCTGTGGTTGGGGATTAACGTCCCCAAACCACGAAGCCCCTTTGGCGCTTTACTTTTCCGAGCTCCGTGAGTCACATGAAAGATTTTAATCTACACAAAGTAACAAAAAAACTTTGCAATCTGATCGGATTTACAGCGGAGAGTTTACAAGTGCGCACTAGCGCGCAGTCCATGTGTTTCTAGCATTTTACAGACAGTGACAGGGCTGTCAAGTTGCGCGGCGAATGCGTGGAGCCGAACTCGACACGAACGGATCCGATGGTTTGTTGATGGGCGCTTCGGCCAATCAGCTGGTGGAGATTTTTGTAAACAAACCTGCTGAGCGTGTGCGAATGGTGTTTTTTTTTCACCACGTCACTGTGCCGTTCTATTTGACAGTATTACTTCTCAAAAAGGCTGCATACCGCTGAACGCTCTATTTCTTTTGTTTGCCCCACTGGGTATTTAATGAAAAAAATCGTTTGGAACAGAAATATTTCATTTATTTTCAGTCTTTAAGAAAGCAAATGTAATCCGAGTACATAATGGTAATTCAATGCATTTCAACACGACGAACCTAGCTAACCTTAAGTTGCTTCCGCTCTAGCGATTCACCGCCTAGCTGCGCCGGTAGACTCACAATTCATCCCGATTGTGTTTGCCCTTGTACTCTTTATTCTCAATCGAGACGTGAAGGCATCGTTCCTGTTCCACCAGAAAGTCCTTTGCCTCCCAGGCCTGAGTACCGTCTTTAAACATAAAGATAGCCCGATTATCATCGATCAAGTAGCGCTCGGCCTGTATGTGGTTGTTCCACAAGCTCGTCTGCCACAGCTTAGTTATTTCTTCCGTTTCTTCACGCGTCGGGTTGCCATTAACTGAAACGAAAGACATCAGGGTGCGGCCTTTTTTCGACAATTTTAGAATGTTTTCAGGGTCAGAAGTGTCCACGTTGGCCATATCAATCGACGGTGGTGGTCTCAAATGCTCTGGCAATTCGTCCGGTTCTAGCGGTTCTTCGTCTTCCTGCATATTGGATGACGAAAAAACAAGATTATTACTATTCCTGTTAGCACTTTCCTGACGGCTTGCGTGTTTACTAACCTCCCACTGCTCCAGCAGGCGTTCCATGTCGGCGTCATTGAAATCGCGTATGTCTTTTTTCGCCCATGATGGCTTTTCAGTGTCTTTATACTTTTTCGCCAGAGATGAACTACTTATTAGAATGCAAATAACAATACAAACAAGAAACGATTTCATCCTTAACTGGAATGTAGAAAAAAATGCGTAACCAGCGGAGCGTCTCCAGTAATGTTTTACCAGAAGTGTGTTATGATAAAGAAAGGCGGAAAAAGTCTCTGTTCTGACAATTCAATACAGAATAACGCAGTAGTTATCTCTTTCAAGCACGCATAACGTTGCTGTTATACGGATGACGGACGGACCAATGGCACAGGGTTGTATCCGTTTGCCCTTCAGTCGTATAACAGTTTGAGGAAAAGCAAGTGAAAAGTTGCAAAATCGTAATAAAGCCAAGTTAAAATTACTGACGAGCTGACAATTCCACACAGGTATTCCAAACTATGACGCATGTCCCGATCACTTCACTGTAACTTTATTGTTCATAAATGAAACACAATTACAAATATTTTACTTATTTGAGAAACGTTGGGTCGCGTTTGATTACTCTTATTAATCTTAACTGAATAAATTAGTGTCTAATGACTTCTTGATAAAACATGACGAGTATGAGCAGATACTTTGGTAATCCTGCCATATTGAGGTGTTTTCTGGGGAGTTTACCTAAGATCGTTCAATTTCGATAAGGTATCTAACAATCATTTTCCGATATTGCTATAATGCTGATTATAAGGGATGCTATTCCGGGATCCATGTGGGGCGTAAAAGACAAAGGTTAGCTAATTATTGTATGTATAACAAAATAAGTAATTTTCCATACTCGCTAGGCACTGTAAATTTAGCGTAAATAACGAAGTAGCTGTCAATTCAACGAACTCACACTATTACGATAGCCTTGGCAGCCTCGGGGCAGCCTGAAAGTCAATGGCGTGGGGTCACTCCAGTCAACCATGCTGACTACATTTTGATCTGTGATAACGCGTGCCGGTGTTTGCGTTTACTCATGCTGTCAACTCAGTTCGATCGTACTGCAATATTTTTGGGTTTTCACCGCAAATAAGCGCTTTTTCGCATAAGATGTCCTCTCTGAAAGCTCGCATCGGTCCTTCGATTTTGAACGCAGATCTATCTCAGCTGCACGAAGAGTCCCAAAAATTACTCGACAATGGTGCGGATTACCTGCATCTTGACGTGATGGATGGCGCTTTCGTGCCAAATCTCACCTTTGGTCATCCAGTGGTCAAGTGCTTACGGAACAAAATCAAGGTAAGATACCAGCCAAACGAAGCTTTGTTGTTAGATAGCGAATAGCCAATAAAGAAATCCCGCTTGTTATGGAAATGTATTTCAGGATGCATTTTTTGAAACGCACATGATGGTGCAAAACCCGCAGCAGTGGATCGAACCAATGGCAGATGCCGGAGTTCAGCAGTACACGTTTCATATCGAACCGGTTATGAATTCGGTGACCGAGATCTGCCGAAAGGTGCGAGATGCCGGCATGAAGGTTGGTTTGGCCATCAAACCAGGCACGCCGGTGGATGCAGTTCAGCGGTACATTGACAATGCGGACATGGTTCTGGTGATGACTGTGGAGCCCGGTTTCGGAGGACAATCGTTCATGGCGGACATGATGCCGAAGGTGCAGTGGCTGCGAGAAAATTATCCTTCTTTGGATATTGAGGTGGACGGTGGCGTCGGACTTGGCACGATCGAGCAGTGTTCCAAGGCGGGAGCTAATATGATCGTCGCAGGAACCGCAATCATCCGAGCCGATGATCAAGCGACGGTTATTCGTAATCTTCGAAGCTCAGTTCAAAACGCTATTGAAGGAAAATAAAAAAATGATGTTTTTTGTAAGAATTTGAATCTGAAGCGAAATAAAACGAAGAATCTGTTGAAAACCTATTCAAGAACAACGACATGCTTGGACTCTCGCGATCGTAAAATGTTTTTTGGTATTAATTCCTTTGATTGCATTCTCACGATCAAGACAGTAATCGAGACACCCGAAGAGTTGTATATTATTTTTCTATTATTTTATTATATATTTAGTTTCTTATAAATTCCAGCCATTAGTTTACACAATTATATCATCATATTATTGATAATTACTTTTTATTTACTGTTTCCTTTCTGCTCTAGCAGCGCTTCGCATTCACTTTCGTTCGCTTGCTTTGACCACTATCCACTATCGACATTACACATGACGGTTTCGCGTTCGCGCGAATCTCTCATTCACTGCAACGTGGCGTTCGTCCTGTGGCGGCGAATCTCAGCTGTTGATTCGAGAGCAAGTGCCCTTAGCCAATGGTCGACACTTGCTGGTTTGCCTAATGTTTACCTGGAGCGACGTGCTACAAGGATTATGCTGGGTTCGCCCCATATTACTTCCTTCGTGCATTGAAATTGGGGGCCATCCCGATCTATGCGGCCATTGGGTTTTGGATCATATTTCATTGCGCACGCAATGCGCTCTTATTTCGACGCACAGACACACACATCACGGTGCCATTGTTATGCCGTCCTAGCCCGTCGTTAGGAATTTTTCAATTTTTTGCTTCTGTATAGCTCCTGTAAAGCATCTGCGAGTAAACTTTTGTATGCTTTTTTCTTCACGACTTTGAGGATTTGATTGCGTAAACATATGAAAAACGGCTTCGTGTGCATCTTTCTCGACTGGAAATCACGAAATGGTTTCCCACATTGGGGTATCTTATTTGGGTCCAGCGCCCCAAGGTTGCGGTTTTGCTGAGGCAACTCCCAACCCGCACAATTATTCATGTTCCTTTTTTTGTTCCTCTGCTTTCCCATTTTCCTGCCCCGTCGTACGCCGGCCGGGGGGAAGAAAAACGCATCGAATTGTTTCTATAGACGACAACGTTATGGCGTTGCCAGTTTGCTTCTTCAGGGCTGAATTTTTATACCTTTTTTTCTTCGCTTTTCGTTTCAAGTATAATTAAAAACATAAATATTTAATTTCATTTTGTGTTATATTTTATATCATAGATTATTATGAATGCGCGTGTTGGGTGTGTGTGTGTTTTTTTTTACCGTTTTCGTCTCTTTCCTGCCCTCACTTTCCTCTTGATGAATGTGATTAGGGATACTTTATTCATTTTCATGTTTCTTTCTAATCGGAAGAATTATTATTTGCATATGTTAGTCTCATCATCGTTCTGTTTCATCATCCTAGCTCTGGAATGAGATAGAGCAATGCACGTCGGTTGCTCCTGTTACGCTTTCCTGCAGCTCTTTTGCCTAGTGTTTTTTTCCGATTTGACCAATAAAAGCCGTCCGCGTAATATCGTCGCTAATTTTTTCTTTGTTTTCGCTCAATACTACAGGCTGCCACATTGCACACCGGGTCCGCGTGTTGTGCATTAGTAATCTTTTTTCTCTCTTTCACTTTTTTTTTAATTTCTTTTGCTATTAGAAAACTTTGACTGTTCAGAAAAGTTTACTACACCGGGGGGGTTTGATTGCGCGAAAGTGTGTGCCATGGCCTGCTTAGCCTTCGGCGCAACTTCAAGCCCTGAAGTTTCCTGATACTTGAAAAAGAAAACGATTTTGCCTAGCTCGTGAAAGTGAACCATTTTACTAGATTTTTGAACCCTTCTCAAGAGATTATTGAAAGCGTAAGCACAAGCGCACACATAACAAATTTAATGACATTCGTTGGACAGCACTCAGGACCGTGAAGTGTGACAATAAAAACAAAAGAGTTTGCACGTTATATCAAACTAATTTTAGTATTTAAACTGAATGCATGTCTGGCATGGTGGCGTTTCATCACAACACAACGGTTTGGCTATGAAAATTACGCACAAAGCGATTTACAATACATGTGTTAAGTGATTCGTTCGATAGAAGAAGGTTCAAAATACAAGGGACATAAAAATGGTTCCCTTTCATGCACCCTGGTGCGTGGAAAACGTACACCTTTCTCGCAGCAACAGCGGTAGTTGGGATCTTCAAATGTTGCACTGTTCGTTCGTGCCTTTACCCTGCCACTAGGTGGTTGGAAAAACATTACACACAATACTAGCTTCACAACTCGGACTCAGACGAGTCGAAGAGGACCACTGAAAGTTAATCAATTGGGCGAATTGATTATCTCTCATTCTGGTGATCGTCTCGAATCGCAGCCGCTTTTATTGTGAGATAAATGTTTTCTTTTGAATACAACCGCCTCGTTCATTATCCGATAACGAACGAAGAGCACAATCAATCTGCTGTGCTGGATGGTGGGCCATTTTTCCCGCATCCACTGGGTTTACTCATCCGTTTTATTGATCGTGCTCATTTGTTCTAGTGCCATCGTACTTCCAACAATGATGGCAGTAGACCAAATTCGAGCAGCTTCAATTAGATTTTTTCTTCTTCTTCTCGGTATTGTTAAGGTTCTCTAGTATTTGTTACATTTACTATGTTGGTTTTGTTGTTTTTTTTTCTGCCTAAAAACTTTGGTCACACCTACGGTGGCAATCATTTTGTTGTTTTATCTTTTCCATCTCAATTCTCCTCTACACCTTTTGTTTTGCGCCTAGCAAAATGATCGAATTAGTCTCTGCGTGTATATATACTTTTTTTCATTCGTTCAATTTTTCTTCATTGCATTTTTTTCTTCTCTTTCGCATCTTGATAAACGCTTGCAATTCGCTTCAATCTTCTTTAAGTCAGATTTACGTAATTTTAGTATCCAACAGAGTTCTGCAACTTTTTTGTTTCTTACTACATTATATTACTTTTGGTTTCTTTTGTTTTTGTTCGAGATATATGTAAGTTTCTTCAGAAGAAGCGGATGCCGTTCTCGCCTTTTCGTATTTTCTCTTTTACCATTTGCATGCCCTACACAATTTTATGCACATACGAGTATATGTACAGTGCATTCGCTTGGCATGTCTCGATGCTCTTGTTAATTATTACATGAAGCTCTCCACTGCGCGTAGAGAGATGCGTAAATATATTGATGCGCCATTCGAATGTTTGCTCCTTGGTATTATGAAGATTTTCTTTGCCCCTCTGCGCGTTTCGATTCGCTTTCCTTCTTTCCATTTTATGGCGCTCAAATGGGAATATTCGCTAAACATTCACGTTCCTATTGATTTCGCTTGTGGTTGCTTCTCACTTGCTTTTATACCCGCTTTTAGTGATTCGCGACGTCTTCAAATGCAGCCATAAGTTTGCCTTGTACCTTTGTTACCTCGAGACAAAGTACCGCAAAAACAAACCTTAATCACATGTTTCTTCAATTTCGTTTTTTTTTATCTTCGCAATCTGCATGATCCATACCGAGACGCAATAATGTTTACAAACGAAAAGTGAAGATGGCACAAAACACGCAATGTACGTGCTTCATAGATGAATGTTAGTTAGATAGTAGGAAATAGGGAAACTTGAATGTCACTTGATGAACGTATCTTATTCTTTAGTATGAAAATGAGCTGCCACAAGGCACATTAAAAATATATATATATTGAGAAAACCGCAAGAAAACGGCCGGACAGTAAAGAAGAGAATCGGAAATCCGATCCCGTTCCCCAGCGAGGACACTGAGAGTAAATTACTGCGTTGCGTGTACTATTGTAAAGGGGGGAAGTGAGAGAGAAGATCGATTTTATAATTAATGTTATTTGATTCTTCTTTCTTAATGTTTGATGATTTATCATTTTTCCTCGCTATACCCTTACTTGGCACGTTCCAAAATTTACTGCTTAACTTTTTGAAATGTGTGTTAATTCTTAGGTAATCCGATGTTTGTGTAGTGGGCGTGAATTTGTAGTAAAATTGAATACGTTTTAGAAATGGCATTCACAATTAAATCGATACCGCAGTTAGCGCGGGTCGAAAACCATTTCAATTTTTAAAGACGCAATCCTTTCGGATTCACTCTCAATATATTGCACGAGTTGCATAATTTGTGTGCGTCCAGAAGTAATCATTGGTGTATTTGATAGCGCCTAATTTAAGGACAAATTAGTTCACTCACGAAAGATAAATAAAAATTCCTTTTTTTAACTATCTAAAGCCTATTTACTTTCCATTTCGACATGCTGGTTGTCAAAGCGTGCATCCAATTTCCAACCAACCAAGTGACGCGTGAGTATCACATTCTTTATTGGAGATGCTATATTATATCCCTTTCGCATACAACTGCTACCATGAGTTTCCGCCTATCTTAGCTGCCATTCCACTGACAAAACATTGACCTACCACAGCGCACTGATGCATGAACTCAATTCCAAAGACGCATCGTTTATTACCTAAATTTGCGAGAGATCGAAACATGGCATTAACGAATTTTGCATTTGATTTTGCCTTACTCTTGATGCGCTTAAAAAAGATGAGGAAAAGTTTAATCACCCATTGGCTATAATTTAATGGCCTTTTGTTGATCGTATTCGAGATGTCTAAATTTACAAAGCTAACGAATTGTCAATCATACAAGACAAGAGAAACAACACTTAGCGAGCATTCAATGCTCATGGCCAAGTTCAAGACAAAACCAATTTTCAAGTGGAATTATCAAAAACAACCATTACATTCACCACAAGGGGAAGCAATAAACACCATTGCCTATTTAACTATTGTAGAGCATTGGCAATCGTAGTCTTCGGTATTAAATCATTATATATTTACGAACTCGATCAACTCGAGAGACCGACGGAAATAAAATGGGTCGCATTTTCTTCTGAAGAAACCGCAGGTTTGCTGATTTCAGTATGATTTATTGGATTGCGCACAAGTCGGATGGAGGATAAGGACGAAAACTTGCGTACATGGCTCAATTAAACTCTATCCGTAACACGCATAAATGAACTTAAAAATTAATTATAGTTTTCTTGTACATTTGCCACATACACTAGGTGTGTGCTATATAACGAATAGGCTGGCGACAAACAACTGATACAAATAAGGTAACCATTTTTAACTTTATTGCCAGGGGACACCTGTGAGCGGTGTTCCATTGCTTTGCTTAATTTCACAGTATTATTTTGTAGCAGCCAGTATTACCTAAGAGGAGGTAGGCTGTGGATCATCAAACACTAGACTACAAATGAAACAAACGATTAACATAACGAGAAATAAAAGGAAAACAGCAGATGCCCCACACACCAAGAATACACACAATCATAGTTAATGGGCTATTTTGTTTTGCTAATACGGGCATAATTGTGTTGTGATTATTTGCCGTTTGTGTTTCGTATCACATGAAAGTGATGAAAATGGTTAAATCGCTTGCAACACTTATAGGGTGCAGAGTTTTGTTTTTTGATATTTGTTCTGCAATTTCTGTTCATTTTTAGAGCTGTGCTGTTGGTGGTTAGTAAGTGACCAGAAGCAGAAACAATCGCATAAAATAATTTAAAAAAACTACTATTTTCTTCTTTCGATAGGAATAATCACATTCACATATTTGATGGTCAAAAACAAACAAAAAACTCGTGTACGTTTACGTTATCCCGAAGCAACTTGCGGAACGATGCTCTGACGAGCACGAACATAAACAGCCCCTTAACCACTAGTATGGCTGCCCGTGATGCTCCTATCCTGTCTGAGTTGAATGATTGCTTACTTTTTAGTTTTTAATTCACAGTCCAATGTACATTAGCTTAATATGCGGCGTGTTCGTAAAAATCCTCTTTTCTTTCAGACCTTTTCTTTTACTCTTTCTGCGACACCTAAATGCATAACTTAAGAAAAGAGTACTCAGTATAAAACTATTCGACAAAACGTTTCGATTGTTGCATTCGGTTTTCACATTTTGTATGCTCCTTCGGTTGTATTTGACTGTGATTATTCTTATTGCAACGCACAAAAAAATGCGCGTTTCTTTAGTTTGCATATACGGGATATTGTAATGTGGTGCGAACAATAACAAAAATTAACAAACAAAAATACAACACAACGATTTTGCTGTAATGCTGCGCGAAGGCAACACGACATGTACGGCACGATTCGTGCTAAATATACATATTGTGTATTTTTACGTAACACAAGAGAATAAATATAGCTACATACGGAAGATTACATGAGTTTTAGTTTGATGTGCGTCGATCTTTTACTTTGTAAATTATTCAACAACTTATAAAACGTACAACAGACACACGTTTTGCGGATTACGATTAGGTAATGCTTTCTATGTATGTAAGCGTCAGACAAATGTGTTTTTGGGACTATTGCGATTGGAATTGCACGGGAAAACGGAGAAGACTAAAGTAAATAATAAATTGCATGTAGACAAGCAAATGTCAACAAACGAACTAAAACGACGATTGAGACAGTAGTATAGTCGGTAAAGGATTGTCCTAGTGGCAAGATAGATGGCCTTAAAGGTAGCTCCCGTGTGTGTTTTCATGTGTTAACAAAAGAAGAATATATTATAGATATAACATAGAGCAAACAGCAACATAAATCACGATCTCCACTGGTTTTTAATTTGATCCGACAGTCGACTGAAATGGCTGTTGTACACGCTCCTCTTCTATTTATGCTGATATTTTTTTTTTCGTTGCATTTACTTTCGAGTTCCGTTTCGTATCGAGAACATGTATAAAGCTAACGCAACAGAAATGCTTTAACAATGTTTACATGTGCGCGAGTGTGTGTTTGTGTGTATGAAGATGTTGTTAAGTTTGCGAAATAATTTACACTAAACAGTCAACGTACAGCCGCGTGTTACGCAATTTGGCTAAAAAATAAATGTTTATATATGTATGTAAACATGTACGTAATATTTAAATCGGGTTTATGACGGCATAAATTTTACTTTAGTTGAATATAAGCAGTAAAGCAAACATCGAAGCAACGATACCGATTAAATGATCGTTAGTAGAGTAGCCATCGGCTAACGTAAATCCTCATCTAAAAGGCGCACTTGCTTATTGACACAGGACTGACAGAGCTTACAATGAAGTTATGCGTCGTACAATAAAATGATGACTGCTGTGGCCAACAAGTCGATGGAACTCACACAATCCTAATTACCATCGCTGTAACTAATGTGATCCGAATTTCGTGATGGAGCGTCGTCGCTTGCAGCCACCGCTTTCGCTGCGGTTGTGATGTGACTAACAATGATCGTGACAGCAATGATGATATTGATGATGATGGCCAAAGACGATAAACCGTTCAAGCGATGCTATTGAATTTCAAACTCAGGTTGGTTCTAGCACTCTGTGCTGCTGTTCAGAGGATTCGTGTTTAGTTGGCTGCTTTCATGTTTCCGCAAATAGATGTAAATGGTGGTTTGCTGGTAACGATGAATGCAGTGTTTCCAGAAGAATGGCACCGAATACAAGAAATGATACCACATCTTTGACGTTAACGAGATCATCGCCAACAACGTTCACCATTATGTTTCTGATTTAGTCGATACCGAAATGCAGATGCTAATGGCAAGCAAGCACTTTTACCACCCGTGCTCAAACCAGATTGTACTCCTTTAGGTTGGACTGCAGTATCGTGTCCTTAACGGCGGCAAACACAAACCGGATATTTTCCGTATCTGTAGGAGGAAGAAGGTATCGGTGGAAGAGGGTAAAAAGAGGCATCGATGAATTAGTTGTACTCAACAAATGTTGTGAAACGAAACAGGAGCAATGTGACGGATAGAGCGGAAAACCAAATTTAATTCAACTCAGGCTTCCTTTATTCAGGATTTATTTATTCGTCATAATTTTGCTAAATGTTCGAAAACCACTATAGTTTGCAATATATCGGTGCATCGTAATGAAATTTATTTAATTTGCTTGACTAGAACATTCGTTTGGCATGTACTACATTTTAAAAATTTTGGTATAGTTTAACTGCGTTACTAGGAAGAAACAAAGTCGTATACAAACAACGGTTCCTTCATCCAACAATATTTTTCCATTACTCGTTTAAGCCAAGTTAAATTCCTTCAAAGCAGTTTGCATGATTGTATCTTTTACCGCGCAAAACACGAGTTTTATGTTTTCCGTATCTGTTGTAGTTGTGAGTAATTTGAATAATAAAAAAAACGCCGCCGTAGAGTTGTACGAAGAATTCCAGTAACAAATTCACAATTGTTTGTAGGCAAATAAAATGGAAATAAAAGAAACGATTCAGTAAAGTATACGAAATCAAGAAACTAAATATTTGCAATACTACCAAAGCTGTATCTCACACGGAGCCCGCATTTTAAACGAAAATCAAAAGACAACTACTCACGAAAAGAAAACTACTATTGATGTGATTGAGGGGTCAATGTTAAATATTATGGATGCGATATGCGATGGAAGCAAACTACACTTACCTGTTGCACACGTGAAATGTGAATAAATTATTTTCTCCGAATCTGGATTTAAGTCTACAAACATGCGAAGTATAAATTCTCTGGCAGCTATTGCATCTCTTTGTGGTCCTGTGATACGTGAAAGATACGCGCAACAAATCGATGAGCATGAGTTCAACAGGAATCTATTATGTTATGAAATTTACGCGATTTATATATCTAGTCATATAAAATTATATATATATATATATATATATATATATATATATATATATATATATATATATATATATATATATATATATATATATATATATATATATATATATATATATATATATATATATAAATGTGATCTTCAACACTAAGACAGCATTAAATCTCAAGGACAATGGAAATAAGTAATGGGAAAGATAGACGTTTACAAGTCATAAGCGATAACAAATATTGCACACACTATCAATAAAAAGACATTAGCAAGGCCCTTCTAGCAGTAAGATTTCTAGCAAATGCTACTAGCATCAGATTAAAATAAATTTATGACCTGTGGCGCAAGTGAAATGAGAGTAACACATTCGATCTGGGTCTGGATTTTCGCGCAGGTAAACTTTCAAAATAAACTCGCGCGCTTTGACGTCGTCTAGTTTCGGTCCTTGGATAGGGTGTGGTTGTTGGGAAAATCATAATATAGTTGTTATAATCTGAGATGATTGCATCTGACCAGTTGCATGGTTGCGCTCTAGACCGTCTCAACTTACCATCGTACTCGGGGAAGTAATCCACTAAATGCGAATACATAATCTTTTCCTCCAGCAAATCTTTTTTGTTCAAGAACAGAATCACCGATGAGTGTTGGAACCATGGGTATGTAATGATGGTCTTAAATAAAGCTTTTGATTCTTCCATTCGATTCTGTGGAGATCAAAAAAGATAATTAAAATAAATTTAGAAACAGAATTTGTAACATTGCTATTACATGCACACAAATAAGATCCCTTACCTCGTTTTCGGATTCGAATAGAATCTGATCGTACTCAGACAGTGCAACCAAAAAGATGATTGATGTAACATTCTCAAAACAGTGGATCCATTTTCTTCTTTCAGATCTTTGCCCGCCTACGTCAACCATCCTGTTTGTATATGTGAACACAATCAGCAAGAAAAACGTAATGTTAATATATTGATCGACATAATATCAAAGATGGTTGAGTAATGTAATGTAGAATATTCGCCCAAGACGTAATTGAAGCGTATAATCATTTATATGTTAGGTACCAACACAACATAGGCAAACATGCAAATTATTAACATAAAATTCCAAAACTGCATACAATTTGTAAATTAGTATTCGATTTTATGAGGATGATCGTTATGGTAGAAATGAACATTGATTCTGTAGAGAAAGACGTATATTTCAATCAATAATTCGAATGAAAGAAGCATAGACAATGATATTAACAAACCAACATGATGATGTGTGATTAGTATGTATGGCGTGAATTGTGAATATGTATGTATGGCGGCCTATGAGATTTTTAATATTTTCTGTAATAAGCGTAAGCTAATTCCTAACTATATGTATGTATAATATATCTTCGATGCATACCAAAGAACCACATAAACAAATAGAGCAAAAATCCAGTAACCACGATATAGTGAAGAAATATACTCAAGCACCCCATTGAAATATATGCACAATCAACTTCATTGTATGTAGCACCGAGGAAATGGAAGACGCATTTTTAGCCTAGCTTACACATTTTGTTTTATGCACTTGTTGGCCCACATTACCAAGATACAAAAATGCTAGCAAATGTACAATTTATATACGTTCGATCATAGCGATCGGCAGATTTGGAGGGCGCAAACGAACATGTGATTTATTGTTCATACCTAAAGATGATGCTATCCAAATCAAATGGATACTCTAAAATGCCCGTTGTCGGTGCCCTAGCTCTTAGAATGTCTTGTTCAGTCGGGAGAAAGTCTTCTTTTTCGATACGTGCCAAATCGCTCAAGTAGCTAGATAAAAATTGGATAACGGAACGAAAATGAACCACGTGTAAAATACTATAACACTGCTCGGTCAGGTATCCTATAGCCAGTAATCAGTTCTGTCCGATGCCCCTAAGCTGAGCAGGCTAAATTAATTGATGAAGCAACCGTGCATTGTACTTCTTGTTGTATATTTTGTAGATCATGTGGACATGAGACATTTTCCTATTTGGAGCGTTGTTTGTTTTTGTTTTCACTATTTGTGGGCAGTAGAAATCATGCAATTTTTTTCCATTTGAACGCATGCAGAACAAAGATATTTTTTGTTGTAATTTACAACCAAAAGATGCAAGCAAATTATGAAAAAGAAATATGCATGGCTAAGAAATACTCGTAATATATTCCAATGAAATGTGTTATAAACATATGCGCTGATTTATTCTCGCAAATCAAAATTATGAATTAATATCATAGAAGCAAACAAAAACCGTTTGATGGTCACTATTAAAGTGTTAGAAAATTAACTTTTTTTAATTTAGTTTCAAACACCACCGACCGCAAATGCAAGAAACGCATTGCACATGCATGCAATATAGTTAACAAGAAAATGAAAAAAGACACCGATTAAACGATAGACACACAAACGAAAAAAAAGGAGAATGGAAAACATTTTTATAATTGAAAAGTTTTCCTTTTGCAGGAGACTCTACCTAAACCGGATCTCTTCAAGATCGAAGGGATACTCAATAATGCCAGTCGTGGGTACACGCACTCTCAGAATGTCCTGTTCCGTTGGAAGATAGTTTGTTGCCGCGACACGATCGATCTCCATTAGGTAACTAGGCAACGGACGAGAAAACATAACATATGTTGTTAGGAATTGTAACTGGTACAAAAATCTAAAACATTGCTCCATACAAATAATTAAGAATGTTTCAGCAGTTCTCAGTAGCCGGCTTGTTGATAAACCGAAAAAAGAATTAATAGAAATGATAACTAATGTATCTGTGGTCATTGATAAAATGTATAGATTTACGTAAGTAAACTATTTGAAAAATAAACTTGACAGTGCGATTGAACCAAGCATTACTGCCTGAATAAATCAACATAAATTATCCGTTGTGTACGGTAAAGGAAAAGATCATCGCTCATCAATTGTTAATAATTGAGGTATTTAAAAATGGTATGAACAGATCATACGTCATCGCCACTCTCTACATTACTGTTTCATCGTGTAAAAATTAGAACAGAACTAAATGGCTTTCGGCAGATAAATATGGCTGAAATTGCACATACTATTTGGCGGAATCTGTTAGCTGATACTCTCTCCTTCGGTCGTAACATTCTTGAATGCCCGCATCGGCCCACAAATCTTTGATTGCTTGAACGTATGGTGGTTCGAATGTGGTTACTGTCTCGAAATCGACACTTCGTATTAGCTCGGCGTGCTCCTAAAATGACAGAGAAAGAAAGAAAAAAAGAGCAGAATTGGTTATTAGATCACAAATAGAAGCAACTGAAACCTGATCGCGCCATGGAGAAGGCAAAGCAGTAAGCAGTTGCGGATGATCGGGCCTGGGTGCCCAAGCGTGCGTGTACTTACGATGTTCGCTGGATCGCTGTACAATATCTTCAGTAGATCCATCGCCCGTATCATGGACTGCATTGCCATGAAAATATTTTGGTATACTAGTTTGATGAATCCTCGTTTGTCCTCGTCCGAATAACCACTACCGTGGATAATACGCATCTGCTTGATGAATGTTGATTTACCCGATTCACCAGTACCTGGTAGCAAAAAAAGAAAAAAAAAGACCAATCAGAACATATCCATCATGGGTTTCTAAATCGCCGTTTAACGGCTGATGACGGCTTTTCTGCTTGCAGTAGCACCGCTGGCAGCAGCGTTGCGGTATTTACTGATCGGAATGCGAAAGCAGACGTAGAGACGATTGTGGCTGTAACGAGCCACAAGCACGTGGCATTGGTAAGTATTCTCAAGCACAAATCATAACATAACAGTAGTCATCTGGTTCACCTTATCAGCTTCAAATGCAAAAAAGGATTCTGAACCCGACGCAGGAATATGTAAACATTTGAAGTCCACATAAAAACATCCAAGCCTTTCACACAATCTAGCCTTGAGCCTTTGTTTATCTGGCGTTGCCTGCATTATTTTCAAACTGCATAATAAATTTTAAGAAACATTTCAAAAGACGTTTCTCAATTTTCATTGTTTCCTAGCTTTTTAAAATCGTAGATAGCAACACAAGTTGATATTATTATTGCAATATATTTCCTCACTACACATTATTATTGCAATATATTTCCTCCTCGAGATACTTTCTAAATTGATCTATACATTTTATATATCTATATGTAAAAAAACAATGCTTTTCGAATATCTGTATGTGCATTGCATATTTCTGTATTTGAATAAACTGCAATATATGCTATGATTCAAAATATATAAACCTGATAAGTTGGCATCAAAATCAAACAAAAAGACTTATGTCACAACGATATAAGTAAGAATATTTGTTACTACCATGACTGGTTTGCGTGAAAAAAAAAATCATCAACTCTGGTAAGAGGACAAGAAAGATGCATACAGATCTAGTAGAATGCTAAAATTTTCACCTCCATGGCGGCGGCATTGGTCGATACGGTCAACCGGTTGAGTGCCACTTTTGAGCGAGATATTTGCTTCTATGTACATCGGCAATACAATCAACAACATCGGCGACAACGACACAATGGCGGAAAACGATTGGTGGCAGTAAGAGGTGGTCAACAATGCCACCATCTCCAACGTATACGGCAAACGATTAGCGTAATGTGCATTTAGCTAGTCGTACGCTAATGATTTGTTTACGCTCTTATTGTTGGCGACCACCTTCAGGTTTTTCCTCCCTGGTGTTCTTTGTTTGACACTGTTCCAGTCTTGTCCTTGTTCATGTTTTTGCAAAAATGACATTTAGCGAACTATGTTTCCATCGTCAAACTTGTCTTATTCAACACCGCTTGTGAAAAGTTCAAGAACTATTTATAAAGTAGTGTTTACAAACGATAAATTGATTTTTTAGAAGTGAGTTTTACCATTCATTAGCAGTGAGGTTTAATCATTCACATAAAAAGTATACAAGAGTAAAAAAGAAGTATAATGCAGCACACATATACACGCATACAACTAATCACATCCCTAGCACGATTGCATGGAAATTTTTCCCCATGCAAGGGCCATTCATGACTAATCTTTTTCAACCTGAATGAACTTAGCAATACAAGGAGCCCACTCATCCCGATGAGCTTTGGGTGTAGTGCAGACAGCTACATTAATTACACATTGCTCTTATCAGAGAGTACCATTGCTCGAATGCAAGCCCCTTAAATCATCTCTTCCTTTTTTTACATGCAACATTCTGACCCCCCCATTGATTCGATCCCGCTTTTAAGATGTAATTAATTCGCCGGGGTTGTCATACGGCTATAACACCTCAGCCGGAAAAGTATACATAATCCAGAACATGCAAAAAAAAACATCTTACTTCTTATCATGGTCCCGTACACAACACACGGCAGACGGTAAAGCAAGAAAAGTTCAAATTTTGATGGAATATCTAAACCGCTCGGATGATTTTAGGTGAAAGAGAGATGCGCATTGAGAAGGAAAGAGATAAACTACAAAAAAAAATGAATCAATGACAGCAGAAAACCCCGTAAGAACGAAACCCAAATTGCAATGTATGTATGCTACCGCCATGGGCATGCGCGTTTCGCATTGTGGAAGATTGTGGACGGTTCCTGGCAGTCCACAGTGTTCCGCTTTATTTGTCTACCCCTCGCCCCCCCCCCCCCCCCCCTTCCTTACTCCTTCCCCTCACCGACTCATTGGCGAGTTTCATTTCATTCGCTTTTCCATGCATGCGCGCCTCACTCACATTATGCCAATGAATGAACGGAAGTGAAATGAGTCCAGCAGCTAGGTTGCTCCCAACTCTACTAGCACTCTCACCATCGAATTTTGCTCTGGGGCAACAAAAAAAAGGTGCTTTGGCACATATCCCCCTCCACACACACATACACATCGCACCGTGGTCGAAAGGATTCCTCGTACTCAAGAGTCCCGTAAGAGGTGGTTCAGGGTGGAAAACGGGGAAAAAGTCAAGAGAACGGCGCGGAAAAAGCCCAGCGAAGAGAAAGCGTACAGCAGGCGAACCTTTTTCCCACTGAGCGCTGGAGAATGATTGTGAGGAGTTGGTGAGAAAAAAAGGGAAAAGCTGGGTGAGCTGTGAATCGTTTGCTCACTCGTGGGGCAAAAGCGACTCACAGCACCGGAAGATAAAGTTAGCATGCCCGCGTTCAAATATGAATATGCTGCAGGTGCATCGTGAAAAATAAGATTGTTATTAAGGCATCGTATTAACTGCCTAGCTGCCCTTAAAAATTAATGTACGAATGGGATAAATTTGTTTGTTAAAATCCTACGATCGTACGACAGAGTTTCGAAGTGAAGGAAGCTCTCAAATGGAGACGCCCGGTGGATCATCCCTTTTTGCTATAAACCTCGCGTTTGCGAGAAGGAAACAAAAACACAAAAAACACGCCGGTTATTATGACACTCACCTAGCAGTAAAAGCTTCAACTCCCGCCGTGCATCCCGCTTGTCTCGTCGCAACTGCCGCTCAATCTCCTGATTGATGCGCTTTTGCTCTTTGGCTTCCTCTGACAAACAGCACTCCATGCTGACCGAGGTTTAGGGACGCGCCTGGGGGTGCGTTCGATCCTTTTTGTCCCTCAAACCTAGGTTGCGATTGCTCTTCCGCTTGCTCCGCCGACGCCTCCCCGGGAGAGAGACCGATGCCACGCTACAGGGATTTAGGTGAAAGAGCCGCTAGAGCATGCGTGCCCGTCCCGTCGAGAATCGTCGAACGTTAAAAGGCGCACAACACACGCACGATCAACAGAACCGGCAGAACGCGACTAGATAAGGACCTGCAAACGGCCTTTTTTGGTTCGGTTTGGAATTCTTCCTTCTGCTACTGGTGCTACCGAGAATGCCGAGACCGTGGATCGACCGTTGTCGTTGCGTTTCTGCGGGTGGTGGGAACACGTGCTATGGCGACATGCGCAGCTCTTTTCCTGCACCTTCCGCTTGCGCTCGTATTATTGCACTAATTCAATTATCACAAAACTGCCACCACGATCCACTGTCCTTTGCTTGCCCCGGTGGCGGGCTGGCGGCGGCGGCGACTACTGACGGGAGGATGGTGGGGAAGGATCCTTAAACCTCGCGCCACACCACTCTTAGGCACTCCTCCTCAGCACACACACACACATACACAGACGCTCCCTCACTCTCTCTCTCTCTCTCTCACACACGCACACGGACACTAGCTGGACACTAGCTGGACACACGAAGAGGACACGGCCAGCGTGCAATCTATCGCGAATCCGCGGTCGATCAATCCTTTCCAGGTGGCCACGGTTGCTGGGAGCTGTTGCTAGGCGGCAGTGGCCTTCGCGTTCGTTGTATATGTTGGCCAGCGTCGCGAACGGAAAAGCACCATCAAAACTCACAGGATCCACAGGACAACGGAAACGATAACCAACCAAAACTATATTGATAGAGAAAATGAAAAACAAAAATAACAAGAGGAAAAGGGGTAAGCGATACCAGAAGAACACGGGAGTAGGTGGGGGGGGGGGGGCTAATGATACGGAATCGCACGGAACAGTGCCGCGCAAACTTAACGCAACGCGTGTACGATGAGTCGCAACATAGGACACGTTGGAACGCGGTTGGTGTGAGATCACAGGGGTGAAGAAAACGCGAAAGAGAGAGGGAGAGAGAGAAAGAGAGGGAGAGAGAGAGAGTGAAATAAAAAGGACGACGCGGTGTGTGCCCGCTGGTGAAGGGAAACCGGCAGCGGAAACCCCGTCAAAAAACAGTCAAACCAACCGAACGGGGAAAGTGAAGAAAACAAAAACTAAGGAGGCTGGGAGAAAAACCGAGACGCGTTAAACGAGCCACCAGCAAGCCGAAAGCGCGGTTCTTTAGCCACCCTTGCCACAGACACCACGCGAAAGGGCCAGTGCTGTCCGGTAGAGGTTGGTGCTGTTGTTGCGACAGGACTCTTGCCGGGAGTTGCGTATCCTTTGGCTGGTGTAAATTAGCCCCCGCAAGGCTCGTGTGGGGCGATAAGAGTCGAAGCAGTTTTTCCAGCAGGATCGATGCGATGATCGTTGATCACCACCACTGGCACACGCACGCACACACGCACGCACGCAGCAGCACTAATTCTTCGCGTGGTGCTACTCAGTTTTTCCTGCCACTTTGGCTCCTTTCGTGGGGGAAAAAGCTTCGAAAAACACTCACTTTTTCGGTGTGCATACGCCAACCCCGTTCACACTCGCAGCCTGTTTGAGGACAGATATTTTTTGGCCAACGTATGCATCTTCTTCATACACACACTGCTGGATGGGAGAAGATGGGAGCGAACAAATTTCCAATATATTAGCAACGCGCACACACACAGACACCCACATACACAAAGGACATGCAGAGATGGAGATGGACGTGATCGTATCGCCGCGAATTCGTCCTGGCAGTCCTTCGAGTTCAAGCTGGATGCGATTGAGAGCGTGTGATGTGGAACTAAATTCTAAGCATCGGTAGCTAATCGAACACACCTTAAGGACACACTAGCGCTGGTGGAGAAAGCCCTTTAAAGAAGCCCAAAGAACACGCGCGTCCGGCGGTGACACCAAGCAGGTATATACTGAAAGTCGTCACGATTCGCGAAGCTCTTTTATAGGCTCTTTTTCCGCAAATTAAAACGCATCGACTACGCCGTCTGCTGACGAAATGGCTCGAGTCGTTAGATAAAGTGTCCTTCTCCCTTGTGGGGCGTCCCATGCCAGGACCACGGACACTACTGTCCAACATGCCCCCCCACACATACGCACGCACACACACCCATCCCTTGAGGAGCAGTCGTGCTTCGCACACGGAAAGGAAGGTCAGCATTCGTCCAGTTGGACAGCTTTGTGGCAAAAAGCGCGTTCGTGGGTCTTCCCTTTTGCCCTGTAACTCGTATCATATTAGCGTAGTACTTGGGACAAACGGGCCCAGGTGTGTGTCACAAACGTGCAACAGAGCGATGGTTTTCACTTTTTCGCTTCAAATTCCGAGGGCGCCGTGAGCGCCCCTAGTAGTAGAACCGAAACCTCGTCCACCCTGTACACTGACCCCGCTGGCGTACTTCTTGGACACGGTCCCGATCACTTAGGATCGTGGCTAAAGATTTAATTTAATTATGCACGCTTCCTGTGGTTGGCCTGGAACTACAACTCTTGACACGCGTGGCACGTGACCAACGTGGACCAATAGGCACGGCGCGGTCGGTTCGCTATCAAAATCCACTGCAAGTGGATTAAGACGCTGTTTCTGGAGTACGGCACGGCGGCGGAAGATACCAAATTCATATTCGAGGACATTTGCACTGATGCGCCAACCTGCCAGCGATAAAGTTTATCTAATTTAAACGGCACAAGAGCATAATTTATGTGGTTGAAAGGCGAGCGGGCCGTGATTCACCCGTGGTCCGCTTACGCAACCACATTTCTCTGGAACAGCTGGGCAGCAGAAAGCTAAACCTGATCCCTGCTGATGGATGGATCCTCGCGCTCTGCTATTCCCACTGATGTGTCCCGAGGGACTGCGGAAAAAAACCATTAAAGAACCAGTCTATCTGAACGGAGTTGATCGAATTGACCTGACATAACATAGAAAAGCGCGAGTAATTTATTACCACCAAGCAAGCACTATATGGGCCACAATGGGGCTTTGTGATTTCACAAGGCGCTCGCAGACGCTGATAATAATATATAGAAAATGAGACATTTTGCAAAACGAAATACAAACACGCACAAATTTCTTCAGGTAATCGATACGTTGCAACATAGGGTGTATCATAAAAAAATATGTCCGGTCAATTATGGAATTAATACAAACAAGTCTGTTCCATTTGAGCCGGTGTCTACTTATCCACGCGACCCTTTGGTTCTTATTAAATTATGTAAAATAGAATACTTCCTTACATTGTTTATCAAATTACCGGTTTTCAAGGCACCTTCAATAACTTTGGGTAGCATTACTGCCATGCAAACAGTATTGTAGATATATTTATTTAGGCATTACAAGTGTACAAACATCCTGTCATCTTTTTTAGCAACAGCACTCGCGATTCATTCTCTCCCTGCAATTCTCTTTCTTATCACATAATACGATAAGTGTGTCAAACTTGCCGATAACTTAAAGTCAATACAGATTTGGCAGTTATTTCGTGTTTTTTTTTTTTGCAAAAAGCGCTGGAGAAAATATTTTTCCATAATTCGCAGTATAATTACATAAAGAATTGTGGAATAATTCTATGAGATTTTCTTGCAAAAGAAAAGTTTTTGTTACAATAGAATTACAATTCAAAAGCTTTAATGTTTAGCCGTTTTTGCCCTTCAACGTTACCATATCGAGAAAATGATCGTATGATACCATTCCAGTAACAAATTCTCAAACATATACCAATTGTTGCCCATGTGTTAGCAACCATCCCAGTCGATTGGACAATTTCAGAGGAGAAAATCATAGTGATATGCTTGCATTTGCATACAGAAAAATGACTAATATCTCCGATGAAAGCCACAGTTACACACCAAAAAGGCTCCACAGCTCGTAGCTGATTCTTCCGTACAAAAGGTTCGTGCAATTTGGAGCAAAAAAAAAACTCGACCACCGCAAAAGCAAACAAACTCGTCAAAGCGATACTGAAGTGCGGGCATGAGATGCGGATGAGCCGCCGCAGGAGCAAGGTGGAATGTGCTGAGCAACTGAAGCGCCTCAGGTCGGTGAGAATTTCATCGCCTGCTCATTTCACCGGCGTTCACGGGCACCATTTCCATTCGACTCTCTCGCTCTCGTTTTAAATATCCAGAGATCATCATCGCGTACTGGGCTCGGTATGCGCGTTTTACATCATTGATTTATTTTATCGGGCGAGGCAGATTTTCATCTCATTCATTTTCTCCCCTGCCGGATCAGATCCGCACACTCTCTCCCTTGCTTGGTGTGGGTGCTCTCCCTGGTGGTTGCCATTTATCACCGCACCATTTATTTATTTCTGCGGCACATTCTCGTTCACATGTCGCCGCAGCAGCGGCTATGCAGATGAACTCTTTTAAAAAGGATGAATTGGGAAACTTTGCAACGCTCAAAAATCTACCGCGTGCCAATTCCGGGGGCGTGTAATCCTCCATTTTTCGGTACATTCGACTACAGCGCGATGCAAAGCAAAATTCTCACTTTGTACAATTTCACCAAGAGCCAACGTCCTCCGGTACTATCATCTCATCCTTTTCTCACAGCACATTTACTCTCGCCCGCCTTTCGGTCGCAAGGCGAAACAATTCACACCAATTTACCTAGCGTTTCGTTTAAAATTACACCGCACTGTTTTCGGGGCAGCTGTAACAGCGTTTACTTCTAATCACACGGCTCTCCATCGCATCCGAGCAGAAGGATTTCCATCTTGCAATGAAAAGTAGCACTTTTCTCACGTTCACGCCGCACATGTTAGCTGTTCCACGCAGCTCACTTCCACTTCTCATCTCATCTCATCTCATCTCATCTCAGCTCATCTCATCTCACTTCCAAAACCGAGATCTGAAGAAATGACAAGCTGATCCCATCGACCTCTACCACGGCTGCACCCATCCCTTCAGCAGCATTTGCACACAAAAGAACGGAGAAGCTGGCGAGCAATACACACTCCACAACCATGTTTGCTGTGTGTGGAAGAAAAATTGCGCCTCACTTCCACTTACGATTCGGACACTTGTTTCGGGCGTTTAATTTGACACCATCATCATCATCGAACCGCCACAGAACTAGGCTAAGAAGGAGTGATGGAAAGGGATAAAGAGGGGCAGATGGGGGGGGGGGTGCTACGACAATCGCTACTTCTGCTGCACAGGCCAGTAAGGCGAATGCTCCTCTCGCTACTCCCTGGCACAGGGTGAATTCACGTTCACTTTTGCACAATTTTCTTCTCACTTGCGTCGCGCAACTGAGAATCATGCCCGCCTGCTTCACCAGGGACTGCTGGAGTCGGCCGAACTGTGCGGAATTCGTCACCCCGCCCTTGTACGCTTTCGCGTAGTTTTTCACCGCTCGGCGGATGAGGCAACGCTTTTCGTTGCCGTTTTCCCTCGGGTTACCGGATCAATGCCACATTCCGGGATGGGCCCGGTACAGGACGACCGCCACAGGGCGACGGAAAAGGGTGTACCACAGTCCGACCGTCGCGCCGTGCGTGCGTCCGTCCGTGCCGGACACCGTGTCTTGAAGCTGATGGAAAAATGTAGTACCGGGAGTACGCATTCACGAACACGTCCAACACACGGCGAAAACGTTACCGATATAGGAGAATACGCACACGGTTCCTCAATCGGCCATTAAGATGACGCGGTCGTCGTTTCGTTGGGCCCCGCGGATCGGCGGATGTGTTTTCTGCAATATTACGGGGCGTG
The DNA here is from genome assembly GCF_943737925.1 of Anopheles nili. Classification (NCBI taxonomy): domain Eukaryota; kingdom Metazoa; phylum Arthropoda; class Insecta; order Diptera; family Culicidae; genus Anopheles; species Anopheles nili. The sequence continues at coordinate 44,796,092 of NC_071292.1, forward strand.
AAGGTTCCGTTGGCAACACGCACACGCGAACGCAACTGCTTTCCGGGTTGCTCGACCGGATGCGCTTTTCCGGCACGTTTTAGTTCGCGAAGGCAGGCCAAAATCGCCACCGTTTTCTTTTTTTTCACCGATTTTTCCAAAATCGCCACCGTGAAAAGAAAAGACTTTTTCACTCTTCGATGTGGTGTAGGGATGGTCCTGCGAAAGACTTTACATATCGGAGCGGAACAGTCGCTCGTGCAAAGTACTATCAACTCACTGTATTAGAGATGGGCTGTTTGAAACGATTTTTGACAAGCATGAGTAATCCCTGGCAGCGGAACCAATACTCCTTTTGTCAAGAGTTATCCGCTGTTGATCATATATTTGATTTACTCTTACCATTACTTTTGTTAAAATATACCGTTTGGTAATAATATAACAAGAGCTGTTTCTCAAACGCACAATAAATGCTTCAAAGAATGGTTGCAAACATTTTAGAACCGACATTAAATTATTTAATCAGTCTATACTTTTATTTAGTTTAAAATGTAATATCTTGTGTGCTATGATACAGTGTGCAATGTACAAAATGTTATTGAAAGGGCATTCCCAAATTCATTTATTTGTGACGAATTTATGCATATAAATAAATACGTAACATAGAGTGCTAATTGCCATTGGATCGCATTTAAAAAAAAAACAATATTCTTATAATATATGCTTCGCACAAATAACTGGCAACAATTATTTCCCTAAAAAATCAAATTATGGAAAAACAAAGATAATATCAATAGCTGATGTCTCACGTGTTGTGCTGTTTGTCCATTGTGCAATATTAGCTTAAGCAAACCTGTTCTGTTGCGTTTATGCTCCCAAAGTGCGAATAATCCGCTCCGTTGTGAAAGGACTTTAACAAAACACCTCCCACATCATGTGTTTAACGTAAAACATCTGGAGCGACCTCAAAGCCTCTAAAAACCGTTTGAACTGCAACAATTAAGCTCGACAATATTTCTTTCTTGATATTCTAAATAATTAGTAAATGGCTGAAACACGTTTCAATGTGAATATTTGAACGTTTGATAAGTTAATACATAATCTTCAAGGTAATTTAAATTTAAAACCAATGGTTTGCTCACTCAAAAAAATTAACAATACCCACCCCAATCAGACAATCTTTGCAAATAGAATGTTTATAAATGAAACTATTTATTTCTTTCCTTTAATAAGGTTTTATTGCTTACTTCTAGTCGCCAGTAGTGATCGTAGAGAAACCTTGCTACCTTCTACACTTCTCTATCATAAATACTCGAAACAAAAACGGTGTACATCTTGCTCAGTAGCAAGACCTGTCGATTGTATTCGTAGCTGGTAAATTTGATTCTCGTGAAGTAAATCTGGGCAGCAAACTAAAAATATCTATGTTAGTCGATGTACTATGGAAAAAGGAGCATGGTGAATAGATGCTTAGGTGGTGAGGGAATCAACGAAAACAATGCTTTTAATAACATAAAATAACGAGATGATAACAGCTTATTTAAAAAAAACATTCGTTAGTTGCCCCTTTTTTGCTATTTGAATTATTTCCTTCCTTCTTTTCAATAAAAAGGCACACGTTATTCATTAATTTTGCATTGTAATGCAATCGATCGACGATTTTCAGTTTGCACGTTCATGTTAATTAGATGATGACTTGCGCGTATGGTATTAGAGACTTGCGGCAGCTCCCAACGGGATGCTGCTGGGTTGTAAATGTTAATATTAATGCAGTATAAAACCCCTCCCAGTGCGGGGAAAGGTGACGATTAGGGTTTGCTTTGTTTTATTTGCTTACCATGGGATTGCTCTACCCATGGATAATCCACTCTATCGAGCCATTGCGGTTGATGCGCTGTTCTTACCAGAAAAAAAAACGAAAATATTGCGACAAAATACGAACTACCGTAACATGAAAATAATTGTTGAAAAATTGCAAAAAAGCTTCTCAGCAAACTATCGCTCACTCGATCCTGCGATATGCGTTGCCGCCAAACGCCGGCAACCAAATGTTTCAACTGTTTGGCAACGAAACATATGTACGCTATGCTACGCAATTCGATTTAGACCTCCGGAAAGTGAGTGAGTGGGGCTGCTTATGTCCAAATGCCGGTCCAAATGAGGTCGGTCGGATTGCGAAACCAAAGACTTGATACAATTTTTGGTCAATCTACGTGCTCCGGTTCTGTTGGTGGCTGGAAGATGGCTACGGGTTACGGCTGAATCCTCCCGTTAACGTCCGGTGGTTCAGATCGGAAGGGGTTTGGTTGCAACCGAGAATAACAAATCGCAACGCGGATCCCGGATTGCTCAATTTACAGTGGTCGGGTGAAGTTGGCCGGGAACATGCCCTTCTCGGTGGAGCCTTCCTTCAAACCCATCAGCCATCCTTCCTCCTGCAAATAAAGCAATTTAAAACAATATTGCTAGCGATAAGCTGCAAAATAGAAGCGATCCTATACGGGACATACCTGATCCTCGGGATCCTCGTACTCGACCACATTGATGACGTCTCCAACCTCGAAACTCAATTCATCCACATCCTCCCGAACATACTTGTACGTAGCTTTCACGCGGTACAAAACACCTGCTGGCAAATCTGTTGTCGTAGCACCTGTGAACGTTGTCGTATAAATCAAACACCACAATTAGAGCTTAAGCCAATTGCTTGATGGTTGCAAAAGAAAATAAAATTGCCCCGTCCGATCGGTAGATTGATCGTTATTAATGAATAAAATGTGCAGGCTCATCCGAGAGACGGAAATTACTATTTACCAGTGGTTAGAAAAGCAAGAAAAATAAATATGCAATGCACAACAAGTCGTTCGTGGATGAAATTTAACGTTTGCACAAGCAAAGTTGCCATCAGAGGTAGCTTAGAAGCTCATCTTTGTGATCATTATGGCTAAGGCAGTTCAGTCTGACGCCATTTGCAAATGCACACCACTTGCCTTAAACCTGATTGCTATACTTATTCGTAACAAAACGAAAAGACCATTTTCTATCAACAGCGCACTCGGTGAGTATTGCCAATTCACAGAGCGGGTGGTTTAAATTTACGGCAGTCCTTTTGGTATGATATCCTGACATGACACCTCGCTTCGGTTTATGCGAAACCCCCATCGTGGCTATGGTGAGATCGCTACGTGGTGATGGCATGATCGTGGAAATTTGTTAGCCTGGAAAAACACTTCAAACACAACTACAAAGTGTCGCACGAGGGTGTGTAACAAAGTTGTGCTAACAGCAAAAACAAAACAAAAATATTACCACAAAAACAAACAGGCGTAAACAAGCAAACAAACCAACTAAAAATTAGCAAACTATGAGGCTCCCAAGTGGATAAGAGGGAAAAGTAAACAAACCAACAAGGATACAAGCGCACACACATACAATTGATGCCATACGCGAAGGAAAAGAAAAAGAAACAACACTTAACCCACTTACCGACCGGAATATCGTAAACGAGTTCCAGCTTAGAGTTATTGTTCAACCCGACACGGTTTGCGTGCGGCGGTTGCTGAGCGATCAGTAGTGGCGATCGAGTGTTAGCATTGCTATTGTTATTGAGATTGTTTAGGTTGAGACTGGTGGCATTGTGCAGGGTCGGATGGTTATGGTGATGGTGATGATGATGATGATGAAGCGAGGGCACGTTGGCAAAGGGAGAATGGTTGCCGACGGAGCTCTCGGCTGCTGAGGACGTCACGGTGGCGGAAGTCTTCGCTGAAACCATCATCATCATCGGGTGGACCATCGGCTGTGGTGGTGTTTGCGTTATCTTGTCCTTCCGCACCACCGATCCAGCAGCTTGGGACGATAAAACAGTGGAAACGGAAGCGGACACGGAGGGTGGGATACGCAACGAAGACGCAGCAGTTAGTATTGCGGTAGTTGCCAATCGCTCGGACACCCCCCGGTACTGGTACACCGGAGGGAGATTCCGATGAGACCGGAAATGATGGGGATGATGGTGGGAATGATGTGGGTGATGATACTGGGAACAAACCGAATCGGCCCACACGCCTAACGCGGCCCCTTTGCAGAGAGTGGAAAGGACATGAATGAATGGGGTGGAAAAATGAAACGAAATCGCACAGAGGACGATACGTAACGGTTAGTAACATGTGATGCGCGAAAGGATCCTAGTGCGTGCGTGGTTTGATGTTTACGACTTATTTACATTAGTATTACTTGTTTGCGAAACAGCTGCGCCGGTAGTAGCGGGCGTTGCAACAGCAGCATCTGTATTAGCACTAGCAGCATCATCAGCGGCAGCGGTCACATTCGATGTTGGTGCCGAGGACGGCTGCTCGGACGTTCCATTTTCCTGGGGCCCCCGCGAGCCACTACTGCTCGTGGTAACACCATCGACGGGCAGAGACGTTTGCTCGGGCTGATGAAGCTGATTAGTGGGCGACTGCGGATGAGGATGAAGCGTACCGTTTGTGGTGACCGGATGGTCGGGACTGCTGGCCGAGTTTTCCGCCACCGACGCCGGCTGACCGTTTTCCTTCGGCGTGGTGTCCTTCGCGTCCTCACCCTTGGGGGGTTCGTGCTTTCCGTTGGCCGGTGGAACCGTACCGTTTGTGGTCGGGAGACTGGCGATCGTAGCCGCGGCCGCAGCCTTCACCATCTCCGTGTTCTGATAGGACGGCTCGCTGTCCACCGGCTGGTCCAGCCGTTGTTGCTGCTGGGGCGTCGGTGTTCTCGGCGTCGGGGACGCACTTTGCGCTGACGTATCTGTCGGTATGGGTTTTAGTAAACGATGGGCATGTTTCCAGTTTGATATTCGTGTTCCCCCACGGCGACACAGCAGCCAACAGCAGCAGTCCGTGGGAGGGAGTGGGCGAAATGATGTGTGGAGTGGTAGTATGAGGGAATACGCGCGCACACATACACACACACACACGTACAGACGCGCACACAACACAGCCGTTTTATCCAGCGACAGGACGCGAAAGGACGCGAAATCAAAGGAAAGCAACGAGAAGTGCACACGCCCGCACGGACAAGAGGAAAACGGCATAGAAAGAAAAACACGGAAGAGAAAAAGGAGAAAAATGTCACACACGCATGCTTTCGCTCGTTTTGGTTGTCGCGGTATTTGCGTTTTTTGGTGCTTTGTACAAAATATGTATGGACTTAAGAAACAAAAAATGCGCATCAAATGCACCGTATGTATGCTGTATGTACAAATAATCCCTTTTAAGAATTTTACCCACAACATTAGTCAGCCTATATTAGGCAAAATTACAAAATAGTGATTACCAAAATACCCGTTTCATTACAAAAAAAAAATAAAACAATTGAACTGATACAAAACAATGCCTTAAAATCATCCAAACGTAAGCCTAAATTCCGAGTATATGTGCAGTGCATTAGGGTGTGCATGAAATCAAAACAAAACTGAAAAGCATACAAAACCAATCAACAAGCTGATAATTTTTTATATATTTACAACGGAAGCATACTTTTACAGTTGGATTCAATTGTACAACAAAAACAAAATTAAAACCAAACCAAGAGAGATGGAATTTAAAATCTTTTGTCGTGTTGAACCTCTTCGATCAAGAAATGCCTTGAACTAAGAATAAATTGAATGTTTAGCGGGGGTGCGTGCATAATTTTGTAACACGGAAAAGATTCTCCCGTCATCACTGCAACAAATGCAGTAACGAATTCACACGTATGTGTTGTCATACGGAACATATTGGAAAGGAACAACGACCAAAGTATCCTGACAATTGCGTGCAACAGGGATGAGGACTGTATGACAAATAAGAAACGTGATCAAGAGGACATATCTAGGGAAATACATTCTCGCCCAAAGCAACAATAAATGAATGTGAATGATGTTAGTTTGAACCATAAATGTTCCAAATTCCAAAGACGATATGGAAGGTGATGAATTCCCATGAACACATGACAGTTTCCCTGAGTCTACGCAATTGAGAAGCAACATGAATGCCACACGCCCACGACCCGCCTGCACCGGAATTTAATGTCGTTGTTTTTTGTTGAAATGGAATGGAAGGACCAACAGAAAATGGAAGCCTCCGGAAAGCGATGGTTCGATCTTATTAATCGAAATGAAATCGAAAAACGCAGTGTAACAGATAACTCTACTCACGTCCATTAGCATTGGCCGAACCATTAGTGACATTGTTGACAATCGATAGATTTGCCTTTACTGGTGATTGTTGGGGGCTAGACGGATTTGAGTTCGCTAAAACGAAAAGAAATAATATGTCAAGTATCGCGTTCATTTTGTATCAATTTAAGCTGCTTTGGTATGTGGCGCTTTTCCGGACAAACATTCTTGACTCTGCCCTTGCCTTTTTTCACGGTGCATTCGGGCAGCTTTACCTACCATTCATCTTCTTCAGCGTGTAGGAGCCACGTTGAGACTCGGTGGCCAGCTTGTCTACGATCGCCTCCAGATCGGCGTACACCTTAGACGTCTCACCGTGGAACTGCTGCTCACAGGCGAACAATGTTTGCAAGTTCGTCACCAGGAAAAGTATTCTCGAATCAAACAGGGCCGGCAGCTCATCGTGCAGCTCGGAATTCAACACCTCGTATGTGCTCTTCGCTTCCTCCAGCATCTCGCGTCCTTTTGTGACCTGCAAGTGGAGTTGCGAAATAGAGACAGTTCATCATCGGTCCTCTGTAGCATGCGGTTAATCAATCCGTGGTACCTTGTAGTCGTCCTTGCGTTTAGCTGCATTAGCCTGGAGACTCTGGAACGAATGTCTCTGACTATCGTAATCGACCAGCTTACGGCCGCGCTTGTCAATCTTTTTCTAAAATGAAACACAGAAAAACCATGAAGTTAGATAGCCCATCTACAGATTAACCATCGAACGCGATGGACGGTGAATTTTACCTTCATCTCCGGGAACTGTAACGCGTAGGTATCTAGCTGCTTCAGCACCTGATCGGCTAGCTTGTACGAAAACTGCTGGTATTGTGTGTCGATGGCTTTGGTCTGGCCGTACAATACTTCCGAGCCGGTCCACTGGCTTTCGTATACTTCGGTTATGGCATCCATGAGGCTTTTTGAGGCATTTTGCGCGGCTGGCGGAAAATGGAAACAAATAATCAGTATCACAGAGACACAGGATGATGGCTATCACGCCGGGGCACACTTACCACGAACACATCGGATGTAGTTGCTGAATTCCTTCTGCAGTCTAGTCGCACAGGTGTGCTGTCGGTTGAAGTTTGTTAAATGTTCGTCGAAAATTTCATCTGCCGTTCGGTCGACTTTACCGAGATTTTGTAGGAGCTGTAAGAGCCAAAAAAGAAGGAAATCATTGTAAATGAGTACCGACAGAAATGTTTAAGCAAATAAACATAAAAATTAAGAAATAAATAAATCAGGAATAAAGGAATTCTTGATCAAACGAATTTGAATCGATTTGGACGTTATAATAATCATTCATTTTCATCCTGTAAAAAAAATTATGCCCCAAAAACCAGCCAACATAATACAGCCAATGTAAACAGGTAGTAGGGCGCTTGCAAATTTGCTAAAAATATTACTACCGGCCACCAGCATAAGCCAACACCGACTCTGCTATATTCTGAAGAGCGTTTTCCGTTGCAGTTCAGACGAATACAGACGAAAAAGAAGTATCATATCGCGTTTGGGAACGTTCAAGAATTTTTCAAGTGAATGTTTTACGACCCAGTGAGAAATGGGCCGGTTGTCTCGAGACGCTAAAATTAGCCGGTCAAATTAATCGTCCCATATGAACGGAGATATGTCGTTGGTCGGTGTTGAGATGTGTTTGAAGTGAAAAAGAAAAACTATACACTTGCTAACACGGAGGTCTACTTTACGCACGATTTGTCTACGGTTAGCCAAAGTTTTTTTTTGTTTAAGATCAGAATACTCTCGGAAGCTAATACAACATAGACACAACATTAGTTAAAATTATGCTTCAAAACTTATATCAAGCTTTAATTCAAATATCTTCAAAATAAATTGTTGCCAAGCCAAGAATGCCTCAGAAAGCCTCATCTCCCCGAAGGCTCTCACGCTAGGCACCTGCTAAAAGTATACATCACATGATGCCTATCTGCACCGTTGCGGTCTCCACGTGACTTCCCGCATCCAGAACGACGACTAACGAACTCATCGTCGAGGCATCGAGCAACAGCGGGAGATGTTTTACGATAGCCTCATCCCAGCACGTCGTACACTATTTTACATACAGCTCTGGCACACCTTGCAGTGGCCCTTCATGGCCAAGGTTGAGGGTAGATTTATTTATTAATACCCTCGCAAAATCATACACGAATTAACGTTGCCTCGCGTCTCCAGCAAAGCTCCAGTGGACGAACGAATCGAGAGAGAGAGAGATAATATGCATGCGTTGGAGATGGGAACTTGGCTTTTCCAAACGTACGGAAAGCATCGTTTCTCCCTCCCTTTACGGTCGATCCGGTGGGTGGTTACATGTTAATCAACTCAAAGTCCCGTGCTGTATAATGGCGACTCAAAGACCGACACGATGGTGTGTGAAGCTACTCCCAATGCCGATGGTTGGTCACGTGAGCCGAGGTGAGCATACGATGGTGATAGTGGCTGCTTGCCGCTGGAATCACATTCGTGATGTTGATGAGGAAAAACTACCCTATCTCTGTTCTCTACCCCCTCCCGATTTATCACCCAATCGTGCGCCATAGAAGGGTCTGGATGCGTTCGGTCTGTTAGAAAGTTGACCCATCCATCCCGCCTAGAAACCATTTACCTAACGCATATTTAACGACGTTGGCCGGCGTAATTTAGCTTTATCGACTTTCCCCGCTATCTGTAGGGTTTTGCTGCTCAACCTTAGAGTTGCACCTTCCGGGGTTTCAGCGATATGTGCAAGTTCCACCACACAAACGCTAATTTTACGATGAGAACACTACGTTCCCAGTGACGAATTACATAAAAATCGAGCCATATATCACACACAGCGCATGTGACAGATGAAAATATGTGGAGCTTTTTCACCAACTCACGGCCACGGTCTGGCACCTTTATAGTGTGTTTTTCCCGGCTTTCCACTCGCTTCAACACACACACTCATCTGCATACGTAAATACCTGTATGAACGATCATCTCGGCGGGCCGTAGCCTCTTACTGATAACCTACATTTCCGGCCGCGTTTTTGCCAATATTTTACCACCAAATTGCACACCTACCCACAACGCCATTTGCGGCTCGAATCCATTTCGCTCGGGCCAGCAGCAGTTGGGGCACAAAAAAGTAGCACTATCATAATAATTATTACACCTACACCCCCCACCGGCGGCCGAGGTAATCGTGCGTGCAATGTAAGGTGTCCCTCGTACATACGCCCGTGAACAACGTTAAACAACAAACCGGTACACATGGTTGCGGTGAGTCGATATGGCTCATTTGAATGATTATTGAACAATTGCACGTTTGGCGCAGGGGGTGTTTGTGCATATATATATTGTTTTTGCTACTATTTTCTATCACTCACTCTTTCGCTCTTTATCTATGTGTTTATCTATCTTTTCCTCTCCGTTGTTACGTAGGCGCTAACGTGCATTGGAATTTGTATGACCTAGAATCCCGAACTCCGACTGCACGCTCGACATCGTGTGTTAGTGCTGCTGCTAATAGGTACATAGGTGTACGATAATGTTGCGATTTCCATTCCTTGGATTTATCTTCCTTTTATTACTTGAATTTATTTGTAATATGTCCGAATGGGACTAATATTTTCACTATATTGAACGCTTTAGCTACTAAATTCAATTTTTTTAAATAAGTGGTTTGCTAAACACACAGGTTGTTGTACATAATCGCATTCAAAAATGTGAAAATATGGTATAATTCAGCTTTGGCTATGAAAAAAAAAACCGTTATAGAGCAACCCCTACTCGCACTTGTCAGCAGAATGCAAAAGAAAGCAAAACCCGATCGAAATGGTCCTAAAAGTGAGAGTAGCGTACTTCAACATGGTAAGAATAGTCGTGCCTGCAGGTTGCATTTTTTCCCTTCCACCATATCACTGCAATCTAGTTTTGCAGCAGAACCGGCTCCGACAATTCCCCGTTACACTAACAAACAACGGTACCGGATTTCGAAATCGACGCAACTGGTGCAACGATTAGCGCCGGCTCAGGCATGCTAGACGTCCGATGCCTACAAGGCGAGTTTTGTGAAGGAAACCAGTTTTTCCTCCCAAGCAGACCATCCCACTGGACGACGAATGATTCGACGTGGAGAAAAATCGCAAACACCCATTCTCCGGAGTACTGCCGTTGGCATGAAATCGAAAGCTCATGTCGGTCACGGCAGCTGTCGCTGAGGGCCGTGACCATCAAATGCACTCCGATTCGCGACGAGCGTCGAAGGACTTTCCGCCTGTGAACACACGCAAAAAGGCATTAGCTTAAGATATCTCGAACAGCATGCAGTTGGGTGCGATTTTCGTGACCGCGAATAACAGCCTTGCGTTGTAGCACCTTTCCAGACAAATGTGCAGTTAATGGATTGTGAAAATGGCAGGCTCACAAGCACATCATGCTCGATTGTGGACAACATTTTGGATTAAACTACTCGTCGATGAGCAGCAAAACGGGGCATCGAGACTTTAATCGAAAGAAAAATGGAGCTTTAAAGTACTAGAGTAATTAAAAACATTTTTGTGTGTTTTCTAACATCGTATTCAATTTTTTCACTTACTGCTAAAACTCGTTAATTTTCGAGACATTGGATGTTTTACCAATATTTATTAATTTGCATATTTGTCTCTCGCGTTTCTGCACTCGCTTGTTCACTGCATTAGTGTTTGTCGGCGCAAACAAGCAGCCGGCAGTAAAAAAACACAAAAGCAAACAATCCGACAGCGTTAAATAAAAAACCTTCCCCACAAATCAGGCTGTAGCTAGAGCAATTGTAAATGTGCAATTCCGGTCCTTTTTCATCCCTACGATTACAACAAAACAAGGACGCGAAACATTCGAAAGAAGGTTAACGCATCAAACAACATTCTTTTGGGGACTGTGAAGCTTCATTCAACTGACGTTCCGCGATCCTGTTCGTGGTGTAAAAACGTTGTAAATTGTTTGACGCAAATAAAAATAGTAACAGCAATTTATGTCATTCCTTCACATGCGCGGAGGCCTTCAATCACCTGCAGCAGATCCCATCGGCTTCTCGTAGCTCGCAGCCAGAAAGAATGCCAGTAATCCCAACGTCCGCAAGGTGCAGCTAGGAAGGTAGGTCAACCTGCAGATCAAACGGTTCCAAACGTTTAACGACCTGCACCGCAATGCCGCTATTTCTCAGCCGTATTAATTAACGGTGCGCCTCTTAGGACGCTGCACCGCGGCTCGTAGAAGCAGTAAACGAAACAAACATCGAACTCGTGGCCATCCTTACACAAACAATCTGACGTTGGCGAGAAAAGCGCTGCATGCTTGGGGATGAAAGTTTCAACCCTCCCTCCTTTGTCAGCCAAACCGACGTATGTATTGATAAAACAAAAAATACAACCCTCGACTGACCTCACGACCAAGCTAGGGGGTTGGTGTTGATCACGTAAACAGGTTTGCCCCCCGGGAGAGAATAACAGCTTCTCCAAACGGAGAAAGTTAGTGCCACCACCCGATTTGGCTCGCACGTGACCACGCTGCTGCTCCTGGCCTGGCCGTTTCGGATCGGTGACGAATTCTTCATCGAAGGATCGAGCGATCGATGCATGCTCCCGGATTCCCGCAGACCCAGGCCGTGACCATCGTTCGGACTTGCAATTTCGTCACGGTCAGGGATCTTGGCCGGCCCACGACAGACTTTGGTGTGAGGTTTTTGTTTCCGTTGCGTATCACGTCACCCGTTACTGCTGTGTGGCAGTGTGAGTCGTTGTTCCGAGGTTTCCATTTCACCCGCGGTAAGGTTGAAAGACCTCGTCGTGGTACGAGTTACCTCCCGAAACGGCACCATGGTGCCATTTTGGAAGCCCTTACGGTCGAGCGGATCGGAAACAGGTTTTGTCCTCGTCGAGGTTGCCTGTGGCGCTGTTTGACCGGCCAACCGGTGTTAACGGCTGTTTCGGTGAAAGGCCCAACGGTGGATACGCTCCGGCTGAAGATCTTAAACCCGAGGAAGTCCGAGAAGGACTGGGTGTTAGTCAACTTGCCTTCGCACGGTGTGGGTCCCTCTTGTCAAATGAGCCTTAACACGTCAAAATGATAACCAGAGAAATTTGGATTCTTCGACCGTGATTAATATATCCACGGTCTGTTGAGAAGAGCCCACGAAATGATCCAAAACAATCCCGAGCAACTTGAGGTGGCTATTTCTAACCTCCACGTATTTCTAACCTCCACGAAGCTGAACCATTGCCACATAAGTTATTCCCAATTGCTATTCAATTCCACTAGCTTTCAAGCAATGCTCTGACTCGGTGTAAAGCATCAATGGCTCAAATGTCACGGAACGATCAAACGAGATCGAGAGCTGCACGAAATGATGCAACATAATACGACACCAAACTCGTAGACTTAGGCAAAAAAAATAAACCTCCTCTCCAGTAAGAACTCTCCTCTGTAACAGAAACACGACAAACCGACGATTGGGCGATTTGTTTAAGGCAAAACGATCATGTTAGAATGCGCGTGCTGTTGGGAACGAAACGTCAAACAAACAAATCGAGCAGATCGATCCTCACTACGAGCAATACGAGTGTTTTACGAGTGCACTAATATTCCGATCTCCGGGAAATAGAAATGTGACGTCAGCGCACAATTCCAGATGGTTGTGGCCAGTTGGAAGATTCGACTGTTTATTTACTATTCGTATGCTCCCCCATTTGTATGCTGCACGATATGCTTCACAACAGACGGGCGAAAGCAAAATTCGGAGAAAAAAAAATATCCAACACATAAAAATCGGATCAAAGCATCGCGCGAACCAGTCTCCACTTCTTTCCCGTATCGGCTTTTTTTTTGCCATTTTGCAGGAACCGCAGGAATGCGAGCACCTCACCTTGTGAAGCCATTCGAAAGCGTGCCTGAAACAACGTTTTCCTCCAAAGGCACTTTGCACCGAACGACGTTTTTGCCATTTCTTACACCAGTCGACGGTGTATTCGGTCGGGCTGGCTCAGCTGGGCGGGCGCGATTGTAAAGTGATTAAACGGAGCAAACGGAGTTTTATCACCGTGATCTGGCATTTTACGACAAATCACTGCACTGGCTAGTGGAGGCCTTTTGGTGTCGCAAAACGAAAAAAAAAAACACACAGCTCTCTGCTGCTGAGGCCAACATCGCTCAAAACAGCTCGCTATTTCCGCTCGATCGCCAGATCGATGATGCTACAATAAAAAATGGCCGAAGGATGATGTTTTTTTCTGCACTGAATTTTCCGCTCTTTTAGCACGTGCGTGTGTGTGTGTGTTGGGGGGAGGTTTTGCTGCACTTCACCCTCTCAGGCAGGTTGAGATCGAGGTTCGTGAAAGTGAACGCTTTTACGGTCGGCGGACTGCGCTCTCATCCGGTTCAATGAGATCGCGGGAATGGACGGGCAAAATCATTAACGTTTGAGATATTTAGCCTCCCGCGTGCGTCCAGGGTGGTATTTAATTGATCTCAGAATGATGCTGCATCTAAGGGATGAGCTAAAGGCCGGCAGGGAGTGGAGGCAAATTGAAGGCATTGCTTCCCGGATATCGTGTATTAGTGTAACGATTGTTCCGGGAGTGAAAAAAACAACGACTCTGATGCTTACTTGATGCCAAGAAATGGCGAATATTTCATAAACCCCATCGTCAGTGGGGGGCATGTTTTGATAGATTCAATCCCAGGAATGCTAATGAATTTTTGAGAAATAATATTCCACAACAAATACCTACGCTTAGCGAAGGAGAAAAAAATTTTCCCCGTATTTATTTTGATCCGATCGTTCAAGATGATGATCATCGATTAAACCCCCCAATCCGAACGGGTGGATTTATACATTTCTCAGCCTCAACCGGCTCGGTTTATTTATACGCATTTCCAAGGGCCCGTTTTCACTTCATCGTAGCTGCACCGGGTGCCGAAAAACTCCACACAAAAATCGCGTTGCTTTTTCAAATGAAAGTGTGATGGATGCAAAAATGAGTAAAAAAAAAAAAATAATCAACCCAAATCAACGCCGGTTCACTTCAGGTCGCGAGATTTTTAGCGAGCACGAAGATCTTTAACCAACGCCATCGGAACGCAGCCAGCCGCAAGGCGATGTATCCGACGATGGTGGCCAATAAAAATACTTCACCACCGGAGCCAAGTGAAAGTTGACCGAAACTCTGACGTTACGGAGTAGACGTCGGCTGGGCGTCCGGAAATGCCACGGAAAAGATGGGGATTAGGCTGGAATTGAGCAGACGCGTTCTGTTGGCTTTTTTTCTTTTGGCTTGATTTTGCGGCACCGATTCCAACCCCCGGTGGAAGCTATTTTCGGTAGCACAATTTCGTAAGTGGGCGTGCGAGAGGGCGCATTTTTCTTTCCCGTTTTCGAAAGTGCACCGTCACGGTGCAACCTTGAGGGGGTAAAACCTCAATCGTAGCCTAATCCCGCCGAGTGGCCGCTTCCCCAGTGCACACCTGTCTAAGACGCAGTGGAAACGTGTCCATTAGGGTAGCCCTGGCGCGTGGAAAGCCATACTTCTCACCGCACGAAGTGCTCCAACACCGGAAAATGGTAAACAAAACTCAATAATAATGAAAAAAAGCACACTATGACTTAGAGGGACGGACGAAAGCGATCGCCGGAATGATGAGAAATGAGAAGAAAAACCCTTAAACACCGTTATATGCGGCGCTAAGGGGCCGGATTCCGGGGGTGGGGGAGGAGCATTATGGGAAAAAAATACGGCTTATAGGGGTGCGATTGCTTCACAATGATTATCTTCAAATTGAATGTAAGCACCGCCGCTCGCGTAACCGATTTTATTTTTCTCCTCCGGAAAGGTTTTGGCTTCGCTCGAAGGCCAATTGATCGATTCTATTCCGGAGCCTGTGAATTGGAAAAGTCGCTTGCATGAGGCAGGGGCGTGAATGAGCGAGTGGAGAGTATGGGACGAAACCCGAACCGCACCGCTTAGGTCCGATAAATGGACCGCGGATTTGTGAATTTACTCGCTCCCAATTAGGAAGCTTTCACCGAGCTCCGATGGCTCGTTTGACGCTGCGCCAGGCACATTAACATCTTCGACTCATTAGTGATTCCAGGTTCCGAGATTCGTGCCGGCGCAATTTTGACATGTCGCCGAGGATTTCGAACTGACGCCATACTTTCTCCACACGAAGCGGTGGATAGAGCTTTACGTACTCTTAACCACATCGTGAGTGAGATAGCGATAATAAACCTGGTGAGATGGTTCTTTAGAAAAATAAGCATCAGCCTACTCAACTCCAATATACGCTTAAATATCCTTACTTTTCGCTTGGATATTTTAGGCTTATACAAAGCAGGCGTCGGAGAAAAGCAAAACCCAGTAAGCTCTTTCCCATGCAAGATGCAAGTGCATTACGTAAGTGCCACTAACACGCACCGCCGACGACACAACGACAACCATCCAAAATGCGCTTAATTTTACACGAAACAACAGCCCGGCCGTCACCTGACGAGCGAGACGGCACAGAGAACAACGCAGGGAAAAAACGTCACGGTCAAGTTGAACGAGAAAAACATGTTTGGCATGTTTTGACCAAACTCTCACACACTCAAAACACACCGCCTGCTGCCATTTCGTCGACCTGTCAGTTCTGGGAGTTGCATTTTCTCCAGCACCGTTTCAACCAGCACGACACAACAAAAGGGGTTTGCGCTTGGGTTCTGATAACGTGTTTGTGTTTTTCGGTTTTGTTTTGCGCACACTTGCCCTATCTCCGTAATTGGGATCTACGCTGGCCGAACGCGATGACAAATGACAATGATGTCATGATTTCGGAGCGAGTCGCTCTGCTATCGATAAGGCAGCTGAACACGTGTAGCGGGAAACTTGCTGTGTAGCAGCTTTATCGGCGAATGTCGAGCATTTTGTAATGTGTTGTAGGTAAACTCGATTATCGGTCGACAACGACACTATGCGCAGGTATGCTTTGTATGCTCAGCATGAGAGATCATTATGTTGGCAATGCTGGCAAACTGGCTTTTAATCCTTGCTGATCTTTCTACGAGCTACTGAAAGGTGTCCTTTAGATTTTCACCATATATTTGAGATGAACTTCCCGTTGAGCTACAACGTTTGGATGGGATATCCAACATCACACATTTGCTCAATTATATACGTTCGCTAGAATAACGCGGAGAATAAATGCTTCAAACTGTGTCTCTGCACTTATATGAGTCTAGCAATGGATTTTTACTGAAGGTAAAGAAGAAATCAGTTAGTTCTAATGGTGGTTAGTTGTTGCCGTATGCTTTACATTTGCGTTACATTTGCTCTACAATGATTATAAGCTGCGGCTGGTTAACGTCGCAGGGTCAAAGCAAATGATCGTCTTCCTGTAGGGTGGGTGCTGACTCT